>NC_059103.1:103920100-105203600 GCF_020740685.1 Jaculus jaculus
GGAACCCTCATTCACTGTTGGTGGGAATGTAAAATGGTACAACCACTATGGAAAGCTATATGGATTCTCTTTAAAAAGGTTGACTATAGAGTTACCAACAGACCCAGTAACTTCCTTACTGGGCATTCACCCTAAAAGCTCAACATCTCAGCTCAGAGATATTTGCTCAACCATGTTTATAGCTGCCCAGTTCATAATATCAAGCGCTGGAATCAACCCAGATATCCTTCATTAGATGAAAGGATAATCCAGATGTGGTATATTTACATGATAGAATTCTATGCAGCAGTAAGGAAAAATGACACAATGAAATTTGAAGCTAAATGTTTGAACTTAGAACAGATCTTTCTCAGCGAACTTACCCAATCACAGACAGATAAATGTCACATGGTTTCTCTTATCTGTGGCTCCTAACCTGGATCATCCCAAGATGCTGACATACCTAATAAGCATCTTGAAGACTGGACAATAAGGAGGGTGGGGCAGGAGGGGAGGGTAAGGGGGTGGGGGCATGAAACCAGACCCAAATGGCAATGGTACCATAAAATTCTACATCCTAAAAGACAGGCTAAATGGTGGAATCTTCATCAGGGCCTTAGAGGGAACACATGAATCACAGGGCCCTAGAGAGGGTATGATAACGACTGACCTTAATCTTCTCCTGTATCTATCTATCTATCTATCTATCTATCTATCTATCTATCTATCTATCCATCCATCCATCCATCTGTCATCTATCTATCTATCTATCATCTATCTATCTATCTATCTCTATATCCTTTATATTACTCATCTTTTTCTTCCTTCTTTTTCTTGGTGCTGGCCTGTAGCTCCCAATACCAGCATGTGGTTAACATCCATAATGAGCTGTTGATCAGAGAGACCACAAGGTTTCCCAAAAGTAGATAGATTTCTGTCAGGGTACTTGATGACCTACCAAAGGTTAGTGCTAAGTCCCTGATGCTGAAGACACCAGATGCTGGTGGTATGGAATATAGAGTGTCCTGGCTGGAATCTGTAAGAGGGTCAGTCCCCAGACAGTTAGCTCATCTAGTGCCAGAAGGTGCCAAATTATTAACTGAGGGAAATTGACCAACATCTGTCCAAGCAACTCATGGTCTAAGCTACACAGCAAAACACCTGACATGATGCTCACACAAGTGCAATAGTGCTGCACAGCCATGGTCGGCAACCAACTGCTCTTGATCTGGCCAATTGATCTGCTCAGTGGAATATAACCCATAGGTGGAGCTGGGAAACAAGTAACCATATCCAAAAAGTGAACCCACTCTCCACTGTCAAACTCCCACTAATTGTGGGCTACAAGAGGGCCTACACCTAGTAAATTCTCTCTGAAAGGATTATGGTTATCCCATCTATCTGTGGATGACTTCATTCTCCACTGGAGAATTTGCTTCTGTTATTCAGATGGACACAGATGCTGACAAGAGAATAAGCCCATCACACCTCAACAGGGCTCCAGCTAAAACCAAGAGTAATTGGGGAAATGAGCAAGAGTGCTGCTTTCTTGGTGAACCTGGTACCAGTACAAGGGTGAAGGAAATAGACACAGTGAACACAAAATTCCTACCAAACCAGATATTCAGAGACACAGAGGCTCCTAAAACCTCATCACTGAAGAAGACCCAAAATGAATCCAACATAGCTCAGGGAAATTTACAGAAGAGGTGGTAGGAAGATTACTAGAGCCACAAGTTGGGTCATTATGCACAGAGACACTGCCTCTTACCCATAACTGATAGCTAACCCCACAATGCATGACCTGTACTCCCCAATGAGCAGGGTCCCTGCAGAGGGGGGAGGACAGGGAGGAAGCTAATGACAGTACTTACATGACTGTGTACATAACTAATAAAAAAAAGTAAAAACAGACAAACCAAAATAAAAAAAATCCCTTTAGTCTCACTGCTTTTTAGGGGCTTGGGGCTTTGTTTGTTTGGGTGGTGAGTTATTGGTTGGTTGGTGGGTTTTTTGAGACATAGTGTTACTCTGTAAGCCTTGATTTGTCTGCAACTCATGCCAATTCTCCTGTCGCAGCCTCCCAAGGGCTAGGTTTATAGGTGTGAGCCACCATCCCTGGACTTCATTTGTATTTAGTTAACTTAAAAATCATTAGTTGTGTATAGAGATTACATCCAGTTGTAGAGTATGGGCTAGCAAGCGCAAGACCTTAGGTTCCATCCCCAGAACAGATAAAAGACAATCACTAATGTAGGAGTCCACACAGCTGGCCAATACATTATTTCATTATGTTACTGAAAACACTACCTCTTCCCTTAAAGCTGGTGCTGTCCATCAGAATGGTTGTAATAAGAAGAACAGACTGTCTCCATATTGCCTGCTTTTTGGTCTTATTTTATTTATTTATTTATTTTTTTTTTGTGGTCTTAACCTTTCATCTGAAGATACTTACCAGCTTCCATAAGTGGAAATATCAAATCAGAAAAGAAGTGAAGCAGGTTGTCACCAGATTCTCATCCCATACATTCCTTCCTTACCTTGAGGAAGGTTCATCACAACAGAAAGGAAAGGAAAGAAAGCCTCTTCCTAGATATTTTTTTCCAATGACTTATATTCTTGAGAGTAAGAATACTCTCCTGGCATCAATAAAGGTACATTCGATGTGAAAGTAAAGAGGAAATGCTGGGGATGGGAAGGCTTAAGTGGGGGTGGCAGTACCGGAATGAAAGAGAAGAGGAGGTCCAGGGACAGTTAACCAAACCTAAGAATATATGACAAAACCATGTGGAAAGCTACTATTTTACAAGCTAATTTAATAACTATAATTAAGAAAAAGTTTGCAGTAGAAAAAGTATGGTGGAGAGGGAACAAAAGGAAGTAATGGGATAGGATCATGACCAAAATATGTTATATATGTTCATGAAAATTGACAATAAAAAATAAAAAGAGTCAAAACAGAGGTACCTTACATGGGTAGATAGTGTTATATCCAGAGATTATAGATTATTAAACAAAAATCAACACTATGGAGATAGTTTACTGATAGGGCTCTGCCCAGCATGTGTGAGGACCTGGGTTCAACCCTAGCATGGACAAAAATCACAGTGCTAGGAATAAGTACCCTATGAGTTGTTGGTCAAGGAAGCCATAGTGCTGTCTAAAACAATGCAGGGTTATTGCCACTGTTCTTGGTGGCCATAATAAGTAGATAGTAAGACCCTATTGCTTTGGCTGTAGGACTTATAGAAAATAAGCTGGAACTGAGCTGGAACCTTTCTCCCTACTGACAAGCTTTCTTAGTGCTAAAAGGTGCTATGTAGTCTTACCCAACAGTAGACCCTATGTATTACACAACTGACCAGCCAGGGGAGACGATACAATAGTGGCATGACTATTATGAGGGTAACCAATAACTTTCTGATTTTGAAGCCTGTTCCATAGGAAGAAATTCATGTCTGGTACTATAAACCTGATTAATAATTTCAGGGTCTGGGAAAGTCCTAGGCTGTAGGAGAAAGGGGAGACTATTATTTTGAAACTATTGGTTTGTTAAATGTTGCTAGGTCCATCAAACTGTCTTCTAAATATTTATGTTCATGCCCATAGATTAGTACATCTCTCAGCTTTGGTCAGAGAAGCATCTTTTTGAATTGAGCACTAATTAATACAACTTATAACTGGTCAGAGTGCAGAGAATATGTGACTATTGAGTACTCAGTACTTCACATCTGTATCAGCCTCTCCAAAGCCCAGGGAACCTCACACAAGAGGGGACAGAAAAAATTGGAAAAGCTAGACAATAAAAAGGAGTGTTTTCTAAACATGATATGACTATTGCAATGAACTCAGTAACTCTAGTGGTTCCCTGAAAAAAAAAAAAAATGGGCCTGTCCACATTCTATCATGGGTGGAGGAGGAGCTCATGAGTCCCCACCCTCCCTGAGGAGTTATTTGGTTAATATGTTAATGTTTGCTAGGGGAGATTCAGGTATTTCCTTCAGTAGTATAGCCACTAAAAATTTGCCCATGTACTAGTAAATAGGCCCCTATCAATGCCCATGCAAGCAGCCATAATTAAACTAAGTGGAACATGAGTAAAATAAATAAATAATGAAAAGACATGATAATCAAAGGGGGACTAGTTGAAAAGGAGTTCAGTAGGAGTGGGAGAGGAATAAGAGGAGATAATGAAGGATGAAAATGAAGAAAATACATTATATGCATGTATGAAATTGTCAAATGAACAAATAAATTTTAAAAATAAACAAATCTTTGTCCAGGAATGTTAAGGTTCCCAGATCAGGAAGGATTCCTCTGGCTCAGGAAGAAAATATCCCACAGGCCAGGGTCAGAGACCACTGAGTGCATAACAGTGAGGTCTAAGCAATGTGACTCTGGAGGAATTACTTGTTCTACTTCTGAAATAAGGTCAACCCTAAGAGAAATATAAAACTCGGAAAGTGAAAGTTATTCCCTTTTGAAACCTCCAAGGAGCTACTGGCAGAGCCAGGTTCTCACAGCAACTCCAGAGCACTGTATGGACAAGCCTGATTCTCCTTATGTTTCTAACAGTCTATGGGAATGGCAATAGTTGCTGGGACCAAGGAGGCTCTCCATAATCACAAAGGCATGGAGGCTGCTAGTCATATAGTCCAATAACCAAGTTCTAATAAGATAATAAGCAACTCAAAGCATTCTATTAAGGGATTTATAAAAACAAACATTAGGAACCTTTAGAAAATTGAAAGATTGATGGAGATCACAGGATACTTCATTAATGCAATGGAGTCTAGGGATAAAAATTAGTTGTTGTATAAAAGTGGAACGTAATATGTTTGCACAGCTCAGTTTGTAAACTGAGTGTCACACCTACTAATTGACCACCAGTTCTTAGACTCCACATTTTAATTTCCAATGCTAGAGCTATCCCTGGATGCCTTTATTTGGGGTTAGAATTTCTACATGCATTATTACTGCAAAGACCTTTCTACATATATAAAGGTAAAGTCAAATCACTATAAATGTTGCTGTTATTTGTGAGTCTGTATGTCCTGCTGTGAAGTGGCCTCCATTTGATAAGCTGCAAAGAAGATTAAAAGGACAGCAATTAGGATCCTCAGATGCAGGAGCTGAGCACAGGCCCCAGCCGCTAGAGATCCTTATATCCTGGCGCTGTGAAGCTTTTAGCAGCTCTGCCTGGAGTTTCTCTTTGAAGTATGTCCAAACAGGACTGCAAGTCATAAGTGCAAGCTGCTCTGTCCTCTCCACAGGACCAAGGAACACTTTTGCTTGATGGTGCCTTGTCTAAGGTGGGTTTTAGCTTTTAAATACAAGAGGTCACTCACGCTTGCTTCAAAGCTGATAGATAGTTCCTTAGGGAAAGAAACATAAATTTGGGGTGGGGGGCGGTAAAGAGGAAAAGAGGAAAATTTTGTCCTCCAGTTCCCTCTGGAGTTCCCTTTTTAGGTCACTGTCACCAATTAGCTCCCAAAGATCCTTGCTGACAGCAATTTATAGATGAAAATTCAAACCAAATGGTGGGGGCAAAAGTTTCTGTGGTAAAGTAGGAGACAGAATAGAGGCTGTCTTAAAAATATATATTTAGTAAGTATGGGAACTCTGTTGGGAACCTCAAGGAGGCTTAGGCTCTGGGGAGTAAGCTCCAAGTCACTCTAGCCATTTCCCATGTCATTCTGTCTTTTTGTTGTCTCCCCCTTTGGCCTGGTCCTGGGCCTTGGTTTCAGCTTTCTCTCATGCTGAGCGCTTGGCCTTGAAGATAGGGTTTGAGAGTTGAGACCCACTCTAGGATCTATTTTGCCCAAGTTTCCACCATCTTAATGAGGAAAATCACTATTTTGTCCTTATTAAGAAAAAAAAAAAAAAAAAAGATGGGGAGTGTCACAGGCAGAACTTGGAAGGAAAAATTCTAGTAACTAAAGCAATAAACTCTATAACTGGAAAGGTTGTGCATTATTTTCAAAGAAACTGAATTTTAATAAAATGCTACATTAAATTTGACTAGCTAAGCCCATGCTGACTAGCTTTTGGTTGCCCTAAGAGAATAATGTAAGAACATGATTCACATGAGTTTGCCAGAACTTAATATTCATAGAAATAATACTCTGTTTAGAATATCAAAAGAGACAGAAGGATCTCCTTAAGTAGCAAGTGAGCACAGAGCAATTGCAGAACACGGAGGCTATTAGAGAGAAGGGTAGGTGTTATAAATCAAACAACCCGCAACTTTACTAGAGCTGCCAAAACAAGATACCGTGGGTTGGATGGCTTAAACAGCAGACATTTGTTTTCTTCGCAATTTTGGAAGTTAGAAGTCTGAGGTCAAGAGCAGTATTTTGGGTTTCTGCTGAGGCCTTTCTTCTTAGTCTCCAGATGGCCTTCTACCTGCTGCGTCCCATCTGGACACATCCCTAGAGTCTCCGCGCGCTTCCCACATTCCTCTTCTTACAAAGTCACAGTTCAACCAAGTGAGAGTCCATCTTGATGACCTCATTTTCAGTCATTTACCTCTTTAAATAGCTTACCCCTATATACAGTTACATCTTAAGATAATGAGTGGCTTTGAAGAGGAAAACTTAGCCCCTGCATGGTCACACTAATATTCACTCCTATTGACTTTGATAGCCAAAATCTATGTTAAGGTCTTAAAAGAAAGAGGGTCACATTAGTAACAATATTCAGATAATAAATAAATAATCACAATTTTTAATGACTATCTCCTGCCTTGTCAAAATTTTGAGTTTGATTTACCTCTCTTCTTGCCTCAAACCAAAATAAATAAAATCTCTCCTATTTAAAGGGCCTTATTATTTACAAAACATCTGTTCCTTTCATACCTCTTCCTACTTCATATGTTAAGGTACTCACCTTGTGTGCCTGTGGCTGGAAATAGGAAGTAATTAAGGCTAAAGGAGATTGGGAATAAAAGTGATGGTATGCTAGGGTTCTGTGGCACTGAGCCAGCAGGTTCTGTCTCCCTCTTGTGTAAGAGCCAGAAGTAAGGAATCTCTAACCCAAGGGGTTGGGGTGAGGAAAGAGGAGGCACTCTGAAATCCTGAAGCCCTTTTCATTCCAACTTTTATCTTTCCTTAGGCCTCCTGATTTTGAGTTCTGGAAATATCATGTATTTTAATTCTTATGCATTGTACCCAGTGGACTATGAGGACTTACTAAGCAAATGCCTGACACAGTAATCTGTGTCAAGCACTGAATGTGATATAGAAGTAGATCAAAACAAAGCCCTGGCCTCAAAGAACCTCAGTTTTACAAAGGAGAATTATGCCCATAATGATCACTGACTGTCATAGAAGGGAAGACAGGGTAACGGTGCAGCAAGGAGTCCAAAGAAACCTTTCTGGAAATAATGGGGAGGTCATCTCCAACAGGGGCTACTATGAGAAGCTTCACAGAAAATGTGGAAGATGGATCAATTTTGATATGTGTGAGTTTTCTAGAGAAGTTGGAAAATTTCATGAGACAAAAGAAAAATACATGGAATGTTGGTACAAAAAGGAAAATATGCACAGGAGACGTAGAATAGACAGTTTGAATTTCAGTTTTAATTTTAGATTTTTTTTAGATAATATTTCAGACTACTTCAGT
Source organism: Jaculus jaculus (assembly GCF_020740685.1). Classification (NCBI taxonomy): domain Eukaryota; kingdom Metazoa; phylum Chordata; class Mammalia; order Rodentia; family Dipodidae; genus Jaculus; species Jaculus jaculus. The sequence continues at coordinate 103,927,703 of NC_059103.1, forward strand.
TCTGATTCATAACAGAACTAGATTAAAATGAGGCCCTTGCTCCAGATGACTTCTTTCTGTTGTGTTTCCCTAAAAGAATTTCTTTTGACCCCTTGCTTCATGCTTGCCATTGTGCCTTAGATGACAGACCCAACTCTAGGTTGGAACCACAGTCTAAAGAAGGGAAGGGAGGCTAAACAGAAGAGCTTACAGAAGCCTCAGCAGAGTTGCAAGTGGCTGAAAGCAGGAAAAAGGAAGCGGACTTGAGAAAGACTCCCAGATATTTTGGCATTAAACAGAAATCATTTTTTTTGTTGTTGTTTATTTATTTATTTGAGAGCGACAGACACAGAGAGAAAGACAGGTAGAGGGAGAGAGAATGGGCGCGCCAGGGCTTCCAGCCTCTGCAAACAAACTCCAGACGCGTGTCCCCCCTTGTGCATCTGGCTAACGTGGGACCTGGGGAACCGAGCCTCGAACTGGGGTCCTTAGGCTTCACAGGCAAGCGCTTAACCGCTAAGCCATCTCTCCAGCCCCAGAAATCATTTTTGATTGGTAGATTCCACAGGAAGATCTTCATATGTGGTAGAATTTAACAAAGAATTTTGTAGGGGAATAAGAGTGCTAAGAAGTGGTAGATAGTATTCAAAGATGTCCCCCATTGATCTCTTGCCTCCTCATATAAACATGCTGCTCCTTACCCTAAGAGGTGCCACATATATTCCTCCCTTAGAGTATACGCAGGTCTTAACACTGATCTTAGCAAGTACATTGTGACTAAAGTGATATTATAGACTTCTTAGCACAATTCTTAAGAAACCTCCTTAAGAGAGGACCCAGCTGCCATGAGGTATGGATACTGAGACCCAGCTAATGAAGGATTAGCATCCCATGAATACAAGCCCCAAAGGACAGACCATCCTGGAGGTTCTGTCACTGAGTGAAGGCTCTACGTGGAACTAGAAGACTGCCAAATAATAAGCCATGGTGGTCTGAGGCACCAAGTTTGGAGGTTTTGCTCCATAGCAACAGATGCAGAAACAGGGCTAAATTCATAAGAAGTCCATATTCATCTGCTCAGCTGCTATAACACAATACTTAAGACTGTGAAGCTTAAACACAGGATTTATTTTCTCAAGTTCTGAAGGCAAGAAGTCCAAGGTCAAGATGGCAGAGTGATTGGTTTCTGGGAAGAGCTCTTTTGCATGGGTCCTCAGATAGCTTTTCTTCAGAAAGGGAGGGAAGGAAGTTGGGAGAGTTAGAACTTTGATGCCTTTCCTGATAAAAACATAAATGTGTCACGTCAGAATCCCACCCTTATAAGTTTATTTATTACCTAAAGTGTCCTTATCTACAAAATCAGCAACAGTGTGATTGAAGGCTTCAATATATGCATTAGAGAAGAAATGGTAAAAACCACCAGATCATTATAGAAGCCTTGTAAGTAGGAGTGTTTTGCCATTTTTGTTTTCTTTCTGGTAATAGTCAAGTACCACAACAGAGAGGTGGCTTAACTTCAAAATCATGTGAAAATTTGAAGTTATTTACACAGTAGCTAGAAAATAAGAGGAGCTCCAGAAATTTTATTGGATAAACAGAAAAAATAATTTTACTGTTTTTGATGAGTGTCAAACTGTGAAAGAGATTTTATTTCAAAGATCACTTTATGAATAATGTTACAAGTCAAAGAAGAGCAACTAAAGTTATCATTCTAAAATATAATATGTAAAAATTCATCAACATATGATGACATATGTGCAAAGTAAAGAGAAATATGCTTGTTAGATGCTAACATTAACTATCTAGGGAAAGAGTAGGGACCAGTGAGAATGGAAGAAAAGGGAGAAGAGAGCCAAGCAATACAGGAAATGAAAAAGGACACTGAAATCGCATGTTAATACTTCACATATGCATCCATACAAGATAACACACTAACTTTTTATATTCCTAAGTAACAGAAGCCACCCATCTAGAAGGAGTATCTAATAATTCCTTCCGAGTATGTCATAAAATAACAGAAATATGATGTCACTACATCAAAGAAAATCATCTTCAAATTACAGGTAGTAACTCTGACCTTAGTGAAACAGGCTTCATAAAAGATGGTTTGGGAGCTCACAGCAATGGCTCCCCAGGAGCCAGCAGGGCTTGATCTCACAGAACTATGTCAAAATGGCTCATTTTCTCTCTTGGTCAAATGATACGCTGGGAAATCAGCAGAATCCTAGAGGTATAGCATGATTAAATTTCAGCAAAGCATTTGGAAGATTATTCAGTAACAGTTTTGTGGGCAGGTTAAGAAATAGCTGGCTTAAGTAGATCCTGTTATTGTGGGAAGGAAGGTTTGTAATAGTTTGGCACAGATCTTGTCTTGGGTCCTGTCCAGGATAATATTTTATCAATACCTTAACGATTTTTTTCAGTTGTCAGCTTTCCAGACCAGGAAAAGCTATGAGGGTTTACTAAAATTCTGGATTGAGATCTTGACATGGATAATGGATCTCAATTAAACAGATAGAATTTAATAGAAAAATACAAAGTTCATGTGCATATAGGTTAAAATAATAGAATTGAGCAGATTTTATTGAAGCATGGTTTGTGTGAAAAAATAAGCAAAAGTAGCTTGTGGTCTGGCTGACAGCAGGCTGAGTATGAGTCATGTGTCTTTTAACCCTGGGAAGTTAAGTCGTTTTCACTGCACTGCGAGGCATGTAGGTTCAGACAAAGAAGTGGTGTTCCTCCATGTTAATGGGCTGCTGGTCTGGGTATATCTGAATATTGTGTTTAAATTTAAGCAAAGGGGAAAATAGAGGTGGCACAGATGCTGTATGGCAAGGTACCACATGGGTAGTTGTTTGTGGTAAAGCTACCACTTCTGTGTAAAATAAAGCTCTGGAAATGGACTGTAGACACAGGTCTGTGAGTCTAGCACTCTAGAGGTGGAAGCAGGAGAGCTGTGAGTCTGAAGGCAGTGTGGTCAATACAGAAAGACTTTATCTCAAAAACCTACAGTTGAAATTTTAAACCTGCCAATTCAGGTGTGTCTGTGACCCATTCTGCATTCCTTAGACCCATCCCCCACTCATTCTTAATCTTCTCAGATTTGAACTTCATGATGTCACTTTTCCCCAGTATAAGACATTATGTATTCATTCATTTAGCATTTTATTGGTCACCTACATTTTGGCCACTTTTCTAATGATTTTGAGCATCAGTGAATACAAAAATGTTACCATCATAAAGCTAACGTTATAGAAAAAGTCACAGACAATAAACAATAGCCATTATAAGTGAAAACACTTTATGACATGTTTAAAGTTGATAAATACTTCGGGGGCGGAAGAGAAAATAGTATAAAAGGGCTCAAGGAAAATAAAGAAACATTTGCAATTCCAAGTGCAATTATCCATGCAGGCCTCACTGAGAGCTGACATTTGAAGTCTTGAAGAAGGTTACATCGGTCAGCTTTCCATCACCATTATACCCAAGGTAATCACCCTGTCAAGAAAAAAGATTTATATGGGCTCACAAGCTTGATGCTTCAATCCATAATTGTTTAGCCCCATTGCTTTTAGACCTACAAAAAGACAGCACATCACAGTAAAGGCAAGTGTCAGAGAAAAATTGTTCCCCTCATAGTTGGAGCCCAAATAAGAGAAGAGGAAAGGGTTGTGCTTCCATTATCACCTTTTAAAGTATGCCTCCAATAAAACAAAGACTACCCACTAGGCATCGCCTTCTAAGGAGTCCACCCTCAAGCATCCAAGGGTTCCTCCCAAAAGACCCCAGCTGGGGACCAAGAAGCCTTTACTACATGGGCTTTGGGTGATGTTTCAGGTCTAAACTCCAGCAGAGATAAAGAAACTGCCCCTCATGACTAGTGAGAGAAAGCATTCCAGTGCAAAAGCCCTAAGTGCTGCATACCAGGAAGGCAGTAAGAGAAGGCAGGATAGCAGGAAATGAGCTCAGGAAGATAATGAGGCCCAGTGCAGACCTCAGCTTCTCTAATTAAGGTGGGAATTCCACCAGAGAGTTCTGAGCAGAGGAGCAACATGGCCTGACTTGCATTTCTAAAGAATCATTCCAGATTTGATGGGAAAGTTAGATTCTAGATGAGTAAGATGGAAGCCAATGAGTGAATGAGAAGACTGTGGCAGCCAGCCAGCTGGTCAGTGATGCCACTCACATCATCAGGCCAGCAGTGTAGAAAGGTGGGGAGGGAAAGCAAACAGGGTGTCGAGGAAATGGGGTGTGAGACACAAACAAAGTGGAAAGTAATGAAGGTGCTCAGCCCTAACAGCTGATGCGCTGAAGCTGCCATCACTTGAAATGAGTGAGAGTACAACAGAACAGCTTTGGGCAAAAGAGACCAAAAATTCAGTTTAGGAAAGATAAAGTTGGAAGTGTCTACTGGACCTTCAAATGGAAATGTCAAATAGTGTACAATATAAAATGGGGTTATAGGCATAAACTGGAAGCTTTTGAAATGTAAGTGGCATTTTAAGCCACAAAATTGAATGAGAGCATCAAAACAGTGAATGCAGGCAGAAAAAATGAAGGTTAACTATGGGACTCGCTGACAATAGGAGGTAAGAGAAAAGAAAAAGAAACCACAAAACAGAAAAAAAAAAGTCAAGCACATTAGAAAACTACTAGGCAAATGTGATGCCACAAAAGACAATGGAAGGAAGAGTTTCAGGGGGAAGGGAGTCATCAGCTGTGTCAGCCACTGCAGGGGTTAACTTCAGTGAGCACTGAGGACCGAACTTTGACCTTAGCACCGTAGAGGTCACTAGTTGTCTTAACAAAAGCAGTATCAATAGTATGGTCAGAGACAAACTCAAATTGGAGCAGATTGAAAATTAAAACTTGAAAACTTCTTTTTTAAACCAGGAAACAATAGATGAGGAAAAAATGGGGTCAAGGGACAATTTTTTTTTTAAAGATGAGTGCAATAGCAGAATGTATGATGAATCAATAGGATACATTTTGAATTATAGTGATGTCCTTTGGCAGATGAAAATTGATGTGATCTCGGGAACAACTAGAGAGGCTATTGCAACTAAGGCTGTAGAAGCTTATCTATGGAAGTAGGTGGGATGCAGTGGGAAGGTGCACTGCCTGGTACAGATGCTATCAGTGATTAGATGGGGAGGTAAGAATTAGACTTCTCCTCAGATGTCATATTCAACTGACTCATTCCTAAACCATGATAAGGATTCTCTCAGTCTCAATTCTGCCAGCATACAGGGAAATTTCTGCCTTATTCAGCTAACCTGAGGACCTTACACCTCCATGCCCAATCTTTGGCTGCATGTTTTTGCCTGGAGGAGTCAGGGGAAGAACGAGTCAAAACATAGGTCCATTTCAGGAAAAAATAAAATTCCAAAAGAATGCCACTAGTGATATTTTAGTATTTGCAGCAGTAGTATTTTGTGAAATTTTAGCAGAGTGAATGTAAAATCAAACCCAGCTATGAAGTTAAAAAGTGCATTGCTCAACAATGAACTCTTCAATCTATCAGAACTTGGACAAGGTAGGTAACCAGTCTAACCTCATTTCTTCATCTGTGAAGAATAAAGTATACTCATGTGGCCTCTGCAAACTGGAGATTTGTACAAATCTACTGACTCCTCAGATGTCCAGAGATAACCAGACCTGATATGGTGAGGATGGTCACGTGGGAGCATCAGGAGGCAAAGAGCGGTGCTCCCTCAGTGAGGAGGGAAGCGCAAAGGGCACTTCAGATGGCCCCAGCCCTGTGCCTTGACAGCCTGCCTGCACAGTAGCCCTTTCCCCAGGCCCTGCTCCAGTTGTTTCCAGCCCAAGATCAGTTTTTGAGTGGTTTCAGAGAAAAAGCACACCGTGGACCCATGACCCATTCATTTTTCTCTTTCTCTGCTCTCTACCCTCATTCCTCCTAGTTCCATTCTAAGCGCTCTGTCCCTTACAACACTCCCAGTCACAGGATTACTGGCCATGTTGTTCCTCTTATGATACCAATGTGGAGAAGCAGTGGAAGCCACTAGGACCCACTCTGAGGCTACTAATGGATTATCTTAATTGGGTCTTGAGAATAACTCACAGTTTCTTCAGAAGGATGTTTGTAATGTGAATTATGTGGAAGAGTGAATTGAGAAAACCACCTAAAGCTAACTCATCTGATTATGCCTAATCATTAATTAAATTGAGCAATATAAATAATGGGCCATGGCCTCATTTCTGCTCACCCCACTTCAAGGTGACATTTAGTTATCATTCTTCACACATGCATAGTAGAGAGTCAAGAGAGCAAATCACTAAAGAAGATAATTAAAAGGAGGCTTGCAGGCTTTTCAGAAACTTCTCCTTCATGTCTCTAACATTACATTGTTAATGACAAGTACTTGGGTGAAAGCTTTCTGTCTCCAAGGGCATCCATTAGGAGCAAAATACATAGCCCAATAATGAAGTCTCCTGAGACGGCCATTCCCCGAATACAGTCCGGTGTGTAGGTTTCAAGCGGCAGTGAGTTGCCATGTGAGGATATGACAATGTGCACTAAAGTTTCAAAAAGATGGAAATAAAATGTCAAGAACATAAAGCACAATGTGGGATACTGCTGAGGGCAAGGCTCTTAAAGCCCACAGATATGCTGGGTCAGAGAAGGTAAAATGAGTAGAAGGAATAGCATAGCATAGCAGAGCATAGCATAGAATAGCATAGCATAGCAGAGCAGAGCAGAGCATAGATGTAGATGCTCATCCCTATAACCTCAGCATTCAGGAGGGTAAGGCAGGAGCATTTCTGTGAGCTCAAGGCCAACCCAGGCTACTTGGTACAACCCTGTCTTATTTTTTAAAAATATTATCTAGGCTGGGCAGGGTGGCGCATGCCTTTAATCCCAGCACTCGGGAGACAGAGGTAAGAAGATTGCTGTGAGTGCTAGGCCACCCTGAGACTCCATAGTGAATTTCAGGTCAGCCTGGGCTAGAGTTAGACCCTACCTTGAAAAACCAAAAAAAAAGTATTATCTAGGACCTAGAAATATGATGTTCCATCACTTAGTTGCACAATTCTCATTTATTGTGCAATTAGAGAGTGTTTTGCCAATCTCAATAATAGAAATAGAAAACCCAGGGCTGGAGAGATGGCTTAGCCAATAAAGTGCATGCCTGTGAAGTCTAAGGATCCAGGTTCAATCCTCCAGGTCCCATGTAATTCAGATGCACATGATGGGGCATACATCTGAAGTTCGTTTACAGTGGCTAGAGGCCCAGGTGTGCCCATTCTCTCTCTGTCTGTCTGTAATAAATAGATTAAAATCTTTAATAAAAAATAAATAGAAAACCCAAAGATAAGAGCACAAATAGCCTGCTCTTGGTATGCACAGTAAGATTTTTAAGGATTAGGTTTACTTAGCAGTTTGTAAGTTCCTGGAAAAGAATTGTGTCTGAAACTCTTTGAGCTTCCACAGGTCCTGTGGCGGTTTGATTCAGGTGTCCCCCATAAAATTAGGTGTTTTGAATGCTAGGTTCCCAGCTGATGGAGATTTGGGAATTAATACCTCCTGGAGGGAGTGTATTGTTTGGGGCTTATGGGTGTTATAGTCAGTTTCCCCTTGTCAGTGTTGGGCAAACTCTTCTGTTGCTATTGTCCATCTGATGTTGGCCAGGAGGTGATGTCCATCCTCTCCTCATGCCATCATTTTCTCCTGCCATTGCGGAGGATCCTCTCAAGCCTGTAATCTAAAATAAACCTCTTTTTACCACAAGCTTCTTTTGGTTGAGTAATTTCTACCAGTAATGCAAACCTGACTGCAACAGTAAAGTGTTACTGAGGAGTGGGATTGCTGCTAGACACCTGACTGTGTGGCTTTGGCCTTTTGGAGCTGATTTTCAAGAGGAATGTGGAAGGATATGAAACCTTGGCCTAGGAGATGCCTTGAAGTGCTGTAAGTATAGCTTGATGGACTATTCTGGTAAGAGTTGAAAGACCTGAATGCAGTAAGAACTATGGGCTGTGAGGTTTGGCTGATGAGGGTGAAAAAGAGCTTTGCTTGGACCGGGCTAGCAGTTTGTGTGAGAAGCTTGCTGTTATGTCCACGTCCTGAGCAGTTGTGGAGGATTGCATTGTGTACAAATGAACTGGTGTGAACAGAGGGATATAACACAGAAAAAATGAAATCTTTGGGTGAACTGCTGCCCATTTAGCTGCAATTGAGCGATTACAACTTTTGAGATTGGGCCAGCAGACCTGCACTGGAGCAACAGGAAGAATGTAGACTCTTTTGAAGGGACCTGAGTGTTCAAGGAGTGTCCTGTTCTTCAAAGGCTGCTTTATTCCCTCCACCCATGGATTAACAAATTGGCACCCTACCTGGTATTATGGAGTATAAGAAATGCAAGAAAGAGAGGGTCATTGAGTTTGCAACACAGTCTTGTGTTTTGGAAATGGCCATGGGCAGTTTGAAGCAGGTTTGCTGGATGGCTGCATAGAGACCCCATGGGCCATGAGGATGAACCGTGGGTTAAAGTGGAGACCCAGTGGAAATGCTGGGACCACGAGATGGTTGCCAAGGAGAGATGCTGGCCCCAGATGAAGTTTTCCAGGATTATGAGTAGTCTAGCTGGAGGGGCAGAATTGGAACTCCAGAGATTTGTTGCTGGTTAGAATTATTGGACTTATAGATTTGTCATTGGCTAGAGTTATTGGACTTGGAGTTATAGAATTTGATGGTTTACCTGTTTAAATCTTGTATTGGCTGAATGTTTCTTTGCTATGCACCATCTTTTTCAGTGTGTTTATTCTGTGTCATTATGGGTTTGGCGGGGGGTTGGCATTATGGCTCAGTTAGAAGATCTTGGACTTTGGGGATGTATGAACATCATTGGAATTGGTAAGAAAAAAAAAACAAAAAAAAAGTATGGGGACTTTTAAAGTTAGATGAATGAATTTCATTTTACATCATGTATAGTTATCAGTTTATGGGGGCCAGGGGTGGAATGTGGTGGTTTGATTCAGGTGTCCCCCATAAACTTAGGTGTTCTGAATGCTAGGTTCCAGCTAATGGAGATTTGGGAATTAATGCCTCCTGCAGGGAGTGTATTGTTGGGGGCGGGCTTATGGGTGTTACAGCCAGTTTTCCCATGTCAGTGTGGCACACTCTTCTGTTGCTATTCTTCACCTTATGTTGGCCAGGGGGTGATGTCCACCCTCTGCTCATGCCATCATTTTCCCCTGCCATTGTGGATGCTCCTGTAAGCCAAAATAAACCTATTTTTCCCACAAGCTGCTCTTGGTTGGGTGATTTCAGCAATGCAAACCTGACTGAAATAGGCCCTAAGATCTTATGCAACTTGATAGCTGGTTAGACCAAGAAGTGAAAGAAAAATCAATATTCCAGATGAAATTGCTCTTTTTGGTACTGCTTTCAGTATATGGGCAGGTCACATCCTCACAGAGATCAGTGGCATCTTACACCAGGGTGTTTCATGCAATCTTTCTCTCTGAGCAATCTCATGTATCCTTGTGACTTCTCTAAAATGCTGCCTGAGTGCTTCCCAAGGCCAGCAGTGGGTTGATGAGGGACAGTAGTGAGCATTTCTCTGCCACAATGCCAGGGACCTAACATTTTGAAATATGAGACCATATGAAAAGAAATGAGTGATATCTGGCTTAGTCACATGGGAGGTATCATTTCATCAATCTATTGTATCCAAACAGCAGCCATTAGCAAAATTTTAAAAGTAGTGGATGTATTAACTGTGCATCCTGCATGGGTAAGGAAGGGAACCACCAAGAAGAAACAAGCTTTTGGTTAAGGTTAAGAACATCTGCTGGTTAAGTGGCCCAAAAGTGTGGAAACTGAGAAGAAAAACTAGTAGGTCAAGATCTGATCAAGAACAATTTTAATTAAAATTAACAATAAAGAGTGTAATGAAAGCTGGGCGTGATGGCACACACCTTTAATCCCAGCACTTGGGAGATGGTTCGCCATGAGTTCAAGACAACCCTGAGACTACATAGTGAGTTCCAGGTCAGCCTGGACTAGTGTGAGACCCTACCTCTAAAATCTACAAAAAAGAAAAGAAAAGAAAAAAGAGTGTAATGAGCTTTTTTCAAACTAGTAGGTTTATTGCAAAAGTTTAACAAAGTTTGAAACTGTAATCTTAAGTTGGAGAGATGGCTCAGCTGTTAAGGCACTTGCCTGCAAAGCCTAAGGACTTATGTTTGACTCTCCAGATCCCACATAAACCAGACGCACAAGGTGACAAAAGCATGCAAGGTCATGCACATGCGCATGAGGTGACTCATGAGTCTAGAGTTCAGATGCAGTGGCTGGAGACCCTAGAGTGCCAGTTGTCTCTCTCTATTGCTCATAAAAATATAAATAAAAATAATGAAAAAGCTGTAAGCTTCCAAATGTAAGATTGCTTTTTCCTTTTAAGTAATTTCTACTGCTACTCTTGTTCTGGTTTCACACTGAAGAAAACTGAATTTACATTGTGATGTGAGTGTTTATAAATACCTGCCTTTATAAGAATGAACTTTGGTTACAACCTGAAAATGAATCTGCTTCAGAGTACTAGCAAAGGCATTGATGCACTTATTTGCACTTAGCCAAGGAGTAGGTATTGATTCATCTCCTTACACTAAATCTCCTCTGCAAGCTCCAAGCATCACTCCTTACTATCCAGTCATGATAGGATTCGCCATGGAAATGCCTGATCTTTCCTCCTAGCAGACTCATTCTCAGCCAAAACTCTAACTTCTTCTTCATCATTCTCTTGCTGATCTAGCTCCTCTGTCTAGATGATGTCCAAGTCATGATACACAAATATGCAAGTCACCAGCATTCCTATTCCTCAAGTCCTCACAGCCTCCTGCTTCTGAACATCCCCCATTGGATGGCCCATCTGATCTCAAGCACAATAGCCCTAAAAAATACTGACCATATTCATTCCAAAACATATTGCTTCATAACATCATCTTCCAAGATAACCACTCTCAAAATCTTGATATCATCTATAAAGTAGTTTCTCGTGGCCCATACCAACTAAACTTATATGTCCAATGTTTTTCTTTTCCACTCCTTCCTGAATAACTCCAAACTTTTTACTTACATGGACCCTGCATATGTTGACTCTCTTGCTCCTCTAATTAGCATAGTTAGTGTAACAGCCTAACAGGCTTATTGCGTCTTATATCTGTTCCTTACTGACTAGTTGGCTGCTGTCCTCTCAGAGTAACCTTTACAGTCTGATACACTCTGGCTTGTCTTTTCCCTCCAAAGAGTTTATTTCCCATTACAATTCTATCTCACTCTCATCTTTTGAAATAACAGCCACATGAGTATTGCCTAGTGTGATGGTTAAGTTTGTGTCAACTTGATCTCTTTAGGAATCCACAGACGTTCCTCATAAGTGGGTCTCTGAGGTTGTTCCCAGGAATCCTTCTACCAGGGTAAGCCCTTACCCTAGAGTCAGCAGCCCCTCTCGGAGGGGTGACTTTATCCAAAGATGCTCTGGGAAGGAAAGTATCCCCTCCTCCCACCTGGCTGCCAGTGCTGCTTGCTGCTTTCTAGTGTGGACTGAAGACCAGCAGGGACTGAAGACTAGCATGGACTGAAGAGCAGCATCTATCCAGAACACCTCCAGGCCTTCAGTGCCAGATTGGGACTACTGAGGCATCCAGCTTCATGGACTAAGTAGCTACCAGGCTCCTTGACTCTCAGGCCTAAAACCTGCTATTATTGGACTGCTGTAAAATAATCCAATAGATTTCCTCTTAATACAATTCATTCTGTCGGTTCTGTTCCCTTAGAGAACCTGAATAATACACCCAGCATATACTGTTGGACTTCACTGACAAACAAAAGTCTCAGTGACTTTCAACAGGGGTTTATTTCTTGTTGAGATACCATTTCTTTGGGAATAGGCTGGATCTCCAGGTTGTCTTCATTTGAGATGAAGGAGGTCTCTGACTGGAAGTTCATGGTTTTGTGATAGAAGGGAAATAATGTTGTTAAAGTCACACAGTGGATCCCCATATGTCATCAAAGAGAGTCAAATGGTCAACATGGCATTAGTACGCATGCATTAGTACAGAAGTAAGTATAACTCTCCAAGATGGAAGTGTAACAGGATAGGATGCTCAGGGTCCAGGAAAGTCCTTGGACCCTGAACCCTATGTTTGCTTCTAATTTTAATCAAAGAAATAAAAAAGACTGAGAATGGTAATTATTGAATTATTATAGTTATTGAGGGAGGTACAGAGCCAAGGAAAGATATCTACATGACTAGAAATCTCACATGGAGAACCTGAAAAAGCTGTGGGAAGAAAAGAGAGAAAAGAAGAAAGTTCAAGGAGCTCCTGCCATGTTGGGAGATGGAGGGGGTCAAGGAGTCCATGTGGAGAGTAAAGGTTAGGAGGCTCTCTCACACCCAGCTGGAAGTTCCCAAATGGTCAGAGAGCCTGCCTGTCCTCGCCTTGCAAAGGTATTGATAAGCTTATAGTGGTGAGCTGCCTTTCAGCTCAGGTGAACCAGAGGGTCAGCTGGTTGGTTAGGGCTAGGAGCTGTCTCAGGAAGAGGCTAGCCATGGCATCAAATACCAGGGGCTAAATTTGACTAACCACAATGTTTAAATCCTAGAAAAGACCTCCCTCCCAGGAGGGGTCCTGGTTATTTGTGGAAAACAGGTCTAGAGAACTAGGCAAGACATAAGAAATCAGACCATCTTTGATTTGTAGCAAGTGAAAACTTTCCTGCTTTTTTTTTTAACCTTCAGAGGTCCAACTATACTCCCTCTCGGAAGGCTGCAGTAGGAAGTATCAGAAAATATTTTGAACAAACAATATGCTATACCCTGCCACATGATCACTAATATTATATAAAGTCCAAGTTTTTGCTTGTTCAGATTCTTTTTATCACAAGGTATCTCCACACAGATAATTCTTGTTTGGGCTCTCTCGGTCTCTCTGTCTCTGTCTGTCTCTGTCTGTCTCTGCCTCTCTCTCTCTCTCTCTCTCTGTGTATGTGTGTGTGTGTGTGTGTGTGTGTGTGTGTGTATTACAGAGCATCTATGTCTTCTACTCAGCAGATGTCAATAGTCTCACAGTGATCCAATCAGACAGAGTAAGAAATGGCTCAGGCCCTGGGAGTGTTCCTTGAAGAGACAAAATCACCAGCAGTTGAAAATTCACTACTCTAGTTTCTTTAGAGAATACGAAAGATGTCTGGATCATTACAGCATCTTCATGGCATCAACTGACTGGTACAAGTTTAAATAATTTGTTTAAAAGAAAAAGAAGAATGGAGGGCTGGAGAGATTGTTTAGAGGTTAAGACACTAGCCTGCAAAGTTCAATTCTCCAGTACCCAGGTAAAGCCAGATGCACAAGGTGGCACATATATCTGGAGTTTGTTTGCAATGACTAGAGTCTCTGGCATGCCCATCCTCTTTCCTTCTCTATCTGCCTCTTTCTCTCTCATATAAATAAATAATATTTAAGAAAAATCAATGGAAATTAAGAAACAAAATTTCTTTTATGAAAAAAATCAAAGGTGCTCAGTTTGTAAATTACTTGCCTCAAACGCATGAGAATTCTAGAACCCACATAAAAATGCCCAGCATAGATGTACTCCCTTCTAATCCTTAGCACTGGAAAGGTAGAGACAAGAAAATCTCTGAGGCTCACTAGCCAGCCAGTCTAGCCTACTTGGTGGACTCCAGGCCAATGAGAGACACTATTTCAAAAAAGATGGGCAGCGTTCCTGAGGAATGATTTCCAAAGTTGTCCTCTAGAGGGTCTCTATATACTCACAAACATATATTTTCCTCACATATGAACTAGTATACACACACACACACACACACACACACACACACTTAAAAAGAACAAAAGCAGTATTTGTCAATCATGTTTTTGTGAGGGAGTAAAATACATGACCTTTGGACAAAGAAAGAACTGGGGCTGGAGCAATGGCTTAGCAGTTAAACACATGGCTTGAAAGGCCTTTTGGGTTTGGTTACCCAGTATCCACTTAAAGCCAAATGAATAAAGTGGCATATGCATTTTGAGTTCTTTTGCAGTGGCCGGAGGCCCTGGCATGTCCATGTATCCTTTCCTTCCTCCCTCCCTCCCTCTTTCCCTGTCTACTTGCAAATAAATCAATCAAATATTGTAAAATGAAGAGAAAAACTAGGTTTAAATCTTGGTGTTACCATGCACAAAAATCTGCAAATAATGCTGCTGAGAGTTCAACACCGAGGAAAACTTCTAACACAACCTCCTCCAATCTTAGGAAACACTGCTGAAGAGTGTGGAAAGAATGTAAGAGCCATAGGGTGGGAAGATGTAATGTGAGGCATTGTCCTCCCTACATGAATTGCCTGGTGTATTCATGACCCCACAGTGATTACCAGTAATCCTACTGAGAATGGCCCTTAGTGGAATGGGAGCTGGGAAGAGGAAACAAAAGGATAACATAGGACTGATAGGATTATGACCAATTTCCAGTAATGTTAAACGTCCCCATATATTAAAGTCCCCAACAAAAAGTATTTTTTAAAAAATTTTTTATTTATTTATTTGAGAGCAACAGACAGAGAGAGAAAGACAGATAGAGGGGGAGAGAGAGAATGGACGCGCCAGGGCTTCCAGCCTCTGCAAACGAACTCCAGACGCGTGCGCCCCCTTGTGCATCTGGCTAACGTGGGACCTGGGGAACTGAGCCTCGAACCGGGGTCCTTAGGCTTCACAGGCAAGCGCCTAACCGCTAAGCCATCTCTCCAGCCCCCAAAAGTATTTTTTACATTTACTTTATCTTCCTTTTTTAAATATGTGTACATATTTTTTTAAATTTATTTGAGAGCAACAGACACAGGGAGAAAGACAGAGGGAGAGAGAGAGAATGGGCGCGCCAGGGCTTCCAGCCTCTGCAAACGAACTCCAGACGCGTGCGCCCCCTTGTGCATCTGGCTAACGTGGGACCTGGGGAACCGAGCCTCGAACCGGGGTCCTTAGGCTTCACAGGCAAGCACTTAACCGCTAAGCCATCTCTCCAGCCCTATATACATATTTTATTGACAACTTCTATATTTATAGACAACAAGCCATGGTATTTCCCTCCCCTACCCTGCTTTCCCCTTCATAACTCTGCTGTCCGTCATAGCCCCTCCCTCTCTCAACTAGTCTTTCTTTGAATTTGAGGTCATCTTTTTCTCCTATTATGAGGGTCTTGTGCAGGAATTGCTAGGAAAAGTATTTTTTTTAGTCTGTAACTACTGCTTAACCTCAGTTTCTTCATCTTCAGAATGGGAGCACCAGCATTATTCTTGCAACTTTCTGGGAACAAATCAATGTTTTGGTTTTTGCTCAATGGATGTTAGCTAGTAGTAACAGCAACACATATGAACAACTCTATCACACATAAAACATGAGATGATTATGAAGGAAATTGTGCCCATGTGCACATAAATGCCATAAGTTCCTCCCAGAAGGACAGTGCCATGGTACTGCAAAATACTGCCTGCATTTGTTTCTCCATAAATAAGACTTGTTGTCAAGAAACTTGAGCTCAGTGGATTTGCCATAAAACACATATGCTTGGATATGAGCAACAAGTTTTTGTGGCACTTTCCTGGATGTCAGCAGAATTTCACAAATCAGGCAAGCAAAGTGTAAAGCATGTGCCCTCAGCACCCTGCCCAAAGTCAATACGAGGAACCAATAGAGGAGCCAAAAGCAGGGAGGTAGGCAGCAGAAGCTTGGGTTGCAAACCTCCATAAATTCACATGGGAATGCACTCTGAGTAAGAGCCTGACTAAACAATACCATTTCAAATGATGAAAAAGACCATCATATAGCTACACACCACACAGTCAGGAACATCAGAATGACAAATCTCTTCAGCAGTTTTAACCCACTCATTTGGAGTAAGATGTGTTAGCAAGTCGGTGGTTTTGCATCACTGAACTGGCCTTTTGAAAGAGAGTGGCATATTGCAATAGTCTTGTGACATGGCATTTTATACAACATGCACAGAGCTTCTTTTGTTTTGTGGCGAAAATGTTTGTGGCATGGCAACTATAGCCAATTAAAAATATACAAAAAGACAAATAAAGTCTACTTTAAAACATCAAGCTATAAATTCCATTTTCAAATTACCATGTCTTCCTGTCAAAACTAAATTGGAAAGCCTTGTGGCTTGAGTTGCTGTTTCCTCTTCCTCTTCTTCTCTCTCCTCTTTGTAACAACCCTAGGAGACTTTCAATGCTCAAAATTTTCCAGCTGGTAGAAAGATGTAGACCCCGATGCCCTGGAGATTAACCCGCCTCCCACACTAATGCAGCAGTGCAGAGCTCGCCTTCCATTGGAAGTCAGACTTCAGTGCAAAGGTGCTGGGATTCAGCAGGTCTCTGCCTTGCAGGTGGGTGAGCCAGCTCAAAAGATTAGTTTGTTGTCCCTGCACATCTACACTCAGAAATCTGCGATGCCCAGGATTGTGGATCCTGGTATCAGGTGCTATAAACAGATCTCTTCTGCCACACAGAGTTGGCTCCAAATGCCAGGTTGATTTTCCCTACTCACCATCCGATCCAAAGGCAGCTCTTTCTTTGCAAGCAGTTTGTGGTAACCAAATGACTTCTCAGCAATAATGTGCTCCCAACTTAGACTGCCAGCTCTACAATGTAACTTCTTTACTTGCATTCCTAACCCTAATGTGGAGGCTTGGCTTAATGAGCCCCAAAGGGCAGCCTCCATATTGCTCACTGAATCCTAATGAGATACTTAAGCCCAATAGCAAAAACAAACAAACAAAAAAAACCACTTTATTCTTGCAAATATAAAGCAAAGACTGGTATTCTATTATGTGCAATTAAAATTGTACAAGCAAAGCATACCCAACCATAGTAAAGCAAAGGAAATTTAAAATTAGTTCTAAACTTAGAAACAAATGCTTGCTTTGGTCAATGCTCTGGAGCTATCTGACATTTTTTAAGGGTTGAGATTTCAGGATTAGAAGAATAAATATGGAGATCCTCATTCATGCATGCATTTAGTCAGTAAGTATTTATTCGGCACTCATTTCGTGCCCACCACTGTTCTGGGCACCCAATAGCTATAAAGGTTCTAAAACCCACTAAAAGTTGTGATTTCAATATTTGAGATAAACATGAGGTATAATAAATATATTTGTGTGTCTATAATTGAGGCTAAAATTATAGTAGATTGTCAGTCCTTATTTTTCGTGTTTATTTTCTCTGACCTCACAATTGCAGCCTGGGTCACCAGACACAATCATGCACTTTCTTGTTTGTCTTGTGTTTAATATACTTTCTGACTCATTGGACTGTAAGAAGATTTGCCAAGTAGAATAAGGATTCCTTTGAATGGAGTAGTTTTGACATACCAAGCACAATGGGAGACTTGACAATATGGCTGTATCTCCAAGAGCATGGCACCATGCAACAGGACAGGGGGGAGGGGTTAAGTTAAAAAGTACTAGGATTTAATATATTGCTACTCCAGAAGACTTAGGAAAATGGGACAATTTTTAGTCATTAAAACTTTTTCTCAACCAGACTACAATCCTACGGAAACAAAGATTATGATCTCTAATGTCATGTTCCCACTAGTCTTTGGCTAAAATAGGGATTACATCCATCAAATTCTCCCAAAATTAATAAGGTTTATCCCATTTAACCTGTGCTGACTTCACTATCCATTGGGGAATCTGATTTTCTTTCTCAGAAGGTTGTAAGACCCAAGAAGATAAACTACCCCTCACACTTCATCCAAGTCCCAGGTGAAACCACAGAGGGATTGGGGAGATGAACAAGAATGCAGCTTCTATAGTAAGCCTGACAATCAGTGCCAGGGTGTAGGAGACAGACCCTGAGGTTTCTCAACACCTACCAAAGCAGAGATCCAGAGGTTCCTAAGAGCTCATCACTGAAATAGACTTAAATCATACCCACTAAGGCTCAGGGAACTTTGCAGAAGAGGGGGCTGAAAGATTGTAAGAGCCACAGGTTGGGATATCATACACTGACACCCAACAACTGACTGCTGCTCCCACACACACAACCCACAACTACATGGGGAATACCTGCAACCCCACTAAGGAGGGTCCCCACCAGAATGGGGGCAGGGGCAGGGTAAAGGGTGGTACCAACCCATGATGTATCCATACTAAGAATGTCCATACTAAATTTAATTTTTTTTTTGTTAGGACTGGGGAGATTTCTCAGTGGTTAAAAGAGCTTGCTTACCAAACTTGCAATCCTGGGTTCAATTCCTCAGCACCCACACAAAGCCATATGCACAAAATGGAATTCCTTTTCAGTGGCAAGAGTCCCTAGCATACCCATTCTTTCTTTCACTTTCACTCTCTCTATCCCTTCTCTGCAGTTGAATAAAAATATTTAATCTTTTCTAAAAACATTAAGGCATAATTTATAGAAACATTTTTTAAAGGAACTAGTTAACTCTTTACTTTTTTCTTCCCTGTATCCTAAAAACTGTATCACCCTCTAGTTGAGCATTATCCCCTTTCTTCTATAAAATGTTAAAAATAGCCGGGCGTGGTGGCACACGCCTTTAATCCCAGCACTCGGGAGGCAGAGGTAGGAGGATTGCCATGAGTTCAAGGCCACCCTGAGATGACAGAGTTAATTCCAGGTCAGCCTGGACCAGAGTGAGACCCTACCTCAAAAAAACCAAAAAAAAAAAAAAAAAAGTTAAAAACATTGTTTAAATTACCCTACATGTTTTAATTATTTTTTTCCTTTTTTTTCCTCTTTGCCAAATCCTTATCCCTGTCTCCTGTGGGAAAAGAACTATGAATGGCTTAGATGAGGAAGTAAATGAGAGTTAGGAGTTGTCTCCTTTCCTCTACTTGCTGGATTCCTACTTGATTTCTCTAGGGCTCAGGGGATCCTGTTCCGATTCCCACAGGGGAGGTCTGCCAGGTCAGTGCCAAAGCAACAACAGGTGGTCCGCACAATGCAGACACCAGATGGAAAAGTGACACATCCAAACATCTGGAGGTTTCCCAGAAAAATTATTTCAACTGATGAAAGTATTTGAATTATTAGGAATGATATTTGGCTTTCCACCTAAATGCGGTTTTTTAAATAATAGATTTAGAGTGGCTTTTGTTTCTACAAAACCCTAGAGAAACAGCAAGTACCTCCTGGGTTTAGTTTTCTCCAGAGTAAGGAATAAGGTAATGAAGGCTGATTGAGGCAATAACATTATAACAAGTGTTCTTTTGTTTGCCATCATAACAGCCTAGAAAAAGAATTGAGAATCAAGGATAAATATGACAAGTGTCCCTTCCTTAGACCATTATGCAATGTTTTCCTCTTCCTTGTTAATAATTTTAAAGCCACACACACACATACACACATACATGTTCTCATACTCACTTCTCACAGATGTGCTCTAGCCAAACATCAAGAAAAACCTGTTATTAAATTTAGTGAAATATCCACTGTACATTGTATGAAACTACCTTTTTAACTGTATGTCAGCCTAAAGGGTCTGGGGGAGTCAAGTCTCACTTTAAAATATATTAACAATAAAAATAGCTTAATTTTGTTTACATCAAAATTCCCTCCAATCATAATGAGCATTCACATTCAAAAGCTCTTCAGAGAAGACTATGGATCCAACCCAGGCAATCTGCAGAGCTGAACAGAAGCCTGAAGCAGGGCAAGGATGAGATCTGAGCAAGTCTCAGTACCCATGCTGATCTGTGTGAGTACTACATGATACAGGCAGCCAGGTGCTGTGTCAAAGAGGAGCTTACAGCAACAAGATCAGTGAAATCAGACTGCCTATAAATGAGTGCAAGGATTTAGAAAACCCAGAAGAAAAACATGAGGAGTAAGCCAGGCGAACCCAGAAAGGCAGCCCACTGTGAATACTAAAGGAAGCTTCAGATTGAGGCAAACATCACATGAGCAGCAGGCGCTGCATTCATACAGAAACCACCCAGAAAGCTTTCAAGCTAACCTCAGCTCCTGCAGCCTAGCTCCTCAACTGCTACTTTAGCTGGGCTCTATGTGCAGGGTGGTTTTTCAGGTAGCTCCATGGTCCCCTCATCCAAAGCCTTGGAGCCAAGTGGGTTTTGTTGTGTTTTGTTTTGTTTTCCTTTGCTTTGTTTGAGACAAATTCTCACATATCACAGGTTGTGTTCAGACTCACTATGTAGCTGAGGGTGACCTTGAACTTCTAACCTTTCTGCCTCTTGGGTGCTAGAATTGCAGATGGGCACCAACATAGGTAGTTTATATGGTGCTAGCCATCAAATCCAAAGTGTCCTGCATGCTAGGCAAGCACTCTTCCAACTGAGCTATCTATCTCCTCAGCCCCCCACGTGGGCTTTGGAGTTCAGAAATTTCAGATACTAAGATGTGACAACTTATATGAACCTTGAAAGGAAGTAACCTGAGTACAAAACAAAATGCCATTTACCAGAGATTGCATAATATATGATTTTATTTATCCAAAAATGTTGAACTGATAAAATTATAGGGACAAAGAACAGAACAATGGTTCCTAGGGGCTCAAGAGGAGGACAATGTGGGAGTTGGCTCTGCCTGTAAGAGGATAGAGTAAGGAATCCTCTTGTGATTCATGACTGTGGTGACTGTCCTGCAAATTGAACCAGTGACAAAATTTCACAGAACTTAATGTCCACCGAGCCAAGGAAACACAAAAGTGAATGTAAGACTGGTGAGATCCATGCAAGTCAAATGAGTTGCATGAATGTTGATTTCCTGATAAAGGTGTTGTAGTGCAGATTGTCAACACCGGGGAAATGGAGTGAAGGACACAAACTACCTTCTGTAACGTTCCTTACAACTGCTTGGGAATCTATATTTTGTTCTAAATGCATGTTGTTTAAAGGAAGCATTTGAAATAACAAAAACACATTTTTTATTTGCAAGCAGAGAAATACAGATACAGAGAGAAAGAGAGAAAGCACACCACAGCCTCCAGCCACCTGAAATGAACTCCAGATGCATGCACTGCTCGGTACATCTGGCTTACGTGGCACAGGGGCACTGAACTCAGTTCCTTAGGTTTGGCAGACAAGCACCTTAACTGCTGAACAATCCCTCCAGACTGCTGCAAACACATTTTGGGTATATTATTTAACACTGGAACAGTGTAGACACATGCGAATTTCTTTAGCAAAGCATGTGACTATTCACACCAAGCAAAAGGCAGATTATAAATAGCCCCCTGTCAGTCTGGGTCAGTTTGTTGGCCAGATGAGTTCAGGTTTAGTCAGGTTTTGCTGCCAAATCACCCATGAAATCATTTTAGTTTTTTACAGCTTTTGGATTTTGGATGTACACATAAAAAAAAATAAAATAATAAACCCAAGTCCTCCTCTGGCCATACAGAGGAAGGCATGGGTGGATACCTCTGACTGACTTGTTTTATATCTCCTGTCCCTAATTCCTAATTTCATATTATGCAGAGAAAGATTGTCAGAAATTGTAGCTTTTAAATATAATACTTCCATTACAAAGACTTGAACAGAAACTGGCTTTGTTCCTCCCTTTGAGCAGTTGGGCATCAGCTCCCAGAAGGGGTGTGATGGATAGAGCCTGTGGACAGATGCCAGGAGTCGCAGGGAGGCTGGCCATTGCCTCAACTTCCCTGAGGCTTTTTTCATAGCTCCACCTTGATATTTGGTAATAAATCTTTAAAATGTCCAAAGTCCCTAAATGAAAAGTAGTCAAAACATGCAAGTAATCAGCATATGTTAAATTGAATTAGCTGACATTACCAATTTGTATCTTTCACATTTCTCTGTTCCTTTTCACTGGCATAAAAAAAAATAGATATTTGATCCCATCTGCAATATTTCACCATAACACTGATCAAAATAAGTGTACACTATGAATATATAGCTTTGGGGCACTAAGTAGGGATAGATGTTCACAGTTTTCAATGGATCTCATTCAAATTAAATTTGAATCCAAACAATATGGAAGGTCTCAAATTCTTTCACCTTTGTCTAAGTCTCAAGTGATACTTTGTGCTATCTTCCACACTATAATTATAGGTATTCTGCTGAGATATGAAGATAACCATTTCTCTCTCTCTCTCTCTCTCTCCCTCCCTCCCTCTCTCTCCCTGTGTGTGTGTGTGTGTGTCTCCTCAGTACCTGAAGACTATCACCTCAAATCCATAGGCTTAGAAAAGAAGCCCATTAATGACCTGGCCAGAGATGATCACACTCGAGAGTCACGGTGCCTTCATCTGTCCATTCTAGGACATGCCCCTGACGCATTAGTACT
The DNA here is from genome assembly GCF_020740685.1 of Jaculus jaculus. NCBI lineage: Eukaryota > Metazoa > Chordata > Mammalia > Rodentia > Dipodidae > Jaculus > Jaculus jaculus. The sequence goes on from NC_059103.1 coordinate 103,949,991, forward strand.
TCTGCTACTCTGAACTGGTCACGCTTTCTCACATCCATGCTTTTCTATATGTTCCTCCTTTGATATGGAATGTCATCATTCTCACTCTTTACCTGGCCAACTCCTAAGAACCTGTGAGGTGACATTTTCTCCTGGAACCCTTTTGGATCTTACCTGTTTTCTATTTGACATCATCTGATGAACAAGTGAATATATACATCACCAAAAGTGTCAAATGAAATATATAACTTGTTAGCTGTAAGACTAAGAAGAGGCATAGTTCTTGCCCTTTCTCTTAGCTCAAATCTGCTAACACATATAAGAAAAATTACAAGTAGGCTGCATATGGATGATGCACTCAGAAAACATTACAGTTATAAACAATAGGAATGCACTGTGGAGATCTTGAAAATTCCCTCTACTCTATAATCCAAGGATGGATATCAATGGATTGTGAGCAACAAAATAATATATTCAGATTTACTTAAAAGAGTTGGAGTCACTAGGCATGGTGGTGCATGCCTTTAATCCCAGCACTTAGGAGGCAGAGGTAGGAGGATCTCCATGAGTTCCAGGCCACCCTGAGACTACATAGTTAATTCCAGGTCAGCCTGGACCACAGTGAGACCCTACCTTGAAAAACCAAAAAATTAAAATTAAAAAATAAATAAAAGAGTTGGAGTGACAAATTAGTGTCACTAGGAAGTTAAGATGAAGGGTGTTCTTGGGAGGCCTTGAACAGAAGCAGACAACCAGCTGAGTAATAATATTGGACAAGGAGTAGCTAAAGATCCATTTGGAGCCTCAATAACCAATAATGATAACTGAGGGGCAGGAAAAGGGGAGAGTGCATTGTAGGATATTCAGTTTTGAGGCTTTTGGAAAATTAACATAAAGATGTCTTACACTGAATCTTAATGGACCAATATAAAATTTAGTAGGTAACTTAATTAATAAGAAGCAAAGGCTCTAGACAGGTACAAGTGAAGTATAACCTGATCAGAAGATTAGGACTAGAGTTTAATCTATAAATGATCCTGTTATATATCATCTTTGAGCCCCACAAGGACCACATGTATTAAAGTTGAGAAGATACAAAAGGAGAAAACTACTGGAGTAAAGTTCCAAACCAATTACTCCTAATGACCTTTCCCAGCTGAGTGTGCACATAAACTGTTTAACTGGGAATCTCCAGTCAGCTTCCACATGGATCTGCAATTTCCTGCCTGTATATATTGAAGTACAGTGATTTGGGGTGTCTAAACAATGAATTTTCACCTGGCTTAATGTGAATCGTATGGGACACCAGTAATATCAAACCTCTGAGAGCCAGAGTGAGGAGAAGTCAAAAAGACAATCTCCAACACTAACCTTGTAAAACCAAAGAAAGAAAAGAAAGGGGCTTCATGACATTCTCTTTAGACAGAGACTCACACTCAATAGCAATCATAGTTCTTATGAGGATCCAGGACAGAGTATGAAAGGCAAGGTTTAAAAAATAAGGAGGGAGGAGGGCTCAAGGCTGTAGTTCAGTAGAATCTTTGCCTAACATGCAGGAAGCCCTGGTATGATCTCTAGCACTACATAAACTAGGTGTGGTAACACATAACTCAAGTCCCAGAATTTGGGAGGCAGAGGCAGGAGGATAAGGGAATTAAGGTCATCTTCAGCTATATGATAAATTAGAGGCTAGCCTGGAATACATGAGATTTTGTCTCAAAAAAGGGAAAGCTAAATAAATGACAAAAGAAAGAGGAGCCAATGAAGTAAAAATAGAATAAAAAGTTAAGAGCACATATTTGTTACAGTAAAAAAAAAAAAAAAAAAACACACAGGAAAGTAAGTTTAAGAAAACAAAAGAAAAATTTAAAAATTCAAATGGTGAAAAGGATTGTGTAATTGCTTCCTGCTGTATTTAAAGTTTCAAAAAAGCTAATTTGTCTTGCATCTTGTGACCTACAAAAAATATATATGTCAACTCTGATCTACTGAGTAAATAAAAAGGAAATCTGAAGCCCTGTTTTGTATGTGTTGGAAATGTCATGATCCAATAATACTTTGATTCAGTGTTAGGTAGAAATTAGTAAACATTATTACAGATTTATATCTAATAAGAGAAAGGCAGAAATTAAAACAAAATGTCAGTAAGAGGATTTCAGGGCTGGAGAGCTGGCTCGGTGGTTAAAAGTGCTTGCTGGCAAAACTTGATGGCCTGGGTTTGATTCCCCAGTAACCATGTTAAAGGCAGATGTATAAACTAGGACATATATCTGGACTTCATTTGCAGGGGCAAGAGGCCTTATCATGCCCATTCTCTCCCTCCTCCCCCCCCCCACAGACAGACATATAAACACAAATATATTTTTAAAGAAAAATGTTATGATTTCTGAGACTTCAGGATAATATGTCAGATGAAAAGCTGCCTGTGTGAGAAACAGGATAAGAAAAAAAAAAATAGACTCAATTCTAATGACAGAAAAAGAGAAAGAGTGTTGGAAATTCACAAACAGAGGGATAAAGTAACTGAAAAGTTCAGAGACACAGGTGAATAGAGAAAAGAAAAAGGTCCAGCCAAACCCAGTTCCAACTTTGGGGCTCAGACAAAGGCAAAGGAGGAAGACTCCTTACCCAGAAGGTAAGCCAGACAACCCTGCTGAAGAGAGACTAGAGGTCTAACCCACAGGGTGGGCTCACATAACCTCAAATCCAGTTGCAGGTCTTGCTGAGACAACTTTCCTCTGGCAAGGCAGGTCATCAGGTGAGGAAACTTCCTCTGCCTCTGCAGATTGTGACTGGGTACAATTTTGAGGGAAAAAAAATTTCATTGTTTAAAACAGAGAGAAGGCTGGGGAGATGATGGAGGTCTGAATGCCACCAGGAGAAAAGTGCAAAGGCTAATAGTTCTCAGCCCTGTAAAGTGTATAGAGACACACTGTCCTGCTCTTGGTGCCTGGGAACTAACCTTGTCTACTGAGAATAACTCTGGAGTTTGATAGCTCTGAACCCAAGCTCAGCTTGGTGGGTTAACCTCTGAAGCCAGCTGTCAGCCAGGAGGTTCACTGCTATAGAATCGGAAACCTCTGAAGTTCTAGCAGATGGCTTGACGCCCACAGCTGCATCCTTCCAACAGGGTAGTTAACGCAGTGGGTTTTGAAAGTACAAAGCAATTCTTAAGTAAAGATCTTAGCAATGGGGCTGCTTACCCTGCTCCCAACTCCTTCTGCTGCCAGCTAGAACATTAGTCACCTGTAGTGGACACATTGAGTCTCAGGAGTGTCAGAAAGACTGTGCAGCCAGACCACAAAGTTAAGTGTGACCGGAAAAAGGACCCTGGAACACAAAAAGAGAAGTAGGGAAATGAACACAGTTCAGGCAAACATTGGATACTTGTCTAATACAGGCTTAACACATGCATAAATCATAAATCAAGACAAAAGTCCTCAAGTGCAATTGGCCCCATTTCCTACCTATGTTTGACTGTCTCCAATGTCCAAAGACTCACCCAGGCACAGTCTCCAGTGTCCAGAGATCCTTGCAGGAATGGTCACCAATGTCCAAAGACCGACACAGGGACAATCTCCAATGTCCAAAGACCCATGCAGGGACAGTCTTTAGTGTCCAAAGACTCACACAGGAGCCACTATAGCACTGTTTTACTGACTCCCTGTGTTTCCATTATTTTTCCCATCATATTCAAAGTAGTACATTTATTTTATTGCATTTTTTATATTTTTGTTTTTATTTATGTATTTGGAAGAGAGAAAGAGGCAGAAAGAGAGAGAGAATGGGCATGCCAGATGCATATACCACCTTGTGCATCTGCCTTCATATGGGTACTGAGGAACAGAACCTAGGTCCTCTGGCTTTGCAGGCAAATGCCTTAAATGCTAAGCCATCCCCCCAGCCCTTTATTACATTTTAAAATCTGGTTTTTTTCTTTTTAGGAGCATGTGGCATGTGTGGTGCATGCACGTGTGTGCACATTTGTATGCCCTATGCACACACGTGAAGGCCAAGGCAAACATCAAGTAATTCATCTATGACGCTCCCACCTTGTTTCTTTGAGGTGGAGAATCTCACTGAACCTGGAGCTCATGATATTTTTCAGTTAAGCTGATCCTTCAGATTTCCCTGTTACCATTCCCCTCAGGGCTAGAATTACAAACAGGCTTGGCTACACCCACCCTCCGCATGGATGTCGGCAATTCATGTCCTCATATTGCACAGCAAGTGCTCTTACCCATGCTTTCATATATTATATTTTATTACATTTCATACAGTTGCATAATGTTGTTTATACATGCTTCATTATTGAAAGTCTTTTCGCATTTACTTTTTCTTTATCTTATGTCATTGTTTCCATTTTTATTTTGACTATGTTCCTAGTAGTATTTTGACTATATTGCACTGGGGTTTAAAGAAAAATATGTTTGTATTTATTTTTTATTCTTTGTCTTGTTTATCTAAATTTTGGTGTGAATTTTCTTTATATTTGTAAATCTTTCTGTCTTACATTTTTATTTTATTTTCACTAATTTATTCTCATTTCTTCCTTACATAGCATTCTTCTTCACTCCTCTTCTTCTTTTTTTACTATTTATTTCACTTTGTCCATCTCACCAACACCTTTGTGCACTCTTATTTATTGATTTCCGTATGTACCTTAAATAATCTTTAACTTTTTTATTGACAGTGTTCATGCATGCACACGGTGCATTTTGGTCATAATCCCCCTAGCATCCCCTTCTTGTGTCCCACCTCCTCCATTCCCCATCTTATTTCCCACTAGTACTTCTACTTTGATGTCTCTTTCTCTTTTTCACCCCTCTTCCGCCATCCATGACAGGATGTTGATGGGCCCAATATTGTGCAGGTTTTGTACAAGTAGCAACAATCACTGTGGGGTCATGAATGCAATGGCCACTTCATAGTCAGATGACTGTGCTCCAAAGCACTTCTCCCATCCTCAAGCTTTTACGTTCTTCCTGACCCTTTTTCAAAATGGTCCACAAGCCTTGGAGGGTGCACTCTAGAAGGCTTATCTAACACTGAGCACTTAATAGGTATTTATTCTCAATGTTTTTGAAAATTTTGGGTCACACTATAGTCACTGCCTACTCCATAAAGAATCTTCTCTGATGAAAGGTGACAGCATCACTAATCTCTGAGCATAAACAGTGAAATTAGAGAGTCAATTTCATGGGTACAATATATCCATTTAGCCAGACAACAGTAGTGGCTTCTGTCCTAGGACTTGTGACTCTCCCATCAGTATGCTTTTGATTAAGTTTCAAATACCAGGCATGAATTCTGTCTCATGGATCAGTCTCAGATCCAATCAGACAATAGTTGGTTACCACCATAATGGTCATGCTGCTATGGCACCTCTGGGCATATCTTGCCTGGCTGGTCAGTTTTATAGTTTGAATGTGCTAAATTGTTTTAACTTTACACATACTTTGTATTAGTTTTGCCAGTTGCTGCATACACTCACTGGTGAAGTTCTTCTGGTTTATAGTGTGCTATCACTTTGTTTCTGTATCTTTATACATCTAGATGCAGTGATAACAGCTTCTTCCCCTCCCTGGGTATTACTGATAATTGTCTCCTCAAGAGTTGACTGTTCACTAAGAAGACCTCCAAATAAAACCAAAATTTAAACACAGAAACTGAAGAAATATGGAAAACAAGGCAATGTGACCCCTCCACAGGATTATAATTCCTCACACCTATTGAGCTCAAAGATGCTAAAATCAGGGCTGGAGAGAGAACTTAGCAGTTAAGGCACTTGTCTGCAAAGCCTAAGAACCCATATTCAATCTCTCTCCAGATCCCATGTAAGCCAGGTGCACAAAGGTGATTCAAGTGCAAGGTCACACATGTGCGCTAAGTGGTGAAAGCATCTAGAGTTTGATTACAGTGGCTGAGGCCCTGATGCACCAATTCTCTCTCTCTCTCTAAAATCAATAAAACAAAAACAAAGATCTTGAAAGGTTACTAACAAAAATGATCAATGACCTCAAAGAGGATACCAAAAAACAGGTGAATTAAAAGAATTTAACTCAAGACCTGGAGAGGAAAGCCAGTAACACAGAACAAAGTCAGCAATATGGATGGAAAAGTTAACAAAATGAATGAAAATTAAGCAAGGAAATTGAGATTTTGGAAAAAATAGAAATGCTAGATGTGAAAAAACTAAAATAAGGAATACAGTAGAAGCATCAGCAATATTTTCAACATAGCCAAAGAAAGAATATCAGGGATAGAGGACAAGGTGACAAAAACATTACATTCAATGTCAATAAAGAGAAAAAAGAGAGAGAGAAAGAGAAGAGAGAGAGAAAGCTTCATCACAATGTCCAGAAACTATAGGATATGACCAAGAGATAAAATCTAAGAATCCGTGAGATAGAAGAAACCAAGTTAAAAATTAAAGATATTGAGAATATATTCAATAAAATATTCATGGAAGAGAAGTCTTGGTGGTTAAGGTGCTTGCCTACAAAGCCAAAGGATCCAGATTCAACTACCCATGACCCAAATAAAGCCAGATGCACAAAGGGGCACATACATTTGGAGTTTGTTTGCAGTGGCTAGGGTCCTGGCATGACCATTAACTTTCTCCTTATGCTTCTCTCTTTCTCTTTCTCTCTCAAATAAATAAAAGTATAAAAATGAAAAAGAAATGGACATCCCAATATGAGAGGCATTTAGAATCTAAAATAGACACAACAATACAAAAAAAAAAAAAAACCCAGAAAATAAAGAAATAAAATTACAGGAATTAGCCAACTTTTCTCAATGATAACCATAAATATAAATAGCATCAATTCACCAATAAAAAATATACAGACCAGATAACTGTATTAAAAAAAAAAAAAAGATCCAACTACTTGCTATCTCCATGGGGGGGGAAAGTCTTGGCAAAGATACTTATATGCTACAAATCATAGGATGCAAGTTAATTTACCAAGTGAACAGAAGCCAAAATCAAACTGATATAGCTATCCTGACATCTAGTAAAGAAAACTTCAAACCAAGATTAGTTATAAGAGGCAAAGGGAGCAAGTCAAGAAGATGTAACAGGACTGGATGGATGGCTTCATGGTTAAGGTGCTAGCCTGCAAAGCCAAAGAACACAGGTTTGATTCCCCAGGACCCACATAAGCCAGATGCACAAGGTGGTGCATGCTTCTGGAGTTCATTTGCAGCAACTGAAGGCCCTGGTGTACCCATTCTCTCTCTCTCTCTCTCTCTCTTTCTCTCTCTCTCCATACACACACACACACACACACACAGAGCTGTCTCTTAAATAAATATTTTTTTAAAAAGAAGATATAACAGCTGTATGCATCAGAGACACTCAACTTCTATTATGTTTGTTTTCCTTTATTTTAGATATGTTTTTATTTAGTTTTTCATTTTTGACATTTCTTCCTCATTAGTGTCCATCTTCCTTGCATGTTTTTTTAACCCATTAGATTAAAAGAATATAAGAGCAAGAGAATGGAGAGGGTCTAAAAGACACTGTTTTCTGGATATGACATGACCATTCCACTCATGAACACATGGTAGCTGTGGTTTCCAGCACAAGATTAAGACTGTCAATACTACACCATCAATCAAAGAATATATAAGACCTCATACCTCCCAGAATAGCTAGTGGAAGCTAATGATTGCTGGGAGAGGCGGAGTCAGGTTCCTTATTGGTATAGCTATAGGTAAGTGGTCCATTCCACCCATGATCAAGCAAGCAAACCCTAATGTAACTCCATGGGTTAAAAATAAGGCAGCAAAGTAAGATGGAGGTTAATGAGGGAGAAGAAGGGTGTTAAGAGGAAAGGGGTAAGAGAAGGTAATTGGGAAAGAAATAACATGAAAATACATTATACACAGTATGAATATACTAGTACTGGAAACAATAACTAGAAGTTTAAATAAAATTTCAGATACTGGAGAAACTGAAAAGGGACTAGAAGATGTAAAGGCCTTCCATGCTCATGGACTAGTAGAATGAATATTGTGAAAATGGCTACATTACCCAAAGTGTTCTACAGATTCAATGTAATCTCCATCAAAATTCCAATGACAGTCGGGCGTGGTGGCGCACACCTTTAATCCCAGCACTTAGGAGGCAGAGGTAGGTGGATTGCTGTGAGTTCAAGGCCACCCTGAGACTACATAGTGAGTTCCAGGTCAGCCTGGACTAGAGTGAGACCCTACCTCAAAAACAACAACAACAAAAAACATCCAATGAAAGTCTTTATAGAACTAGAAAACATTGTCCTAAAATTTATATGGAAGTGCATAAGAGCCAACAAAATTAAAGCAATCCTAAGTAAATAGAGAAGTGATGAAGACGTGAAACTTGCTAACATCAAGTGATACTAGAAGGCCATAGTTACAAAAACATAGTTAAAAAGATATAGTTAAAAAAAGTTATGGCTCTGGCACACACACCCACAAAATAGAAACAAATTGAAGTGATGATAAGACAAACATAATAAACTGACATAACTGCAGCCACTTAATTTTCAGCAAATGTGTCACAAACATACATTGGCTAAACCATGATATCTTTGGTGTTGACAATTCTAGATATGTAAACAAATGAAATTAGATCCACATTTCTCATCCTGTGCAAAATCAACTCAAAATGGATCAAAACCTTTAACATAAGATCTGAAACTCTGAAACTACTAGTGGAAAGATACAAAATACCTCAAGATATACTTGTAGGCCACTTCAAGTCATAAGCTTGGTAATTGGTTTCTGAATAGCAGAACTACAATAGCATAGGAAGTAATCCCAAGAATTGACAAATTGGGTTTCATGAAATTAACACCAGCTGAAAAGCAAGGTAAACAATCCCCAGAGTGAAGAGACAACCTACAGGAACAGCAGAAAACTCTTTGCCAACTATACATCTAACAGGGGATTAATATTTAGAGTCTATAAAGAACTCAAAAAATTAAGCACCAAAAAATACAGTCAATAAACATACAAATGAGCTGAGCAGCCAATTCTCAAATGAAGAAGTATAAATGAGAAGCTTTTCTTTTCAGAGGATGACTCAGAAGGCACCATAGTGCTGAGAAGAAGTGAAACACTCAGCACTGAAACATCTCTATCACACCTTCTAAGGCTCAGGGTCCATTGCAGAAGAGGTGGCAGGAAGAACATAAGAGCCAAAGGAAGGGTAAGACTCCTTACAATGCATTCTTCCAGACACGAAATGGCCTGGATATCCATGACCTCACAGTGCCTGGCACTACCTACCCAGGACCATCATAATAAGAGGAAAAGATGATGACATCAAAATAAAAGAGAGACTAATTAAGAGAGGAGGGTATACAATGGAGACTGGAGTTGTGAAGGGGAATGTAATGGAGGGGGGGATTACCATGGCTTATTGTCTATAATTATGGAAGTTGTCAATAAAAAATACAGATGGCCAGGAAGTATCTATAAATGTATCTAGTATACTTAGTCATCAGGGAAATTCAAATTTAAAATTTTCCCGAGCTTCTGTATCACCCATCAGAATGACTACCATCAGGGAAATAACTAAAAGAAATGCTAGTGAGAATGTGAGGAAAGAGACCCCCTTATATCTTGCTGGTTGCAATGTACATTGGAGCTTCCCCTGTGGAAAGCAGAATGGATTTTCCTCCAAAAGTTAAAAGCAGAACCACCATATGATCCAGCTTACCACTCCTCAGTATGAATGTGAAGGATTCTAAATCAGCACCCCATAGACACCTGCACATCCCTGTTTACTCCTGCACTAGTCACGATAGTCATCATGGAACCAGACTAGACATTCATTATCAGAAGAACAGTTGTGGATACTGTGGTACACATGACAATGACATTTTACTCAGCTGCAAGAAAACAGTAGGAGAGGACAACTGAATATATGTTCCATGAAAGCAGAAGGGTGACTGCTTGGATGAAGAAAGTGGAACAGGAAGAAGGAGAGGATAAGGGAGAGGATATTGAGAGTAAATAAAACCAATGGCTAGTCATTTATATTTATGAAATGTCACAGTAAAACCAATTGCTTTGTGCTATAACCAAACCATATCAGGGCTGAGGAGATGGCTCAGCAGTTAAAGGCACCTGATTGCTAGCAAAGCCTGCTAGCTCAGGTTCAGTTCCCTAGCATCCACATAAAGCCAGACAATACAAAGTGACACTTGCAAGAAGCCCTGGTGCTCCTGCTCTTTTTCTCTTTCTCTCTCCCAAGTAAATAAATACTTTTTGTTTTTGTTTTTGTTTTTGTTTTTTCGAGGTAGGGTCTCACTCTAGCCCAGGCTGACCTGGAATTCACTATGGAGTCTCAGGGTGGCCTTGAACTCACGGCCATCCTCCTACTTCTGCTTCCCGAGTGCTGGTATTAAAGGCGTGTGCCACCATGCCTGGCTTAATAAATACATTTTTAACAGTTAATTTTCAGAAAGGGGTTTTATTTTGAAATTAATCATCCCATTATGTCCATGGTCGATTGATCAGTTACTTTTCTTGTTGCTGTAACCAAATACCTGACAAGAAGCAACTTAAGGGAGGAGTGGGCTTTTGTTTTTGTTTTTGTGGTTTTGTGGGGGTTTTTTGTTTTGTTTTGTTTTGTTTTCTTTTTTGTTTTGGCTTATAGTCTGAGGGAATAGAGTTCACTGTGGTGGGGAAAGAAAAAAAACACATGTTGTCTTGAACATGAAGCTGTTGGTCACATCTGTAGGATAGAAAGCAGAGAGCAATAAACACTAGCGCTCAGCTCATTTTCTCCTTTTTGTCAGTCCAAGACTCCTCGGAGTGAGTCTTCCCACCTCAGTTAATTTCATTTGGAATCGTCCTCACAGATATGTCTAGAGCTTTATCTCCTAGGACCCAACAATTTAAAAAGAAATATTAGCCATCATGGTGGTTGTTTAAAATGCTCTTGAACTTCTTTACATGCTTCTTGTACAAATGTGAGGTCTCTGTCTCCTTCACTGAAAATGAACAGGCTGGTAACATTTTCAATTCCTAAGTTTGAGCAGGAAATGCAGTTTGTGATTTCTGACTGTAGATTGTACAAGTTCAATCAGATATCAATCTAGTTGCCAATCCCTAAAACTCCCAAGCCACATGGAGAGGCCAAGTGTATTCCTTGAAGTTGACACGCCAGCTACTTGTAATCTATCTTCAAGTCATGGTAGGTCAGCCACCAGATGTGAGTGAAAAATAGGTGCAGCTCTGCTCTGCCCATCCCAAATCTTCCCACTCAAGCTCTGACATGGGGGTAAGATACTAGCCCCTCCCACTATGTTATAATGTCAGACCTTAAAATTTAAAAAAAAAAAATGTTTTTGTTTAGTGCCACTAAGATTGGTTGGTTGGTGTTATATAGTAACAGATAATGAGGGAAAATGCTTATATCTCAAGCTAAACATTTTTATTACTTGGAACATTTAAAAATCCTTAGTGGTAAGAAAGAGTTTTTTTTTTTTTTTTTTTTTTTTAACTGTGGTATGAATTGGATCCTAAAGAAGGTCATTGATTATATATTCACATTGTTGTAATGGTGAAAAGTGTAATATCCTTGGAAGAATTTTTTATTCCAAACTTCTCATTGAAAAAAATAATACATAAACTGGGCATGGTGGCACACGACTTTAATCCCAGTACTTGGGAGGCAGAGGTAGTAGGATCACCATGAGTTCAAGGTCACCCTGAGACTCCATAGTGAATTCTAGGTCAGCTTGAGCTAGAGTGAGACCCTACCTCGACCCCCCTCCCCCCCAAAATAATAATAATACATAAACATTCTAAGAAAGCATAAGTGGGCATATACTCTCCCACCTTCAGGAGGAGGGTCTCAAATGATGAGGGCTTTAGTATGGGGCAGTGCTATTGAAATACTTGGGGTTGAGGTTTTTCATGCTATTAACAGAACTATAATCAGTCTCCTTCTCCAGGATAAATTAAAACATAATAAACATCCTAGCTAGCTTGAGTGTGACAAACATTTCACAGTGTATACATGTATTAACACTGGTTATTTACATTTTCATTTATCAGCTATTCCTCAATAAAGTTACATAAGTAAATGGATAATGCCTACTTATAATGCATAGCTTCTATTTTCATTTGTGTGAGAAAAATGTTTGCAGTATTGATAGTCCATTGTTTCAAAACTTCTTTTTAATTTTCTTCTTCCTTCTACTTTGTCAACAACAATTCATATTGTGTTAACAAAACACTAAGATCAGAGATGTCAGATGCACTATAGGTCTTTTCAGAATATGACAGGTCATTCCAGAATTAACAAAAATGTCTAAACTTCTTGGATAAGTTGCAGTGTGAAATGGGATCAGGACATGCTTATTCAAGTCAGAGTGTGAATGGTGTTGATCGATAACTCCTGTCATCCCAGAAGCAAGTTCACAGACCTTAGTGAACAGACAGAAAAATTTTCTCAACTAAGATATACAATAGGAATGTTATTGTTATAACTAAAGTTTATATTAGGGAAATTGCTATGACTATAAAATGTCAAACTGTCTTGTGACTTTTTAAATATTTTTTTAATTTGTTTGAGAGAAAGAGGTAGAGAGAGAAAGCATGTGTGTGAGAGACTATGGGTGCACCGAGGCCTCTAGTCACTGCAAACAAACTCCAGATGCATGAGCCTCCTTGTGCCTCTGGCTTACGTGGGTCCTGAGGAATCAAACCAGGGTCCTTTAGCTTTGCAGGCAAACACCTTAACCATTAAGTCATCTTCTCCAGCCCCTGTCTTGTGTTTTCATTACTAATGATTATTGTTTTCTTATTCCACAGAGATCAATAATCACATATAGAATTTACTGAGCTTCATCAGATAACATTGTTCCCTGTACTTAATAGAACTTACAGTCTTACAAACACATGGATGGAAGATTCCTTCCTAAGTGGAGAGGACTCACCTGAAATATCACATATTAACAGAATCCAGGAAAGAACACAGCTAAGTAAGTCATGTATTTCTAGGGATTACATTTAATTTCAAAGAATAGAAACCAGACCCTAGTAGTTTAAATACACTATTGGTCTCATCTTACTTTAACTTTGGTAAGTCCTAATGACTCCAGCAATTAAAGTAGAACTGGTAGGCACTTTCAGATGCAAAATTAACATACACAAATCAGAAGAGGGGGCAGAAAAGATGTTAAGAGCCAGAAGATGGGGAGGAATGCTGTATAACGTCATTTCAGGAACATAATATGGTTGTGGTGCTCATGAAATTATAGCAGCTGTGGTTTCTTGTACGTGATTAAGACTGCCAAAATTCCATTACAGAAGGGTACCTCATGAGACCAAACGACTCGCAGGGTAGCTATTCGTAGCTGCTGCTGACCGAAGGAGAGGGAGCTATGCTTCTTAGGGTGAAGCCATGGGAAACCTGCCTGTAGTCTGGGAGATAACACCTCCCTACTACCCATGCTCATGCAAGAAACCCCTAGTGAGCCTAGTGATCACATACACGTACAAAAAGTGACAGGATTATAAGATAGAGGTTAGTTGAGAAGAAGAATGGGTTTAGTGGAAATAGGGAGGGGGTAAGAGAATAATGGGTGAATATAATCAAAATATATACATGTATTCAATTCTCAAAATTAAATATAATTGAAATTTTTTTCAAAGACAAAAAATTGCATGGTAAGAACATTATACCTCTCAAAATAGGATGCAAAAAAATAAAAATCAATGGAGGATTATAGTGTGTAACAGGCTCAAATTGTGACAATAGGATTTTGATGACAAAAAGACGTTTGATTCCTTTCCAATAACAAAAAAAAAAAAGTACACTATTAGACCTGCTCTAAAAGCAGAACATCAAGCTAATGGCCAAAAGCCATGCAACTGTAGGAAAAGCTTTGAATATGAGAAGGAGGGTCAAAGTGAGTAACCCTTTACAAACTCCTATCAACCTTCAAGTGCTGAGGAGGGCCAGCAAGTTGGCTGGCTCTCTTCCTCCCACATCTCTGGCTAACTGTACTAATTACGTAGCACACAATAAGTACATACTGAGTGAATTCGTTATGGGACCAGTTTCCCACAGAAAGCAGTTTCCCTTTTCAAATGCTTTTCACACTTGCTTCCAGAAGCCACTACCAATCACCACAGATGTGATGAGAAAGAAAACGAGCCTGCCTTCCTCCTGCCAGAGCGGAGTTAGCCTAGGCTCAGAACCTGTGTGCACATTGCAACCTGCATGCTGATTTCCATTCTCCCCCACAAGTAAACAGAGAAACAATTTGTTTTTCTTTTAGTATAGAGTATTAAACAGGATAGTGGTGGTATATGTTGTGTAGCCAGGTTTAAAGGTTACTGAAGATGGACCCACTTCCTCATAATCTATAGCTTCTCTTTGTAGTGTATGAAAGTATGTGTATGTGTGTGCGCGCACACGTGCACATGTGTTTGTGATCTGTTTCATGTTTATGAGAGAGCAAGATTCTTTCACAATCAAGACACCTGATTTTTCATTCATTTCAGATAAGCAATAATCTGAAAAAAAGCCACCCAAAACCTGTTATGTGTTGTCTCTTGCTGCTTTTAGGACTTCTTCTTTGTTTTCATTGTTTAGAGCCTTAATGATAATATTTCTAGGAGAGTTTCTCCTTTGGTCCATTCTGTTTGGAGTTCTGTTAGCTTCTTGTACCTTAATGGGACTGTCTTTTGAGAGAATGGGAAAGTTTTATATTTTTGTTAAATAACTTTTTCATGCATTTGATCTGAATTTCTTCCCCTTCAGGTATTCCTATGATCTGAATGTTAGGATGTTTAAGGGTACCCCACTGTTCCCCCATGTTCTGATCACAAAGAATTTTGAACTTATTCAAGTTTTTGGACTCATGAACTGTTTTTTCTGTCTTCTAGTTCTGAGGTTCTGTTCTCCACATGCCTCTGTTCTTGGCTTCTGGAGAGGTTGGACTTCTTCAATTTGGTTTGTATTTTCTCTTGCCTTCTTCTGTACAGTATCCATCCTTCTGTTGAGTTCCCTTTTCAGGTAATTTTCAAATTTTCTTAATACTTTTGGAATTTATCCTTGCATTTATTCATGTCTTCATTGAGCTTAGCCAGCTCATTATTGAGGACCTCTTTTTATTTATGTATGTATTTTTTATTCTTCTTCAGATCAGTTAATTTTCTTTGGAGGTCTCTCTGTTGTTGTTATTGTTGTTTGCTTGTTTATTTTTATTGTTGTTTATCAGATCCAACCTAGCCATGACAGCATTCACACAATTGTTGGTCTTTTGTTGATTTTCTGCCAGTTGCTTTATCAGGGTCACATACTTTGTCTTCATTTTAGAGTTCTGATCCTGCTGCCTCTTCTATGTTTTGATTAGAAACTTCCATTGTGGAACTAGGCAACCTTGTTGGGGATCCTTCCATTTGATGTTTCATGTTCCTTTTGTACTATTGTCTGCCCACCACAGTGTGGGAATCTTATTTATTTCAGAAAGATGCTGTAGTTTACCCTTGAAGTGTCTTCAGTGATTATTCCTTTTTATGTTTGACCACATTAGGCTTTTGATGGCAAGGGGGACTGTCTGCTCAGGTGGGAGGAGTCCGAATGGCCCTGGTGGGGACCCAGAGACCAGCTGCAGAGTGAGGAGAGGAGCCTGAAGACTGCACAGTCTCAGAGGCAAGTGGCAGGGCGGGGTGGGGAGTGGATAGTGTGGAACTGATCCATTAGCAGGTGGTGATGGGATGGTGCAGACCCAGTGGCACGGTGGGACAGGGGAATGGGACTGTGCGGACCCATTGGGGGATGGCAGGGTGGGAGATGGGATTGTGAAGACCTGGTGACAGGGAAAGGGAGAAACAAGGAAGGAAATGGTGGCCGGGACCACTGCTTGAGGGGCCTGGGGGTCTAGTAGGATACCCAAGAGTGTGGAAACTATCATATTCCCTACTGTACCCTCTGCACCCTCCCTCTAGGGGTCTGCTAAGACCTGACTCTCTGGAACTACACAGACCTTGCATGCTTTGCACTAGGAGCTGAGGTGTGGTTGGGCCGATGATATTTCTTATATTTTATCACATGTCTCAGAGACATGGCTGGAAGATGCTGCTTTTTACTTGATCAGAAATAGTAGAGGAAGACCAGGTAATTAGAGGAAAGTGATTAATCCTGCTGGACTTATGAATTTAGAAATTCCTGAGACATCCATCCATAGAAAGTAACCAATGTGGACCTTTATGTCCCAGGAAATTTCAACAGTAAACAGAAAAGTTTGAGAAATAAGTATAGAGGTGGTAGCTAAAATTGCAAAGCAATTCACAAAAAAAAATAAAGTGATTGATAAATTACTAGTCCTAAGCCATACAGTGAGTTGGTGCCATGTTCTCAGCCAGTGCTGAGATCCACAAAGTGGTTATGTCCACCGCTCCCAAGACTTTCAAAAGTCAAACTTTTCCTGGTCAATGCACTGGAGCACAAGAGACTGAGCACTCCATCTCCACCATCTTTACAGACCACTCAGCTAACTGGATCCCAGTGCTTCCTTAACCTAGATTTGCTCCTTTCCTGCCCCGCCACCCTGCTCATGAGGTCCTGTACTTCTCTTTCTGGATGAGGCTCTTATCTTTCTCTTTCTGACCAACCACTGCCCTCCTCCAGCACCCCAAGGGGGTCTTTTCTAAGCACCATGTGGACCTTGCACTGTGGCCCCACCTTGTTTTGACTCTTCTTAACCATGCTAAAATGCTCATAACTGGGCATACCCAGACACAAAGCTAGTTTTACCACATCCTTTCAACAAAAATATTGACTATTGCTAATACGAACTTCAGACCACAAAATTCCAAGGCTCAGCAATTGTATTTAACACTTGAAACCTTAGACACTGCAGGCATTTTGTCCATAAAGCCAGAATTTCCTTCTTTTATGGCTCCTGTGTTTGAACTAAATGCCAATGAGGTCATGATATAAGCCAGAAGGAAGTTTTAGGATCCATCATCACTGCATCAGGATCACTATTCCTCAAGGGAGCAGGGGAAATTACACAAAACTCAATAAAAAATAACTCAGGTGGACAGTGGTGCCTCTCGAAAAAAATATTCCTCAGGGCAAAAGTCACACAGACACATCCACACAAACAGTCCAGTCTTAATTAAAGTTCATTGGCTGTCAGCACTATGTCTCTGCAAAGCTTGACTTCCAATGTCTCAGGACACAGAATGTTCTTTCTCATTTCCACATAATCTCTCCCAGCTACTCCGCTGACAAGCAAAGGGGGTTTTCAATTTGTTTACTTTACCTCAGCCTGACCAACTCAGGTCTTAACAGTCACCGCCTATTTTTACCATTCCCACCTCTGCCTTCTAAACTTTTGTGTGTGAAGTTTGCACTGACTCTGGCTTTGATCAATGTCCTTCACATCCTATTTATCAAATTTGGGTTATTTTTTCCTCTAGGCATCCTAAGCTATACATATGCTACTCATTACTAAATGACTCCCCAACACATCTCTGCCCTCTTCTTCTCAACCTAGTATCTCACGGTATTTCTTTGACAAACTAGACACAAATAGTTTTGCAATGTGTGACAAACTGTTCTGAATGAGCATGGAATGAACAACCTCATTGATCAAGGAAGATGGAAAAAAATCACAGAATGTCCACTAAGTAACTTTAATTCAGTGACTAGAATAACTATTGTCATAACTTCAGAATAACTAAAATGATTACAAATTTTTTCCCTATACAAAAGCTGCTATGCATTACAGTATGTTTTTTTAATTTAAACAATTATGTTCAGAACCATTTTTTTCTGTTTTATTTTACTTTACTACTTTTTTTTAAATATTTTTTTGTTCATTTTTTTTTTATTTATTTATTTGAGAGCGACAGACATAGAGAGAAAGACAGATAGAGGGAGAGAGAGAGAATGGGCGCGCCAGGGCTTCCAGCCACTGCAAACGAACTCCAGACGCGTGCGCCCCCTTGTGCATCTGGCTAACGTGGGACCTGGGGAACCGAGCCTCAAACCGGGGTCCTTAGGCTTCACAGGCAAGCGCTTAACCGCTAAGCCATCTCTCCAGCCCAACTTTACTACTTTTTACAATATGCTCTTGGTGTTTGGCTTGGCGTTCTTTTTGTTGTTTTTGACATTAGATCTAACACTATAGCCTTAGGCTGGCCTAGAACTCACCACTTCAATATGTCTTTTCTTTGAACTAAAATAGCATCTACTAGAATTTTCCTAAGCAAAACATTAATTTGTGTAAAGCAATGTAGTAAACAGAGCTACTATTTCTTTTTGTTTGCTTTTGCATGGAGGGTGGGTATGTATGTATAGATGTGCATGGTCTCTTGTCACTACAAACAAATGCCCAGCTGGCTTTGTGTGGGTGACTGAGAAATTGAACCTGGGTTAGTAGGCTTTACAAGTGCTTTTAACTAGTGAGCCAATCTCTCAGCTCAGAGCTACCACTTTCTTACCCTCAACCCTATATAAAAACCACACAATGTAAATTCTGGTTCATTTCCTTCTTATTCATTCTGCAAATCAGGCATTGTTGGCCATGTTCCTTAAGCCTCAGATGGACTAAAAGGTGACCAAAGACCACAAAGCTGGTACATATCAGTGGAACTGTGAATCTGGTTTTCTTTTAAACTAAGTAAGTGTACTACTTCTCAAGGGGACCTGGCAGGTTTGAGTGAAAGAGGAAGAATTTAAAAAGAAATGGCCTAGACAGCAACCTCTTCCTATAAGCAGCATGACATGCTATGTCTAAGTCCTACACACCAAGACTATCCCACATCTTACAAATTCAAACACAAATCAAAGGAATGTGTTCATTCTGCTTTATTAATTTAAAATGTGTATCTCTACTAAACTTAAAATATGTGGGCTGGGCTGGAGAGATGGCTTAGCAGTTAAGGCGTTTGCCTGCTGTTGCAGTCTGGTTCACATTGCTGGTAGAAATCACCCAACCAAGAGCAGATTCTGGGGAAAAGAGGTTTATTTTGGCTTATAGGCTCAAGGAGAAGCTCTACAATGGCAGGGGGAAATGATGGAATGAGCAGAGAGTGCATATCACCACCTGGCCAACATAAGGTGGACCAAAGCAATAGGAGAGTGTGCCAAACTCTGGCATGGGGAAACTGGTTATAACACCCATAAGCCTGTCCCCAACAATACACTCCCTTCAGGAGGCTTTAATTTCCAATTACCATCAGCTGGGAACCTAACTTCAGAACACATAAGTTTATGGGGGACACCTGAATCAAACCACCACACCTACAAAGCCAAAGGACCCAGGTTTGATTTCCCAGGACCTATGTAAGCCAGATGCACAGGGGCACATGCATCTGGAGTTAATTTGCAATGGCTAGAGGCTCTAGCATGCCCATCCTCTATCTCTCTTCTCTCTCTCTCTCTCTCTCTCTCTCTCTCTCTGCTTGCAAATAAAATCTACCCCAACAGAACAGAGATAAACTGTTGCTCTTGAGAGCAACATGTTTTTGGTGCACTAAAAGGAATTTTGACCAATAGAAACCTAATTTTGTTACTTGCTTCAGATTACAAGTCTTTTCTTCTCAAGTTGCAATATGCCACTTGGAAATACTAAATGTTACCACAGTCCCATAGTATTGCCTCATCCAAGGTAAATAAAAACATGTGTATATAACAGTAAATATAGCAGGTGGATTGATACAAAAGAGACACTGTTAAATGTCTTTCACAAGAATTGAATTTTTTCTCATGAACTTACTTATCCTTTTCATGATTGGCTGGATTTATCTTGGCAGGTCTAGTTGCATGTTTGAGCGGTTTTTGTGACTCTTCAGAGGGACATTCAGTAACAAGATCCTATGTATGTCATTTTATATTTGGTAAGAGAATTGTTCATGCTCTAATTATATTGTAAAGGGAATAGCTTCATTAACCAAAGTGGCAGAATAACAAAAGCATCTAATAAGTATTCCACCTGGACATCTCACAAAGCTGGATGACTGTTCCTATTCAAAAATGCCTCTCACTGAATTTATCAAAATGAGCTTTCAATAAAGCCACAGACTAGAGAGAGAGGACAGACTCAACTGTGGTAAAGCCTGCTTTTCTCTGAGTCCCAAATAACTTTATAAATATTTCAGTATAGAGAAGGAAAAACATTTGGAAAATAGAAACTATGGCCATCTGTGGGTTTAGGAATTGTCAGAAATGGTTCAAGCCACTTTAAATATATATAGCACTTACCACACACTATTATTAATGCTAATGATACAAAACCAAATTACAGTTTGGCCTTCAGAGACTTTATGGGGTGTGTGGGTGAAAAGGACACATGAATATGCAGTGTGAAGATATGGTGGCTAGGGCACTGGCAGAGGCATGAAAGGCCTAAGTAGAAGTAACAACAGCAATAGTGTCCCTCTCTTTAACATCTGCTGCCTGTCCCTTTGCTAAACATCACTCATGTTATCTCATTTAATCTCCACAATTGGTGTGAGGGGTTGTCATGGAATGCAATGGATTCACTCATTTAATGATGAGTTATAGCAGGGTGTGGTGGCACATGCCTTCAATCCCAGCACTCATGTGGGAAATGGAGGTAGGAGGATCACTGTGAGTTTGAGGCCATCCTGGGACTAGAATGATTCCAGGTCAGCCTGGGCTAGAGTGAGGTCCTACCTCAAAAAATCAAAATGATAATAATGAGTCATTAAGTGAATACTAGATATAGGCCCATTATCTGAGCATTGGATAAGTAGTTGATAAGAAAAGCAAAAATTGGGACTGGAGAGATGGCTTAGCAGTTAAAGCACTTGCCTGCAAAGCCTAAGGACCCAGGTTTGATTCCCCTGATCTGACATAAGCCAGATGCACAAGGTGGCACATGCACCTAGAGTTTGTCTGCAGTGTCTGGAGGCCCTGGCATGCCCATTCTCTCTCTCTCTCTCTCTCTCTTTCTCTCTCTCTCTCTCTCTCTCTCTCTCTCCCCCTCAATCTCTCTCTCTTTTTCTCTTCCTCTCTCTAATAAATAAATAATTAAAAAGAAAGGCAAAAAATTAATTTCCATGGAATTTCTACTGTCTTGGGAAGAAATAGAAAAGCCTAAATAATATAGCTTGTTATAAAATGATAATTCTTTGGAGAAAGTAAATCTAAACCTAGGAAGAGGTTCATCAGTGTATAAGTACTGAGATAATGATGTTGGAGCAAAAGCCTGAAGGGTACAGGGAACTAACCACAGTCGCAGCGAGCCTATTGCCCACACTAAGGAAGCAGGAAGTTAACCATAAGTGAGGAAGAAAGGAAGATAGCCACACTCCTGAACCACAGAAGCTGTGCACTCAGTGGAAGTGATAGCTCCAGGCACACTAAGGAGGGGAAGGAGTATGCTGCAAGGAAGACATGAGAAGATAGTCTTACTGAGTAAGGGAAGGAGCTGGCCACACCAAGGAGAAAAAGATGAGAGTACTCTCTGACCTCAGGGAAAAGAGAGAGGCCTAGTCATGCTCAGGAAGTAAGGAAGCCAGCCAGACTGATGAAGGGAAAGATGTAGTTTCATAAGGACGGGAGGGAGGTGGACATTCTAATAACTGGAAAAAGGACATTCTAGACAGAAACAACCACAGATGCAAATCCTTGAGCAAAGCATCCCCAGCAGGTTTACAGAAAACAAGGAATGTGTGACTTGATGCTCTTTCAGTAAAGTTATATGGCACATGTGTAAGTAAATAAATGAAAACAATATTCATTGTGGAAATGGAAATTTAGCTCTGACTGGCAAGATATCACTTTTTGTTCTTAACTATAAATTTTCTGTTTTGTGTGACTTCAATACACTTGCTTTTCAATGGAAAAATGTTTTCTTCATGGAAAAAAGTTGAATTGACATGAATTCATGTTTGTAATTAGTGATTCAACAGAGTCAACTGACTCCCTCCTAAATCCACTCTTCCCAAGGAGGAAGTATGCCAATGACAGTGATGCAGAGCTCACTGGCAAAACATTTTCCAAACTCCTTTCCTGCCGAGTATATCCATGTGAACAGATGTCTCCAGTGACTTGTCTATGAAAGGCTGGTGGGCACTTCCCTGGAAATGACCCTAGGGAAGTCCTTCAAGGACGTTCTTAGTTCTTCTTGCTATTTCTGGTTTGAAGTGAGACATAAACTGCTGCACAGACACCTTCTTAGAACATAAGGATTAGAACCTTGTCCAAGGACAGAGATAACATCAAAAGGTACCTTACCAGCCCCTGACAATCACTAAAAGACTTATGGCAAAAGTAGAACTTTGTGTATTTAAACCACTCATTTTGATTACTTTTCCAAGGTATGCAGCTGAATGTGATCTAGCTCATCACAAACCAGTGTTCCTCTCATATCTCCATTGAAACACTTTCCACTTTCATGTTTATTGCAAGAGGAAGACAGATCTTGGAAAGGCAGATGTGGAACCCTGTAGAATGAATGATAATAAAATAGCCATATGTAGCTATATACCAGAGGAAATATCAGAAAGAGCTATACAGTGAGATTGAATCAGTAATTTTAAAATTTAATAAAAGCTACCCAAAAAGAAAGTGCAAGACCAGAAAGATGGACTGTGGAGTTCTACCAAAGCTTTACAAGAGTGCTAACAGCAATAATCAGAAACTGTCTTAATAATAGAGGGGAAAAAAGCACTACTTTATTCATTTTATGAAACCAAAATTACCCTACTAACAAAACTGGAAAAAGACACAACAAAGGAAGAAAACAATAGACCAATGACCCTGGTAAACATAGGTTCAGAGCTGTTGATAAAATTCTTGAAAAGAAAATTCAATAACACATTAAAATAGTCATATAGCATGACCAAGTTGGATTCACTCTAGTAATGCAAGGTTGGTTCAGCATACAAAAATCAATGTGAAATTCAGCACATAAATAGACTTAAGAAAAGATACCATATGATATCTCAATCAACACAGACATGGCCATTGACAAACATCAATATCCCTTCATGATATACTACCTAAATAAACCAAAAGCCAAAAGAATTTACCTCAACACAATAAAATGACCCTACAGTCAACATTATACTAAACAGGGGAAGACATTATTCCTCTAAAATCTGAAAGGAGACAAGGGTGTCCACTCTAGTCATTCTTACTCACTATTGTGCTTGAGGTCTCCTGTGGATCAAAAAGATAGAATGAAATTAAAGGGATACAAATAAAGCATGGAGATGTCAAATTATGTTTATTGATAGTCATTATGATCCTATACTGAAAAGATCCAGAAGACTCCACCAGAAAACTTAGACCTAATAAAGACTGTCAGCAAAGTTATAATACACAAAATCAACACACAAAATAGACCAGTACTTAATCTGCCAAGAAAGAAATCATGAAAACAACTCCATTCACAAGAGATTCATATAATAAAGTAAAATAAATAAATGAATAAAAACAAAATACCTAGGGATAAACCTAACTAAAAATGTCAAAGACCTTTATAATGAAGTGGATAAGGATCTGAAGAAAGTCTTTCACGAAGATACAGTAGAAAGACATCCTATGGTGACAGGTAGAATTAATATTATGAATATGACTATATTACCAAGAGCACTTACAAATTCAATACAAACACCATCAAAATTCCAGTGATATGCCTCATAGAACCAAAAGAAGACATCCTAAAATTCACATAGAAATACAAAAAACTCCAAATAGGCAAACAATTCCAAGCAGAAAGAACAATGCCAGAGGCTTGAAAATCCTCATGATGATCTGAAATTGGACCTCAGAAGCATAGCAACAAAAGAGCCAGATGTTGACATGAAAACAGACACAAACAGATCGAATAGAGCAGAGAGTTTGAAAATGAGCCCTCATATTTATACCCACCTACCTTTGGACAAATATTTCAAAACCACATTGGAGAAAATGTGGATTGTGTAACAAATAGTACTGGGAAACATGCATAGTCACATGTAGAAGAATTGAACTAGGTCCATGTCTCTCATGCTGACAGAAAAGTCAACTGACAATGGATCAAAGACATGAATGTGAGACCTGAAGATTTGAAGCTACTAGAAGCTAACAGAAAACAGATATAGGCATAGGCAAGGTCTCCCCAACCAGGAATCCAATAGCATAGGAAGTAATCCCAAGAATTGACAAATGGGATTACATGAAATTAAACAGCATCTGCAAAGCCTGGTAAACAACCTCCAAAGTGAAGAGCTAGCATACCAAGTGAGATAAAATCTTTACCAATTATAGATCACAGAGGAAGTTAATATTCAGGATTTATAAAGAACCAGATATTAAACACCAAAAAAAATCATCTAAATAAATGAACTGAATATATAGTCCTCTCAAAGCAGAAATGCAAATGGCCAGTAAATGTTCAACCAACATCCTTAGCTATTAGTGAAATACATATTAAAACTGCCTTGATTTGGGCTGGAAAGATATCTTAGTGGTTAAGGCACTTGCCTGCAAAACCAAAGGATCCCAGTTTGACTCTCCAGGACCCATATAAGCCAGATGCACAAGTGGGACATGCATCTAGAGTTGGTTTGCAAGGGCTGGAGGCCCTGGCATGCTCTCTCTCTCAATCTCTCTCAATCTCTCTCTCTCTCTCTCTCTCTCTCTCTCTCTCTCTCTCTCTCTGTCTCCCTCTTTCTCCCAAATAAATAAATAAAATATATCTTTTAAAAATTGCCTTGACTTAACCAGCAGTGGACAGCTGGTGAGCCAGGACAGATGTGCTAGCTGGTGCAATGGTGGTATGCCTGTTACAGGGGGAAACCAACTCCCTTCTGATGGTATTTGAGGACAGTTCCATGGGTGGGAATACCTGACTAGTACTAAAAACCTAATCAAAAGCCTGTGGCTAAGGAGGTTGTAAACCCTAAGGGGAAACTGCTATAGTTGTCTAAGTAAATGCCCACCAAACTGCCCTCTACTTATGCTTATACCCATATATTAATACTACTCTCACCTTTGGTTAAAGAACCTTCATTTTTCAGATGGCAGTGACCATTGGGGAGACTGATAACTAACCAAGGTGCTGACAAGAAATGACAGTGGAATGTTCAGCATTAAGTGAGACTTCTTTATCATACCTTCCAAAGGTATGATAAAGCTCAGGGACCAAAGATCAGAGGTGGTGGAAAGAATGTAAGAGTCAAAGGAAGTGCCCAAGGAGAGTGCTTTGCAATACTGTCTTCTAGATACAGAGTGGCTGTAGCACTCATTACCTCACAGTGGTTGATACTACCTACATAAGAACCTGTGTAACAAGAAAGAAGAAAATGATGACATCAAAATAAAAGAGAGGGCTGGAGAGATGGCTTAGCGGTTTAGCGCTTGCCTGTGAAGCCTAAGGACCCTGGTTCAAGGCTCAATTCCCAAGGACCCGTGTTAGCCAGATGCACAAGGGGGCGCACGCGTCTGGAGTTTGTTTGCAGTAGCTGGAAGCCCTGGCACACCCATTCTTACTCTCTCTGCCTCTTTCTCTCTCTCTCTGTCTGTTGCTCTCAAATAAATAAATAAAATAAACAAAAAAATTTAAAAAATAATAAAAGAGAGACTAGTTGGAAAGAAAGGATTCGATGGAGGGAAGATTTGGGATAGGGAAAAAAGAGGGTAGTGGGAGTGAATTAAGATCATAGTATATTGTCTGCATGTACAGGGTTGTCAATTTTAAAATTTTGTTCATTTTTATTTATTGAGAGTGACAGAGAGAGAGAGAGAGGGAGAGAGGTAGAGAGAGAGAGAGAATGGGCATGCCAAGGCTTCTAGCCACTGCAAATGAACTCCAGATGCATGCGCCCTCTTGTGCATCTGGCTAACGTGGGTCCTGGGGAATCGAGCCTTGAACCGGGATCCTTAGGCTTCACAGGCAAGCACTTAACCGCTAAGCCATCTCTCCAGCCCAGGGTTGTCAATTTTAAAAAGTTGAAAAAACATTCTCAAGATTCTATCTTACTTACCTATCAGAATGACTATCATTATGAAACAAATATAGCCATTAAAGAAATCTGTGTGGAAGTTCCTCAAAATAACTAAACTACATATGATCCAGCTATATCACACTTGAACATATACTAAAAGGACTTTACATCCTGCTACAGATATTTACATATCCATGTTTATTATTGCTTTACCCACAATAACCAGAAAATTGAAACAGGCTAAATGTTCATTGACAGGACAGATTAATGGATGATGAAAATGTGGACACAAAGAATGTTATTTGGTTGTAAGGAAAATGAAATCATTTTCAGTTGCATAAAAATTGAAGTAACTGGAAATTATGTTAAACAAAATAAGCCCAACTCAGAAAAACAAATACTGCATGTTTTCCATAATAAATGGAACTTAGACTTAGCATTATAGATATATATGTGTTTCTATGCCACGAAACTAGAAAGAGAATCATGAAAGGGGAGGAAAAGATTTTAAAGGAGCAGGAATTAAAGAGAGAACTGGAATATATGGAACAGAAAAGCAGAAGGATAGACTACCTGGGGAAGAAAGGGAACAAGAAAATATATAGATATGTATGTATGTATATGTGTGTTTGTATACCTCCATAGTCAGTTATATTGCTGTACGTGTACATCAGTGACTAAAATTTCAAGGAACCTCTCTTCTTTACCATGGGAGATACATAAGTGAGCTTTGGTTTTGATTGAAACAATTATTAGTTTCAGGATTATGTGCTATCTAAAGTTCAATTCAGCACAAAATCGCTTTTGGACTATCATATTATCCAACAACTTTGGCTGAAAGAGGCCATTCCTAGCACACCATGTGTTAAGAATATACAAACAGTGACTCTGCTCTGCTGGAAGCTTTGCTTGGGGGAGAAAACCTGTGTCTGTCATGCACCTAATTCATTCTGTTGGGCAGAGGTGTGGCTGAGAAATTGTCTGGATGGATCAATTATGCCACAGGGACCTTATCTCTTATGCTATTTTAACCTAACAACTCTTCAGCATTACTGTTGGAGTCAGCCTTACTTGACTTTTGATATTAATCACAGACACCCAAGACATGGCTCAGTGAGCTCACATTGTCATCTGCGACCAGTCAAATCTCAGTGGACACAGCCACTGCTCAGCAGAGCTTTGACTTGTTACTCTGAGATGTCACACCTGTCAGCAAGCTTGCACTTCATTCCAGTGACTTGCTAAGTTTCTTTCTCTTCCTGACTACAAATGTAACATATGTTAGCAACATTTGCTGACAGGTTTCAACAGTATGTTTTCCGCTAGTCCAGCTGTTACTTCAATTGTCAAATACGGGGATTTCTCTTTATTTTTCAGACTCCAGGACTACAAACAAACTGGGGGAGGAGGGAAGGTAGCAAAACATACTAACAGCACATCCATCAAGATTTCCCAGCACCTCCATAGCTTTGACAGGTAGCCTGCCCTCTCCCCATCTTGCCAGTGAGTAGAATACTAAGGAAAGGTACTTGGTCTTTACAGTATACAAACACTGGAAACACAAACGTAAAGTAGTGCTTGATTTAAAAAACAAAAAGAGTTCATTTTAACTTGCCCAGCTACTTTGTAATAAAAATAAAAAGAACTGGCAATTTTGCAATGCTTCAAACATAGGCCAGGTGACTTCCATGTTGTGTACAATGAGAAAGGAGGGCTGGTGAGCACAGGCAGTATTCTATACCACCAACTACTCAGAGCTTTGAGGGGCTCCTTAAGGTGCCTATTTATGATGGTCAAAGCCAGATCAAACTAAACCAAATACAGCAAATAACACTGTGTTTAAGGATGGATTTAAAAAAAAAAAAAAAACAACTTTGCAATGTCAGCAGAAAAGGCAAACTGTGAGGTTGGGCAACACTGGGTCGTCAGGTACTTAATACTACAAGTGCTGGCCCGGGGGCTGAGCATACTTTTAAATGGGCTCTAATAGATCTCATTAGAACAGTTCCTCTACTCAATCTAGGTATGTGTGGCCTCCAAAACAATTACTGTAGTGCAAAGGGCAGGGAGAGAAGGTATTCAGAGACTCCAGAAGAATATGATCCTAGAAGAATGAGTTCCATTTCCACAGACGATGGTGAGCACTTCAGTCAGGAATATTTTACCCTGCTCAGAGTCTGGTGACATTGAGGTCTGGAACATGTCCAGTAGTGTTGAGACTCCTGTTCTGACCTCGCCCAGGACAAAACAGGACAGATATACAAAACTCTTCTTCTGTCAATATGTGCTTAGGCTTTTCCTTATAGCTATATTAGTTTATACTTTAAAAAGAATCCACATACCACTAATCATGAAGATCTTTAGTGATCCCACCTCCAAAAAGTTAAGAGCAAGTGGAAGATTTAAAACTTCTCTTGGATGGCTTAGTGGTTAAGCGCTTGCTTGTGAAGCCTAAGGACCCAGGTTAGAGGCTTGATTCTCTAGGACCCACGTTAGCCAGATGCACAAGGGGGCGCACGCATCTGGAGTTCGTTTGCAGTGGCTAGAGGCCCTGGCGCGCCTATTCTCTCTCTCTCTCTCTGCCTCTTCCTGTCTCTGTCTGTGGCTGTCAAATAAATAAATAAACAAAAAATTTTTTTAAAAAAAACTTCTCTCAGCTTGAAGCAAGCCAGAAAGGCTTACTTTATTAATATTAGTAATAGCACTTGATGTGCTGGTCTAGTAAGATACAATAATTCAGTTTCAAAAGTTGAGGCTTTTTTGGCATATGTATGTGGTATGCATGTTTGTAAATATGTGTAGACTCATTTGTGTGCATGTGTGAGTATATGTGTAGAGGCCAGAGGTTAATGTCAGGTATCTTCCCCAATTGCTCTCCTCCTTATTTTTGGGGAAAGGGTCTGTCACTGAACCTGGAGCTCACCAGTTAGGCTATACTACCTGGCCAGCAAAGCTCCAGGCCTCTCCCATTGTGGCCTCTTCAGTGCTGGGATGACAGATGCATGCTGCCACATCTGGTTTCTTACCTGGATGCTGGGGACCCAAACTCAGGTCCCAAGCTGGCACGTTAGGTGCATTACTGAATGAGCCATCTCCCCAGCTTTTTCACATTTTTTCATAAAAAAATTAAAATTGGGTTGGAGAGATGGCTTATCAGGCACTTGCCTGCAAAGCCAAAGGACCCAGGTTCAATTCTCCAGTACCCACATAAAGCCAGATGCACAAGGTGGCACGTGCATCTGGAGTTCATTTGTAGTGGCTAGAGGCCCTGGGCTCATTCTCTCTATCTGCACCCCTCCTCTTTCTAATACATTAAAATAAAATAAAATTTTTAAGAAATAAAATAATTTAAAGGCAAAATATAAATTTACTGCAGAAATATTTACATAAGCTACTTTCATATGTGTTTTATTTCTTAGCTAAAATCAACGGATTGAAACATGGACATATCATGATTTTAAAGAAAAGCTTTATTGATCCATAGTTAACAAGAAGAAATTATGCTCTGTCCTTTTACTCAGTCCTTTGAGGAACATAGCCATAATAAATCTTTGCTGGCACATTTTCGTTATGTTCATTCTTTCTCTCTTCCTCGCCTACCTGAAATAGAACCAGTAAAGTTGATTGCAAGTGATTGTGCCTGCCCAGATCCCCAGAGCCTGGCCAGTCCTGAGGCCACGTGCTCCTGGCCTGACGTGCCTGGCAGGCAAGAGGAGCATGCCTTTACAAGCCGGGAAGGGCTGCCCATCATCAAGGACACCAGGACTCACTCAGGTTTCATCCTTCCCTCTGAAATGTATCCATGGGAGTCTGGAAGGCAATATAAGGAGTGATTAGTAGACCACATAGTATGATGGGAAAAGAACTGAATTTGGCACCAAAAAGGCAGTATTCTCATGTCAGTTCTCACACTTATGAGTCCCAAACTCAGTTTCTCATTTGTAAATACAGACAATAACAAGTTATCCTGCCAGGTTGTTTTTAAGGCTCAAACATAGTAGTCCATAGATGAAATTTAAACAGGAAACACGCATAAGAAATTACTGGTCACACTCATTAATATTTTCAGATCATACGATATCAGTTAATAAGCCTACTCCCAGGTAGTTACTTTAACTGATTTTCCAAAGGAGGTCAATTATACAAATAACCTTGGCCAAAAGTACTTCAGCAAAATATTTATTCTTCTACCATGGTTATAATTGTCTCAAAACTCAGTGTACACTTGAGTTATGTAATAATGTCAAGATGTAAAATCTACATTGATTTATCCATACATATGCACATTTTTCTCATAACCAGGTAAGAAGAAATATGACTTCTGGCTAGAGCCCTCTTGCAGCCACATTTAAATATAGGTAATGAATCTCTGAAAAACCTTCATTTCACCCTCCCTGGGAAAACAAGTGAGAGGTATCAGTGAAGAAGGCTCAATTACATCACCTGATTGAAGTTGACATGGGAAGACTCCCAGACTTGGGTGGGAAAAACAGCTGAGCTAAGAACACAGGTTACATTTTTATGACACTTCTATAGAATTTCTTATTTTCCTCTTTTGCAATCAGGAATAAGGGAACTTAAGTAGAGATTGATTGATTCTAACTTTCTTTTTTTGTTTTTTTGAGGTAAGGTTTTGCTCTAGCTCAGGTTGACCTGGAATTTGCTATGTAGTCTCGGGGTGGCCTGGAACTCACAGCAATAATTCTACCTCTTCCTCCGGAGTGCTGGGATTAGAGTTGTGTGCCACCACACCCAGCCTGATTCTAACTTTTAAAAAATATTTTGTTTTATTTTTACTTATTTTTTAAGAGAGAGAGAAAGAGAGAGAAAGAATGGACACGCCAAGGCCTCCATCCACTGCAAAAGAACTCCAGATGCATGTGCCACCTTGTGCTTACATGGGTCCTAGGGAATCAAGCCTGGGTATGATTCTAACTTTTATGTGTATCATGGGCCTCTTTGGCTATAAGAAATGCCTACCCACCGGATAAAGAACTATCAATATTATCACCATCTTACTAGTAGGTTATGAAGCTCAGAGTGCATCAATAACACAAAATAAAGTCAGCCCCCAAGTTCAAGGAATGCAATGGCCCACCTCTAGACCATCTACAGAACACTTAAGATTAAGCATCTCTGACTCAAGGAGTATATAATCCTTCTATCAGTGCAAGGCTTTTCTGAAATGGGGGCGTGGACCAAGTATTCACATTTCAGTCCTACACATAATGATGTCAAGATGTGGTTTCTTCTCTTCTAATAATAAAGATACCTAGAAATAAATGAGCAATACAATGATCCAGTGATATAGCACCACAGCAGTATCTTTTAAAATAGTTGTTTCCAAGTAATAAGAATGAATTTATTTTGTCCCAAAATACTCAGGGAAAATATTATCAGTAGCCCCTGACTGTAGCCACTCATTTCCTAAATGCAACCCGCAATATTTTTTTCAAGGAACTGCGGATTCTTTCCATTTTGAAGCTTCCCTTAAAGAAACATTTTTTTTTCAAATCCTAATTAATATCAACCAAATGTTACAATGAAATGAACACATTTTCAGATGTCCAACTTCTTAAATACTTGGTTTCTATTCCTCCCTTTTTAAATTAAAAGTACCAAAACATGAAATATAGAAAAGGAAAATTGTTGCTTTTTTATTTTCTTCACTGGGAATCAAACCTAAGGCCCTATTGTTGTCAGCTCTATGTTGCTTAGATGAACATCCAAACCAGGCACAGTTCAGGGGAGAGAGAGATTTATTTCCAGCTTATAGATGCAGAGGATGTTCTGTCAAGTGGCAGAAGAAGCTCTCTCCCATTCATAAATCCAAGTGGAGAGACACCACCAAACAGCCAGCACCACACCCGAGCACAGCCAGAGCTCAAAACCTCTCTGCACACCTTTAGGCTGGAATTCAGAGCTGCCCTCAGTGATTTGCCTTCCCCCTCAGTAGGAGTCTGCCTGTTATGGGCTGAAGCTGCAAACTCAGTTTTAGTAAAACACCTCTGAGTCTTGGGGGACATACATTCAAATGACCACAGACCCTGTGCATGTTAGGCAAGCAATCTAGCACAGAGCTCTATCCCCTTTCTAGCTTGCTGGCCTCTACTACTGAGTTTTATTCCAGCTCACATAGAAGTCCAATCATTTATAGTTAGGATCCACATATGAGAGAGAACATGTGACGTTTAGCTTTCTGGGCCTAGGTTACCTCACTAAGTATAATCCTTTCCAGAACCATCAATTTCCTGCAAATTTCATAAGTTCATTTTTCTTTAGCACTGAGTAGAACTCCATTGTGTAAATGTGCCACATTTTCCTTATCCACTCATCAGTTGAGGGACATCTGATCTGGTTCCATTTCTTAGCTATTATGAAGATAGCATCAATAAACAAGGTTGAACAAGTACTTCTAAGGTAGTGAGACAAGTCCTTAGGATATATGCCTAGGAGTGGTATAGCTAAAGCATATGGCAAGTCTATTTTTAGCTGTTTCAGCAACCTCCACACTAATTTTTACAATGGCTGGACCAGATTGGATTCCCACCAACAGTGTAGAAGGGTTCCTCTTTTTCTGCATCCTTGCCAGCATTTATGGTCATTTGTTTTCATGATGGTAACCAATCTAACTGGAGTGAGATTGAATTTCAAAGTAGTTTTAATTGGCACTACCCTAATAGCAAGAAATGTACATTTTTTCAGCTGTTTATATGCCATCTGTATTTCTTCTTTTGAAAACTCTCTATTTAGTTCTATCACCCATTTTTAATTGGGTTGTTTGATTTCTTATTATTTAGGATTTTTTTAAAAATTCTTTGTATATACTACATATCAATCCTCTGTCAGATGAATAGCTGGCAAAGTTTTTCTGCCATTTTGAAGGGTGCTTCTTTGCTTCACTCACAGGGTCCTTTGCTGTACCAAAGCTTTGTAATTTTATGAGGTTGCAGCAGTTGATCAGTGGTTTCATTTCCTAAGCAACCGAGGTTATATTCAGAAAGTCTTTGCCAAGACCAATATGATGAAGGGTTTCGCCTACTCTTCCCTCTATCAGTTTCAGAGTTTTGTGTCTGATATTAAGGTCTTTGATTCACTTGGATGTAATTCTTGTGCATGGAGAGAGATAAGGATCTATTTTCATCTTTCTAAAGATACATATCCAGGTTTCCCAGCACCATTTTGCTGAAGAGGCTGTCTTTTCTCCAATGAGTACTTTTGGCATTTTTGTCAAAGATCAGGTAGTTGTAGCTACAAAGAATAGGTGGATATACTTACCCAGACTTATATCTGCGTCCTCTATTCTGTTCCATTGATCTACATGTCTGCTTTTGTGCCAGTACCATGCTGTTTTTGTTACCATGGCTCTATAACATAGATTAAAATCAGGTATGGTGATATTACCCGCCTTTTTTTGTTGCTCAATATTGTTTTAGACAATCAAGGACTTTTTGTGCTTCCAAATGAATTTTTGGATTTTTTTTTGTATTTCTGTGAAAATGCCATTGGAATTTTGATGGAAATTGCATTAAATGTGTAGATTGCTTCTAGTAAGATTACCATTTTTGCAATATAGATTCTTCTAATCCAAAACATGGGATTTTTTTTCCATTTCCTAGTGTCTTCTGCAATTTCTCACTTGAGTGTTTTAAAGTTTTCACTGTAGAGATTCTTTACCTCCTTGATTAGGTTTATTCCAAGGTACTTAATTTTTTTTTGATACAATTGTGAATGGAAGTGATTCTCTGATTTCATCTACTGCATGTTTGTTGTTAGTATATTGCAAGACTGCTGATTTCTGTGTTTATTTTATATCCTGCTACATTGCTATAAGTATTAATCAGCTCTAGCAGTCTACTGGTAGTCTTTAGGGTCCTTTATGTATAGAATCATATCATGAGCAAATAATTTGATCTCTTCCTTTCCAACTTGTATCCACTGCATGTTTGTTGTTAGTATATTGGAAGACTGCTGATTAGGGCTGAAATTAATGAAATAGAAACCAAAAATCAATCCAAAGAATCAATGAAACAAAAAGTTGGTTCTTTGAAAGGATAAACAAGATTGATACACCCTTAGCAAATCTGACCAAGAGAAAGAGAAAAGTGACACAAATTAACAAAATTAGAGTTGAACAAAGTACCATTATAACAAATACCTAAATTTGTCTTTCTCTTTGTTGGACTGTATTAGATCTGCCACCTTGTCTTCTAGTTTAGACATTCTGTCCTCTCCTTGATCCATTCTACTGGTAAGATTTTCTACAGAGTAGTCTCTTTGAGTTACTCTGTTTTTCATTTCTAGTATTTCTGATTGGTATATTTGCATTATTTCTATTTCCTTACTCATGTCTTATAATGACCTCCTTATTTCATTAAGTTGATTTCCTGCATTCTCCTTCAGGAATTTGTTTCCTTCTTTGATTTCGTTGATTTCTTTGAACATAGATATAATAATTTTTTTTTAAAATCTTTGTCAGGCATTTCTTCTAAAGCAGTCTCACTGGAGGTAATTCTGATGGATTTATAATTTTTGGTGAGACTGTATTGTCTTGATTTTTTGTGATTCTTGTATTATAATGTAGAGATTTTTGCATCTTGAGTTGCAACTTGATGTTTGGGATTTCTAATTGCCTGCAGTGTTCTTAGCCATGTAAATCTGACTTTATATGTCTTCAGTGTAGGAGTGCCAGGTATAGCTCTTATACTCCAAGAAAAATAGCAAAAGTGACCCTAGGTGTTGAGTTTGCTTACTATTCAAATATTGTAGTATACTGGGCAAAGCAAATTACTGGAAAATTCTAAAATTATACTGAGCAATATAGACATTCAGTCAAAACAGCAGAGAGTATTTATACAAGTGTGGGGATTAAACCAAACAGATAATCTTGTAAAGCCAAAGTCCCTAAGGGAGTCGGTTGCTCCACACCCTTTTCCTGTCAACTAGGACATTGAGGTTTCAAGTATGAAACAGGTTCCAAGTCAGTCTGGGGCCAGTCAGTCCCTGGCCCCAATAATGACAGAAGAAAAAGACAAAAGCCCTAAAAACAGGAAACATAAAAGGCGACAATAGTCAACACCAAAATACAGCTTATTTGAGAAGGGTAAAGCCAACCAAAAATAGATCATTCAAATGTAATTCATAACCTTTCCTGGCATGGAAGGAGACTAGTACT
The DNA here is from genome assembly GCF_020740685.1 of Jaculus jaculus. NCBI lineage: Eukaryota > Metazoa > Chordata > Mammalia > Rodentia > Dipodidae > Jaculus > Jaculus jaculus. The sequence goes on from NC_059103.1 coordinate 103,985,077, forward strand.
TTTCCAGTGCAGGCCTACGTATCTGGCTTTCTGTAAGTAGGCCCTGTTACCTTTTGGGATGACCTCCAATCTCACCAATGCTGAGTGCCCACCTTGATCTCTCAGTGTCAATGTCAGGTGAATGAGTTCTCGAGATATTCACAGATGTGATGGTTGGGGGATGAAAGACTTTGCAGGGTGCCTGAAGTTGTACTGGAACTGCTCACCTCGTCCTGTTTTTATTCTCCTTCAGCATCTGCTCAGCTGGTCTCTGCTATTTTCCCTTTTAAGTTTCTTGATTTGTAAGGAGGTGCATGTGAGTGAAAAATCCCCTCACCTTGTTTCTGATCCTGCCACTCTGTGCTGCCAGCTGGGTGGGCTCACGGATCGGGACTGCTGGCACCTCGGCAGGATTCCGGTCAGTTTTCTGCTTTCTGGAAATTCTTGGTCTCTCCTAATTCTCTGCTGTCGTTAATAATAACTTGTATACCTTCACTTGTCAGTAGAAGAGTGTATTTTGCTATGTTTCTGGTTATTTCCCTCCCTAGGCTGCTTTGGTGTGGCTGGTATGCCACCATCTTACCCAGAAATCATGCATAAAATCTTAACCAGAAACCTGAAATTAAGAAAAAAGAGAGAGAAGACAAAAAATTAGGATGGGAGGGGAGAGAAACAGTGAATTCATGACCAAAAATAAGTTCACACTAACAATTCACTTGACAGTAAATATTTATAAGATCAAAATAATAAAAACCAGGCTGGACAGATGGCTTACCAGTTAAGCACTTGCCTCTGAAGCCTAAGGATCCTGGTTCAAGACTCAATTCCCCAGTACCCACATAAGCCAGATGCACAAGGTGGCGTATGCATCTGGAGTTCGTTTACAGTGGCTGGAGGCCCTAATGTGCCCATTCTCTCTCTCTCTCTCTCTCGCTCGCTCGCTCGCTCGCTCGCTCTCTCTCTCTCTCTATCTGTGTATGTATCTATCTATCTCTCTTTCTCACTCGCTCACTCTCTCTCTCTTTGCCTCTTTCTTTCCCTGTGTGTTTCTCTCAAATAAATGGAAACAAACAAATAATAAAAGCCCTAAATATGGGCTTAACTATAAAGCTATTTTACAATTTAAAAAATGCAAAATTTTGTGTATGCTCATGCACACACACATGTGTGTGTGTGTGTGTGTGTGTGTGTGTGTGTGTGTGTGTGAGAGAGAGAGAGAGAGAGAGAGAGAGAGAGAGAGAGAGAGAAGAGGGCTATAAAACAGCAAAATATTTGTTCTCCCCAGTCAATAACTAATATCTAAAAACACAATGAAACTGTTTCATGCTCTTTTCTTGTCTTTGGTTGTGACTGAGAAGTAACATGAAGGCTTCTGAAGAGAACATATTGCCATTATGTTTTACATCATCATCTTGATCAAATGACTCGGTCCAATGTTAGTGCAATACTGTTTAGTCATAATAAGCTGTGGGAAGCTCGGCATATGTCTTCTCAACTTCTATGTGCTCAGTGCATTTAAGGCCATCTCTATTACACTGCTATGATTCCTAGTAAGCAAGCTTCTTAAATTTACACACTCAACTAAAAGCAAAACAGCATGCCAATCAGAAAATTCTGACTGGATTATACTGAAAGGGAGCAGTTTCCCCAATGCATTGGTCACTGAAAGGAAATAGCTCCAGTTACTACTTCCTGATAAGGATGCCAGTGGTCTACCGGTGTGCCCAATCTTTCTCTTTACCAGTGTGATTGTTTCTATGTCAGAAACAGTGAACAGCAGTCGGTCCTGTCTCTAAGCATGAGCAAACTATCAACTCTGAATAGCCAGGAGCAGCAATAGGTCTTGCAAGTGAGCATGAAACTAATGAAACTAGAGCATCAGACTCTTCTCAGCAGAAAGCATTAGGTTTCTCCAGCCACAGACTACAACCACCATCAGAGACAGTTGACAAATTTATACCTTTGAACACTCAGGGAAGGAAGACAGTGTTTGTGGCTTGTTCTCATTGTGACTAGGAAAGTAGCTCTTGAAATACACAAATTTGCAGATCAATTTTTTTCTAGCTTATAAAATGTTTATACATGTATTTCAAAGTTAAAATGGATTTTTAAAGATAGCTATCATTTACCTAATGTCAAGTGTGTGGCACTTTGAAAGATGAGATCTATTTCTTCCAAGAGAAATCAAATCCAATAGAGTAGGGAGAGTTTGATAGATGTTTTGACTGAAGATCAGGGTCTCTCATTCTATAATTCTTTTATTTCCTTTGGGGCCATAAAAACAAAATCAAATGCAACCACTTTCCCACCTTATCGTCCTTATATCTGATGACAGCTTTCATTCCTCCCATCACAAATCACCTTCCTTTACCTCCTCCCCTTTCTCTTCCCTCTCCTTCTTCTTTGTCCTCCCTTCTGCCACCTGGGTGCCTTCAGCTTGTATTGAACATGGCTCTAGCTTTGTTCACTGTGAAGAGTAGTGTCACATGTGACTTTTGCAAGAGCTTTGGTTTAGAAAACCCTGGTCTCATTTACATCTATGTGGAATATGCATGACTTAGAGAAATAAAGTCTCTGTCTATCTCTTAATCTGTGTTTCAGAATGGTAATAACAGTTGGAGATGTTGGAGATAGCTTAGCAGTTAAGGTGCTTGCTTGTAAAGTCAAAGGACCCACATTCAATTCCCCAGGATCCATGTAAGCCAGAAGCATATGGTGGCATGCATCTAGAGTTCATTTGCAGTGGCTGAAGGTCCTGGCATGTCCATTCTCTCTCAATAGATAGAAGATAGATAGGTAGGTAGGTAGGTAGGTAGGTAGGTAGGTAGGTAGGTAGATAGATAGATAGATAGATAGATAGATAGATCAATTGATCTATGCATATCTGCCTTTTTCTCTCTCTCAAATAAAAATAAATTTTAAAAAGGTAATAGTAGCATTTACCTCTTTGGGATAAATGTGAAGATTGATGGAAGTGCCTAAAAGGAAATAAGTCTTGGGAAAAGCATGCTGTACAGTTGCTGTGGTGGCCAAGTATGAATGTGTCTGCCACATCTCAGAAGACTTCCATGCACTATGTGACATACACTGAGCAATGACATTAACTTGAACCTCCTACTGAGCTGTCATTGTCAGGTCTCTGTCCCTTCTTCACTCACTCCTTCATACAAACTTCTGCAAAACCCATGCAGCGTGCTGGTTGTGGTGGCGCCTGCGGTAGGAAATTGCTGAAGAGGCAGGAGGCAGGAGAATCATAAATTTGAGGCCAACCTGGGCTACACATTTTTAAACAAAAAAAAACCTAGCTGTAGAGATGACTTACTGATTAAGGCACTTGCCTGTGAAGCCTAAGGAACCATGTTCAACTCTCCAGATCCCATCTAAGCCAAATGAGCAAAGGTGAGGCAAGCGCAAGGTTGCACATACCCATTAGCACAAGCTTCTGTAGTTCAATTGCACTGGCTGAGGCCCTGGTACACCAATTCTCTCTCCTCTCTTTCTGTCTCTCTCTCACACTCTTGCTCTCAATAAAATAAAAATAAATTATATATTTTAAAAACGTGCTGCTCTATCACCCTCTGTGTCCATCCTAGTCTGGCCCAGAGGAAGAATACAAAGGCAATACAGAACTAGGCTCCTTTTCTTTTCCCCAAAGGCTCTTTTGTTCTAACAGCAAAGATAATGACAGACCCTGATATTATATGGATATTGGAAGATATCTTTTTGTATTCATATCCTGCATATCTGAGGAAAAATAATTTAAATTGTGTGTACATTTAAAAAAATTGATAACAAGGAGTGGAGAGATAGCTCAGAGGTGAAGGTATTGGACTGCAAAGCCTACAAAGCTTAATTCAGTTCCTCAGTGCCCGTGTAAAGCCAGGTACACAAAATGGCACATGCATCTAGAGTCTGTTTGCAGCAGGTGCAGGCCCTGGCTGCCCATCCTCTCCCTGTGTCTCTTATCACTCTCTCTATCTCTCTCTCCTTGCAAATAAACAAATAAAACTATTTTAATTATTTTTATGTTATTTGTTTATTTGAGAGACAGGAAGAGAAAGAGACAGAGAAGGAAACAGAGAATGGGTACGCCCTGGCCTCTAGATAGTATCTGGCTTACATGGATTCTGAGGAGTAGAACCTGGGTCCTTAGACTTCACAGGCAAATGCCTTAAGTGCTAATCCATCTCTCCATCTCAATAAAAATAGTTTAAAAAACATCTGTAACAAGTGTCCAAACAACCAAATGCATAAATCAAGCCAGGGGCTGTTTTTACATTCTATACATAAGGCTTCTCAGGGAGAGAGATTTCTGAAGTTTCTGAGTTTGGGAATAAGATAATAATAGCATTATTATATTTTGTATTTGTGCAAAAAAAATTACATCTATTCTTGCCATGGAGGCATGAGAAATTAGTTCTAAGTGAGATGATGTGTATTTTAAATTTTTCTTTATATTAATCATCTTCCTTTTTAAAAATATTTTTAGAATATTTTATTTATTTTGAGGGAGAAAGAGTAAAAAAGGCAGATAGAAGAGATAATGGGTACACCAGGGCTTCTAGCCACTGTGAACAAACTCCAGACACAGCTTGGACAACCTTTTGCATTTGGCTTACACAGGTAATGAGGGATAAAACCTGGGTCCTTAGGCTTCACAGGCAATCACCTTAACCACTAAGCCATCTCACCAGCCCTACATAAATGGTTTTTATGATATTGTGTTGTATGCTTTATAGAAATAGAACTTATTTTTAAAAACGTGAAGACTCTGACTTGGGTCATGATTTGCAGAGACATTTATCATACCAATAACTGGGGACTAACTCCACAATGCACGACCCATTTACATTAACAAGGAGGGTCTAATGGGAGCAGGGAGATCATAGATGAGCCTAAACAATGGTATCAAACTGCCTGTATTTGATGAAAAGAAAACTAATAAATCAAATTTAAAAAAAAAAATTAAAAAAAAAAAACAACGTGAATACTGGGGATATAACTCCATGGTAGAGTACTTACACAGCATGCAAAAGGCCCAGAACTTGATCCCTAGCACTGGGGGAAAAAAACAAAACAAATGACAGATTAAAAAAATAAAAGAAGAAAATCAAAAAGAAACCACAGCAAAGATAGAAAACATCAGTGATAAATAAGTTAGGTGAATTGAGTACATTTACAAAATGATAGCTTGGAGTTTGGGGCCAAGACCAAAAACTAGAACACATAGAAAAATAAAAGGACTATGAGAAACTCCCATACTTTCTCATTTTTATATGAAATTTGAAACAGAACTCACATAAACAGAGAAGAGCAAGATGGTTATCAGGGAGTGGGATGGGAAGGGGATTGCATACTTGTAATGTGTTTTACAGCATTCCAAGAGGAGTATTTTAAAAAAAGAAGAAGACTGTTTTGTCAGGCATGGTGACATAGGCCTATCATTCCTGTATTTGGGAGATAGAGACTGAGGCATCAAAAGTTTGAGTCTAATCTGTTACTATTGCAAGACCCTATCTAAGACAAAATAAAAGCATTTTCAAAAATTGGGTCATATAAGGACAGAGTCACCTTAGCCATCATTAACAAAGATGAAGAAAAACAGAGAAATTCCATCAAATCTAGTAGCCAGAGTGCTAAGCAGGAATTCCAGGACCTTTCTGCTCAATTTCTCCCAAGGAACTCATGCCAATGATTCAGAAGAAGGAAGGAAGGAAGGAAGGAAGGAAGGGAGGGAGGGAGGGAGGGAGGGAGGGAGGGAGGGAGGGAGGGAGGGAGGGAGGGAAAGAAAGAGGAAGGAAAAAGAAGAAAGGGGAGGAATGGGAAGGAAAGGAATAACTTTCCAGCACAATAACTGTAAGTTATAATCAAGCAAAACATTCTTAGCTTCCGCTTTGTGTTTAAATAAAAAAGGTGTGTCAACCTGAATATGCAATCTTAATTAAGGTTTATTTATTTATTACTAGGTAAATTTTGGAGAAAGTTCAAAAAGAATGTGGCCAGCATATAGTAATGGAAATATTTTGGTGAACTCAGATTTTTAATACATGTAAAATTATGAAAAAAGCAATGTCTAATAAAAATACAATATAACAATGGAACTAAAATAGTGTCAGAAAAGCAAAATTCTGAAGTCAAAATAGAGCTTAAAAAAATGAACTTTTAAGTAAAATTTAAAGTAAGCAGAATCAGAAGGGTGAAATGTCTATGACTGAGGGCCCTTGAGACTCTCAAAATAATGTAGACGATTGGCAATGCCCTTGTTAGCCTTCCCGAATTGCTAGAGGGCAAGACTCTGCTGCTGAAGACAGCAAATGCTTCCAGTACAGGACACTGAGAAATCAAGCTGGAAGTTTTCTTCCTGTAGACTAGCTGTCATGGTCCTGGAAGATGCTGTGCAATCATCTGGGGTACAACAGTCATCAACAGTTTTACCCAGCAGTGTGAGCAGCACAGTCAACCAGCCAAGGAAGATGTACCTACTAGTGCAATAGGGGCATGACGGTTGTGGGGAGTAACCAACTGCTCTCTAATTTATATTTGAGATCCCCTCCATGGGAAGAAATTCCTGCCTGGTACTGAAAAAGCCTATGGCTGAGAAGATTATAGACTCCAGGAAATAAGCAACTACTGCTATTAGCTAAATGGGTAGTATGTTGTGTCCATGAAGTTGTCCTTTAAACATGTCTGTTTATGCTCATAGATTAGTGCTGCTCTCACCTTTGACCCAAGAAGTTTATTTCTGCAGGTGATCGTGATTATTGGGGAGACTCAAAGCTCATCACAGTGATAAGAATATGTGACAATTATTCAGTGCTTAGTGCTAAAGGAGGCATCGGCATCTATATCACCCCCTCTAAAGCTCAGGGAACATTGTAGAAGAAAGAAGGTGAAGAATGTGAGACCTAGAGGATGCGGAGAAGCGCTGTGAACTGTGTCATCTAGACACGAAAAGGCCATTGCTCTCGTGAACTTACAGTGGCTCTGGTTATGTGCACAAGACTTGTACAAGTCCCCTATGGGTTGAGCAGAGGCTCATCAGACCCCACCCCTCCCTGAGGAGCTAATGGTAGTTAATGGATACATTGTCTTCAGCCTTGTAGCCACTGGTACAGGGTGAGAAGAAGAGGTTTAGCTGAATTTGGAGGGGATACAGGGGGTAATGGGATTATACATGATGAAAATACAATATACAGAGAGATAGGGAGAAGGTCTTCAGTGAAAATTGGTGTCTTATTAGCAGATATTTGAGTTAAAAGAGCAAGGCCTTTCCTTGTGCTTGTCTTTCTTCTGGAGAATGGGCTTTGCATCAGAATGCATCAGCAATCCCAGTTTCTAGCCTGAACAGAAGGGATTCCAGGGACAATTCACTCTTTAGCAGATTGCTGGAAATTTGGGTAAATATCACCAGACGTAGGATTTCAAATCCAAAAAACTTCTTGCAAATTTAATAACTAAAAGGTAACTTTCACAGAGCATAGACATCAAAAGACTAAAAATATCATACTAACAATATGGATGTTTATAATATGACATATCTATGTGAAGAATTATATTCTTACCTACAACTTAAAATATAACCCCTGGTAGACCAATGTTAATTAGAAAAATCTTTAGCATTTTACCAATAGTTATTTTTTAAAATGTTTTCATTTATTTATTTGTGAGCAAATACAGGGACATAGAGAAGATGGGCATATCAGGGCCTCTTGCCATTGTAAATGAACTCTGGATGCACTTGTTACATTGTGCATCTAGCTTTACATGGGTACTGGGGAATCACATCTGGGTGGGCAATCTTTGTTAGCAAGTACTATTGTCTTGAGAGATGATATACTAAATAATTTAATTCTGACTTCCTTTGACAAATCAGTCACCAAGCCCAAAAGAATCAGTTTCTAGAGCACCAGGACAATAAACTTGTCCTTCTTCAAGCTGTGGATAGTATTAAGAGGGAAGTGAGTTCTAGGTAAAGTGTATTTACATTACTCCTAGACAGAGCACAACAATGTTAAAATCAGGAAAGGAGAGAAATGCTGGAGAATACAGTGACCTAATGAGATCTTAATATTTCCCATTGAGCTCTGTACTGAAAGGAAGAGCAACACTGATGTCACTGAGGGGTCAGAGAGGCTATTGCCCCGCTCTCTGTTCAGCCAGGTGTGGTGGCACAGGCCTTTAATCCCAGCACTCATGAGGCAGAGGTAGGAGGATTGCCATGAGTTCGAGGCCACCTTGAGATTACATAATGAATTCCAGGCCAGCCTGGACTACAGCAAAACCCTACCTCGAAAAGCCAAAAGAAAAAAAAAAAAAAAAGAAAAGGAAGAAAGGAAATAAAGAAAGAAACTAACAAACAAACAAAGAAACAAGCAAACAAACAAACAAAGAAGGAAAAGAAATAAGTGGTTCAACTTTTGCCTGGTGTGTGGTTGCTTAATTTTGACAGGGACCAGCCTCTCCTGAGTCACCTCAATACCCAGACGGGACTTGGAAAAGCAGCTGCAAATCCAAGCAGGGGTAGAGGAAACAGGAGCTGCTTGTCAACAGTCCATCCCAAACAACTTCAGAAAGAGCCACAGGGACAGGACCTCAGAAATGAGCTTCTGACCACATCTAGGATAGATTATCTATATGAGGTTAGCCACTAGGCATGCATTTGAGGAATTATTATGATTATGATAATTGAGGTAGGAAGGCTCACCTTAACTGTGGGCAGTACTATTCCATAGGCTGGGGTCTGGACTGAAATTTTTAGGAGAGAGCTGGCTGAGAACATGCATTCATCCCTCTCTTCTTCCTCACGGTACATTGAATGTGACCAGCTGCCTCAAGCTCCTGACCATGATTTCCCCAGCAGAATGGACTGCAACCTTGAATTGCAAGCTGAAATAAACCCTTCCTTAAGTTGCCTATGGTCAAGTATTTTGTCACAGCAATGAGATAATAACTAATACAAAAATGCTCTAAGTCAAATGAGGGTATAGGTGACACCAAGCCACCTTCATCATCAAGGCTGCAAAAGCCCAAGCGAAGTAAGGTTACAATGGGTACAAAGTGTGACTACATATGGCAACATCCAGTCAATAAGGAGCAGCCTGTTCAAGGATACTTCAGTCCCTATTCTCGTAAGACTACATAAGTCACACTGCTTCTAAAATATGGATATCTAGGAAAAAAACAACAGATACAAAATGGTCTCAAATGGCTGGACAGATTATTTTCTAAATAGAAGATTTAAATTATCAGTTGACTAAGCTTTAAACCACATAGAACATTTAACCTTTCTTCCTGGTAATTAGTAAGTAAGAATTTTGAAAGAAAGCCAATGAGTTATGGATGTAATAAAGAATGTTTTTATTGTACATTCTAATTGTGAGTGGATTGTAGTCATGATCTGCGATCTTTGGTTCTGCTCACTCACAAAAGTCATCATTTAAATTGTCAGCTAGTTCTACCCCCAAAATGTTTCTTTATACTGAGACTTGAGTGATATAAAAATTACTGACAAAAGAGTAAACCAAAACCCAAATACAATTTATGACAGAGCTTTCTTAGCTATCAACCTCCATAAACATAACTTTCAAAGGACAATACAAAGGACATAGCACAGGTTATGCATCTCTGTTCTCTCCTTCAACAGCAGTAGGACAAACCTTTAATTCTAGATCTTGGCTTTTCTTCCTGCTAGTGTAACCTGATTCTTTTTCCTCTTCTTTAATTTTTGTGTGTGCTTAGGGCTGTGGTACAGGTCTATATGTGGACATCAGAGGACAACCTCAGGTGTCTGTCCTCATCTTCTTCTGTGTTTGAGGCAGGGTTTCTTGCCATTTGCCACTCTGTGCACCAAGCTAGTGAGCCTACAAACCTCCAGGAATTCTCTTGTCGCAATCTCCCATTTTACTATAAACACTCTGGGATTACGGCCAAATGCTACTATATCCAACGTTACATGAGCTCTGGGATCAGAACTCAGTTCTCCATGTTTGTGCCTACTTCTTTTTATGTTATGTAAGTTTCTCCTCTACATGCACCAGATTTTCTTGTCACATGTCCTAAATGCTACTTTCTTTATTAGGGCTCTTCCTTATGGTATCTGCTATCACACGTGCTCTAAATTCCCTCAGGCACTGTTTAATGAATCTACACAGAAGTGACTGCCTCAAATATTCAGGCTTTGCCTACATCATTTATTATCCTGGGTTGTCTTGTCGCATTTGCCTATGAAATTCTCTTTGTAGCAAGAGTGCCTTCTGTCCCACACTGCTTATGAATGGACTGAGCAGGAAAACTGCACTCCTAGGGGTTCAGTACAAAAGTGTTATGAGATTGCCTATGCAAGCTTATTAAATACTCTCTACCCCACAGTTTACAAATTCTTCCACTCAGATGGCAGGTATCTTAGATATAACAACCTTTCTACCACAGTAACCTCTAGATTTATGCTTTTAAGTCCATTTTTGACAGTAGTAGTTTTTTCATTTACTACTTGTTTTGAATGAATTGCTTGGTTTTTTAAAGCCTTTTTATTATCTTTCTGAACATCTTAAACTTTTGTAGTTACATGAATGTATTGCCTTTAGTGAATCAAATTAGAGTTTAAAACTTAAGGAAATTCTATTTCATGAGATTGTAGAAAAATTTTGCTTGGGGACATTTTATAGCATAATAATTTAACTTTTATTCCCCTGTGAAACTTAGTGATAATTTCTCCACAATGCAATAAAATTTTCCTAAACATAAAAGGAGCCATGTCTGTTCTGTTCAGTTCTTGCATAAACACATTTTTAAAATACAGGGCATAGGAAAGTATTCCATTCCCATGAGCTGGGCACCGAGACCAATAAGCAACACATTAGGAAGATCAAAGCTAATCGTCTTGTGTTTTCTTATCTCATAAAAGGATATGACTTCCTTTTATCATGGCCTTGTTGACAAGCCTCTGGCCAATTTAACCTGGATACAGGGAAGGAAGAGTCCAGTATTTTCACTTCCATGCCAAGGATACTACCTCTGGAATCTGAACCTTACAAAGAGTAAGCAAAGACAATGCCATTTTCTAATGTGTGGACAGATTTCCCAAAATGTTAATAATAAGACTCAGTAAAATTTTACCAGGTACTGAATTGCACACTGTATGCTATACAAGGACACAGTCTCTTCCCAAGAGCTCACAAGCTGGTAGAAGAAAAAAATAAGATATGTACATCTTATTTTATCTAACAATAAGGAAAACAGAATGCCTGTGTGATGCTAAATAATAAATAGGAGAGATTCTAAAGGAAAATGAGTTTATTCAGAAATAAGCTAGATATTTGTAAACCTGAGGTACAAATACTATGCAGAACCATGGCAAGGGCTGAGGGGGATGGATGTGTCCAAAGAAGGAAAGCAAAACACCAAAAAAAAAATAAAAATTTGTCTTGAAATGATAAACCTTTTGTCTAAGAATTAACACCACAAGTGGTCACAGTCCCAGATGACATGCAATGTCTGGACAGATGTACTCACACAGTCGGCCTTTCTGCAAGGCTGTGGTTAGGTGGAAGACTCTACATAGTTATTATTATCCAGCAATTTGTGCAGGAGGAAACTCCTTTCATGACCTCATGATTCCATTTATTTTGGTAGGGATGTAAGTGACTCCACATTGGCATTGACAACTTTTATACTTAAAAACAGCCATAATATTTGAAATGTTCTAAGAAAGAAATCAATGATGTATGAGAAAGATTTCAAGTAGAAGACAAGTTTGAGTTGAGCCTTGAATGAGAATTTCCCTTGGTAGACATGAGCATGTAACTGTCACAGGAAGGTGAAATTTAATTGTGGAAAGAGAAAGCCCATTAAGTCTGTTCATGCCATGCATGTCACTAAAAAGTCAGAAGAAGAGACAGGATGGCAATGGGAAATGCAGCAGCATCCAAGGAGAGTAAGTGCTGTCCAATAGGTGAAAGACAAGGGAGACCATCCCAGCTGTACACAAACAAAGTGCGGTCAGGAAGCCAGAAACATTTGCAGAAGTTACAGGACTGAGGAAGACAGTTTTCTTGAACAAACTATACAGAAGCTAGTTAAGAACATAATCCCTGAGGACAGGGAATTCTGACTGTTAGGGGGCATTGCCTTTCTGCTGTATTTGCTTGAGTTGGCTGATTTAAGAATGGGTGTCTCATTAGAAGTAAAAATGTAAACATGATCAAACAAAATTTGCATGAAATGTTTTATTCAACTGGCTCTTCCCTGAAATTAAAATCAGCTAGAGAAAAACAAGAACCATTGAAGAGTGTGAACAAAGTCAAATGTTTTGTAAGATCCTTGCATATATCAGCCATAATTTTGCAACAGAACTGTGAACTACAATAAAGAGCCATGTTCTTATGTTCTTCCAAAACTATCATATTATTATAACAGAGGTAATCTGTGGGCAATAAGATTTCTAAAGGAGTTATTCCAAGAAATCTAAGGATTTGTATGTAGAAGTATTTTCTGATTGTTGTGAAAGCAAAAGGAAATTTTCTATCAAAAAGAAAATAAAAAATATAGATATTTAAAATATTTTTATTTATTTATTTGGAAGCAAAGAGAGATGGACTGTGTGTGTGTGAGAGAGAGAGAGAATAGGCACACTAGAGCCTCTAGCCACAGCAAATGAACCCCAGATCTATGTGCCATTGTGTGCATCTGGCTTTATGTGGGCACTGGGGAATTGAACCTGGGTCATTAAGTTTTGCAGGCAAGTGCCTTAACTTCTGACCCATCTCTCCACCCTAGGATAGGTATTTTTAATCTATGCTAATCATATGTCATCACCTTCCTATTTTGGGACAAATTCAAACCATCCATTAAGCACTTGAAACACTGTTGTTTATTATTCACTAGCAAATTGTGTTCTCTGTCCTTTAACTTGTGGAAAGATTCAAACATCACAGTTATGGAGTCATAATTATGTATTGTCAGTTAAAGGACATTTCATGGAAGGTTCTTTTTGTTGGGACCACTTATATAAAACACTTTAACCTTACGTAGCCCTGGACCAACAAAATCTTAGTATTCAAAATAACAAGGGCTGGGCTGGAGAGATGGCTTAGCGGTTAAGCGCTTGCCTGTGAAGCCTAAGGACCCCGGTTCGAGGCTCGGTTCCCCAGGTCCCACGTTAGCCAGATGCACAAGGGGGCGCACACGTCTGGAGTTCGTTTGCAGAGGCTGGAAGCCCTGGCGCACCCATTCTCTCTCTCTCCCTCTATCTGTCTTTGTCTCTGTGTCTGTCGCTCTCAAATAAATAAATAAACAAACAAACAAACAAATAAATAAATAAATAACAAGGGCCAACTAAAGGTGAGAAAAGGCCATTGTAAGAATGAGATGTTGTAAAGGGGATTTCCCCATTGATTTGTGCTTACTATGGATGAGCATCCTTTTGTGCCCTAAAAGAAGAAAACATCAAGGCCAGTAAACACTGAAAAATTTCCTACATTTGTTTTATAATAGGTTAATGATTGACTAGAAACAAACACCAAAGAAGAAATTTTAGGAAAAGCCTAAAGGATGTTCACCACATGTTGTAGTTACCTTCTTGTTGCTGATACAAAGCATCCAACCAAATGCAACTAATGAGAGGACAGTTGTTTAGTTTGATTTACAGTCTTGAGGGAAAGCTCCATGGTGACAGGGAAAGATGGCCTGAGCAGAGGCTAGACATCACCTCTGCCACAGCAGATGGAAACACCAGCAAGAGAGTGAGCCATATTCTAGCAAAGATTTCAAAATTCAAACAATTGCAGCAGTTTCAGCTCAAAGTTTTCATTTCTGTCTGTGCAATAGCCCTCTGCTCACACCAGTCCATTTCTTTTGTAGGGCAACCCTGTTCAAGTTCTCGGGACACAGGAAGAATGCAATATGCTTCTTATACACACTGCTTTGAGCCCAGTCCAGACAAAGCTCTTTCTGCCCCTCATAAGCCAAACTTTCACAACCCACCATTCTTTTATCACTTAGATATTTCAATTCTGATCAGAATGGTCTATCAAACTCTGCATCAATACTGGAAGGCATCTCTTAGACCAAGGTTTCAAATCCTTCTATATTGCTTGCACAAATTAGTTCCAGTAGGCCCAAACCACACAGTCAGATTCCCTGAAGCAACAACCCACTCCTGATACCAATTTTCTGTTTAGTTACCTTCTCAGTGCTGACACAAAACACTCAACCAAAAGCAGCTGATGGGAGGAGCGCTGTTTATTTTGGGTTACAATCTCACATGATGGCAGAGAAAATGTGACATGAGTAGAGGTTGATCACCACCTCTGCCACAGTAAGTGAAAACAGCGGCAGGAGAGTGAGCCAGATTCTAGCAAAGGGAAGCTGGCCATGACACCCATAAGCCCACCCGCAATAGTACATCTCTTCCAAGAAAACCCCACCTCCCAAATTACCATCAGCTGGGTACCAAATACCCAACACACACCATGTTTCACCAAATTTGCACTCTGAGTAAATGTGTTCATCTTATCTTCTATAAAAGAACATAGTTACAAAATGGGTGTGATATCTCCCACCTATAATCCCAACATTAAAGAGGCTGAGGTATGAGGGCCATAATGAGTTCAAGACCAGCCTGGCCAGAGTGAATCCCTGCCTCAAAAATTAAATAAAAATAAAAAACTACATAGTTACATATAAAATCACTCCATAATGAACCTTAACTGTAAATTCAAAAAGTGAATGTTTTAAAGTAATAATGCCCACAGCCAAGCCCTCTGTATCCCTAACTTAAAAAAAAATCTACATCATACTTTTGAGGTGCTCTCAAATAATATTTCATAGTTCCCTAAAATAACATAGGACAGCATGGAACCACAGGTCCAGAAGATTATGAATCACTGGCTTTGTGCAAGGATACTGTCAAAAACCAGTAGAGGTTCTCTAATAATTCAACTGCTAAAAATTTACAAATTTAGGTCTGGTAAACCTGTTCTTTTAAAAATAAAATATACACAACTGGTCAAGTCAGCTGCCAATTTTAGAAGTGCTTGCTGGACACTTACTACTTGCCAGACATTGGGGGCAGTACGGAGTCTCGTGCAAAATTGACAAAATGCCCTTAAGCTCACCAGCCTGAGGTTGGAGGAAGAAGTGAGATCAGGTAACTTGAAAAATTAGAGCACAACAGACAAGTGCTAAAAGAAAGAGTGTGATTAAATGCCAGCGAGGGCTACGTCTCAGGAAACTTATTTGTACTTTTTTCTAATCCCATGTAGATCAAACTCTTTAAAATTCATCTTTTATCTATCACTCTGAAAACATAGACCTAGCTAATGACTTGACTCCTGTAAAGAACATCAGTCATCCTGGGAAGGCAGGAAGCAGCTCATTCAGTAAAGATGCAAGAATGGCTTCCTCACTAGCACCATTGCAGTTTGCAGGAGCTGAAGCAGGAGCCTCCTACTCTTCCAAACTTGCTTTCCTAAGAAATCAATTTCCAAAGAATCTGTACATCTTTCTGCAGAGCATAGGCAATTTAATTGTCCTGTTTCATTTCTTCATCTAGAAAATTATCATAAAAACAACTCCTAAATCAGGCATAGTTGGCATACGCCTTTAATCCCAGCACTAGGGAGGCAGAGGTAGGAGGACTGACATGATTTCAAGGCCAGCCTGGGACTACATAGTGAATTTAAGCATGGGCTAGAGGGAGGAACTTTCTCAAAAAAGAGAGAGAGGGGAAAAACTGGAAGCTTTTCCACTAAAATCAGGAACAAGACAAGGGTGTCCACTGTCCCCACTTTTATTTAATATAGTACTGGAAGTTTTAGCCATAGCAATAAGGCAAGAGAAGCACATAAAAGGGGTACAAATTGGAAAGGAAGAGATCAGGTTATCATTATTTGCAGATGACATGATTCTAAATATAAAGGACCCTAAAGACTCTACCAGCAAACTGTTAGAGCAGATAAACACCTACAGCCACATAGCAGGATACAAAATAAATACACAGAACTCAGTAGCATCCCTATATGCTAACAACAAACACATAGAGAATGAAATCAGAGAATTACTCCCATTCACAATTGCATCAAAGAAAATAAAGTACCTTAGAATAAACCTAACCAAGGAAGTAAAGGATCTCTACAATGAAAACTATAAAACACTCAAGCGAGAAATTGCGGAGGACACAAGGAAATGGAAAAACATCTCTTGTTCCTGGATCGGAAGAATCAATATTGTGAAAATGGCAATCTTACCAAAAGAAATCCACACATTTAATGCAATCCCTATCAAAATTCCAAAGGCATTCTTCAAGGAATAGAAAAAACAATCCAAAAGTCATTTGGAATCACAAAAAACCTCGAATATCTAAAATTATATTGAGCAACAAAAATGAGGCTGGTTATATCATTAATCCCAATTTTAACCTATACTACATAGCCATAGTTACAAAAACAGCATGGTACTGGCACAAAAGCAGACATTAGATCAATGGAACAGAATAGAGGTCCCAGATGCAAGTCCAAGTAGCTACAGCCACCTGATATTTGATAAAAATGTCAAAAATACTCATTGGAGAAAAGACAGCCTCTTCAGCAAATGGTGCTTGAAAAACTGGATATTTATCTGTAGAAAGATGAAAATAGATTCTTCTTTCTTTCCATGCACAAGAATTAAGTCCAAATGAATTAAAGACCTTAACATCAGACCTGAAACTCTGAAACTGCTAGAGGAAAAAGTAGGGGAAACCCTTCAACATATTGGTCTTGGCAAAGACTTCCTGAATATAACCCCAATTGCTTAGGCAACAAAGCCACAGATTGACTGCTGGGACTTCATGAAATTACAAAAATTTTGTACAACAAAGGACACTGTGAATAAAGCAAAGAGGCAACCTACAGAATGGGAAAAAATCTTTACCAGCTATATATCTGATAGAGGATTAATATCTAGGATATACAAAGAACTCAAAAAATTAAATAATAAGAAATCAAACAAGCCAATTAAAAAGTGGACTATGGAACTAAATAGAGCATTCTCAAAAGAAGAAATACGAATGGCATATAAGCCTCTAAAAAAATGTTCTACATCCCTAGTCATCAGGGAAATACAGATTAAAACTACATTGAGATTCCATCTCACTCCTATCAGATTGGCTACCATCATGAAAACAAATTACCATAAATGCTGGCAAGGATGTGGAAAAAGAGGAACCCTTCTACACTGTTGGTAGGAATGCAATCTGGTCCAGCCATTGTGTAAATCAGTGTGGAGGTTCCTAAGACAGCTAAAAACTGATCTACCATATGATCCAGCTATAACACTCCTAGGCATATATCCTAAGGACTCATCTTATTTCCTTAGAAGTATGTGCTCAAGCATGTTTATTGCTGCTCAATTCACAATAGCTGGGAAATGGAATCAGCCTAGAGGTCTCTCAACTGATGAGTGGATAATGAAGATGTGGCACATTTATACAATGGAGTTCTTCTCAGTGGCAAAGAAAAATGAAGTTATGAAATTTTCAGGAAAATGGATGGATCTGGAAAGGATTATACTAAGCGAGGTAACCCAGACCCAGAAAGCCAAGCATAGAATGTTCTCTCTCATATGTGGATACTAGCTACAAATGACTGGGCTTCTGTGTGAGAAAGAAAAAAACCCAGTAGCAGAGGCCAGTAAGCTAGAAAAGAGATAGAAAGGGAAGAGAAATGAAGGGAGGGGGTTACTTAATAGCATGGTATTGTATATATGTAAGTAGAAGAATAGATTAATGGTGGGGAAAAGGCCCAAAATGTGGTCTGGGGAAGAGATTGAGTAAAGGAAAGGTGGAGGGACAGCTAATCAAAATCTAAGAGGATATAAATAAAACATATGTAATCCTACTTTTTTGGACAATGGAACATTCAGGAGCTGTAGATTGTTGCTAGAAAATTTTCAATGCCAGGGATGTGATTATCTTCCAGTGAGTTGTTGGCTAGGTAGAATCCCTGATGCCCCCAAAACATTATAGGCCATTGCTGAAGCCCTTGGTTTCCCACCAGGAATAGACCCTATTGCTGAAGACTCCATATACTTGGGCTGCAAGGCCACTGAGAAATCTTGCTGGAACTGAGCTAATAACCTCCTCCATATAGACCAGCTGACAGAAAGCTGGAAGAAGCTATTCTGCATGCAGTTCAATGGGAGAAAGAGAAATCACCAGTGAAGATACACATCAGTGGACACTGCAAGCCTGATAATTGGCCAGACAGGCCAAATGAGCCAACAGGTACAATACTGGCATGTCTGTTAAGGGGGAAAACAACTGCCTTCTTATTGGACTACAGGCCTACTCCATGGGAAGGGAATACATCCCTGATACTGAAAACTTAAAACAGGGGTAGCCATAAGTCCTAGGGATGTAATGTCTATTGTTGTCTGGCCAAATGTATATACTATGCTTATCAAACTGCCCAGTAAGCACTTCCATTAATGTTCACACCCTTAAATTAATGCTACTCTCACTTTTGGTTGAGAATCTTCTCTTTTCAGATGGCAGTGACCTTGGGACTACCCAGAAGGTATCATGGTGATGGAAAGAAATGACCACAGTGCTCAGTACTGCAATATCTGTATCACACCTTCCAAGGTTCAGAGTCTAATGTGGAAGATGTGGTGGAAAGAATGTAAGAGCCAAAGGAAGGGCAGGACTCCATTCAACATGCTCCCTCCAGACACAAAATGGCCTAGATATCCATGGCCTCACAGTGCCTGATACTACCTGCATAAGACCATCATAAGAGGAGGAAAAGATCAAGACATCAAAAGTAAAAGAAAGACTGATTGAGATGGGGAAAGGGTATGATGGAGAGTGTATTTTCAAAGGGGTAAGTGGGGGGAAGGAGGGTATCACCATGGGGTGTTTTTTATAATCATGGAAGTTGTTAATAAAAAAATTTAAAAAATTTGAAAAAGAGAGAGAGAGAGACCATGATCATGTGGTATGTGTTGATTACAAAGATTTATTGATAGTTATGGGACAGTCAAGGTATTAGATTCTATTGGACTTTGGATATATTTGTTGTTAACTGTAAAGTGGCTTGAATGCTACATTGCCAAATTTGTAAATGTACTTGCCTTATTGCACTAGAGAATTTTTTTTCAATTAGCACATGATTTCTTTTTAGAACAGTTTCTGTAAAGTTGAACAATGGAAAGACAGACTCTAATTCCAGACCAAAATAAAAATTATATAAGCAACACATAGTATCCCAGAGGAGGTAGAGGGCACAACATTGTGGGGAAGGTCTAGTGTGGGCAGAATATAAGGAAATGCATCTTTATAGACTTTATCATTTTGGCAAGGGTTACATAAGCACCTTGGAAAGGTGATTTCATGTTGATAACATCTGCTGGACAAGACTCTTCAAGTGAAAACTTCAAATACAAGACAGATGAAGAATGTCTAGCCTCTCCAATATAGCAACGTAACCTTATCTACTTGGTGCCCTGCTTCAGAATTGAGACTACAGTGCAAGAGAAACTTGTAATACCATGTTCCACAGTATAGGCACATCTGGCTTCTAATAGCTACAAGAATTTCCTCTCCAAAAACAGGACTGTGCTTACAGAACACGTGCTGTTAACCTAACCAAGCATTTCCAAAACACTTCTGAGCAGCTTCCCATCTCCATATTTTCACTGTTACCTTTTCTAATTCTGAGAATGCTCTTTTAATCTGTATTTTCTGCAGGTCTGTCCTCACACATTTAGACTGAGTCAAACTACATTTTTTTCCATGAAGTCTCTTCAGTGTCCTTCACTGTATTTATTTTTCTTGGATCACCTCTTCTGATGGCATTTCATGTATATCTCAGTTTACCAGTAATACTTCACTGCACTCTGCGAAGAAATATAACCAGTGTTTACTTCCTCTAAATGTGAACTCTACAAATTTAATGATTCCTTATGACTTTCACATATTTGTACAATGTCCCTGTCCATTATAAGTACTCAAAACTACGTGACTAAACGCAGGATGCATAGCTTACAGACATGGAGTGCACTATCTGTGAGTACTCAGCAAGAATGAGAGCAGATCAGCAATGTTTTTTTGGAAAGCTGTCTTCATTCACTTTCAGTAACACTACAGATGCTTAAGAAAATCATTGAACCATGACCTAACTGTTAAACTTCCAGATGACCTACATTTTACTTAAGACCAGTGAACCAATTCAAAAATTGTATTGGCTAAACAGTGTGAAAACATGGCCCTATAGGCAGGCCTCCTTGGAAGAAAATTTGTTTGATGCACTTAGGATTATCGGGCTCTTGGCTGCATTGGGAGCTCCTTTCACCAAGCTGTTAAAGACATTTGAAAGGAAAATACATATGACCATTTCCTCCCTGATCTACCTTAGAATTTCTACAGCTTTATCCTTGATCTCTTCCCTGGTTAGCAATACACACAATTTACTCCACTTTCACTACTGCTTCCTCCTCCTCCTCCTCCTCCTCCTCTTTACACTTAAGAAGTAAGTTTCTGATAGTGAGATTGGTCTAACAAAACGCCAGAAGTAAGAGCTGGAGAGATAGCTTAGTGGTTAAGGTGCTTGCCTGTGAAGCCTAAGGGCCCAGGATTGAGTCCCCAGTACGCACCGTAAGCCAGATGCACAAGGTGGCACATGCCTCTGAAGTTTGGTTATAGTGGGTAGAGGCCCTGTGATGCCCATCCTGTCCCTATCTATCTACCCCTTCCTCTCTTCTTTCACTCTCTCGAATAAATAAATAAAAGCCAGGATTAGAGCTGCTAAATACATAACCTAAAAGAATTAAAGAAATCAAATATATTTCCAGAAAGAAAAATACATACTCATGTTTGCATAGAATTTCAGGTAAGGAATGGGAAAGACAACAACAAAAGTTATTTACATAAATCCTTAGCAGTAGTATCTGGAAGGGATTATAGATTATAGACAGATTACATTACCAGAAATAAAATGATCTATTTTCTGGTCATGTGGGGTACCATAAAGGCTACTTTTCCCATCAAGTGAGTAGTTTTCTAGGTCGAAGTACCATTGACAATTTGGGCTTGGTACAATCTCTGTTGTCTGGCTATCATAAACACTACAAAACAATTAGCCACATTCTTGGCTCTGCTCTTAGACATCAATGTCACCTACCTTGAAGTGTAGCAAACAAATGTGACTCCAGAAATGGCCACATGTCTCCCATCACCAAAAGAAGGGGAAGTGAACTGCCCCTGGGAAGAGCACTGTAAGGTTGTAAGGTTTTTCTATCTAGAAGGGTATGGCAGTCAGGGCCCCTGGCCTTCCTCTTTTGTCCTTCTTTACTCCTTGTCTGCTTTTAACCCTTCGGGAGTTCCCTTTGAGGGCCTGGCTCCACATGGAAACATTTCAAGTTCACTGTGGGGCACATTCCTGGCAACTGAAAAGCTAGCAAACAGGCCTCATTGAGCATTCAGGAGCGAGTCCACACCAGTCACATTCTTCATAAAAATAGCCTACGAAAAGCAAATGAAGAGGAGAAAAGACAATATCACCTTGCTAACACTGAGCACAAATTCTGAGCACTAATGTGCAAAGTTTGTGCCTTGAAACTTCCACCCTGGGGTACAAAAGGAAAGGAGAGAGTAAAGGGACAGAGGACTGTCCTTGCCTCACACCAGTTCATGCAGCCCATTTGTTTCCAGAGTGGAAAAACAGCTCCTGAACTGTGATAATCTCAGAACCATATCTTTTCAATAAGTGGTTTAAGTCAGTATGACTCTTACATCTGACACTTCTGAGAAAGGGACTGAGATCTGTGCCTTCAGCTAGTGACAGATGATGGAGATACTCTATCTTATTTGATATAATGTTTTTTTCAATTTACTCTTAAGTATCCAAACTTTGCCAGGGCATAGCAGAAGCCAGAAACGACAGACAGAAGAGTTAAGATGTAGTGCAGCCTTCAATCTTCCTTCTTGCCTGAAAGAATGTTTTTTAAAGCTGCTGTAGCTTCTTAAGTAGTTTTGCAAGTCATATTTCGCGACAGCACTATCTAGAAAAATGTACTGTGTGTCCAAGGCATCAGTATGGCATCAAAACACTTGCTATAAATATCAGGGTGAATCAGATTCTACAGAGAGCAATCAACTCCCAAGGAGCTGGTTGGGATGTTCCAGAAAACATTGATTTGCGAGGGGAATTGAGGAATCATTTTATGTGCAAAAATTTAGGAGATCACTGAGCACATATCTAAGCAGGCATACACCCACACTACAATTAAACCCGAAGCTCATTTTCCTGAAGTCACAAAAAGGATATAAAAAGCAGAGACAGGCAGTTGATGTAAATTGGATACTGTTTCCCTTATGCTTTTAAAAACTCTGCACCTTCCCAGGATTTTTCTCCAGCCTTACAACCAATTCTCCATACTTCTAGACTACTTCCTTGCATATTTTGGCCTTGAATGTAGCAGAAGTGAAAATCTGATGGTGCCTTTAAGCTCACACCCTCCAGAAGACCTGATAAAGTTATTTTCAATTGCAGTTAGCCCTGAGAATGACATAACCTCCACTTCACTTTTGCATCAAGCTAAAGTAGCATGGAGGGGTGGGGACAAGAAATTATAGAGAAAACACTGTGGAAAGACAGCAATATCAAAAATTCTTGGATATCAGTATTTTTAGAGCAACCATCCAGTGCCATGGAATGGAAAAGAGTACCTATATTTATGAAGAAAATAAGACAAACTAGATGGGTTCTTTTCTTTTTAAATGAATGTTTTTCCTAAAAGTGGATGAGAAGTCAAATAGAATAAACTTTGAGCAAGGTAACAACACATTTTCTTACAAAAAGGTGGATTTTGAGTTAGACTTAAAAAGCAAATTAGAGATGATAAGGAAGAATGGAGGAAAGATAGGGAACATAAATCCCAAGGCTTATAAAAAATGTGTAAATCTGTTGATCTTAAAAGTAAAATAAAACCCATGGCTCAGTGGGTTAAGTGTGTGCTGTGCAGGTGTGAGGACCAGAGTACAGGTCCCCAAAACATGAATAAAAACTGGACGCAGGGCTAGAGAGATGCTCAGCAGTTAAGGTGCTTGCCTGCAAAGCCTAAGGACCTGGGTTTGATCCCCCGGGACCCACATAAGTCCAGATGCACAAGGTGGCACATGCTTCTGTAGCTCATTTCCAGTGGCTAGAGGCCTTGGCATGCCCCATATTCTCTCTTATTCTCTCTCCCTTTCTCTCTTTCATAAATAAGTAAAAAAAATATTTTTTAAAAAATGGAAGAAAAAGCGGGTATTTTAGTGACATCTGCAGTTCCAGTACTCCTGTGGTGGAACAGCAAGGACAGCTCTCAGGCCAGCAAGTCTGCAGTATGAAGCAGTCAGGAGCAGAAAACTTGTCTCAAAAAGGGTAGAAGGCAAGAACCGACACGTGAAGTTGTCCTCTGACTGCCACGCTAGGACTGTGGCCAGCACACCTCCACACTCACACACACATGCACACACCCATTATACATACACCTAAATAACTAAAATGCACTCTATCAACTATTAAAAAGCTTTGTTTTGACTCCCATTCTTCTAGTAATGATATTTTTGGCTTTAGTAAAAAGTTCCTTTCTCTGCATCTCTGTGCCTGGCTTTTTAATTAAAGCATTATGGGTTTTTTTTTCCCCTACATTAAATTGTACTGAAACTGATGGGACACACATGCATAGTCTCAGGACTCAGCCAGTCCTGAGGACAGGCCTGGGGTACATGGAAAGGAGCCGTCACTCAACAGTGGAGGTTTACTTTCTGTAGTTATAGTCACTCAAGGTCAAGGTTAGGATGAAAATACTAATATTGGTCTTAACTCTGTGTGAGTGTGAGACATAACTTCATTATAATTACTTCAGTATATTATTTATTATTCTATCTTACTACTATTATTGTTTATAGGTTGTTCTTCCTAATTACTAAATTAAAGTTTATCATAGGTATGTATATCTAGGAGAATAACATAGATATAAGATTTTGTTCTCTCCAAAGTTTCAGGTATCTACTGAGGGCCTTAAAAGGGTCCTTCATAGATAAGTAGGGGCTACTGTATTTGTTTCCCATTATTCTTTATTTTGAAAGCTTCCAGAATGTATAAATCATAATCACTCAACATGTCTTAAAGAGAAAAGTAAACAAAAACATATTTTAGCCAAGCATGGTGGCACATGACTTGAAAGCCCACTGACTTGGAGATGCAAGTAGTTCAAGAAGAGCTACCTCAGCATAGAAGACTGGGCTCAACCAAGTCCATGACAGCTCTCTTGAAGAAAAATATTTCATATATTTAAAATCTGGTGGCATTTTTTTTTTAAAGAATGTGAAATAAGAAGCTGACAAGATGGCTCAGCATCTAAGCATGCTTTCTGTGTAAGCATGAGCATGGGAACCTACCTGAATTCAATCCTCAGTACCCATGGGGAGAGAAAGAAGAAGGAAGGAAGGAAGGAAGGAAGGAAGGAAGGAAGGAAGGAAGGAAGGAAGGAAGGAAGGAAGGAAGGGGAGAAAGAGAGAGAGAAAGGAGGAAAGAAGGGAAGGAAATGATAGAGGAAGGGAGGAGAAAGAAAGGAAGAAGGAATGAAGGAAAGAAGGAATGAGGGAAAGAGGGGAGAGAGGACAGAAGGAAGGAAGGAAGGAAGGAAGGAAGGAAAGAAAGAAAGAAAGAAAGAAAGAAAGAAAGAAAGAAAGAAAGAAGGAAGGAAGGAAGGAAGGAAGGAAGGAAGGAAGGAAGGAAGGAGGGAAGGAAGAGGCAGGGAGGGGAAGAAAGAAATGAAAGAGAAAAAGGAAGGAGGGAGGGAAGAAGGAAGAAGGGAAGGAAGGAAGGGAGAGAAGGAGGGAGGGAGCAATAGAGAGAGGGAGGAAGGAAGGAGGGAAGGAAGAAAGGGAGGGAGCGAGGGAGGGAGGGAGGGAGGGAGGGAGGGAAAAGGAAGGAAAAAGGAAGGTAGGCAGGCAAGCAGGCAAACCAGGTATGGCCACACATGCTCATGGCCCCAGGCCTGGGGACTGGAGATGGCGAGTTTCTCGGTCTTGCTTGTCAGCCAGTCTGATGGAAAATGGCAGCTCCAGATTCTATGTATAACTCGGTCTCAAGAAAGCAAAGCAGAAGAGTCATAGAGGAAGACACCCAACACTCTACTCTGGCTTCCACACATGTGTACATGCATCTGCACGCAAAACATGAACATATTACACACACAGTTCACACACACACACCACCACAACAACCACCCTCAAATAAAAGAATGAGAAATAGGGTTGGAGACATTGCTCTATGATTAAAAGCTACACAAGCCTGATAAGCACAGTTGGGATCTCCCAGCACCCACGTAAAGCCAGGCACAAAGAACTACACATGTCTGCAACCCCAAAGCACCCATGGCAATGGAATCCAGAGTCAAGAGAATCCCAACGCTCATGGGCGAACTCATCTGGTCTTTGCAGTAGCAAGCAAGGGAGAACCCTCTCTCAAACAAGGTAGAAGGATCAACACCCTGAGGTTGTACTGAGACCTCCACACATGTGCTATCACACACACACACACACACACACACACACACACACACACACACACACACATGAACTAGATGGCCTGTAAAGGCCCTTCTCTAAGTTTGCTGAGATGTTTCTATGTTCTACCACTCTACCTTCTAGTCTAACTCACTATAGTATCCAAATAAGATAAAAATCTAAGCAATCTACTGTGTTAACAGGAGTTAGTGTATACCCAGTAGGTATTAGTCATTCATTGCTGCCTATAATTAATAGTACTGAGGGACTGACAGCCAGGGAGGCAGCTTTGGAAATGGGTGGTAGTAAACGAGAAAGCAGGAGGAGCAACAGGGCCTGCCGAAGAGAGGAGCCATTCATTAATGAGAAGCTCAGGAGTCCAGAAAGCCAGGAGACCAGGAGGTGGCCAGTGTGGAAATGATGGTGCCTGGTTTGCATAAAAAGAAACCATAATGTCACAGGATAAGACTCACCTACTTTATGATTTTACTAAGGGCTTCATTATTCAGATGCATTTGTTGAACAATGTCATATGCAAGGAAACCCAATGACAGAATCTCTTCATTACAAAGTAAATGAGCATCAACCAATAGCAGTAAGGTACATAAATTAAACTTTTTGTTGCTGCACATAAAATATCTGAGGAGGAAAAAAGGAGAAGAGATTTATTTTAGCTTGTGGTTTCAGAAGTTTCAGTCTATGGTCACATGGTGCTGCTGTTTGGGGGTCACAGTAAGGCAGAACATCATGGAAATGAGAGCAAATAGAGGAGGAGGATTGCTTCATGATGGCCAGCAGACAGTAGAAGGAGACAAGATCAAGAGACATCCCCAAAGACAGGTCCCCAGGAACCCACTCCCTCTAGGGAGGCCTTACTACTTGAAAAGTTTGTGGCACCTCCAAAACCAGTACCACCATCTGGGGACCAAGACTTCAGTACATGAGCCTGTGGGTACATTCAGCCTACCTCTGGGAACTTTGCGGTATCTGGTGGTCTTCCATGTGCCTGTGAGGAGAGCAGATGTGCTAGCGAGGCCAAGGCTGTCCTATGAAAGGAAACGAAGTGCAAAGGGAGTTGACCTACTCTCATGAAGTAAACACTTAGAAACCTCTATCAAATTCTGAATTTCTTTCAGAAATGAAGCAGGTTAGTTACTTAGTCACTAGTCCAAGTGACCTACTAGATAATTTATCATTAACATTGTTTTTTTTATTTTAATTTAGTGTTTTTCAATGTCGACTCCACTAAATGAGTGAATAAGTATGAAAGCCCAATTGGCATAAAGCTCCCTTAACTCTCAAACCCTCTCAAGCCCTGGAACTGGAGGACTGCTAATAGAGAGTTCCTTGCTTTTTCCTTTTTATCTATACTTACCCTTACCCAGAATCTAGAAGCCCATAAAAAACTTTCTGATATTTTTCAAGATCACGGTGGGTGAAATAAAATTAGTCTATAGGAGACATCTGTTACCCTTGAATCAGCAAACCACAACTGAGAAAGTTTCCTATTCTCAATACAAAGGATGGGGCTTCTTGTAGATCCTTAGCCAACACAAAGGTAAGGATTCCATTACCTTCCAGAAGGTCTTCCTGTCACAACTTATAAAATATTTTACATATTTATTTATTTGCAAGGAGAAAGGCAGAGAATGAGGATTGGTACACCAAGGCTTCTAGCTGCTATAAATTCCAGATGAATGCACCACTTTGTGCATCTGGCTTTATGCTAGGGTTGTCAGGCTTTGTAAGCAAGCACCTGAATGGCTGAGCCATCTCTCCAGCACCCTCCCCACTCTGTCATGACTTTTGGGGTAAACAAAGAAGGTTTCATCTCATGAAAACTCAGATGCCAACTTTTGGCCTTCACAGATGCACCCTCCGCACACAGACATGCAGCCACAAATATGAAACATACACACTGCACCCGCACACACATGCAAAAAAAAAGTAACAACTGGAAAGTGGCATGTTCTAGTTTTGAGAATCATTATTACAAAAGTACATTTACAGTTTATCCCCTTTTAAAATTAGGTAACAATATCCTTTCAACTAGAAAGAGAGAGAGAGATTATATTTGCAAAGCAGGGGTTTTAGCTCAGAGGCACAGGGCTTGCATACCATGCACAGGGATGAGGCTCAACCCACAGGACCTCTACAAAGAAAAAAAAAGCAAATTTTCATACTTTTCCTTGGATGCATAAGTGTTTCCTATGAGAAGTTACATTACAGGTATACTTAGTCACACTCAAAGAAACTTACAAATAAGGTCACATTTGTTACAAAATTATGTATAATTGCAACATCTCCAAATTACCAAAGTGTCTCTGAAAAAGCAGAACAATATGGAGCTGAAAGAAGAAGAAAAGCAAAAGATAAGACAATTCTCACAGAAAAAAAGCAGTATTCTCACAGAAAGATATCTAAGATCAAAACCACAATGGGAACAAAAGTATGATTGTTTCTTTTACAATGAAAAAGAGAGATGGGCATACATAGGTGTGCATATGTTCCCATAAATATATTTGGGAAAGACACATGAAACTAGTAAGTGTAGTTAGTTAAGGGGTGGAAAGCACAGAAGAGAATCAGAAGAAGGAGGAGGGGTATTTTCAGTCATATATAGCCCTTTTTTCTACTTTACAACTTGAAAACTGGCTATTTCATAAATTGAGATTCAAGTCTTCTTTACTAGTTTTGTTACTGCATTTCAAATATTTTGGAATTCAGTAATACTTTTCCTATACTATTCTAGGATAACACACGTATAAGAATGAATGTTTTAAAATTGATTGTATTGTTAATACTTGTGAAGTTCAACCTATGTAATCTGTACATAACTGCATGCAAGGATTATGCCTTTATAATACCTATACATAAATATTCTCTGATTTAGAAATTACAAAATATTCCTGACTTATGAAACTTCATAGTAACCACTTAAATAAAGAGCACATTAAGAATACCTTTGGAGTAGTACTTTTTATATCTATTTCTTTGTAGATACTAAAATTGTAATAGCAGTCAAAATAAAAGTATACTGTGTAAGCAACTTTCAAATTGACACAAGTTTTTTTTTGAGTTTCCAAGAAAGCCACTTTAAGATCTATAAATTGAAAACAAATAACACATATACTTTTAGAAGTATAAGTATTTGTGTTGGCAGATACAAATAGTATTAACCTTAGGTCACAAATTGGTTTGTGCATTAAAGTAGTATTATTGCTTTAATCTTTGTTATTTAAATGATCTTCTGTTATTTAGCTTCTGTTCAACAGGGTAATAAGTAAAATGTAACCCTTCCCAGCCTTCTCCTCCCACCCCATGGAGCCAGTGCACACCTTGAGGACTTCATGTCCTGGGCAGCACTGAAGGCTTAGGAATGTGGCAGGAACACACTGTATTCTCTAATCATTGTCTCAATAAGTAGTATCTATGAAGTTTACCATACCTGCCTTCACATCTCACAAGATTTGGTCATTTCTTTTGTTGTATATGATTATTAAAAATAATAAGAATCAAGCTGGAGAGATGGCTTAGCAGTTAAGATGCTTGCCTGTGAAGCCTAAGGACTCATGTTCAACTCCCCAGACCCCACATTAGCACAAAGGTGAGGCAAGCACAAGGTTGCATATGCCCACTAGGTGGTGCAAGCATATGGAGTTCAATTACAGTAGCAGGGGCCCTAGCACACCAATTCTCTTCCTTCTTTTCTCTCTCTCTCTCTCTCTCTCTCTCTCTCTCTCTCTCTCTCAAATAAAAATAAAAAATAACAAGCACCTTTTCCAAATATGAGGAATGTGTACCATCCTTATAGTCACATTACCTCAGACACAACACAAAAGCAAACTTGTGTTCTCTATAACTTTAAAATTCATAGGTAATTACTTCCTCCAGCCTTGGAGAGTCTCTCAGTGTCTCTCTCTCTCCCTCTCTCTTTCTCTCTCCATTATTTTCAGATTATTTTGTTGATCCTTTCTACATAAAACTGGGAAGCAAGTCAATATACAGGTGAGGTCATCTCTCCTAACACTATTGCTAGGACCATCTTCCTTAGTCATTATATTCAGGGTAAAATCCACAGCCTTCCTGAGACAGGCCATGTAGTCCCTGCAGATTTGTTTCCTTCAGTGATATCTCATGCATTCATGTGACCAACTCACTGCATGTGCATTTAGGATGCCTGTCATGTACTGGTGTCACGATATGTACCAGATGCACTACCAGAAACCTAGCACATATTGTATCACTTAATCACGTCATCTTCCTAGGGCAGACGAGGAAGCTACGAAATTTCAAATTAATTTCACAATGCATACTTAAGGCAGAGCCAGAATCTGAAGACTAGTCTGAAAGAGTTAGAGTTTGAAGTCACACTATCCAGGTGTGCTGCCCACCCATATTCAGAGATGGGCACTGTCTCATGAGCCAACTGTGCAGGGAATTATGCAGTCCCATAAGTTAATTGGCTTAATTGGTACTATTTATTGGACAACTTAGGAATGAGACATCAGTAATGTTACACAACTGACTAACCATCAGAGTGCTTACAGCTATATTAACAACTCCTAAGAGGTTATTTCAGCATGTGTGATTTATCTCCTCTACCATAGTATATATTGCCTATAAAAATAGTGTCCAGTCACAGCATAACTTTAAAACCCTAGTCAATGTTTTAAAATATATTTTATGATATGATTATATCAGAAGAAATGAATACTTGTATTACTGTATTTACCTGCTCTAGTAAATTTGGGAGTAATAAGATGTATATATCTTTCTTATTAATTAATTTTCTCCAATTGGTTGTTTCTAATTACAACTTTCCACATACCAATTACTTTAAATGCATTGTACAATATAAGCCCCTTCCTGCGTTACATTATGACTTTATATTCCACTGGGTCTGCACATAATCCAGGGTTTTATAGTGTCTCAAGTTTATTAAAACAGGAATTGTTTTTTTTATATATTATAGTCTTCTCTGACAACCAGCCTGTTCCAGAAAACTGTCATTTTATGAGTCAGAGTCAAGAGCTGAGAACCACATGAAATGGATGAGGTTCAGGAGAGATATTATGTGTGACATGAGCTACCAAGCATCAACAAATGCATGATCAGCTGGGAGCACGTCTACCTTGCACCAAGGCTCCATCTTACACATACTAGATACTCAATCTCATTGGCCTGGAGATCATCTTGTCTGTGCTCAACTACATTCTATGGCTTGTTATTCTCTTGAACTAAAAATCTCTATTTGCAAAACTTGAATTGCATCTGTATTGCTTGGGGTCTTCTTATCAAGCAGATCCTGCTTCAGTAGGTGGGGGGTGAGGGTCTGCATTTCTTGAAAATTCCTGAGTGCTGTACATGCTGTTGTTCCATAAAACAAGCCTTCCTTCAATTGGTACTTCTGTTGCTGTGTTCCTATAGTGTCCTGTGCCACCTCTAAGTTTGTCATTGTGTTATATTTGGAATATGTCCCCAAAGTTGTTGAGAGGTAGTACTTCAAGAGGTGATTAGTCATGAGGGATGTGTTCCTATGAATGATTTAATTGCATTATTGAAAGAGTGTGTTCATATCACAGGATAGAATTCCTGATTTAAGGATGAGTTTCTCTCCCTCTCATTGTCTTTTATTCTCTTGTGACCTTCTTTCTACATGGCATAACACAGAAGGGCCTTGCTAGATATAACCCCACTGTCCCTGGATTGCCCCAAAATCCAGAATGATAGGAAATAAAATTATGCCATTTATAAGTTACCCAATATTAGATATTCTGTTATATTTCATATTCTGTTTCTGCCTCAAACCAGACAGAAACAACACCACTTATGATCTCGACCTAATTCGTCTATCTTGTTCTCCAACCATGATCCTTCTGAGGTAGAGAGCAGATTTACCAGACTATTTGTTGCATTTTCAATGCCTAACATAATTCCCAACAAATATGAAATATTGATCACTAAATGAATTAGTATGTATAATATTTATATTATTGAACACACATAAACACTCACCCATCAATGCTTTCATGAGAACATCATCAAAGCATTAGAGATACTCAAAGGCACATCAACTATTCCCATAATAGTCATAGTTTAAACTTACAAATTACATTAACTTTGCACTTCTTGAATCCCACTATGGCCTTATGAGATAAGCTTACCTTAATTTTGGATTTTAAAGGTGAATTGGTGACCTAGAAATGTTAGGTTCCATATTCACATTTACCCAGATAGGAAATGTCATTGTATGGAAACGAACCTAGATAGATGAGTTCCATTGTCCACATCTAACCACTGCCTCATGAAGATGAACAAAATGGACTTACTCTGTAACTTAGTCAAGCTTTTTAACTCATTGTGCTTTATATCTGCAGAATAGAGCTTAGACCCTCTTCTACAGATGGCCGTGCAGAATTGTGTGTCTACTTAACACTTGGGCATTCTTGGATTTCATTTTCTTCAGCAACCCCACAGGTTTATGTTATAAAGTAAGGTGTAGTACTGGCAGTGGCACACAAATATAAATGACAAATGCCACAAAAAAATTAACTCAGGCTGGATAGATGGCTTAGTAGTTAAAGCACTTGCCTGGAAAGCCTAAGGACCCAGGTTCGTTTTGCCAGTACCCATGTAAGCCAGATGTACAAGGTGGCACATGCATCTGGAGTGCATTTCCAGAAAACCCATTCTCTCTCTATTGTGCATGCACTTTCTCTCTCAAATAAATAAATAAAAATAAAAAGTCATTTAAAATTTAAAAAAACCTAACACCAAAATAGGATACTTGGCTGGTATATGGAGAGAAACTTCTGAAGGGCGAATATACCTACGTGAGCACATAGCTCCTTCTCTGCACATACATCAAGAATTCCAGAGAAGGGCTGGACAGATGGCTAAGCAGTTAAGCGCTTGCCTGTGAAGTCTAAGAACCCCGGTTCGAGGCTCAATTCCCCAGGACCCATGTTAGCCAGATGCACAAGGGGGTGCACACATCTGGAATTCGTTTGCAGTGGCCGGAGGCCCTGGTGCACCCATTCTCTCCCTCTCCCTCTCCCTCTCCCTCTCCCTCTCCCTCTCCCTCTCCCTCTCCCTCCCTCCCTCTCTCCCTCTCTCCCTCTCTCTCTCTGTCACTCTCAAATAAATAAATAAAAATAAACAAAAAAAATTTTTTAAAGAATTCCAGAGAAGAAACTTGCAGAAGAGTGGGCCAAAAGAATTTAAGAGGGTCCGGAGAGATGGCTTAGCAGTTAAGGTGCCTGCCGGCAAATCCTAAGGACCCAGGTTCAATCCTCCAGGTCCCACGTAAGCCAGATGCATATGGTGGCACATGTGTCTGGAGTTTGTTTGCAATGGTTAGATGCCCTGGAATGCCCATTCTCACTCTCTCTCTCTAATAACTAACTAAAATAAAGAATGTAAGAGCAGGAGGATGACAAGTGGGGACGCAAGTGTTGCCTTCTAGATGCAACAAGCCCACTACACTCATGAACTCATAACAGATGGGGTTTCCTATAAATGATTGAGCCTGATAATATTTCAACATAGATGAGGTATGAGCCCACACCTCACATAGTAAATAGTGGAAATCGATGATTGCTGAGAGAGGGGAAGTCATGTCCTTTAAATGTCCTTTTAGGAGTTAGCTAGTAGAGGATTGCTCATTCTCCTTCCATCCATGATTATGCAAGCAATCCTAATGTAAATCAGTGGATCAAAAAATAAAGGCAAAATAAACAAGACATTGAAGCAGGGTGGGGATCCAATGGGTTTTAGTACGAGGGGAAAAGGGAAGTAGGAGGATAAAAATGAATTTTATACATGGATGAAATTATCAATAATGGAAAACATTAATAATTTTTGTAAAAAATGAAAGAGAGAAAGAAAGAAGGAAGGAAGGGAGGGAGGGAGGGAGGGAGGGAGGGAGGGAGGGAGGGAGGGAGGGAGGGAGGGAGGGAAAAAGAAAGAAAGGATTTCAGAGCCAGGTTGTGGTGGTGAGTGACTTTAATCCCAGCACTCAGGAGGCAGAGGCCGGAGGATCACTGTGAGTTCAAGGCCACCCTAAGATGACATAGTGAATTCCAGGTCAGCCTGGGCTATAGCAAGACTCTACCTTGAAAAAAACAAAACAGAAAAAAAAAAAAAAAAAAGGATTCCAGAGAAATGATATGGCATAGTGGTATTCACAAGTTTGGGACTTGTAAATGTTTTCATTCATATTTCTAGAAAAATGTCAGCATCCTACTCCACAGCCCTAGCTGGCATTCTCTGATTAACAGGTACCAGAATTTCAAATCTCTCCATAACTAATAAAAAGTGGATTTGTATGCATTTAAACATATTACCTTTTTTTTTTTATTTAGAGAGAGATAAGAACAAAATCATACAACTATTTTGAGAGAAGTCACTATGGTAACAATCTCTCTGATTAAATTTAGAGAGGGAATGCTGTCTGCTACTAAAAGACTCAGGTTTTAGTAGCAGATATTACATATTATTTTATACTGGGCTTTTCTTTTGTTTTACAGTAGCTAAGTCTCCATGTTACCTTAATGTAAAATTCTGTCAAAATATTGAACAACTCACATCACATACTTAATTATTAATTATAAATCTTACCAGTTGGAGCATTTTCAAAGACGAATACAAGTAATGATTTATCTCATCCAGCATGTCAACAAACAGAAACATGTATCTTAAAACAATTAGGCAATTCCATAGTCAATAATTTAAATTGCCTAAAAATTTCATTTATATACAGAAAATTATTTTCTAGATGAATAAAAGAAAGTTAACTCTGCATTTCACACCAGTGGAAATTTTTACTATATAATTTTCTTGTGAATCATCAGATCTCCTTGCCTGGCTATCCGTAACACAGTGATAGATGTGTTATAATAAAAAGACTCTCTTAATGACAAATATCTTCCAGGTTTCTCACAAACAGTAAAGACCATAAATTTTCTCCTATCTTAACAACACTTACCCAGCCCCTTCAGTGCCTTACTTATTGCATTGAGCCAGAGAACTCCAATTTCTGAACAGTAATAGCAATAGCAATCACATCACTCACTTAGCATGTGAGATGTACCAGATTTTGCAGTTGGAATGTGAAACGTGCGCCATAGGATCATGTGTTTGGGCATTTGTCCCCAACTGGTAGTACTGTTTTGGAAGGCTGTGGAACCTTTAGGAGGTGGAGCCTCACTGCAGGAAGTGGGTCATGAGGGGCGGGTCTTGAGATTTGCTATCCCAGCCCCACTTCCTGTTTGATCTTCACTTCCTGAGGATGCAATGGGACCAGCAACTTCACACGCCTGCCATCATGACTTTCCAGCCCTGATAGACTGTAAACTCAAACTGTAAGCCTAAACAAACCCTTCCTCCCTTTAATTGTTTCTTGTCAGATATTTGGTAACATCAGCAAGAAAAGTAAACAATACACCAGTGTTAATCGTGGTCTCTGGGTGTCTTCCGATTCTTGGCATCAAGTCAAAGAAATGAAAAAAAGCACATACAAGTAATTATGCAGAAAGACATTTACTAAAAGCAAGACAGTAATAAAGGTTTGAATACACTGCCAAAGTAAGTAGTGGGTCACTCAAGTGGACAGTACTTAAGGGCCCCAAGAGGTGATCTGGGTCTTCTCTTTATAGGATTTTTAGGGGTGAATGGTCAGTTGCTAGGGGCATAGTTTGAGTGGTCTCATGATTTGCTTGACAGATTTGGGTTATGTAATGTTTCTCCCCATGATGCATATGATTCTCATCACATATGCGCCCAGTTATGCATAGGCATAAAATGGTAAATAGGGATTTCTCCCTAAAAGTTCATTTAGAAGACACAGTTTGCCTTACCCCACATGTGCCCAAAACCAGTCCAGGCTGGTTCTGATCCTATATCTATGCAAGAAGAAATTTCAGTGGGTACTGATCATGAAGAATGGTCACTAAGGAGAGGAGAAAGCTAGTTCATTGTGTGGAGCAGGATGTATGTGCAGCTCCTTACAGGTGGGGGTCCCAGGTTAACAACAGATGGCTAGGTGCATTGTTTGGGAAAAAAAGTGTGTTTGTTGCTCAAGCCAAGCATTGGGAACAAGGATGCAATTATTCCCTGTGCCTGCCATCCTTGCCAGGACTTGTAAGCACTTCATGTAGTCAAAAGATTTACAAATTTAGCAATACTAAAGAAAATCAGAGTTGGTGTACGTTTAAAGATCTCATATTGTTTGTAAAAAAAAGAAACTGTATTAGCCCTGTATTAGTCTTTCTTTGAATCCTTACAACAACAATGAGCTTGCTACAGAATCCAGTGTACAGATTAAGAAATTCAGTAATATTTCCTCTGGTGCCGTAATTTATGAAATGAAATAGGCAAAAATGCATTAAACATAAATGTCCTAATGAAAGTCAGGAAGAATGGAGAAGCACTGTAAACACACTCCAAATCCTGAATGCAAAGGACAACAGCAGCCTTACATGATGATATATGAAAGTATCCATTTCTGCTTTTTGATTCTGTAATATGTCTGCTGTTCTGAATTTATTCTATATGCAAGCAGTGATATTATGAATACTGTATGTACACAGAGGGGGCTTAGACTTAAATATTTAAGTATACATCAGTTAAAATTGGCATTTGTTATTGCTGTTTTTCTTTTTGAATGTCAGCACATGAGTAAATCATAGGAATAAAAAAGTAAGCATGCTGAAGCGTAAAGTTCTTACTTATGGTTTTGATAGCTTGTTGTCATATATTTTATGCCTTTTTTTTTTTTTTTTTTTTTTTGTTTTTCGAGGTAGGGTCTCACTCTGGCTCAGGCTGACCTGGAATTCACTATGTAGTCTCAGGGTGGCCTCGAACTCTCGGAGATCCTCCTACCTCTGCCTCCCGAGTGCTGGGATTAAAGGTGTGCGCCACCACGCCCGGCTTGTCATATATTGATGAATGAAAGGCATACAAGTTATTTAACAAAGTATTTTTTCTATCATAAAAACTATTATTTCCAGGAGGTGCCACCACAAGCTATTTTTACCTATTAGATATATACTGAAACAACCATAAGGCATGCTTTAATCACAGCACTTGATAAACACATTTTAAAAGCTTAATAAAGTATGATAATAATACTATGTTCTTAATTTTCCTTAATTCTGTTCTATTCTTCAATCTATTTAGATGCAAAGACAGGTTGATTTTTTTAACCATTTTAAGTGGATTTTTAATAGGAAGAATCTTTGCTAATTATCTTAAGTATGTGTT
Organism: Jaculus jaculus; assembly: GCF_020740685.1. Taxonomy (NCBI): domain Eukaryota; kingdom Metazoa; phylum Chordata; class Mammalia; order Rodentia; family Dipodidae; genus Jaculus; species Jaculus jaculus. The sequence continues at coordinate 104,021,855 of NC_059103.1, forward strand.
CTACATCAACCAGTCCTTAAAACCCATAATTCCTGAGTGTATAGCTCATTCAGGGAAAAAAAAAAAAAAATCACGTTTTTGAAGTCCTTTGTGCCCAAAGGGTGATGTAAATTTTAGCCAGGTGAGCCAAACATAAATCTGGCCCACTGGGAGTACTTTATTTAAATTATGCCAAAATACCCTAAGCAAACTGAACTGCATGGTTTTTTGGTTTCACCAGTGTGGGCTCGGCCACTCATGATAATCGTCGGAGTTATGTTCCTTGAGGCAAGTTAGAAGAAGCTGTGATCAACAGGGCTGCTCAGATAAGGGCCGGGCTCTGTGGCCCACAAAGGGCAGAGCTGGCATGGCACCTAAGCAGAGACTCAGCCACAGGACAGTCATCCTAGTCACAGAAAGCCTTTTCACTGGCTTAAATGGGCTTGCTTGTTTTCCACTTTTGTTATTGAAATAGAAGTGGAAATCTGCTTTCAGAGACCAGCCTGACCTTCAGGCGACAGCAGCTGCCTTAGCTGAGTTAAAAATGGACCTGCAAGCTGGCTTGAATTTCTGCTGCTCTGCCTGCGAAAGTCCTCCCACTGATCTGTGTATCACACCCTCCTTACCCCTTCTGTTGTTGTTTTTCTCACCAAGAAGTTTTTAGCGTGGACAGCTGATGTGACTTTCAAGGCCCTAACATTCAGGTCGATGCCCCTGTGATCCTAAGAATGGGGCACAGTGCTGGAACATCTGCGGGGAGAAGGGCACCTCCACGTTTAACATCTTCTGATCCACCTCTAGCTCCCTGGGCATGCCCACCCCTCACGCATCGCTGCTACTGGCGTGGGACGGGTTGGTTTAGTAACTTTGAAAGGAAAGCACGGTTTGGACCCTTGTTGAAGGCCTGTGCGAACGTATTGTGTGTTTGCAGAGCCCCTCTGGGCGCTGTGGCTCAGGACTATCCGGACGGAGCAGGATAGAAAACTCTTTATTCTCGGTCCCCCAACCTTGTGGATATCGCCAAAACCCAAGTTCCTCCCCGCAGGCCCGCCGGGAACTTGTGCTTTGGGGAATGGCAATTGCACTCGACTATCGACTATCCTGGGGCGAGGAGGCAGCAGGGATCCCACCCACTGTGTGTTTTCGTTTAGTTCAGTCCTTGGCAAACTCGCCCTCAATTCAAGCTTCCCGCGCTCCGGGTCCAGGTCTAAGGAGCGAAGCAGGCCCGCCCTGGCCGCTTTTGTCACAGATGCAGCCGCACAAAGGATGCCTAGAGTGTGACTCATGACCAAGACTCTTCCTAAAATGCTGGAAAGGCCTCCTTTCCTCTGCCCATGGGCGGGAAGGAAAGGTACAGACACCCCGAGATGTGGAGTGGGGCTGGTTGGCTTAGGGACCAGGACAGGTGCATACATGATGCTCACCGCATAGTCCCTAAGCCAAGGGGTTCAGGATGGCACAGCAAAGCCTGGAGTCCTGGTCACTTGCAAAGGGCATCGAACTTCCCAAGGCGGGGATTAGCTCCTTAGGCAAGAAGTGGGCCGCCTGAGCACGGAAGCTCGTGCGCCAGGGCAAGGGGGTCGTACCAAAGAGTCCAGGTTAGTGGCCAAGGAGAGGTGGTCACTCTTGGGCGAGCCTTGCACCCGGAATAACTGTCAGGGTGACTTGTGGGCCTACCCAGGAAGTAGCAGGTGTCCGCCCATCGCCAGGCTGATTGCAGCTCCCTGCGGCTGGCCTCTTTCGCCGGGGCTGAAATGCGACCTGACCGGGCAGGGGCGGGCCGGAGTTCGGGCCGGGGCGGGTGGCGCAGGTGGGCGGGCCGGGCCTGGCCGGCGGCGCGAGCGCGCTGGACCTATAAAGCGCTCGCCGCCCCGGAGGCGGAGCGGTCAAGTGCAGCCGGTGCTGGGTGCGCGGGGCGGCGAGCAGCCTGCGGCTCCGCGGTCCCGGGAGAGGCCTCCCAGGCGACGGGGCTGCCTGCTTAGCTTTCCCCATCAAGTCTTTGCCGTGAACGCGTTCGGTCCCGGTGACATCCCGACAGGTGAGTGACGCCGAGGCCTTGCAGGAAGTTTGGATGGGGCAAGGGAATCCGAGGACCAAGCCACTTGCAAGTTGGGCTAAGTTTTGAGTTCATTGTAGCTTGCAGCCCCGTTTGGCATCTGGGCTCCCAGGACTTTGTCACCTTGGGTTCTAGAGGCTGGTCCCTCCCCTTTGCAAAAGGAGTTGCCCGAGCTAGTTCGCTGCGGGGACGCCGGGGCGTTTGCTGAGCCTCTGCACATCTTGCCTGCTTTTTGTAAATTGTTCTCTCTCCCATTTTTTAATATTTATTTAGTTATTTATTTTGGTTTTTCAGCGCTCCAGGAAGGCCGTTCTGCCCCGCGAGGGAAACACAGCCGTTGACCATGGTGGCAACTGGCAGCCTGAGCAGTAAGAACCCGGCCAGCATCTCGGAGTTGCTGGACTGTGGCTACGACCCGGGAAGTCTGCTGAGTGGTGAGTGTCCCAGCCACCCACACCCCTCTGCCCTCCGGGGTCCTCCCTGCCCAGGCAGGGCAGGTCCTCCAGCATGCGTGCGAGCAAGCATGCATGCGACTTCATCTCCTGCCTTGGTGAAGACTGGGGCACAACATCCACTTGATCCCTCTTTCCAAACTTTCTAGCATCATCTATCCATGAGAAAACAAACATAGCAAATATAAAATACTGGAAGACTGCATCGTTCTTGCCCGCTGTTAACAGGCTCTTGGGGATTAAAGTTCTTAGCCTAAATGGTTGGGAAATTAAGTTACAGCTGTGCGTGTTTTAAAAAAAAAAAAAGTGTATTTACTGGTTTAACTAGCATTGTTGCGATCTCCTTACAAATTCTTCAACTTCCTGCCAGTTCCCACTCAGACATTACCTTTCTGCTTCTTGTCACTGTTGTGCTTTGTCTTTGGAGTTTCATATAAATGGAATATAATACAATATGTATATTTCTGCATCTGGTACCTTTCACACAGCCTGATATTTTGGAGACCCATTTACAGCGGTGTGTTCCTTTTCATTACTAAGGTTCTATTTGTGGGTGAACCTACTGTTCCATCTTGATGTCAGAGTGAGACCACATTAGCAGGGGTGGTTCTCTGCTGTCCCCTGAGTTTAAAGAGCAGAGCTGTTTCTTCTACAAAAGAGCAGACGTTAAAGTGCTTGAGCTCTTTGGGCCTTCTGCATTTAGAGAGTAAAATTGGGTAAATTTTATGGGACTAAACTCTATTTTCAACATAGAAAAAAAAACTATCAATATACTGTGGAATTCCTTAGGTGGAAAAATGAAATCCCAAGGGGTTAATACTTGAGGTAGGAGAGAAAAAAGGGCAGTGTGCAATGAAGGTGGAGTAGGTTTAGGGAGAGGAGCTGGAAGGGCATCTACACCCTGCCCTAGGACTGTGTGGTGTGGCACCCTGCCGAGAGGTAGGATTAATTTGGGAGGTAAGTGACCAAATGCAGAGCTATCCTTTTTCCTTTGAGCAAATCTAATTTTGTTGTCCTAAATCTGTTTTGTTATGCTTTACTAAGAAAAACTACTCAGCCAGTTATAAATAAATTTATGAACCTCAAAGGTCTTCTCTGAGCAATCTTTAAGCCAAGATGTGGATGCTAAAATGGAATCTACAGATATTCTAGTAAAGACTTTTAAAAGAAAATAACATCACTTCTCGGCCTTTTGGCTAAGATCAAGTGTAAAGAAAATAACAAATTTGATCAAGCACTGATAGAGTTTGCCAAGTTCATGGTGGACTCCCTTAAGAAAGGTTACAAACATTGTATTGCATAGTACAGGCACATTTAGTTAGAAAGCAGTAAGTAGACATTTAGATTTTTTTTTAAAGTATATGAATTTTTATTCCAGGGACTGGAGAGATGACCCAGTCATTAAAGGCAATTGCTTACAAAGCCTGCAGGCCTGGAATTCAGTTCCCTAGTACACACATAAAGCCAGTTGTACAAAGTGGTATGTACATCTGGAGTACATTTGCAGTTTCTCCCTCCCTCTCGTTTCTCTCTCTTGTAAATAAAAATAAATATTTAAAAAATGAATTCTTATTCCAAAAGTAATACATGTTCTTTGTTAAAACAAAACTGGAAAACCCCATAATAAGGAGACAAGCAAGAAAAGAAATTGCTAGTAATCTTGGATGGCCACAAATTAATTTATTTTAATGCACAATCAAGATTGTAGACATTCAAATAGTGTCATCCTACTCATCTTATTTATCAAAACCTTCATTTCATAGGAGAACTGACAGTCTTGGGAGGCGAAATGACTTGCATTGTTACCTAGATAGTTATGTGCCATGTGTAGCCTACTGACCCTCAAGGCAGCATCAGAAACAGGTAGATATGGTAGACAGGAGTCATCACTGGTGCCATGTTAAGATTTTTCCTGCATTTAGAATTTTTCCCTTTTATCTAAAACTTTAATCTCCTACAGATTTTGACTACTGGGACTACGTTGTTCCTGAGCCCAACCTCAACGAGGTGATATTTGAAGAGACAATATGCCAGAATTTGGTGAAAATGCTGGAGAACTGTCTGTCCAAGTCAAAGCAAACCAAACTTGGTTGCTCAAAGGTCCTTGTCCCTGAGAAACTGACCCAGAGAATCGCTCAAGATGTCCTGCGGCTTTCTTCCACAGAGCCCTGTGGCCTCCGAGGTTGTGTGATGCATGTGAACTTGGAAATTGAAAATGTATGTAAAAAGCTGGATAGGATTGTGTGTGATGCTAGTGTGGTGCCCACTTTTGAGCTGACGCTTGTGTTTAAGCAGGAGAACTGCTCATGGACAAGCCTCAGGGACTTCTTTAACAGAGGGCGCTTCTCATCAGGCCTTAGGCGAACTCTGATCCTCAGCTCAGGATTTCGACTTGTTAAGAAAAAACTTTACTCTCTCATTGGAACCACAGTCATTGAAGAGTCCTGAGAAGGAAAAGAAATCAAGGTTCTTTTACAGTTGGGTAATAAAATGTGTGAAGCTACTTCGTTAATCATTTGTAGTTGCCTACCCTCAACAAGAACTCAATAGTTAGGCCATCTTCTCTGTGTTTCTCATTCACAGCAACCCAACTGAAGGGCTGATATTGTGGATTTTAAGACATAACCAAAGAAAGATATTGTCTGCATTTATAATATTTTTAATGGAATGGGATAAGGAAGAAAAAGAAACTATCCATTTCGATATTATAGTTAATTCCACAACTATGAACAGGTAGTCTTGGTAACAGAACACAGAAACCTGATGGGCCCAGTTTGCCTTTCACATTTTTTTTTTCTCTAAATTCTCAAATTGATCTTTTCAATAATGGGCTTTTACTAGATGATTTCCAACCCTCCAAAGTATACTGAAGCATGCAATACCAGTTTCCTACTCAAATCTGAAGAGTTCGTAGACAAGAGAGTACAAGGAAATGAATGGGCTTAATTAAAACCTCACCTTCGGTCAAAGTGAATAAGAAATGTCACAGTAACAATAGAATTGCCTACCTGCTTCTTGCTGCCTGAATCTGGATTATAAACAGACAAAAACAAACAAACAAAAAAATTGAACTGTATTTTAGTAATCCCAGTATTGCTTCAACTGACTTTATAATACAATATAAGCTCAAATTCTCAAGGGTTAAATGTTGTCTTTTTTAAAATGCTTATTAGCTAGAAAAATGGAAATGTTAAACTATTTCTTTCATATAGTTGATTCCATTGAGCAGATATAGTGAATATCAACCCATGAAGACTGTAAAGGGGTTCTTGGGTATAGTCTCACTTAGATTTATTTGGTAACATACCTTCTTTTCACTGTTACAGACACTTCCTCAAAAATGAACCATCTCACCACATCTGTGTTAGCCTCACCCCTGGCCCTTCTTGTGAATTCTCTTTCTATGAATTCAGTCTCTTTCAGTTATCAGGATGTGTATATTTAAAGAGTCTACTTTGGCCTGGAAGCTTGGTGAACACTATATATAAACTACAGATGAATATCTTGTTCCAAACAACCAGTACAAACACCCAGTTTCTTCCCACCGTCCCTTGGGGAAGAGTAAAGGCCTTGTTTGTTTGTTTGTCTTATTCTAGGTAAATAGATGGTGTCTGTTTATTTTTCATGGCAGGGAGATCATTTAACTTCCACATGGCAGGGATCTATTCATCTGGGTCTTCCTGTCCTTGCGGTGAGTCATGGAGCAGAGCTCATTCGGGTCTCTGAGCTAGTTCACATACAGGTGTCCTCATGCGGTGTTACCAAGCAAACCTGATTCTGGAGGTGACCTAAACATCGCTGTTCAAACAAGCAAGTGTTCTAGCAAATTGAGCTCTTCAATTGCTTGGAAACATGCCATACAGCCAGTCTTTATAGGACTAGACCAGTAGACAGTGCTATTTCACACATCTGTTATTGCTTAGGGCTCTGAGGGGCACTGTTTCTCTGGATGTTTGGAGTCATCCCCGGGGGACAATGGTGAGGCTTCTATGGCGTGAATTGAACCATTATCCTTTGTCAACTAACATTTTCATTTGCTCTCTTGCATATTTCACTGACAAATTTTGATGGCGATGACAAAATGGTTTGTGGAGGTTTCCTGTTAAAGGAAAGTGAAGTTTGTCTATTTTTGACAATAAAGCATTATATATTTTTAATTCTCTTGAGCTCCTTGTCTTTACTGCATTTGTGTAATAATTATCCTAAAATATTTTGACAGTATTTGGAGAAAGATAAAAAGCCAATTATTTCCATTTCAACAGAGCCAATTCTGTCTTCACTCAAAATCCACCAGTAGACTTACTACATGTAATCATACATCAGTGAGGGTTGCCATGCTTCATCAGTTTTCAACTTTTTCAGGATACTTTTACTAGGAAGACATGAACAATATTAGCTTATGCATCTGGAGTTTGTTTGCGGTGGCTAGAAGCCCTGGTGCACCCATTTTCTCTCTGTCTCTCTACTTTAAAATGAATTTTAAAAATCTGAATGTTCATGTGTAAAGACTTTTTGAATAGCTTTTCAAATGACATCACAGATATATGTATATTTTAAGACCTGTGGTGGTTTGATTCAGGTGTCCCCCATAAACTTAGGTATTATGAATGCTAGGTTCCCAGCTGATGGAGATTTGGGAATTAACGCCTCCTGGAGGGAGTGTATTGTTGGGGGCGGGCTTATGGGCTTTATAGCCAGTTTCCCCATGCCAGTGTTTGGCACACCCTCCTGTTGCTGTGGTCCACCTTATGTTAGCCAGGGGGTGATGTCCACCCTCTGCTCATGCCGTCATTTCCCCCTGCCATTGTGGAGCTTCCCCTCTAGCCTGTAAGCCAAAATAAACCTTGTTTTCCCACAAGCTGCTCTTGGTTGGGTGATTTCTACCAGCAATGCAACCTGACTGCAACACCGTCCAAAATAAAAAGTCAATTCCAGGGCTGGAGTGAAGGCTTAGTGGTTAAGATATTTGTCTGGGAAACCTAAGGATCCAGATGATTCAATCCCCCAGTACCCATGTAAGCCAAATGCACAAAGTGGGGCATGCATCTGGAGTTTGTTTGCAGTGACTAGAGGTCCTGGTGTGCCCATCCCCCCCCATCTGCCTCTCTCTTTCTCTCTCAAATAAATAAATATATATTTTAAAATTTTTAAAGTCAATTCCAGGTTGATTGAACAAGTAAATGGCAAAGGGAAAATTTAAAGGCAATAAAAATGTTTATAATTTTCATATGGGGAAATTTTTAAAAATAAAATGCAAAGAAATGCTAATGCTTCCATTAAATATTCTTATAAAGAGAATGAAAATAAAATTCATGAGATGGAAGAAAGCATCTTCAACACTGAGAACAGGTTAGTAATCAGGATAGGTCAAAAATTATTTTAAAGTGATTAAAAATAGCCGGGCATGGTGGCGCATCACTTTAATCCCAGCACTCCAGAGGCAGAGGTAGGAGGATTGCCAAGAGTTCAAGGACACACTGAGACTACATAGTGAATTCCAGGTCAGCCTGAGTCAGAGTGAGACCCTACCTCAAAAAACAAAAACAAAAACAAAAATAAACAAACAAAAAAACTAAAGTGATTAAAAAAGCAACCAAACAAAAACTATAAAGGCAAAAGCTGGAATAGGCCCTTGTATATATAAGCTGACAAGTACATGAAAAGACAGTCTAAGTAGCAATGGGGAAAATGCAAGTGAAAAGCACAATAGAATATCGGTGGACACATATGAACATTGGTTTAAAACTTGAGTCCATGAAGTGGTGATGACACAGGGGAAAGGAACTCACTTCAACGTAAGAGTATTTATATCTCTAGTCTGTCACTCTTTCTTAAAGTTGATAAACATTTTGTGAACTATCCATCCCTATTTTTTTCAAATTAAGCCTTGTTCTTCAAGCTTTTGGGCTTATTGTATGTGTATCAAAAGAATTTTTGGAATTTAATATGCTATCTAAAATTTTCAGTCTAAGTTTAAAATTTGGCAGTTATATAAACTCCCATATGTGTTAAATACTGACCTTTTTAAATAAAACTTGTATAATGTTGTTAAATGTTTCAAATGGGATGTAAATGGCATCGTAATTTGATACCAAAAATCTACTTTGAAAATACTAATTGAAGGAACTTCCACAAAACAACTTTTTAGTATTACTTTTTCTTTATTCATTTTTCCTCTCAAACTTTAGTCTAATTTGATTAGAAGTTTTCTCTATAGTAAAAATGATGTTATCTAAAATTAAAATTCATCAAGTAACTTACAATTTTAAGTTTTCATTTGAATGTACTCTAAAGATAATAATTCACAATACACAAATCATTACAGGGCTAGAGAGATGACTCAGTAGTTAAGGTACTTACCTGAAAAGCTTAGTCTATGGGTTCGATTCCACAGTACCCATGTAAAACCAGATGTACAGGGTGGTGCATAGGTCTGGAGTTCTTTTGCAGTGGCTGAAGGCCCTGGCACACCATTCTCTCTATCTGCCTCTTTCTTTCTCTCAAATAAATAAATAAAATATGAAAAAGACATTATATAAGCTTTACAATTTTATAGATACTATTGGTACAAAGGTAATATGTTATATCCTATTAATGTTATATCTCCTTAGTTGTTTTACATATTTTTTTCACTTCATAGAAAAAGCAAAGTATTTACGCTAGTAAGATAAAATATAGAAATGGAGGAGCTTGTTTTTTGCAATACCATCAACCTTCAAACCATTTTAAAAATGTAGGCTAGTTTAAATGATCAGTTTGTATATAATTCAGTTAGATTTACCTCCATGGTTTCAGTCAAAGAACGAGAGCCATCTCATTCACATATCACTTCTTATCTAGATCCGAGGATTTCTGAGGGCTGCATAATAAAGTACCACAGTGAATGACACAAGCCATAGAACATTATCTCCTCAGTTGTACAGAGATCAAGGTGCTAGTGCGATGGGTTTGAAGCTACCTCTTTGGCTCTTGGATGGTCCTCTTGTACCCCTGTCTTCCCATTGTCCCTCTATTCGGAATCTTTTGTCCTAATCTCCTTAAGATAACACCAGTCATATTTCATTAGGGCCTGCATTAGGGATATTAACTTAGTTGCCTCTTTAAAGGCCCAATCTCCACATACATGATAAGGTATGAGAAGTCTGAACTTTAACATAGGAATTTGGCTGGTCAAAATTCAGTGTCAGCTCCAAGATAGTAAGAATAAATAAATAAATAAATAAATAAATAATCACCTTCTCAATGTGATCCTAAAACAGCATTTCAAGCCATTCTTCCTGAACTTTTTTCACCCTAAAATAATGCAATACAATAAGCAAGAATGGTCAGCATGGAAAGAAGTATGTATCTTATAAAGTGGAGAAAGAAAATTGTTACAGAGGAAAATCATGGCCTGCATTTTAGAAACATTTTCAGTGAGTTCAGTTGCAGAAAAGGACACATATAGAAGCAAACAGTTCCTTTAAAGCTACTAGTGCTACATGCCACATGGAAAACACTTGTAAACCCCATACTAAGTTCCCAGTGTAGAACTACTATCCTCCACTATACCAATGTATTGGGTAATTCTACAGAACTTAAGTGCTGGGCCATGTTGAAGAGAAGCAATGGGAAAGTGACCCATATCTCTGTCATCTATGGAATGAGGACCACACTCTGGCAGGCTCATAAATGAGACACTACACAGCAATGAAAGTGAGACGTGTATGCTTTGCAAGTCATGTGGATGAATCTTGGAACACACAGCATTAAGTACAAAAAGAAGTCATAAAAGAACAAAAATTGACCAAATTTATATGTTTTATATTTATATGTTTTAAATTTATATGTTGTAAAACTCCAGTGAAGCCAGATGTGGTGGTGCACGCCTTTAATCCCAGCACTAAGGAGGCAGAGGTAGGAGGATAGCTGTGAGTTCAAGGCCACCCTGAAATTATATAGTGAATTCTAGGTCAGCCTGAGCTAAAGCGAGACCCTACCTCAAAAAAAAAAAAATAAATAAATAAATAAATAAAAATTAAAAAAATCCAGTGAGTTATAAGCAACAATTTTTAAATAGTGTATACATCACTGAGATGGAAATCTATGAGAATAGTCGAAGGTTTTTAGAGAGCAGCTTTTTCTTAAGTTTTCTTAAATTGGAAGATAGATATGTTATTGAATTTTGACTCCTTATTCTCTAGACGTATTTGTTATATCCCTTTTCATAACTATGTAGTACTTAACAAAATATCTTAAACTTTAAAATGTAGATGATGAAAAAAGTGAAAATTTTTTAGACTTTAAAGTACATTTTTATTAGCCATGCTAGAAGTGACAAGATGTATTGCTAATCTGTGTGGGACGCTAATTTTTCTAAGTATAAATACTTTGAGCAAACTACAACATTTAATTAAAGCCAGCTTTCAATTATTTGATAGCCATGGGATAAATAATGAAATGCATAAAGTGCAAAAATCATTATCATTTGGCTATAGAATGTATGCATCAAATTTTCCTTCACAGGGGACAATATAAAGTGATTTTCACTGCCTATGCACACATCTGAAATTTATGCTGGATCATGCTGAGGAATGCAGATGAGTTCAAAGAGGCAGCTATGGAACATGGCCATCTGGATAACTAAGATTGATCTTAGTTCAGAGCTGATAATTAGGTAGTGTTCTTTACATAATACATATTAGTTATTGACTTGCAACTGGGCATAGTAGTGAACACCTGAGATCTCAGCATTCAGGAGGCCAAAGCAGTATGATAACAAGTTCTAAGCCAGATGGGGCTATATAGTAAAACCCTACCCCTCAAAAGCACTACAAGTAAAAATAAAAAAATAATTTTCAAGCATATGAGTCTATGTGTATATGAGTGTGTGTGTGTGTGTGTGTGTGTGTGTGTGTGTGTGTGTTCATGTGGGTGGGTGCACATGTGTATATATAGGTGTGCATGGAGGCGAGAGGACCACCTCAGGTGCTGGTCATCAGGAGCACCACCCACTTTTTTTTTTTTTTTTGAGACAGTGTTTGTCATTGGCCTGTAACTTTCAGTGAGGCTAGACAGGCTGGCCAATGAACTGCAAGCATCCTCCTGTCTTCATCACCCCACTGCTGAGGTTACAGGCACATGCCAGTGTTTTACGTGGTACTGGAGATCAAACTCTGGTCCTCATGTTTATAATGCAAGGAGTTTCCTGACTGAGCTATGTCCCAAGCATGCAAGTATATATTTTTTTAAATTAAAAATACCCTTAATTTAGTGAACAAGTTAAAGAGAAAATGAAAAGCAGATAATTGATTCATAAATTCAGTGACCCATATTGATTAACTATATCTCATATGACTTTGCTAAGAAAGAATTATGTCTCATACAACTGTTGCTGAGAAAGAATTACAAGGTTTTCTAAACTTGCCTCAAGGGGAAAGTCCAGATTAAAGCCCCTGGGAGGGAGTATGGAAGAACATTTTGTAATGCCCCATCAGCAGCAGTCTGAAGACACTGGCTCAACTACCATTGTGCTTCAGAGGCTTCTCCAAGTAGTTGCCTCCAGATCCAAGTAGAATTTGCCAAAATTGACAATGCAAAGTATGAAGAAAGCAGTAGCTGAAAGAAAGATTAACATGAAGAAAAGTTAGTCTAGTGTACAGCCTTCACAAACATCTAAAATTAACCTGTTTTCAAAATAACATATTAATTTGCCACAGTTTTGCAGATTCTTGCAGAAGACACCAGACTCCTAGGTTAGAGATGAAGGACTTCATGACTTATGTCTGTAGTACACAGTATGAATATTAGCATGTTTGGCTCAATTTCCTCTATAAATCCCACAGGAGCAATGATTGAGGCAGATGGGTCTCTATGTGCTGCACAGTACACAATAGGAGCCCAGAATTTAGACAGCTAAGTCTTCCATAAGAGACATGCATGGTTTGGGTCCACAGAGACGCACTATCCCATCTCTCACAGTTGCTCATTATAGAAACATTCCTAACAAGACAATCCAGAACAAATGGGAATTAGTGCCTCTCTTATGAAGCATGCAGAAACACGACAGACCGCAGAGAATTGCTTCCCAACAGCCAGTGTTAAGAACTGCCAAAAGTTCTCACAAATCAAATCAACGACTTCCCACCCTTTTGTTATAAATCTTAATGACTGAACACACATATATATGTGTCATGCTTTACACTGCTTCCTCAATTGTCTTTTTATAATCTTAACCATTTTGTCAACACATTACAGAAAATAAAGGTAAGAAAATTGTTAATGGGCTCAGAAAGAACCATTTCCCCACTTTCTTCCCAGAGTACCCCATTTCCCTGGGGATTTGTGAGCTTATTAGGGTAGATGATGACCATCTGTATATAGTCTACATACAGAAAACAAATCACTGCAGACTCTTATAAAAAGCACCTCATTTTACAGAGAGCATAAGAAACTGGGATTGGCCCACCCAACACCAATCCCAGCCCTACTCCATAGGGCTTGTCATAGTGCAGAATCTGAAGCCTCAGTTCTGACAATGACATTAACTTGCTACTGAGAGAAGTGGAAGTATTAGGGACTCAGCTGTTTGCCTAGATTATGTTGAGGGAAGTAAGTTCTGCATCCTGAGGTGTGCTCATGGTTGTGTAGACGGCAGTGTCCTGACAACTGCATGTGCAAGGCAGCTGTGCAGGTCACTCCTGAGACCCCCCATTTGGAGCAGGTTTGCAAGTGCACTCACTTACACTTGGGTAGATAAGCTGTAATGGTATGGGGTGGTAACATGTATGAACAAGATACTTACCACTCCTAACTTCTGGTCAATAAATGCTAGTGGCATATCTACTTGGCTATTGTTAAAACCAAAAAGAAAAGATTCAGTACTCAAAGGAAAGTCACTTATTCTTAACTCTCCCAACATACACTGTAGAGAACTCCTGTTTTTAGAAGCTTCAACAACTTTTCCAACAATCATGTGAATAGTTTATGCTACTTAACAAGTCCCATGTAATTGAACTAGCTGGACTGATGTGTTGCCCGCAAATTAGAAGCTTGGTCAAAACAATGTCATAAAATTATTGCTACCTCCTAATATATTTTTTTTCTCTCTACATCTAATTTCTTTTATTGTTAGTGTCTAAATGCTTTGGAAGAAATAAAGAAATTCAATGTGAAGTTCTTGTCCTCAAAACAATCTAACTCTTTCAGGGAAATACTTTATATAAAAAACCTAAATCACTAGATGAGGTCAAGTAAAGGTAGAACACAGTGATCAGTAAAGGAGTCTCAACAAACCAAAGTACTTGAGCAAAGTTTTATCCATCTAGAAACAGAGGCTGTGGAAGAACTGAAAGTAAAGTTCACAAAGATGGGTTCTTTTTATTTTTAAATTTATTTGAGAATTTTTGTAAGTGTATATAATGTATTTTGATCCTATTCACCCCATTGCTTTCTTTTGTCTCACCTCACTCCCACTGAACCCCTTCTCCTTCCCACTACTTCCACTGGTTTATTATCTTTGTGTATGTGACCCACCCAATGATTTTAATTAGGGTTGCTTTCATGAGCATGGGTGGGTGTTATTTACCAGAGGATGGGTAATTTATAAGTGGGTATGCCACTAAAAAAAAATGTATCCCGTTTCCCCGGCATCCATTAACTGCCAATAACTTCTGAGGAAAGGATGGCGGCCTCACAAACCTTTGTACCATCCATGACAGAATGTTGACAGGTCCAATCCTGTGCAGGTCTTATGTATATAATAGCCTATAGCCATTGTGAGTTCACAAATGCAATGTCTGTATCATGTCGAAAGACAGCATTCCACAACACTCCTTGCCATCCTCCAGTTCTCTCTTTCTTCCCACTCTGTCTTCCACGTTATTTTCTGAGACTTGAAGGGGGTGACTTAAATATATCATTTAGAGCTAAGCACTCAACAGTGATTTATTTTCATTATCTTGATGGGTTTATGGCCTCCCAAGTGCTTGCTTCCCATTGCAAAATGAAACTTATTGCCTGGAGAAATTGCTCAGTGGTTAAAGGTACTTGCTTGCAAAGCCTACTGGCCTAAGTTTGTATCCCCAGTACCTATATAAAGGTGAATGAACAAAGTGTCTCATGCATCTAGAACTTGTTTACAGTAGCAAGAGACCCTGGCATGCCCATTCTCTCTTGCTCTAGCTCTCTCTCTCTCTCTCTCTCTCTCTCCTTGCAAATAAAGAAAACAAACATACAAAAATAAAGAAGCTTCTCTGATCAAAATAGCACCAATTTATGTGCATGAACATAAAGACTTAGAAGAAAGTGTAATGAACACAATGCATCCATTTAGCCAAACAATAGTAGTGACTTCTCTCCTGGGGCCTAAGCTCTCCAGTCACAGGCTTTTGGTTAGGTTTTCAGTGTTTTGCATGCCTTCCATGTAGTATGCCTCAAATCCAGTCAGAAAGCAGTTGGTTGCCCCATAGAGTCCTGCCACTATTGAATGTGGCTGGTCATTTGTTTGGCATGAGGGGTACACCACTGAGTGAGACTGTTGATGACTTTTCTTATAACCTGCATCGCTTCTTCTGGCACTATGAGAGCTGACAACAGAAAGGAAGCATCCAGCACATTTACAACTTGAGTTTCTTGTGTCACAGAACTGGAGAGTATAATATCTGAACAGTGGGGATTTTCTGTCTAGTTCTAGTTTGGGGATCTTTTGGACCACTCTGACTAACAACTTACTGAATTATATGCCAACCCTTGCATTTGAAGTTTCCTTTAACTGCCCATGGGTTCAGGCAGCAGTATTATCCATCCACACAAAGTACTTCTGCTCAGATTCTTTGTTGTTATTTCCAAAGTATAGTCTTACTCTAGCCCAGGCTGACCTGAAACTCACTCTGTAATTCTAGGATGGCCTCAAAATTAGAATGATCCCCCAACCTCTGCATCCCAGTACTGGGACTAAAGGCCTGTACCATCACACTTGGCTCAATTTAATATATACATACATACATACATACATACATATATATATATTTTAGTTAGCTGACTCAGGAATAGGTATCAATATGGCTTTTTCATACATCTTTAGTTTTTGTTAATCTTCCCCCAGCCCCTCTTGTCTTCCATCCCCACACCATCCTCATTCCCCTTAAAACTTTCTGCCTCCAGTATTTTGCCCCTTGACTTTCAGATCACATGTGTCTTTCTCTTCCTTGGTGTGATGTGGTGTGGTTTGGTGTGTGTGTTGTGAATGGTATTACTCTCTTGATTTCTTTTGCATTATATTTGCTATTGGTATATAGCAAGATATATGATTTTTATATGTTCATTTTATATTCTGCTACTTTGCTGAAGGTGATTATCAATTCTAAAACTTTTCAGGTGGAAATGTTAGAGTCTCTTATGTTCCTTCTATTACCACTTTTTCAGGATTTTTATCATGAAGGATATTGGATTTTATTAAAAACTCTTTCTGCATCTATTAAGATGTTTTTGTGATTTCAGTCCATTTATGATGTATTACATTTATTTATTTGTACAAGTTGAATCATCCTTACATCTATGGAATAAAGCCACCTGATCTTTCTGGTGTATTTCTTTTTTGTTGCAAATATTTTATTGAGAAATTTCACATCTATGTTCATCAAGAAGATTGGTCTGTAATTTTCTTTTATGGTTGTGTCATTGTCTGATTTTGGTATCCAGGTAATACTGGCTTTGTAAAAGGAGTTTGGCAATACTCCTTCCATTCCCACTTTATGGAATAGTTTGAGAAACTTGGTACTAGTTATTCTTTGATGGTGAGGTTAAACTCATCTATAAATTTGCCTGGGCCAAGAGATGTTTTAGTTGCGATTAGAAATGGGAGGGAAGCAGGGTGGGTTAGGATCGAGACTACTGCTAGATAAAAGATCAAAGCAGTGGACACCAGACCACTTGCCTTTTGGAGTGCGTTTCTAGCTTACAGGCACTGAGTAGTGGAGTTAGTTCCCTCCCTCGTGTACTCTCAACTTGGCTCAGTTCTGCTTTGCTCGGTGCTTTGGGGGAAGTGAGTGGGAACACTTGGCTTCTGCTGCAGTCCTAGTGCTTCCCATACGGGTGCATGAAGGAGCAGAGGTGTGAGATGCTGCCTGTGGTGCTCCTGCAGGGCTCAGCTGGCCCTGTCCTCTGGGGCAGGTTCTTCTAAGTGTGCAAGGCTGGTTTGTGGATCCCAAGCACTTCCTCACAATTTTCACTGCTCTCACCAGCTGGGTTTGCATGTAAGGAGAGGTATTTCCTGATGCCAGTGTCGTTTAGTTCCGCTAGGCACACAGTTTCATGCCAGTTAATAGAAGCTCCCTCTTGCTCTCCTGCAAAGATCACACCTGTCCTAAAAGGTTCATTTACAAATCTTATCTTTTGCAGGAAAACAGCTTATTGTGTGTTATCTTGCCACTTTTCTTTCCCTGGGTTTTATTGGTGAGGCTCCTAATCTGCCATTTTATGAGAAAGTCCCAAGATGAACTCCTGACAGGCAGACTCTGAAGAAGCCTGTAGAGATCTTATAGAGACAGAGAAGAAAGGTCAAGGAGAAATCAGAATACACACAGTAAAGGACAAATTTGTTGGTCATGGGAACTCAGAGGAGCAACAAACACAGTCCTGCCCTAGTTCTGTTCAGCTGGTATCTGCTCTATACATGGATGTGTCTAGTATTCATTCTCATAGTCCCTGAATGCATCATTCTAATGGACAGAGTTGGTAGTTGGTAGTTTATTGGTTCTTTTCTAGAAGTTAAGAACTCCTATAGTGGAAACAGCCAAGAGTGAGTCAATAAGCATAGAAGCCAAGGTCTATAATCACGGCAACCCATTTCTTGAACCTCATGGCAATGAGGGTCTTGGTCAATTTAGCTGCTGAGTCACTTAGGTGAGCAAAGGTGGCCATAGAAAAAGTTGTAGGGAATCTAAAATGGGCACCAGGGGAGGAAATGATAATCAGCTATGTCTCTGAGAACACCTGAAGTAGCAGGACTTCTCTACCCCATTAACCTTTCACTTTCCAGTTTTCTCAAGAGAACAGACCATACAGAATCCTGACAGCATCTATGGCCATATCATCCTGAAGGTGTCTGATCTTCTCAGAATCATGAAGGAATTGGTTCTCACATTTGTTATGATATATTCAGATCCAGGTGGTACAAGTAATGGACTAGGGAGCATCTCTGCACTGTGCCACACAGATCCCTCTTCAGATTGGATGCTGGCAGAACCCCAGATGCCAGAAGGGTTTGATATAGACTGCTCAAGTTCAAGTTCAATATCATTACTGTCAGCTCTGGTTCTCCAGAGCAACAGAATGTGAGTATGTCATATATGCATGCCATGTTATACATCTTATTTTACAAAAACCTTATACTCATAAAGGACACTAGGGATTGGCTCACTAAATACCAGATGCAGACGTATTCCATCATGAACTACCACACTACAGAATCTACAGGTTTTAGTTCAACAATCATAGCCATTTGCTAATACACATGTACCTATTAGAAAGTCAGAAAGCTAGATTTGGGTAGAACTCTTCCTTTGATCTGTCATTGATGTCCCCTCTTTGATGAACAGATGTATTCTCCCATCTCCTCAGGGAAAGTATTTCAAAGTTATAGCTAGATAAAAATGAAATGATGGAAAAGAGATATGTGAATGTTTTAAATTCTAAATCATCAAAGTTCTCATTGGTCTTCATATTCTTTGCTTCATGTGAAAAATTCTGATACAACAAACACAAATCCAACACACTATATATCAACAGCTGAACAAGAGATGTGGAAACTGTATAGGCCAGTGAAGAAAGCAATAAATATAAAAAGAAAACATGTTATTTTCCAAAAAGAAGAAGGGCTTTGAAAATCCACAAAGGAAGTTGAACATCACAGAAAAAGACAGAAAGTGCAGAAAAGAGAGCCTAACTCAACTTCAGCCATGCATGAAGAAAGGAAATGTGGGGAGGAATCATCTTGTTCAGCCCAGTGAGTCAGCCAATCATTAATACCCACTGAACGGGGGGGGAAAAAAAGAGCAATGATCCAAACAAGCAAAAAAAAAGAGTGAGGACTGGAGAGATGGCTTAGTGGTTAAGCGCTTACCTGTGAAACCTAAGGACCCCGGTTCAAGGCTTGATTCTCCAGGACCCACATAAACCAGATGCAGAAGGTGGTATATGCATCTGTAGTTCATTTGCAGTGGCTGGAGGCCCTGGTGGGCCCATTCTCTCTCTATCTATCTGCCTCTTTCTCTCTGTCTGTTGCTCTCAAATAAATAAACAAAAATAAATAAATTTTTAAAAAGAGTGAATGCCTCTTACCCATGACTGATGGCTACCCCACAATGTAGGATCCATGTTCCCCAATGAGGAGAGTCCCTTCGGAGGAGGGAGGTCACAGAGGAGGCTAACAATGGTACCAACATGACTGTATACACTGTGTACATAATTTTAAAAAAGAGTAAAATTTCAGGAATTAACAAATCTCATTCAATAATAAACTTAAATACAAATAATGTCAATTTACCAATAAAACAATGTAAATTCAATGACTGGATTAAAAAAGAAGGTCCAATAGTTGCTGTCTCCAAGAAACACACCTCCTTGGCAAAGGCAACCACAAACAGAAAAGTCAAATGATGAAAGTTAATTAAACAAGCAGAGGCTGAAAACAAACTGATACAGCTATTTTAATATCTGATGCAATAGATCTCAAACCATAAGTAAGAAGAGATAAAGAAAGATACCATAAAAAGCTGTGTGGTGGCTCATGCCTTTAATCCCAGCACTTGGGAGGCAGAGGTAGGAGGATCACTGTGAGTTCAAGACCACCCTGAGAATACAGAATGAATTCCAGGTAAGCCCGAGCTAGTGCAAGACCCTACCTCAAAAAGTAAAAGAAGGCTACCACATATTAATAATGGTAGTATTTCACCAAGAATATGTAACAGAGCTGGAGAGATGGCTTAGTGGTTAAAGTGTTTGTCTGCATATCCTATGGACCCAGGTTTGATTCACAAGTATCCACATAAGTGGCTGGAGGCCATGATGTGCCCATTTTCTCTTTCTCTCTCTCTCTCTCTCTCTCATAAATAAGCAAGTAATAAAAATATTTTTAAATAAAGATGTAACTATTATAAATATACATGCACCAAATGTTGGGGCTTCCAAATTTGTAAAAACATGCCATTATAAATAATGATGGAATAAGTCTACATTTCTTCCAAAATTTTTATTGAGAATTTCAATACTTATACATACTGTAATTTAATTTTATTCCCATTTCCCTTTTTTGTTCCCTCCTCCCCAGTCATATTTCCTCCTCTTTCCAAGGAGTCTTTATTCTATTTTGATATCTCATTCTTTTTATCCTCCTCCTTCCTGTGTGTAAAAATGTTGATGGGCTCAGAACTATGCAGATCTTGTGGTGGTAATGACAGGTAATGAATGCACTCAGTCAGTTCATGTCTGGAAGAAAGTATCCCAAAGTACTCCTTCCCACAGTTCTCATATCCTTTTGACCCCTCTCCTGCAATGTTCCTGAGTCTTGGATGGCATGATAAGAGATGTCTCATTTATTTAGTGTTGAGTTCTTAATAGCCTCTTATTTTCAGCTTTGATGAGTTTTTGAGTCTCCTCAATTTCTATGACCATCTCCATAGTGAAGCTTCTCTGGCCAAATCACCAAGCTACAGATTCATGTGAGAAACCCTGCTTTAGCAAACATAGTGTAGTGGCTGAGGAAGACATCCAACATCAACCTTTTCTACACATATACATGCATGCACACAAGCATGCCCACACACTCATAAATATGCAAGAAATAAAATCTTGTCAGTGAAATTCATGAATACATTAAAGAGAACATACACCATGACCAGGTTCATTTCATTCCAAGCATGCAGTCAGTTTAATATATCATCAGTATGTGAATCAGTATGTGTGACTCAGCCCATAAATAAAGGATATAAGCCACTTGTCCATTTCAACTGTGTAGAAAAGGCCTTCCAAAAAGTTCATGATAGGGCTGGAGGGATGGCTTCACAGTTAATATGTTTGCCTGCAAAGCCAAAGGACCCAGGTTTGATTCCCCAGGACCTACATTAGCCAGATGCATAAGGGAGCTTGTTTGCAGTGGCTTGAGGCCCCAGTGCACCCTTTCTCTCTCTGTACCTCTCTCTCTCTCTGTGTCCCTCTTTCTCTGTCAAATAAATAATAAAATATTTTTTAAAGTTCATGATAAATGCCTTGAATAATCTAGGAATAGAAGGAATGTGCTTCAACATAATAAAAGCTACTTATGACAAACTTATTTTCATAATTATACTAAATGTGGAAAAACTGATAGCATTTTCTATAAACTCTAGAACCTAGTACCTGCTCTCCCCACTTTTATTTTAAGGTAGTCCTCAAAATCTTAGAGCAATAAGGCAAGAAAAACAAAAGAGATAAAAATTGGGAAGGAATGCATCAAATAATCCTTATTTGCAAATCACATAATCCTATACTCTGATAGTGTGATACTTTTGATAATATGAGAACTGAAATTGAAACTGTAAAATAAAAGATAAACACTTCAAGACATAGGCATGTGCAAGAACTTTATAAAGAAGAGTTCCAATAGCACAGGGAATATCAGGAACTGAAAATGGAATTACATGAAATTTAAAAGTTTCTGCACATCAAAGAAAACAATCAATAGCATGAAGAGGCAATCTACAGAATGGAACAAGACTTTTCCCAACTATAAATCAGATAGGGCAATGCTATCTAGAGTATATAAAGAACTATAAAATTAAACATCAAAGAAAACAATTCATCCAGACAACTAGTGTACTAATAAACTGAATAGACATTTCTCAAAAATAAATGCTTTAAAGCCAGGCATGGTGGCACATGGCTTTAATCCCAGCACTCGGGAGGCAGAGGTAGGAGGAACACCATGAGTTCAAGGCCATCCTTAGACTACATAGTGCATTGTAGATCAGCCTGGTCTAGAGCAAGACCCTACCTAGGGAAAAATAAAATAAACCTTAAAAAGTGTTCAACATCTTTAGCTATCAGGAAAATGCAAATTTAAACTGCATTTGGATTCCAAATCACCTGAGTCAGAATGGCTATCACTAAGAAAACAAACACTGATGAGGATGTGGAAAAAGTAGAATTCTTACCACTGCTGGTGGTAATATAAATATGTTCAACCATTATCAACAGAAATCAGTATGAAAGTTACAGGAAGACAGAAAAAAAAAAAAAAAAAAAAAAAAACTCTGACATGACCCACTATACCAATAGATACTTTGGGTATTTACTCAAAGGACTCTAAGTCAATATTCTACCAAGGTACTTGCAAATCCATGTTTATTGCTGCTCTATTCCCTATAGTCAAAAGTGGAACAGCCTAGAAGTCCATCAATTGATAATAAAAAAAAATGTGGTTTATAAACACTAGAAAATTTTATTCAGATGTAAATAATAATAAAATCATGGATGGAATATTAAACAAATCATAGCATTAAGTAAAATAAACCAGACTCAGAAAAATAAATTGAATGTTTATTTTTGCATTTGCAGAACATAAATTTAAAATTACATATGTGTGGGATTTTTGGTTTTATGGGGGGTCATGAAGGGAGAAAAAGATGAAAGAGAATAATGGAATTCATGTGACATGAAGCACAATGGAGAATGTCAATGGGAGACAGGAAATGAATTAGAACAAAGTATAATGACGTGTGTGTGTGTGTGTGTGTGTGTGTGTGTGTGTGTGTGTGTGTGTAAATGCCATAATGAATCAGGAGTATGGCTCAATCCTTTAACCTGAGAATCTTAAGACAGAGTCAGGGGGAATACCTAATGTTTAAGACCAGGTTGGGTTACCGCATCACATCCAGGCCAGCCTGAGATACTAAGTGGAAGCCTGTCTCAAACAGAAAGTAAGGGAGAAAGAGATAGAGAGAGAGAGAGAAAGAAAAGAGAGGGGTGGGGGAGAAATGACATAATGACTCCCATTTCTTTGTGTGCTAATTTCAAAGGTTAATTTTAAAACTGAGAGTGATTGCCATTAAAAAGTTCTTTACATGTATTTGCTAAGGTAGAGAAAGCAGATGAAAAATTCTGGCCTGATTCACTGAAAATGGAGTAAGAATAAGTCCTTAAATAGCAGTACTAACTCTTAAACTTTCACATGCCCTAGGCATCTCCATTTACAACCTTAAGCAAGACAAAAAACAACCAGGAGCTGGAGAGATGGCTTAGCAGTTAAGGCATTTGCCTGCAAAGCCAAAGGTCCTGGGTTTGATTCCTCAGGACCCATGTAAGCCAGATGCACAAGGTGGCACCTACATCTAGAGTTCATTTGCAGTGGCTGGTGGCCCTGGTGCACCCATTCTCTCTGTATCTTTCTCTCTCCTCTGTCTGACTCTGTCTCTTTCAAATAAATAAATAAAAATAAAATAATTTTTAAAAAAAAAAACAACCAGATCTTGAGAACCTTCACACTTTTGTCATCAGTTCTCCAGATAGGAAAAGTCTTAGTTGAAGTAAAGGCCCCAGGTGACATCTCACTGGGCACAGCACTGTACCAAATGGCCTTTCCCAGATCCTGCAGAGGCAAAGGGTACTTTATTGCTTAGTCACAGAATTACAGTGTGCACCATGACAAAGGACAAGGCTGAGCTGATTCAAAACCTAGAAAACTTTAAGTTGTTTGTATAATAATGCAAATTGTTGCACATTCAGATCCTCCCATCTCTTAACATTGAAACTGAGTGGGCAGTAATTTCAAGATAGTTTTCTTGTTGCCCACGCATAATGTTGTATTTCACTGCTCTCGTGCATAGGTTTCCTATGACTCATCCATATATATTGTGTTTCTCTTTTATGGGCAGAGGAAGTAACAGTAACTCTAGCCAAAGTGATATAAACTAAAGGGTTTCCAGCCTACAGGGACAACTAGAAGAGCAGGTAACATGCTGTTACGGAGGAAGAAGATTACTGGAATTCGAGAATTGCTATTATGAGCTGTTTTAGCTTTATTCCTCTGAGTTTACAGAGTATTACAACAAATTACATGGTTGATAACCGATCTTTTATGATAGTTTTATAGTTTCTTTTCTATACTTTATTGCAAGCAAGTAAAGCAAATGATTTCTCTCTTTGCAGAACAAAACAAAGGAAGTAAACAAAAAAAGCTAAGACAGAAATGCACTTCAAATCTAAGATGCCTTTCTGTTTAGCCACATTTAAAATTTTGATGGACGAACACGCTATTCCCAGCCTTCTAAATTACACTGTTCTGTACCTAAATATACCAATGTCCATGACATTTGCACTTGGAGTTTGTGAAACAGCTTAAAATTTGGAGAACATTCCTATGGAGGTTAAACAGAAAGCTTTTGTCACCATATCACACTTAATAATGTGCTACATTGTAGAAAATATGAACAGGCACTTTCCACAAATGGATGGGATTCATGGTCACTGTGAGTGGATAAAATGTAGTTTGAGAAGACCTGCCTTCGAAAGTACCATTGCCATGGAAACTAGATATGGTTCAGCATCCATCAACAGAAGAGGAAGTTCAAATTACAAAAGTGGCATAGATGTAGTTAACTAATAATCAAGGGGGTGCTGTAATTGAAATCAATATTGTATTAATATAAAAAATAAAGTCAAAAATGCAAACAACCTCACAGTGGCTACGTAACGAGGGAAATGATAACATCAAAATAGAATAGGGACTGGACTGGAGAGATGGCTTAGCAGTTAAGGTACCTGCCTGCAAGGCCAAAGGACCCTGGTTCAATTTCCCAGGATCCACGTAAGCCAGATGCACAAGAGGGCACATGCATTTGGAGTTTGTTTGTGCACCCTTCTCTCTCTCTCTCCCTCTCTCCCTCTCTCTCTCTCTCTCTCTCTCTCTCTCTCTCTCTCTCTCTCTCTGTCTGTCTCTCTTTCTCTCAAATAAATAAAAAAAAATAAAATATTTTTTAAAAAGAACAGGGACTAATTGGAAAGGAGGGATTTAGTATGGGGGAGGAGGGAAGGGGGAGGGGAAAGGTGGAGAGGGGATATGATAATAATATATTGTCTATATGTATAGAGGTTAGCCACAAAAAGATTTCTAAAAATGTAAAGAAAAAATACAACAGTTCTCAATTACAGTAAAGCATAATTTCTCAAAATTCTTGTGCAAAAGCTGCTCAGATCACATTAAAAAATCTCTTCTGCATTTGATGTGACTGGACAGGTGAGGGAATAACCAATGCTTCTGCTTGTCCCAATACAGCTTTGCTAAGAAATCTCCCTTTCTGTTAACTTGAACTCTAAAATTAATAGTAATTTTCAGATCTCCATAAGATTGCTATACAAAGATCAATTGTTATCTCTTTCAAAGATAGAAGGTTCATCTGTTTGGTGAACTATAAACAAAATATATTGTTGCACCTTTTAAAATACAAATAATAAAGGGTGGGGACAGAGCTTAGGGTAGAGTACTTGCCTAGTATGTACAAGGCCCTATCACTGCCTCCCTATAAGTGAAAAACTAATGAAACACAAATAAAAACAGCAATAAATATAGGTGCCCATAGAGAAAATAAAATTAAGATAAGTCACTCAAAAGTATTTAACACTGGACTGGAGCAATGGCTCAGCTGTTAAAGTGCTCACTTGCAATGCCTGACTGCCTAGGTTTAATTCCCCAGTACCTATGTAAAGCCAGATGCATAAAACAGTGCATGCTTCTGGAGTTCAATTACAAGAGGCTATGGAGCACTCATACACACACACACACACACACACACACACACACACACACACACACACATCCTCTCTCTATCTCTCCTTTAATATAAATAAAAACATTTCTTCCAAAAAGTATTTAATAGTCATCCTATGCGCAAAATACACAGAGAAAGAAATCAGCCAGGGTGTCCCATTTTCAATACCACATACACACAAAAATAAAATATCTTGGAATAACACTAACCAGGGATATGAAAGACCTATATAATGAAAACATTAAAAAAAAAAAACAAGAAAGTATTTAAGGAGGACAAAAATCCTGAACTAAATCCTCACAAACCAAATTCAACAACAAATCAGAAGCATCATCCACCTTGATCAAGCAGGCTTTATTCCAGGGATGCAGGGATGGCTCAACACATGGAAATCAATAAACAACATACACCACATAAATAATCTTAAAAAGAGGAACCACATGATCATTTCAATAGACACAGAGAAGGCCTCTGACAAAATATGACATCATTTCATGGTCACAATGGAAAGACTAGGCATGGACAGTACATATCTCAACATAATAAATATATAAAGTACCTAAAACCCAAATCATACTTAATGGGAAAAGACTCAAGAAGCTACCATCATGATTAGAAACAATATAGGGGTGCCCACTCTCACCACTCCCTTCAAAATTGTGCTAGAAGTCCTATCCCAAGCAATAAGACAGGAGAAAGATATGAATGGGGTAGAAATTAGAAAGAAGTCAAACTAGCCCTGTTTGCAGATGACATGTTCTTATTTATAAGTGGCCCAAGTGACTCTACCATAAAACTTCCAAAGGTGATAAGTTCCTTCAGCAAGGTGACAGGTTACAAATCAATGCACAAAAATCAGTAGCCTTTCTCTAGGAAAAAGACAAATACACAGAGAAAGAAATCAGCAAGGCTATTCTACTTTCAATAACCACACACACACAAAAAAAAAATCAAAAACCCTGAAATAACATTAACCAAGGATGTGATAGACCTATATAACGAAGACATAAAAACACTCAAGAAACAAACTGAGGAGGACATGAGAAGATGGAAAGACCTCTATGTTCCTGGATATGCAGAATTGATAATGTGAAAATAGCAATTCTACCAAAAGCAATATACACATTCAATGCAATATCATTAAAAATCTCAAGATCATTCTTCACAGAGATATGAAAAATTTCCAAACTCATATGGATCTGCAGAAGATCTCAGATATCCCAAAACATGTTCAGCAAAGAAATGCCTCTAAAAGTACCACCATACCCAAGTTAAAATTATACTATGAAGCCATAGAACTGGCATATAAACATACCGCTGAGTACCTTGCACAGAGAGTGTGCAGGCAGGCACAATGGTGTGGAGTAAGTCAGACCCTGTACCTGGGCTCCTCCCACCTCCCTGGCCTGGGTTCCCTGCACCAGTCTGTGTGCTGGAGGGCACAGCACAGAGTAAGTAGGACAGATCCCTGTTTCCTTGCTCCTTCCAGTCCCCTGGACCTGGTAGGTCCCCTTGTGCCTTGCTTGGGGAGGCCTGGTCCCTGTGTGACCTGTGTGGAATTAGGCTTTTTGCTCTGGTATTCTGACTGGCCACTGGGTACCAACATTTCTGTTTACCTGAGTCAGAGGGTGCATGGGCCAAAGGACAAATATTTGCTTCCTTCTCAATAAAATAAAGAGTCTTCCTAAAATGGGTAGACAACAACACACACACACACACACACAAAAAGCCAACAAAAGTCAGAAAACCAAGATATCTCCACCAAGGATGCCTAGTCCTACAATGGAAGCTTCCAATGAAATCATAGAGAAATCAACAGAAATTCCTTCCCAAAATGAAAACACAATAAATGAGACCCTGATCAAACAAATCACTGAACTGGAAATAAACCATCAAAGAACCAACAATCATATCAATGAAATTGAACAGAATCATCTCCTAGAGTGCTCAGCTTGTGACAGTAGGCTTAACTTCATCAAAGAAAAGTTAGAACCCTCCAAAGAGATATGAATAAATTTAAGGTAAGTCAAGAAATGGAAGATCTCAATACTTACCAAACCAGAGATCTAGAGGCTCCTAAGTGCCCATCACTGAGGTAGACTTAAAATGTTCCCAGCATGGCTCAGGAAATTTTGTGGAAGAGGTGGTAGAAAGATTGTTAGAGGCACAAATTGGAACATTTTTCACTGAGACATTGCCTCTTCCCCAATAATTCATGACCCACAATCCTCATGATGTTGACCTGAATCCCCAGTGAGGAAGGCCTCATCAGAAAAGGGGCAGGGAGGAGGGAAAGGATGGTACCAACATGTGTTGTTTACATACTAAATATATCCATATCTAATTAAAAAAACAGACATATAGATCAATGTAACAGAATTGAAGATATAGCCCTTAGTTCAAGGAACTACAGCCACTTGATCTTTGACAAAGGTGCCAACAATGTACACTGGAGAAAAGACAACATCTTCAGCAAGCAGTGCTGGACAAATTGGAAAACCACATGTAGAAAAGTAAAACTAGACTCACTCACTTCACCATGCACAAAAATCAACTCCATTAAAGACCTCAATATAAGACCTGAGTCTCTCAAACTACTGGATGAAAAATAGGGGGAACTCTCTGTGATACAGGAGTGGGGGAAGGCTTTCTGAACAATGCCCCAGCAGCCCAGGAAATTAAACAATCACTCAACCAGTGGGATCTCATGAAGCTAAAATGCTTTTGTACAGATAAACATACCATAAACAGAGCCAACATACTACCCACAGAATGAGGGAAAATCTTTGTCAGCTATACCACAGACAGAGGCCTAATCTCTGGAATCTACAAAGAACTCAAAAAACTAAGCAATAAAAAAAAAAAAAAAAAAAAATCAAACGAACCACTCCAAAAATGGGGTAGAGAACTGAATTCTTAAAGAAAGAAAGACAAGTTGTTAATATTCACCTAATAAAATGTTCAACATCCTTAACTATCCAAAAGATGCAAATTAAAGCAACTATGAGATACCAGCTTTCTCCAGAAAGAATGGCAATCATTAAAAAATCAAACTACAATAAATGTTAGCAAGGATGCAGGAAAAGAGGTACCCTTATCCACTGCTGGTAGGAGTGCAAACTTGTATATCCACTATGGAAATCAGTATAGAGAAGGATAAAAATAGAGCTTCCAACTGATTCCTCTATTCCTCTATTGGGCATCTATCTAAAGGCTCCAGTTTTCACTGTAGAGATACTTGCTCAACCATGTTTATAGCTGCTCAATTCAAAATAGCTAAAAACTGGAATCAACCCAGATGCATATCATTTGACAATTATATAATGAAAATGTAGTACATATACACAATGGAGTTCTACTAAGCAGTAAGGAAAAATAATACAATGAAATTTGTAGGAAACTGGACAGAATGAAACACATTATACTAAGTGAACTCACACAAACACAGAAAAACAAGCATTGCATATTCTCCCTCATCTTTTGTTCCTAAACTGGGATAGCTTGAGTTGCATTCATATCTAATAGGCAACTCAAGGAACAGATAAGAGCAATGTGAGGGTTTGGGAAGAGGGGAATGGAATGGAGAGGATATACCTACACACAACCAAACCCAATATGAATTGGTACTATAGAAACTTTCCTCCTATATGGCAGACTAGAAGATATAACTCTCAATAAAAGCATGAAGGGATCACCTGGTAAGAAGGGCCCTGGAGAGCGTGGGATGAAAACATTTGGTTCTGGCTTTTAACTCCTAGTACCAGAAATTGGTTACAATCTATGTTAAGCTATTGATCAGAGAGACCTAGGAGGTCCCCAAAACAAGAAAGGCTTCTGTCAAAGCACTTTATTACCCACCTTAGGTAAATGGTAAGACCCTGTTGCTGAAGACACTACATTACTCTTACACAGAATATCAAGAAATCCAGCTGAATCTGGAAAGTAAACAGTTCTCAGATGCTATGCTGGTATAATTCTGGAAAGTGCTACATGAGTTGCTGGGAGAAAATGGCCAATAATGTTGTAAGCAAGTAGGGGACACTGCTATATGAAAGCAATCAACCTGACAAGATGTACACACCTGAGCAATAGTGGCACACAGCCTAGGTGGGTAATCAATGGCTCTCTAATTGGCTATGAGATCTGTAGAAAGGAGCCTACAATTGAAACTGAGAAACAAGTCCAAATGCTATGAAGACCAAGATTATAGATGCCAATGAGAAGCTCCCATGAGTCTTTTTTGCAAAATTAATGCTACACTCATCAAAATCTCTCTAAATTAACAATACTTACCCTCTTTAACCTTTTCTGATCTCAGTCTCCATTGGAGAATATATTTTTCTTTTTCAGAAAGTAGCAAGAGGAGCTGAAAAAAATGGCTTAATGGTTAAGGCCTGCAAAGCCTAAGGACTCCGATTCAATTCCCCAGGACCCACCTAAGCCAGATGCACAAGAGAACGTATGTGTCTGGAGTTGGTTTGCAGTGGCTAGAGGCTCTGGCATGCCCATTCTCTCTATTTGCCTCTTCCTCTCATTCTCTCTCTCTCTCTCAAATAAATAATATTTTAAAAAAGAAAGAAAGAAAGAAAGAAAGAAAGAAAGAAAGAAAGAAAGAAAGAAAGAAAGAAAGAAAGAAAGCAAGCAAGCAAGCAAGCAAGCAGCAGGAACTGAGGACAACCAAAATCGATCAACAAGACAAGGATAGCTGGATCCCTGGCAGGAGATGACTCATCCCTCACCCATCAGCTAAGGCTCAGGTGAAACCATAGAGCAACTGGTGAGATGAGCAAGAGTGCTCCTTCCCCTGTGATCCTGACGGGCTGTCAGGGTAATGGAGACAGACACTGAGGATACTCAAAATGCCCCAGAGCAGAAATCTAGAAGCTGCTGCGAGCTCAACACTAAAGTAGATTTAAAGCATACCAACCATCAGCTCGGGAAACTTTGCTGATGAGGGGGCAGAAGAATGTAAGAGTCACAGGGTGGGAGGGATATCCAGAGACACTACCCACAATGACTGACTGCTGCTCTCACAGCTCATAAGCCACAACTCCATGGTGAATACCAGCAACGCCATTGAGGAGTGGGGACAGGGAAGAGGAAAATGATGGTACCAACATATGATATGTCCATACAAAGTTTCTACTTAATAATAAAAAATAAAAAGGGAAGAAATATGTTTTTCAAAAAATATTTAACACTACCAGAACAAAAACAGTAACAGTGCTAATTACACAAAAATTACAATAATAAAGAAATGATATAGCAACCATAGGGTTTTACAATTTGAAATGAAGTGAAAGTTAACTTTATGGAAGGGTATATAGGAAAGATTTGATTTATCCAGCCACAGAGACAAGGATGAAAACTGAGAAATGAGAGAGGAGAGCCCAGCCACACACATAAAGTACCCAAACTTTATGGGCCAAAGTGATGGTGAGGCATCTTATTCCTCCATCTTGCTGCTTCTAGGATGTTAGTGTAATCTACACTGACTTTTGTGGGAAGGGAGAAGGTGTGTGTAGTATAGGCGCATGTGTGTACTGATGTCCAAGCCCTGTGCTCACAAGTCTGTAAACCAGAGAATAATTTTTGCCTATTCATTGCCTGTTTCCTCAAGACAAAGACTCAACCCAGTCTGACAGTTTTTACCATTTGGTTTTGATCAGCAAGCCCCAGTGTTTCTCCAGTCCAAGTATAAACACACATTATAAATTGTCAAGGTAGACTGCAGTCAATGTGGATGAGCATAGAAGGAAAGTGTGGATAGTCAGCACTAGGACTTCCTTGGCCATTGCATGAATACACATGCACAAGGGTTTGCTTCTGTCTTTGTGGGCACTATAGAGTCAGCATGAAGCCCATGGTGGGTGGGGGTGGCTAGCTGGCTGAAAGCCTGCTATAGTTGGGACCTTAAGGGACCGTCAAGGGTCCATGTGTGACAGACTTAGTCCCAGAGATGTATTATCAGAAGGTGGTAAAATCTTGAGGTACTGTGTGGGTTTAGGTCATTGAGGAACAAAGGGGATTGTAGAATCTTCTTTGTTCCTCTTTCTCTCTTTGAATTCCCAATATGTGACAATCTGTTTTGCTTACCTTGAACTCCTGCCATGATGTATTGTTTTGCCACAGGCCCAACAGCAAAGAGTCCTTTTGCTCCTGACTGAAACTTTCTATACTGTGAGCCAAAACAAAGCAACTGTTTTCTTTATAAGTTGATAATCCAGATATTACAGTCACAGAATTGTAGATAGAACACAGACATAGGGAAGAGAATATATTAGAATCTCTACAAAATAAGTATTCACCACAGTTCAGTCTCAGTGGGTGAAAAAATCCAAATTAGTAATGTAGGCCCAGGGACCTAGACAAAGCAATAGAAAGGAAATCATACTAGCCTGGAGCCAAATGCCTGGGTTTGAACCCTAACGAATCCTGGAGCATTCTTGGTTAAATTCCTTGTCTTCAGGAACAAGTCTAACACCTAGGTCATGTGGGGTTCAGGTGACTAGGAGACGCAAAGCTGTTGCAAGTGTGCATAGTTCAAACTCAGTAGTCTATTCTGCTTTTAAGAGTTTCATTCTAACAGACGCCATCCACACAGGGAGGAAATTGAGAGGATAGTTTAATGCTCACAGAGTCACTAAGGACTAAAATCCCTCCAAGTGTCCTGAATGCCAGGTATGGACACAACAGACTATTTTCAGATCCCACTCACCAAATATCCTGGCACAATGCTCTCATGGCTCACGGACTTGGCAGGAAGAGGCCCACAGGTGGCAAGCCTTCAGAATTCTCCAAAGGGCAGACCAGAGATTGACACATTCTCCCATGTCAGGCCAGTCACTTGGGCTTTGATCGAAGGCATTATTCTAGAATGTATGACTAAAGCAAGTTTTAGGACTAGGGCCCATTGTACATTCATTCTTAACAGCTGAAAACTATTTTTTTTTCTTTTGGTTTTTTGAGGTAGGGTCTCACTATATTCCAGGCTGACCTGGAATTCACTCTGCATTCTCAGAGTGGCCTCAAACTCACTGTGATTCTCCTACCTCTGTCTCCCAAGTGCTGGATTACACCTGGCTTGAAAATTCATTCTTTGATTGTCTTCCTAGATCCTAAGATTAGGTAAAGAAATATGGTAACTGACCTCAAATATTGGAAATGTTGTGTGCAGGTTGTAGAGATTACATGTATTTAATCTGACCCTAAAAACTCCAAAGATTCAGAACTGTGTTCAAAACATTTGCATCAACAACAATAATAACAAAACCAGTGGAATAGTCTAATCCAGTGGGTTGTAGACTGCTTACCAATGGGCTGCATTTAACCCATGTTCAATCTATTGCTTGGCTCACAAATAGGCATACTTCAACCTGTGCAATTGTACACGATGGTCCAGAAACTTACATCGAAGCCCAGGTTTCTATCTTTCTGGCCAAAGCACAGCCGGCACCCCCTTCCTCAGCATCTGCTGGTGCTCTCCTGTGGATAGATGGATGCATTCCTGTTACGTGGGATGTCACTACTTCCTGTCCCCTGATGGAAGGCATTCAGTATCTCAGATAATGTACTTTATAGACACATTTTTTAAAAAGTCCTTCTCCATCATCAAGATCCTCTGATTCTCAAGCTCCCTGAACCTCAAAGTTATTCAACCACCTCCACTTTTTTGTCATTAGTTATTTGTGAGGCTGAAAGGATCTGTGGATTCTTTTCATTAAGAATCTGTCACCATTCTCTGCTTTAAACATATGTCCTATTTGGCAGCTCTGGCCAGCAGCTGCAATTCTTGTCCCTCTCAAATTTCAAAGTAACTTTAAGAATAAGAACAGGAAATGCAAGTGCTTCCACAAACACACATACAAATGTTTAATGCACTCCTGCAGCTGATGAGTGCTTGTTGAAGAGTAAATTACTACAGCAGCTATTTTTAAATGATTTCCGTTCCATTATTTCAGTACCTGTTCCAATTAAATATAGCAAGCTTTGTGATGTGCACTTTGAATTTTGAAGGTTTTATTGATTTGTATTCTTGAGAACATACAGACCATGAAAGAAACACTTTTATCTATGTGCTAAGGTAAATTATGCTATTATCACAAATGAGCAAAAAACAGAATCATGGCAGCATTGTCCCAAGCTCAATGGTGATAAAACAACCAAGAAATGTAGGCCCAGGTTTTAAACAACAGGTAAAGAAAATAAAGCTGCTTTTGCAAAAGCCAGCACTGCTGGTGAACTTGGCTGCAACATGTGAGAGGTTGAAGTTTCTAAATATAACAGAAAGTAATCCTCCTGGTCATAGGTACCATGCAATGTCACTGTCCTCCACCCGGATAAAAAATCCTGAGGGACAGTCTCAGTGGAAATGTTATAATAGTTAGCTTGTACAAATGTGGCCCCTAAGTACTAACAAAGCAGTCATTTACATAACCATCACAAGAAAACATACAGTAAATCAAAACTTCATATACCTGATATTTGAAAAGGTAAAATCTCAGATCTATTGTATTTTCTTTTCTTTTCTTTTTTTTTTAGATTTTTAGTTGTTTTTTTTTTTTTTTTTATTTGTGTGTGTGTGTGAGAGAGAGAGAATATCAGAGTCTCCAGCCACTGCAAAAGAACTCCAGACGCATGTGCCACCTTGTGCATCTGGCTTACATGTCTACTGGGGAATTGAATCTGGGTCCTCAGACTTTGAAGACAAAAGTCTAAACCATTAAGCCATTTCTCCAGCCTTATTTTGTTTTTTAATTTTTTCCAAATCTAATATATTTTCTTGCTTCAAAATTTCCAGAAGCACAGTGTGAAAGGAAATTTGTTTCCTTTATTTACATTATTTTGAATTTCTGTTATTAACCTCTACTTCTATTACCAGAAATTTGAATTTTGAAAAAAAAATGACTTAAGAGATTGATAGAATTCACTGATTAAGAAAAAGACACAGTATATACAGACCTCTGAACATCTTTTTCTCAAGTATTTCATATCGATTTAATTCTGAAAATGATATTTAGCTCAAATTGTCTTGGTTTGAAGGTACTGCTGACATGGCTATCATTCAGTGAGCTTAAGTTATTCTAAATAAAATGAAAGTAACACAAATGGCAAAATCTCCACTTTCCTCCCAGTAAGAATCTGTAAGGGTAGCTGCATGAAATCATAAATAATTATCTGTGTATGTGGGAGAGCAAAGCCTGCCAAGCAAAAGGCTGAGTCCTGACTGGACAATTGTATAAAAACATGCAGGACACCAGTTACAATGAGCAATACAGTGATAGGGAGAACATCTCTTTGAAGTCACAAAGGGCTCAGATTAAATCCTAATTAGGGAATTAACAAAATTACCTACTTCTGAATGCAATCCAATTCACCTAGCATTAAGGGATAAGAAATTTGACTTGACAGCAGTTGATATGAGAAATATTACTTGTTGCTATGTATTCTATATTCTGCATTGTTAAGACATCACAGGCAAGAGAGAAGTGATGTGATTTGCAGAAAGGGCAGTCAATGACTACTTGACAACTGGTCCACCTGGGCCATAAGTACCCCCACACTGTGTGGCCATAGGGATGTCTCCTAACGCTTCACAAGGAAGTTAGCCATTATCCCAAGAATTCTAGATACCCACCCAGCAGAGAGGTTGCACATGGGAGTACTTAGTTGGGTATTGCAATACTTTTGACTTTCGAGGGCCTCTCGAATCTAAGATTAAACTGAAATATATAACGGTAAGTGCTGGCTTGAAGAAGCTAAGATGATTTTCATGATTTTATTTGAGTTGTTCTCTGTATTCATATTTATGTTGAAACATACTTTCATTATTCACATGTTCTCCCTTTCTACCATGTTAAAATTCAACATGAAACTGGGAAGATTGCTCAGTAGCTAAAGGTGCTTACTTGCAAAGCCTGTCAACCTTAGCTAGAGTGAGATCTGCTTCAAAATATAAAATGAAATACTGAAATAAAATTTTGTTTTATGACTATATTTTCATTACTACCTGGAGAACTGAAAATAAGAAAAAAGTATGATTCACTTACCTAAAAAAATGGTGAATTTTATAAAAGTAACAACTGTGATTTCAAGACAAAAAGATGAAATGGTGCTTTCTAAAAAATTATTAGACTTGGGCTGGAGCAATTGCTCAGTGGTTTAAGGCGCTTGCCTGTAAAGCCAGATGGCCTGGATTTGATTCCCCAGGACCCATGTAAAGCCAGATGCAAGAAGTGGCACATACCTCTGGAGTACATCTGCAGCAGTAGGAAGCCCTGGCATGCCCATCCATTCTCTCTCTCAAATAAATAAGATATACTTTAAATAAGTGACAGCATAAATCCTACAGAGTGTAGACACAAAATAAATGATGTGATGATCATATAATTTTCATCAAGTTAGTAAAACTCTTAGCCTCAGTTTCCTCATGTATACAATGAAGCTAATGCCTACACTAAGGGGAATATCGATTGATAGAGATAGATAGATAGATAGATAGATAGATAGATAGATAGATAGATAGATAGATAGATAGATATTCCTCTTAGTGTAGGCATTACATATATAATATATTATATGTATTATATAATATATATAAAATATTAAACAAGTTATACTCTTTTATCACTTCAACCCTGCTCCCACTACCCAGGGGTTCTCCTCCATGGGGTTATTGTATTCATTGTGTGGTTATGAAGGCCTCAGTCAATCCCTGTGAGGAAGCAGGTGAACCATGCCTCATGATATTCCTACCCATTCTGTGGTTTTTACAATTTCTCTGCACCTCTTTTGCAATGTTCCAAGAGCCATGGAAGGCCTATTTGCCATCTAATTTAATGGTGAGTTCACTGTAGCCTGTGGGTTTCTGCTTTGTCAAGTTTTGATTGATCACTGCAGTAGTTTGATTCAGGTGAACTCCATAAGCTTTGGTAGGCTGAATGCTAGGTTCCCAGCTGTTAGCAATTTGGGAATTAACACCTTCCGGGAGCAGGGCTTATAGGTATTGTAGCCAGTTTCCCCATGCCAGTGTTTGTCACATTATCCTGTCAGTGTTGTCCATCTGATGTTGGCCAGGAGGTGATTCTACACCCTGCATATGCCATTGTTTTCTCTGCTATCATGGAGCTTCCCCTCAGGTCTGTAAACCACAATAAACCTTTTTACCCACAAGCTACTCTTGGTTGGGTGATTTTTGCCAGCAATGTGAACCTGACTGTAACAGTAAAGTTGGTACTGAGAGTGGGGTCATTGCTGCTAGACACCTGACTTAGTGGCTTTGGCCTCTTCACTCTGATTGTCAAGAGGAATGTGGAAGGATTTAAAACCTTGGTCTAAGAGACACCTTGCAGTATACAGTTTGATGGACTATTCTGGTAAAATTGAAAGACATGAATGCAGTAAGAACTAAGGACTGTGAGGTTTGTCTTATGAGGGTGAGAAAGAGCCTTGCCTGGAATAGGCTAGAAGCAGTTTGTGTAAGAGGCTTGCTGTTATACCTGCATCCTGAGAACTTGTGCAGAATTGCTTTGCATAGAAATGGACTGGTGTGAGCAGAGGGATATGATACAGAAAAAATGAAATCTTTGGGCATAAACTGCTGCCATTCAGCTGCAATTATATGAGAGATTAAAACCATTGAGATTGGGCCACCTGACTTGCAGTGAATCTTTTGAAGGGAATGTTCAAGGAGTGTCCTATTCTTCAAAGTCTGCTTTATTCCCACCCAGATTAACAAATTGGCACCCCACCTAGTGTTATGGAGTATAAGAACTGCAGGAAAGAGAGCATCATTGAATTTGCAACACAATCTCCTGTTTTGGAAATAGCCATGGGCAGTGTGAAGGAGGTTTGCTGGGTGCCTGCATGGAGACCCAATGGAGCCATGAGGATGAACATGAACCATGCTTTGCCATGGAGATGCTGGGACAACAAGTTTGCTGCTAAGGAGAACCACCATCTCTGGATGAAGTTTTCCAGGGTTGTGAGTAGCCTAGCAGGATGGGTGGAATTGAAACTCCAGAGACTTGTTGATAGTTGTAATTATTAGACTTGGAGATTTGCCACTGGCTAGAGTTGCTGGACTTGGAGGTAGAGAGTTTGATGGTTGGTCTGTTTAAAACTTGTATTACTTGAAGTTTTCTTTGCTCAATGCCATTTTTATAATACATATATATAATACATATGGTATTTAGTATGCAAACAATACATGTTGGTACCATCCTTTCCCTCCTCCCTGACACTTTTCTGAAGAAGCCATACTCTTTGGGGATGCAAGCCAACCCCATGTGGATTGTGGTTCATGCATTGTGGGGTGGAATAGAGGCAATGTCTCTGTGTAAAAATGTCCAAACTTATAGCTCTAACAATCATTCTGCCATCTCTTATGCAAAATTCCCTAGGCTATGCTGGGAGCATTTTCAGTCTACTTCAGTGATGAGCATTTAGGAGCCTCTGGATCTCTGATTTGGTAGGTGTTCTGTGTCCTCAGTGCCTATTTCCATCATCCTTGTGCAGTTAGCAGATTCACTAAAAAGCAGCACTCTTGCTCATTTCCCCAGTTCCTCTGTGGTTTCAGCTGGGGCCCGGCTGGAGTGCACTGGGTCATTTATCTCCTCAGGTCTAACTCCCATCTGGAAAAGAGAAGCAGATTCTCCAGCAGAGAATGAACTCAGCAATGGTTGAATGGGACAACCATTATTAATTTGTAGAGAATTTAAAGGGTTTACACTCTCTCATAACACAAGGTTAGTGGAAGCTTGACAATGGAAAGCAAAATCACTATCTGTATATTATTCTGATTTTTTCCCAGTTCCAGATATGTTTTCCTTTCCACTGAGCAGATCTTTTAGCCAATCCAAGAGCAGTTGGTTGCCCACCATGGCTATGTGCCACTATTGCACTTGTGCGAGATTATGTCAGGTTGTTTGTTTATGAGTCATTTAGACCTTGAGTTGCTTGAGAGATGTTGGCCATGTTCCCTCAGTAGCTCATGTAGAACATTCCAGCACTAGATAGGCTAATTTTCTGGGGACTGGCTCTCTTCCAGAATCCAACGAGGTCTCTCCATGGTCTATGATGAAATGTATGGTGTCTTCAACAGTAGAGTCTTACCATTAACCTGTGGTGGGTAATCAGGTACTGTGACAGAAGTTTGTCTTGTTTGTTTTGGGAGATCTAGTAAATCTCTCTGATCAACAGCATGTTGTAGATGTAAACCACATCCTGGGGAATTACAGGCCAGTGATGAGGGAAATAGAAAGAAAGAAAGAAAGAAAGAAAGAAAGAAAGAAAGAAAGAAAGAAAGAAAGAAAGAAAGAAAGAAAGAAAGAAAGGGAAAGAGAGAAAGAAAGAAAGAAAGAAAGAAAGAAAGAAAGAAAGAAAGAAAGAAAGAAAGAAAGAAAGAGAAAAAAAAGAAAGAAAAGGAAAAGACAGATAAGAAAGAGAAATAGGAGAAATTAAATTTAATGTTGGGTTTCATCTCACCCTCTCCAAGGCCCTTCAATTCAGATGCTCCCCCTAAGGTCCTCATGAGGGTTCCACCTTTTAGTCTGGCTTCCAGGACATAGGATTCTATGGTACCAGTTCAATTTAGATTCACTTTTGTGTCCCCCCTGTCTCCCACCCTTCCCCTTCCTCCAAGCTGTATCCTCTGTTTGTTCAAGCCTCAAGATGCTATTTGGGTATGTCAGCAATTCAGACTGATCCAGGTTAGGAACTGAAGATGAGAGAGACCATGTGGCGATTGTCTCTCTGTGATTGTGTGAGTGCACTTAGAATGATCTGTTCCAAGTTTGACCATTTTTCTACAAATTTCAATGTGTCATTTTTTTCTTACTACTGAGTAGAATTCCATCATGTAGATATACCACATTTTGGCTATCCATTCATCCAATGATGGGCACCTGAGTGGATTCCAGATTTTAGCTATTACTAATTGAGCAGTTATAAACATGGTTGAGCAAATATCTATGAACTGAGATGTGGAGCATTTAGGGCAAATGCCCATTAAGGGAATAACAGGATATGTTGGTAACTCTATATTCATCCTTTTCAGGGATCTCCATATTGATTTCCATGGTGGTTGTACCAGCTTATATTCCCACCAACAGCAAATGAGGGTTCTATTTCTCCACATCCTCACCAAGATTTTTTTTCATTTGATTTTTTAATGTTTGCTATTCTTAGTGGGATAAGGTAGAATATCATAGTTGTTTTAGTTTGCATTTCCCTAATGGTTAGGGATGTTGAACATTTTCTTAAGTGTATGTTAGCCATTTGTAATTCTTCCTCTGAGAACTCCTTATTTAGTTCTCTGCCCCATTGTTGTTGTGGGTTGTTGGATGTTTTTTTAATTGGTTACTTTTATGAGGTCTTTGTAAATTCTAGATATTAGGCCTCTGTCAGTGGTATCCCTAGCAAAGGTTTTCTCCCATTCAGTGGGTAATCTACTGACTCTGTTTATATATTTGTGCAAAAAGATTTTTTACTTCATGAGATCCCATTTAGAGCTTGTTTAATTTTCTCACTTACTGAAGTTTTGTTCAGGAAGTCTTTTCCCACTCCTACATTTTTCTTCCAGTATTTGAAGTGTTTCAGGTCTTATATTGAGGTCTTTAATCCATTTGGACTTGATTTTTGTATATGGCAAAATGAGTGGGTCTAATTTCATTTTTCTACATATGGTCATCAAATATGTCCAAAACCATTTGTTGAAGATGTTTTCTCTTCTCTAGTCTGCATTATTGGCACCTTTGTCAAAGATCAAGCAGCTGTAGTTACTTGACCTAAGGTCTGGGTCTTCAATTCTGTTCCATTTTTCTATGCTTCTGCTTTTATTACAGTACCATGATGTTATTCTTCCATGCTATTTTTGTCGCTATGGCTTTGTGATATAGCTTTAGAACAGGTATGGTGATATCACCAGAGATTTGCTGTTATTATAGTTGTTGGGTTTTTTGTGAGGATGTGTTTGGATATCTGAAGTCTTCTATATGAATTTTCAAATGATTTTTTTCAATCTCTGTGAAGAATGATGTTGGTACTTTTATTGAAATTGCATTGAATCTGTATATGGCTTTGGTAGAATTTCCATTTTCAGAATATTAATTCCACCTATCCAGGAGCATAGATTGACTTTCCATATTCTCAATTCCTCCTGTATTTCTTTCTTGACTGTTTTTATGTTTTCATTATATAGGTCTTTCACATCCTTGGTTAATGTTATTCCAAGCTATTTAATTTTTTTGGTTGTTGCTATTGAAAATGGGACAGCCTCACTGATTTCTTTCTCTGTATATTTATTATTTGCATGTAGAAAAGCTACTAATTTTCATGTATTACTTTTGTATTCTGCTACTTTGCTAAAGGAATTTATCACATTTAGAAGTTTTGAGATGAAGACTCTCAGGTCACTTATATAGGATCATGTCATCTGCAAATAGAGTAAACTTGAATCTCTTATTTGTTTCTCTGGTCTTATTGCTTGGGCTAGCAATTTCATACTGTGTTGAACAGCAGTGGTGACAGTGAGCACCCTTGTCTTATTCCTGATTTCAGTGGGAACTCCTTGAGTTTTGGACCATTAAGTGTTGAGCTTTAGGAGATTTATGTATAGCCTTTATTGTGTTGAGATATAATCCCTCCATGCCTATTCTTTATAGTGTTTTGATCAGGAACTGGCATTGTATTTTGTCAAAGGCCTTCTCTGAATCAACTGAGTTGATCATGTGGTTCTTACGGTTCAGTTTATTAATGTGGTATATTATGTTGACCAATTTCCATATGCTTAACCCTACCTGTATCCCTACTTTTTTAAATCTACTTTATCAAGGTGGACAATGCTTTTTATGTGTTATTTAATTCAGTTTGCAGGGATTTTGCTCAGGGTCTTTGCATCTAAGTTCATTAGGGATATACGGCCATGATTTTCTTTCCTTGTTTCATCTCAGTCTGGTTTTGGTATTAGGATGATGCTAGATTCATAAAAGTAGTCACGGACTGCCCCAGCCAGTGGGGAGTTGAACAAGGACCCGAGGGGAAATTTACCTGGATGAGAGACAAGAGACACAAAGGAGACCAAGCCTATATTCAGATCAAGGTCTCTGAATCTTTATCTTTACACAGTGGTTATATAGGGAAGGAAAAAGGGGGGAATAAGCTGGCTGACATTATTTAGGGCCTTGGAATTGTCAGCAAACCTAGAGGGGATGTAATCAGGTGTTTATCTAATATTGCCTCAATGGCTTAAAATCCTGACTGCGCCAGGCTTCACAGCCTGACCATAAACTGGCCTTTTGCAAAAGATAAGATTCTATAAGTAGTCTGCTGACCGACATTCCAGATGTACCTAACAGAAAGCTGGATGGACCAGCTTTCTGAATAATGAGTGAACTTACGAACAGGCCCAGGCAAAATGGAGAGGCTTTTGCTCTATGGCTCCCAACATCCCCTCCCTTCTTTTATACAAAAGAAGGGAGGGCCCGCTATACAGTGGTGGGCTTTTAACCAACTGGGGGAATATTGACCTGACTCCTCCAGTGGGCTGTAATTTTTTTGTCTCACAATCTTGGCCCTTGGTACCTTTTGGGGAGGGGAGGCAGGGCCTATGTGATCATAATAGGTGTGGTACCAACCTCCATGCAAGTCAGGTTTTTCTCTCAGGGAATTCAGAAGCAGTCAGAAAGGGACCTTCCCTTGTGGTGCTTTGCCTAACCCATGTTAGTGCCCATCACTTTATTATGAGCCAATATGCATAGGTCTGAATCCTATGCAGCTCCTAAAGGAGGAGAGTCACCTGGCACATCGAAGCCCTGATCAATCAGGTCCAATCGATGATAGTGGATTTGGATGGACTTGGAAATGATACTGTCAATCTGTCATCAGATGAAGCAGACAAGCTTGTTAATTAAAAATGGTCCTAGTGTGAATATGAGAATGAGGCTAATTAGGGGTCTGACTAGAGGCATGAGAAGGGTGAATAGGGAGGACTTCTACCAATCGTTGACAGCTGATGAAAATGTTTGCTTTTGGAAATCTAGGCTGATCTCATGTAATTTTTTTTACTTCAGTTTCTATCATAACTGTTTCATTAAAGTAATAGCAACATTCTTCTCCTAGAAAGAGGCAAGTGCCTCCCTTTTCTGAGGTGAGCAGATCTAGTGCTCTCCGATTTTGTAAAGCTACTTGGGTGACTGATGTTATCTGCCTTTGCAAGGAGGAGAGGGACTCAACAGAAGCTTCTATGGCTAACTGAAATTGTTGGAACAACTGTGCTGTAGAGACCAGGGAGTGGCCTAGGGCTCCTCCTGCAAGGCCGACAGCCACTGCAGAGGTTTCCAAGGAGATATCCACCACAAGAGGGAGGAAGACAGCTCTCTTCTGATGATCGGCAGGATGGAAGGCTGGTTCCAGAAGTTCAGCAGAAGTCCGAAGTGTCAATTGTGGCACCCAGGATACTGGAAGGCAAAGTTGGTCAGAGAGGGATCTCGAGATATTTTTGTAGAGGGTTTCATTACACTAAAAAAAGAAGCCTTCAGGGGCATAGAGTGTGGAGGAATTAAGGGAGAGAGTCGTATTGCAGAGGGAAGAATTGCCTCCATAGCAAAAGAAGAATTTGTCATGAAGAAAATCAGAAAATAATGGAACTTCTGGGTTGGGATTAATGGGATGACCTGGAGTAGAGGAAAGATTAAGGGGAGCAGGATATGGAATAGCCATAAAAGGGGGTTTTAATTAAATTTTATCAGGAGCTGTCTGAAGACCAGCTCTGGAAAGGGCCCTAGAAAGCTCTTGAGAGCAAATAAGGAGTTCATTGGGATCAGGTTCGGACAGGAGAATGTCATACATATAATGAATGATATATAAAGAAGGCCATTGCCGGGTGTGGTGGCACACGCCTTTAATCCCAGCACTCGGGAGGCAGAGGTAGGAGGATTGCCGTGAGTTCAAGGCCACCCTGAGACTACAGAGTTAATTCCAGGTCAGCCTGGACCAGAGTGAGACCCTACCTCGAAAAACAAAAACAAAAACAAAAAGGCCATCTATGTCTAAATGGATCTATAACTTGGGCCACAAATTTTTGACACAGCATAGGGCTATTGGCCATCCCTTGGAGCAAGACTTTCCATTGGAATCTTGGCATAGTGCCTCTAAAATTTACCACAGGTAAACTAAATGCAAAATGCTGACGATCCTCAGGGCGTAAGGGAATTGTGAAAAAACAATCCTTTAGGTCAATAATGATTTTACAATATCCCACAGGAATTGCCACTGGAGTGGGGAGGCCTGGTTGTAGGGCTTGGCTCCCATAGGTACCATGGCATTATTAATTTCTCTAAGGTCCTGGAGCAATCTCCATTTTCCAGACTTTTTCTTTATAACAAAGATAGGAGTATTCCAAGGAGAGATGGTAGGTTCAATATGGCCTCCAGCAAGTTGTTCCTGCACTAACATATGGCAGCACTTAATTTATCAGAAGCTAAAGGCCATTGATCAACCCACACTGTTTGTTTGTTTGTTTGTTTGTTTGTTTGTTTGTTTGTTTGTTTGTTTTTGTTTTCTAGGATATTTTATCTGCATGGGGTACAGGCATGTGAACAGCCATTAGGATAAATTTTCATAACCTATTCCAGCACGATCAGTCTTTATAGTACCTGGGATTGGCTCCTTTGTTCCCTGAGAATCTCTGTCTAATCCTTGTCCTGGGTGAAAGCCTTGATTAAGCATTTGATGAGTTACCAACTCATCAGGGCTGCACATAATGTGTTGCAGTTGAGAGAGGATGTCTCGGCCCCAGAGATTAATGGACAAGCCTGTGACCACATAAGGTTGAACAATGCCTCGATTGCCTTCCTCATCCTCCCATTGAATAACTTTAGAACTTTTAAGAGGTTAGAGGCCTGTCCAATTCCTTTGAGATGGATCATGGAAGCAGTGAGAGGCCAAGATACAGGCCAATTTTTACTGGAAATAATTGTGGCATCTGTACCAGTGTCTATAAGACCTTTAAAGGTTTTCTCTTTTAACTTTGAGAGGCCAAATATAACCATTTTAAGCAAAAAAGAAAAGCCCAGACCTTACTTAGATAGAGAATCAGCTGGATAATGTGCTGAACTTTTGCTTTTGTAAACTTTTCTTGCTTAATTGTTGCTTTTCCCCTAAAGTTTCTGAGGAATCTCCATTTTAAGGGCATTCCAGAAACACTCCACTGTGGGGGGTTTCCAGCCTCCAACCACCTGCTTAGATAAACCTATCATTTCAAAAGTTGTAAAGTACCACTGTTTGTTTATCCCATCACTTTCTGACCCAGCCGGTCCCTCTGTTTCAAATTCTCCCACCCCCATCTTACCTGTCTCTGGCTACCAGCCAGACAAAATTCAGGGAGAATTAGGATAAAGTCTGAGGGAGCCAAGGACGTGTTCTATAGTGCATAGCTCGTACCTCTTTTTGGAGGTTGAGGGAATCCAGGTACACAGCAGACTTGGATCATCTCAGGACCATCTGAGGATGAGCTGGCTGAGATTTTTTTTTTTTTTCAGAACTGT
This sequence comes from Jaculus jaculus, assembly GCF_020740685.1. Taxonomy (NCBI): domain Eukaryota; kingdom Metazoa; phylum Chordata; class Mammalia; order Rodentia; family Dipodidae; genus Jaculus; species Jaculus jaculus. The sequence continues at coordinate 104,066,667 of NC_059103.1, forward strand.
TTATTAAATGGCACAGTAGTATTTAGCATGGCTTGTAAAACAGATGAGATGTTAGCAGAGTTATCAGAAACAGATACACAACATTTAATTTTGATAATAAAGAGCTATTGGGTGCCATTAAAGGCTGTACAAATATATTTTTTGGTCTCAGAACTTACTTACATATTTTATATTTGAAAATAACCCTTTGAACATCTATAGTTGTTTTTCTTTATTATAGAATTAAAACTATGGGGAAAAGATGTCTTAATGTTTGTTTGTTTCCCCTCTTGAAAAGCTCTTGTGTTACTTAATAGGCCATTCATATATTTAAGGTACTTTTTATCTTTGGTTATACATTTCTCTTTGAGTGTTTAAGACCATGCAGATAGCCAAAAGTTCATTGAGGATTTATTTTGGAGGTCATTAATGGCTCTCCAAAGAGACATTAGGGACACAGGAGTATACTCCAAAGATTCCAATTGGCTTTGGCTTTTACATAGGTGATTAACACACTTAGAAAGGAAGTTACACCAGACTGGATGTATGTACATATAGAGCACATTTAATTACTGAAACAGACTTAGTTAAAGAATGGCAAAAGGGCTTCTAAAATCATTTTGTCCTATCTTTAAATTTTTTGTTGTACTGTGGCAGCATAAGCCTTATATCTGAGGTATAGAAAGTAGGCACATCTCACATTTTAAATATCTAGCATTTATAAATATAGGCAGAACCTGTTACCAGTCTTGAAAATAGTACCAATTGATTTACAAACTTAACTAATTTAACCTAGCAATTGTCAGAAAAGGACAAGTAAGACAGTATAAGGTCTTAGCACCTGTGTGAAAACATCTTTGATTAGTTCAGATACATGTGGGTACAAATTACCCAGAGAATATTGGAAACAGAACCATGGAGCTTGATTATTTTTTTTTTTTTTCAGATGAAGACCATTGTTTGAGCATTGGGCTGTACCCAAAAGTAGAGAATATGTCTTAAGAGTTAATTTTGTTATAAGCACTGGACTTAAGATGCCAAAATTGAGACAGTTACTTTACATACAATAGAGTAGAATCTGGTCTTTTCTGAGACAAAACAGCTAGCTAAATATGAATATAACCCTTGATATAGCTTTTTGAAAAAAAAAAAACAACATTATTTGACAACCAATGATTTTGGCTTAAACTTGATAGCTATTGATTTTATGTACCACAGAAATTTTTATAAACATAAAACAATTTTATGTTTTACCCATGACTTAAATTTGATAAAACTTAAGCAAGCTATCACAACATATTTTAGCCTGAAAATTAGTATTTTTGTTTCTTAAAGTTTGTAAACAGTTTAAAAACCTTTAACTTTAGGCATGGTGTTTAGGTTCAGCCTGAAAATTTCTTTTTCTTTTCTTTTTTTTTTTACATCTGCACACCTTTATTTATATACTTTAACATTCTGATCTAAGTACCACTCAAAAGGCATTTTAACAAGTAATCATTGAAAAATTTCTTCCCAGTTCCTTCAGCCAATTCATCTCACCCCATCATTACTTATCTCTCGTCTTTTTTTTTTTTCTTTTATTTCCCCGAGGGGGTGCACCATTTCTATAGGTACTGCAATACCAGGTCGATGCGTGGAGTGGACGGAGCAAGCTCCTATTCCAACTCCGAGCTTCAAAAATCCATTTAATATATTATCCACAGATAGAGGACATATCAGATATTAAACTGATAAGAACAGATACTACACTTGATCTTAGCCAAAAGGCCGAGAAGTGATTAATTATCTTTCTTATAAGGCTATTAAAAATTATGCCAAATTGATTAATCCTATTACTAACAAGAAAGTAGTCTTAATACAATTTTATGTCATTAATACCAATGACACACTTGCAAAGGATTTTATTAGAAGTAACTAAGGCAAATTGTGTTGTTATCTTGAGGCAGGCTGGCTTAGAAATCAGATCAGTTGCCTCCTCCTTTTAAGTAACAGGACATTACAATCTTTTCTAAAATATCTGACAAATTATAAGCTACCTCTTTAGAGGAGGTTTTTTGTTTGTTTGTTTGTTTGTTTGTTTGTTTGTTTGTTTTTCGAGGTAGGGTCTTACTCTGGCCTAGACTGACCTGGAATTCACTATGGAGTCTCAGGGTCTCGGGGTGGCCTTGAACTCACGGCAATCCTCCTACCTCTGCCTCTCAGGTGCTGGGATTAAAGGTGTGCACCACCACGCCCGGCTAGTTTTGTTGTTTTTAATAATCCTCTATGCAAGGTGAAGTTGACGTAGAGAAAATATCTGGCAAAATCACTCCTACAAAAGACATTTAACTTTTCCTTTTTAATTTCTATGCTTAGGTTTTTGATTTCCTTGAAATGGTTCTCTAGAAGAGAAAAGGGTGTCACCTGCATCCCTCTCATCTCTTTGTCACAAACAGTCATAAACATGACACAACTAGCAAGCACAATGAGCACACATAAACACATATACACACACATACACACATATAAAAAGAACATATCCTCCTGATAAAATCAAAAAATTTGCTTAAAGAACTTGAAGCAATCTCAATTCCTTGTGCTTTTAAAATATCTTTTACTATGGCAATTAGCTCCTTTTTACTCGTTGCTAAATCTTTTTACTTAACCCCTGTTCCTTGTGCCTTCAGAGAAGTTTTAAGCCCTTCAACAATTCATGCTTATTTAATGCTTGTCCCATAATTGCGTCGCTTCTCTTATCTCTCTGGATCTGTATCACAGGTGGGTTTTTTTCTGTGGTGATCATGGTGCAGATCTGTATTACAGGTGGATTGCCTGTAGTGATCTCTATGCAGACCTTCACTCACCCACCAATGGGGTGGCGGTCCAATGGCTGGGACGGTCGTCCACTCAAGTGATGTCCAGGTCACACTTCGTACCTTGAGCCACACGGTGGGCACCACTTGCCCTGGCCAGCGGGGAGTTGAACAAGGACCCAAGGGGAAATTAACCCCCATGAGAGACAAGAGACACAAAGAAGGAGACCAAGTCTATATTCTGATCAAGGTCTCTGAATCTTTATTTTTTTTCACAGTGATTATACAGGGGAAGAAAAAGGGGAGAATAAGCTGGCTGACGTGATTTAGGACCTTGAAATTGTCAGCAAACCTAGAGGGGATGTAATCAGGTGTTTATCTAATATTGCCTCAATGGCTTAAAATCCTGACTGTTCCAGGCTTCACAGCCTAACCATAAACTGGCCTTTTGCAAAAGATAAGATTCTATAAGCAGTCTGCTGACCGACATTCCAGATGTACCTAACAGAAAGCTGGATGGACCAGCTTTCTGAATAATGAGTGAACTTATGAACAGGCCCAGGCAAAATGGAGAGGCTTTTGCTCTATGGCTCCCGACATTGCTGAAGGAATTTATCACGTTTAGAAGTTTTGAGATGAATACTCTCAGGTCACTTATATAGGATCATGTCATCTGCCAATAGGGCAAACTTGAATCTTTTATTTCTTTCTCTGGTCTTATTGCTTGGGCTAGTACTTTCACAGTATGTTGAAGAACAGTGGCGAAAGAGAGCACCCTTGTCTTATTCCTGATTTTAGCAGGAACTCCTTGAGTTTTGGACCATTAAGTGTTGAGCTTTAGGAGCTTTATATATAGCCTTTATTGTGTTGAGATATAATCCCTCCATGCCTATTCTTTATAGTGTTTTGATCAGGAACTGGCATTGTATTTTGTCAAAGGCCTTCTCTGAATCAACTGAGTTGATCATGTGGTTCTTACGGTTCAGTTTATTAATGTGGTATATTATGTTGACCAATTTCCATATGCTTAACCCTACCTGTATCCCTACTTTTTTAAATCTACTTTATCAAGGTGGACAATGCTTTTGATGTGTTATTTAATTCGGTTTCCAAAGGATTTTGCTCAGGGTCTTTGCATCTAAGTTCATTAGGGATATATGCCTATGGTTTTTTTTCATTGTTTCATCTCAGTCTGGTTTTGGTATTAGGATGATGCTAGCTTCATAAAAGTAGTCACGGAGGATTCTCTGGTCTCTGATTATGTGGTATAGTTTGAGAAAAATTGGTTTCAGCTCTTCAATGAAGGTTTGGTATAATTCAGCTGAGAAGGCATCCAGCCCTGGACTTTTCTTGGAAGAATGTTTTTGTTTACCTTTTCAATCCTCATGGATACGACAGGTTGTTTAGGAGATTAATCTACTCTGAGTATAGCTTTGGTAGGTGGCATGTGTCTAGGTCTAGGAATTCATCCATTTCTTCCAGATTATTTAACTTTGTGGAGTAGAGGTTTTGGAAGTAGGCCCGGATGATTCTTCCAATATCATTGATGCCTGTTGTGCTCTCTCCTTTTTCATTTCTGATTTTGTTAATTTGAGACCTTTCTCTCTCTCTCTCTCTCTCTCTCTCTCTCTCTCTCTCTCTCTCTCCTTGATCAAATTGGCCAGGGGTTTGTCAATCTTCTTTATTTTTTTCAAATAACCATCTCTTCATTTCATTGACTTTTTAAATTGTTTCTTAGTTTCCAGTTCATTAATTTCTGCTCCAATCTTGATTATTGCTTTCCATCTGGAGCTCTTTGGGTTGGATTCTTCTTGTCTTTCCAGTGGCTTCAGGTGGACAGTCAGGTTATTAATTTGGGATCTCTCTGTCTTTGTAATGAAGGTATTTAGGGCTATGAATTTTCCTCTTATTACTGCCTTTATTGTGTCCCCTAAGTTTTGGTAGGTTGTTGTGATGGTTTGATTCAAGTGTCCCCCATAAACTTAGGTGTTATGAATGCTAGGTATCCAGCTGATAGAGATTTGGGAATTAATGCCTCCTGGAGGCACTGTGTCATTGGGGGCAGGCTTATAGGTGTCATAGCCAGTTTCCCTTTGTCTGTGTTTGGCATACTCTCCTGTTGCTATTGTCTATCTGATATTGGGGAGGGGGTGATGTCCACTCTCTGCTCATGTCATTTTCCCTGTCATCATGGAGCTTCCCCCTCCAGCCTATAAGCCAAAATAAACCTCTTTTTCCCACAAGCTCCTCTTGGTTGGGTGATTTCTACCAGCAATGCAAACCTGACTACAATAGTAAAGTGGTGCCAAAGAGTGGGATTGCAGAGAGACACATAACTATGTATGTTTGGCCTTTTGGAGCTGATTTTCAAGAGGAATGTGGAAGAATTTGAAATGTTGGTCTAAGAGGTGCCTTACATCACTGTAAGTACAGCTTGATGGAGTATTCTGGTCAGAGTTGAAAGACCTGAATGCAGTAAGAACTATGGACTGTGAGGTTTGGCTTATGAGGGTGAGAAAGAGCTTTGCTTGGACTGGGCTAGCAATTTGTGTGAGAAGATTGCTGTTATGCCAGTGTCCTGAGAAGCTGTGCAGGGTTGCTTTGTGTAGAAATGAACTGGTGTGAGCAGAGGGATACGGCACAGAAAGAGAAAATCTTTGGATGTACTGCTGCCCATTCAGCTGCAATTGAGAGATTGCAACCTTTGAGATTGAGCCACCTGACCTGCACTGGGATAACAGGAAGAATGTAGACTCTTTTGAAGGGGACTGTGTGCTGAAGGAGTGTCCTATTCTTCAAAGTCTTATTCCCCACTGGATTAACAAATTGTCACCCTACCTGATATTGTTGAGTATAAGATATGCAGGAAAGAAAGGGTCATTATGTTTGCAACACAGTCTTGTTTTGGAAATGGCCATGGGCAGTGTGAAACAGGATTGCTTGAACAGAGCCCCAATGGAGCCATTAGGATGAACTGTGGATTGCAGTGGACACCCAGTGGAGATGCCAGGACCATGACATGGCTGCTAAGGAAATCTGCCAGCCCAAGGAAGCCTACCAGGACTATGAGTAGCCTAGCTGGAGGGGTGAAATTGGAACTCCACAGATTTATTGCCAGTTAGTATTATCAGACTTGGAGAGTTGTCACTGGCTTGAGTTCTTGGACTTGAAGCTACAGAGTTTGGTGTTTTCCATGGTTGTTTTAAATCTTGTATGATTGAATATTTATTTGCTGAACCCAATTCCATCTTTTGCAGTGTGAATGTTTATTCTGTGCCATTATGGGCTTTGGGGAAATTTTTTGGTATTATGGCTCAGTTAAAAGATCTTGGATTTTGGGAATGTTTGAACATCATTAGGATTGATAAAAACTATGGGGGCTATTAAATATGGATGAATATAATATATTGCATTTTACATCATGTATGCTTATCAGTTTATGGGGGCCAGTGGCAAAATGTGGTGGTTTGATTCAGGTATTCCTCCATAAACTTAGGTGTTCTGAATGCTAGGTTCCCAGCTAATGGAGATTTGGGAATTACCTCCTGGAGGTAGAGTATTGTTGGGGGCAGGCTTATGAGTGCTATATGGGTGTTACCAGTGTGTGGAACACTTTCTTATTGCTGTTGCCCACCTGATGTTGCTGAGGGGGTGATGTCCACCCTCTGGTCATGTCATTGTTTTCCCTGCCAGTATGGAGCTTCCCCTTGAACCTGTAAGCCAAAATAAACTTCTTTCCCTCAAGCTGCTCTTGGTTGCATGATTTCTACCAGCAGTGTGAACCTGACTGCAACAGTTATGTTTTCATTATGATTCAATTCTAGAACTTTTAGAATTTCTCTTTTGATTTCTTTCATGACCAATTTATTGTTTAAAAGTGTGTTGTTTATTCTCCAGGAGCTGGTGGAGTTCTTGAAGTATCTCTTGTTATTGATTTCTAGCTTTAAAGCACTGTGATTTGACATGATACAGGGAGTTACTTCAATTTTCCTGACTTTATGAAGGCATGCTTTATGGCCTAATATATGGACAATTTTGGAGAAGGTTCCATGCTGCTGAGGAGAGTGTGTATTCTGTACAGTTTGGGTTGAAAGTTCTGTAGATATCCTTTTGGTCTAGTTGATCTATGATATTGTGGAGTTCTATTATTTGCCTGTTGATTTTCTGCTGGGATGATCTGTCTATTGATAATAGTGGAGTATTAAAGTCTCCAACTAAAATGGTGTTGGTGTTTATTTCTGTTTTATTGTCAAGTGGATTTTGTTTTATAAATTGTGGTACCCCTGTATTTGGGGTATATATATTTATGATTGTGATGTACTCATGTTGGATCATTCCCTTGATGAGTAAGAAGTTGCCTCCTTTGTCCTTTTTGAGTACCTTTGGTTTGAAGTCTATTTTATCAGATATTAATATAACAACACCCACATGTTTTTTATTTCCATTTCATTGGAATATCATTTTCCAACCTTTCACCCTGAGGAGGTGTCTGTCTTTAGTGGTTAGGTGGGTTTCTTGAAGACAGCAGATATAAGGGTCCAGTTTTTTGATCCATCCTGATAATCTGTGTCTTTTGATGGGTGAGTTAAAACCATTAATATTTAAAGTTATTACTGTGAGGTTTGAATAAATCCCTGCCGTGATGAGGTATTTTGTGGGGTTTGATGTTTTCTTGTGTTTTGTACTATTTTGAGCCTGGTCTATTTTGCTTATTGTTATCTTATTCTTGTGGGGTCTTGAGATTGGTTGTTTGACTGTTCTGTGTGGAGTATTCCCTCAAGTATTCTCTGTAGGTTTGGCTTTGTGTTCATATAATCATAGTGTTGACTTTTTTCATGGAAAGTTTTTGTTTCACCATCTATTATGAGGGATACTTTTGTTGGGTAGAGTAGCTGTGGTTTGAAGACACAGTTTTTCAGACTTTGAAGTGTTCCATTCCAGGCCCTTCTGGCTTTCAGGGTTTCCACTGAGAAATCTGATGAAATTTTGATGGGATTACCTTTGTATGTGTGAGTTGTTTCTCTCTTGCTGCTTTTAACACACTCTTTCTTTGTTTTCATTGTTAAGAATTTTAACTATGATGTGTCTTGGAGAGTTTCTTCTTTGGTGCTGTTTGTTTGGTGTTCTGTGGGCTTCTTGTAACTTGATGGGCCTCTCTTTTAAGAGATTTGGAAAATTTTCATCACGAATTTTGTTGAATATGGTCTCTAGGCCTCTGGCCTGGATTTCCTCTCCTTCTAGTATACCCAGGATCTGGATGTTTGGTTGCTTTAGGGTGTCTCAGAGTTCCCTCATATTCTCTTCACTTTATTTTTTGAATTTAGCAAAGTTTTTGGCCTCCCAATCAATTTCTTCTGTATTGTCTTCCAGGTCAGATGTTCTGTCTTACACTTGAGGAACTCTGTTAGTGAGAGGTTTTAGAAAGGTTTACATAATTTCTATTTGATTTTCATTTTTCTATTGTATTATTTTGCATCATGTCCATCTCTTTTTTGAGGTACAATTTTGAGTTCTGATTTTCTTGATCCCTGGAGTTCATTCTTGCATTTGGTAAAGTCTTCATTAAACTTAATCAACCGGTTGTTGAGATCTTCCATTTCTTGACTTACCTTCTTTTTATCTATCATCTTACCTTCAATTTATTCATATCTCTTTGGAGAGTTATAATGTTTTCTTCAATCAAGTTAAGCCTACTGTCAAAAGCTGAAGGATCTAGGAGAGGATTTTGTTCAATTTCATTGATATGATTGTTGGTTCTTTGGTCATTTCTTCCACTTCAGCAATTTTTTTTTTATCAGCCTCATTGGTTGTTGTATTTTTATTTTGGGAATGAATTCACGTTGATTTCTCTGTGATTTCATTGGAGGCCTCCATTGTAGGACTAGGCATCTTTTGTGGAGATCTCTGTTTTCTGACTTTTGTTGGCCGTGTGTGTGTGTGTGTGTGTGTGTGTGTGTGTGTGCAAAAAAGTCTTTATTTTAAGAAAAAAAATTTAACAAGTTTCACTTAGCAAAATATACCCAAAAGAAATCACAATACAAAGAAAGCTTTAAGTCAAGGCCCCAATAATTCCTACAGTATTAGTATTGTGTCTCAATTCTCAAAGCTAATTTTTAAAAAGCTTAAAACTTAATCTAAAAGATTTAAATAAACATATAAACTAGAGTGAACATGAAAAATGCTTCTGTTTAAATCGGGGATCTATCACCTTTGAGTTCTCCAAAGTATATCTCCCTCATGTGTTCACAGTGGTGTGCTGAAAAGATCGACACTTCATATACTTAAAAACTACTTTTAATTCAGGTAACATCACCCTGAAGTATACTACCAAAATGTTCATTGAGAAAAGTGAAGAAAATATTTTAGTTTACTCAAACATTACATGCTAGAAGAAAGTTTGCATGAGAAACACTGAAGAGGTAATTTTTTTTAAATCCTGATTTCACAAACTCATCTTGCACAGTAGGTATCGTAGCTTCCTCTAGTTATAAACTTCATTTCACTGTTTATTGGCTGCCTGTGAAATTTTGATTGAAAACTCAAATGTTCCTAAAATACGAGTCAGATCCACCCATGCTATTCTGATTGCTGTAGCCAGTCCCATAACAGTCACTCACTGAATAACTCTCCAGGCCACTACAGGTGGCCTGAGCTGCTGACACACCCATGACCTGCTATCACTTGGCTACTATAAGCCCCACTGCTGGCCCCCGTTGTTGAATGCAGAAAGAGTTCTATGTATCTGTGCTGCATGTTGGCCCTGTCTTTTGACATAGCTGCCACAGCTTCTTTACTGGTGGTAAAATCAACATCAGCTTTGCCCACCACTCTTCCATCAGGGCCAATTACAATATGGGCTCTCACAGGGTTGAGTGGAGAGAAGAAGTTATAAATGTCATTTTCGGTTGTTTTGTAGGGCAGCCCCCTCATATGGACACAGTGGCCAGAGGTGCTCTGCACCATTTTGTTGGCTTTCTTTGCATTTTGTTTGTCTACCCATTTTAGAAAGATTCTTTATTTTGTTGAGGAGGAAGCAAGTTTTTGTTCTTTGGCCAGTGCACCCTCTGACTCAGGCAAACAGGGATGATGATACCTAGCTGCCAGTCAGGATACCAGAACAAAAGACCTGATTCCACAGTTCACACAGGCACTAGTCCTCCCCAAGCAAGGCACAATGAGATCTACTGAGACCAGAGGATTGGGAGGAGGAAGGGAACAGGAATCTAGCCCACTTACTCTGTGCTGTGCCCTCCAGCACAGAGACTGGCTCGGGGAACCCAGACCAGGGAGGTGAGAGGAGGGAGCCCAGAAACAGGTGTCTGGCCTACTCACTACAGACCAGGGTGCCTGTCCCCACACAGTATGGTGCAGGAAACCCAGACCCAGGAGGTGGGAAGAGCCCGGAAACACAGGTCTGACCTACTCATTACAAACCACTGCACCTGTCGGCCTGCCTCAATGCCATGTTTTGCAGTGTGATGTTTATTCTGTGCCATTATGGGTTTGGGGGTGAGAGATATTTTTGGTGTTATGGCTCAGTTAAAAGATCTTGGATTATGGGTACTTTTAAGTTGGATAAATACATTGTATTTTATATCATGGATGGTTATCAGTTTACAGGGCCCAGGGGTGGAATATGGTGGTTTGATTCAGGTGTCCCCCATAAACTTAGGCATTCTGAATTCTAGGTCCCTAGCTGATGGAGATTTGGGAATTAATGTCTCCTGGAGGCACTATATCCTTGGGGGCAGGCTTTTGGTTGTTATAGCCAGTTTCCCGTTGCCAGTGTTTGGCACAATCTCCTGTCACTATTGTCCATCTAATGTGGGCCAAGAGGTGATGTTCACCCTCTGCTCATGCCATTGTTTTCCTTGCCATCATAGAGCTTCCCCTTGAGTCTGTAAGCCAATATAAACCTTTTTTTCCCACAAGCTGCTTTTGGTCAGGTGATTTCTGCCTCAATGTGAACCTGATTGCAACACTCACCGTATCTGCCACTATCACCCTGGAAATGGTTGTCAGGCTTGCAGTAAGAGGAGTATTCATGTTGCAGTTTCCTCTGCAATTGCTTCTGCCCCAGGAGATGTGGTAGAGGTGGCATGTCTCTTGGGTGGACAGTTGGTTGTCATCTTATCATCTTATCTTTATTCTCCTCCATTTTCTCACATCGATAAAAATAAAGCAGATTCTCCAACCAAGAGTGAGAGCATCTTGTGTTAAAGGGGATGTGGTAAGTTATTTGAGAGATTTTTTTTTTTTTTTTTTTTTTTTTTTTTTGGTGTGCAAACACACTCTTCTCCAGAGAGCAGTAGGGGTTTCTCTCTGAAGTCCAGGTTTCTTGACCATAGGATTCTGACTTGGTTTCCAGTACCAGATATGTGTTCTCTCCTACTGAGTGGGCTCCATGTCTAATCAGAGAACATTCAGTTACTGTGGTATTCTGTGTGTCACTATTGCACAAGTGTGTTCTTCTTGTCCAGTTGTTTGATTTTATAGTCTGCAGGGTCCCCTGCTTATTCATGCTGTTGGTGACCATTTCTTCCAGCAGACCTCATAGGGTTTACAGCACTATGAGGGGCTAGCCAGGAGGGAGCTAGTTTTCCTTTCCGTCTCAGCACTGGACTCCCTGTGGTGTCTTCAGCAATAAGGTCTTAGCTTTTAGTTCTGGCATATAATCAAGTGTTTTGGCAGTGGCCTACTTGTTTTGAGGATCTCATTGATCTTCCTGGCCAACAGATAATTGTAAGTAGCAACTCAATTCTGGGCCTGGGATTTACAAGCCAGAGTACATTGTTTCAAGGTTAAGCTTTTTCTACCTTCTGCCCAGACTGTCCCCCTCCCCCTTGTTGGTGATTATGTCTTGTAAAATGCTAGCCAGAAAGAGAGTTCCTTATAAGATTTTTAACAATAATAGGCAATTTTATATAGCACTTACTTCCTAAGGGTGAAAACGAAGAAAAGAATGGTTAACTGACTTTTCAGACCTTTCAAGCCTTAAGTAGCTAGTGACAGAGCTGGTCTATGGACCAAGCCATCCCCAGAGCCTGCTGTTTGTTCTAAACAACTGTGCCATATGGCCTTAGTATCTAACAGGTAGTGAGTCTGTGCCCTTTCCCTCCCTTCTGAGGCAGATTCCTCATGCCTATGCTTGCCACTGCTGCCATTCTGACTGTAGTATAGCTAGTGCTTCACACTTGTCTCAAGTATCCATTTGAAATTGTAACTGAGACAGGCATGGTGGCTCACACCTTTAATCCCAGCAAGCACTTAGGTGGCAGAGGTAGGAGGATCACTGTGAGTTCAAGGCCAGCTTGAGACTACATAGTGAATTCCAGGTTAGCCTGAGCTAGAGTGAGACCCTATCTCAAAAAAAAAAAAAAAATCATAATTGAAAACAAAAGATGAGGTCAGAATACCACATATAACAACATGCTTACCTGTATAGGCACTCCATGATTCCAGGGTTAAAAAAGCTCCCATTTGCCAATTAATGTGACTTCCTGGTTAAGGATGCCCTGATTTTTTTTTTTTTTTCATTTATTTGGTGCTGGGGGCTGTGCTCAGCATTTCAGATGGAGTTTCTGTTCTTGCTCACAAAAACCCTGTGAGATGATGCAGGAAGGAAATGAAGAACATAGAGTTTGATCCAGGATGCATGGTTCTGGCTCACCACTGACTGTGCCAGTTTGATCAGACATTTAACTGCTCTGTCGTCAGCTTTTAATGTAGAAGACAGGATAGTGATGCTTCTGCTTTGGTACACAGACGAAGGTCTGGTGTGGATAAAGAAAAGGAAGTATCATTGGCTCTTGTTGCTCTCAGATCTAGTGCCAACCTGGAAGTACCCCATCTGAAGGTTTATCAATGAAATGAGTTAATATAAAGTGCTTAACAGTGCCTGGCATACAAAAACACAAGTAATTACTGATTGTTATAATCTTTTTTTAATAGGTAAAGAAATTAATATTTAGGGAAAATAGGTGACTATATTCTCAACTCCTGTCAAATAATTCATTTCAAGTGGTCCCAGAAAAATGTTGAGATTTTAAATAAGTTTTGCCTAACAAAAATATTTTACAGCTCCAAGAGATTCTGCATGTATCATTGGATAAGAGTTGTATATGTTGGATTCCAAGAAGCTCTTTTTCTAGTAAGCCTTCAAAATGGGAATCCTTAATTCTTTTTTTAATATTTTTTATTTATTTATTTGAGAGCGACAGACACAGGGAGAAAGACAGAGGGAGAGAGAGAGAATGGGCGCGCCAGGGCTTCCAGCCTCTGCAAACGAACTCCAGACGCGTGCGCCCCCTTGTGCATCTGGCTAACGTGGGACCTGGGGAACCGAGCCTTGAACCGGGATCCTTAGGCTTCACAGGCAAGCGCTTAACTGCTAAGCTATCTCTCCAGCCCGAATCCTTAATTCTTAACATAATAAACTGTTCAGGAAAATTTCCAGTTTATGCACCAATAATACTTGGCATAAGTTTTGTCATAGAATCTCAAATCTATCTATCTATCTATCTATCTTTCTTTCTTTCTTTCTTTCTTTCTTTCTTTCTTTCTTTCTTTCTTTCTTTTCTATCTTTCCTCACTCCTTATGTCCAAATTCCATTTCAGATCTTTACTACCTTTGATTTCTGATTTTCTTCTACCTCACCTTAAAAAAACACATTGTCAGGCTAGAGAGATGACTAAACATTTAAAGGAACCTGCTTGAAAAGCCTGATGGCCCCAGTTCAATTCCCTAAGATCCACATAAAGCCAAATACACAAAATGGCACATATGACTGGAGTTCATTTGTAGTGGCAAAAGGCCATGGTACACCCATTCTCTTATCCTCTCTATCTCTCTCCTTTCTCTCTCAAATAAATAAATAAATAATATTAAAATGCACATACATATATACATACACATTGTCTTGCCCAGGGCAAAGAATTACACCGGAAATAGCACAAGTCTCACAGTTCAATAAACATTCATAAATTTCCATAATAGAACATACTTCTTTGTGAATATTAAACCATAGGTTTTGTTTTTGCCTTTTATGTACTTGCAGTTTTCCTTCTCCACTGTGAGCCTTGAGGTTTATTGCTCTCAGGAAAGAAAGAGCCTAAAAGATAGAAGATATTGATCTGCTTTGATTCAGAGCTGACTTTCCTGACCCTTTAAGAAAGCGAGAGGCTGTTAGAAGGACCATCTTCTACCTCAGAGACTCCACTTTAAGCACATGGAGGAAGAGGCCACAGCAGAGCATGATACCCACTGTGGCATAAGAGAGATGGAAATTTGCTTTTCTGGCCTGGAACAAAGCAAAAGTAGGTGAGACAGTGAGACATTTGTCCTGCTGCCTACCTCAGAGGCCACACACAACTGCACAGAGGTGTAGTAGATCTAAGGGAATGTTTACAAACACAAGGGCTTTTGTCCTACTCCACAAGAGGGAAGTGGTGATCACAACTGAACAGTGTGACTAGGCAGGCAGGCAGACATGGGGGAGGGGCTTAAGGCTTGGTGTGGTGGTGTGATAGTGCACAACTGTAATCCCAGAATTTGGGAAGCTGAGGAGAGAGCATCACAAGTTTGAGGCCGAGCTGGGTAGGTACATAGTGAATATCAGTCCAGGCAGGCCAATATAGCAAGACCCTGTTTAACAAGGAAATAAAAAGGAGGGTGGTCTTAGCTAAGTTCTCCAGAGAGATGTAAGATGTCATACAGAAGCCAGTCCTTACCCTGACTTGGTTTGCTAGAAAGTGAGTGAGTGTTACAATGACTAAATAAATACCACAGATAAAATAATGAAAGATCTGCTTGGCCCTAACCCTGAGACTATAGAGAATATACAACTTCAGCCTCTAAGGTAACATGCAAGTTATAGATAAACAAGAAACATTTCCATAGCGACCAGGGAATGGACCTGAGAGACTGTGACATTGTTAAATACATTGTTAAAGCCTCTCATTTCCAGGCATTCAACCTGTAGGATGCCTGAAGTCTCCACAATAATAGTATCATTTGGTTAGTAATAGGTTGACTAATACCTGGTAACCTTTAAATAGCTTCAGGATGGGAACTAATCACTAGTGAGATCAAGAGAGGGAGTGTGGAGAGATGGCTCAGAGAGACAAGTGCTTTATGCACAAGCATGAGGATCCCCAGCATCCATGTAAAGAGCCAGGCATGGTAATGTGTACCTACAACCCCCGTGTTTGGAAGGCAGAGACAGGTGAGTCTCTAGAGCTTGCTGGTTAACTAGACTAGCTATGTGAATAAACTCTAGGTTCTGTAAGGGGCCTGCCTCAAAAATTAAGGTAGAGAACAACTGAAGACACCTGCCATTGACTTCTGACCTCTACATAATACACATTTACATAGATGCCCTCATATATGCAAATACGCATACATATATACACATAGGTGCAACACACACACACACACACAAATTTTTTCTTAAATACCAAGAAGGTATTAGAGGGTATTATTTCTTAAATGTAAAATTTCCCCATAGCTCTGATACTTGTTCCTCAGCTGGTGATAGGTTTTGGGAGGTTGTGAAACCTCAGGGACTGTGGTCTAGCTAGCACAGGGAGTTATGGCAGGGGGGAAGGGTGGACCTTGAAGGTGTTACTGTTTTGAGTTCCAGCATAAGCTCTCTACATCCTAATCTACCACATGCTCCTCTGCTGCTGCCTTGCCTTCCCTTCTATGGTACACTGATAGCCCTTCCTCCCTCGAGTTGCTTCTATCCAGTGTATTGTCACAGACACAAGAGCAGAAACCAAGAAAAGTAGAGTTATTTCCATGATAAGTCTGACCATGTGATCCATAGGCATTTGAAACTTCTTGAAGAAGGAATTTGAAAGTATTTGATGCTATGGGCTACAAAAGCCCTGTAATATTGTAAGCAGAGTTTAATGGTGATTCTTGTGGGAGTTCCCAAGACCAAAGTGCTAAGGAAATGCAAGCAGTCAAGATTGCTCTCTTGAGGTTTTAGACATCAACAAGGACTCTATTAATTTCTGAGCTAATGCTCATATGTGTTACATTCTTGCAAACAATCTTACAATATCTTGCCTATATCACAATAATTTGAGTGAGGCTGACTTCAAAAGTAATGGACAAATTTGTTTATGGAAGAAATGTTAAGACAATATAACATGATTATTATTTGCCCCTTTTAGCCAGATTTATAGTAACAATCCAGAGGAGGTGGCAAAAAGTAGAGCAGAAAAATGTAGAAAATATGTAGTTTAGTGAGGAAAGTACAGGAGAGTCAAGTATGAACAAACCGACTACATTTGTAAAAGAGAATAACATTAAAGAGAAACCTTGTGCTTTACACTGAGCCAAAAGTAAGGTTGTTGTGAGGGTAATATCACAACCACAAAAAGCTCCATGATAGAAAAATGCAAATTCATTTGAAAATGTTCTGTTGCACAGAGAGACAGAGAGAGAGAGAGAAAGCAGCTGAGAAGATAGAGCTTCCAGGGTACTCTGTTCCAACAGGGCCACCTATTCTTCCGCACAGGCACTCAGAGGCTTTGGAAGCCATGGTTCAAGGGGACTAGGCTACATCTCAAGCAACTGACAGTGCTTGGAAATTGTCCACGTATTCCTGTTTTGGAGACATACAGAACACAAAGGTTATTGTGTCATCAGAAATTGCCCCAAGGCTCTGGTAAAGTGTCAATGAAACCAGGCAATGTGCAGCGGGTCAGATTCTCCATAAGGAGCTCTCAAGAGAACTGTGTATGCAGGGGTAAAAGTGAGGCTTAAGTTGTAATAAAGACCAAAGGATGATGGAAAGGCCAGTAACCTGGGATATCTGTGTAAGACAGCCACAGGCACTGTGAAGAACTGACCCAACAGAAAGACCATCTGCACTTAATAGGGCAGGGCAGGGCCATAGGGAAAGGGCTACCCAAGTTCACTGGAGCTCAGGAGTTGCCACCACAAGCCACTCATGCCTGATGTGGAGCTGTTAAGTTTAATGTTTGTCCCTAACCTTGGTGTGGTCTTTTTTGCCATCATCCTTCCTTTTGGAATGGAGTATTTACTCTGTGTCATTGTATGTTGGGCATAAGGAACTTGTTTTCCAATTTAATGTGGACTCGCAGCTAAGAGTTTGCCTTGTACCTCAGTAGAGAGTTCGAACTTTGGACAGTATTGGAGCTCTTAAGAAAATGAGGACTCTTGAATTAGAACTGGATGCATTTTGCGTTATGAGATGGTCATGAATATATGGAGGTATATTTTATTATTTGAAAGAAAAATGTCTCCCATAGGCTTACATATTTTCAATTTCTTCCCCAGCTGTCAGTGCTGTTGAAGGAAGTTGTGGCACCTTTGGGACTCTGCTGTACCTAGAAGACATGGGCTACTGAGGGTGTGCCTTCAAGGTGATGATATCTTCTGCTTCTAGCTTGAACTCTACTTCCTAGTCAACCAAGATGTGAGGCACCTCTTTCACATGTTCCCTCCACCAGGACTCTTGTGAGATGCTTGGGCAGATTAATGAACCTGAGGAGAGGTGAGGGACCCTGATTTATAGCTAGTCAGTTACATATGAAAAACAAAGAACAAAGCCCGAGGTTTGAATCTAAAGTAGATGAAGGACAGTCTTTGGGACTGAGTCTCAACCTGTGGGGTCTGAAGCTATCTCCAGGTGGATAGTGTCAGACATAAACTGAATTAAAGGATATCCAGAAGGTGTCCACAAGCAGTATTACTTGTTTGGTGGATGGTGTCAGAAGCATATTATGAAAGTACAGGAGAAACTCTCCCTTCACCATAGTGTTATCCTTTCCAATATACCCAGACCCAGTGTTGAAGAGGAGCAAGTTGAAAGAGATAAAACTAAAAGACATGAATCTATCTGCTATGATTTGGATTATGAGTTCCAAAAGATCCATGTGTTAAAGGCTTGGTTGCAGCCTGTGATGGAGCTCTTAGGAGGTTGGACTGAGAAGGAAGTGCACACTTGAAGAGGACACTGGGGTCCAGGCTCCTTCCAGTCTTACTCTTCCTAGCTGCCATGAGGAGATTTTCTTCTTCCATCACATGTTGCTGCCAAGAAGTGCTTCCTCACCATAGGCCCAAGATAACCTAACACGTTGCCTGAATTGTTGGAGTAAACTAAAATTGAATTATAATAAACCCTTGACATTCCCACTCATGTATTAGAAGCTTTAAAAATAAGCATTATAAGGGCCACAGGGATGGCTTAGCAGTAAAGGTGCTTGCCTGCAAAGCCAATGGACCCAGGTTCAATTCCCCAGGACCCATATAAGCCAAATGCACAAGGTGGTGCATGCATCTGGAGTTTATTTGCAGCAGCTAGAGGCCCTGGTGTGCCCATTCTCTCCCTCCCTTCCTATCTTTCTCTCTCCCACCCTATTTCTGTCTGTGAAATAAATAAACAAAATATTTTTATTTTAAAATATAAGCAATATAAGCTATATTTTTATTTTGCATCCACATATGAATTGTGTAAATTTATGACTCCTCTCATAGTAATAGACTTTTTTTCCCCCTGAGAGTAGCCAATAATGTTAATGTCTGAAATGTTAAGGTAAAAGTCAACCATTCAAACTGCTGAAAATTAGAGGCAGTTGAGTGCTCAGCTCCAAGTGGGGCATCTCTGTGAAGCCCTCCCAGACGCAGGGAGCAGCACAGCAGTGGAAAGATGCAAGGGTTAGAAGATGGGGCGGAGTGCTGCCGAACACTGTCACCTGGACATGGCGTGACCAGTGAACTCACAGCAGCTGTGGTTAACACACACACACACACACACACACACACACACGTATTCAGAGTGGTGCAGTTTGCTGGGAATAATATATCAAGTCACCCAGGCAACAGTAGTAGCTTCCCCACTAGGGCTTATAACCTCTCCAGCCACAGGATTTCAATTCAGTTTTCAGTATTGAGCAGGAATTCCCTCCTGTGTAATGGGCCTCAAGTCTAATCAGAGAGCAGTTGGTTTCCCCCATAAGAGCTATGCCACCATTGCACCAGTTTGTATATTTGGCCTGACTGGCAAGCTGTAAATCTGGCAGGGTCCACTGCTGATTAATAATGATGATAACCTCTCCCCCACCACCACCACCAAGAAAGGCTGTATACTGTATAGCTCTTCCAGCATCCTGACAGCTAGTCAACAGAGAAGAACCTTCCAGCTCAGCTCCAGCTTGCTTTCTCAGTGACCTGCAGCCCAAGCATGTGGTATTGGTCCATCTCATTCTAGTGGGCAACCAAGAACCCTGGAAATAGCTTATAATGTTTTGAGGGCATCATGGGCATACCTGGCCAAGAACTCACTGGAAAGTATCACAGTGGTACTGAAGTTTTTCTAATAACAATGCATGGCTTCTGGTTACATTATCTACTTCCATAGGATACTTCTGCCCAAAGTGTCTTTATAGTGTTGTTTGAATGTAAAATACCTTCATTTATTTTAATACTTGGTCCACAGTGAGTGGCACTATTTAGAAAAGCTGTGGAAGCTTTAGAAGTTGAAGCCTCACTAAAAAGAGCGGGCCACTGGAAGCAGGCTTGGGGTAAGAGCCCTGTCCTATTTCTTATTGACTCTCTATTTCCTGTCTGTGGACATAACAAGACCAGCTGCCTCCGATCCTGCTGTCATACCTCCCCACCTTGAACTGTAAGACTAAATGAACCCTTCCCCCCTTAAGCTGAAACTTGTCAAGTATTTGGTCACAGCAACAAGTAACTAATACATGTGGAAAGTGGCCTGGGACTCTCCTATCTGCAGGTTGAAATCATGGGCAAGATGCTGTCATTCCTACCCAGATCACCAATGCAAAGGAAAGAATCTCAATCTTCTGACTTTGGCAAAGAGACACAAAGAATGGAGTGGTAGGTGAGAAGATGCCCAGACATACCCTGATCCAGTGTGAGAAGCAGCAAACAGGCCTTCACTGTGTTCCTAACCCAGTAAGATTGTATGTCATAAATGACCTACATGTTTCCTCTGCTTTAAATTACATTGTGTTGTCTACCCAATAGAACTTTTTGATGAATGGGCATTAATCTCAAACAGCAATAGTATTCAGACTTATGACCCAATTTGGTTATCACGGGAGGTAGGTATGAGCTCCAAGCTGTGCCATTGCATCTATTATTGAAGAGAATTTTTCTTTCTGACCAGAAGTTAAAATCAAATAAGGATCATGGGGTGAAAATATAATTAAATATTAAACTTATGTTAAATGTATGCCAACTGACTATGAAGACCATGAAGAATATAGAAAGTTATTTAAAGAATAGGTTGAAGAGTAAGCACTGAGGATGTAGCTCAGCATTAGAGCCTATGCTGAACATGCACAAGTCCCTGAGTTCCATCCCTAGCACAAGGAGAGACAAAAACAAAACTGAATAAGCCATTGTACAGCTTGGTAGCACAAGTATATAATCCCAGTTGCTCAGGAGTTCAATACCAATCTGGGCAATATAGTGAGTCTCTATGTCAAAAGGGGAAGAAGGGTAATGCATTCCTAAGTGAATAAAACTATTTAATATTTGCTCATAATTTTTATTTTTTTATCCATGATTGTAAACAATATCCCATGGTAATGCCCTTCTTCCCTCCCCCCCCTTTTCCTTTTGAAACTCCACTCTCTGTCATTTTTAGATACTATTTAAAACAGTTATTAAACAGATAAAATGTGGAATTCTTTCACATTAGTATGGCAAATATTTGGGGTTTTCCCATAATTTTTTGTTTTTATTTTCAGGTCATCATATTGAAACTATTTTCAAATTTAAAGGAAATAAATGCTATAGTGACCTGTTTATCCAGACTTATACAAAGGTCCTGGCTCTAGTCTGAATTATAAGTGACTTGAGATTCAGATATGAAAAGGCATACCAAGACGTAGAGCAGATCTGTCCAAACAGGAGTTGAAAACACAGGAGAAGGCTTGGAAGATGGCTCTATGGTTGCAACGCTTATCAATTAGTCCAATCCTCTCCAGTCGAAGCCATGTACAAAGTGGAACATGCATATTTGATCCCAGTATGTCTATGACAAAAATGAGAAAGAAAGCCAGAAGAATCCTGAACTTAGGGGCCAGTTAGTCTGTCATACATTTCCAGTGGTAAGATACTTTGTCTCAAAGAAGGTGGAAGAATGTATCAGTTGCATGACAATGGAAAATCAAACTGGACTGAACTGGAAGGTTTCTTACTCTGGTTAGTTGGTACAGTGCTGTAAAGTATATAGAGAATGCTGGGAAGCAAAGTAATCAACAGGCTTAACCAACTGCTGAACAACCATCATTACCCTGCATACTACATAACTGACTGGCAAGGCAAGATGTGTCCATTAGTGCAGTGGTGGCATGATTGGTATGGGGGTCATTAACTTCTCTCTCCATCACCACACCACTGCTCCCTCACCACACCACTGCTCCATCACCACACCACTGCTCCATCACCACACCACTGCTCCCTCACCACACCACTGCTCCATCACACACCACTGCTCCCTCACCACACCACTGCTCCCTCACCACACCACTGCTCCATCACACACCACTGCTCCCTCACCACACCACACCACTGCTCCCTCACCACACCACTGCTCCATCACACACCACTGCTCCCTCACCACACTACTGCTCCATCACCACACCACTGCTCCCTCACCACACCACTGCTCCCTCACCACACCACTGCTCCCTCACCACACCACTGCTCCATCACCACACCACTGCTCCATCACACACCACTGATCCATCACCACACCACTGCTCCCTCACCACACCACTGCTCCCTCACCACACCACTGCTCCCTCACCACACCACTGCTCCCTCACCACACCACTGCTCCATCACACACCACTGCTCCATCACACACCACTGATCCATCACCACACCACTGCTCCCTCACCACACCACTGCTCTATCACCACACCACTGCTCCCTCACCACACCACTGCTCCCTCACCACACCACTGCTCCATCACCACACCACTGCTCCCTCACCACACCACTGCTCCATCACCACACCACTGCTCCCTCACCACACCACTGCTCCATCACCACACCACTGCTCCATCACCACACCACTGCTCCATCACCACACCACTGCTCCATCACCACACCACTGCTCCATCGCCACACTACTACTCCATCACCACACCACTGCTCCCTCACCACACCACTGCTCCGTCACCACACCACTGCTCCCTCACCACACCACTGCTCCATCACCACACCACTGCTCCATCACCACACCACTGCTCTATCACACACCACTGCTCCCTCACCACACCACTGCTCCGTCACCACACCACTGCTCCCTCACCACACCACTGCTCCCTCACCACACCACAGCTCCATCACCACACCACTGCTCCCTCACCACACCACTGCTCCCTCACCACACCACTGCTCCATCACCACACCACTGCTCCATCACCACACCACTGCTCCCTCACCACACCACTGCTCCATCACCACGCCACTGCTCCATCACCACGCCACTGCTCCCTCACCACATCACAGCTCCGTCACCACACCACTGATCCCTCACCACACTACTGCTCCATCATCACACCACTGCTCCCTCACCACACCACTGCTCCCTCACCACACCACTGCTCCATCACCACACCACTGCTCCATCACCACACCACTGCTCCATCACCACACCACTGCTCCATCACCACACCACTGCTCCATCACCACACCACTGCTCCATCACCACACCACTGCTCCCTCACCACACCACTGCTCCATCACCACACCACTGCTCCCTCACCACACCACTGCTCCCTCACCACACCACAGCTCCGTCACCACACCACTGCTCCCTCACCACACCACTGCTCCATCATCACACCACTGCTCCCTCACCACACCACTGCTCCATCACCACACCACTGCTCCCTCACCACACCACAGCTCCATCACACACCACTGCTCCCTCACCACACCACAGCTCCGTCACCACACCACTGCTCCATCACCACACTACTGCTCCATCACCACACCACTGCTCCATCACCACACCACTGCTCCCTCACCACACCACTGATCCATCATCACACCACTGCTCCATCACCACACCACTGCTCCATCACCACACCACTGCTCCATCACCACACCACAGCTCCATCACCACACCACTGCTCCATCACCACACCACTGCTCCATCACCACACCACTGCTCTATCACACACCACTGCTCCCTCACCACACCACTGCTCCATCACACACCACTGCTCCCTCACCACACCACTGCTCCATCACCACACCACTGCTCCATCACCACACCACTGCTCTATCACACACCACTGCTCCCTCACCACACCACTGCTCCCTCACCACACCACTGCTCCCTCACCACACCACTGCTCCATCATCACACCACTGCTCTATCACACACCGCTGCTCCCTCACCACACCACTGCTCCCTCACCACACCACTGCTCCCTCAACACACCACTGCTCCATCACCACACCACTGATCCATCACCACACCACTGCTCCATCACCACACCACTGATCCATCACCACACCACTGCTCCATCACCACACTACTGCTCCATCACCACACCACTGCTCCATCACCACACCACTGCTCCCTCACCACACCACTGATCCATCATCACACCACTGCTCCCTCACCACACCACTGCTCCATCATCACACCACTGCTCCCTCACCACACCACTGCTCCCTCACCACACCACTGCTCCATCACCACACCACTTCTCCATCACCACACCACTGCTCCCTCACCACACCACTGCTCCATCACACACCACTTCTACATCACCATACCACTTCTACATCACCACACCACTGCTCCATCACCACACCACTGCTCCATCACCACACCACTGCTCCATCACCACACCACTGCTCCCTCACCACACCACTGCTCCCTCACCACACCACTGCTCTATCACACACCACTGCTCCGTCACCACACCACTGCTCCATCTCCACACCACTGCTCCATCACCACACCACTGCTCCATCACCACACCACTGCTCCATCACCACACCACTGCTCTATCACACACCACTGCTCCCTCACCACACCACTGCTCCATCACCACACCACTGCTCCATCTCCACACCACTGCTCCATCACCACACCACTGCTCCATCACCACACCACTGCTCCCTCACCACACCACTGCTCTATCACACACCACTGCTCCGTCACCACACCACTGCTCCATCGCCACACCACTGCTCCATCGCCACACTGCTCCATCACATCACTACTGCTCCTTCACAGCACTACTGCTCTGTAGCCATACTACTGGTCCTGCACCACACTAATGCTTCATGGACATGGTTGATTGCTCCAGATAAGAGCTGGTGGCCCTGAGAGAGCCAATGAGATCTTTGCCTAAAAACTCTGCAACTAAGATCTGACCATCTCTTTGAGGTGTAACATCAGAAAATATTAGCATGTGGACTAGATTTAAAGAGGAAGTTCATCTAAAAAAGATAAAAATAAAAGAGAGGTAACAAGACAAAAGGGCCTCCTTGACTCCCTGTGCTCTCAAGACCCGAGCAGTTCTGTGACTGGATTTCAATTAAGTTAACTTTTTCTGTCACTTGCAACCATAAGACTCCCAACACATCACTATCACTGGGAATGATGACAGTAATTGAAGGGCTCTTACAAGACATATTGAAAATTGAAGATCTCAGTAGTAGGCACTTCAGGAATTAAGACAGAAAGATCGAAAGAAGGAGAAATGTCAGCTGAACTGTTACAGCTAAAAATCGTTGGTTAGTGAGCTCAAACAAAGTAGCAAGAACTTGGCCGTGTCCAGAAATACAAATAAAAAGAGATTCTACAAGAAGGAGTACAGATAATGCAATAATCTTTCTTTGGTTGTTTGTTTGCTTGGTTAAAATTTTATTAGTATTGTGTTGTGTTGTGTTTTGCGTTGCTATTCAGGGGACAGGTCCTTGCATTTGTAGCCAAAGCTGTCCTCATACTCACAAACCTGCCTGAGCTTCTCAAGTGCAGGGATAATAGCCTGTTAGTGTTGATTTGATTCTGTTATGCTCTCATCTGGTTTGGCCTGAAGAACCTGGGGTACCTAGAGTAGGCAGCCTTGCATGGATACCTTACACTTGAGAGACTTTTGCTCAGTCTTTATATTGTCATATACAGGAGCTTTATTCACCGAAAACCAGTGTATCAAAGCACTTTCTTTTTCTAACAAAATTCAGGATCCAGTAGCCTCACCCTTACCCCTCTGGCTCCTTCTCCAGGAGGTCTCTCCAGCTTGGTTCCCTTGACATATCTTGTCTCTCTTCTACCACAGAGTCACAGGTTTATGAAGATGGGCTAGCCACTCTGGGAAACGATCACAAACACACCCCCACAATGCTGTCTGTACTAGAGAATCAAAAGTGCTTTCTCGGGGCTTCCAGTTTAGAGTTCTCCCATCTGTTAGACTCTAAGTCAGATCCAGCTGCTTCCCTGTGTTTATTCCGAACCTGTTTTTACCAGAATCATTTCAACACAATAAAAATACCAGATCTGGGGAGGCAGAGGTAGGAGGATTGCCATGAGTTTGAGGCCACTCTGAGACTACATGGTGAATTCCAGGTCAGCCTGGGCCAGAGCAAGATCCTACCTTGAAAAAAAGAGAGAGAGAGAGAGAGAGAGAGAGAGAGAGAGAGAGAGAGAGAGAGACCTGGTTTCCATGGGCTTTTAGCAAAAGGTAATAAACAGATGAAATAAAAGAAGAGGGGCTGCCAGGCATGCAAAGCAACACAAGTCAATTACCAAATTGTGTATGCCAGGTTTTCTGGCAGCAAGAAACTACCAAAAAATTGTTTATTAAATTTGACTTAATTTTCCACCCATTCATAGGACAGTGTTATTAAAAATAACTCCTCTTTGTGCAAGCCAATGTTTGCAATGAAGTAACCCACTCTGGACCTTGTCAGATAATGAAAAGTAAACACCTGCTGCTTGTGTGTGTGAAGCATAATTACTCATGCATATACATATTTTATCAAAGACAGCAAACAGCATGTTATTTACACTTCTTGCTGTGTGAGGGGGGTCATTAGTATCTTAAGTATTTATTTCCACTTTACTCAGTCATCATTCAAAAAGAGGTTTAATAATTTGAGATTAGTCGTCTCTATCTAATTGTAGACAGAAATACAAGTATGGGTGTCAGGGATTTATCTAAGTGGTACAATACTTACATAGTAAGCTCAAAGCCATGGGTTCAGTTCCCAGCACTGATAAGTAAACAAGCAAGAAACTATAGATTGAAGGAAAACATTTTTTATTTATTTGTTAGAAGCAAAAATGAACAGTCTTACTAACAAACACAGTTTAGGGTTTAATGAGGGGAACACAGATTTTAATACTTTGTTCATCCTAACAAATGCATCTGTTCAGAAAGTGATTAAAATCCAGAAAAAGCCCCAGGGCTTCCATAGCATTGCCACAGCTTGGGCTGCAGAGATCTTGGCTCTGGGATGGAGCCAGACCTTCCAAACACTGGCTGAAAGCCCACTCAGTATCTCCCTCTAGAGCAAAGGGAGAAGTAGTAAACAAACCCATCAATCACCAGAAACCAGGAAGGGCTGAGAGCCACAAGCTTCAGCCACTGACCTGAAGAAAAAAAAAAAACAAAAACTAATAAATTGCCATCCACACCACTCTTGTTATCACACATGCAGGTCCGTGTTCAGCTGTGGACATAAAACTGTGGAATTCAGGCCACTAAGCAGAAAGAAGATGAGTGCCTGAAACTACCAGCAGGAAAATTCACTTGGTGGTATTTATTTTGCTTGCTTGTTTAAAAAAAAAATACTTAGTATGTTTGCTTTTTTATTTCTGTACTATAAAAACTCTTAATATATTTCTCTAGGATATTTATAACCCTGGGGGAATACAATCAGCATTCTGTCACCTGAGATACAAGAAGGAATTGTTCATTTGTTCATTCATTCTTTTTCTTTAAAACATTTATCAAGTGTCTTCTAGTGTCTCACAGTTTGTCTTTGAGGGAAACACACACAAAAGATATAAAAGATACAGAGTTATGGTCTGGGGTGATGGCAAAGCAGTTAAAAGCACTTGCTTGCAAAGCCTGAAGGCCTGAGCTTCATTTCTTAGTACCCACATAAAACCAAATGCACAGAGTGGTGTACATATCTGGAGTTTGTTTTCATTCAGAGGCCCTAGCACACCCATACTCATTTTCATCTCTCTCTCTCTCTCTCTCTCTCTCTCTCTCTCTCTCACACACACACACACACACACACACTGCTTCTGTCACTCTCAAATATATAAATTATTTTTAAAAGGTATAGAGACAATAAAGGCAATAGCCTTTATTAAAAACTTATAATCTAAATGTGTTGGTGGAGGATCTGCAGATAGATGGATGGATAGCCAGTCCTTCATATCTATGGGTTCTGCATTCACAGATTCAACCAATTGCAGATTGAAAATATTTGGGAAAAAAAATCCAATCTGTACTAAGCATATTTAAATGTGTCACTAGTCTGTAAATAGTATACTATAAGAACTGTTTACACAATATGTACATTTTACTAAGCATCGTAAGTAATGAACAAGTGATTTTAAATACCTGAGAATATGTACCAGGGAGCATGCTGATACTGTCCCATTTAATGTAAGTGATCCACAGATCTTGGTATTCATAGAGGTCCTGGAACCAAGGACTCTGATATGAAGGGATGACTGCATACGAAACTTCTCAAAGTGCCCATTAACATATATAATTGAATAAAAAACAGAGAGTCCCAGAACTTGGAGGGTTTTCTGCTAGTGGTTACTAATCAGGTCCTTCCTAGTGGCTGTTAGTTGTAGAGTCCTACTTGGGACTCTTACTTTCATCCGTACTCGAAACCCCATCAGGTTTTATTACACTATTTTAAATAATTTTAATGTTACCTTCTAATGAGTAGTAATAATCACAAGTTTAAGAACATATTCCTTTGAAAGTACTGAGGTGGCTGGAGAGATGGCTTAGTGGTTAAGCGCTTGCCTGTGAAGCCTAAGGACCCCGGTTTGAGGCTTGATTCTCCAGGACCCACGTTAGCCAGATGCACAAGGGGGCGCACGCATCTGGAGTTCGTTTGCAGTGGCTGGAGGCCCTGGTGTGCCCATTCTCTCTCTCTCTCTCTCTCTCTCTCTCTCTCTCTCTCTCTCTCTCTCTCTCTTTCTCTCTCTCTCTTTCTCTGTCTGTTGCTCTCAAATAAATAAATAAAAATGAATAAAAAGAAATTAAAAAAAAAAGAAAGTACTGAGGTGCAGCCAATATGTTGTCTCAGGTTTGATGAAAAAACAGATAAATCTAAGAACACATGGGTTAGGCCATCCTTTAACTTCAGAACTCTGGAGGCCGAAGCAGGAGGATCATGAGTTCAAGGTTAACATGGGCAACAGAGTGAGATCCTGTAAAAATAAAAAATTTATGTACTGGGATCTGCATCTTTATGTGGGAGGATAGAGAAAGATGAAAGCACCAAATTCCTAAGACCAAGAACAGTAATTCTCCACTCAGACCTCACATTCAGACATCACCTAGGAAGCATTTTAAAAATGTGGGTGTCCAGCAGAAATGCTGGTACATGCCTATAATCTTAGCACTCAGGAAACTGAGTTTGGAAGGTTAAGGTGAGTTTAGGGCTAGTCTGGTCCTCACAGTAAGTTCCAGGTCAGCCTTAGCTATAGTGAGATCCTGCCTCAAAAGAAAAAAAAAAATAGCCTGTCTAAACCTCACTTCAGCTAATTCCGAACATCTGGAGGAAGAAACTAGATAGGTGATTTGTTTAAATCTCCTCAGATGATTTATCAATGGGAAGGGCTGTTTTGCAAATTCACTGACAAAGAACATAACTATAGCCATTAAAACTTTCACAGGGTCTTTAACCTCAAGCAATATAACTTCCTGATGTATCTTCCAAGCTTTGTTGGTTACAAGCAATTTCAAAGGTAATTATGTTACTTACTACAGACAGAATAATTGAACAGGTGGTAGCCTATGCCTTTAATCCCAGCACTCAGGAGGCAGAGGTAAGAGGGTTGGTATGAGTTTGAGGCCACCCTGAGACCACATAGTGAATTCATGGTCAGCCTGGGCTAAAGAGAAACCCTACCCCAAAATAAACAAATATAGAAAGAATAATTGAACAGAATACTGTTAATAATTGAAGTACAGCAGTCCAAAAGTATTCTCTGAACATATCAAATGTTATAAAAATAATTAACACATACATGTGTAAGATACAATGTTATAACATTCTAAAATATAAAATCTTACCATAAATGATATTGGTTTTTGCTCTTTAAAGATTGGACTATGGGGAAGTATGAACATCATTAGGATTGATTAAAAAATGGGATCTTTTAAAGTTGGGATGAATGCATTGCATTTTATATCATGTATGCTTATCAGTTTATGGAGGCCAGAGGCAGAATGTGGTGGTTTGATTCAGGTGTCCCCCATAAACTTAGGTGTTCTGAATGCTAGGATGCCAGCTGATGGAGAATTGGGAATTAACACCTAATGTAGGCAGTGTATTGTAGGGGGTGGGTATTATGGGTATTATAGACAGTTTCCCCAAGCCAGTGTATGGAATGTTCTCCTATTGCTATTGTCCACCTTATATTGGCCATGGGGTGATGTCCACTCTCTGTTCAACTTTTTTCCCACAAGCTGCTCTTGGTCGGGTGGCTTCTGCCAGCAATGCAAACCTGACTGCAACACCCTCCAAGCCTTAGTGAATGCTGCAGCAGAGCAAGCAGCAAGAATGTGAGAATCACAGAATCAAGGGTTTGGGGGGTACTGTCCTCTGGATATGAACTTTCTGATTCATTCATGATGTCACAGTAGTTGTTACCCCCATAAAACCTGAAGAATTCTGAGCCAATCAACATTTTTGACATAGAGTTATAGAGGTGATGCTGAAAGCACACATTATAATCTCCAAACCACTCCAGGGCCATAGCTCACATCCTCAGGAGGGCCTGCAACTTGGAAGCCACATAGAATTCTCACTGAACAGATAAGTTTACATTATCAGTGTGGAAAAAATGCCCCAGTGTCTGCCATAGACATTGCTCCTTAAGTGTCAGTGACTTATGTGACCTTGATCTTAGGTAAAGAATATTGTTTACCTCACTGAATGCCATAAAATACAAGGAATTCAAACAAGATCTTATAGTCAGGTTGGCTTAGTGTTATCACCCTATGCATGCATGGGATATGACAGGGACATGAGCAAACAAGAAACACTTGCTTTTCTCTACTCACCACTGCTCTACAGTACACACATATGCAATATTTAAAAAATTATTAAAGTCTATGCTAGAGGCTGGGGAGATAGCTCAGAAGTTAAAGGCACTAAGTACTTACAAAGACTGCAGGCCCAGGTTCAATTCCACAATACCCACATAAAGCCAGATACACAAAGTGGTACATGCATCTGAAATTCATTTGCAGTATGACAAGAGGCCCTGGCACATCCATATTCTTTCTTTCACTTTCTCATAAAATATAATTAAAAAAAAAACACAAGGTCTATGCTAAATTATCAAGATTCCATGGTGAGGAAGACATGTATGATTCCTGACTTGGTGTTGCTCAGCAGCCACCTTACAGCATAAACTTGCTGCCTGACCACCATTGGTATGTCCAAGAATGGGCAGCTATTGCTCCATCACCACATTATTGCTCCAGCACCACACTACTGCTCCATCACCACAATACTCTCCACCAAAACACTACAGCTCCATCACCACACCACTGCTCCATCACCACACCACTGCTCCATCACCACACCACTGTCCCATCACAGCACTATTGCTCCATCACACACTACTGCTCCAATACTGCAGGACTGCTCCAGGAGCATGGTTGATTGCTCCAGAGATGCGCCGCTGGCCCGGACAGAGCCAATGGAATCTTTGCCTGAAACCTCTGCAACTAAGAGTTGGCAGCCTGAGCCAGGCGTGGTGGTGCACACCTTTAATCCTAGCACTTGGGAGGCAGAGGTAGGAGGATTACTATGAGTTCGAGGCCACCCTGAGACTACATAGTGAATTCCAGGTCAGCCTGGGCTAGAGTGAGACTCTACCTTGAAAAACAAAACAAAACAAAAAAAAAAAAAAAGAGTTGGCAGCCTGTTTTTTTGAAGTAGAGTCACATTCTAGTCCAGGCTGACCTGGATCTCATTCTGTAGTCCTGACTGGTCTCTTACAGTAATTCTCCTACCTACCTCTGCCTCCCAGGTGCTGGATTAAAGGCATGTACCATCATACTTGGCTGTTGATAATAAGTTCTTTTATGCATGAAACCAAGTTGCAAATGGTTTTTTGATATGCACATAGGCATATCAAACCCATGCAGTAATAACAATAATAGGGGTTGAGGAGATGGCTCAGTGATTAAAAAGATCTGCAAAGCCTGGAAATCCAGGTTCAGTTCCCCAATATCCATGTAAATCCAGATGTGGCACATGAGTCTGGAGCTCATCTGCAGTGGCAAGAGGCCCTGGTGTGCTCATTATCTCTTTCACCCCCACTTCATAAATAATAATAAACATATTTTGCTTCCCCCACAAAAGGTATTTTTCCTGCCCTGTTGGAAACTGGGATACACTTCATATCTATTCACACCAGTACAGTTTGTGGCAGGAAAACCACAGCATAGACATAAAACAATGATGATTGTTTTCTGTTGCAAGGGACACACACAGCTCATCTTGGAATAAAATTGCCATATATATATATATATATACACACACACACACACACACACATGGCACTATATATATACATATATATATATATATACACATACACATGGCAATATATATATATATATACACACACACATGGCACTATATATATATACATATATATATACACATACACATGGCCATATATATATATATATATATATATATATATATATATATATATACACACACACACACACATACAGATCAGATGGTTCTGAGAACAAATTATATCACTTTGATGCTCAACTATAAGCTGTCTGATCCATCAAGACATAGCCCTCCCTCCTTCTGGCTCTCAAAGCAATCCTGACCTGCCAAAGGAGACTTGGGGATTGAGGCTCCAAGTGGTGGTCATGAAACTTGTTCTCACCTTTCCCAGCCTAAGGAGACTAAAGTTGAGGGAAGGACTACAAAAGCCACAATCTTATATGGCTTCTAGCAGGTTTTTACGAGTGCCAGTAATGAAGAGAATGAGTGTGCCTGACACCCTTTTGTTCCTCACACAGATTCAGTGATTACCACACTGGCTGCACATCCAGTTGCCTAGGGAACCTGCTCACAGACACACATACTCAGGACTCGATATTATAGTTTAATGATTCATTGCAGAACCTGGGGACCTATATTCTTAATGAGGATCTCTAGAAAAAAAAAAAAAAAAAAGCCAAGGCTTACAATTTGTCAAGGGGATAGAATACCTTTAAAGTGCATGTTTTATAGTCATACAGGATAAAATGTCACCCTTGATGCTGGAGAGATTGCTCAGTAGTTAAAGGTGCTTGCTTGACAAGCTTGATTGCTCAGGTTCTATTCCCCGGTACCCACTTAAAACCATATTTACAAAGTGGCATATAAAGACAGATGTAATGCATATGCATCTGGAGTTTGTTGGCAGTGACAGGAAGCCCTAGCATGCACTTGCTCTCACTCTGTCTCTCTGACCTCACAGCAGCTATTGTTATGTGCATGTGGAGACAAAAAAAAAAAAAAAAAAAAACAAGAGAAACCCTGTCATAAAAGAAGGTTGAAGGAGAGGACCATGATCTAGAGGTTGTTTTCTGACTTTCACATGGGTACTGTGGGACATGCACACCCAAACACACACACACACACACACACACACACACACACACACACACACACAAAGAAAGAAAGAAAGAAATGAGATGGGGCTGGGGAGATAGCTTAGCAGCTAAAGGCACTTGCTTGCAAAGCTTACCAGCCTGGGTATGTTACATAAAATGGCACATACATATGGAGTTTATTTGCAGTAGCAAGGGGC
This sequence comes from Jaculus jaculus, assembly GCF_020740685.1. Taxonomy (NCBI): domain Eukaryota; kingdom Metazoa; phylum Chordata; class Mammalia; order Rodentia; family Dipodidae; genus Jaculus; species Jaculus jaculus. Next base: position 104,099,521 of record NC_059103.1, read on the forward strand.
CCTTCCGTGCCATTCTCATTCATTTTCTCTCGCCTTCTGAATAAATAAAAATATTTAAAATATTTAAAAAGGAAATAAAATTCACAATTAGTAACTTAATTTGGGCAGGTGGGGGGGTGGGGGTTGAGGAGGGTTATCTTTTGAGACCAGGCCTCAAGTAACTGAGGCTAGCCTTGAACTTGCTATTCACCCAAGAATGGTCTTGTCTCTGTTTTATTGTCTTTAGCAATAAAAATACAAATGTGCATCTATTAAAGTTATTAATGAAAGTTTTGTCTTCATAAATACCAATTCCCCAAAATATGAAAAACACCTAAAAGGAAAATGGATATGAATGAGATGGTGTGGTCCTCAATCTCCCATTAAAACTTCAATGAAGCCGGATATTGTGGCGCACACCTTTAATCCCAGCACTCAGGAGGAAGAGGTAAGAGAATCAGCATGAGCTCAAGCCACCCTGAGAAGACATAGTGAATTCCAGGTTGCCTTGGCCTACCTCAAAGAAAAGGGCGGGGGGGGGGGGGGGGCTGGAGAGATGGCTTAGTACTTAAGGCAATTGCCTGCAAAGCCAAAGGACCACAGTTCGATTTCCAAGGACCCACATAAGCCAGATGCACAAAGTGGCACATGCATCTGGAGTTCATTTACAGTGGATGGAGGCCCTGGTGCTCTCATTGTCTCATTTTCTCTCATTCTTTCTCTCTGCCTCGCTTCCTCTTTCAAATAAATAAAAATAAAATATATTTTTAAAAATCTGTGACGATTAAAAGGAGACAACATCCAACAGCTGCAAAGGAGGGGATGATATACTCAATTTTCCAGGCAATTTCCCATAAATAGTCAGTGAGAAAAGATTGAAAAGAATTATTGGACTCTGAATATCATCTAACATGCTTCCCTTTCTTTCTCTCCCTCTCTCTCTCTCTCTCTCTCTCTCTCACACACACACACACACACATCTGGCACTCATTTACTCTTGGTACATTTAATACCAGAACATAGTGGTTGGATTTAAAAAAAAAAAGGTAAATAATTATTTTGAGAAGAGAGTTCTGTCCTATTATGTCTTCCATAAGATTTTCCCTTTGCTTGTTCTATTGTATTAGTAGGAAGTAGAGAGGAGAATAAGATTGTACCTTAAGATGTTTCATATTTGAAAAGATATTAGAATAGGCCCAAACTGGGAACACCTAGATGGGTACATTCTTCACTGTGTGGCCTTCTTCAAAGAACTCACATAAGCCAGTTAGCACCAGCACAGTCACACTTGATGAATGCTACCCAAGCATCACAAACAAAGTCAAACTAAAATGCTACATCCTGGCCTTCAGGTTTAGTTCTGAGAGAAACTCTCCCTGGGCCTAAAGGAACAACAAAGGAGTGGGAGGAACCTCAGCTGTGCTGGCAGCTACCATCCTGTAGAGCTCTCTGCCAGTCTATCAGACCATGCTGGAAATGACAATGGAGGTCACCAAGACCTGGGAGAAAGCAAACATTGTGGAAGAGAGGAGTAGCAAAGGAGAGATTTACCCTAAAGATTTAGAAGATAGTCACGACTGAAAAATTCTTTTCCTCAAAATTATATAAGAATGTTTCAAGAATCGATACCCTTACAAAGATCCCAGAGCCATAAAAGAGGAGTAGGCATTCATGAAAAATAAAAATTTGTAAAGATTGCAAAAGAGGCAAAGAGACAAAAAATATTGGCCATAATGAGAAAAGAACATAGTACCATAACTAAAATCTGTTTTGGGTACAGAAGAGAACCAAATAGACATGGCAGGGAATCAAAAAGAGTATGTAGAAGTCACGTGGCATAGCACTGAGGAGGGACAGACAGGAAGACCCAAAGTCTAAGGCCAGCATGGGCTACGTGAGGACCTGTCAAAAGAAAGAACGAGGGCAATGAATATGATCAAAGTATATTATATACATCTATGACAGGTATTATATATTGTTATATTTGGCATGAAAATATTGCAATGACACCCATTTTCTACAATTCACATCTAATAATAAATATTAAAATAATAAAAATGAAAGAACAAAAGAAAGAGAGAGAGGGGGAAGGAGGAAGGAAGAAAGAAAGAAGGAGGAAGGAAAGAAAGAGAGAGGAAGGGAGAAATTTTGTAGAACAGCAGATGTGAAAAGTGCATTTAGGACATACAAGGAAAACACAGAGACATCACAACAAGGAACAAAACAAAATGGAAAAAAGAAAGTGTTCCCACTCTGGTGTTTAAAGGTGTTTATGAAGCAGAAATAAAAAGACTGAATGATCAGCTGGAGAGATGGCTTGTGGTTAAGGTACTTGCCTGCCAAGCCTGAGGATGCAGGTTTGATTCCCCAATACCCACTAAGCCAGATAGACAAGGTAGCACATGCATCCAGAGTTCATTTTGCAGTGTCTGGAGGCCCCGGTGGACCCATTCTCTCTCTGTATCTGCCTCTCTCTATATCTGCCTCTTTCTCTTTCTCTCTCTCTCTCTAATAAATAAATTAATTAAAAATTTTTTTTTGTTTTCTTTGAGGTAGGGTCTCACTTTGGTTCAGGCTGACCTGGAGTTCACTATATATTTTATGTAGACTACACAGTGAATTCCAGTCATCCTGAGCTAGAGCAAGACCCAACCTTCTAAAAAATAAACAACAAAAAAAAATATATCAAAAATGGCACAAAATAAAGAAAAGTATGGTTCCTATGGAGCTTGGAAGAGTTTACCATATTCTAAGATCAACTGCTGCTTGTGTGAGAAACAGTCTAATACCCAAAGCCACAGTCTTTCTGCTCACAGACCCACACTCAAACATGTGTGCTCAAGTAGGGCTGTTCCATGAAAGCAGTTGTGACGAACAAGCAAGTAAAAGATGGTAGGGAACAGCTGAGACTCCCTCAGAGGAGTCAGGTTCTGTTTCCACCCTCCTCCTGGCATCTCTTAGTGGTCAGGCTTCTTTCTTGGAGTGGAAGATCACTTTCTTCACATGGCAAAACAACTTGGATGTCAGCAGCTTTAGGAAACACATTGAGCTCAAGGCCAAGATCAAAGCCAGAAGGACAGACCCAAATGAAACGTTACCCACCCTGGCATGAGCAACTGTCAGCAGAGACAGGGACTCAAATCAGCTCCCAGAAAATTACAGGAATGGCTGGCGAAGATTAAAGTCCCAAAAGAAAAGTCATTGGTTCACAGAAAAAGAGCACAACAGGGGGCACTGAGACTACAGAACTATATTATTCTGATGGCTCATGACTCTGGAAGTACCAGAGAACCAAGGATATAAAAATTCAAGCACAATGGCACACATTTGTAACCCAGAACTCGGAAAGTGCAGGCAAGAGAAACTTGAGTTCAAGGCCAATCTAGGATATGCAGGGAGACTGTCTCAAATAATAATAATGACCATATGAAATAAAATACAAACATTCAAGACTTTACTCTGGAAGAAATCACCCAATCACGAGCAGCTTAAGGGATAAAAGGGGGCTTATATTGGTTTACAGATTTGAGGGGAAGCTCCATGATGGCAGGGGAAAACAATGGTATGAGCAGAGGGTAGACATCCCCCACTGGCTAAGATAAGGTGGACAATAGCAACAGAAGAGTGTGCCAAACACTGGCAAGGGGAAACTGGCTACAAAACCCATAAGCCCACCCCCAGCAATACACTGCCTCCAAGAGGTGTTAATTCCTAAATCTCCATTAGCTGGGAACCTCGCATTCAGAACACCTAAGTTTATGGGAACACCTGAATCAAACCACCACAACCTTATCAGTCTTCTGCATCCATCCTAAGTAATCTACTAAAACATAGTTATAATAAAAGAAACATAAAGAAAAAAAAGCACTATTTATAAAAGACAAAAAAATGAAGATTAAGGACCTGGGCATGGTGGCACACACCCTTAATCCCAGCACTCAGGAGGCAAAGGTAGGCAGATAGCCATGAGTTTAAGGCCACCCTGAGATTATATAGTGAGTTCCATGTCAGCCTAGGCTAGAGAGCAAGACTCTAACTTGAGGGAAAAAAAAAAAAAAAAAAGGAAAAATGAGGATTAAAAAAAACAGAGGGCTAAACTGGGCATGGTAGCACACCCCTTTAATCCCAGCACTCAGGAGGTGAGGCAGAGGTAGGAGGATAGCTGAGAGTTCAAGGCCACCCTGAGACTACATAGTGAATTCCAGGTCAGCCTGAGCCAGAGTGAGACCCTACCTCGAAAAAAAAAAAAAAAAACAAAAAAAACATAGGGCTGGAGAGATGGTTCCGTGGTTATGGGACTTGCCTGCAAAGTCAAATGACCCAGTTTTGATTCCCCAGTACCCATGTAAAGCCATATGCGTCTAGAGTTCGTTTTCAGTGGCTGGAGGCCTTGGCATGCTCATTCTCTCTTTATTTGTCTCTTTTCTCTGACTTTCTTTGCTTGCAAATAAATAAATGCATAAAAATATTTTTAAAGAGATAGAATGTTTAATGCAATGCCAATATGATCAGAAAAAATATAATACAGCTACCAGAAAAGGAATATAAAATAAGAAAAATGTATTACAAAAATTTTAAGTATTCTCAGTAATCATTTTATTGTAATATTACTGTTATTCTGAGACTAACAAATGAAAGAAATTGGCTATGGTATATTCCAATTCTGTTATTCAGCATCCTTGGGAACTAGGAATTTTAGCATGGAAGAAAGGAGATATAGATATATGATAAGTTGTTAAATTTTAAAAAATCTATGTATAATTCCAAATTCCCATGATATATTCAGTCTTAGTGCCCATGTCCTTATGTTTATGTGCATGTGTGTTGTATGTTCTGTGTTTCTGAGCTCTGTCCACTGTAGAGGTTTGGGTTGATGAACTATTATAAGTAAGCAATGAGCACATCCTGTACTCATGTGTTCTTAAAATACCATTTCCAAGTAAAAGAAACCTGAGAAATTTTCAGAAATAGCTGATTCCAAGTACAGGGCAAGACAGATTCAACTTGAGCCTGTAATAACATGCCATTCTACACGGCTATCATAGAAAGACCTGAGCAGAGGAGGAAAAACAAAGGATCGCTCATGATGCCTGATTATAAGTTTCTTCCATAGTTTTCCTAAGACAAAACATAGTCAAACTTGACATAATGATGCATGTTTATAATCTCAGGGTTCAGGAGATTGGAGCAAAGGGTTGTAAGTCTGGGCTATATAGACGGGCCCACCTCAAATAATTAAGTAAATCAAGCTTCTCTCTAGATCCTGGATAGATCCAACATGTTTTTTTTATAATTCCTTGATATTGAATAATTGGATGGTATTGAATAATTAGTTCCACTATGTGTGATGTCTCCATAATGTGAGAGGGTTTTGTAACTTGCCATACAAAGTTTGAGCTATGTTTTAGTCACTCAACTTTTCCAACTTTAATAACTTCTAACCATCTCTCAAAGTGTCCAAAGTGACTACAGTCTATTCTGTTCCTTAGCCATATCTGAAAAACCAGGTGATAAGATGATAATTATTTGACATATAGGAATAAAGAACTAGATGTTTAGCTTCCACTGAGGATGAAAATTGCATTAGTTCCAAACTTTCATTCAAAAATTACCAGAAAGAAGCCAGGCATGGTGGCACATGCCTTTAATCCCAGCTCTTGGGAGGCAGAAGCATGAGGATTGCTATGAGTTCAAGGCCACCCTGAAACTACAGGCTCTTCTCATGAACCTGCCTAGGTGCTCACAAGAAAGACTGGAGACAGAGTGGAAGATCCTTAAGATACTCCCTCAGATGCCTGCTAGGAGAGACAAAGGAAGGTTTTTCAGAAAGTCACAAGCATCAGCCTGGATCTGGATCCAGCCTCATATCTAGGGGAAAGGCAAGCCTTGCTATGTCAGGGTGTAAGAGTCCATTCCCAGTACAGCTGAGGGGAGAGAACGATGGCAGCAATCTTTCAGTGTCTGGTAGAGATGAAGAATGTAGCTAGATAGCTCCAAAAGCATGAGATGATCCAAAAATCCTAATAAGATCTCCTAAGACTAAACCAGAGCAACAGATGTTGCTGCTGGCCAACCACCACAGAGGGATACTATGCAAAAAGAAATGTTAATAATTTTACCCAAAATTAAATTAATGCTAGACTAATTTCAGATGAAGAGTACATTGAAAGTAGTCAAAGGAACAACAAAACACAAAATCAAGTCACACCCTAACTAACTTGCCATACTAAATACCTAGAAAATACATAAGCTCAAACTCAGCAGTCCATATTGGCAGTCCATATCTAAAAATTATTCTGATTTACCTCAGACTCTACTGTTCTCAATAGGATGTTTGACACTTGCCCAAGAATTATAAAGAAGTAAAAGAAAATAACTCACTGTCGAGAGAAAAATCAACCAGCAGAAGCAGACCATGATGACACACTGACGCACATTTTACCCCATAATATCCAAAGTAACTGTGGCCAGTGAGCCAAATGCTACCATTAATGTGAATAATTCACATGATAGGTATACAAATTCAGCAGAGAGACAGATGCCGTAAGACAGCATCACATGAAAATAGTAGAAATTTTAAAAAATGCTTTGAGATTAAATAATGCCTTGAATGACTCATCCAAAGATGCAACATGGCTGAGAAAAAAATACCGGTGAACATAAAATCATGTGCATAAAAGAGGGGGGGGCTAAAAGCTTAGCAGTTAAGTTGCTTGCCTGCAAAGTCAAAGGACACAGGCTTGATTCCCCAGGACCCATGTAAACCAGATGCCCAAGGTGGCACATGCATCTGGAGTTCTTTTGCAGTGGCTAGAGGCCCTGGCATGCCAATTTTATCTCCCTCCTTCCCTCCTTCCCTCCCTCTTTATATTTATCTCAAATATATAAATAAAAATAAAATATTTTAAAAGCATATTCATAAACATTTACCCAAGAAAAATACCAAGAGGAAAACAAAATCTTTAAACAAACAAAGACTCCAAGAACCTGAGGAACTGGAGGGTAGGGTAAGATATCAAATACTATAGCAATGTATAATTAAATCATATAAGAAAAACGAGTGAAGCTGGGCGCGGTGGGGAACACCTTTAACCCCAGCACTTGGGAGGCAGAAGTAGGAAGATGACCATGAGTTCAAGGCCACCCTGAGAATACATAGTGAACTCCAGGTCAGCCTGGACTAGAGTGAGACCCTACCTCAAAATAAATAAATAAATAAATAAATAAATAAATAAATAAATAAATAAATAAAATCAAAACATAAAACAAGAAAGAGTGAGAAAAGATCAGCAAATATTTTCAATGATAATGGCAAAAAGCTTTCTCAAAATTTATAAAACATAAAAAACTCGTATACTCTAAAAGTTCAGAAAACATCAAGATAAATCAAAACAATGACCATCAAAACCATAGACATATCATATTTAAACTACTAAAAAACAAGATAAGGAGAAAAAAATAAATAGAATAAAAAGTTAAAAGAAAGGTTAGCACTGTAACAGACATCAGAAATCAAGCAAGATAGGAAAACAGAACAGTATCATTAAAGTTTTCTCAACGGAAGGAAAATATTGACATAAAATTCTATATTCAGGGAAATCTACTTCAAGAGTGAATAATTAATTTAAACTACTGACTGGCAGCTGACCTTCCCTATGAGCTTGTTATTTTTAAACCATCATTCTGGCCAAAAATAGCTTAGACCATAAATTTAGACTAAAAGAAATGCTCTCAGTGAGGAAAAGATGATGACTGCTCTCTCCCGCTGCAGTAACATGGGCTCATTCTCGACCAAGAGTATGTTTCTATGTGTAAAGGTTACAAGGGAAGCTTACTTAAAGTCTTTAACATAATTATAATAAGCCATGTACATCTAAGACCCTATAGCAAATCACCATTTTTATCTTCCCCAATGAAAGACCACACAGATAATGTAATGTGCATGGTCAGAAGACAGCATTCATCCCTTAATCTCCTGAAGGCATGTATAATGGTTAACATCCATTGTCAATTTGGTTGGATCAGGACACAACTAAAATAACACAGTGTGTGAGGGCATTTCCAGGAAGGATTAACTGAGTGGGGAAGACCCTTCCCGGAGTAGGCAGCCCTTCTGGCAGCAGGCCAGATAGAAAGATGTCAGGGAGGAAAGCAATGCTGCATTTGCCTACCTCCAACCGGGGAGTGCACCTGGCCTGTTGCTGCCATCAGAACGCGGCTTCATCAGCCTTCCCTTGAGGACAGAAGACCAGCAAGGAATGAAGACCAGCAGCTGTCCAGGAATCCTGCAGGCCTTTAGTGCCAGCGTGGGACTGCTAAGCATGCAGCCCTGTGGACTGTGTAGCTACTGGTTTACCAGCCTCTTCAGGCTACAAACAGATACTACCCAACCTGTGTTATGTAAACCAGTCTACTCAATCCCATTCATAATATATATTTGTCTATCATTGTGGTCTTCTAGAGAAACCTGACTAGAACAGTATGTTTGAAGGTAAACACTCTCACAAACTTAGCTACCCAGCTCAAACTCTGCCAATTATTTATCTATCAACTTGGATGAGCGAAGGGGTATGCAGATATTTCATCAAACAACATTCTGGGTATTTCTCTGAGGGCATTTAAAAAAATATTTTGAGATTTTTAAAACATGTTTTTAAAATATTTTATTTATTATTTATTTACAAGCAAAGACAGAGAGGGAAAGAGAATATTGGCATGTCAGGGCTTCTTGCTACTATAAACAAACTCCAGATGCATGTGCCACTTTGTTCATCTGGCATTACATGGGTGCTGGGGAATCAAACTCTGGTCATCAGGCTTTGCAAGCAAGTATCTCAAACAATTGAGCCATCTCTCTAGACCCTTAAATTTTTTTTATTGACAACCTCTATACATATACACAGTATACCCTGATCATAATCCCTTCCTACCACCCTTCTTTGTCCCTTCTAACATATACCCCCTTCACTGAATTCCTTCTTCATTCCAGCTAGTCCCTGGCCTATTTTGATATCATTGTTTGTCTCTTCTATTATACAGGTCTTTTTCTCTTCTGTTATGTAGGTAGCATCAGCCACTGTGAGACCATGAGTATCAAGGCCACTTTGGATCTGGAAGACAGTGCTACAGAGCACTCCTCCCCATCCCGTGGCTGTTACATTCTTTCTGCCACCTCTTTCTCGGTGGTCCCTGAGCCTTGCAGGGCGTGATTTAAATTGCCCTTCCTAATGTGGGTGTGGCTCATTCAATCAGTGAAGGGAGTGAAAAGGGAAAAAGAAAAAAGAATAGTGTCCCTTTCTTGTTCAAGGAGAACAGAATTCTCCTGACTGAAGGCCCTTGAGCTGAGACAGCAGATTTTCCTGGCTCTAGAGTAGCAGTGGCATTGGGCTCAAACTGAGACATAGGATCCGCAGACTTTGGACTTATCTGCTTCCATAATGAAGTGAACCACTTTTTTATAATAAATAAGAGAAGTGATAACTATATGATATATAGGTGACATATCTATTTAAGGCATTTTTTAAAAACAATTTATTCTATTTATTTATTTGCAAGCAGAGAGAGAGAAAATGGGAGGAGAGGGATTGAGAATGGAAGCACCAGGGCTTCTGACCACTGCAGATGAAATCCTGATGCATGTACCCCTTTGTGCATCTGGCTTTACCTGGGTACTGGAGAATCAAACACAGGCCTTCATGCTTTGCAAGCAAGCGTCTTTAACTGCTGAGCCATCTCTCCATCCTGATAGATAGATCTGTGTGACAGAATCAGATCTTACATAAGGTTAGAAGAGACCTATCCCAGTTTAAGTTGCTTCTTAACCATACCAGAAAGAATGACACTCTTAATATCTTCCCCATAAGCTTAAAATAAGATAATGGTGAAAAGACGATAACTGATAAAGTGTACTTTTGATATACGTGACTTAGAACTAATTAATGAGAGACAAAAGCAAAAGAAGAATTATGTAACACTGTGGAACTGATGATGATTATCATAGTAATAAAGATTATCATGGTGTGGGTGGATAAAAACACATGCCTTCATGGTTTCTTCTCTTGGAACCTTTATGTTATTGTCTGCACAAGTGCTGATAAGCTCAAGAAGGAGAAGAACCACATGCACATGCACCCACACAAGTACATGCAGGGACATGGACATACACGCAGTTAGAAAAGAAGAGAAAAGCTGGATGCTCAGTGGCTAAAGACGCTTGCTTGCAAAGCCTGACTGCTGGGGTTCAATTCTCCAGTACCCACAAAGTAGTGCAAGCATCTGGAGTTCCTTTACAGTGGGTAGAGGCCCATGCTTCTTCTCTCTCATTCTTTGTCTCTCTTTCTGCTTGCAAATAAATACAAATATAAAATAACAATGACCCTAATTTTAAAAGAAGGAATTGAACAAATCTCCTAAATTACCCTGCTATTAGATCTGTAAAAATCTTCTTACATGAACATTCATTTATTCTGTTAAGTCTTGGTCACTGAACTTAGCTTGAACTCTCACTTAAGTGTGAGGATTAGTTAGGAGATTATTTTGACAAATTTGTGTAGTTGGCTGGGTATTTTTGTATTGTTGATTATTTTATATTTCCTGGCAACATTCCCAGACTTAGGTTTTCATCAGTGTGGAAATACAGTTTTCCACTGAAATAAGAAACACTATCTGATTTGTGATATTTCTTGTTTTCTGTAGAGCCTTTATTCTAAACTAACAAAAGGGGGTTAGAATATAAATCTGCATAATCAACTTTGCTTTAATTTTTCAGAAGAAAAGTACTATAAATGCATGAACATTTTCCCAAATGCTTCAGTCATTTTCACAAAACTCATAGAAAGCTTAATGAGATTCTAACCATGAATGTAGTGATAATGGTCAACATAATTATGTCTATTATGCCAATTATTCCTTTCCTACCTTCATACGAAAAAGCACACATGATGGGGTCAGTTTTTCAAAATTTGAACTCAGTCACCAAACTCTTATTTAACAAAAATATCAAGAGAAAATGACTACAAACCTGTAATATAGGATATGTTTGCATGGATAACCATTCACAAGCCTGAGGGAAGACTCTAGACAAACTTCAGCATTCCCACTGTGTTGGTTTTAATCCTTATTGCAGTTTACTTTTTGCAGTAGGGAAGGTATAGTTTATTACATGTGATGTAGCATGGCTTTCTTCAGCAAAATGTGGGAACTGTGCCACCTAGACAAAGCTTCTCACTGATGTCAGTGTTCCTGAACTTTTAAGACTAATCAACATGAAGTCACTCCTTTTCTTTTTCTTTTTAAAATATACTTGTATTTATTTGAGAGAGAGAAAGAGGCCATCAAAAACTGAGTGTAGATGCACTAGGGTCTCTTGCCACTGCAAATGAACTCCAGATGCATGTACTACTTTGTGCATCTGACTCACTCTTCTTTATATTACATTGACACCTTAAAGGAAATCCCATTTATCCAGAAGGGCCAAGCAGGAAGAATTAAAGACATCCACTTTAAAGTTCTGTGTCATTATAGCAAAGCATCAACTGAGTTTACTTGGTGTCATCAAGATAGCTAAACTAAATGTCCGTAGTAAGTCCTAAGGAATAGAACCATCGCCAGTCAGTTGCCCATTCAGTCTGCACAATGCCAAATAATTATGTTCTGCTACCTTTAAAAAATTTACTATTTACTTTTTTTTGGCCAAATGTTGAATCCTCAGCTTAAATTCAAACTTTTCCAGGCAAGCTTGAAAGGCTTGGGTGTTGCTTTGTAGGTCTGGGTAACAATGCCTGGATGAGCAATTGTTTTGGCACATTACAGCCGCTATAACAAAATACCATACCCTGGTGAGTTGACAAGGCAGAATTTTATTTTTTCACATTTCTGGAAGGCTAAGAAATGTAAAATCAAGACATTAGCATGGTGAATCACTCCTTCCTAATATAAACAAACCTATCTTTTTACTCCTACTGGTGGAAGAGGACAGACAGATCTCTAAATACCCTTTCACAAAGCCATTAGTTTCTCATGATCCAATCACACCCCCAAAGGCCCCATCCCCAAATCCTATCACCTTGAGGAGTAACATTTTAACTTGAGAATTTTGAGGAGGAGATTCAAGTTCAGATTACAGCATGCAAAATTGGTCAGGTCTCTTTCCTGAATTTCCCATTTGCTTTGTACTTAAATTTGTGGAAGTCTGGACAGAAGACAATCTCTAAGACCTGATTTAAGCCCCTTCATTCCAGTTGTATTCACATGCATCATGATTCAGGTCCAAGAAGCTAGTCATAAGCACAGGTCCAACGAGCAATAGTAAGGGAAATGAATGGTAATGAATGAAGTGGGGACTTCTTTCAGTTGCTAAAGAAAAAAGTATTCAATAGCACTTGCCAGAGCCCAGTTAAGACAGACTCTGCTGAGCATCAACATAGTTTCAAGGACTAGTGCAGCAGAGGAGAAAGATTGGACTCAGCTTCACCATGTGGAAATTTAGAGCCAGAGAGCAGGAAGATGTCAATGAATGGAAAATTCCCAAGAAAAAGCAGCAGGAAGAAGGATGATTCTGGCCTAATGGACCAGACAGGTCACAGTGATGGGGCATTGATCACTTGGGGGATGGTGAGGACTTCAGAGCTCAATCTGATACCAAAGATGATCAGATGTCCAGAGTGGAGGGTTCTTGCTAACCTGATATAGCTGATAGAGTTAGTTAACTCAAGCTAGCTCTTACAAGGAAGTATACACCTATTCTGAGAAGCCTGACTGAAGTTTGGTGAAGCAAGGAATCTGACATAGTCCAGCTGTTATCAACACTAAGGCAATCTGGAGGTTAATTTAAGCATGTTAAGCAAGCCATCTCAATTGATTCTGGCTCTGCTACTGTAAGGTTCCTATTCACATAGAAGTATTCCAATCTTGAGAAAATCCTGAAAACCCATAGGTAAATGTTTAGAAAAAAAGCTTAAAGGAAATAGTGGTTAATATTTGAAATCAGGGCTGGAGAGATGGCTTAGCGGTTAAGCGCTCGCCTGTGAAGCTTAAGGACCCCGGTTCAAGGCTCGGTTCCCCAGGTCCCACGTTAGCCAGATGCACAAGGGGGCGCACGCGTCTGGAGTTCGTTTGCAGAGGCTGGAAGCCCTGGCGCGCCCATTCTCTCTCTCTCCCTCTATCTGTCTTTCTCTCTGTCTCTGTCACTCTCAAATAAATAAATAAAATATTAAAAAAAAAATTATTTGAAATCAGTTAGCATTCCTGTCTAACCACCAGTAATGGAGGTTTTTTATCTACCGCTAGTGTTGCTTTTCCTTTTGGAAGTAGCTTTCTGTGAATGTAAAGGGTTTGAGAGAGAACAATCTGCTAAGAGCAATTCACACAGAGAAAGCCCAACCAGAGGTCATGAATATGAATGAGCAGAGTCAGAAAAATGCAAATGAGACACCTCGCTTCTTCCACTTTGGAAAACAGAAGACAACAAAAAGGATTCTTGCACCCTCATAAGTAGCCAGTCCCTAATTAAGTAAATGTGGCAAAAATAGAGAGCAATTGAAAAATGGAAAAATACAGAGAATGGAGAATTCATATGCCCACTTATGTGATTTGGTGGAGCTCCACATGAATGAGAAATGAGCCTGGCTTAATGGCATTTGGTTTAATTTGTTAATGCTGTACCACAGGGATCTCCTTTGTGTGGGCATATTTTCAAAGTAGAAATGGGGAGGAATCAAGAGGCAGTCCATGGTTGAAATGTCCCCTCCTCCTCCACCAATTCAATTCAAAGAGCATGCGATTTTCAAAAACATTATTTTTTCAGTTCAAAATCAACATTTTAATGGGATAAATGTTAAGTTTTCAGAACAATGATCTTTAATTCAACAAACACTGTGTGCCTCCTCTGAGCTAGGCACTGGGTATATAATAACCCCAGTCTTAGGCCCTTCAGTTGATGGCTTTTAAGTGGTAAAAATTCATTCCTCACAGTTCTGAAAGCTAGGGTGTCTAAGGTCAAGGCATCAGCAGATTTGTGTCTGTTGAGGAGCCACTTCCTGGCTCGGAGGAAGTGCTTTCTTTCTGTGTCCCCAAATACTGGAAAGGATGAAGGTATTTCTGATGTTTATTTTATGAGGGACTACTCTTATTCATAAGACCTAACCAGCTATTAAAGGTTGTATCTCCTAATACTGTCATGTTGAGAATCATGATTTTAACATGTGCATGAGGGGAGAGACATTCAATCCTTTGCAGCCCCATCAAATATATACATATATACATACTGCATACTAGCTGTATGCATTAGATTATGTAACTCCTAAAACAATGGTGCAAGAGAAGCAAAATTGACTCAGAGAGGTTTGCTTACTTTCCAAATTCTCAAAGCAGGTATGGTGACACACACCTGTAATCTCAGGACTCAGGAGACCGAGGCAGGAAGACTTGCATGGATTTGAGGCCAGCCTGGACTAAGATAAACAGTGAGTGCAAGGCCAACCAAGGCTGCATATCAAAGGCTCATCTCAAGAAAAGAAAAAGTTCTCATGCTGAGATTAATGGAGCCAAATTGAAAACCCAAGTTTGGTTCCAAAGTCCCTGACCTTGCCCTGTGTCCAAGAGCTCTGCAAGAGGCAGGCAGAGCCTGTGCATAGAACAGCCCTTTGCAGGGGGCAGAGGCAGCTTTCAAGTTCATAACTTTGACAAAACTCCAAGTGAGACCTCTGAATCCACAGACATTAAGATTACTGGGCAGCACTTTCCTCCTCTTCAAAAATGGGTGTGCTAACGAACCTACTGTTGTGTGATGGCTAGAGAGTAAATAAGATATTGGGGTAAAATTCTTGCTTCAGAGCATACAGTAAATGGCAAGCATGATTCCAATTTATGATAAATGAAGATTTCTGTAGGATTCTTTTTAAGAGTGCATATCCCAGGCTGTTCATTGTGTATTAAAAGGGGAAAAAATGTTATTTTTGTTTCTTTGTAAAATTTCCTTTCTGAAATTGTTGTTTTCTTGTGGCTTCATTTTTGAGGTATAATTTTCACAGAGTATCAACTCAGAGAGAAAAATATAATTCTTTTAAGTTGATTTTAAATTTAAAATTTTTCTATAAATGGAGTAATTTTTGTTGTCAAGTCCCAATTTTCCACTAATGGCAGTAAACTTTATTCATTCATTTCCAGGTAAACCTGAAACAAATTCAATGGTATCTTGGTTTAATCCTGGTCTTGACAAATCTCAGTCCTTCAGGAATCATCCTTTCTCTTCTCTCTTCTTCTTTCTCTTTTTCTTCCTCCTACTCTCCCTCCTCTTCCTTCTTCTCTCTTTCTCTCTCCCTCTTTCCCCTCCCCTTCTCTCCTCTCCCATCTCTCTCCCAAATGGCTTGATGTGACTTTTTAGTTCAAAGCAAGTATCTGGCTTCAGTCTTCTTGGGCTTTCAGCACAAAACTCATGAACAGGATCTAAGAAGTAAGTCTCATCTGCTACAGGCCACTGAGCAGCTCATTGCTTAAAACCCTCTGGGTCAGTTTCCACTTATAGTCCAACCATCAAATGCTGTAGCAAGTGACCTGAAACATAGCTCTAATATTGTTTAATTATGTAACAAAGGGTATTAAAGACATATATCCTACACTTAAAAAAAAGTGTGGACTTCCGGTTAAGATGGCGGCGTAGGTACCACGCCAAAGCTGCTTAGGGGGGAAAAAGACCAAAAAAACTCAGCAAAATACACACTTTTACTAAAAAGTGAGGTGTATAGGAAATTGAGGCAGCAGTGGAGAAGTAGAAGAGTTATAGAGCATCCAGAGCCCGCACAGGCGGCAAAAGCGGCTCCAGCGGCTCAGGCAGCTCGGCCAAACGCCGCAGCCGCAGTGCAGCAGAAAACCGCCAGACCAGCTCGAGCCGCAGGAAAAGCCAGGTGCGGGATTATCCCCTCACACCGCGCTCTCCGCAACTCGGGAAACGTGAGGGGAGAGCGGCAGCGAGAAATGGAGGAGAAGACCGTGAGGTAGAACACGTGGAGCAGAGAGACAACCAGAGCAGCCGCGGCTCCCTCCCCTCCCCCACTGCCGGAGCCCAGCTCCAGCGAACACAGCAGCGGCCCGGGACCCGGCCACGCCAACTTGGGCTGACAGCGGGACCCAAGCAGGAGCAGAGTTCGGCAGCAACTTCAGCGGCTCCAGCACCGGTACCAGCGGCCCCAGCAGCAGCGGACCCAGGAGCGGAGATGGGGGCAGATCCCGCAGCAGTGGCTTCGGGGGGAGCAGTGGCTTCGGGGGGAGCAGCGGCGGTGGACACGGCAGCGGCAGCTTCAGCAGCGGTGGTGGCTCCGGTGATGGCAGCTATGGCAGCAGCAGCTGGCAGCAGCAGCAGCTCGGTTTGCCCCGTAGGAAAAGCAAGTGCCCAGCTCCAGAAATCAGAACAGCAGCCCGACGACCCAGGCAGCAACTTGACTGAGACCAAAATCACCCAAGGTAACTGGGATTGTAGCAGGGAAGGGTCTCACTTGGTCACAAACTGACTTGGATCCCTCAACAGACCAGAAATCTTAACCTCTTTGTTGATAGAGGATCTGGTCATTATAATAACTACTCTTGCATACATACTCGGGGCTGTTTTTGATTGAATGTGTACAGTGTTTAGTTAAATTTTAGAATCTACCTGTATTTTATTCCACTCAGCCTGCTTGAATACTCCTATAGCAGGGAAACTCAACCCCTAAGAACATCTTTGTAGATACTCTGAGAGTCTTAAGAGCCACACCTAATACCTTAAGGTCCTACCCTGAAAATATATTACATCAAATCAATTGATACAGCTAAGAATACACAGCTAGCTAGAAAATCCAAGCATTAACTTAATCCAAGATGCAAAAATATATACATTATAACACAAGAAACACGAAAAAGCAAGACGATATAAATCCACGTAAAAGTATTAATGCATCAGAAATGTCCTCCAGTGAGAAAGAGTTAGAGGAAATGCCTGAGAAAGAGTTCAAAAGAATAATTATAAATATGTTCAAAGAGGTCAAAGAACACATGAAAACAATCAAAGAAGAAATCAAAGAGGAAATCAAAGAGGAAATCAAAGGAATCAAAGAAGAGGCAGGACACCAATTTAATGAAATAAAGAAGGCAATACAAGACATAAATAGGGAAATAGAAATAATAAAGAAAAACCAGTCAGAATTACTAGCAATGAAGAACACAGTTAATGAAATAAAAAACTCTGTAGAAAATCTCACCAGTAGGATGGATGAGGGAGAGGACAGAATATCTAAGCTAGAAGACCAGGTGGCAGACCTAATACAGTCCAACAAAGAGAAAGACAAACTTATATAAAAGTATGAGTGGGAATTTCAAGATATTCGGGACACTATGAAAAGATCCAATATAAGAATTCAGGGCATAGTAGAAGGAGAAGAAATCCACTCCAGAGGCATAGTAGGAATCTTCAACAAAATCATAGAGGAAAATTTCCCCCAAATTGGAAAGAGGTGCCAATACAGATACAGGAAGCCTTTAGAACCCCAGCCAGACAAAACCCAGAAAGAACCTCTCCTCACCACATTATAATCAAACTTCCAAACACACAAACCAAAGAAAAAATATTGAAAGCAGTTAGAGAGAAAACTCAAGTTACCTACAAAAGCAAGCCCATCAGGATTACAGCAGATTATTCAACACAAACTTTGAAAGCCAGAAGGGCTTGGAGTGATATATTCCAAGTTCTGAAAGATAACAACTGTCAACCAAGGTTACTTTATCCTGCAAAGTTATCCATTCAAATAGATGGAGAAATAAAGACATTCCATGACAAAAGCAGGTTAAAGGAGTATTTGAAGACAAAACCAGCTCTACAGAAAATACTTGATAGAATCCTCCATGCTGAACAAAAGGAAAAGCACACATATAAGGAACCTAGAAAAAACCAGCTATACTCAAATACCAGTTAACAGAAGAGAGCACAGGTAGAACAAGTAACACACACACACACACACAAAAATGGCAAACATAAATACACACCTTCCAATAATATCTCTTAATATCAACGGTCTCAATGCCCCAACGAAAAGACATAGATTTGCAGACTGAGTTAAAAAGCAGGATCCTACAATTTGTTGTCTCCAAGAAACTCACCTTTCTACAAAGGATAGACATTATCTTAGGGTGAAAGGTTGGAAGACGGTGTTTAAAGCAAATGGGCCTAGTAAACAAGCAGGGGTTGCTATCCTAATATCAGACAGGGTAGACTTTAGTCCGACGTTAGTCAAGAAAGATAAGGAAGGTCACTTTATATTGATTAAGGGCACACTCCAACAGGAGGACATTACAATCCTAAACATATATGCACCTAACATGGGGGCTCCCAAATTCGTCAAACAAAAACTATTAGAACTAAGGTCACAGATAACACCAAACACAGTGGTGGTGGGTGACTTTAACACCCCACTCTCATCAATTGACAGGTCATCCAGGGAAAGAATAAACAGAGAGGCACCTGGACTAAATGAGGTCATAGAAGGAATGGACCTAACAGATATATACAGGACATTTCATCCAAAGGCTGCAGAATATACATTCTTTTCAGCAGCACATGGAACATTCTCTAAGATAGACCATATATTAGGACACAAAGCAAATCTTAACAAATTCAGGAAAATTGAAATAATTCCTTGCATTCTATCTGACCACAATGGAATTAAACTACAAATCAGTAGCAAGAAAGGCTATAGAGCATACACAAAACCATGGAAACTAAACAATACACTACTTAATGATGAGTGGGTCAATGAAAAAATCAAAAAGGAAATCAAAAAATTTAGAGTCAAATGATAATGAGAACACAACATACCAAAATCTCTGGGACACAATGAAGGCAGTTCTAAGAGGTAAATTTATAGCCTTAAGTGCCTATATTAAGAAATTAGAAAGGTCGCAAGTAAACGACCTAATGCTTCGCCTTAAAGCCTTGGAAAAAGAAGAATAAGGCAAACCAAAAATTAGTAGACGGGAAGAAATAATAAAGATTAGGGCAGAAATTAATGAAATAGAAACAAAAAGAACAATCCAAAGAATTAATGAAACAAAGAGTTGGTTCTTTGAAAGGATAAACAAGATTGATAAAACCTTAGCAAATCTGACCAAAAGAAAGAGAGAAGAGACACAAATTAATAAAATCAGAGATGAACAAGGTAACATCACCACAGATTCCAGAGAAATTCAAAAAATTATAGGGACATACTATAAAAGCATATACTCCACAAAGTATGAAAATCTGAAAGAAATGGATGCTTTCCTTGATCTATATGACCTACCTAAATTAAATCAAAATGAGATTAATCACTTAAATAGACCTATAACAAACATGGATATCCGAACAGTTATCAATAATCTCCCAACTAAAAAAAGCCCAGGCCCGGATGGGTTCACTGCTGAATTTTACCAGACTTTTAAGGAAGAGCTAATACCATTGCTTCTTAAGCTTTTCCAGGAAATAGAAAAAGAAGGAATTCTACCAAACTCCTTCTATGAGGCCAGCATCACCCTGATACCAAAACCAGGCAAAGATAGAACAAAAAAAGAAAATTATAGACCAATCTCCCTCATGAACATAGATGCAAAAATTCTCAACAAAATATTGGCAAACAGAATACAAGAGTATATCAAAAAGATCATTCACCCTGACCAAGTAGGCTTTATCCCAGAGATGCAGGGATGGTTCAACATATGCAAATCTATAAATGTAATACATTACATAAACGGGTTGAAGGACAAAAATCACATGATCATCTCATTAGATGCAGAGAAAGCATTTGACAAAATCCAACATCCCTTCATGATAAAAGTCCTACAGAGACTGGGAATAGAAGGAACATATCTCAATATAATAAAGGCTATTTATGACAAGCCTACAGCCAACATATTACTAAATGAGGCAAAACTGGAAGCTTTTCCACTAAAATCAGGAACAAGACAAGGGTGTCCACTCTCCCCACTACTATTTAATATAGTTTTGGAAGTCTTAGCCATAGCAATAAGGCAAGAGACACACATAAAAGGGATACAAATTGGAAAGGAAGAAATCAAGTTATCATTATTTGCAGATGACACGATTCTATACATAAAGGACCCTAAAGACTCTACTAGCAAGCTGTTAGAGCTGATCAAAACCTACAGCAATGTAGCAGGATACAAAATAAATACACAGAAATCAGTAGCCTTCATATATGCTAACAGCAAACACACAGAGGATGAAATCAGAGAATCACTCCCATTCACAATTGCATCAAAAAAAATAACATACCTTGGAATAAACCTAACCAAGGAAGTAAAGAATCTATACAATGAGAACTTTAAAACACTCAAGCGAGAAATTGCAGAAGACACTAGAAAGTGGAGAAACATCCCTTGTTCCTGGATTGGAAGAATCAATATCATGAAAATGGCAATCTTACTAAAGCAATCTACACATTTAATGCAATCCCTATCAAAATTCCAAAGGCTTTCTTCATGGAAATAGAAAAAACAATCCAAAAATTCATTTGGAATCACAAAAAACCTCGAATATCTAAAATAATACTGAGCAACAAAAAGAGGCTGGTGGTATCACCATACCTAATTTTAACCTATACTACAGAGCCATAGTAACAAAAACAGCATGGTACTGGCACAAAAACAGACATGTAGATCAGTGGAACAGAATAGAGGACCCAGATGTAAGCCCAAGTAGCTATAGCCACCTGATATTCGATAAAAATGCCAAAAATACCCATTGGAGAAGAGACAGCCTCTTCAGCAAATGGTGTTTTGAAAACTGGATAAATATCTGCAGAAGGATGAAAATAGATTCTTCTCTCTCGCCATGCACAAGAATTAAGTCCAAATGGATTAAAGACCTTAACATCAGACCGGAAACTTTGAAACTGCTAGAGGAAAAAGTAGGGGAAACCCTTCAACATATTGGTCTTGGCAATGATTTTCTGAATACAACCCCAATTGCTCAGGCAATAAAACCACAGATTAAACACTGGGACCTAATGAAATTACAAAGATTTTGCACCGCAAAGGACACAGTGAAAAAAGCAAAGGGGCAACCTACAGAATGGGAAAAAATCTTCACCAGCTACATATCTGATAGAGGATTAATATCTAGGATATACAAAGAACTCAAAAAGTTAAATAATAAGGAATCAAACAAGCCAATCAAAAAATGGGCTAAGGAGCTAAATAGAGAGTTCTCAAAGGAAGAAATACGAATGGCATATAAGCATCTAAAAAAATGTTCTACGTCACTAGTCATCAGGGAAATGCAGATTAAAACTACATTGAGATTCCATCTCACTCCTGTCAGATTGGCCACCATCATGAAAACAAATGATTATAAATGTTGGCGGGGATGTGGAAAAAAAGGAACCCTTCTGCACTGCTGGTGGGAATGCAATCTGGTCCAGCCATTGTGGAAAACAGTGTGGAGGTTCCTAAAGCAGCTAGAGATTGATCTACCATATGACCCAGCTATAGCGCTCCTAGGCATATATCCAAAGGACTCATCTCATTTCCTTAGAAGTACATGCTCAACCATGTTTATTGCTGCTCAATTTATAATAGCTGGGAAATGGAACCAGCCTAGATGTCCCTCAACAGATGAGTGGATAATGAAGATGTGGTACATTTATACAATGGAGTTCTACTCAGCGGTAAAGAAAAATGAAGTTATGAAATTTGCAGAAAAATGGATGGACCTGGAAAGGATTATACTAAGTCAGGTAACCCAGGCCCAGAAAGCCAAGCGCCACATGTTCTCTCTCATATGTGGATCCTAGCTACAGATGACTGGGCTTTTGCGTGAGAATGAAAATACTTAGTAGCAGAGGCCAGTAAGTTGAAAAGGAGACATAAAGGGTGGAGAAAGGAAGGGAGGAGGGTACTTAATAGGTTGATATTGTATATATGTAATTACAATGATTGTAATGGGGAGGTAATATGATGGAGAATGGAATTTCAAACGGGAAAGTGTGGGGGTGGGGAGGGAGGGAATTACCATGGGATATATTTTATAATCATGGAAAATGTTAATAAAAAAAAAAAAAAAAGAAACCCACCTCATCACTAAAGACAGACAACTCCTCAGGGTGAAAGGGTGGAAAAAAATATCCCAAGAAAATATGCATAAGAAACAAGCAGGTGTAGCTATATTAATATTGAATCAAATATACTTCAAACCAAAAACAATCCAAAAAGACAAAGAAGGCTACTTCCTACTTATCAAGGAAATGATCCATCAAGCAGATATTACAATCATAAATCTGTATACACCAAAAACAGGGGCACTACAGTTCATAAAACAAAACCTACTTGACAATAAAACAGAAATAACTGCCAACACCATCATAGCTGGGGACTTCAATACACCATTATCAGTAATAGACAGATCATCCAAACAGAAACTCAACAGGGAAGTAAAAGAGCTCAACAAAACCATTGATCACTTAGACCTAACAGACATCTACAGAACTTTCCACCCCAAATCCACAGACTACACATTCTTCTCAGCATCCCATGGAACATTCTGTAAAATAGACCATATACTGGGTCACAAAGACTGCCTCCACATATATAGGAAAATTGACACAATTCCCTGTATGATATCAGATCACAATGCTATATTGCTAGAAATCAACAACAAAAGACCCACCAAGAATCCCAATGGCACCTAGAAGCTGAACAGCACACTTTTAAACAATAAATGGATAGTGGATGAAATAAAAAATGAAATTGCAAAATTCCTGGAATTGAATGACAATGTGAACACATCATACCAAAACTTATAGGACACAATGAAGGCAGTCCTCAGGGGAAAATTCATAGCACTCAATGCCTTCATTAAAAAGACAGAAAGATACCAAATCAATAACCTAACTATCCACCTAAAGACACTGGAAAAAGAAGAAAAATCCAACCCAGAGAGCTCCACAAGGAAAGAGATAATTAAAATCAGAGCATAAATTAATGAATTGGAAACCAAGGAAACAATTAAGACAATTGAAAAAACAAAGAGCTGGTTCTTTGAAAAATTAAACAACATTGACAAACCCCTGGCCAATTTGATCAAGCAAAAAAAGGAGAAGCTTCTAATTAACAAAATTCAAAATGAAAAAGGAGAGATCACAACAGACATAAATGAAAATGGGAGAATCATCAGGACTTATTTCAAACACCTCTACTCCACAAAACTGGATAATGTCGAGGAGATGGATAAATTCCTGGACAGATACCATCTATCAAAGCTAAACTCAGAGCAGATTAATCACCTCAATGAACCCATCACACTCATAGAGATTGAAAAAGTAATAAAAAACCTCCCCCCAAAAAAGACTCAAGGACCAGATGGCTTCTCAGCTGAATTCCACCAAACCTTCATGGAAGAACTCAAACCAATCTTCCTTCAAATGTGCCACACAATTGAAGAACAGGGAAAGCTACCAAACTCCTTTTATGAAGCTAGTATCACACTACTTCCAAAAGCAGGCAGAGATGCCACAAGAAAAGAAAACTACCAGCCTATTACCCTAATGAACTTAGATGCAAAGATCCTGAACAAAATCCTCGCAAACCGAATCAACAGCACATCAAAAGCATTATCCACCTTGACCAAGTGGAATTCATCCCAGGAACACAAATGTGGTTCAACATATGGAAATCTGTCAATGTAATATACCACATAAACAAGGTTAAACATAAAAACCACATAATCATTTCGATAGATGCAGAAAAGGCCTTTGACGAGATACAACATCACTTCATGAACAAAACATTGGAGAGAATTGGCATGGTTGGTACATATCTTAACATAATAAAGGCAATATACAAAGCTCTGAAGGCCCAAATAATACTTAATGGAGAGAGACTGGAGGAATTCCCATTAAGATCAGGAACAAGACAGGGTTGTCCTCTCTCACCTCTGCTTTTCAATATAGTTCTGAAAGTCCTAGCTCAAGCAATAAGACAGGAGAAGGAAATAAAAGGAATACAATTTGGAAAGGAAGAAGTTAAGTTAGCTCTATTCACTGATGACATGATTGTATATGTAAGAGACCCAAGAGACTCCATCCCAAAACTCCTGAAGGTGATTAACTCCTATAGCAAAGTAGCAGGATACAAAGTCAATGCACAAAACTCGGTAGCATTTCTGTATGCAGATGACAAAGACACAGAAAAAGACATAAGGGACATAGTCCCATTTTCAATAGCAGCAAAAAAATATATATATAAAGTACCTTGGAATAACAATAACCAAGGAAGTAAAAGATCTATACAACAAAAATATGTAAATTCCCCAAAAAGAAATTGAGGAGGACTTGAGTAGATGGAAAGATCTCACATGCTCCTGGATAGGCAGAATTAACATTGTGAAGATGACAATCCTACCAAAGACAATATATAGATTTAACACAATTCCAATTAAAATCCCCTACAGTGTTCTTCAGAGAAATAGAAAAAACGATCTCAAATTTCATATGGAAAAACAGAAGGCCTCGCATACCCAAACATATCCTCAGCAAAAGAAATACCTCTGGTGGCATCACCATACTGGATCTAAAGCTACACTACAAAGCCATAGTAATAAAAACAGCATGGTACTGGCATAAAAACAGGAGTATAGACCAATGGAATAGACTTGAGGACCCAGATTTTGGGTCAAGAAACTATAGCTACTTGATATTCGACAAAGGCCTGAACAATATAGGCTGGAAAAAAGATAGTATCTTCAACAAATGGTGCTGGACAAACTGGATAACCACATGCAGGAAACTGAAACTTGATACACACATTTCACCATGCACTATACTCAAATCCAAATGGATCAAAGACCTCAACATAAGACCAGAAACTCGAATACTACTGGAAGAAAATTTAGGAAGTACTTTCCACGATATAGGAATGGAAAAAGACTTCCTGAACAAAACCCCAGTGGCTCTCGATCTTAAACAGTCACTCAACCAATGGGATCATATGAAGCTGAAGAGTTTCTTTATAGACAAGCATATACAAAGCAAAGCCAATAGAATAACAACAGAATTGGAGGAAATATTTGTGGGTTATCCAACTGATAGAGGCCTAATCTCTAGAATCTACAAAGAACTCAAAATTCTAAACAATAAGAAGACAAACACCCCACTCACAAAATGGGGCACAGAGTTTAACAAGCAGTTCACAGAGGAAGATACACAAATGGCAAACACACACTTAAGAAAATGTTCATCATCCCTAATCATCAGAGAAATGCAAATTAAAACAACTATGAGATTCCACCTTACCCCAATAAGGATAGCCAACATCAAAAAATCAAACGAAAATAAATGCTGGCCAGGATATGGAGAAGCAGGAACACTCATCCACTGTTGGCAGGACTGTAGGATGGTACAACCACTTTGGAAGGCAATATGGAGACTCCTGAAAAAGCTGACTATAGAGATAACAACAGACCCAGTTATTCCCTTACTGGGCATCTACCCTAAAACCTTCAAACCACAGGCCAGAGATATTTGCTCAACCATGTTTGTAGCGGCTCAATTCGTAATAGCTAAAAGCTGGAATCAACCCAGATGTCCATCATTAGAAGAATGGATAACTAAGATGTGGTATATCTACACAATGGAATTCTATACACCAGTAAGAAAAAAATGACACAAAGAAATTTGAGGAAAAATGGTTGAACCTGGAATAGATCATTCTCAGTGAACTTACCCAACCACAGAAAAAAAAAATTGACACATAGTCTCACTCATCTACAACACCTAACCTGAATCTACCCAAGATACCTTACATACCCAGCAAGCACCTCATGTACTAGACACTAGGATGGATGGGGAGGGAGGAGAGGGCATCAAAGGGGTGGGAAACACTAATCTGGACCCAAACAGCAATGGTACCATAAAATTCTACTTCCTAAAAGGCAGACCAAATGGCTGAACCTTCACTAGACCCTTACAGGAAACACCTGAACCACAAGACACTGGAAAGGGTAGGATCAAGACTAACCTAAATCTTCTATATTATCCCTCCCTCACTCCCTCCCCCCACTCTCTCTCTCCTCTCTATCTCTTGTATATTAGTTATGTTTTTCCTCATTTTCTTAGTGGGCACAGACCTGTACCTCCCAGTACCAGCATGGGGCTATCACCCACAATGAGGTTTTGATCAGAGAAACCTACAAGGTTTCCCAAAACAATGACGGACTTCTGTCAGAGTACTTGATGACCCGCCAAAGGTCAGTAGTAAGACTCTATTACTGAAGACTCCATACGCAGCTGACACGTAACATGGAACGGCATGGCTGGAAGCCAGGAGAGAGTCAGTCCCCAGAAAGTCAGCATGTCTTGTGCCAGAAGGTGCTACATGGGCGACTGGGGGAAACGACCAATATCTTTCCAAGAAACTCATGGTCCAACCTACTTAGCAGCAAATAACCTGTTGTGATGCCCACACAAGTGCAATAGTGGCACACAGCCATGGTGGGGAACCAACTGCTCTTGATTTGGCTAACTGATCCCCTCAGTGGTACGGGACCCATAGCTGGAACTTGGAAACAAGTCAGAACCATATCCAAACATAAGCCCACTCTCCATGATCAAGCTACCATCAATCATGGGCTACAAGAGGGCCTACACCTATTAAATTATGTATTAAAAAAAGTAAGTTTTATCTCATTTGTCCTGGTGCTAACTTACTCTCTGTCAGAGAATCCGCTTCTGTTTTTCAGATAGATGCAGATCCTAAGGAGAGAGCCACACCATCATACCTCAAAAGGGCCCTGGCTGAAACTAAGGAAAATTGGCAAAACAAGCAAGCATGCTGTTTTCCTGATGAACCGGATACCAGCACAAGGGGGAAGGATACCCACACAGAGAAAAATCAACTCCTACCAAACCAGAGAGCCAGAGCCCCAGAGGCCCCCAACACCTCATCAGTGAAGCAGACCAAAAATGAACCCAACATGGCTCAGAGAGATTTTGCGGAAGAGGGGCGGAAAGAATGTCAGAGCCACATGTTGGGTCATGATATGCAGAGACATTTATCATACCAATAACTGGGCTAACTCCACAATGCACGACCCATTTACCTCAACAAGGAGGGGCCAATGGGGAGGGGGTAGGTCATGTATGAACCTAATAATGGTACCGAACTCCCTGTATTTGTTGAATAGAAAACTAATAAAAAAAAATTTTTTAAGCCGATCATAATAACCAAGTTCAGAGAAGGCACAAAAAACTATAAAGTCCAAGAAAACACCAAACCACATAAACCACTACAATATGGTAGTGATGAAATCAAACCTCACAGTTATTACCCTAACCATTAATGACCTTAATTCACTCATAAAGAGATATAAGCTAACAGGGTGGATCAGAAAATTAGACCCTTCAGTCTGCTGTCTTCAAGAAACCCACCTCACCACTAAAGACAGATTCCTCCTCAGGGTGAAAGGGTGGAAAATGAGATTCCAAGCAAACAGAAATAAGAACCAATCAGGAGTAGCTATACTAATATCAGAAAAAACAGACTTCAAACCAAAAGTAATAAAAAAGACAAAAAAGCCACTTCTTATTTATCAAGGGAATGATCCAAAAAGAGGATGTCATAATCATCAATCTTTATGTACCAAACACAGGTGCACCACAACTCAT
The DNA here is from genome assembly GCF_020740685.1 of Jaculus jaculus. NCBI lineage: Eukaryota > Metazoa > Chordata > Mammalia > Rodentia > Dipodidae > Jaculus > Jaculus jaculus. Next base: position 104,127,177 of record NC_059103.1, read on the forward strand.
AAAACAAAACCTACTTGACAACAAAACAGAAATAACCACCAACACCATCATAGTCAGGGATTTCAATATTCCACTATCAACAATAGATATGATCATCCAAACAAAACATCAACAGAGCTCAACAACACCATAGGTCAATTAGACCTAATGGACATCTATGAATATTCTATCCTAAATCCACAGATTACACATTCTTCTCAGCAGCCCATGGAACCTTCCCTAAAATAGATCATATACTGCACCATAAAGCTTTCCTCTATATATTTAGGAAGATAGACATAATTTCCTACATGGTACCATCACAATGCTGTGTTGCTAGAAATTAACAACAAAAGATGTGCCAGGAATCCCATCAGCTCCTGGAAACTGAACAACACATGTTTAAACAATAAATTAGTAGGATGAAATAAAAAATGAAATTTCAAAGTTTCTAAAACTTATATGATACAATGAAGTCAGTCCTTAAGGGAAAATTCATAGCACTAAATGCCTTTATAACAAAGACAGAGAGATACAAAACCAATAACCTAACCATTGACCTGAAGACATTGGAAAAACAAATAGAATCCAACCCAAAAACCTCCAGATGGAAAGAAATAATTAAGCCGGGCGTGGTGGCACACTCCTTTAATCCCAGCACTCGGGAGGCAGAGGTAGGAGGATTGCCATGAGTTCAAGGCCACCCTGAGACTACAGAGTTAATTCCAGGTCAGCCTGGACCAGAGTGAGACCCTACCTCGAAAAACCAAAAAAAAAAAAAAAAAAAAAGAAATAATTAAGATCAGAGCATAAATTAATGAATCAGAAACTAAGAAAACTGATGCTTTCTTTCTTTCTTTCTTTCTTTCTTTCTTTCTTTCTTTCTTTATTTATTTATTTATTTATTTATTTAAATCATATAGAGACCTATTGTTTTGGATGATGGAACACTCAGGAGTCATAGATTGTTGCTAGAAAGTTTTCAGTGCCAGCAATGGGATACCTTCCAGTGAGTTGTTGGCCAGGGAGGTCCCTGATGCCCCAAAACATAATAGGCCATTGCCAAGGGTCTTGGTTTCCCACCAGGAATAGATGGTAAGACCCTGTTGCTGAACGCTCCACATACTTGAGCTGCAAGACCACTGAAAAATCCTGCTTGAACTGAATTGATATCCACCTCCATGTAGACCAGCTGACAGAAAGCTGGAAGAAGCCATTCTGCATGCAGTTCAATGGTAGAGAAAAATCATCAGTGAATATACTCAACAGTGGACACTGTGATTCTTAATTTTTGCCAGCCAGGCCAAATGAGCCAATGGGTGCAATAGTGGTATGTCTGTCATGGTGGAAACCAACTGCCCTCTAATTGGACTGGAGGCCCACTCCATGGGAGGGAATACATCCCTGATACTGAAAACTTAAAACAGGGGTAGTCATGAGCCCTAGTGGTATAAAGTCTGCTGCTGTCTGGCTAAATGTATATGATATGCTTATCAAACTGACCAGTAAACACTCCTCTTAATGTTCATACTCATGTATTAATGCTACTCTCACTTTTGGTACAGAATCTTCTCTTTTCAGATGGCAGTGACCTTGGGATGACTCAGAAGACATCATGGTGCTGGAAAGAAGTGACAGGAGTGCTCAGCAGTGAAACTATTTCTATCACACCTTCCAAGGCTCAGGGTCCATTGCGGAAGAGGTAGGAGAAAAAAATGTAAGAGCCAAAAGAAGGGTAAGACTCCTTACAATGTGCTCCCCCCAACACAAAATGGCCTGGATACCTATGACCTCATAGTGCCTGACACTACCTACACAAGACCATCATAATAGGAGGGAAAGATCATGACATCAACATAAAGGAGAGACTGATTGAGAGGGGGAGGGGATATGATGGAGAATGGAGTGTCAAAGGGGAAAGTTGGGGGAGAGAGGGCATTACCATGGGATATTGTTTACAATCATGGAACTTGTTAATAAAAATAATAAATAATTTAAAAATACCATAAAGATGGAGAATGGAATTTCAAAGGGAAAAGTGTTGGTGGGTAGGGAGGGAATTACCATGGGATATTTTTTTATAATCATGGAAAATGTTAATAAAAATTTAAAAATTAAAAAAAATAAAAAATAAATAAAAATACCATAAAAATGATGAAACAAAGAGCTTGTTCATTGAAAAAATAAAGAAGATTGATAATCCCTGGCCAATTTGATTGAGTGAAAAAAGAGATGCTTCAAATAAACAAAATTAGAAATGAAAAAGGAGAGATGACAACAGACATAAGTGAAATTGGAAGAATCATCAGGGCTTATTTCAAAAATCTCTACTCTGTAAAACTGGATAAAATGGAGGACATGGATGAAGTTCTGGACACATACCAACCTACCAAACCTAAACTCAGAGCAGATTAATCTCCTAAACAAACTTATCACACCCATAAAGCTTGAAAAGATATTCAAACCCTCCCCCAAAAAGAAGAGTCCAGAACCAGATGGCTTCTCAGCTGAATTCTATGAAATTTTCATGGAAGAACAGAAACCAATTTTTCTCAAACTGTGCCACATAATCAGACAACAGGAAAACTCCCTTACTCCTTTTGTGAAGCTAGTAACACCCTAATACCAAAACCAGGCAGAGATGCCACAAGAAAACTCTATGTCTATTTCCCTAATGGACTTAGACACAAAGATCCTGAATAATATCCTCACAAACTGAATTCAACAACACAACAAAAGCATTATCAGACTTGATCAAGTAGGCTTTATCCCAGGAAAACAGAGTTGGTTCCACATATGGAAATTTGTCAATGTAATACACCACCTAAATAAGCTTAAACACAAAAACCATATGACCATTTCAATAGATGCAGAAAGGGCCTTTGACAAAATACAACATCACTTCATGATCAAAACATTGGAGAAAACAGGCATGGATGGTTTATATCTCAACATAATAAAGGCTATATGTAAAGTTCCTAAAACCCAAATAACACTTATTGGGGAGAGACTGAAGGAATTCCCACTGAGATCAGGAATAAGATAGGAGAGTCCACTCTCACCTCTGCTCTTCAACATAATACTGGAAGTCCTGGCTCAAGCAATAAGACAGGAGAAAGAAATACAAGTTATACAAATTGGAAAGGAAGAAGTTAAGTTAACCCTATTCACAGATGACATAATTCTATATACATAAGTGACCCAAGAACATCCATCTCAAAACTTTTAAAGGTGATTAATTCCTACACCAAAGTAGCAGGATACAAAATTAATGCACAAAACCAGTAGCCTTTCTATATGCAAAAGATAAAGATACAGAGAAAGAAATTAGTGACATGGTCTCATTTTCCATAGCAAAAATAAATTAATTAATTAATTAAATACCTTGGAATACCATTAACCATGGGTGTGAAAGACCTATATAATGAAAACATAAAAATACTCAATAAAGAAATTGAGAAGGACTTGAGAAAATGGAAAGATCTCCCATCATCCTGGATAGGCAGAATTAACATTGTGAAAATGGTAATCTTACCAAAAGCAATATACAGATTTAATGTAATACCAATAAAAATCTCAACATTTTTCTTCACAGAGATAGAAAAACTGATCTCAAAATTCATGGAATGGCAGAAGCCCTCAGATATCCAAGCACATCCTTAGCAAAAGAGCACCACTGGAGGCATCACTATAATTGATCTAAAGCTATGTTACAAAGCCATAGTAAAAAGCCAACATTGTACTTGCATAAAAACAGGATTATAGACCAATGGAACAGAATAGAGGAACCAGACTTAGGGTCAAGTAACTACAGCTACTTGATATTCAACAAAGGCCCTAAAATTGTAGACTGGAAAAAAAGACAGCATCTTCAACAAATGGTGCTGGACAAACTGGATCACCATACGCAAGAAAATAAAACTAGATCCATACATCTTGCCATGCACAAAAATCAAGTCCAAATTAATCAAAGACCTCAACATAAGACTGGAAAATCATCTACTACTGGAATAAAAAATAGAAGGAACTTTCCACAATATAGTAGTGGGAAAAGACTTCCTAAACAAAACCCCGGTAGCTCCAAAAATTAAACAATCACTCAATCATTGGGATCTCATGAAGCTGAAAAGTTTTTTCAAAGGCAAACATATAATAAGCAGAGCCAGTAGATTACCCACAGAATGGGAGAACATTTTTGCTGGCTACACAACTGACAGAGGCCTAATTTCTAGAGTCTATAAGAAACTCAAAAGCCTAAACAAACAAACAAACAAAAGATAAACAACCCACTCATAAAATGCAGCAAAGAACTGGACAGGCAAGTCTCAGGAAGAAATACAAATGGCAAACACACATGTAAGAAAATGTTCATCCCTAATCATCAGGGAAATGCAAATTAAAACAACTATGATATTCCACCTTACCCCAGTAAGGATAGCAAACATTAAAAAAAAAAAATCAAATGAAAACAAATGTTGGCAAGGATGTAGAGAAATAGGAACCCTCACTCACTGTTGCTGGGAATGTAATATAGTACAACCACTATGGAAAGAAATATGGAGACTCATTAAAAAGTTGACTAAAGAGTTACCTATAGACCCAGTTATTCCCTTACTGGGCATGTACCCTAAAAGTTCCATGCCTCAGTTCAGACAGATTTGCTCAACCATGTTTATAGTTGCTCAATTCACAATAGCCAAGAACTGGAATCAACTCAGATGTACATCATTAGACAAATGGATAACCAATATGTGGTATATCTACACATTGTAATTCTACACAGCAGTAAGGTAAAAGGACACAGTGAGATTTGAAGAAAAATGGTTGAACTTAGAACAAATCATTCTCAGTGAGCTCACCCAATCACAGAAAGGCAATTGTCACATGGTCTCACTCATCTGTGGCTCCTAACCTGAATCTGCCTGAGGTGCTGACATACCTAATAGGCATCTCAAGGACTGGACAATAGGGAGGGTGGGGTGGAAGGGGAGAGTAAGGGTGGAGGGACACAAAACTAGATCCAAATGGAACTGGTACCATAAAATTATATATCCTTAAAGACAGATTAAAAGCTTGAAACTTCATCAGGTCCTCAGAGGAAACACCTGAATCAAAGGACCCTGGAGAGACTAACTTTAATCTTTTCCTGTTTCTCTCTCTCTCTTTCTCTCTCTCTCCCCCCTCCTCTCTCTCTCTCCCCCTCTCTCCTTCTCTCTTCTCTCTTTATCTTGTATATTACCTATCTTTTTCTTCCTTCTTTTCCCTTGGTGCTGGCCTATAACTCCCACTACCAGGATGCAGTTAACATCTACAATGAGCTGTTGATCAGAGACCTACAAGGTTTCCCAAAAGAAGACATATTTCTATCAGAGCACTTGATAACCCACCAAAGGTTAATGGTAAGACCCTACTATTTAAGATACCATGTTCTTGGTATGACCTGGCTGGAATCTGGAAGATAGTCAGTCCCCAGACAGCTGTCTGGTGCTTGAAGGTGATATATGAGCAACTGGTGGAAAATGGCCAACATCTGTCCAAGCAACTCATGGTCTAAGCTACTCAGCACCAAACAACTTGATGTGATGCTCACCCAAGTGCAATAGTGGCACACAGCCATGGTGGGTAACCAACTGCTCTTGAATTGACTAATGGATCTGCTCAGTGGAACAAAACCCACAGCTGGAACTTGGAAACAAGTCAGAACCATATCCAAAAATCAAGTTCACTCTCCAATATCAAGCTCCACCAATCTTGGTCTACAAGACAGCCTACACCTATTAAATTCTCTCTAAAGTAATGATGGTTAACCCATTTATCCAGTGCTGACTTCACTCTCCATTGGAGAATCTGCTTCTCTTTTTCAGATGGACGCTGATCCTGACAAGAGAATCTGCCCATGGCACCTCACCAGGGCCCCAGCTGAAACCATAGAAGAATTGGGGAAATGAGCAAGATTGCTGCTTTCTTGGTGAACCTAGTATCAGCACAAGGGTGAAGGAGACAGACACAGAAAACACTCAACTCCTACCAAAGCAGATATCCAGAGACACAGAGACTTCCAAGACTTCATCACTGAAATAGACCTAAAACGAACCCAACATGGCTCAGGGAAATTTGTGCAAGAGGGTTCAGAGAGTTTGTTAGAGCCACAAATTGGGGAATAATGCACAGAGACATTGCCTCTTCCCATAACTGATGGCCACCCCCACAATGCATGACCCGCAATCCCTTTGGAGGGGGGAGGACAGGAAGGAGGCTAATGATGGTACCAACATGGATGTTTACTGAGTATGTACATAACTAATAAAGAAGGAAAAAAGCAAGTTGCAAGGTGGTCAAGGGACTCCACAGGCACTATAAAACCTAATTTCATTTTTTTTTTCAAGCAGAGAGAAAAGACTCTCAGAATCTTTGCTCATTGTATTTTGAATCTTTGAGAAAGTATATTCAATGCAGGTATTGTTGTGTGGGAGGCAACTTGAAAGCAAGGTTAACTCATTTATGTAAAATTAAAAGGAAATAAAGTTTCTAGAAATAATTATCTTGGACCCTTTATGAGTCTTTCCTTGGTAGTACTTTACTACTGTAAAAGAAAATTGTTCAGTGCTGGATAAATTGCTTAGCAGTTAAGGCACACTCAACTGTGAAGCAACGGATTCAGGGTTGATTCTCTAGGTCCCATGTAAGCCAGATACTGAAGGTGGTGCATATGTCTGGAGTTCCTTTGCAGTGGCTAGAGGCCCTGATGCACCCATTCTCTCCCCCCCCCCCCCGCCTCTCCTAAATAAATTTAAAAGTAAATTGTTAAGATCTGTACTTAATAAAGAAGATGTGGGGCTGGAGTTAGCAGTTAAGGCATTTGTCTGCAAAGCCAAAGGACCCTGGTTTGATTCCCCAGGACCCACGTTAGCCAGATGCATAAGGGGATGGACATGTCTGGAGTTTGTTTTCAGTGGCTGGAGGCCCTGGCTTGCCCATTTTCTGTCTCTCTCTCTCTTCCCCCCACCCCATCTTTCTCTGTCAAACAAATAAATAATTACTTTTTTAAAAAAAAGAAGATGTTATTGCTGGGCATGGTGTTGCATGCCTTTAATCCCAGCACTTGAGATGCAGAAATAGAAGGATTGCCATGAGTTTGAGGCCCCCCTGAGACTACATAATGAATTCCAGGTCAGCCTGGGCTAAAGCGAGACCATACCTCAAAAAAAAAGAAGGAGGAGGAGGAGGAGGAAGAGGAGGAGATGCTACATATGAAAAAAATTCCCTGTAACACAGCTATAGTAAACTATGAATATGAAACATTCAGGAAAGGTAGAAGGAGATGTGATAAAAATAGATTATGAAGAATTTTATTATTGATATTGTGGTGGTTTGATTCAGGTGACCCCATAAACTTAGGTGCTCTGAATGCTAGATCCTCAGCTGATGGAGATATGGGAATTAATGCCTCCTGGAGGGCTTGTATTGTTGAGGAGGGACTAAGGGTGTTATAGCCAGTGTCCCCTTGCCAGCACTTGGCATACTTTCCTGTTCCTATTGTCCACCTTACATGGGCCAGGGGCTGATGTCCAGCCTCTGTTAATGCCATCATTTTCCCTTGAGTCTATAAGCCAAAATAAACCTCTTTTTCCTACAAGCTGCTCTTGGTTGGGTGATTTCTACCAGCAATGCAAATGTGACTGCAACAGATATTATTTAAAGTAATTGAATTATCAGAGCAAATCAAACTGGGCAAATGAATTTTCTTTAAAGAAAAATATCTCAAAATAGGGCTCTTAAAACATGAAGTAAACATTTTCTTATAATGTATATCTTAGAATCTTCCAGAATACTTATACTTAAAACTTTGATAGCCAATGGTATCAGAGGAAGGGGGAAATGAAAAAGCTGTAGAAATAGGTACACATTAAGATTCTCTATGACCGAATTCTCGTCATTTTATTAATGGTACTTTTTAATTTTGGGGGGGTGGTGGATAAAGGGTTTCATGTATCCAAGGCCTGGACTTCTGATCCTCTCACCTCTACTTCCTGAGTGCTGGGATTACAGACATGCACTACCATGCCCTGTTTGTTCAGGGCTGCAGGTTGAGCCCAGGGTTTTGTACATGCTAAGCAAGCACTTGACCATCTGAGCCACATCTCCAACCCCTAACTATGTGATTTCTTTTGACTGTTAATTAAAATACTTAATGGGAACTGCCAAAAAGTCAAATAAATAACTTTAGGTAGTACCAAAAGAGACATGGGAACCAAGAAAGCCAACCCTTTCAAGACTGGATGCCAATAGCTGATGCCAAGGCCGGTCGAGTTTGTTTTGGGGAAAGTAACTATTTGAACATATTTTGCTATGCTTTAGAACCAGTTCTTTCCTTTTTTTGTCATTGTAGTTTCAGTCTATAAAAATGATTATAGAAGTATATTTGCAAGATGGCTGTAATCTGTGTGTAATCTCCATAAATTGGTAGTGAACACCAACACTATGCAAGGGATGCTCTTCTATGTGCTGGAAAGCTCTCCACTGCACACATTTGTACAAATGGAGTTGGAGCGGAGGTCCAAGTGAGCAGAGTGAGCAAGGTGAGATACCTGGCCTTGTGAGAGGAAAAATAATTGGTTAGAAGCTGTATAGTCTGGAATACTTTAAACCTAATGAGATTTGCATCTGTGCTGTCCTTTATGGAAAGGAAATCATTAACATATGCACCTACACCTGTGTGGAAGAAAGATTTCATGAAAAGGTAGCCGTTTCCTCTTAAAAGCACTGTCCAGCCAGGCATGGTGGCACACACATTTAATCCCAGCACTCGGGAGGCAGAGGTAGGAGGATTGCCACAAGTTCGAGGCCACCCTGAGACTTCATAGTGAATTCCAGGTCAGCCTGGGCTAGAGTGAAACCCTTCCTCGAAAAACCAAAAAAAAAAAAAAAAAGCACTGTCCATGCTTGGCAGAGAAAGGGTGGTATAAACAAGTAATTATAACTACATCAAGCCATCCTATGGGTTTGCAGATGTAATGTGATGATTCTTTTGCTATAAGGTTGCTTCAGGGAGGTGAGAAGTAAATAAATGGAAGATCTTTCTTTTGCTGTGTCTTATTTTGTTTTACTCCTTAGTACTCATTGGTGGCTAACACTATAATGCTTTCTTAGTTCATGAGCAAAAAAATTGAGCTAAAATCATTCTACCTTTTTATTTTAAGTATGGAAAGCACTCAAAACAATGGAAGGAGAACCTAAGTTATGTCCTAAACAGCACAAGCAGGAAAAGTTTTTGAAATTAAAGACACCTGAATTGAGTTCCCACAGCCCAGATTTGAAAAGCAATGTTCTCTGGATTAGTGAGAAGTAAGGAAGACTGGGTCTGTATGAATATATTTCACTGTGCACTCCCTGAACCAGAAGCAAAAAAGTATGCATTATAAAAGTATATGTAGAAATGGGAAAGTGTGGGGGTGGGGAGGGAGGGAATTATCATGGGATATATTTTATAATCATGGAAAATGTTAATAAAAATTTTTTTAAAAAAGTATATGTAGAGCTAGGGAAAAAGCTAGTACTTAAAAGCACTTGCCTACAAAGCTCATTGTCACTGAGTTCAGTTCCCTAGTATACACATAAAGCCAGATGCACAATATGGCACATGTGTCTGGAGTTTGTTTGCAGTGCACACATGCATGTGCGTGCACACACACAGGCTCACTCTCTCTTTCCCTCTCTCTGTCTCTCTTTCTCTTGAAAATAACTAAGTAAAAAATATTTTAAAAGAAAAGAAACTTTCTTCTAAAGTGGCTTACTATTTAATAAAAACTATATGTAAATCAAAATACAAAAATGTGTATGTTTTCTATATGCCAATAACAAAGTTACTGAGAAAGAAATGAGGAAAATAAATCCCATTTACAGGAGCATCAAAAACTTACATGCCTAGGAATAAAGATAATCAAAAACAAAAATTTAAGACAGTGAAAGAACATAGAAAGCCCTAGAAAATGGGAAGATCTCCTAAACTCATGGATTAGTAGAATTAATATGGTGAGAATGACTATACTTCACAAAGCAATCTACGTATTCAACACAGTATCCAACAAGTTTCCAATGGCGTTCATCCAAGAGCTAGAAAAATACTCTAAGTTTCACATGGAAGCAAAAGAGTCCAAATAAGTAATGCCATCCTAAGCAAAAAGAAAATTGCTGGAGGCATCACAATACCCCACCTCCAATGTCACCTCGGAGCCAGAGCAACAACAGCAGAATGGTATTGGCACAAAAACAGAAACAGACTAGTGGGATAGCATAGAGAATCAAGCATAAATCCACACAGCCACCTAATCTTTGACAAAGGAGTGAAAAAAATACATAGAGAAATGTCTCTTCAACAAATCCTATAGGAAAGCTGTATAGCCACATGTAGAAGAACGAAGCTATCCATGTCTATTTCCTTGCACACACACACACACAAAAAAAAAAAAAAGATCAGTTCAAAATGGACCAAGAACTTAATTCAAGTTCTGAAACTAAACCTGCTAGAGGAAACATAACAAGACTCAAGGTTCATATAGGCATAGGCAAGGGCTTTTTGAAAAGGATTCCAATAGCACAGGAAATAATCCCAAGGATTTGCAATAGAATTGTATGGAATTAAAAAGCTTCAGCCTTCCAAAAATGAACCCAACATGGCTCAGGGAAATTTTGCGGAAGGGGGGCAGAAAGAATGTCAGAGCCACATGTTGGGTCATGATATACAGAGACTTTTATCGTACCAATAACTGTGGGCTAACTCCACAATGCACGACCCATATACCTCAACAAGGAGGGGCCAATGGGGAGGGGGTAGGTCATGGATGAGCCTAATAATGGTACCAAACTGCCTGTACTTGCAGAATAGAAAACTAATTTAAAAAAAAAAAAAAAAACTTCAGCCTGAGCTGAAGAGATGGGTTAGCGGTTAAGCACTTGCCTGTGAAGCCTAAGGTTCAAGGTTCGATTCCCCAGGACCCACGTCAGTAAATAGGCTAATAAACTAAACAGAGGGTTCTCAAAGGAGAAATGCAAATGGCCAATAAATGTCTGAAAATGTGATCAACATTCTTAGCCATCAGAAAAATACAAATTAAAATGGCTTTGAGATTCCATCTCACCCCAATCAAATATCTATCATCATTAAAACCAAAGACAGAAAGCACTGATGAAGAAGGGAAAGAGGGGCAGCCACCATGGAAATCAATTCCTCACAAAACTAAAAATGGAACTAGCATATGACCCAGCTATACCACTTCTGGGTATCTACTCAAAAACTCAGTCAGGGCTGGAGAGATGGCTTAGTGGTTAAGCGCTTGCCTGTGAAGCCTAAGGATGCTGGTTTGAAGCTCCATTCTCCAGGACCCACGTTAGCCAGATGCACAAGGGGGCGCACGCATCTGGAGTTTGTTTGCAGTGGCTGGAGACCCTGGCATGCCCATTCACTCTCTCTCTCTCTCTCTCTCTCTCTCAGTCTGTCTGTCTCTCTCCCTCCCTCTCTCTCTCTCTCTCTCTCTCTCTCTCTCTCTCTCTCTCTCTCTCTCGCTGTCAAATAAATAAAAATAATTTTTTTAAAAAAAAAACCTGTCAGTCAGCATACCACAGAGACACCGGCCCATCCGTGTTGTTGCTGTACTGTTCACAAGAGCCAAGCTATGGAACCAGTATAGATGTCCATCGGCAGATGAACAAATAAAGAAATTGTGGTACACAATGGAATTTTATTAAACTCTAAAAAAGAATGAAATTATCACATTCTCAGAAAATCAGGTGGAACTGGAAATCAGACTTAGAAAAGTACCACAAGTTTTCTCATATATTGAATCTAACTTAGACACATATGTATATATGTACAAAATGAAAGGGAAGATGAGAGGGAAGGGATAGGTCTAAAGGGAAGGAGAGGGAGAACAAAACAGTATAATAGAATACGTATGTCAGGACAGTAGAGGAGAGGACTATTTGGAGGAAGATGGAGGAGACAGGACAGAGGAAGACAGAAGAGGGGGTAGTTAAGAATGAAGTAGCATATATGCAGCATACAATTGATATGCATGTGTGTGTGTGTGTGTGTGTGAAATATATACATACATATGAAAATGTCACAATTGAAACATATTTCCTTGTATGCTAACCAAAAAGTTAGTTTTAATTTTTAAAAGGTCTGTATTATTTATATTGCATACAGTTATCATCTTGTGGATACTTGTTGGTCAAATAGAATGCAAACATAAAAATCAAGTCTTTTCTTTTTTTAATATTCTATTTTTATTTATTTGAGCAAAAGAGGAAGAATAGGCATGCCAGAACCTCTAGCCACTGCAAACAAACTCTAGATGAATGCACTACTATGTGCATCTGGCTTACGTGGGTACTGGAGAATCAAACCTGGGTCTTTAGGCTTTACAGACAAGCATCTTTACCACTAAGCTATCTCTCCCACCTCTGAGTCTATTCTTTATCCCAAATACCCCATGCAAGCCCTTTCCCTTTTCTCCTAGCTAAAATCTTAAGTGAGGGAATTGGGGAGATGGCTCAGTTTCTTTTCAAGTATAAAGACCTGAGTTCCAATCCCCAACACCCACATAAATGACAGATAATCCCAGCATTTAAGAGGCAGAGACAGGTGGATCCCTGGAGCAAGCTAGCTAGCTATTAGCTGAATCAGTGAGCTCTGCATTTAATGAGACATTGTCTCAATAAATATGATGGTGAGCAACTGAGAAAGACAGCTAACATCAACCTCTTGCCTCCACATAAATGCACTCCCCCACACACATGGACATCCACACACATATGAACATGCATACACACATGTATGCATACCACACACATATTTTATATATACAAAAAAAGTGAATGGTCAAATAGTTTTTTCAGTTACTTCTAGACAACATAGTAGCCACATTTAATGTAGTGCTGCAAGTTCTGTCCTGTAATTCAGGTATCAGGGGATAGTAGATTAGGACATCTGGTCAACTGCATTTATTTCCATGGCACCCATTCTCCTTTCCCTATCACCATGATCACAATCTCCAACTCTGTCACCCAATCCAAACTTTACCACAGTATTCCCACCTTTAAGAGCAAGATGGAAAGAAACTGAGAAGAAAAAGAAAGATCTTGCTTGAGGCTTTTGATCATGACCTAATACTGTGCCTTCTGACCATGGCGGGTAGTCAAGCTGACCTCCACATTACACATTTTTCTCAAGAATAATAACCCCATCAAATAACCTTTAAAAAAATTAACTACTCCCTATTTCCTTCCCATAATGTTGGACTCATAGCTTCATATCACTTTGGTTTCCTCATTCCAGCAGGTTTTCCATTTAGAAAGGGTCTGTCATATGGCTTCCACCTAGCATGCTCTGTGGCACTCACCTGGCCCATAAGAGTTAGACGTTCTTCCTACATCAATCGCACCATTGGCTGAATTCACTCTGCCTGGGATTTGCCTTCATTAAAAGTCACTCATCCATCCAGAAAACACACGACAAGATTTTTAGTTGGCCAGCTGGGCCAAATGTACCAACTGGTATAATAGTGGCATGTCTGTTCTGAGGGAAAACAGCTGATCTCTGATTGGACTTGAGGCCCACTCCAAGGGCAGGAATTAATGCCTGGTACTGAAAACCTAATTGAAAGCCTAAAGCTCCAAAGGTCATAAACCCTAAAGGGAAACTATTACTGTTGTCTGATTAAATGCATATATTATGCCCACTGAATCCCTCTAAACACTTGTGTTTATACCCATATACTAATGCTAATCCCACTTGTGATTAGAGAAGCTTCTCTTTTCAGATGGCAGTGAACTCTAGGGTGACTCAAAGTCCATCACAGTGCTGAGACAGTGGAGTGTTAAGCACTAAGTGAAACATCTCTATCACACCCTCCAAAACTCAGGGACCATTACAAAAGAGGTGGCAGAAAGATTGTAAAAGCCAAAGAAAGGGGAGGACTGCTTACAATACTGTCTTTCAGCCACAAACTGGCCTGCATATTCATGACTTCACAGTGGCTAATGCTACCTACACAAGCCCTATATGATAAGAGGGAAAAAGTGAGGATATCAAAATATAAGAGGGACTATAAGAAAGAAGGGATTCAGTGGAAGGGAGATTTGGGAGGGAAGAAAAAAGGAAGTGGGAAGAGATTATGTTCATGATATTTTAGCTATGGTTATGGAAGTTGTCAATAATTTTTTTAAGTGGTTAAGGTGCTTGCTGTGAAGCCGAAGTACTCATGTTCAACTCTTCAGGTCACACAAAAGCCAGCACAAGGCCGCACATGCACACAAGGGGGCACACAATTACAGAGGTTGGAGGCCCTGGTATGCCAATTCTCTGTCTCTCTGTCTGTCTGTCTCCCTCCTCTCTCTCTCTGTCTCTCTCTCTCTCTCATATCTCTTGCATAAAAGAAAGCAGTCTGTTAGACTTGCCTCAAAAAAAAAAAGTGCTGTGATCCATGTTTGTGATCTCTGTGTTGAGGAGACAGAGACAAGTGGATTCTAAGGATCTCTCTGGCCAGCTAGCCTAGCCCACTTGGAAAACTCCAGGCTAATAAGGGACATTGTCTCACCAAAATCTACCAACAAGCAAGAAAAGATAGCTAGCAGGGCCTGGTGGCACATGCCTTTAATCCCAGAACTCGGGAGGCAGAGGTAGGAAAATTATTGTGAGTTCAAGGCCACCCTGAGGCTACACAGTAAATTCTAGAAGAGCGTGAGCTAGAGTGAAATCCTACCTCGAAAAAAAACAAAACAACAACAACAAAAAACAAAAACAAAAAGAAAGAAAGAAAAGAAAAGAAAATATAGCTGACTCCCTAGAAGATGAACCACCCTTCACACATCAGCTAGAGCCCAGGTAAAACCACAGAGGAATTGGTGAGCTGAGTGAGAGTGCTGCTTCCACGGACAGCCTGACAACCTGCGCCAGGGTGATGGAGACAGACACTGAGGACACTCAACACACACCAAAGCAGAAACCCAGAAGCTGCTGAGAGCTCAGCACTAAAGTAGACTTAAAACACACCCACTACAGCTCAGGGAATTTTGTGGAAAAGGGGGCTGAAAGATTGTAAGAGCCACAGGGTGGGAGAAAATATCCAGAGGCACTGCCCCTCACCACAATCACTGACTGCTGCTCTGACAACTCTTAACCCACAGCCCCATGGTGAACACCAGCAACCCCCCTGAGGAGGGCCTTAATTGGAATGGGGGTGGGGAGGAGGGAAATGATGGTATTAATATATGATATTTCCATACAAAGTTTCTACCTATAAAAAGAGAGATTGTCTCAGACAAGGTGGACAGGAACTAGAGAGATGGCTCAGCTATTAAGGAAATTGCCTGCAAAGTCTAATGACCCAGGTTTGATTCCCTAGTACTACATAAAGCCAGATGCACAGTGGTGCATGCGTCTAGAGTTCATTTGCAGTGGCTAGAGGCCCAGGCATGCCCATTCTATCTTTCTATGACTCTTCCTTCTCTCTCTCTCTCTCTCTCTCTCTCTCTCTCTCTCTCTCTCTGTCTGTCTCTTTCTCTCTCTCTCTCTCAACAAAAAAGTGGACAATGTTTGAGGAACATCCAAGAGGGTTCTCTCATCTCCACACACATACATCTCTGTGGGCACAGGCATGATCACACACATGAACACATACACACACAAAAATAAAGAAATACAGACAATAGGAAGAAAGAAATCGGAGCTTTTATGATGGGCTGTGAGGGAAGTAAGCAGTTGAGGCAATAGAACTCAGCACAGAATGAGCTTCTGGATGGAGGAGTGAAGACAGCCTCTCTGAGAAAGCTGAGCAGCGAAGGAAGACATTGAGGCAGATGTGCAAAGACCTGGGAGTAAGACATTTCCAGGTAGATGCAATAAAAATGCTAAAAATTTGTTCCAAGCACACAAAGGTCGGAGTACAAGGGCAAGATGTACGAGATGCACTTAGGGAACAGAGGCAGCTTGGACTGCTATCACTACACTTCCATCGATCGCAACGAGCAAGGTTCTCTCCTAGTGAGCAAGGGGAGTTCTGTATCGCAGAATCTTGGTGAAATCTAGGAACAAAAGCAAAGAATGGCTCGGACATTTGAAGTTCAGAACTGAAAAATTATAAGGAGCAAAGACAATTCTCAGTCAGAACCTTGGGGACATTATGACCTTTTGTATGCCTAAGTTCCCAAAAGCACAGCTTTTGCCAGCAGGTTGTGCAGGGCCGTGATAGCTTTAGCATGCTCAGATTTACTGGCTGAGCTGAGCATCAGTTACAGTTTCCTCTGTCTACACATTCTCCTAAAGTAAAAGCCTGATTGGCTAGATCATCTCCTTAAGACAGGCACATTGATGACACAACCCAGGCCAGATTACACAAGGACCATCCCCAAACAAGGTACCTATTCCTGCTGCAATTAGACTTGACCTATGAGACATGCTCCTTCACCATAAAACATGACCAGAGGGCTGGAGAGATTGCTCAGTGGTTAAGGCCACTTGCCTGCCAAGCCTACCAGGTTCAGTTCCTTAGTACCCATATAAAGCCAGATGTGAGCAAGGTGGTCCGTGGATCTGGAGTTTATTAGCAGTGGCTGGAGGCTAGCATACCCATTCTCTTTGTCTGTCTGTCTGTCTCTCCCCCCACTGCTCTCTGCTTGTAAATAAATAAAGTTTAAAAGAACATGACCAGAAACGTTTCCTCAAAATATGTCTACTTCACACTCAGTGGAGCTGAAATATGCCCACTGCCAATACCAGTCTTCAGAGTTACGCCACTTTCCAAAACCACTAAATAAATACTGACCTCAAAACATGTAGCTTACTTAAAAAAAAAAAAAAAAAAAAAAAATGAAGGCCATTAGACCTAAGATCTTCCATGCAGCCCCAGAAGCTTTGCAGACACGTGGGCTCCCTTAAGCCCTGGTTATTTGTTACTTTGACGGAAAAGCCCTTTGAAGTGGATCAAAATGTGATTTGTCAGTGAAAAGATGATAAAACTCCTAAAGTGGAAAAATATTTCTTTAAAACCAGGTCCTGGAATTGATTTCTTCACATGTGAAACTTCGGCTTTATTTTCACAGTGGGGCAAGAAGCTGGTGGAAAGTACTGTCAGGAATTTGGTGATTTCTATAGCTCTTTCCAGCCATCCTGACCAGCAGTGCCTTTCATGCTGCTCAGGAAGTGTGCCCCCCACAGCCAGCTGCTCCCTCCAGGACTGGTGCCAGCGCAGCTGGGGGTCATCAGGCACACCCTGGTCTTGTTGCCAGACCACACAGGAAGCAAGAAGCAGGAGGCTGCACCTCACCTTCCGTCTGTCCCTGGACCCTTTTCACAGCAAATGCTCCCGCTGGTCTTCCTAGAAACCCCTTTGTAGTGAGCAAAGTGCAGTTCTCTGTGCAACCTGCTTCATTAAATACATAATGGGAACAATTACAGTGCGGGATAGCCACATGGTGCTTTGAGGAGCAGTGTTACGGGCAGTATTATTATCATTACAATGGACACCACTCTAATTCAGCAGCTGCTCAATGCCAGGCATTATGTTAAGTGGCTTATACATATTATTTCATTTAAGGGATTTGGTATCTGCACTCAGCTGTAAGCTATGTGGATGAGTATTATTATACCATCCATTTAATGTGGAAATCTGGGTCCAGAGGGGTTCAATGAGTTGTCTAAATTCACAGATTCAGGGTATAAATGGGTATAACTAGACCCTATATCTTTTAAGTACTTGCCATTTATTCATTCAGTTAAAACATTTATCACTTACCGAGCTCTTATAATACCCCAAAGTGATCCCAAGGGTACACAGATAAGTTTGTTTAGCAAGTACAACCTGGCTCATTAGGGTTTTTTTTTTTTTTTCAGAAATGTTTAATGAGTATTCAGTAATTATTAGCCCTCTGAAAACAACAATGAGTAAAACACATCTGCCTCTTCCCTCAAAAATCTAAGTAAAATGGTTTTTAAGTCTTATGTGTAAAGATTTCTGGAAAGGCACTAACCATGGAAGCTGACACCCATAATCCTAGCACTCTGAGGCTAAAGTAGGAGGATCACAATGAGTTCGAAACCAGCCTGGGGCTACAGAATGAACTCCAGGTCAGCCTGGGCTAGAGTGAGACCTTGCCTCAAAAGAGGAAAAGAAAGAAAGAAAGAAAGAGAGAGAGGGAGGGAGGGAGGGAGGGAGGGAGGGAGGGAGGGAGGGAGGGAGGGAGGGAGGGAGGGAGGGAGGGAGGGAGGGAGGGAGGGAGGGAGGGAGGAAGGAAGGAAGAAAATTTAGAAGGAGGCAATCTGAGAAGAAGAGGAAAGACTGCAATGCATAGGAGCCAGAGTGCCAGGTTCTGCTCCATGCTCCTGGCCAGCACTGGAGAAGGTAGAGTGAAGTGGGGAGTAAGGGACAGTAGGAGCTGCGCCTGCCTACAAAAACCAACAGTGAACCATGCTGCCCCTGAATCCAGCCCTCTAGTTCTAACCCTGCTCTCATCCAGTGACAGGATGAGCCACAGTTTTCCTCCTTTGGAGAATGGCTTGGGCAGGAGGACTCAGAAACTAGTCACAATGGTTCTACCATAAGCTCCATATAAAACAAAGACAACTAGCCTCCAGATTTTGATTTTTGCCTCATCACCCAGTAACTGTTGCTTGGTTGGAATGCTTGCCTGGCATGTAGGAGGCCCTGGACTTGATTTTTCCCAGGGATACATAGGCCATGAGTAGTACAATGAACTCCAAGAGTTTGAGGCAGTAAGATGTTAGCAGAAGTGTAGCTCTACCCACAAGCCTCATCCACAGACTCGGGTATTTTTATTAAGATTAAGCTTCCTGGGTGCTTGCCCTCTAAAGCCTAATGACCCAAGTTTACCCTATATACAGCCAGATGCACAGAGTGGTGCATGCATGTGCAGTTAGTTTGCAGCAAACCGAAGCCCTAGTGCACCCATTCTCTCTCTCTCTCTTGCTTTGCCTGGCATGGTGACGCATGCATGCCTTTAAATCCCAGCACTTGGATGAGAGAGGTATGTTCCTACTAAAAGTTTGTCTTCAGTCCAGCTCTACTAGGTGTGTCAAGAGTCATTTTAACTGTGGCTGCGCAGGCGAACTGTTGCGGGCAGTTTCTCTCTCTCTCTCTCTCTCTCTCTCTCTCTCTCTCCCTCCTTCCCTCCCTCTCTCTCTCTCTCTCTGCTGAAGTGAGCCAGCTTATTCTGCCATGACGAAACAAATCTTTACTCCCATAAGCTGCTTCTGGTTGAATGTTTGTCTAGGCAATGTAAAGATAACTGTAACATAAACATAATGATTTGTTCTTGGCACAAGACTGTTAAAAGAGCTCGAAATAAGATAAATGCAATGTTACTTTTCTCATTGGGCTCATGGTTTATTGGGATCACGGTTTCAGACAGGGAAGGAACAGTAGAGATCATAGTGGTGGAAGGGTGTGGCTTCTTCTCACATCTTGGTGGATTAGAAAGAAAAGAACTTAAACCAGTTGAAGGTCAATCCTCAACTACATAAGGGGCTCAAGTCCAGCCTTGGCTACAACCTGAGCCTTTCTCAAAATAATGGACTAATTTTCTTGTGCTTAGTAACCAAACATGTAAGTTAGAAGTTTCATTTCCAAGAACCTACAGTATATGTGAACCATAATCTATTAATAAAATATTATCCAACAAAGGGCAGAGATGTTGCTTAGTTGGAATGCTTGCCTAGCAAAGCCCTGGGTTTAATTTGATGTCAAGAAATTTTCCCAAGAATACATATGCTGTAAGTAGTACAATGAATTCCAAGAGTTCTAGCTAGCCAGCTAGAAACAGAAGTGTAGTGCTCTATTCATAAGCCTCACCCATAAGAACCCTCCTTATGCTTTCCTCCGGGATCCTGGTCAAAGGATCAAAACAACACAAATGCTTCTGAGAACACAGAATCCATCTTTTAAAAGTGGTAGAGGTGCTGGAGAGATGGCTCAGCACCTAAAGGCACTTGTTTGCAAAAATTGATATTGGGGTTCAACTCCCCATAGCTGCATAAAGCCAGATGCACAAAGTATCACATGCATTTGAAGATTTTTTGTAGTGGCAGGAGGTCTTGTTGTGCCCTTAAAATCTCAATCTCTCTCTCTCTCTCTCTCTCTCTCTCTCTCTCTCTCTCTCTCTGTCTTAAATAAATTTAAAAAAATATATTTCGAGAGAGACATAGCTCAGCAGTTAAGGCCCTTGCCTGCAAAGCCCAAGGACCCAGGTTCAATTCCCCAGTACTCAGGGAAAGCTAGAAGCACAAAGTGGCACATGCATCTGGAGTTTGTTTGCAGTAGCTGGAGGTCCTGGCATTCCCATCTTCCTTCCTTGCAAATAAATAAATATATATATTTAAGGCAGTTTTTTTAAAGTGGTAGTATGCCTGTCTTCATGAATGTCTGCATTATGGGTCACAACTCAATCAGTTACTTTGGCAAGAAATATATTTCTACAATTTGAAGCCTTTCAGGTGTGGTGGTTCACAGCTTTAATCCCAGCACTCATGAGAACTTGAGACCAACCTGGAACTATAGAGTGAGTTTCAGATAGCCTGGGCTACAATGAGACTCTACCTTGAGAAAGAAAGAAAGAAAGAAAGAAAGAAAGAAAGAAAGAAAGAAAGAAAGAAAGAAAGAAAGAAAGAAAGAAAGAAGGAAAGAAAGAAGGAAGGAAGGAAGGAAGGAAGGAAAGAAAGAAAGAAAGAAGGAAAGAAAGAAAGAAAGAAAAAGGAAAGTGGTGAAACTATGAAATAGTTCAGGGTTTCTTATTACTGGTGTCAATGTACACTAAGAAAAGCATGGGCTAGGTCTATGGTCATACCACCCTGAACGCGCCCGATCTCATGTGATCTTGGAAGCTAAGCAGGATTAGGCCTGGTTAGTACTTGGATGGGAGAAATACATGGTGGTGCATGCCTTTAGCCCCAGCACTTGGGAGGCACTGTGAGTTCAAGGGCAACATAAGACTACATAGTAAATTTCAGGTTAGCCTGCATTAAAGTGAGACCCTACCTCAAAACACCCCCCCCCACAAAAAAAGACAAAGAAATGCATGCACATGTTTTGCCAAGGGCTAAATATAAATTAAGGGGTTATTTATGTCTAATTTGTTCATTGCTGTATTTCTAGACCAATAATTGTGCTTAGTAATTAGCGGACACTCAATAAACATCTACTGAATATGAATAGGCTTACAAGTATTTTGAAATGTATACATTATTGTTTGAGAGAGACCAACTATGGATAGTAAAATTAGTGGATAGATAATACATTTCTCCACAATGTTCTATCAAGTGGAATTTGACAAATTCACATTATAATAAAGTTTTTAAAGAAAGCAGAAAGATAATAGAAATTCATCTCTGTTCTTAAAGGCAAAATGGACAAAGAAAAGATGGACAGAATCCAGAGATGGCTAGACTGGCTAGGTGTAAGCCCCTCAGCAGTTCTTTGCTATGTCATCTGTCACATCTTGTGAAAGCCCATGTAGGATACATAACTGGCAGAAGTGCTTGTCATTCCAGCTCTGCCTATGTAGAAAAGTAGATGATGACCACCACCAGCAAAAGCATAGGCCCCTCTCAGCATCACCCCTGTCCTTCCATAGGTGTGGCTGGTCTATCACAGAAAACTAAACATCAAAGGGCATGGTCAAGACAACTGGTATTTTATTTACTCATATTGCTGTGATCACATCAAGACTTTTGAAAATGAATAACCCAGTGGTGTTTCCCACAAGGTAACAAGTATTTCATTATGTTTATGTATAGCTCAGTAGAAGGGTGCTTGCCTAGCATACACAAGGTCTGGAGTTGGGCTGTTTCCTCAGAAACATGATCACACACAAAAATGTTGTTGTTGGGTTGGAGAGATGGTTCAGTGATTAAAGGAATGTGCTGGCAAAACCTGCCAGCCCGTGGTTTGATTCCCCAGTACTGACACACAGTCAGATTCACAAAGTGGCCCATGCATCTAGAGTTTGTTACAGAGGCAAGAGGCCCTGGTGTGCCCATACTCTAGCTCTAGTGTGCTCTCTCATGCACACTCTATCTCTCATAGAATAAATAAAATTCAAAAAAGAAACAAGTCCCAAACAAAAAATAGGCATGAGAACTAGTTCAGGCTGATGAACAAAAGGAACTTAGCAAACTGGAGTACTGTTTGGCTTGAGCAGTATGGTAGTTTGAATGTATTGTCCCATAGGCCCAGGTGTCTTGTTAAAATTGAGCTTGCAACTTGAACCCCTAGCAGGCAGATCCCTGCTACAGGGGACATGTCACTGGGGACAGATCTTGGAGTGTAGCCCAAAGCTGAATGGAGAGCAGTTTGGCACTCTGTGTTTTTTGGTGTTTGATGGCTATTTGATGGTGTCTCTCTGCTTGGATCTATGGGAATGAGCCAGCTTCTTTCACCATTGATAGTGTTCCCTTGAATTTGTAAGCCTGA
The DNA here is from genome assembly GCF_020740685.1 of Jaculus jaculus. Taxonomy (NCBI): domain Eukaryota; kingdom Metazoa; phylum Chordata; class Mammalia; order Rodentia; family Dipodidae; genus Jaculus; species Jaculus jaculus. Next base: position 104,149,637 of record NC_059103.1, read on the forward strand.
AATAAACCTTTTCTTGTGAAAAGCTGCTTTTGGTCACGTGTTTGCCCAGCAACATGAAGCCAACTTCAACAATAACTTGGTACCAGAGAACTGGGGTTGATACTGTGATGAATCTGACTATGTGGATTTGGGGCTTTTGGCACTTGTTAACTGGGGGAATGTGGAAGGGCTTGGTACTTTCAATTGGAGAAGACTTTCAGTGCTGTAAACTCAAGGGCTATTCTGGTGAGAGTTTGAAAATGCAAAATGCAGAGAAAATTGTGAACTGAGAATTCTTGGCTTCTGAACTTTCAACGGGAAAGGAGAGACAAGAAAGAATTTTTGGGGGGACTGAGCTACTCAAATAAGAGCTAACTGCATTCTTCTGCCCATTCTCAGAGAGTTTGATCAGGTTGAATTTAAAAGTAGTGGACTGGTGTGCTTGACTGAAAAGATAGAAGAGAAATATATGTAAGATTTAAGGAAAACTTCAAACAAGTTTAAAGTTACAGGTATAGACTGGTTTTCAATTACTGAAACTACAATTTTTAAGCAGATTACCACCATTAAGGGTGAGACAGTTGCTTTGCACTGGGCAACAGAAAAGATGCCTGAAGGTAAAATTCACCCAGTGTGGTGGTTTGATTCAGGTGTCCCCCATAAACTTAGGTGTTCTGAATGCTAGGTTCCCAGCTGATGGATATTTGGGAATTAATGCCTCCTGGAGGGAGTGTATTGTTGGGGGCGGGCTTAAGGGCTTTATAGCCAGTTTCCCCATGCCAGTGTTTTGCACACCCTCCTGTTGCTGTGTTCCATCTTATGTTGGCCAGGGGGTGATGTCCACCCTCTGCTCATGCCATCGTTTCCCCCTGCCATCGTGAAGCTTCCCCTCAAGCCTGTAAGCCAAAATAAACCTCTTTTTCCCAGAAGCTACTCTTGGTTGGGTGATTTCTAACAGCAATGCGACCCAGACTGCAACAGTAAAGTGGTACCGAGGAGTGGGGTTGCTGCTAGACACCTGACTATGTGGCTTCAGCCTTTTGGAGCAGATTTTCAAGAGGAATGTGGAAGGAGTTGAAACCTTGGCCTAAGAGATGCCTTGCAGTGTGTAAGTACAGCTTGATGGACTAATCTGGTCTGAGCTGTAAGACCTGAATGCAGTAAGAACTATGGACTGTGAGGTTTGGCTTATGAGGGTGAGAAAGAGCTTTGCCTGGACTGGGCTAGCAGTTTGTGTGAGAAGCTTACTCTTATGCCCATGTCCTGAGAAGTTGTGCAGGGTTGCTTTGCGTAGAAATGAACTGGTGTGAGCAGAGGGATATGGCACAGAAAGAAAAATCTTTGGGTGAACTCTTGCCCGTTCAGCTGCAACTGATAGATTACAACCTTTGAGACTGGGCTAGCTGACCTGCACTGGGGCAACAAGAAGAATGTAGACTCTTTTGAAGGGGCCTGAGTGCTCAAGGAGTCCTGTTCTTCAAAGTCTGCTTTATTCCCCCCTGGATTAACAAATTGGCACCCTACCTGGTATTGTGAAGTATAAGAAATGCTGGAAAGAGGGTCATTGAGTTTGCAACATGGTCTTGTGTTTTGGAAATGGCCATGGGCAGTGTGAAGCAGGTTTGCTGGTTGCCTGCATAGAGACCCCATGGGGCCCTGAGGATGAACCGTGGCTTGCAATGAAGACCCAGTGGAGATGCCGGGACCATGAGATGGCTGCCGAGGAGCTGCCAGCCCCGATGAAGTTTTCCAGGACTGTGAGTAGCCTAGCTGGAGGGGTGGAATTGGAATGCCAGAGACTTTTTGCTGGTTAGAATTATCGGACTTGAAGATTTGTCACTGGTTAGAGTTACTGGACTTGAAGCTACAGAGTTTGATATCTACCCTGGTTGTTTTAAATCTTGTATTGGTTGAATGTTTCTTTGCTATGCCAATGCCATCTTTTGCAGTGTGAATACTTATTCTGTGCCATTATGGGTTTTTTGAGGTTATTTTTTGGTATTATGGCTCAGTTAAAAGATCTTGGACTATGGGGATGTATGAACATCATTGGGATTAATAAAAACTATGGGGACTTTTAAAGTCAGACTGAATGCATTGTATTTTACATCATGTATGGATATCAGTTTATGGGGGCCAGGGGCGGAATGTGGTGGTTTGATTCAGGTGTCCCCCATAAACTTAGGTGTTCTGAATGCTAGGTTCCCAGCTGATGGATATTTGGGAATTAATGCCTCCTGGAGGGAGTGTATTGTTGGGGGCAGGCTTAAGGGCTTTATAGCCAGTTTCCCCATGCCAGTGTTTGGCACACCCTCCTGTTGCTGTGGTCCATCTTATGCTGGCCAGAGGGTGATGTCCCCCTTCTGCTCATGCCATCGTTTTCCCCTGCCATCGTGAAGCTTCTCCTTGAGTCTGTAAGCCAAAATAATTCTCTTTTTCCCAGAAGCTACTCTTGTTGGGTGATTTTTACCAGCAATGTGAACCGGACTGCAACACCCAGGAAATGCTCAATGAGTAGGAATGCAAATTCTTTTGAAAGGGGGTGACTTAAAGGAAGAATTCTGAAGAAGTACACTGTTCTTCAAGGTCAAAGTTTATCTCTCCCCCCCCCCCCGATTTATAAATTTGGATTGCTGTATACCTGGTAATGGTTTTGAAAGCAAGACCAATGCAAGGAAAAGGGTTATGAAAGGCACACGGCTCCAGTGGCCACATGAGAAGCAGTGTTAACAGGGTGAAGCCCCATGCGTAGAAGCCAGATATAAGACGAGAACTGGTTCCAGGAGTCACTGCTGAGGTGTAGCATATGAAATCCCTATATGAGACCCAGTAAGGCCACAGCAGAGGCATGAAGATGGACTGTCACTTGCAGTGGACACCTGACGATGTTTTGGATATATTAGGTCTGTGCAGTGGCTACCATGGAGAGCTATTGGGTCAACATGGGATGCTTGCGTGGGCTATGACCAGCCTACCTGGAGGGGCAAGATTGTAAGTCTAGAGACGTTCATCACTGGTTATGGATATTGGACTTGAACTGCACATGGTTGATGTATGCTGGTTATTAATTGTATTGGTCCAGCCTCTCCTTGTTATGCTTTATCACAATGGAAATATTCATTCTGTGCCAGTTATGTGTTGCAATGTGTACAGTATGCACAAATATAACTTGTTTTAATTTTGTAGGACTTACAGTTCATCTCAGTTCAGACTTTGGACTTTGGAACATTCTTAAAGTTGGTAAAGGTTATAGGGACCTTTAAAATTGGACTGAATGAAATTTTAATTATGAGATGGTCATGCATGTATGGACACCAGGTGTAGAATATGATACTTTGAATGCATGGATTCAGATGTTTTATTAAAATTGAGCTTGCAACTTGAACCTCTAGAAGGCAGACAGGCAGATACCTGCTATTGGGGATATGTCACTTAAGGGAAGATCTTGGAGTCTAGCCCTAAGCTGTGTAGAAAGTAGTTTGAAACTCTGGTTGTTTTTTGTTGTTGTTGTTGTTTTGTTTTGTTTTTTTGGTGTTTTCAGGGTGTTTGATGTTGTCCCTCTACTCAGATCTATGGAAATGAGATAGCTTCTTTCACCATTAATGGTGTTCCCCTGGAATTTGTAAGCCTAAAATAAACTCTTTCCTCCTATAAGCTACTTTTGATCAGGTGTTTGTCCAGCAACATGAAGCTGACGGCAATAATCATTAAACACACCCTTTCTTACCAATGTACCTAGCAACCCTTTGGCAATCTGGGACCCTCATATACATTGAGTTGCACATTCACCCCACTCCAAACAGTTCTAAGTTTCTCTCTTCTAGTGACCATTAGTAGCTCCCCTTTTGTGGTCAAATTCAAATACGTTCTAAGACAGATCCTGGATTGGAAGACAGAGGGCCATCTAGCCTAGACTGGTTTTGGTTGCATATGCAGTAAGGCAAACTGTGTCCTTTAAGTGAACTTTTTGAGAGAATTCCCTACTTACCATTTTATAACCAACCATAACTGGGCATACCTATGACTAAAATCAGATGTGTAAACTGGGAAGATGACCTAGCTTCAATTCCCCAGCACTCACATAAAGCCAAACACAAAATGTGGTACATTTGCCTGGCATTAGTTTAAAGAGATCCCAGCACATTCACAAACACACACATAAATAAAATTCTAAAATTCAGATGTGTCATGGAAAGAGACATGCACAGTAGAGAAAAACTCAAGTCTGTCAGTCAAAATACAGAACCACCCAAACTTTGTCTCTCAGACATCAACCTCTTTTCATAGTCCTTAAAAGGTAGTCCCAGGCAATAATCTGGAGCCCTTGTGTACTTTCCCAGTCAGGTGGCCTGCTGCTACTTTGGCAATGCACTATTACTTTGCTCCTAATAAAGTTTCTTGATGCTTTAGGTTTCATGTACATCTTTTCAAATTTTTTGAATGCTATGCCAAGAACTTGGAAGCACATAGACAAAGACCACTAGTAATGCAGAATAAAATAGAATAGAGAACAATGAAATAAATCCGCAAAACCCCAGCCACCTAATTTTGACAAAGGTATCAAAAAATATATGCAGGGAAAAAAGATATCCTCTTCAACAAATGGTTCTTAAAAACTGAATATTCATTGACATAAGAATAAAACTAAATCTGTATCTCTCACCATGCACAAAAATAAATTTAGTATGGAGGTTGTTAGTGAAGTTTAAAAAGGGCTAGGAAGGTGGCTTAGGAGCTAAAGAGACTTGCTTACAAAGCTTGCTAGCCCAGGTGGGTTCACTTCTCCAGTATCCACATACCAGTTGCACAAAGTGGTGCATGCATCTAAAGTTTATTTGCAGCAGCAAGGGGCCCTGCTATGCATTTACTCTCTCCCTCCTCCCTCCCTCTTTCACTTTCTCTCTCCCTGCTGGGAAGTAAATAAATAAAAATATTTTATGTTAATAAATTCAAAATAGATCAAAGACTTTAGTGAAGATCTTAAACCTTGAAAGTGCTAGTGGAAAACACTCTACGATATGGACATGGATAAAAATATTTTTCTGAAAAGGACTCCAGTAGCTTAGGAAAGAATGCCAAGACTTGATAAATGCAACTAGATTAAATTAAGAAAGTTTTGCATAATAAATAAAACAATTGCTAGAGTAAAGAAACAGCCTACAGAATGAAAAAAATTGCTCAATATGCATATGAAAAGGGACTAAAATATATATAAAGAATTGCAAGATGTAATCACAAAAAAAAAAAAACATTTAACCAGTAAATGAGCTAATTAATTGAATGGATGATTCTCAAAAGAATAAATTTAAGTGGTCAATAAATATTTGAAAAATTGGTCAGTGTTCTTAGCGATCAAGGAAATACAAATTAAAACTGTTTTGAGATTCCCATCTCACGCTAATCAGAAAGGTAATCATTAGGAAAGCAAATGATAACTAATGCTGATGAGGATGTTGGGGAAAAGGAACGCTTATTTACTGTGGATGGGAATGAGACATGGTGTAGTCATTATGAAGGTCAGTGTAGAAGTCCTCAAATACTGAAAACAGAACTACCATATGGCTGAGCTAGACTGTACATGAAGTCCTCTAAATCAACATACCACAGGGGTACGTACACAACCATGTTTTCTGCTCTGTTCACAATAGCCAGGAAATAGAACCAGTCTAGATACCTATCTACAGATGAATGAATAGGAAAAATATGGTACATATTGGGACATGCAATGGAATTTTGTTCAGTTGTTAAGCAAAATTAAATCATGGTATCTATAGGAAAATTGATGCAATTGGGGATATTTATGTTAAGCAAAATAGGCTCAAAAATACAAATATCACATATTTTCTCTCATATGCAGACTCTATATTTAAATTCATGTGTGTGTGTGTGTGTGTGTGTGTGTGTGTGTGGTAGGAAAGGCACCATGAGAGAGAAGCAAGTAATCATAAGGGAGGGCAAGAAGAAAGATTAAAAGTACAGTGTAATCCAAAGGACTCATCTCATTTCCTTAGAAGTACGTGCTCAACCATGTTTATTGCTGCTCAATTTATAATAGCTGGGAAATGGAACCAGCCTAGATGTCCCTCAACTGATGAGTGGATAATGAAGATGTGGCACATTTATACAATGGAGTTCTACTCAGTGGTAAAGAAAAATGAAGTTATGAAATTTGCAGAAAAAATGGATGGACCTGGAAAGTATTATACTAAGTGAGGTAACCCAGGCCCAGAAAGCCAACCGCCACATGTTCTCTCTCATATGTGGATCCTAGCTACAGATGATTGGGCTTCTGCATGAGAAGGAAAATACTTAGTAGCAGAGGCCAGTAAGGTAAAAAGGAGACATAAAGGGAAGAGAAAGGAAGGGAGGAGGGTACTTAATAGGTTGATATTGTATATATGTAATTACAATGATTGTAATGGGGAGGTAATATGGTGGAGAATGGAATTTCAAATGGGAAAGTGTGGGCGTGGGGAGGGAGGGAATTACTATGGGATATATTTTATAATCATGGAAAATGTTAATAAAAATTAATAAATAAATAAATAAATTAAAGTACAGTGTAATGGATGCATCGGACACGAAAATAGAAGAGAAGCCCAGGCAGAGTGATGCTCTCCTGTAAGCCCAGCACTTGGAAGGTGGAAGCAAGAGGACCAGGAGTTCAAAGTCAGCCTTGTCTGCATATTGGGTTAGATGCCAGCCTAGACAACCTGAGACTCAGTGTTAATAAACCAAAGAAAGACAGGGAGAAGAGAAAGGAGGGGAGGAAATAGGGGAGAGGAGAGGAGAATAAAACAGGAGGGGGTGCTGGGGGGACGAGGAGGTCCACTGAGATGGGGAAGGTAGATGTGACAGATAGTGTAGAGAGGGATGAATAAGAATAAAGTTTAAACACACGCACACACTCACAAACACACGAAAATGCCATAATAAAACCCACTATTTTAGTGCTTAGTTTGAAAATATTTTTAAAGTACTGGAAGCTGAAGCAGATTACTTCTGCCATGTACAAATCCTGAGGCCTTAGGGTAAAAGTGGTCCTAAATCCCTGCTTAGCCTCAGGGAACTCTTAAATCCCTGCTTAGTCTTCTTTGCAGCTGTGAAGACATTGTGTTAGTGATTAAATAACAAGAAAGGTCTTTGAAAAGTAAAAAGTGCTATAAAAATAACAGTATTATTAAACTCCTCAGGTTGATTGAAAATTTAAAATACCATGTGTTATTCCTTTTGTATCATAATCATAAAATCTTAAACTAGACTTTAAAGCTCTATCAAAGAAGACAATCCTTTCTTACTTGGTCCACCACAATTATTGCCAAAGTCCAGCACAGTGTGACCTAAGAAGATTGCAAGGGTCATGGGCCAGCCAGCCAGGAAGAACCATTGTGAATGACATATTATAGAGAAGTGTGTATCTCCTTTGAGTCTGATGTGAGGCTACAGTTGCTATGGTTGCTCATCTTGATACTGTGATGGTTCTGTTCATTGGAGAACCTCACCTAATTCTATTATATAGGTACGAAGGAACAGAAGTTGGGCAGACAGCTGGACATGAAGTGGAGAAGAGCATGGACACACTGAGCTGAATCTGTCTCTCACCACGTCCAACCTCAGTTACTCAGGTGACCTGCAGGAGAAGCTACTCTCAAGTAGGAACTTTGAGTCAGGCAATCCTGCCAGCCCTGGAGAAGCTGCAGGTCCAGGTACTGTCCACCTGGCCACTCCGTGAATAGAGCAGAAAAGAAAAACAATCTGCTCAGCTTGCCCTGCACCAAATTAAAAAAGAAAAGAAAAGAAAAAAAAAAAACATGGTTTTGTTTTGTTTTGTTTCCCTAATCTCATGCAGAGCTCTCTGTGGACAAGGCCAATCATGAAATATACAGGGAAGCAAATTCTAGAAGACACACTTCCGGTTAGGTGACACTGACATAATATAAATCCCTCAAACAGGCATTTAATTTTTCTCAAACCAATGAATGTGTTTCAACCTACGAGCAGTGTTTTGTTATTAGTTTAAGGGAAAATGGCTATGGCTATTTGGGCAGAAGTTCCACATAGTATATAGCTGCTCCCAAAACTGGAAGTTCTCCACCTGAGAGGAAGAGCTTCTCGCTCTGTTGTTCCTGTGGGCACCTTCAGATGTTCAAACCAGAAAGAAGGGCTATTAGGAAGGATCAGTGTGTGCAGACATTGACTAAGAGGGTCAGGCGGCAGAGACAGAGATCCAGTAAGGTTCAAATATCCTCAATGTGAGAAGTAAAACAAGGAGTGTAGTTCAGAGATGATGCATGTGCTTAGAATGTACAAGGCTCCAGGGTTCAATTCCCAGACCCCTACCCCTGCGCCAAAACTAGAAGTAAAGGAGGAAATGAGTTTCCACATATCTTGTCAGCCTAGGAATCATGATTCACAGACTTGTATTAAAACTTTTCCTTGAGAAAATTTTACAGGACCCTAGGTGTATAAATGGGTACAGAGCCAGGTGTGGTGGTTCATATATGAAATTTGAGCACTAGGTAAGTGGGGGCAGGAGAATCTGCATAGCTTTATAGACAGCCTGGGCAACACAGTAAATTGGAGGCCTGATTGGGCTAAATTGAAAGAATCTATCTAAACACAAATGAAATGTTTACTGGCTATAAATCATTAAAAAAAAAACTTGTTGTTTTTAGGTAGAATCTCACTCTAGTCCTGGTTGACCTGAAACTCACTGTGTATAGCCCAAGCTAGCCTCAAACTCATGACAATCCTCCTACCTCAGCCTCCTGAGTGCCAGAATCAAAGATGTGTGCCACCAAGCATAGCCTTAAAATTTGTTTTTAAAATAATTTTTTCTATACTTATAATTTTACCACTTATAGACTAAATCCAATATATATATATATGACAGATTATACTCGCTTATCTCCTCACCCCTTCTCTCATTTCCCTGAGGGCCTCCTCAGTGGTATTCACTGTGGGGTCATGTAGGCATTATTCACTCCCTATAGGGTAGTGGGGAGAACATGTCTCAGGGTATTCCTACCCACTCTGTGGCTCTTGTAATCTTCCCACCTCCTCTTCTGCTATGTTCCCTGAGCCATGGCTGGCCATCAATAGTCTGATTTAGTGTTGATTTCTCTATAGCCTCTGGATTTCTGATTTGATGGGTTTTGATTGATCCCTGTGTCTGTCACCATACCCCGGAGCTGGTTGCTAGCAGTAAGAGTAGTATTCATGTTGCCACTTCCTCTGCAATTTCTCCTGTGCCTGGGCCTGGGCACATGTGGTAGAGGTCACACATCTTGTGGTGGGCAGTCAGCTATCTGCTTGTCTTATCAATGGACCTCGTTTCTCTTCCATTTTCTCTGCTTTCTGTAAAATAAGACGGATTTTGCAACCAAGAATGAGAGCAGTTTAGGTTAAAAAGGGTATTCAAAGTTATCTACGAGGTTTTTTGGTGTGCAAGCCTTCTTTTCTTCTCCAGAGAACAGTGGGAGCTTCTCTCTGAATCTATGAGCTTCTGGCCCACAGGATTCTGACTTGGTTTCTAGTACCTGGTATGAGTTCTCTCCAACTTCTCTGTATTGGCCCTCATGTCCCATCAGAGAACAGGTGGTTACCTGCAGAGGTGATGTGCCACTATTGTATCAGTGTGCACTTCTTGTCCGGCTGTTTGACTTCATGGCCTGCAGGGTCCCCTGCTTATTCATGCTGTTGGTGACCATTGTCCTCCAGCGGCTCCCATAGGGCTTTCAAGCACTAGGGGAGCTCACTGGGAGGGAACTAGTAAAAATGAGTTTTTAAAACAAGAATTAAATCTTTCATGCTGCTTTCACTCTTGGTCAGAGAAGCTTTTTTTTGCTGTTGGCAGTGACTACTCAAAATTTGCAAAAGTGCTGAGAACAAGTGACGATTGAGTGTTCAGCATAAAGTGAGACATCTCTATCGCCCCCTCCAAGGCTTGTGGAACACCACAGAAGACAAGGCAGAGAGAATTTCAGAGCCAGAAGACGGGAAGAGTGTTTTGGAATGCTGTCTCATGGACATGAAGTGGCTCTTGCAGTCGTGACCTCACAGCAACTAGTTCTTCTGTGAAATCAGCACAATACTGGGCCCATCCACATTCTGTCATGGATGGTGAAGGAGGGGGGAAAAGGTCCAAAAGTAGAAGAGGAACTACTTGGAAAGAAGGGGTTAAGCAGAAGGAGCATGAGGATGGGGGACAAGAGAAGGTGACAAGAGGAGATAATGATCAAAATATATACATGCATGAAAATTGTCAGTACAAAGTTTGAAAAAGAATTAAGTCTTGGCTGGATATTTCCTACTGCAGGACATACGAGTATCTTCAAAGTTCATCAACATTTTGTTTTCATAATCATCATTGCTGTGATTGCCACTTCATATAAGCACACAGGACAAGGTGGCAGAAGTATGTGTAGGGCCATTTCAGAAATTGCTGATGAAAGAGGATAGGAGAAAGCTAACTTTTTCAGGCCATCTCAGTTAGGGATTGAGGCTCAAGGAGAACCAGGAGGTGCAAGCTCACTTCCCCTGGCACCAGAAGCTCTTGGCAAAAATGTTTGGTTGTGACTGACCCACAGCACCCCTGCTTGCTGCCCACAGTCTAAGATGCTAGCTGGGTGGGCTGACCCAACTGGACTGACCCTCAGGTTCATCCTCCAAACTTACCAGCCAATCGGGGTCTTCCCCTTACATACCTAAATCTGATGCTGTAAAGGCTGAGGCCTTCCAGCCCCTCCCTCTCTTCTCTCTGGACATGACCCTCAGTATGTGTTGGTGAGACCGTGAGACTCTTCCCTTCACTTGGGCCACAGGGTCACACATGAGCCAGTGGGAGAGCATTACATTGTTTCTTGATCTACACTTTTCCACTTGCCTCTGCTTTATAATTTGGGGTAACATCTCACTTCAATTATATGTATAATTTTTCTCTGATCTCTGAATGTACCATGTGGGAGCCTTCACAGGCTCTGGACTTGCTGCCTGCGTACTTGTTCTAAACTCATGATAACCGTAAGTGTAACCCTCTTCATCATTCATTTCTCCTCTGAATCTCTCCTCTGTTTTGAGGTTTCCCCTCTTCAGGAGAACACAAGGCAGATGTCACGAGTCTTCTTTCTGAGTCTCTGCATATTCAGTTTTTACCCCACAGGCTCTCAGTTTCTCTTCTGCTTTGATACTTTCTTTCTTCAGGAAAGCACATAGCAGACCCCATGTGTGTGGTTTCTGAGCTTCTCCACGTATACATATAAATTTTACTTTCCTTGTGCTTACAACTCTGTTCCAGTCCTTTTCTAAAACCCTCAACTTCTCTTAAATGAACCTTATAAACTGTGCAGGGCTTCCACATGAGAGCATGTTTCCTAAACCCCACCATTTGTGATTTCCCCCTTAACGAACTTAATAGCTCATAACTTATCCTTCTTTGAGTCTGTCCTTATTAAAGGTAGGACAGAACCCAAAACTTGGCATTCATAAATTCTGGAGTACCCCTCCTGAACCTCAAAATCCTGCATACTGAAAGGCTGGGGAGAAGGTTCAGTGGTTAAGAGCACTTGTTTGTAAAGCTTTATGGCCTACATTCAATTCCCCTGTAAAGGCAAAGTGACACATGCATCTGGAGTTCATTTGCAGTGGCAAGAGACCCTGGCATGCCTGTTTACTCGTGTGTGTGTGTGTGTGTGTGTGTGTCCTCCTTGTAATTTTCAAAAGCACACAGTCTAACACAACACAATCTCAAAGATATACTATCTGGATACTTACATGCTAAGAAATGACAGTTGAAAGTATAAGGAGTCTTTGTTTTCATAACTAAACCATCATGCTTCTATTATAACAGAAAACTTTGAATATACATTGAAAACAGTCAGTTCATAACATGCCATAGTGTGGAATTTGAGCTGAGGTGTTACAGGAGGCTTTCTCGGGCACTGTACAATGGACGGCATGGGCTCTAAGTGCGCTCATTGTAAGTTCCTAGCCAAGGCTGCAGTAAAGTTCTAGGTTGCAAGATGGACTGCAGTGTAGCCAGCTCTGAGATGAACTTCCAGACACAGTTTATGGGAGGAAGGGGTTTATTTGTAACTTACAGAGCTAGGGGAAGTTTCATAATGGTGGAAGAGACTGGCCGCTTTCACAAATCCAAGCAGATAGATGAAGCACTAGCAGCCAGTACACATCAAATGCAACAAGCAGCAGGGGCCCAAACAAAGATCCACCCCCATGACACCTGCTCCAGCTAGGCAACTAGGACTAGCTTTAATAAAGCACCTAAGTCTACTTGGCATGATGTGAGTTCAAGGCCAGCTGCATAGTGACTTCAGATCCACCTGGGCTAGAGTGAGACCCTACCTCAAAATACAAAAAAATAAAAATAAAAAAATAAAAACACCAAAGTCTGTTGGGGGGCATACATTGGCATACATTCAAACTGCACAGGCTGGGTGAAGTGGTACACACCTTTAATCCCAGCATTTGAGAGGCTAAGGTAGGATGATCACCATGAAGTTGAGACCAGCCTGGACTACACAGTGACTTCTAGGTCAGCCTAGGGCTGGAGTGAGACCCTAACTCAAAGAAAACAATAATGATGATGATGATGATGATGATGATGATGATGAGGCACAGCATGACAGAGTCCTTTAAGGACTTCATCAGGACTTTACTTCATTTGATTTCTAAGTAGATTGGTTGATGAGCATTCAAAAACCTTTTTACTGCTGCCAAACTTCTCACAACCCTCCACATTTGTGAACTTATGACCAGACCTACAGTTTAAGAAGCTATGCTAGAGGGCTGGAGAGATGGCTTAGCACTTAAGGCATTTGCCTGCAAAACAAAAAGGACCCCGGTTTGATTCCCCAGGACCCATGTTAGCCAGATGCACAAAGGGGTGCAAGCGTCTGGAGTTCGTTTGCAGTGGCTAGAGACCCTGGCATGTCCATTCTCTCTCTGTATCTCCCTCCCTCCCTCCCTCTTTCACTGCCAAATAAATAAATAAATGAAATGAAATATAAAAACAGAAGCTATGGTATAAAGAGCTCTTTTACTCCCCTAGTTTTACAACTACCTTCATATTGTTTTTGTTTTCTTATTTTCCTAGAATAATTATCAGTGATGTGCCAAAAATGAAAACAAAATTATTTAGCTCCATCCTCCAACCCCCCCCCCCCCCCGACAATACTGGAGGTTGAGCCTAGAACCTTACACATGCTAAGCAGCACCGCACCTAGAGCTATATCCTCAGCCCTCTTCTGTACTATTTTATTTTGAGACTGGGACATACTAACTTGCTCAGGCTAGCTTTGAATTCGCTAGGGGAGGCCAAACAGTTCTTAGACATGAGATCCTCCTGCCTTAGCATCTAAAGCAGCTGGGAATTCACCTATGTGCCACCAGGCTCAGTCTACAGCTCACCTTTCTTTGGGGTGTAGGAAGGAAAGAAGGTTGGAACACTCAACCATCTTTTTATTCAATCTATATCTCTTCCCTATTATTCCATGATTAATTTTATTTTATATTCTTGAGATAGGGTCTCACACAGCCCAAACTGGCTTCAAGCCTGCTATGAAGCTGAGGCTAGCCTTAAACTCCTCATGCTCCTGCCTCTACCTCCCAAGTGCTGGGATCCCCTGTGTGTACCATCACACCTGGCTGCATCAACTTTAGACATTCACGCAATTCATGAGAATTTCTTTATTCCCTTGCATCTTTATGTCACCGGTGAACAGGCATTTTCCTGGTGTTCTTCAAGAGAACTGACCTCTCTCCCAGTGTATGTGAGCTTCTTGAGGAGATTAAAAAGACATCAAGGAGCCCTCTCAATACTTGAGTAGGTATGTGAAAATGATCTTCCTCTGTGAGTTCCACTTCCTATCAGCTGCAAGACTACCTGGACAATAGGGATTGGACATACAGCACTCCACCTATTGCTTTGTCCATAATAGCCAGATATATAACCATCTATCCAAAACATACAGACAGGGGCTGGAAAGATTGCTTAGTGGTTAAGGCAATTGCCTGCAGAACCTAAGGACCCAGGTTTGATTCCCCAGGGCCCATGTAAGCCAGATGCACAAGGTGGCACATGCACCTGGAGTTCGTTCGCAGTGGCTGGAGGCCCTGGCATGATCATTGTCTCCCCCACCCCCTCTCTCTCCCTCTTTCTGCCTCAGTGGCTAATGCTCTTGCCTGCAATACCCAACCACCCAGGTTTGATGCCCCATTACCCACATAAACTCAGATGCACAAAGTGGCTCATACATCTGGAATTTGTTTACAGTGGCTAGAGGCCCTGATGTTTCCATTCTCTCTCTCTCTTTCTCTCTGTTTCTCTCTGCTTGTGAATAAATAAATATTTTTTAAATGAGTTCAAGGCTAGCCTTGGCTACATAGTGAGTTGAAGGCTAGTCCGAGCTAACTGAGATGAGCGGAAAAAAGGGAGAGAGGGAACTTGATGCATTTGAAATCCTGTTTACAAATGAGAACTGCAGTTAAACACCTAAAAACATACTTTTTATAACAACTAGGTGGTCTTTCTGGTGAACTTAATGTCACATAATATTTAATATATGGAAACGCTGGTGATTGAAGCATTTTTGTGAGGGGTTGCTGAAATGGCTGTTAGCTTCTTTGACTCTAAAAGGCAGTCATCATGTCCCGAGGAGCCTTGGATGAATGGATTTGCCTTATCTTCTTAAAGCTTTGACATACACTGACACAACCAGTTCTTCAGTTAAAATTAGGTAAAGTCTTTCAAATTAAAAACCCTCAGATTTTCCATGGAAAACTATTATCATAGTTGGTTGCATTTTTTGTTTTTGTTCTTGTTGTTGCTTGTCCTCAAAGCACTTCAAAGATAAGACCAAAATTGTGAATAAGAATTCCCGAACTTCCGGTTAAGATGGCGGCGTACGTACCATGCCAAAGCTGCTTAGGGGGGAAAAAGACCAAAAAAAACTCAGCAAAATACACACTTTTACTAAAAAGTGAGGTGTATAGGAAATTGAGGCGGCAGCGGAGAAGTAGAAGAGTTATAGAGCATCCAGAGCCTGCACAGGTGGGAAAAGCGGCTCCGGCAGCTCGGCCAACCATCGCAGCCATGGCGCAGCAGAAAGCCGCCAGACTCTCGGCTCGAGCCGCAGGAAAAGCCAGGTGCGGGATTTTCCCCTCACACCGCACTCTCCGCAACTCGGGAAATGTGAGGGGAGAGCGGCAGCGAGCAGCGGAGGAGAAGACCGCAAGGTAGAAGAACACGTGGAGCAGCGAGACAACCAGAGCAGCCGCGGCTCCCTCCCCTCCCCCACTGCCTGAGCCCAGCTCCAGCGAACGCAGCAGCAGCCCGGGACCCGGCCACGCCAACTTGGGCTGACAGCAGGACCCAAGCAGGAGCAGAGTTCGGCAGCAACTTCAGCGGCTCCAGCACCAGTACCAGCGGCCCCAGCAGCAGCAGACCCAGGAGCGGCAGCGGCGGCAGATCCCGCAGCAGCGGCTTCGGGGGGAGCAGCGGCGGTGGACACGGCAGCGGCAGCTTCAGCAGCAGTGGTGGCTCCGGTGGTGGCAGCTACGGCAGCAGCAGAGGCAGCAGCAGCGGCTCGGTTTGCCCCGTAGGAAAAGCAAGTGCACAGCTCCAGAAATCAGAACAGCAGCCCGACGACCCAGGCAGCAACTTGACTGAGACCAAAATCACCCAAGGTAACTGGGATTGCACCAGGGAAGGGTCTCACTTGGTCACAAGCTGACTTGGATACCTCAACAGACCAGAAATCTAAACCTCTTTGTTGATAGAGGATCTGGTCATTATAATAACTACTCTTGCATACATACTCGGGGCTGTTTTTGATTGAATGTGTACAGTGTTTAGTTAAATTTTACAATCTACCTGTATTTTATTCCACTCAGCCTGCTTGAATACTCCTATAGCAGGGAAACTCAACCCCTAAGAACATCTTTGTAGATACTCTGAGAGTCTTAAGAGCCACACCTAATACCTTAAGGTCCTACCCTGAAAATATATTACATCAAATCAATTGATACAGCTAAGAATACACAGCTAGCTAGAAAATCCGAGCATTAACTTAATCCAAGATGCAAAAATATATACATTATAACACAAGAAACACTAAAAAGCAAGATGATATAAATCCACCTAAAAGTATTAATGCATCAGAAATGTCCTCCACTGAGAAAGAGTTAGAGGAAATGCCTGAGAAAGAGTTCAAAAGAATAATTATAAATATGTTCAAAGAGGTCAAAGAACACATGAAAACAATCAAAGAAGAAATCAAAGAGGAATCAAAGAAGAGGCAGGACACCAATTTAATGAAATAAAGAAGGCAATACAAGACATAAATAGGGAAATAGAAATAATAAAGAAAAACCAGTCAGAATTACTAGCAATGAAGGACACAGCTAATGAAATAAAAAACTCTGTAGAAAATCTCACCAGTAGGATGGATGAGGGAGAGGACAGAATATCTAAGCTAGAAGACCAGGTGGCAGACCTAATGCAATCCAACAAAGAGAAAGACAAACTTATAGAAAAGTATGAGTGGGAATTTCAAGATATTCGGGACACTATGAAAAGATCCAATATAAGAATTCAGGGCATAGTAGAAGGAGAAGAACTCCACTCCAGAGGCATAGTAGGCATCTTCAACAAAATCATAGAGGAAAATTTCCCCCAAATTGGGAAAGAGGTGCCAATACAGTTACAGGAAGCCTTTAGAACCCCAGCCAGACAAAACCCAGAAAGAACCTCTCCTCGTCATATTATAATCAAACTTCCAAACACACAAACCAAAGAAAAAATATTGAAAGCAGTTAGAGAGAAAAATCAAGTCACCTACAAAAGCAAGCCCATCAGGATTACAGCAGATTATTCAACACAAACTTTTAAAGCCAGAAGGGCTTGGAGTGATATATTCCAAGTTCTGAAAGATAACAACTGTCAACCAAGGTTACTTTATCCTGCAAAGTTATCCATTCAAGTACATGGAGAAATAAAGACATTCCATGACAAAAGCAGGTTAAAGGAGTATTTGAAGACAAAACCAGCTCTACAGAAAATACTTGATAGAATCCTCCATGCTGAACAAAAGGAAAAGCACACATAAAAGGAACCTAGAAAAAACAAGCTATACTCAAATACCAGTTAACAGAAGAGAGCACAGGTAGAACCAGTAACACACACACATACACAAAAATGGCAAACATAAATACACACCTTTCAATAATATCTCTTAATATCAACGGTCTCAATGCCCCAACGAAAAGACATAGATTTGCAGACTGGGTTAAAAAGCAGGATCCTACAATTTGTTGTCTCCAAGAAACTCACCTTTCTACAAAGGATAGACATTATCTTAGGGTGAAAGGTTGGAAGACGGTGTTTCAAGCAAATGGGCCTAGAAAACAAGCAGGCGTTGCTATCCTAATATCAGACAGGGTAGACTTTAGTCCGACGTTAGTCAAGAAAGATAAGGAAGGTCACTTTATATTGATTAAGGGCACACTCCAACAGGAGGACATTGCAATCCTAAACATATATGCACCTAACATGGGGGCTCCCAAATTCGTCAAACAAACACTATTAGAACTAAGGTCACAGATAACATCAAACACAGTGGTGGTGGGTGACTTTAACACCCCACTCTCATCAATTCACAGGTCATCCAGGGAAAGAATAAACAGAGAGGCATCTGGACTAAATGAGGTCATAGAAGGAATGGACCTAACAGATATATACAGGACATTTCATCCAAAGGCTGCAGAATATACATTCTTTTCAGCAGCACATGGAACATTCTCTAAGATAGACCATATATTAGGACACAAAGCAAATCTTAACAAATTCAGGAAAATTGAAATAATTCCTTGCATTCTATCTGACCACAATGGAATTAAACTACAAATCAGTAGCAAGAAAGGCTATAGAGCATACACAAAATCATGGAAACTAAACAATACACTACTAAATGATGAGTGGGTCAATGAAGAAATCAAAAAGGAAATCAAAAAATTTATAGAGTCAAATGATAATGAGAACACAACATACCAAAATCTCTGGGACACAATGAAGGTAGTTCTAAGAGGTAAATTTATAGCCTTAAGTGCCTATATTAAGAAATTAGAAAGGTCGCAAGGAAACGACCTAATGCTTCGCCTTAAAGCCTTGGAAAAAGAAGAACAAGGCAAACCAAATATAGTAGACGGGAAGAAATAATAAAGATTAGGGCAGAAATTAATGAAATAGAAACAAAAAGAACAATCCAAAGAATTAATGAAACAAAGAGTTGGTTCTTTGAAAGGATAAACAAGATTGATAAACCCTTAGCAAATCTGACCAAAAGAAAGAGAGAAGAGACACAAATTAATAAAATCAGAGATGAACAAGGTAACATCACAACAGATTCCAGAGAAATTCAAAAAATCATAGGGACATACTATAAAAGCATATACTCCACAAAGTATGAAAATCTGAAAGAAATGGATGATTTCCTTGATCTATATGACCTACCTAAATTAAATCAAAATGAGATTAATCACTTAAATAGACCTATAACAAACATGGAGATCAGAACAGTTATCAATAATCTCCCAACTAAAAAAAGCCCAGGCCCGGATGGATTCACTGCTGAATTTTACCAGACTTTTAAGGAAGAGCTAACACCATTGCTTCTTCAGCTTTTCCAGGAAATAGAAAAAGAAGGAATTCTACCAAACT
This sequence comes from Jaculus jaculus, assembly GCF_020740685.1. Classification (NCBI taxonomy): domain Eukaryota; kingdom Metazoa; phylum Chordata; class Mammalia; order Rodentia; family Dipodidae; genus Jaculus; species Jaculus jaculus. Next base: position 104,168,349 of record NC_059103.1, read on the forward strand.
CCTTCTATGAGGCCAGCATCACCTTGATACCAAAACCAGGCAAAGATAGAACAAAAAAAGAAAATTACAGACCAATCTCCCTCATGAACATAGATGCAAAAATTCTCAACAAAATATTGGCAAACAGTTTACAAGAGTATATCAAAAAGATCATTCACCCTGACCAAGTAGGCTTTATCCCAGAGATGCAGGGATGGTTCAACATACGCAAATCTATAAATGTAATACATTACATAAACGGGTTGAAGGACAAAAATCACATGATCATCTCATTAGATGCAGAGAAAGCATTTAACAAAATCCAACATCCCTTCATGATAAAAGTCCTACAGAGACTGGGAATAGAAGGAACATATCTCAATATAATAAAGGCTATTTATGACAAGCCTACAGCCAACATATTACTAAATGGGGAAAAACTGGAAGCTTTTCCACTAAAATCAGGAACAAGACAAGGGTGTCCACTCTCACCACTTATATGTAATATAGTACTGGAAGTCTTAGCCATAGCAATAAGGCAAGAGACACACATAAAAGGGATACAAATTGGAAAGGAAGAAATCAAGTTATCATTATTTGCAGATGACATGATTCTATACATAAAGGACCCTAAAGACTCTACTAGCAAGCTGTTAGAGCTGATCAAAACCTACAGCAATGTAGCAGGATACAAAATAAATACACAGAAATCAGTAGCCTTCGTATATGCTAACAACAAACACACAGAGGATGAAATCAGAGAATCACTCCCATTCACAATTGCATCAAAAAAAAAATAAAATACCTTGGAATAAACCTAACCAAGGAAGTAAAGAATCTATACAATGAGAACTTTAAAACACTCAAGCGAGAAATTGCAGAAGACACTAGAAAGTGGAGAAACATCCCTTGTTCCTGGATTGGAAGAATCAATATCGTGAAAATGGCAATCTTACCTAAAGCAATCTACACATTTAATGCAATCCCTATCAAAATTCCAAAGGCTTTCTTCATGGAAATAGAAAAAACAATCCAAAAATTCATTTGGAATCACAAAAAACCTCGAATATCTAAAATAATACTGAGCAACAAAAAAGAGGCTGGTGGTATCACCATACCTGATTTTAACCTATACTACAGAGCCATAGTAACAAAAACAGCATGAGCATGGTACTGGCACAAAAACAGACATGTAGATCAGTGGAACAGAATAGAGGACCCAGATGTAAGCCCAAGTAGCTATAGCCACCTGATATTCGATAAAAATGCCAAAAATACTCATTGGAGAAGAGACAGCCTCTTCAGCAAATGGTGTTTTGAAAACTGGATAAATATCTGCAGAAGGATGAAAATAGATTCTTCTCTCTCGCCATGCACAAGAATTAAGTCCAAATGGATTAAAGACCTTAACATCAGACCGGAAACTTTGAAACTGCTAGAGGAAAAAGTAGGGGAAACCCTTCAACATATTGGTCTTGGCAAAGACTTTCTGAATACAACCCCAATTGCTCAGGCAATAAAACCACAGATTAACCACTGGGACCTAATGAAATTACAAAGATTTTGCACTGCAAAGGACACAGTGAAAAAAGCAAAGAGGAAACCTACAGAATGGGAAAAAATCTTCGCCAGCTATATATCTGATAGAGGATTAATATCTAGGATATACAAAGAACTCAAAAGTTAAATAATAAGGAATCAAACAAGCCAATCAAAAAATGGGCTATGGAGCTAAATAGAGAGTTCTCAAAGGAAGAAATACGAATGGCATATAAGCATCTAAAAAAATGTTCTACGTCACTAGTCATCAGGGAAATGCAGATTAAAACTACATTGAGATTCCATCTCACTCCTGTCAGATTGGCCACCATCATGAAAACAAATGATCATAAATGTTGGCGGGGATGTGGAAAAAAAGGAACCCTTCTGCACTGCTGGTGGGAATGCAATCTGGTTCAGCCATTGTGGAAAACAGTGTGGAGGTTCCTAAAGCAGCTAGAGATTGATCTACCATATGACCCAGCTATAGCACTCCTAGGCATATATCCAAAGGACTCATCTCATTTCCTTAGAAGTACATGCTCAACCATGTTTATTGCTGCTCAATTTATAATAGCTGGGAAATGGAACCAGCCTAGATGTCCCTCAACAGATGAGTGGATAATGAAGATGTGGTACATTTATACAATGGAGTTCTACTCAGCGGTAAAGAAAAATGAAGTTATGAAATTTGCAGAAAAATGGATGGACCTGGAAAGTATTATACTAAGTCAGGTAACCCAGGCCCAGAAAGCCAAGCGCCACATGTTCTCTCTCATATGTGGATCCTAGCTACAGATGACTGGGCTTCTGCGTGAGAATGAAAATACTTAGTAGCAGAGGCCAGTAAGTTGAAAAGGAGACATAAAGGGTGGAGAAAGGAAGGGAGGAGGATACTTAATAGGTTGATATTGTATATATGTAATTACAATGATTGTAATGGGGAGGTAATATGATGGAGAATGGAATTTCAAACGGGAAAGTGTGGGGGTGGGTAGGGAGGGAATTACCATGGGATATATTTTATAATCATGGAAGATGTTAATAAAAATTAAAAAAAAAAAAAAGAATTCCCAACTGGTTCCTCTAATGAAAATCCATTCAGGTTTCCAAGCTGGGTTGAGACCATCTCTCTTCCCCCAGACACAGCCCTGTCAGGGAAAGCGGATGATAACAGTCTCTGTAGGGCATAAGTAAGGAATTTATTCTCTCTGCTCACCAGTACTTGCTCTAGCCCTCTCTCCTGCTTTGTGATGTGATGGCCTTTAGGATGATGGTGAGGAAGGTTAAAGAGATAGCTCAGAGCTGGAGAGATGGTGTAGCAGTTAAGGTGCTTGCCTGCACAGCCTAATGACCCTGGTTCAGTTACCCAGTACCCACTTAAAGTCAGATGCACAGCATCTGTAGTTCATTTGCAGCAGCTAGAGGCTCTGGTATACTTGCTCCCTTTCTCTCTCTCTCTCTTTCTCTCTCTCTCTTTCTCTCTCTCTCACTCTCATTCTCATTCTCCTCTCTGTCTACCTCTGCTTGCAAGTAAATAAATAAAAAATTTTTACAAAAAGAATATAGGGTAGAGAGATGGCTTAGTGATAAGGTACTTACCTGCAAAGTACAAGGACCCAGGTTCAATTCCCCAGTACCCATTACCCATGTAAGCCAGATGTACATGGTGATGCATTCATCTAGAGTTCGTTTGCAGTAGCTAGAGGCCCTGGCATGCCCATTCTCCCATTCCTTCTGCCCCACCTCTCTCTCTCTCTCTCTCTCTCTCTCTCTCTCTCTCTCTCTCTCTCATAAAATAAATAAATGAAATTTAAATTTACAAAGAATATATCTCAGTTGCAGAACTATTCCCTAGTATGTATGAGGTCCTAGGTTCAATGACCAACAGCAAAATACTATTACTAATAATAATGATAGCAATAATGATAATAAAGAGTTGAAGAGTTCTTGTGGAAGATACCCAACACTGACTCTGGTTTCCATACACAAATGCCCACACATATGAATATGCATACACATGCTAAAAACGCTTGATAAGATAAAGTCCAAATTTCTTATCAGGTATTTGAATTCATAACAATCCATTTTAATTGTTTTTAAGTTAACATATAAGGAAAGGAGTTTCACTATGCCATTTTCGTACATATGACATTGTACTTTGTTGTAATTCATAACTTCCCCCATTGTTCCCCCACATGTCCTCTTCAGCAATCTATTTTCTTAATATTTTACCACTGACTTTGATGATAAAGCAACTGCTACTAGAAATAGGATTAAAGCCAGGCTTGGTGGCACACACCTTTAATCCCAGCACCCAGGAGGCAGAGATAGGAGGATCACTGAGAGTTCAAGGCCACCCTTTGACTACATAGTGAATTCCAGGTCAGCCAGAGTGAAATCCTACCTCAAAAAACCAAAAAAAGAAAGAAATAGGATTAAAACCACCAGGACACCTGTCCCCACTAGCAATAGGCTTCTAGCACAAAGAGGAATTGCAAAGAAATTCAGAATAGTAAGGGGGGAAGGCAAGGTGTCAAAGGCATAGAGTGAATGCAAGCCCACAGAGCCAGCATGGAGGGGAGGGCTTCAGCATCCTCGGTCATCCTGGACAAGGAAGAGTCTCTCCATCTGAGTATTCTGTGATAGTCTCCTCTCCATGGAAATGTTACCCAAGCAACTGGTTACTCTCTCAAGTCTGAGGCTCCTCTCATGCCAAACAGGAATGTGAGCTAAACAGCAGGCTCACGATCCAAGGCAACATGACAATTTTCTGACAGACTCTAAAAACAAGTAAGAGATATTCTTGTAGATTTAACTAACCACCCAAAGTGACTAAAATGGGAAAGAAAAATAAGACAAAACAAAAACAAGAGAGACTGTGGTATGTGTTATTCATTCATATTTTGTGGGTTGTCTTACTGTTTGTTTTGTCAGCTATTTTTATTAATAATGAGCAAAATAGAAAAACAGGGTGGGACACAAATAGAAAATGCATATTTAGGGTCTCTGGCTGAGGAAAGGCAAAGGCAAAGGGAACAAGAGCAAGGACTGGCTCCCATGAAACCCACACAGATGGGCTCATTCATGCAAGGGCGGTAATGGGGATTCCCCCTTGCACACGGGGAGACAGTCCTGGGCAAACACACCCACCATGGGGATTGTCTTCACACAGAACCTGGAAGGGGGAATGCATATAAGCTTAGGGTCTAGAAAAAGTCAGGCTCAATGCCTGACTGCATCACTTTCTAACAATTTTATCAGTTTAATCTTCTGTGAGAAGGAAAAGAGATCTTTCTTGCAGATAGCTTGTCAGAAACTAGGCGATGATAGCCCAGCATGGTAGCATACTCCCACATCCCAGCACTCGGGGGCTAAGGCAGGAGGACTATGAGTTCAAGGTCAAACTGGCCTACATAGCCAAACACTGCTAAGGGAGTCTGAGGTACAGGAGAAGATATGTGAAGAAATTGGATTACAGTAGAAAGTCAGAAAATCATAGATAGTGGGTCTTTGATTGGTAGGTTGGTTTGGTTTGTATGTACTGGGTATAACCACATGGGGACCCATAGAGCAACTTTTGGATTTTTGCACTTCTTTTGAGCCACAGTCTCTCTCTCATCTCATTGGCATTCATTGCTGTATTTGCCAAGCTAGCAGACCCACAAGCTTTCAGGAAATTCTCCTGTCTCTGCCTCCATCTCACCATCAGCATACTGGGATTATAGAAGCCTGCCACAGATTCTGACTTTTACAGTCTGGGGAACTAAACTCAGGTACTCAGGCTGGATAGCAAGTGCTTTATTCACTGAGCCATCCCCCCAGCCCCAAAACTAAACCAAAACACTTCTATGTAAGATACGCACGAGCCATTGGAAAAGCAGAGTGGGACCAACAGTGTGAGTACATCTTCTCAGCAGCAAGCAACCCTCACAACCCACCCTCAGCAGACATGTACAGATTAAGAGAAATTACTTTAGAGTTTAGGTCAAGTCTGTAATCAACCCTTAATAAATTACAGATGCTATTATTGTCATTCTTCATTTATGAATTGAAGATATGGCAGAAAAGTGACACTGTTCCTTTCAAAATGACCCCATACCATTACCTCCTGTCAGCCATACGCACAGAAGAAAGTAAGACTCTGCCTTTCAACTTTTCCTTTTCAGACTTTTTTTCCTCTTCATGCTGTTTTCCCTAACAAAGGGGCCAGTAATATTTTTAGAAAAAGTCCTTTTGGTTTATCTTTTTCCTAAGGCACTGTGGAGAATTAAGTGATTGTAAAAGTCTTGGAGTCAAGAGTGGTAAATGCACAAACAATAATTATATGATTGTCATTGTTTCCTATGATAACTGCTGTGTTACTTTTCTCATTGCTGTGACTAAAATACCTGACAAGAGGAACTTAAGGAAGAAAGGGTTTATCATAGCTCACAGTTTGAGGGTAGAGTCCATCATTGTGAAGAATGCATGGCAGTGGGACTGTGAGGCAGCTCGCCATGTTGTGTGCCGTCAGGAAGCAGAGAGCTGAAGGCTACTGCTCACTCCTTTTCATGTAATCTGAGATCCCAGCTGATGATGACACCCACATTCAGAACAGGTCTTTCCTCCATAGTTGAATGTTTCTGGAAACCCTCACATACATGCCCAGAGACATGTTTCCATGGTGATTCTAAATCTAGTAAAACTGACAATGAAAATTATTACACTCATGGGCAAGTGACTAAAAATTCCAGAGTATATATTTTGGTCATTAGTCCTTGTATCAGTTACTTCCTCATTGCTGGGACAAAATACCTGACCAGAAGCACCTTAAGGAAGGAAATGATTTAATGTCAGTTTAGTTTTGAGGAGAAATCGGTAATGGTGAAGAAAGCATGGAAGAAGCAGAAAAGCAGGAATCACATTGTCGCATCAGTAGGGAGAATGGAGAGAGCGAACCACATGTGAAGCTGGCCAATAACACTGCAAGGCCTCCCCCAGTGACATTCTTCTTCCAGCAAGACTCTACATGTGACAGCTCCCAAAAGCTACACCATGCTCCAGAACAATATCACCAACTGGGGATTCAGACACAAGAGTCTTACAGGGACAGTTCCCTCCAGGCTTCCACAACCCTTCTTATTCTAATCCAGCTTCCACAAATTCAAGAAGAGAAGGGACATTTCCAATGCCTCCTCTGACTGACGTGAGAGTCATATACCCTTCACAAGCCATGTTGGTTTTTCATGTCTAAGGTTTGGTTTCTCATTTTATACTTTCATTTAGAGGATATATGCATTAGTGCAACAGGAATGTGGGCTTCAACTGAGCAGGTATGGGATGTACACTGTGGATACATCAACATTTTAAAAATTTGCTTTATTTTATTTATTTATTTGATGGAGAGGGAGAGAGAGGGGTGGGGGAGAAAGCACAGTTACACCAGGGCCTTCAGCCCCTGCAAACAAACTCCAGATGCATGCACCATCAGGTACATCTGACTTGCATGGGTTCTGGGGAGTTGAGCCTAGGTTCTGGCTTCACAGGCAAGTGCCTTAGCCACTCCAGCCCTCATCAACATTTTTAAAGTGTACTTTAACTTAGATTCACCATGTATAGACAGATTACTCTGCACTGGTCACTGAGTTGAACCTTCTAATAGCATTGATTAAAGAAAACCACGATATATATATATATTGTATATATATATATATATATATACAAACTTTTTTTTCTCTGTTGATGAATTTTCAGAGAATTACCTAATGCTTTTCCAGGTTTCATGTCTGGTTCATTCTCCTGGGCCAGTTGACTCAACTTTTTGGTAATATGACAAAGCATGACAAGTTTCCCTTCAACAAGTCATCAGATAAACTGCTCTGTTCTCGTTCCTTGATGTAGACACAGTCCGACTATGTAACATCAATCAAAAGAACCCCCTTTTCTTACAGTACTGAGTTCTTACTTATCCTGTAGCAAGCACACTACGCATGCAACCAAACCTGTGTTGAACATAATACATGGTAGATAAATGGTATTTAATAAAGAATTGGTTTGACTGCATTTAGGTTTTTATTTGTCCTTAAAAGTGATATTTCACCTTTAGTTGTGGATTGTGCTCCATACTTTAAGAGCTTCATGTAAAACCATGAATAGACCCTTTGGAGAGAGTCCTGAGTAAACCAAGAGCGCTAGGGCACGGAACAAACACCATAACCCAGAGACTCCACACTGAATAGTTATGTGCACTCCACTGCTCCATTTAGCAACTGTGTGACTGTATGCAAAATGCTGATGCTCCCCGAATGTCTCTTTACGAAGGTGGGCAGTTTGAATTCCATAAGCTTGTTGTGAAAGTGATCATATAACCAAGTACACAGTGTATATTAGACATTTCACAAGTCTCTGTTTCCTTTTCTAGTCTCTCCTAGCCAAAAATAAATAAATAACTTGGCCACGAAGTTTGCCAAATAAGGAAAAAGCTACTAACACTGTTTGCTGCTGCTAGAATTGTAGAATCTCTCACTCATCCAACTACTTGAGAAGTGTCAGGCATATTCCAAACTCCAAAGGAAATTGAATGTTGCTCCCCTGCCACCCACTCTAGCCACTAGGGCTCAAAGCACATTAAAATAACATTAGGGCAATAATTTAAGCTGAAAATTGGGCTGGCAGGGAGAGCACCGGCCTCACTCCTTTGAGGCTGAACCATACCTATGGGCACAACAGCAGGCTCCCCCGGCCGGCTGACGTCAGCGCTCCGGGTTGTTTTCGCCCCCAGCGCGTGTAGGAAGCAATGGGAGGGGCGAGGAGATCAGCCTCCCGTGCACTAAAATAGCCTGCTGGGGACCCCTAGTGGTCATTGGCCGGCATAGGTTTCTCTGAGGAAAACAGCTTGGAGCCTCAGGAAAAATACCTGGGCTTTTATTATATCTGGCTGCCATCACTTCCCAGTTATCAGTCTTGTTCCTTTTTGTTTCTTTTTTTTTTTTTTTCTTGGAAGTTAGTGATAAGAAAGAAAATAGTGGTACCACTTTGTGACAGGCCTGAACACTACTGGGGTTTAGAAACTGGCATCTTTTGCGGCAAGGACATCATTTCTGAGTTCTGAACTATCCTTTGAAATCCTCACAAAGAAAGCAGAAAGCAGCTGACAAGGGTGCATTAGCCCAGCTTCTCATGAAGACAGCAGCTCTGTGACTGCTGACAAGGCCCCTTGTCTTAGCTCCCTTCCCACAGACATGAGAGGAAACATAGAATTATAAGTCTAGGTTGTCTGCTCATAAAACAAATGTCAGACAGTTGTAGCTCATGCATTTCTGCTTCCTGAGTCCTTACTTCACAAACCCTAGTGAAAATAAGCAATAAAGCTCATCATCCTGGAAATAAATAATAAATGACTCAGGCTCGATGGCAGGCAGGTCTGGAAAAAAAGAGATGGGCCCAGCAGGGATTTATATACACAAGGCACATTTGGTAATGTTTTCTTTTGGGGAAAGACTGTGGGGAGACAACTGTGTTTTAAAGAGGTGTGGTGGAGTGATTTTGCAAGCGGCATCCATAATTTGAATCATTCAGAATGATCCCACTTGGCTAGCCCTCCTTGCCTCAGCTCTTTCTTTGTAATGAGCTCCACAGCCAGCTTCCTTCAGCAAGAGAAGGCAGCAGCCACTGGAGACCTCCACCTGGACGTAAGACAGCATCCACGACAGGCACAGTCAGTCTTCAAAGCCTCCACCTTCACAGGTACTCTTGGTGATGCTAAATTAAGAAAACTGGCGGCCAGTAGCCTGAGACAATCTCTACACTCTACATTCTTAAGGTACACCCCACAACTTAACTTAGAACATCAGCACACTGAAATCTAACTTAGGAATAGGTCTAAAGACATGGCTCAGTGGTTAAGGCACTTAACCTGACTTAGGGACAGATATTTTTACTATGTGTTTGAACTTTTTTTAGATAGGGACTAATATAATGCAGGCTGATACTGAGCATGCCATGTAGCCAAGCCTAGCCTTGAACATCTGATGCTTAAAGTATATCATTATGCCCCTTAGGAGTATGATTTTTGTTACAGATGAAGGAGGTTTCAGCCAATCACAAAACACTGTATGCCTTTAGCCGGTCACAGAACAAATCACACCATGCCTAAATGAGGCAAATCCTACTTGAAAACAATCAGATTTCTCTGGTCTTCTGTGTTCAGCCTGTTACTGGTGTTCTCTGTCCTGGGGGGTGAGGTGCAAGGGGGTTCCAGGTTTTTGGAGTCTCATTGGAGGGAATTACAGAAGAAGCACAGAAAGTCGAGCAGCAGGAAACTTTATAAGGAGTAAAGCCAAGATACAGAGAGGGATGAAACTATGCGGTGGGAGCACAGTGGGCTCCTCCTTGAAGATGCCAAGCAGCAGTAGGTTACGTTTGGGCCTTCTTCTCATGGGGTTTATGAGAAAGTGGAGTGCTTACTGGGTGTGTCATTTAGGTGGTTCTATAGGTTTGACTTATATAACCTTTTCTGCATTGTATATGTCCCTTCCCCTATCTAATTTTAGTCATATCTGTGCTCAAGTTATGCATAGACATAAGATGATAAATAGGAGATTCTCTCCTAAAAGCTCCCTGGGAAGGCACAGTTTACCTTGCTGTGCATGCACTCCAAACCAGTCCAGGCGGGATGTCCCCTGTCTTTGATCCTGGATATATCTTGGAATGAATTTAAATAGAAACTGACCTAATGAATAAGCTGCACATCAAATTGCCTTCTAAATATCTGTTTCTATACACTTGAAATGCTCAGAGCCTCAAGCATAAAAGTTTCTTTCAAGCCTGGCGTGGTGGTGCACACCTTTATTTCCAGCACTCGGGATACAGAGACAGAAGGATTCCTGTGAGTTCAAGGCCACCCAGAGACTGCACAGTTAATCCCAGGTCAGCCTGGACCAGAGTGAAAACCTACCTTGAAAAGCCAAAAGAAAAAAAAAAAAAAAGTTTTTCTCTACAAAAGACAGAGGCTAATGCAGAGAAGAGGGGGCAGAAAGACTGTCATAGCCCCAGGGTGGGTGGGAATAGCCTGAGGCACTGCGTTTCCCCCATGCCTGCAGGGACTACTGAAGCCTCTTGGTCCCCACAATGAACACCAATAACCCCACCAAAGAAGACCCTCAGCAGAAATGGGGCAAAAGAGAGGGAGACTATTTGTGCAAGCTTTTTATTAATAAAAATCAGTAAGTTTTTTAAAAGGTTGAGAATTGAACTGGAAATAAAAGGAACTTAGAAAATAATGTTTTACAATGATGAGAAATTATTATCAGATATAAATACATATGAAAAGTGAAATAAGGCATGAAAGTAAGATGGGGATTAAATGGGAAGAAAGGTTTTGGTGGGAGGGGGAATGAAAGAGGGTAGGTGGGGAAAAGAGATCAAAGTTTATTGTATACATGTGTGAAAGTGTCAAAAAGAAACCCAAATAATTTTAAAAAAAAATAAAAATTGATCACAAAGGGCTATTCCTAAAGGTTTCTAGAGGAGATGAGAGTTACTCCATTGTTCAAAATGGAGTGTTCATGCAGCTTGATGGGGGTGGGAATCCCAGGCTGGCACAGGCTGCTGGGTGCACTGGTGGGAAAGCAGGGTTTGCTGCCCCGGCCCGTCAGCTGGTCTCTGTTTGCCTGCCTCCAGCCTCTAAATGGGGCTGCTCGCACGGCAGCAGCATCTCTAGCACTATTCTTGTTCGGAGTGTCACCCGATCTGTAAGCTCAATTTGTCTACCGTTGTCTCTAGCAGTGTCTGGCTGTCCCTGGTTACTGTCCTTCCAGACCTGAAGGTCATGGGAGGTAGAGCTATCACTTCTAACTATCAGCAGTGACAGTAAACATGGCTGGCCAGAGGGCCAAAGCAGAAAAGGAAACAACAGTCCTCCTTCAAGCAGGCTTGCTGGAGAGAGTTCAAGTGTTTACTCAAAAGAAAGGACCAGGGCTGGAGAGATGGCTTAGAGGTTAAGCGCTCGCCTGTGAAGCCTAAAGACCCCGGTTCGAGGCTCGGTTCCCCAGGTCCCACGTTAGCCAGATGCACAAGGGGGCGCACGCGTCTGGAGTTCGTTTGCAGAGGCTGGAAGCCCTGGCGTGCCCATTCTCTCTCTCTCTCCCTCTATCTAGCTTTCTCTCTGTCTCTGTCGCTCTCAAATAAATAAATAAAATATTTAAAAAAAAAAAAAAGGACCACACCCCAGCCCCTGGAACCTGGGAATCTGAATTTAATTGGTGAAGAGGGGTCTTGGCAAATGTAACCAAGTTAAGGCTCTTGAGATGAGATTATCCTGGTAAACCACTGGTAAATGTCCTTGTGCAAAACAAAAAAAGAAAAAAAGGAAAGGCCAGGCATGGTGGTGCACACCTTTAATCCCAGCACTCAGGAGGTAGAGGTAAGAGGATCATTGAGCTCAAGGCCACCTTGAAACTACACAGTGAATTCCAGGTCAGCCTGGACTAGACTGAAACCCTACCTCGAAAAAAAAAAACAGGGAAATAAAGAGAGTTAAAAACTATGCCACAGGCAGCCATAAGCCAAGGAATTTCTGCAGCCACCAAAAGTTGCAGGAGGGAAGAAATGCTTTTCTTCTAGACTGGAGATTGAGAGACATTGGAAGACATATAGGCCAATGCTTTTAGACTTTTGTCCTCCAGGTCTACAAGAGAATTTTTCTGCTGTTTTTCAGTCATCTTTTTGGTGGATGTCTATGAAGGTAGCTCTAGGAAATTCATCTACTGAAAAAACATACTGAGCACATTCTCTAGGTCAGGCATCAGGAATATACTAATTAAAAAAAAAAAAAGGCAAGCATGGTGTAGTGGTGCACGCCTTTAATCCCAGGGCTCTTGGGAGGCAGAGGTAGAAGGATCACCATGAGTTCAAGGCCACCCTGAGACTACATAGTGAATTCCAGGTCAGTTTGGGCTAAAGTGAGACCTTACTTTGTTAAAAAAAAAAAAAAAAAAAAAAAAAAGGCAGAATCTGCTCTCATGGAGCTTATTTTTGAATGAAGAAAGAGATTATACACTGATGAATAAACAAAGAAGAAACTGGGGCTGGGGAGATGGCTCAGTGGTTAAAGGTACTTGTTGCAAAGCCTGCTGGCCTGGGATCCAATGCCCTAATACACATATAAAGCAGATGCACAAACTGGAGCATGGATCTGTAGTTCATTTGCAGTATCAAGAGGCTCTGCTGTGCCATACTCTCTTTTCTCTTTCTCTCTGTGTGTGCATGTATGTATGTGCTCACATGTGTGTGCATGCATGTGCATGTCTATCTCTAAAATAAATACATTAAAATGTTTAAAAAAAAAAAAAAAAGAAAATGGAGCTGGACATGGGGGTGCATGCCTTTAAGCGAGCATTCAGGAGGCTGAGGTAGGAGAATCACTGTGAGTTCCCAGCCTGAGACTACATAGTGAATTCCAGGTCAGCCTGGACTACATGAGACCCTACCTCAAAAAAAAAAAAAAAAAAAAAAAAAGCAACGAAAAGAAAAGAAAAGAAAATGGTGGCTAGAAAGATGGCTCAGCAGTTAAGACATTTGTGTGCAAAGCCTAACAATGCAGCTCAATTCCCTAGTACCCACATAAAGTGAGATGCATGTGGCACGTGCATCTGGAGTTCATTTGCAGTGTCTAGAGGCCTGGTGTGCCCATATTCTCTCTCTTTCTTTCTCTCTCTCTCTCTCTCTCTCTCTCTCTTCTCTCTACTTGCAAATAAATAAATAATTTTTTTTTAAATTAACATTAATAAAAAAGAAAATGCTTGATAATGAAAAATCCTCAGTATAAGTATGTCAAGCATGGCCGTGTAATAAAGTATACTCGAGGGTCACAACTCTGGACAGCACGACTAGCAAGGACCTCTTCGTATACATGACATTTTAACTACTTAAAAAAAATTATTTGCTTATAAGCAGAGAGAGAGAGAGAGACAGAAGAGAGACAGACAGAGTGTATGGGCACTCCAAGGTCTCCAACCTCTGAAAAGGAACTCCAGACACATGTGCCACTTTGTGCAACTGGCTTTACATGGGTACTGGAGAATAGAACCCAAGTCATTAGGCTTTGCAGGCAAGTGCCTTAACCAGTGAGCCATCTTTCTAGCCCTTAAGTACTTTTAATCAGTACATCTATAAAAAATTTGGAAGAATCAATGGGACTAGACACTTTCAATGACTCAAAGACAGAAAAAAATCGTTTGTGCTATGACTATGCCACCTTTAAGACCTCTGTAATTATTTCCAAATGGTTCTCATTGGACCCCTCTGGTATTCTACCAAAATCCAGGCAGTAGCCATTGACTGGAGAAGGATGGCTGGAGGGTACTCAGACCAGGTTTTTTGGTTCCCAGTATCTCTACTAATCAGAGCATCTGTGTGGCATCAAGCTTTCTACAAGATTGCTTCCCAGTTAGCTTTGACTTAAAACAGTGACTCATAGCTGAGAGAAAATTTTAATACCACTGCCTCTAGTTAGTGTAGCCTGAGACAGGTCATGTCATGCCATGGAAAATGTTGTATCCTAGCCGGGCGTGATGGCGCAAGCCTTTAATCCCAGCACTCGGGAGGCAGAGGTAGGAGGATTGCCGTGAGTTCAAGGCCACCCTGAGACTAGAGTTAATTCCAGGTCAGCCTGGACCAGAGTGAGACCCTACCTCAAAAACAAACAAACAAACAAACAAAAAATGTTGTATCCAAGTACAGCCACCATTAGTTCACCAGGACTTACACAGATTAGGCACATAGATGCTCTCTCCTTCCTCAGAGATTCTTATCTCCTTCAATTGCAATCCATTCCTTCAAAATATCTTCACAGAAAATGAGGCTGTACTTAACATATACAAGTTTCTTGATTGCTCTTTTAATTCATCATACTATGTAGTTTATTTTTCACAATTTGCCTATGGCTCCTTCCCTGCAAATGATATTTCATGGAAGAGCTGAAATTGAGCCATTGGGGCATCCAAACATCTGAACATCTTCCCTCCACAACCATTCACAAAGGCAGTAGGGTTCACTCACAGTGGAAAAGCTCTATAGATTGAGCTAGGCTGATTCTAAACTTCTGAGTCCCTAAGGTTACCAGTTACATTAGGATCCCCATGGGTAAGAGGGAAAACTCTGCATAACAGGAGCTTAAACAATGTTTCATTGTTCTCCCCAAGAAATCCAAGTCCTCTGTGACATTATAGTGTCAAGGACTCAGGTTATTTCCATCTCATTGCTTTCATGCATAGAGGTTCTTTTTATTTCTTTTTTCTTTTTTTTTTTTTTTAATTTTGGTACTCTTCTTTTTTTTTCAACATTTACTGACTGCTTCCATAATTATAGACAATAAACCATAATAATTCCCTCTTTCACCCCCATTTTCCCCCTCTCAAAGCCACCCTCCATCAAATCCTCTCCCTCTTTCAATTAGTCTCTCTTTTTTTATTTTGATGTCATCATCTTTTACTCCTACTATAAAGACCTTGTGTAGATAGTGTCAGGTTATGACTATCCAAGCCATTTTGGGTCTGGAATAGTGCATTGTAAGGAGGCCTACCCTTCTTTTGGTTCTTACATTCTTTCTACCACCTCTTCTGCAATGCACCCTGAGCCTTGGAAAGTGTGATAGATATGTCTCAGTGCTGAACACTCCACTGTCACTTCTTCTCAGCACTGTGGTGACTTCTGAGTTACCTCAGTGGCAACTGCCATCTGAAAATAGAAGCTTCCCTAACCAAAAGTGAGAGTAACTACTGGTGTTTATTCCAACTCACATACAAATCTAAACATTTGTAGCTAGGATTCACACATGAGAAAGAACATGTGGTGTTTGACTTTCTGAGCAAGAGTTACCTCACTTAGTATAATCCTGAGAAGAACTCCACTGTGTAAATGTGCCACATCTTCATTATCCAGTAATCATTTGAGAGACATCTAGGCTGGTTCCATTTCCTACCTATTGTGAATAGAGCTGTAATAAACATGGATAAGCAAGTATCTCTAAGATAGTGAGAAGGGTCCTTAGGATATATGTGAAGGAATGGTATAGCTGGGTCATATAGTAAACTTATTTTTATCTGTCCCAGGAACCTCCACACCAATTTCCACAAAGATTGTACCAGATTACATTCCCACCAACAATGTAGAAGGGTTTCTCTTTTTCCACATCTTTGCCAGCATTTATTGTCGTTTGTTTTCTTGATGATAGCCATTCTTACGAGAGTGAAATGGAATCTCAAAGTCATTTTAATTACATGCATGGGATTTCTATGCAAAGGTCACATCATTGTCCCAAACATGGTATTTGGGGGTAACCTGTATCTATGTTCCTTGGCCATGGTCACTGACATTACATTCCAGAATTGTGAGAATGAACTATAGGCAAGAACTTTGGGAATAATTCTTATGAATCTGACAAATAAGTTTTCTGAGAATATTTCTGTGGGTTGCTTTTTCTGCTAAGTTCCTGTCTTGAAACATGACCTAAAGTTAACCTGACAAGCATGTAACCAGCCTGCTCAGAACAATGTAACCAGGTTCCCTCTGCCTGAGATTACCTTTGCCTTGGACAGCAGATGAACAATACTGACAAGGAATGTTAGCTATGCTGATATGCCCTTAAGATATGCTCCTTGCTTTATCTCTTCTGGGACCTAGTTATACTCTTGGTTCAGAATAATGTGTTCATCCATTCATGATATATGAAAGCAATGGAGATTAAAAGTAATGAATTTCCCACAAAAATGTTGAAAGCATCAAGTGGGCTTAGAGTGATCATATCTGTGAATGGTGTGTGTGTGTTTTTGGACTAGCAAAATTTAAGCAGTTCTACCCTTAACTCGCTTCTTTCTCTTTTTGGGATAGAGATCTTCTGTCTCATTGGGGTTGTGTTATCTCTTTAACAGAAAGTATTTTGGGTAGATAGTGGTCAAGTAAGGGGAACAAGCTTAAACATCTACAGCAACAAATTCAAGAAAAGCTTTAAACTGGCTATATAGAACCATCTTTCAATATTGAAGACTGCTATTTTTGCATTCAAAAAAATCTGGCAAGTTTCAACTTTTTAAGTTTTTTATTTTTAGTGAGAACTTTAATATATGAACATATTGCAAATTGTTCATATTTTCATCTGATTATGCTCTGATGTCCCCTCTCCCCCACTCCCATTCTATTGATGGCCCTCCTGAGTGATTTATTGCAGCTTACTGTGGGGTCATGAATGTACCAGTCACTCTCTGGGGGGGGGGAAGAGGACATGGCCTCAGAATATTCCTTCCCATCCTGTAGCTCCTACAATCTTTCTGCCCCCTCTTCTGCAATATTCCCTGAGCCTCAGAGGACAGGTTATTAGTTTCCTTAAGTGTTGAGCTCTCTGCATCCTCTGATTTTTTTTGATGAGTATAGGGCCTCCTCAGTGTCTAACATCATCTCCATGAAGGAGGTTTTCAGGTTAGCCATGAGAGTAGCCTCTCTCAGCTCAGGCCTGTGAAAGCAGGACCAGCTTCATCTGCCACTATGGAACTTCCCCTGGCTCTGTAAACTTCAATAAATATCCCTTCCTCCATAACTGTGCCTGGTTTGGAAGTTCATCTCAGTGGCCTGAAGCTGTCTATGACACCCAGCAACAGAAAAATGATCCTGCTTTGAATGTCAACCACCTAGCCATACCTTCACCACCTGTGACAGGCTACCTCTACAAGAGACAATGTGAGCACTACTAACAACTCCAACCTTCCACTCACCACCCAACTAGGGGAAACATCAAAAACCTGACCATCATAGTTGAAGGTGTCCTCAAGAATACTGGGTCTGAACTAACTCCTGAAAAGTTCTTTCTTACCATTATTGCTACAATCTCTCTTACTCCAGTGAGGTAGTATTTCTCCTTGCTCAGCTCATTCTTTTGTCACCTCCCATTTCAGCTCAACACTTTTCCTGTGTTCATATTTTTCACCTTCTTTATCTCAGTCCAGTAGTCTGGTCTGAACCTGAATCTTTGAGTCACACTAATGACACCAGAGTCACTGGAGGATTCCAGCTCCCTGCATGTTGTCATCTTATATACTTACAAGGTTACAAAGACTCTTCTGAACAAACACCATGCTCTCCTTTAAAGATACATAGAACCTCTCCCTTTCAGATATCTCTGTATGCTTATCTACTATTTTAAATCCATTTTGCACCTATATACGGCCTCAATTTTACATGAATCTTTCATATAAAAAAAAGACACAAGAAAATCGATGACAGATGGAACTCACCAATCCTTTGTTCAAGCAACTGGATTTTCTGGTCACCTAAACTATGTAGAAACAAATACACTTCTCCCTATTCAATACTAAAGGGACATCACTACCCTGACCTGGATTAGAATATCTGTAGCTCACCTCAGTATGAAGAACAAATACTCTCTAATAAAGAAATTTTAAAAAGAAACTGATGACCTGCTGAACTGAATCTTATCCTTTCCTATGATGAGTTCTGGAATTATGTCAATACGCCTTATCATTATAATTCTTCTGACCCATATTGGACTCCAGGACTCACTGGACCTGGTCTTCACCTTTGCTATTTATAGTGATACCTTTCCACCATGTTATTCATTCCCTCAATCTTCTCTCTGGCAGCTGGCTTTCCTGTTTTCTAGGTCACTAAGAAAGGGTAAGTATACTAATATAGAGAGCTGTATTTGGCTCTGGAATGAAACTGAAACTCGTGTCACAATCAGCATTTCTCAACCATACATTCTAGCTGTCATATCCAGTCCTCATCCCATACATCTGTCTGCCTTTTGCTATACTATCCTCTGGCTCCACATAGCTTACTCCTGTTCTATCTCAACAAAATGTTACAAATTTAAATATAGCCTCCATATTAGTTATTAGAAAGTTCAAGCCTGTGTACCCGTTAATTTAACTCACCCAAGATGTAGAAGTTCTCCTTTAGAACAATATAATTGTGTCCCTAAGCATATATGCAATAAAAGATATCTTATACTGCATGTAGGTTCAATCATGGCAGCCACATTGATCACTTCTATGGCTATTACCATATCAGCCATAGCTTTAGCTCAATCTATCGCAATTGTAACAGTTGTTAATTCTTACCTTCAAAATGTCACTACTGATGAGGCATGACATTAATCCCAGCACTTGGGAAGCTGAGGTAGGAGAATCACTATGAGTTTGAGGCCAGCCTGAGACTACATAATGAATTCCAGGTCAGCTTCGGTTAGAACAAGACCCTACCTTGAAAAAAAAACAAAACAAAAGTTACTACTGAATTACAAGTACACACTCATAATGATCAGCAAATTTTCAAAAGATTAGACACCCTGAGACTGTTGTTATGGGGCTTGGAGAGCATCAAGAAGCTCTTTGGCTATGTCAACAGTTGCAATGTGACACTGGTTTTCATTGTATGTGTGTCACTAACTTCCTTATTAATTATACTCAGGGATGGAATTCCCACCTCTAAACATCTCGCCATGATGTTTAGTTCTCCCTTAGAAAAAGATATTTCCGTTCTAGACAAACAACTTTAGTTCTTATTAAGTACTTACATGAGTAAGAGGGAGAGAAAGAGAAAGACAGGATAAGCATGCCAAAGTCTCTTACTGCTACAAACAAATTGCAACTATATGTGCCACTTTGGGGATCTGGCTTTACATGAATATTAGGGAATTGAACCCAGGCTAATATGCTTTGTAATTAAGTGCCAAGCAGAAGTGATGCTAACTCATGCTGCCCACCTGGTATACTTAGCCCTGACAATGCTGCCTGAATTTAAGATGGCTCCATCAATTTGCTTCTTCAATAAACAAAAAAGGGTCAGGCATGGTGACACATGCCTTCAATCCCAGCACTCAGGAGGCAAAGATAGGAGGATCACTGTAAGTTCGAGGCCTCCCTAAGACTACATAGTGAATTCCAGGTCAGCCTAGGGCTAGAGTAAGACCTTACCTCAAAAAAAAAAAAAAAAAAAAAAAAAAAAGCCAGCAGAGGGGAGAACTGTGTGAATGAACTATGAGAAAGAACTGTGGAAATACCTCCTATGGAGTTCACATTCAACTTTTCTGAGAGTATTTTTTTTTTGTATATATTTACTTAGTTAATCAGTTAGTTGACAAAGAAAGAGAGAATGGAGACTCCAGGGCCTCCTACCTCAGCAAACAAACTCCAGATGCATGCATTACTTTGTGCATTTGGCTTTACATGGGTACTGGGGAATTGAACCCAGGCCTGCAGACTTTGTAAGCAAGAGCCCTTAAACACTTAATCATTTCTCCAGCTCCTCTGAGAATATTTCTGTGGGATATTTTTCCTGCCAAATCCCTGTTTTCTAACTTGTGCTAAAGTTAATCTTAAAACCATGTAATCAGCCTGCATATGACAAGGTAACCAGGTTTCCTCTGCCTTAGATTGCCTTTGCCCTAAAAAGCACTGATGACCAATATTGACAAGGAATGTGGATTTGCTGACACAACATTAGGTTGTGCTCTTTGCTTTATCTCCTCAGTGATCTGGTTATACCCTTGGCCTAGAACAATGTGTGCGTGCATGAGCTACGTTAGCCACCACTGAAAGCAATGGACATTAAAAGTAATGAACTACCCACAAGAATGTTGAAAGTGAAAGATGGGCTAGATTGATAACATCTGAGAAGTCTGTGTGCTTGTGTGTGTGTGTGTGTGTGTGTGTGTGTGTGTGTGTTCAGGATCAAGAATTCAACCATCCTACTTCTGGATCCCTTCTTTTGATCAAATGTTGAAGGAATTTTTAGAAGTCAAAGTTCCTTAAACTTCACTCAAATATTGCCTGTCCCTCAATTATGTCATGCTGATTCCTCACTCAACTCATTCACATATTGCTGTTTAATTAAAATATCAAATGAGTGCTTGCTGGGGAAAACCTTAGCTGCAGCAGAAGCCAGCAGTAGGCTAGCTCTTTGTTCTGAATGACCTCAAGAGTTAGTATATTTATTTCAAGACACTGCCACAATTGGGCACAGAAATAAACTATCTTATTCCCTTGGTAGTCAACATTGTGTTTCTTCTTCTCCTTCTTCCTCCTCCTCTCCTTGCCCTTCTCTTCTTCCTCTTCCTTTTCTTCCTCCTCTTCTTATTTTGGCATAGACACTCATGTACATATAAATATATACAAATTAATATATATACATGCATATAAATAATACATCCCCCTTTGTACACACATTAGTTACAACAACAATAACATTTTTTAAAATTTATTTATTTATTTATTTATTTGAGAGCGACAGATACAGAGAGAAAGATAGATAGAGGGAGAGAGAGAGAATGGGCGCGCCAGGGCTTCCAGCCTCTGCAAACGAACTCCAGACGCGTGCACCCCCTTGTGCATCTGGCTAACATGGGACCTGGGGAACCGAGCCTCGAACCGGGGTCCTTAGGCTTCACAGGCAAGCGCTTAACCACTAAGCCATCTCTCCAGCCCAACAATAACATTTTTAAAGCTATTTTATTTCTATTTATTTATTTGAGAGAGAGAAAAAGAAAGGGCAGAGAGAGGGATAGAGATAATGGGCACACCAAGGCATCCAGCCACTGTAACAAACTCCAGACACATGTGCCACCTTGTCCATCTGGGTTACGTGGGCCTGGGAGTCAAAGTTGGGTTCTTTGGCTTTGCAGGCAAGTGCCTTAACTGCTAAGCCATCTCTCCAGCCCAATCAGCTTTTTAGTTTGCCTTGTTCCACACAAAAAGCCTGTCATGTGTTAGCATGCATATCTTCATTTTGAACTTGAATTTTATACTATTAACCCAAGCTTCCTCTTCAGATTTTCACTGGTTTATTTCTTGAATGTCTTTTTTTCCAAAATGGTTATTAGCTAAGAATTTAATGCGTTCAAAGTCACTAAGAGCCCACAAGCTTCATGCTGTGCACCTGGCTCTGTGACACTTTCTAAAATACAACTTCACAAATTGGAAATGAAAATATGCATACAAATAAACTATATTCCCACTCATATATTTGTACTTATAAAACCCTTCCCCATGTTTACACTCATGTCTAAGATATCTACCAATTTTCTTCCCACAACTTCTTTCTGTCTAGCATATCTCTCTAAATTCAACTATACAATTAGTGTTTCCACTATATAGCATTATCATAGTATATTTGGAATTGCTGTAATTTGTCTATAATTCACAATAATAATTCAAATAAGCTTTAAAGCAGGAAGAATTATGTTTTCAAGTTGTTTATTTGTTATTTTCAAATCAAGTGCAGACAAAAATAAGTATCCAGTACCTATTGTGTATATATCAAATCCCAGCCCCAGGCAATGACCTAGGAGTTATGTCTCCAACCCTGCTAAATGGAAAACTGTAAGTTACCCAGATCACAAACACAAACTAAAGATTTTTTTCCACATTTGTTATAAAAGCAACAGCATCACAACCATATGAATGTTAAAATATCCACTTACCCCAGTCTCCAAATAAGCACATACTCCAGGATTTCTTGCTGTCAAATTTATCTTCAGTAACTTAAATGGATTGGTAAAATTATGGGAGGCTGCTTAATGTGGGAATTTATGTCAATATATGAATGATTTTTGGTGTGTATATGTGGAATGATAATAACTAAGCCCTAAAGAGTCTTTGTCTAATATTGGGGCTGAGTGCAGGACTGCACACTGGCAAATTTGAGGCAGGAGGATCACTTGAGTCTCAGAGTTCAGATCAGTTTGGGAAAGAGGAGGAGACCCTGTTCAGAACCAGCCAAAAACACTTGAAAGAGAGTCTCTTTATCCTCAAACCTCTTGCTTCAGCCTCCTGAGTAATGGAATTATAGGCATGTGCCACCATGCACAGCTCAAAACAAAAGAAACAAAACTTATATGTGCACGTGCGCATGTGATATATGTACATGTGTGTGCAGATATGTGTACTCCACACACATGCATGTAGAGACTTGCGGAGCACTTTTGATGTCTTCCACTATTACTCTTTTGCCTTATTTCCCTGCAACTGAGTCTCTTTCAGAACCTGAAGCTCACCATTTCTTTATTACACTGGCTAACCAGAGAGTAATCCTCCTCTGTCCCCGCAGCACTGGGGCACAGACATATACAGCCATGGCCACTTTTTAGGTGGGTTCTTGGAATCAAATATTGATCCTCATGCTTGCACAACACTCTTACCTGTTCAGCCATCTCCTCAGCCCCGAACACAAACTTGGTTAAGTCTCTGTGTCAGGGCCTCTTCTCAGTGATCACTACTACTAACCTATTTCAACAACACTGTGATGTAACTGTCACTAGTAACCTGCTTTTGTGATGAGGACCCTGAGGCACTTTTTTGCTCACTACCATCCATAAGGGAGCTGAGCCTGGCTGGGATGCCAGCCTCTTGAACCTTAACGCCTGTTCCCAGTCATTGTGCTCCCTGCTTCCCTGTTCTCTGCAATGTCAGTGAAATTGCTAGTTTTTTTGTTTTTTTTTTTTTATTTTCATCAAAAGTGACGTTAGATGGGCAGGAGGGATGGCTTAGCAGTTAAGGCACTTGCCTGCAAACCAAAGGACCCAGGTTCGATTCCCCAGGACCCACATTAGCCAGCTGCACAAGAGGGCACATGTGTCTGGAGTTTGTTTGCAGTGGCTGGAGGCCCTAGTAGACCCATTCTCCCTCTCTCTCTCTCTCTCTCTCTCTCTCTCTCCAGCTTGCAAATAAATAAAACATTTTTTTAAAAGAATGATATTGAGAGATAAACCTTTTGCCCATTAGTAAGGAACCTGCCATGACCAGTCTTAGGCGGTTGTAACCACCAGCAATGGCAGTTATTTTGTTACTCTTGAGATGGGTATAGCCTGGATTCAACTGTATTCAACAGTGGGGTTTCCTGTGATGGGGGCTGTTGGCATGGGTCCTTTGCCCCATGAAGAAGAGCATGGTCCCTTGCTCCCAGCTGAATGAGAAGGCAAGCGAACACGGTGTATACAATGAGACGGGCTGTGCAGCACTTAGGCAGCGGAGGCAAGGCGGTGTAGAGCAGAGGAAACCCCTAACTGTCCCTGGGCTAGCAGAGAAAGAGCAGTGGACAAGCCTTCCAGGAGGAAGTGACTTTCTGGCTCAGTCCTGAAGGCTGATTTGAGGCTTGCCAGGAAAATAGAGGGTGTGTGAAGAAGACAGGTGTAGACTGGCATGAAAAAGGAAAGTCTTCCTTTTCTCAGGTCGTTGAAATTTGTTTCCTTACAAAACAATAAAGGAGTTTCTGGGCAAGGTGCCTCACTCTTATAATCCCAGTACTCCAGAGTCTGAGGTAGGAGGACTGCTGTAAATTAGAGGCCAGCCTGAGCTACACAGTGAGTTCCAGATTAGCCTGGGCTAGAGTGAGATCTTGCCTCAAAATAAAAGAATTTATTTTTTTAAATGAGTCTGATACTGTAGTACAATTTGGCCTGGAACTCACTGTGGAGCCTAGGCTGGCTTTGAACTTATGGCAGTTCTCCTGCCTCAGCCTCCCAAATGCTGGGATTACAGGCATGTGCCACCATGCCTGGATTATTCATTTGGACAGTCTTACCAAGTACACAGGTATTAGGCACTCCATCTTTTCCAAAAAGGTGCTCTTTCCTGGGTTTGTATTCTGTAGGGGAGGACAGAGCCTGATTTTTCAATATTAGCTGCTTGTTTGAAAAGGGTTGCCTTTGATGTGACACCAACACACACACACACACACACACACACACACACACACACACACACACACACACAGTGTAGGAAAGCCATCCTCACTCAGCCTGAGCTGCTTATGTAGTGATAGTCATTTAATCAACTGCCTTTCCTTCAGAGATTCAGGCAAAGCACAATTGAACAAAATAGTCTCTCTTCTGGTAATTGTCTCACCATCACCCTCTGGCGAGGAAATCAGCAGCCTCGGGCAGGCTTCCTCGCGCCACCCCGGGCCTCAGTGGAGGAGGGGCGAGTGGGCCCCAGTGGGGCTGTGTGTTAGGAAGCACTAGGAGGGTCGGGCCAGGGGCACTGCTAGGGTCGCAGGAGACCTGGGATGTGAAGGAGCACACTGCAGCGATTGAGTTAACAGTAGAATAAAGTGAAAACTCCAAAAGAAAGTACTTCCTGTGGGGAGAAAGAGGGAAGTAGGAAAATCCTGTAACTGGAATGCAGGGTATGTTTGTTATCAATGCAAAACCCTACAGAAATATTTCTACGCCTCTCGAAGTCAAACTGAAAATCCAGACACATTCTTTTATAACTTTTTAAATATTTTTTATTTATTTTTATTTGTTTATTTGAGAGCAACAGACAGAGAGAAAATAGGGAGAGAGAGAGAACGTGTGCACCAGGGCCTCCAGCCACTGCAAAAGAACTCCGCCACATTGTGCATCTGGCTTACCTGGGTCCTGGGGAATAGAGCCTCGAACTGGTGTCCGTAGGCTTCACAGGAAAGTGCTTAACCACTAAACTATCTCTCCAGACCTCTTTTTTAAGTTCTTTAAAAAAATTATTTATTTATTTATTTGAGAGAAAGAGGCAGATCGAGAGAGAGAAAGGGCACACCAGGGTCTCTAACCACTGAAAACAAACTCCAGACACATGTACCCCCTTGTGCATCTGGCTTATGTGAGTCCTAGGGAATCAAACTGGGGTCCTTAGGCTTTGCATGCAAACGCCTTAACCGCTAAGCCATTTCTCCAGCCCTTTCTAACATTTTAATTGACAAGTGTCATATATATACATAATTTTTATGTTCATCAGCTTTCATTTCAGGGCTTATCTCTTATTTTCTTTTGTTTTTATTTTTATTTATTTATTTGCAGAAAGAGAAAGAGGCAGAATGAATGGGCATGAAAGGGCCTGTAGCCACTACAGAGAAACTCCAGAAGCATGCACCACCTTGTATATCTGGCTTATGTGGGTACCGGGGAATCGAACCTGAGTCCATAGGCTGCACAGGCAAACACCTTAATCTCTAAACCATCTCTCCAACCCCTACATATTTTTTTAATTATGATCCCTGCCCATTATTTTCTTTTGTCTCCCCTCCCTCATCTCCATTCCAATTAGTCCCTTTTCTAAATGGTGCCTTTTTTTTTTGGTCCTTTGATTCATCCATGACAAGCTCTTAACAGCTTAGTACTGTGCAGATCATGTTCTGGTAATGCCAGAGATTGTGAGGTCAAGAGTGAAAGAGTGACACTGGCCCTCTGTGTCTGGGAGACAACATTCTAAAGAACTCTTCCCCTTCCTTTGGCTCTTACATTCATTCTGACCCCTTTTCTTCAATTTCCCTGAGCCTTGTAGGGTATGGTAGAGATGTCTCAGTGTTGAACACTCCACTGTCATTTCTGAAGTCATTGATGAGTTGCAGTCTGCCCAGCAGTCACTGCCATCTGAAAAGAGAAAGTTCTCCAACCAAGAGAGCGAGCAGCACTAATATATGAGCATAAACATAAATATTTAGAGGCCAATTTAGGGAGCATAGCTTACCCATTTAGCCAAATGGCAGTAGCAGTTTCTCCCTTAGGATTTATGACCATCCTAGCCATAGGCTTTTGACTAGGTTTCTCAGTACCAGGCATAAACTCCTTCTCATGGATCAAGCTTCAAATCCAATCAAAGAACTGTTGGACACTCCCATGACAGACATGTCGCTGTTGCACTAATGGGCACATCATGCCTGGCTGATGAGTTGTGTAGCTTATAGGGTCCACTCTTAATCATGACTCTCCCTCAATAGACTAGCTAGAAGTTTTCAACAGCATGACAGCTGGTTGTCAAGAAGGGGGTTTCAACTCAGTTCCAGCTTGACCTCTCAGTGTCCCACAATCATGGCGTGTGGTGTCTTCAGCAGTAAGTTCTACCATCTAGTTCTGGCAAGCAACCAATATCCTTCTTGTTTGGGGGACCACCTGTTGAATAACTCACTAGGAGGTAAGCCACCCCTGACACAAGAATTTTTTTGTGATAACAGATGGCTTCTGGATGCAGCATTATCCACCCCCACAGAGCACTTCTGCCCAAAATCATTTTTAAAAAACTTTTATAAACTTCTATAATATATATCAAATAAACTTTAAAAAAATATATTTATGTATGTATATGTGTACATATATATGCATATATTAACTAACAAGTATGTTTCCATATGGCTTATTCATAATATCTTTAGTTTTGATTAATCCTCCTCCCACCCCACCTTCTCTGTCCTGATCCTCTGACCGCACTTAGACCACTGCACCTCTACTAACATATTTACGGATGTTCCCCTTAAGCCCTCCCCACTCCACCCTCCCTCATGGACCCTTTCTGGCTTCCTGACCTCTGCTACTGACTCATTCCCGAACTCACAAATCTAAGAACTCTAAGCTAGGATTGGCATATGAGAGACAATGTGTGGTATTTCTCTTTCTGAGCCTGAGTTACCTCATTTAGTGTAATCTTTTTCATATTCACCCATTTTCCTGTTCATTTTATAATTTTATTTTTCTTCACAGCTGAATAAAACTCCCTTGTATAAATAAATGTAGCACATCTTCATTATCCACTCATCAGTTAATGGGCATCTAGGCCTATTCCATTTCCTAGCTTTAGAGCAGCAATAACTATGAATGAGCAAGTATCTCTGTTGTAGAGTATAGTACTTAGATATCCTTCCAGAATATACCAGGAATGGCATAGCAGGGTCATATGGCAGATCTATTTTTAGCTGCTAGGAATTTTCTTAAATAATTCTCCACACAATGAAAGGTAAGGTATATAGTCAAGAAGGTGAGATTTGGCCTCTGAGCAGTACTGTCCAAAGACCCTATCTGTGGCTGTGGGAAACTACGAGTAGTTTTTGTCTCTGTGCTGTGTAAAGTGACATGTATCAGCCATGCATGACTTATGTGATCAAAGATTGAATTTTAAACCAAGAAGAGTATCATATGCCTACAATACCAATACTTAGGAGGTGGAAGCAGGATCAGAAGTTTAAGATCACCCTTGACTACAGAGCATTTCAAGGTCAGCATTAGATACATGAGACCCTGTCTCAGAAATAAAGGAAAAAGACAAACAAGAATTTGATGGCAGGCAAGCACAGAGAATAGTTATAGAGAATAGCTGAGACTCTGCTTGACTTGAGCAGTAAGCATATCCTTCTCCTAAACAACGTACCTAACCACCTGTTGTTAACCTAGGACCCCACCAGTAAGGAACTGCACATACACCCAGCTTCATACAGTGAAGTAATTTCATCCTCCCCTTAGTCACCATTCTTCACAATCAGTATCCATTGAAATGTATTTTTAGGTAGATCTAGGATCACAACAGCAGAGGGCTATCCAGCCTGGACTGGTTTTAGGTGCATGCACAGTAGGAAGGACAAACTATGCCAACTAAATGAACTACTTGGAAGAAACACTTACTTATCATCCTATACCTATGTATAACTGGGTGTACATATGATTAAAACTCAAATGCTTCATGAGAAGGAACATACATAGCAGAGAAAATATCATATAACCCAAATCTGTCAATCCAACCATAAGACCATCCAAACTATGCCCCTAGTAACTGATCCATCCTCTCTTCAAATCCTATAAAGGGAAGTCCCAGACCTCCTCGTGCCCTTGTGTACTCTCCATATGGGTGACCTGCTACCCCTTGGACAGGGCACCCAAAGCTTTACTATTGCTTTGCTCTTGATAAAGTGACATTCTGCATAACTACTTTCCTATACCATTCTTCAATTCTTTAAGTCAGATGCCAAGAACCTGGAAGCACCCAGAAACCAATGGTAACCAATTGAATCTTAAAATTTAACTAATTTTTCATATAAATATTCACACTTATTACTAATGAGAGCCATGTCAAAGAGCACGATTCTAGAATTATGTTGAGCTGGACTTGAATCCCAGCTGTGCATTTAAAACCTGGCTGTAGTAACACCATAAACCTCTCTATCTCTAAACTTGACATTAGGCAAAAGACACAGGGGGCTGGAGAAATGCCTTAGCAGTTCAGGCTCTTGCCTGTGAAGCCTCAGGACCCAGAATCCATTCCCTAGTACCACAAAAGCCAGATGCACAAGATGGCACATGCATCTGGAGTTCATGTGCAGTGGCTAGAGGCCCTGCTGTGCCCATTCTCTCTATCTATCCTCCCCCTCACTTAAATAAGTAAATAAATAAAATAAAATTTTAAAAAGACCCAGAAGCAATGGCCATACACATTTCTGAGTTTCAGGGTCCTAATGTGTAAAATGAAGGCACTAACAACACTGGCACTTTTGAGAGTGCTGAGAATTAAATGAGCTGATGCATGTGTTTCACAGGGAGCTTGGCACAAATTACATGCCCAGTAATGTTAGCAAATTATGCTTGAACATAAATAAGACAGGTAACAGTGACATAAGTTACAAATGTAGGTGCAATCGGTATAAAAGTATCCATTTTAATAAAGGAGAGAATTGCTCTGTCAGATTTTGTTATCTTCATAACACTAACAGTCTCTGGAAATTGTATTTGCTGAGTGGTATCTTTTTATGTGTTTACACTGAAAAATATATAAATAAAGTTCATGAAGGTGGTTTTGTTTGTTATTCTTCTTTTTAATAAGTCCAATACTTTATTGAACATCTCAACCGTGATAGCTACTGCCGAAGAAGCTACTGAGTAAATGAATAACTTAACAAATTAACCTAACTTTGTCCTGTGCTTTTGGCAATTCCAGTGAAACTACAGCTTACAAAATCAAAAAGGAGAAGATGTTTCCCCCAATGAATAGCTCACAGTGAAAGATGAATTTTTGGATAAATATGTGGTGATTTGGGGCTGGAGAGATGGCTTAGCAGTTAAGACACTTGGCTGTGAAGCCTAAGGACCCGGTTTGCCTTCCCCAGTACCCACATAAGCCAGATAGATGCACATGATGGCACATGTGTCTGGAGTTCATTTGTAGTGGCTAGAGACCCTGGCATGCCAATTCTCTCTCTCTCTCTCTCTCTCTCAATCAACAAATAAATAAATAAAAATAAAATACATATGTGTTGATTTTTTGAAATTATATGGTTCAATTCTGCCAAAAGCAAATGTTACTTTTCCTAAAATTTGGAATATTGAGTAATTTAAATTATATAAAACTTTCCAATAAAAGTGATATCCTGTCAAAATTAATTACCTTCTTTTCAAATAACTTTGTAAAGAACTCATAAAAATATTTTCCAGAAAACAAAGCTCAATTAGCATAAATTAAATGAAGATAATGACTTTTTTGTTCATTTTTTAAATTTATTTATTTGAGAGTGACAGAGAGAGAGAGAGAAAGAGGCAGATACAGAGAGGGAGGGAGGATGGGCGTGCCAAGGCCTCCAGCCATTGCAAATGAACTCCAGATGCGTGCACCCCCTTGTGCATCTGGCTAACATGGGTCTTGGGGAATCGAGCCTTGAACCGGGGTCCTTAAGCTTCATAGGCAAGCACTTAACCTCTAAGCCATCTCTCCAGCCCGATAATGACATCTTTATTCAATGATGTGTTTCCAGTGTGTTTTGCATGTTTTAGTACTTAGCAAAACTAATACATAATAAAGCATCTTAAAACGTTTAAACTGTCTCTTATTTAACAACCCCCTTAGTCAGAATACAAAATTCATAAAATTAACATTGACATAGTTTGGTAGCAGTGCCACCAAAATATACTTAGCATAAACTGAACTATATTATAATAACTGAGAAGAAAATTCTACTGGCTGCATCCTTCCTCAGGCAAGAAAAGTCATCACTTTTGCTTGCTTACTTTGCTCCTCTTTAAATAATCACAGCCATCAGGAACAAGAATGGAGAATGACGAGGGTGGTATCAATGTTTAAATTATTATAGTAGCTAACACTTACATAATTTTTATTATCTCTTCAACACTGTCCTCATACTATATATAAACTGACCATCTGTTCCCTAGCCAGGTAATTTTAAGCCAGGATATCCAAACTTCCCATGATTAATGAAAATCTTTGGGTGATAAATTTAAGAAAACAATTCATGAAGAGAGCAACATCCAAAACCAGAAGAGATTCAGAGAATTCTACCCAGTAATATGAGTGGTGTGCATAGCAGGGAAGCAAAGTGTAGAAAATTACCTAAACAGCTATAGCTCAGCCCCTAGCTTACTTGAGTGTGGTACGAGGAGACCTTTACTCATTGGGGTATGGTCTGAGTAGCTGACTGCCATGTGATATCTAGAAGCTCAGTTGTTGGCGACTAGTGAAACCCAGATGTTATGTTATGTATATATTTATATGTAGTAAATTATTAAATATTTCATTATATAATTAAATTATATATTATATATTTAAATATTATATTTTTATATGTGTTATTTATGTAGATTTATATATATAGCAGCTGGCTTATATGTAACTATGTTTTATGTGTGTACCAAGTTAGACTGCAGCTTGCTAAACAGAAACTCGCAGTACTAAGAAAGCTTCTGATTAGCTGCTTTCCTCATAGTAAACAGCCACATAACCCACAAGTCATTTGAGCTATTTCTTAACCATTTATTGTTTTTAAATGTACTACTCTCTTTAGGAGAATCTGAAAAGTCAAACTATAGATGCAGATTATTTTTAAATTAGAGTATGTTGAAATTACATGCATGACCCATGACAGAACTAAAATGCACTTTTCTTTTGGTTTTCCATCATCTACCTAGATCATACATACCCCCACTCTCTGAAGATGTGCCTCTTCCCCCAGCTGACTCACCGCTGTTAATTCACAAGCCACATCACGACTTTCAAAGAATACACCCATGGCACCAGAGGTGGCAATTCACTGAGTCATTATTGCCCCCTGCTGCTGCCATGTGAAATCCCTGGATGAAGGGTGCACTGACTTGACCAAAGAAAATGAATCTAGAAGCAAAAGATACTAATTGAGGAATTCCAGGTAACAATGCAGGAGCTGAGGTTGAAGTGACCAGGGCAGGTA
The DNA here is from genome assembly GCF_020740685.1 of Jaculus jaculus. Lineage (NCBI taxonomy): Eukaryota > Metazoa > Chordata > Mammalia > Rodentia > Dipodidae > Jaculus > Jaculus jaculus. Next base: position 104,199,849 of record NC_059103.1, read on the forward strand.
CCTAGGTCAACTATTGTACTAAACTGATTACCAGTTGCTAACTCCATTCAACTGATATTCAATTGAGTCATCTCTTACACGGGGGGAGGGGGGGGGAAGGGGGATTAACAAGTCCGAGGCTCCCAGAACGTCCAATTGTGGCTGCCAAGGAAGGCCAAGGGAGAGAGGGGAGGGAGGAGTTATTGCTTAGTAGGTGTTGCATTCCAATTTTACAAGATGAAAATGTTATTGAGATGGATATCAGTGTTTGCACAGTGTTATGAATGTATTTCCACTGAATTGTACACTTAACAGTGTTTGGATGGCAAATTTTGTTATGTGTGCATGTATAACCACCATTTTTTCAATTAGGGAGGGAGTTTCAAGCCAAATATTAAATACTCAGCTTATACAACAATTACAACTCTAATCTGACTCAATATCACTTCTTTTCCCAACTACAGCTTCAAGTCTACAATGAAACAGCACATTTGATTGTCTTCTTTGTGTTTTCAGTGTTTCCCCTACTGAAAAATGGGTTGCCGGCCCTCTGGTCCTGGTTCAGAGGAAGGAGAAAGAGGAGGCAAAAAAAAAAAAAAAGGATTAATTTATCATGAGTCAGTTCATACTCCCTGCCAAACTGAGTAGCAATGATCAGCCTGTTTATATGAACATAACATATTCCTAGAAAAAATTTACTGAAACAGAAATTTAATGATAATTACTCTGTTTCTTTGAAATAAATAAATAAAATGCAGCCTTATACAGAATTGTAGTTGGAAAAGAGAGGAATATTTAATTAATCTTTTCAATAGCTATGACTTTTCTTATTCAATAGTATACTAAAACATGACAAGCTATAGTTTCTTATGGAATAATTACAGGGTAGGATCCATAATGTGCTATTAGTGAACTTTTCATATTTAGTTCATAAAAATCCATTGGTCTACCTGATATTTGAATGGGTCTCTAGACTGTGTGGTCATTTTAATGTCAACTGTGTTTTGAATGTGTGGTCCCCAGATACCTGTAGTTTTGGAGGTTCAGCCTTACTGAAGGAGGTATGTTCCTGAAGGTGGACTTAGGGGTTTGATAGCCAGCTCCCATTTGCCAGAGCTCAGCTTACTCTTGCTGCTTTGGAAAGAGGTAAGGTCCAGCCTCCACTTTATCATCCCTTCCCTGCCATGCTGAAACTTCTACTTCAGACTCTAAGCAAAAATAAACCATTTTCTCAGCTGCTTTTGGTTCATCATGTGCTTTTGGTCCAGTGTTTATTCCAGAAATGTGAAGGTAACTGCAACAGAAAATTGGTACCAGAGGAGTCAGTTAATTTCTGCTAGAAATTACTATAACACTATACATGATTTTATGACAGCCTGCATAGCCTTTTGAAAAATATTTAGTCTCTAAGTTAAGGCATATTTTCTAAATGTTGACACATTTCTTTATACAATATTTTTAAATATATTAATTAGCATACAACCAACATCATCCAAAAAAGTCTTTAAGTACTGAGAAGATTTCAAGGTCACTGAAGCAGATATAAGTTTTCTACAATATTTATTTTTGCTTGACTGCTCAAAATTTTGCATTTGCTGACTTTGTTCATTTTCCAAAACTTGTCATGTCAAAAACTATGTCTAGATAATCATACTTATTCTGTCTAGTCATTTAAATATAAAGTGGCCCATCAAAAAAAATCAAAGAAGGAAGTTCTATCATTTGAACAACTGCTGACAGGTTTTGGCACAGCCCTCATATTTAAGGATGCAGAAGAAGAATATGATGCATATTTGATTGACATTTTGTCTTAAAATACTAGAAAGATATGCACTTAAGGATCAAGATTTTATAAACTGGATAATTTTGCTGCCTTATCAAGAACTATCTTAGAATAAATATGCACTTTTTAAGAAGTGGTTTTGGGGGGCTGAAGAGATGGCTTAGCAGTTAAGGCACTCACCTGTGAAGTCTAAGGACCTAGGTTCAATTCCCAGAAAGCACATAAGCCAGATGCACATGGTGTACAGGTGCCTGAAGTTCATTAGCAAGGGCTAGAAGCCCTGGCATGCCTACTCATCCCCCCGCCCCTCTGTATGTGTGTGTGTATCAAATAAATACAAATAAATTATTTTAAAATTAAAAAATATATATTTGGGAGCTGGAGAGGGCTTAGTGGTTAAGGATTTTGCCTGCCAAGTCAAAAGACCCAGGAGACTGAGGCAGCTGGCCAAATTCAACACAGTGAGGAAGCAGAGAGTGATGAATGCTGCTTTTCACCAGCTCTCTTTTTTATACAGTCCAGGACCCCAGCTCATGGAACAGTGCCACCCAGTTAGAGTGGGTCTTATCACTTTAACTAATCTAATTGAGATAATCCTTGGGCTGGAAAGATGCCTCAGCAGTTAAAGGCACTTGCTTGAAAAACCTGTTTGACTGGGTTTCAGTCCCCAACACCCATGTAAGGTGACACATGTCTGGTGATCATTTACAGTGGCAAAAGACTCTGGTATGTACAAACACACCAAGTAAATACATAAAAATTTTTAAAACAAAATATAATTCTTAAAAGACATGCACAGAAACTAACCTAATATACATAATCCCTCTATCAAGTTGACAATTGTGAAACAAACCATCACAAATCCACCCCTTGTCAACTTTACACTCAAGCATCTCGTGCTTAAGTCATAACTTTCTACCCCTTGTCTCCACAGATTCATGGACGTCTCATAAGTCAAAATTCCTTCAATCCAGGTTGGAGAGATGGCTTGGCAGCTAAGGCGCTTGCCTGAAAAGCCCGAGGACACAGATTTGATTCACCAGAACCCACATAAGATAGATGCACATGGTAACACATGTGTCTGGAGTTCATGTGCAGTGGCTAAAGGCCCTGATGCACTTATTCTCTCTCCCTTCTCCCCTCATGAATAAATGAAATAAATAAATGAAATAAATAAATAAATAAATGAAAACAAAATTTTAAAACATTAATTAATGATCTGGAGAGATGGCTCAGCAATTACAATTCTTGCCTGCAAAGCCTAAAGACCCATGTTTGACTCCCCAGATCCTACACAAGCCAGACACACTAGGTGACACATGTGCAAGGTTGCACATGTGCACAAGGCAGCTTACACATCTGGAGTTCAATTACAGTGGCTGGAGGCCTTGGTGTGCCAACTGTCTCTCACACACATATATTCTCAATCTCTCTCTCTCTCTCTCTCTCTCTCTCTCTCTCTCTCTCTCTCTCTCTCTCTCTCAATCTCTCTCATTTAAAAGAAAAGAAGCCAGTTTGTTTGGCTTGCCTCAAAAAAAATTGTTTTAATTCAATCAATCCAACTTCAAAAGTCCTCATAGACTTTAATAATTTCAAACTGTTTAAAATTATAATGCAGAATCTCTTCTGAGACATAGCCAAACTCTTGAACTATGAGCCTCTAGGTCATCAAAACAATGAGATACATATGTCCAACATGTATCAGTATAAAGTAAACATTCCCAATCCAAAAGGAAAGAATTAGGGAATAGCAAGGAATGATCATACCAAAGCAAGACACAAATCCAGCTGGGCAAACAGCAAATTCTGTAGCTCCGTGTCAAGAATCTGGAACCCATAATGAAATCATCTGGGATCCAGAAGGCGTGGGTAATTCTTTCCCTCAAGGTGTACTGCCTGGAGCCTGTCTCCTGGGCCAGGTATACCCTGAGCCCACATCTTTTCTTGGATCCATGGTCCTGTCATCCCTATCCTGAGGTCTCCATTGCAACTTAGGGTTCACCTTCACAGCTTCACACACTGCACTAACAGGGCCTCCTTGCAGGGACTGCAACCCTACTTCACATCACTTAACCTCAGCCACTATCTGGAACCATAGTGCAAGAGTCCATGATCCCCTCAATCTTGTGTTGTTCACTCTTCCAAAGCTAGTACCAAACAGGCAGTGCTGCCAAATTCTGCTGCCACGTCAGGATGAAACTTGGCACCCACAGAATACAGCTGTGGCAGCTTCCACATGCTAATCTTGGCAAGCAGAAAATTGTATTCTCCCTTCAGGCCTTTTTCTTGCAAAACAAATTGAATTCTTTTTATCCTGAGCCTTCAGTGGGTTGGCTCTTGCTCTCAAGGTCTCTTGTCAGTGCAACTGAACTCCAGATGCATACAACACTTTGCATTCAGCTTACATTGGGCACTAGGGAACCAAACATGGGCTTTTAGGCTTTGCAAGCAATGGCCTTTAACCACTGGGCCACATCTTCAATCACAGTCCATTACTTGCTCAAGTTCTCAGGACATGGGTAGAATACAGCCATATTCGTGGACAGAATATCACATAGTCCGGTTCTCAATAAAGTCCTTATTCCTCTCTGAAATCTCATGTCTAGTCTTCATGCCCTTTCTTTTTCCATGGGAAGGGGGAGAGAGAGTGTTCAGACAGGTCTTAGGTAGACCAGAATAGACATGAACTTGTAGCTAAGAGGATCTTGAACGCCTGACATGCCTGCCTCCTTCCAAGGGCTAGATTACAAGTGTATACCACTTCACCTGGCTTAAATAACTTCTTAAGGAGAACTCTGACCTGTCTACCTAAATTAAAATTAAAATTTGTGCTCAACATGTTCTACACCTTATTTATTTATTTGTTTGTTTGTTTCTTTATTTATTTTGAGGTAGGGTTTCATTCTAGGCCAGGCTGACCTGGAATTCACTATGTACTCTCAAGCTGGCCTCAAACTCATACAGATCCTCCTTCCTCTGTCTCCCCAGTCCTGAAATGAAGGGCATGGACCACCATGTCCTACAGAAAGAGAGAGAGCAAGAGTGAGACAGAGAGAATGTATGTGCCAGGGCCTCGAGCACCTGCAGAGAACTCTAGATGTATGTGCCACCTTGCGCATCCGGCTTTGCATGGGTACTGAGGAGTCAAACCCAGGAGGTTAGACTTTGCAGGCAAGCACATTAACTAATGAACCATCTCTCCACTCCCCACTTCTTTTTCTTGCTTCATTTCTCCCTTTATACTTATCATTGTTTAATATAACATATATATGTTCTTACTAACTTGTTTTATGTCATCACACACATGAATATAATTTCCAAATGTACAGATTCATGTCTTTGGTTCAGAGAAGGGCCTGACGCCTAAGAACCTGTCAATAAATACTTGTTAAATAGAAAAACGAATGAGTGGGTGCTTCTATCTGTCAAGCAGCGTAAGTGTTCTACATGGGTTACCCCATGAACTCTCACAAGTTGCATTTAATCATTCCCATTTTATCTTTTTTGTTGTTGTTTTCTGAAGGTAGGGTCTGATTCTAGCCTACGTTGACCTAGAACTCACCCTGTAGTCCCAGGTTTGCCTCAAACTCACAACCAACCCCCTACCTCTACCTCCCAAGTATAAGCCACCACACCTGGCCCATTTGAAAGATAAGGAAACAGATTTTTTGAGAGTTTGTTGGACTTATTTAAGGTCAAATGGTTGTGTGTGGCAGATCTGGGAAATTAATCCCAGAATTTTGAGTCAAGAGTCTTCTACCTTTAGCACATCACCCTTCCCTTGGATGAAGGGACAAGTCTGTAAGACCTGACAAGCTGAAAGTCAGGTACCATTGAGGTCAGATGAACATTTAAAAATCAGGGGTGAGGGTGGGAATTACCATGGGATATATTTTATAATCATGGAAAATGTTAATAAATACTTAAAAAAAAAAATCAGGGGTGATGCTAAGGACATGGATTCTTGCTGTTCTAGCCAAGGGCCTGAGCTTAATCTCCAGCACAGAAATAATACTAAAAATAACAACAACGATAATAAATATATCAAATCATGTATTTCAAAATCAGAAGTAGCTGAGTATGGGTATACTTAGAAAAGATACAAGGGAAAAGGAAGTTCATGAATGTAAAGCCAGTCTGGCCTACAGAGCAAGACCCTGCATCCAAACCAAAGGAAAAGGGCGGAGCCATAGACAAGTAAGTGATTGAGCTAAACTGCCAGAATCAGATGTGACAGGATGACAAAGGGAGCAAGAGCCACCAAGGAGAAGTGTGAATGGAACTGTGAGCAAGAACAAACTCTCTCAGGGGAAGATGAGTTCTCTGTGTCGGGAAATGTGCTCAGGTGAACTAGATTCCAGAAGTCCCAACACTGGGAAGTAGACAGCAAATACAAGGTTGGATACTAATCTTCTGCAACCAGCATCCTTCATCATCTTCTCAGGCTAGGGCCAGAGAAGAATCACTAAAGAACAATGACTCAATTCACATAGGCATCATCAAGACTAGATACAGAATAACACAAAAGGGGTGAAGATTATATTTCTTTCTCTTTTTGCCTTTAATAGCTTTGATTTAGGATGTAAATTTCCAAAAGTGATTGATATTTTTTACATGGATACTGATTCTCATGGTTTTAAATCTTGTGACAGAGCAACTGATTTGCTTCTTCCTCCATTCCTATAGCATTACTCTTTTCTGTACCTCTTTAAGTATACGTTATCATAAGGACACAGCCAGGTATAGCACCTCACACCTATAATCCTAGCACTCAGGAGACTGAAGTAGAAAGATTGCTGTGAATTCAAGGCCTGCCTGGCCTACAGAGTGAAATCCAGATCAGCCAGGCCTTAGCATGAGACCTTGTCTCAAATAAATAAACAAACAAATAAAAAATAATCTAATCCTTAATGGTTGTGGAAATTAAATGAGATAGGCATGGAAAGCACTTAGGAGAGGACCTAGTATATAATAAACAAGCATAAATACTTATTAAGTAAGTAAGTAGCTTAAATAATACCCACAGATATAAAATTAAAGGTTCCCTTGTGTTTTATTACATACAAGCAGCACTTCCTTCAGCATTATGAAATCAGCCACATCATTAGTAAGAAAAAAGTATGTTTGTCTTATAAGATAAAATTTATAGAAGGTTTGGACACCTATTCAGCAAGCCTTACCATATGGAATATTTTCCTTTAAGATTATACTGATGTTGGACTCATGAGTGTTGTAAAAGTACAAAGAAAAAGAAGAAGGAAGGAATGGAGAAATGAAAAAAGGGAGGAAGAGAGGAAAAAAGATGGAAGGAAGGAAGGAAAGTATACTGCTAAGGTTTGAGAAGATTTTATTTTTATAAAAATCCAAGTCTCAAAGTCCCAGTTCCTTGTAAAATTGATCCACAGTTAATCAGAAATATATGAATGCTGATTCCTTGAATTTTTGGCTTGGTTTGAGATATCATCCATTTTGCTTATACTTTAAAAAAATATTTTTATTTTATTTATTTATATTTATTTGAGAGAAAGAGAGAGAGAGAATGGGTGCACCAAGGCATCCAGCCACTGGAAACGAACTCCAGATGCATGTGCCACCTTGTATCTGGATTATGTGGGTTCTGGGGAGTTGAACCTGGGTCCTTAGGCTTCACAGGCAAATGCCTTAACCACTAAGCCATCTCTCCAGCCCTGCTGTTTGTTTGTTTGTTTGTTTGTTTGTTTGTTTGTTTGTTTGTTTCTCAAGGTATAGTCTCATTCTAGCCCAGGCTGACCTGGACAATTCAATATGTTGTCTCAGGGTGCCTCAAACTCACAGCAATCCTCTTACCTCAGCCTCCCAAGCACTGGGGTTAAAGGCTTAGGCACAGGTCTGTCTAGTAGTAGGTCTAAAGCTACATTTCTTGTTTCCAAGTTGATTGTTAAGTTAGGCGTGGTAGCACATGCCTATAATTTCAGCAATTGTGACATGGAGGCTGGAAAATCAGGAGTTCAAAATCATGGTTGACTACATATTGAATTTAAGGCCAGTATATACTATGTAAGACCCTATCTCAAAAAAAAAAAAAAAAAAAAGAGTTAATGTCAGCTCAAGTATTGAGACAATATTGAAATGTAGTTTTTAGTAGGAAAATACTATAGTTTATCATTAGTCCCTAGCTCATGATAAGGGAAGAAAAATTTTGTGATCCTAGGCTGTGTCTTTAAGCAAAGAGAGAAAAAAAGTATATTGATTAAAATATAAGAAAAGAAGTAGCCAGGTGTGGTAGTACACACCTTTAAACTTAGCACTCCATAGGCAGAGGTAAGGGGCTCACTGAAAGCTGAGACTACATAGTAAATTCCAGGTCAGCCTAGGCTAGAGTAAGACCCTACCTTGAAAAACAAAACAAACAACAACCAAAACAAACAAACAAACAAAAAAAAACATGTAAATAGTGAATTGCAGGTCAGCCTGAGCTAGAGTGAGACCCTACCTCAAAAAAAAATAATAATAATAATAAAAAGAATAATAGTGTTCTCTACTTTTAGTATTGATTGAAATGTGAGCTCATATGTGCAGTGTTTAGAAAAGGACTCGGCATATAGATTGGGGCTCTACATACATTAACCTTTATTGCTGTTGTTATTTCTCAGGCACTGGACTTGACATTGAACTCTAGTGTGATGTAAATAGAGCTTAATGTATAAGTCTTCTGAGAGTTGAAAGATCTAAATGCAAAAAGAACTGTGGGCTTGAAGGCTTCCCTTTTGAAGGGGAAAAGCTTTGTCCAGACCTGGTTAAAGGAAGTTTCTGAGAGAGGCTTGTGATGTTCTGCTGGTGTCATGAGAACTTGAGCAGAGTTGAGTTTAGAAGACATGAACTGATGTGCGCAGGATGTGGCCCAGAAAGTTTGGGGCTGGAGACTTCAGTGATTAACCGTGATTGGTTGAGATCACTGCCATTGAGATTGGGCCAGCCATTCTGTATTGGGACAGAAGAGGAAATCTGACTCTTGAACAGAAGTAGCTTGAAGAAAGAATGCTGAAAGAGATTTGCTGATCTTCAAAGTCAGCTTCATTCAACGCTAAATTAACACATTTGATAGCCTACCTGGTACTATGGGAGTATAACAAATGCAGGGAACAAAAGGTCATTATATTTACAATCGAGTTTGTTTTTTGGAAATGGCCACTGGACAACGTGAGGCAAGAAGGCTGGAATCCCTGCATGGTAGTCCGATGGAGCCATGAGGATGAACATGTGGCTTGCAGTGGAGAGCCATGGTATAGCTGCCAAGGAGAACTGCAGGTTCAGGATGGAGTTTTACTTAAGCTGAGGGAAGCCCAGCCAGAAGGGCAGAATGGGAACCCCATAGACTTTATTGTGGGTCCCAAATGGACACAGAACTGCAGGATTTTATCTTTGCTCCATTTGTTTTAGATCTTGCAGTGGTTCAATCTTTTCTTGCTATGCAAAATGCCGTTCTTTGCAGTGTGACTTTATTCTGTGCCATTATGTGTACTTAAGCTGTGTTTTAATTTTACAGGCTCACAGTTATGAAACTTTGAGCAATTAGGATGTTTGAACAGTGTTAGGGTTGATAATAAAAATTACTGAGACTTTTCAAGTTGGCCTGAATGCATTTGTACATCATGAAATGGTTGAGTGTTTATGAATGCCAGGCATGGAATGTGGTGTTTGAATCAGGTGTCCCCCATAATCTCATGTGATTTGAATGCTTCATCCCCAGCTGGAGGAAATTTGGGAGGTTGAGCCTTGCTGGAATGGGGTGTTTGTCTGGGGGTGGGCTTAGGAATGTTATAGCCAGCTCTCTCTTGTCAGAGCTCAGCTCACTGTCTTGCTCATGGTTTCCACCTGTTTGTGTCATGCTTTCTCCTGACATCATGAAGTTTTCCCTTGAGACCGTAAGCCAAAATAAAACCTTTACTTCCATCAGCTGCTTTTGGTTGGGTGCTTTATCCTAGCAATGAGAAGGTAACTATAACACCAACAGAAAACTTCTGTCTCCTTCATGCCTAGCCCTCTATGTATGCTTTTCCAGAGATGCTGAACCCTGGTGGTCATAACCTGAGCTCATCCTGTCCAAGAAAACCTGGATGGTCCTATGTATGCTGGCCATCTCACCAGTAAGGTCCTGGGACTTAAGCCGGTGTGATGGTACATGTCTTTAATCCCAGCACTGAGGAGGCAAAGGTAGGAGGATTGTCATGAGTTTGAGGCCACGCTGAGACTACATAGTGAATTCCACATCAGCCTGGGCTAGAGTTAGACCCTACCTTAAAAAACAAACAAACAAACAAAAGTAATAGGACTTAGAGATTAGTACAGGGAACATCCAGGAAAGCAGTCTATTCCTGCTCAGGCCCATGGGAAGGTTTTTGTGAGCTCTTCAGAGAGAAACAGGAGAGTGGCACTGATGTAGTCACTGAACTGCTCTGCATAGGCCTCCATGGGACAGAAGGAGAAGCAAGGATCTTGAGTCCTTTGGCAAAGTTTATTAATTCTCACTTGGAAGTTAAATTCCATGGTTCACTACTAGATGGTAGAACATTTTAATAAAGTAAAATACTACTATGTATGTAGTCTATAGCATTCCTGCATTAGCTGGAGGCAGACAAAATCTGATGTAAGAAAAGAGTGGCTGCACCCATCAAAACCTCTGAAAATTAGCTATGTTTATCCCCCATCATCCTTGCTGCTCTCACTCTGCACTGCAGAATCTGTCTTCTCTTTTACAGAAGGCAGTGAGAACTGGGGACACCAAAATCCATCAACATGACAAGAAGAGATAGCTGACTCCCTGTCATGAGATGAGCCCCCTCTTACACTTCAGCCAGGGTCCTACAGAGGAATTGGCGAGTTAAGCATGAGTGCCGCTCTCATAGTGAGCCTGACAACCCCCGATGCCAGGGAGATGGTGATAGACACCAAGAACACTCAAAACATATCAAAGCAGAAATCCAGAAGTTGTTAAGAGCTTAACACTAAAGTATATTTAGAACACACCCAATAAGGCTCGGGGAACCTTGAGAATAGGGGCAGAAAGATTGTTAAGGGTCACAGGGTATAAAGAATTATCTAGAGGCAGTGACCACCACCCCCGCACACCTACAATGACTGCGGCTCTCATAACCCATAACCCCAGGGCAAATACAAGTAATCCCACTGAGGAGAGCCCTCCGTGGAATGGAGGAGGGGAGGATGAAAATGGAACCAACATGTGATTTGCCAATACAAAAAGTTTCTAATTAGTAAAACTTAAAATGAAAAATCTGAGGCAACAATCTGATAAATATAGAAAAAAGGCTTTGCAAGACTTTATTCTAGAAAATAAAATGGCCACAGGATGGCAGTAAAAGGTAAGTGATAAGAATAAACCTTGTATTTTATTAACTTATTTTTTGGGTGTTTTGTTTTGTTTTGTTTTTCTGAGAAAGGGTTTAATGTTTACCAAACTGGCCTCAAACTTACTATATCATGAGGATGACCCTGAGCTCCTGCCCCTACGTCTCAGGTGCTGGGATTACAAATGTAACCACCACAATCTGGGTTATATGAGATGCTGGGAATGGAATCCTCAGCTTCCATGCATACGAGGTATGCTTGCAAGCACTCTACCAACTGAGCGACATTACCAGCCCTTCTTTTTTTTTTTTTTTTTGAAGTTTAATATTAACAATTTTCAAGCATGTACTTAATGTATTTTGATCATAATTCTTTCCCATTACCTTCTTATATTTCTCCCTCCTCTCCCTGCAGCCCCTCCCATTAAACTCCTTATTCTTCTCACCTATTCCCTCTTCTACTTTTTGAAATGTTTATTTATTTGAAATAGAGATAGAAGGAAAAAGAGAATGGGCATGCCAACGCCTGTTGCCACTGCAAATGAACTCCAGAAACATACACTTCTTTGTGCATCTGGCTTTCAACAAATCCTGGCCACATTCTTCAGTGCTATATAGTCCATGGTCAGCTGCCCATGTGACTGATCACCCCCAGCTCATGCTCATGCAAGTAGCCCTAATTTAACTCAGTGGCTCACAAAAGAAACACCAAAAACAGGTCCATATGAGTCGGATCCACGTTGGAGAAGAAGGGGTTTAGGTTTAGTGGGAGTGGGAAAAGGATAACATAAAAATATATTATATGTGTGTATGAAATTGCCAAAAGTAAGGTAAATTTTTGTAAAGTTTCAAGGCCACCCCTTTGCACACAGCCATATCCTTTTAACTTCACCACAAGCTGAAAAGCACTTGCCCTCACTGGAAGCCTAGCAGGGAACCTACTCCAGAACTGAGAGCTAAAGAAAGCTTTTGACTGTTTTGATTATTTATTTATTGGGCGGGGAGAGAGTGTGTATGCCATAGTGCGGATGTGGTACTTAGAGGACAACAACTGAGTTGGTCCCCGCCCGTCCACCTCCTGGCGGCAGGCAGTCTCACTCTGAACTCTGACTCAACTACGCCGTGCGGTGCTCAATGAACTTCTGGAATTCTCCTGCCTCCACCTTCGCTCTCGCTGTAAGCATCAGTGTGCTGGGATTACAGAAGCTCTCCAAGGCTTCCAGCCTTTTCTGTGAGGGATGGGATTTGGACTCAGGTACTCCAGCTTGAACTTCAAGCACTGCTTTATGCACTGAACCATCTCCCAGCCATAGACTTTTTCTTTTCTTTGTAACTTAGAAAAAAGTTTAGGTGTTATTCTGATAGCATGAAATAACTAAGTATTTTACTTTTTAACAAATTATTTGAAAGTGTTTGTGGCAGCGTGGGTCATGGCCATTGCAAATAAGCACAAGACACTCGCACCTCTCTTTGTGTCTGATTTACATAGCGACTCAGAAATTAAGCCTGGGTTGGCAGGTTTTGCAAGCAAGCACCACTGAGCCACCAGCCCAGGTCTCCACCCAGCCACCCCATCTTTTTTGGAAACAGGATCTCACTCTGTGGTCTAGATTGTCCTGAACTGACTGTATAGACCAGGCTGGCCTTGAGCTCAGCCTCCTTAGTGCTGAGATACAGGTGCGACCAATGATGCCCTGCTGTAACAGATGATCCACTTCAAAAACATGGCTGCCAGCTGGAATGAATTGTCTACTCAGAAATCAACCTTTCACTTTCACACCAAAATAACTGCTTTTTAAAAACTATTTTATTTATTTATTTGAAAAAGAGAAAGAAAGAAAATGGGTGCACAAGGGCCTCCAGCCACTGTATACAAACTCCAGACGCATGCAGCACTTTGTGTATCTGATTTATGTGGGTGCTGAGGAATCAAACCCGGGTCTTTAGGTTTTGCAAGCAAACACCTTAATCACTGACCCATCCGTCCAGTCCCTCAACTGCTTTTAGAGACCCAAATGTTCGCTAGCTTCACAGGGTCCTTCTAGATCCTAGATTGTATATCTGTTCATCCACCTAAGTGCTTCCTTTCCCCTAAAACTAGTCCTGTCCTTTCTCCAGGGCACTAGTGAGCCTCTGCCATATCGCTGAGAATTCTTGTCATTTTGTCCTTCTGCTTGCCCTTTGCTGGGTGAATTTCCCCTCTGCCCTCCGACCTCAGGTTGAAAACCATCAGGACCTTTCCTGACCTCTCCTTTCTAATGAAATGTTGAAGCCCTGTTGTACTGATCACTTGCACTAACACTTTGGTTCCCATTAATCTATAACCGCTGTAGAAGCAGATGGCCTGGGGATGTGCTTTTGTTTTATTTTGTGTTTATTTGTTGTTTATGTCAGGGTCTTGCCATGTAGCCCAGGCTTCCCTGGAAATCACAGTCCTCCACCTCAGCATCATCCAGCATGGCCTCACAGGCACATGCCATCATGCACAGCTCTCTGGTGCTGTTTACAGTATCTTCCGTGATAAGCAGCCCTGAGCAATATTTAGTAGCTGTGTGCAATGAGTGGGTACACACACTGGAGACTTCATCTCCAGGAAACAGTCTTTGAACATAACAAATGTGATAAAAGGGAGTGGTGCTGGAGAGGAGTGGAGAGCAGCAAGAACAACGCAGGGTGTAAAATTGACTGGATGCCCATTACATTTTATGTGCAGATAGTTGCAGCTTACCTGGAGGCTAGATTGCCTTCTCTGGCCACGATTCTTCCTATAGGACAACATTACTATAAAATTCCACTGGCTAATAATGCAATGGGAAAATCCTGACGAGGAAGACATTAGGAATTTGTGGTACTAAAAACTAATGTACCTCTTGTACTCTTCTATGTCCTCTAGGAGAAGCAGGAAAGAAATCAAATGCTAATGTTTTCATCCTAGTGACGAAAAGAACAGCAGCACACATTGATGTGGGGCAGAGTGCCATGCTATTTAAGAGAATAGCTCCCTTCTTAAAATGGGTATGAAGGGTACCTCCCAACTTAATGCCTGCCACTGTTAGGTTTCCTTGTCTTAAATAGATCCATAGTTAGAGGAAGCAGCATTACCAGGAGCCCATGCTAATGAATATCAAAGACCCAACCCTGAGGACTCCCATCTGAAGGACAAACAGGCCTTTCTCCTCACAGTACAGAAAGAAAAGGAAGCCTAGTCTTTGCCTCTATAAAGGACACTAGGGAAGCTCACTTATGAATGGGCAAAAAATGCTTGGCATGTTGCCTTTGCAAATTATCTAGCATTCTCAAACTATATCACATTTTATTACTCAAAGTCCCCAGAACTCCCTTTCTACCCACCCCACCCCTCCCTAAACTTGTGATTTTCTTTCTGCTTCTTAGTGTTGATTTTGCTTATTGACCTGCAAAGCTTTCCTCTCCTCCCTCATCTCACAGATCCTGTGAAAGACCCTTGTGTCTGAGGAGTTTCATGCTCTGGGAAATGGCCCATGGTGGGGCAAATAGATACTGATGCCAAGTTTAGACGCTTCCTAGCCCAGTCTTCTGGACTTCTCTCACCACAGTGTCTTCTTTCCAATTAACACCTCAAAAGCAGACTCACCTCTGCTGTGCAGGGATTGGAGAGTACAAGAAGAGAGTATCCTGCAGCCAGGAAACAGAAGAAAGATGGAAATAGACACATGTTAGCCATGTTGTACATGTCCTGGGTGTATATGAGGTTCAGTGGTAGAATGCTCACACAGCAAGAACAAGGCCCTGGATTCACCTCAGCATTGCAAATGAAAAGAAAAAAAAAAAAAGAATATAAATTTTTCTAGCTTATATAGTTTATATATAAAGCCAAATCATGAAACATATGAATTTCATTTCAAACAAAAAGTAATAGGACTTCTGGTTAAGATGGTGGCATAGGAACCATGCCAAAGCAGCCTACATGAGAAAAACAAAAACAGCAAAATACACTCTTCTACTAAAAAGTAAAGGCATATAAGAAATTATCAACCATAGCAGAGAAGTAGGAGAGACCCAGAACATCTAGGGACCACAGAAGCAGGTAGAAGTGGCTTCAGCAGTGCCAGCACCAGGTCCGCAAGGGCCACCAGCCTCCACCTGAGCAGCAGGGAAAGCCAGGTGAGGGGATTTTAAACTCACACCAGCCACCTTGCAAACTCAAGAAACATGAAGATATGACATCAGGGACCAGCGAAGCATATCATGAGGAAGAGAATTGCCAGGACCAGTAGAACTTCAGCCACAACCATAGCCTCCCCTTCCTCCACCACCTGCACAAGTGCCAGCAAGCACCACAGACCTGGGGAAGAGAACTAACCTACACAGCAACCAGCACAAGCAGTCAGAGCAGTGAACCACTGACCCAGCCAGCCTACCTGAGCCCAAAGCACAGCACAGAGGGACCCAAGCATGCATGCAGCAAAGCTGAAACCAAAGCCATCCCAAAGGCAACTGGAATTATGCCAGGTCAGTACCCGCCAAATAAGCCTGGTATGTAGGCCTGAACCAGAAGTCCTAATTGCAACTTCCATGCCATGATAAATTATATGTTAAATCTGATGGATGGCCAGATTGGCCATTCTTAAATAAGCAATGTTTTGGGCTTATAATTTGTTGCTTCCTGAGTTATAGTGCCATTATCGCCTCTTCTGTCATTCGTTGGGGAAGGATCTCACTAAGGCACAAGCTGACCTTGGAAACCTCTACAGACCAGAAATAAGCCTCCCAGATGACAGGATTAGGCTGTGGGGGAACACACATCCTTAGGAACTGTGACTTTTTTAGAGGATCTGGTTGTCATAATACCTACTCTTGCATAAATACTCTGTGCTGTTTTTCATTGAATGTGTACATTGTTTAGTTAAATTTTAGAATTTGCCTGTATTTTGTTCTACACAGTCTACTTGAATATTCTCATAGCAGGCAAACCCAACACCTAGGGTCACTTTTGCAGTTACTCTGAGAGTCTTAAGAGCCACACATAACACCTTAAGCTCCTACCTTGAAGATATATAACATCAGATTGATTGATATATCTAATAATACTGCAGCTAACTAGAAAATCCAAGCATTAAATTAATCAAAGATGCAAAAATATGTACATTATAACACAAGAAACACCACAAACCAAGACAATATGAATCCACCAAAAAGTTTTAATGCATCAGAAATGACCTCCAGTGAGAATGAGTTATAGGAAATGCCTGAGAAAGATTTCAAAAGAATGATTATAAATATGCTCAAAGAAATCAAAGAGGAAATCAAAGACACAGGAAACCAATTTAATGAAATAAGGAGGTAAATACAAGAAATGAATAAGGAAATGGAAATAACAAAGAAAAATCAGTCAGAAATATTAGCAACAAAAAATACAGTCAAATAAAGAACTCTGTACAGGGCTGGATAGATGGCTTAGTGGTTAAGGAATTAACCTGCAAAGCCAAAGGATCCCAGTCAGATTCTCCAGGATCCATGTAAGCCAGATGCACAAGGGGGCACATGCATCTGGAGTTCATTTGCAGTGGCTGGAGGCCCTGACATACCAATTCTCTCCCTCTCTCTCTCTCCTTCAAATAAATAAAATATATTTTTAAAAAAAGAAATTATTTTTTAATTTAAAAAAAAATGTACAAAAACTCATCAGTAGAATGGATGAAGGAATGAACAGAATATCTAAACTAGAAGACCAGGTAGCAGACATAATACAATTTAACAAAGAGAAAAACAAACTAATAGGAAGGTAAGAATAGGAATTTCAAGATATTTGGGACACTATGAAAAGATCAAACATAAGAATTCAAGGTACAGTAGAAGGAAAAGAATTTTACTCCAAAGGAATAGTAGGCATTTTCAACAAAGTCATAGAAGAAAATTTCCCCCAAATTGGGAAAGAGATGGCAATGCAGACACAGGAAGCCTTTAAAACACCAAACAAACAAAACCTGGAAAGAACCTCTCCTCACCATATTATAACTAAACTACCAAAAACACAAACCAAAGAAAATATATTGAAAGCAGCTAGAGACAAAAATCTAGTCATATGCAAAGGCAAGCTCATCAGGATCATAGTATATTACTCAACACAAACTTTCAAAGCCAGAAGGGCTTAGAGTGATGTATTCCAAGTACTGAAAAATAACAACTGTCAACCAAGGTTACTTTATCCTGAAAAGCTATCCACTTAAATAGATTGAGAAATATGGACATTCCACAACAAAAACACGCTAAAGGAATATTTGAAGACAAAACCAGATCTACAGAAAATACTTGAAAGGACCCTCCATACTAAAGAGGAAGAAAAACACACATATAAGGAACCTGGAAAAAAAAAAAAGCCATATTCACATACTAGTTAATACAAGAGACCAAAGATAAAACCAGAAGAGCTGCAAAACAAGAAAAATGGCAAAAATAAATTCACACCTTTCAATAATAACTTTTTTTTTGTTTTGTTTTGTTTTTTTGAGGCAGGGTCTCACTCTAGCCCAGGCAGACCTGGCATTCACTATGTAGTCTTACGATGGCCTTGAACTCATGGTGACCTTCCTATCTCTGCCTCCTGAGTGCTGGGATTAAAGGTGTGCGCCACCATGCCCAGCTAATAATAACTCTTAATATCACTGGTGTCAATGCCCCAACCAAAACACACAGGTTTGCACAGGAGGCTAAAAAGCAGGATCCTTCAGTCTGTCGCCTCCAAGAAACCTAACTTTTTACAAAGGAGGGACACTATCAACACTAACTTAGGGTAAAGGTTGGAAAGCAGTGTTTCAAGCAAATGGGCCCAGGGGTTACTATCCTAATATCTGACAGGGTAGATGTCAGACCGACATTAGTTAGGAAACATAAGGAAGGTCACTTTATGTTGGTTAAAGGAACACTCCAGGAGGACATTACAATCCTTAGCATATGTGCACCTAACATGGAGGCTCCCAACTTCATCAAACAAATGCTGTCAGAACTAAGGTCACAGATAACACCAAGCACAGTGGTAGTGGGTGACTTCATCACACCACACTCATCAATTGACAGGTCATCCCAGCAAAAAAAAAAAAAAAAAAAAATAGAGATGCATCTGGATTAAATGAAGCCACAGAACAAGTGGACCTAACAGATACCTACAGCACATTTCATCCAAATGCTGCAGAATACACATTCTTTTCAGCAACACATGGGACATTCTCTAAAATAGACCATGTGTTAGCACACAAAGCAAATCATGACAAATACAGGAAAATTGAAGTAATTCCTTGCACTCAATGTGATCACAATAGGATCAAACTAAAAACCAATAGAAAGAAAAGTTATAGAGCATACACAAAATCATGGAAACTAAACAATACACTAATAAATGATGAATGGGTCAATGAAGAAATAAAGAAAAAAACAGAAAAATCCATAGTCAAAACCTTTAAAATCTAAAAGAAATGGATGATTTCCATGACCTATGAAAATTAAATCAAAATGAGACTGACCACTTAAATATACCTATGACAAGTATGGAGATCCAAGCAGTTACATATATATATATATATATATATATATATAATATATATATATATATATAATATATAATATTATATATATAATAAATATATATATATAAATATAAATATATATATAAATCTCCCAACTAAAAAAATGTCCTGGCTCAAACGGATTCACTGAAGAATTTTACCAGACCTTCAGGGAAGAACTAACACTAATACTTCTCAAGCTATTCCATAAAATAGAAAAGGAAGAAATCCTGCTAAACTCCTTCTATGAAGTTTGCATCACCCTGATACCAAAACCAGACAAAGACAGAATGACAAAAGAAAATTATAGACCAATCTCCCTCATGAACATAGATGCAAAAATTCTCAATGAATTATTGGCAAACAGAATAAAAGAATATATCAGAGACATCATTCATCCTGACCAAGTAAGCTTTATCCCAGAGATGGTTCAACATATGCTAATCAATAAGTGTAAAACATTATATAAACTGACTAGAGGACAAAAATCACATGACCATCTCATTAGATGCAGAAAAGGCATTTGACAGATATCCAAAAATAAGGCTGGTGGTATCACCATACCTGATTTTTAACCTATATTACACAGCCATAGCAACAAAAACAACATGGTACTGCCACAAAAACAGACATTTAGATCAATGGAAAATAATAGAGGACTCAGATGTAAGTCCCAGTAGGTATAGCCACCTGATTTTCAACAAAAATGCCAAAAATACTCATTGGAATAAAGACAGCCTCTTTAGCAAATGGTGTTGGGAAAACTGGATATGTATTTGTACAAAGATGAAAATGGATCCTTATCTCTCTCTGTGCACAAGAACTAAGTCCAAATAGATCAAAGATCTTAATATCAGACCTGAGATTCTGAAACTGCTAGAGGAAAAAGTAGGGAAATCCTTCAACATATTGGTCTTGACAAAGACTTTCTGAATATAACCCTAATGACTCAGGAAATAATACCATGAATCAACCATGAAATTACAAAGCTTTTGTATAGCAAAGGACACTAAATAGAGCAAAGAGGCAACCTGCAGAATGGGAGGAAATCTTTGCCAGCTAGACATCTGACAGAGGAGTAATATCCAGGATATACAAAGAACTCAAAAAACTAGATAACAAGAAATAAAACCACCCAATTAAAAAATGGACTATGGGGTTGGAGACATGGCTTAGTGGTTAAATGCTTGCCTGTGAAGCCTAAGGACCCCTGTTCCAGGCTTGACTCCCCAGGACCCACGTTAGCCAGATGCACAGGAGGCGCATGCATCTGGAGTACGTTTGCAGTGGCTGGAGGCCCTGGCGCACCCATTTTCTCTCTCTCTCTCTCTCTCTCTCTCTCTCTCTTTCTCTGTGCCTCTTTCTCTCTGTCTGTCACTCTCAAATAAATAAAAATTTTTAAAAAATGGACTATGAGCCAGACGTCGTGGTACACACCTTTAATCCCAGCACTCAGGAGGCAGAGGTAGGAGGATTACCATGAGTTGGAGGCCACCCTGAGGCTACATAGTAAATTCCAGATCAGACTGGGTAGAGTGAAACCCTACCTCCAAAAACCAAAATGAAAAAAAAAAAAAAAGGACTATGGAATTAAATAGAGTTCTCAAAAGAAGAAATACAGATGGCATATAAACATGTTTAAAAATGTTCTATGTCCCTAGCCATCAGGAAAATGCAGATTAAAACTATGTTGAGATTCCATCTCACTCCTAACAGATTGGCACCAGCATGAAAACATATGACCATAAATACTGGTGAGGATGTGGAAAAAGAGGAACCCTTCTACACTGTTGTTGGGAATGCAATCTGGTCCAGCCACTATGGAAATCAGTGTGGAGGTTCCTGAGACAAATAAAAATTGATTTACCATATGAGCCAATTATAGCACTCCTAGGCATATATCCTAAGGACTCATTTCACTACCTTAGAAATACTTGCTCAACCATATTTATTGCCGCTCTATTCACAATAGCTAAGAAATGGAACCAGCCTAGATGTCCCTCAACTGATGAGTGGATAAGGAAGATGTGGCACATTTACACAATGGAGTGTGATACTCAGTGGTAAAAGATAAATGAAACTATGACATTTGCGGAAAAATTGGTGCATCTGAAAAGGATTATACTTAGTGAAGTAACTCAGACCCAGAAAGCCAAATGTCACATGTTCTCACTCATATGTGAAATCTAGCTACAAATGATTAGGCTTCTATGTGAGTAGGAATAAATCTCGGTAGCAGAGGCCAGTAAGCTAGAAAGGAGATATAAAGGGAATAGAAAGGGAGAGAGTGGGGACTTAATAGGATGGTGTTGTATATATGTAAGTATAAAAGCAGATTAATGGGGCTGAAAAAGCCTAAGTGAGGTCAGGGGAAGAGATTGAGTAAAGGAAAGGTGGGGGGAGAGCTAATCAAAATCTAAGAGGATATAAATAAGTCATATGGAAACCTACTTCTTTGAACAAGGGAACACTCAGAAGCCATAGATTGTTACTAGAAAATTGTCAGTGCCAGAGATGGGGTGCCTTCCACTGAGTTGTTGGCCAGGGAGTTCCCCAAAACATTACCAGGCCATTGCCAAGGCTCTTGGTTTCCCACCAGTAATAGATGGCAAGACCCTATTGCTGAATACTCCACATACTTGGGCTGCAAGTTCACTGAAAAAGTCCTGCTGGAGCTGAGTGAAAAACCTCCTCCATGTAGACCAGCTGACAGAAAGCTGGAAAAAGCCACACTACATGCAGTTCAATGGGAGAGAGAGAAATCACCAGTGGAGATACTCAACAGACACTGCAAGCCATAAATTTGGCCAGCCAGGCCAAATGAGCCAACAGGTACAATAGTTATGGGAGAAACCAACTGCCCTCTTGTTGTACTGGAGGCCTGCTCCATAGGAAGGAATACATACATCCCTGATACTGAAAACCTACAACGGGGGTAGTCATGAGCCCTAGGGATGTAACGTCTGCTGTTGTCTGACTAAATGTATATACTATGCTCACCAAACTGCCCAGTAAGTACTTCTCTTAATGTTCAGACCCATATATTAATGCTACTCTCACATTTGGTTAGAGAAGCTTCTCTTTTCAGATGGAAGTGTCCTTGGGATGACTCAGAAGGCATCATGGTGCTAAGAAGTGAGAGAGGAGTGCTCAGCCTGCAATATCTCTATCATATCTTCCAAGGCACAGGGTCCATTGTGGAAGAGGTAGTGGAAAGAATGTAAGAGCCAAAGAAAGGGTAGGACTCCTTACAATGTGCTCCTCCAGATACAAAATGGCCTGGATATCCATGACCTCACAGTGCCTGACACTACCTACACAAGACCATCATAATAGGAGGAAAAGATCATGACATCAAAATAAAAGAGAGACTGATTGAGAGGGGGAGGGTGATAGAGAGTGGAGTTTCAAAGGGGAAAGTGGGGGGAGGGAATTACAATGGGCTATTGTCTACAGTTATGGAAGTTGTCAATAAAAAAGAAAGTAAGAAATTCAGCCAGGCATGGTGGTATGTGCCTTTAGTCCCAGCACTCAAGAGGCTTAAGTAGGAGGATCACTGTAAGTTTGAGCCCAGCATGGGCTACACAGTGAGCTCCAGGTCAGGGTGGGCTACAGTGAGACCCTTGAAACACAAACAAGGAAAGGGAAGCAATAAATTCAAATGCGCCACATCAGCTTAATGTAAAAGCTTAAATTTGTTTTGCTGAATCTGCATTTCTAGATCATACTTCTCATTTTAGTACATGGTGACTTTCAGTTTGCCATTTATATATGTTAGCCTGTGCTGTGTTTCAACTCAATTTTGTCACCAGTATTCTCAAACCAAAATACTGTTCTGAAAAATAATTATTTCTAGTTTGGAGAGATGGCTCAGTGGTGAAAGGTGTTTGCTTAAAGAGCCTGACAGCCTGGTTTCACTTCCCTAGTACCCATGTAAAGTCAGATGCACAAAGTGGCACATACATCAGGAGTTCAGTGGCAGGAGGCTCTGGTGTGCCCATTCATTCTCTCTCTCATGAGTAATTAATACTTTAAAAAATAATAATTCCTGCCATGCAAAAGTGATGCCAACTCTTCCTCCAGCTGGCATGAATGTTTCATTTACTACTTGTCTACTTCTGTTTTCTCAGCCTTTGATGATTCAAACAGTACTATCTGCTATCAATGCAATCATATTCACATTACAGAAAAGAGTTGAGAAGGAGCCCTCGATTGGAGAATGATCCAGGGGTTACTAAACACTAATACCATTTTTAAAGGTTAGAATAAATATGAGAATATGATACTGTTTAGTTTTTATTTAAATTCAACTAATCTTAACAAAACACAAAAAACATAAAATTTTTACATGTCAATGAGATACCATATGATGTTTCAATGCATATATATATTGTGTAACAAAAACCAAGGGAAACCCTGAATAAACATCTTGCCTCACTTGCTTTTAGTTACTAGCTTTTATTACCAATTTTAGCAGTCACACAGCTAAGTAATATAATCCCATTAGCTTTGCTATCAATAATGCCTCTGAGATGTGGGTCACCATGGTAACAGTTGCCTAAGCTGCTTTTCAGGATCTTGACAGTAGCTCAAGCTAGCTGAAACCAGCAACAATTTTATTTGGGCCTACCTATGTTTATAGGACCAACTGTGCCTTTTGACAAGAAGAAAAACTTCACCTTCAATGCACACAAATGACATTATTTTCTGAATGCTGATTTTTCTGAATAGTCATGAAGTTTGATTATATATGCATTTCACTTTTCTTTATATCTCTTACCTTTCCCCAAGCCTTGGACCACTCTATTTCTCTTTACTTTTTTTTTTAAAGGCCAGATCTCTGGCTGGAGAGATAGGTTACCAGTTAAGGCACTTGCCTGCAAAGCCTTAGGACCCAGGCTCAATTTTCCACCACACATGTAAAGCCAGATGCATAAGGTGGCACATGTGTCTGGAGTTTGCAGTGGCTAGAGGTCCTGGAATGTCCATTTTTCTCTCTCTTTCTCCCTTTCACCCCCTCTCTCAAATAAGTAAATATATAAACTACATTTTAAAATAAAAAAGGCCAGGTCTCACTATGTAAACAAGCTGGTTTTGAACCCATGACCCTTTTTGTAGTCAGGTTAGCATTGCTGGTAGAAATCACCCAACCAAGAGCAGCTTGTGGGAGAACAAAAAGAGGTTTATTTTGGCTTACAGGCTCAAGTAGACGCTCCATGATGGCAGGGAAAATGATGGATGAGTAGAGGGTGGACATCACCCCCTGGCCAACATAAGGTGGACAATAACAACAGGAGAGTGTGTCAAACACTGGCATGGGGAAACTGGCTACAACAGCCATAAGCCCGCCCCCAACAATACACCCCCTCCAAGAGATGTTAATTCCCAAATCTTTATCAGCTGAAAACCTAGCATTCAGAACTCCTAAGTTTATGGGGACACCTGAATCAAACCACCCTAACCCTCCTGCCCCAGGCTCTGGAGTCCTGAAATGTACCCTGGTTCACCTACAAGCACCTGTAAGTTCTCTCTTCAAGAAGACAAGTTGGATACTCACTTTCAGAGCTAGCTCCAAATCCATAATTTTAGTGATTACCATATTGTGAAATAGGCAAAACAGGCCTTATTCAGTAACATAGCCGTGGGGCAGGGGAATAGGGCAGAAAATACAGTCTTGAAGGCTTTGTATAAAGGCTATAAAATTAGCATAAAAAGAACAAGTTGGCAAACAGAAAGGCTGGAACACACACACACACACACATACACACTCCCCTCTGACTGAGGCTAACTATATCTGGTCACTTTGCAGGCACAGAGGCACTCCACTGTTTGAAGGTGACCTACAACTAACCCATTATAACAGTGAAACACACACCCCTCGGTGGACATCTCAGAAGCTAGTGAAATTTGTGATGCATGAAGGTGTATGTGACAGAATATGCAAATGTTCACACTATGAAAATGAACCCAAAAGCCCATGATATGGAACTTGAAAACCAAAGTAGAAGAGGGACTAGTTGGAAAGACGAAGTTCAACATAAAGGGAATCAAAATGCATTATATACACATATAAAATAGAGATCCAATAACAAAACAACTTGAAGCTCCCAAGAGTGCTAACTCTTAGGAGGCTGAAGTAGGAGGACTGTTGTGAAGTCAAGGCCAGCCTGTGACTACAGAATGAGTTCTAGGTCATCCTGGGCTACAGTGAGACCCTGCTTTAAGAAAAAACTTTGGGGGGCTGGAGAGATGGCTTAGAAGTTAAGTGCTTGCTTATGAAGCCTGAGGACCCCAGTTAAAGGTTCAATTCCCCAGGACCCACGTTAACCAGATGCACAAGAGGGTGCATGTGTCTGGAGTTTGTTTGCAGTGGCTGGAGGCCCTGGCGTGCCCATTCTTTCTCTCTATCTGCCTCTTTCTCTGTCTGTCACTCTCAAATAAATAAAAGAAAAAGAAAAAAATATTACAACAATGGGGGATTATTTATCAGAGACTATGGGTCATACTGTAGTGAGTTTACCACTGGAGAAAATGTTTCCTATAGAGAATTCCAAGTCAGCCTGAGCTAGAGCGAGACCCTACCTCAGACCCCATCCCTATCCCCCCCCTCCCAAAAAAAAACACATATTCTTTCCTACTTCATCAGCCACCATTAACTGCCTATAACTCATCAGGAAGTTTGGAGGTCTCATTTCCTCCTCCATCATCCATAATGGAATGTTGATGGGCCCAGTATTGTGTGTTATGCAGGTTGCAACAGTTACTGTGAAGTGATGAATTCACTGCTCAGCTCATAAGTAGATGACAGCATTCCACAGCACTACTCCTCATCCTGGGCCTATTTTATTATTTTTGTTCCCTCTTCTCTTGCTTCCTTGAGCCTTGGTGGGGGAAGTTATAGATATCTCACTGAGTGTTGAGGACCCCAGGGCCACTTATTCTGAGCACTCACCACTCTCAGCCATCATCACAAAGCCATCTACAAAGGGAAACCTCCCACCAAAAGTGGGAGCAGCACTAATATATGGGCATAGTCATACATACTCAGAAGGCAATTTGATGGACACACATATTCATTTAGCCAGATAATAGTTATAGCTTTCCTCCTAGGACTTATGACTTCCCCATCCAAGTCTTTTTTGATTCAGTTTTCAGTATCAGGCATAAATCCCTTCCTATGGAACAGGCCTCAAGTCCAATCAGAAAAAGCAGCTGGCTACTCCTGTAACAACCATGCCACTATTGCACTAGTCAGCACATACTGCCTTGCTGACCAGTTGTGTAGTCTACTGCTCAGCAAGACTGTTGAGGACTTTTCCCCACAGCAGCTTGCATGCAATCTCAGTGAAGAGAAAGCTAGATTCTTTTTTTTTTTTTTAATTTTTTATTTATTTGAGAGAGACAGACACACAGAGAGAAAGACAGATAGAGGGAGAGAGAGAATGGGCGCGCCAGGGCTTCTAGCCTCTGCAAACGAACTCCAGACGCGTGCGCCCCCTTGTGCATCTGGCTAACGTGGGACCTGGGGAACCGAGCCTCGAACCGGGGTCCTTAGGCTTCACAGGCAAGCGCTTAACCGCTAAGCCATCTCTCCAGCCCAGCTAGATTCTTTTAAGCAGTTTCAACTAGGGGCAGAAGTCCAAAGGGGAAATCAGAGGCTGGAACCCTGACTCAGCAGGAGTGGAACACAGTCCCCCCCCACTGCCTCCACAGTCTAGCACACTACCTAGGCCAGCCTCCTTGAACTTAAAAACCAATCCAGTCTTCTCTTTACATACCTGAGTTTGATGAAATAATTCGTTTTCAAACTCCTATAAAGGCTTTTCTATGCCGTTCTTACTCCTCTCTCTCTGCCCTTTGATCTGTGTCTGGACACATGTAAGTTTGACTCTCCCCATCCTGCCTGGATGGGTAGAGGAGAGAGCACTGGCCCTTGGCCTGGGTAGTTTTATGCTTGCCTTCTATCTGACTTATACTTCAGGGTAACTTCTCACTTTAACTACTTATATGAATTTTCTCTAATTTATGAGTCTACCACGTGTGTATTTCCTTTACACTCTAGATCTACCACAAGGGTATTTCCTCTAAACTCTGGGCTTGATACCTGCATAATTTCTCGAAACTTGGGGTAGCCATGGGTATAACTCTCTTTACTACCCATTTCTCATCTGAATTTCCTGGTCTCTGCTTTGGTATTTGCCCTCTGATATTCTTAAGCCTTCACCATTTACTCTTAGCTTTCCTCCATGAGAAGACTCAAGGTGGATGTTGTGCCTTCCACATGAGTGTATGTTTCTTCTAAGTCTCTCTCCATGGATCTTATCTTCCATGAGCTTATGGCTCTGCTCCAGCCTTTTCCTAGACTTCAATTATTCCTAAAGAAACCTCCACACCCTCCCAGGTTAGTGGGCTGTTTCTAAGCCTGTGCACCCACCAGCCAATCATGATCTCTGCTGGGCATCTAAGCCTATGAGACACATCCCAACTAAATGCCTCTTAATTTACATTTACAAGATTACAAAGAAGCCAAAATTGGGCTGGAAAGATTACTCAGTGGTTAAGGCAGTTGCCTGCAAAGCTAACAACCCAGGTTTGATTCCCCAGGACCCATGTAGGCCAGATGCACAAGGTGGCTCACGTATCTGCTGGTGTTCAACTTGCTTTCTCCTTTTATTCAGTCCAGGACCTCAGCCCATGGAATAGCGCCACCCACATTCAGAGTCTTTCTTCTTCAGTTAAACCTTTCTAGAAACACTCTCTTAGTCATACCCAGAAGCATGTTTCCATGGTGATTATAAATCCAGCCAAGTTGACAGTGAAGATTAATCACCACACGTATCTACTGCTATTACTTGATGCTTGTACTTCCACTGAACTCTTCATGATTTTATACCTGGTCTCTAGCAGATTGCGATCTACTACAACTGCCAAAGAATAGCAGCTAGTGTTGTATTCTCTACACTGTCTGCATCCTTACATGCATTGATGAGTGATAGGAAAGTTTATCTGACCACTGAGGTTTACCACACCCACCTAGCCCATCTCAAGTCTTCAGGGTGGAATTGCTCCACTACCCCTCTGGAACCCAGCCAAGCACACCTAGTCATTCATGACCTGTCAGTTTGGACCTCTGAGAGTCAGATGCTAGAACAAGACAAGAGGCTCAGGAGACTGAGTGCAGGAAAGCCCGGGAAGGGTCAGAGGGAGGGGAAGCCTGGCAGAGCACTCGATGATATCAAGGGTCAGTACCTGTAAGAAGAGCCTCAGAGAGCAGCTCCAATCTTAGAAAAGCGCAGCTGGCCAACAGGGAGTCTCCACAAAGAACATGAGCTTGTTCTGCTATGTCCCCAGCAGAAAGGAAGTGGCTGGGAGCAGGCTGGGGGGAGTTCAGCCTCACATCCTCACAGTAGAGAATCCAAAGAAATATAAGGCCAGCTGTCAGGTAACTGCTTTCCACAGCACTTCTTTTTGGCTTTATTTTGTTTTGTTGTTGTTTTCTGTTTGTTTGTCCATTTGTTTGTTGTGTTGTGTTGTGTCATGTTTTGTTTTGTTGAGGCATGGTCTCATGAGAGCCCGAGCTAGCCCCAAACCCACCGCAATCCTCCTGCCTCAACATCCAAGTGCTAGCATTACAGGCATGATCCACTGTACCCCTCTTCCTCAGCAGCTTCTTTTAAAGGGACATATGACTGCTGCATCTTATGGCCACCAAATAGCTTAATGCAAATGAATGTAACTCAAAATGTGTTCACTTTCAATGATTTTTACGCATAAATTCTTGCACATATATCTATACTTTAAGCTTTGTTACAAATTATATAACAAACTTAAACTACTTCAGAAACCACTAAGCATGTGAGAGATTGTGTTTGCTTTTGCCTGTGTGGTGTATGTGTACAGTGTGTATGTATAGTACATTTCCACGTGTATGCACGTGCATGCACCCATGTACATGCCTACAGAATGTCCTGTGTCCTCCTCTACCACCCATCATGTGTTTTCTTTTAAAAAAAATATTTTATTTGGGGGCTGGAGAGATGGCTTAGTGGTTAAGGAGCTTAGCTGCAAAGCCAAAGAACCCAGGTTTTTTACCTCAGGACCAACATAAGCCATATGCAAAAGGTGACACATGCATCTGGAGTTCATTTGCAGTGGCCAAAGGCACTGGCACATCCATTTTTTCTCTCTCCCCCCCTCTCTCTCTCTTTCTCCTCTCTCTCTGCCTCTTTCTCCCTCCCTCTCTCCCTCCCTCCCTCTCTCTCTCTCTCTCCAATAAATAAATAAAAATAATAAAATAGGGCTGGAGAGATGACTGAGCAGTTAAGGTGCTTGCCTATGAAGCTTAAGGACCCAGGTTTGATTCCCTAGTACCCATATAAGCCAGATGCACAAGGTGTCACATGCATCTGGAGTTTTTTTGCAGTGGCTAGAGGCCCTGACATGCCCATTCTCACTCTCTCTCTCATAAAATAAATAATAAATAAATTAAAATATATTTAAAAGCTAAACTAAAATAAAAATTTTAATGTTTTATTTATTTATTTGAGAGCCAGAGACAGAGAATTGGCACGCCAGGGCCTCTAGCCACTGTAAAAAAAACTCCAGATGTATGCACCCCCATGTGCATCTGGCTTACATGGTTTCTGGGGAATTGAATCTGGGTCCTTAGGCCTTATAGGCCAGTGCCTTAACTGCTGAGCCATCTCTCCAGCTCTCACATGTTTTCTTAACACAGAGTTTCTTACTGAACCAAGAGCTGCTGATTTGCTCTTGTGTTATTTCGTTGTGTTGTTTTTCAATAAGACTGGCTGACCAGTGAGCCCAGTGATTTTCTGTTCTCTGCTCCCCCACCCCACAGGATTTGTGTTACAGGTATGTGTGACCACACCCAGCTGTCTCTGTGGGTGCTAGCGGGGAAAAGTCAAGGGCAAATCAAGTCCTCTCATGCACTTGTGCTTATGTGGCAAACACATAACCTCTGGGCCATCTCTTTAGCCCCATGTGAGAGATGAAAGCAAAGACTGGTATGCTAAGATTCAAAGATTTCCAAGGAAGAACTGAGACCCATTCACTCCTTCCTAGTCTAGAAGCTCCTCCAGACCCCGCCTGAGGTTCTGCTCCTCACACTCCCCTTGTCCTGCTCTCGCTCTCCCAAGCCTTGCACGACAAGGTCAGGTGAAAGTCTCAACAGTGCCTCTTACGTGAGGAAAGAGGTTTGGGAAGAGATTATTCAACTTTTCTGACTGGTGACACTCATGGAGTAAATTCCTCGCCTCAGCTTGATTTTGTTGTTGTTCCAGCCTAATCAGTGTGTGTTCCCCATTGAGACCTGAGACAGCACTCAACAGCCTGAGAAAACTCAAGACAGCCCCAAGTAAGAGTGGGATCTCTTTGGCATATTTATATATGGATACATGCATCATTTGTGCTAGAAATAGAAATAGCAAAAGGTTTTGACAAATGCTTGCAGCAACATGTATTGGAAATTCTGTGTATTTTCTCTGGTGTGTTTATGTTCTGTTAATGTCCCAAGAGGAAAATGGAGGGAAGATCAGCAGGAGAGAAAAGGAATGGGAAAATCTGACTTTTTCTTACTGATATCTTACAGATGAAACCACCCGAGGCTGACCCCTGAGCAGATGCTCCACCACCAGTCTCAGGACTGTCAAGATTACTGAGGCTACCACGTTTTCATCCACAGAAACTGGGGTGTGAATAAATGAGGTAGGATGGGGGAAGCATGGCAGTGCACACCTGTAATTTCAGCTCATGGGCGGTGGAGGCAGGAGGATCAGGAGTTCAAGGTCCTCATCCTTGACTACATAGCAGGTTGCAGGCCAGCCTGAGATACATGAGACACAGTAGACAAAAGCACTTGAAGTCATCCTGGGAGGGTGGATCAAATTAGAAAGCATTTGGAGCTTTTAAATAGTCCAGCAGCCATTTATTACCTGTCTTGTGAGAGTTTAGTTTTCCATGCCCCCCACCATTTTTAGGCAATAGAATAACATAGATGCCTATGTAAAGTCTCTATGATTAAATTTTATTTGAAAAATAAATGACACTCTTCAGGCCAAGCAAATGTAGTTACAAGCCAATTTTACTTCAAAGACCACTAGATTCCAGACTCTCCCATACTGTGATGCCACTCCAGAGATTCCCGTGTATAGGTTCATTAACCTTCACAAGGAAAAACTGCAATAAGCTGGATCCTCGTGCTAAGGAAAAGGAAGCATACTGGACATTGTAGCTTCTTGGTGTTCCCTAAGTCTGCAGCATACACTTGTGCCCATCCCAATGAGGTCCAGGATGGGCCCTCCATTGAAAACACAATCCACATGAACACTGGCTCTCTAAAATTCACACCCCCCCACACAACAGTTTTATTTCAGCACATTTTTTTATTTATTTATTTATTTATTTTTTTTTTTTTTAGGTGGGGTCTCACTCTAGCCCTGGCTGAACTGGAACTTACCTGGTAGTTCCAGACTGGCCTCAAGCTCACAGCGATCTTCCTTGATACTTCTGCCTCCAGAGTCCTGGGATTACCTGTGTGTGCCACCATGCCAGGCTCAGCACACATTTAATGATGCACACAGTCATGATTTTTTGATAAGTACTTTGATTTTATTTTTCAAAACTCCTGGCCTAAAGGAGCTTTTCCCCAATGGGGGAACAAGAAGGATTGGCTTGGTTTGCCCCAGACCCCACACTTAACTGGTCACGGACTAAATGTGCTGTTAGTCATCACCCCTAATTTAAAGGGCACCAGGATGAAGGAGAAAGCAATTATCTGTTCAAGGCCTGATTCCATAGCTTTGATGCTTGAATGGCTCCCCAAAAATTCCACTGAGAAATAGGCACTGAAGCGCTAGAGCATCTCATCTTTTCAGCTGGGAAGTTAAAATAGGGCATCTCATCACTATGGTAACAGCACTCTGTTGGTAATCTTGGTCCCTCACTAACTAAAAAGATCAGTTAAGGGTTCAACAGGGAATGTGAACTGCACCTCCACTGACAAGCTGATGGCCACAGAGGGGTTTACTGCAACCTGAGGTGCCTCAGAGCGTGTCCTTTCAAATGACAGATCTATACAAGGAGGAAACATTTTAAATGTGTTCGCCAGCATGGAAAATTACAGAACTCAATGCTAATTTAGACTTATTTAAACAAGTAAAAGATACAAATATTCATATACATATATATGTATATCTTACATTAATACTCATTAAATCTCTTTTTAAGATGAGAAAAATTAAATTGAACTTGAGAGAAACTAAATACGTGGCCTTAAAATATACTAACATTGGCTAGGGAGATGGGTCAGCAGTTAAAGATACTTGCTTGCAAAGTCTACTGGCCCAGGTTGAATTCCCTAGTACCCATGTAAAGCCAGATGCACAAAGTTGTATATGTGTCTAGAATTCATTTTCTGTGGCTGGAGGCCCTGGCATGCACATTCTCTCCCTCCCTTTCTCTGTCCTCTCTCTGTTTTTCTTTTGTGCATATACAAACAAATACAAATATTTAAATATATATCTATACTAATTTAAGTGAATGTATGCATTTAACTAGCCCGTATTCAGTATTCTGGTAGATACTGTATTCATTATCTATTACATAATAGACATTCTGGTAGACATTTTAGGTGATACACATAGAAGAGGCTACATCCCCAGCTTCAAAACACTCATAAGCTAATCTGAAATTTCTTTCATGTTTTCTCTTTTTGTTTTTTTAATGTACATGTGGGGTAAGGGAGGATTTACATATGTGTATAAGTGTACATATACGTATGTGTTATGGAGACCAGAGAACAACTTCAGATGTCATCTCTTGGGAATGATGTCCATCATTTGTTGAATCAGAGTCTCTCATTGGCCTGGAGTTCTCTTATTAAGCTAGACTGTCTGTCCAGCAAGCCATAGGGATTCATCCATCTCTGCCTCCCTAGCATTCATAGGACTATTCCTGGCATTTTAACACAGATGCTCAGAATCAAATTTGTTGTTTGGGGGCAAACACTTTACCAACTGCATTATCTCCCCAGCCCCTTTATTTGTTGTTGTTGTTTTTTTCAATGAAGATCTCAAACAGACTGACATCAAAACTTATGACAGGGCTGGAGAGATGGCTTAGAAGTTAAGGACCTTGCCTATGAAGCCTAAGGGCCCAGGTTTGATTCCCTAGTACACATGTAAGCCAGATGCACAGGGTGGCAAATGCATCTAGAGTTCAATTTGTCTTCAGTGGCTGGAGGCCCTGGTGTACCCATTCATCCCCTCTCTCTCTCTCTCTTCCTTCCTCCCTCCCTTCCTTCCTACCTCCCTTTCTCTTTCTCTCTCTCCAGTAAACAAATAAATAAAATATTTTTTAAAAAATCATTGCAACCCTTGTGCCTCAAATTTTTACTGCTGAGATTGCAGGTATGAACCATCATGCCCTGCTATGAATTTCCAAATGAAATTATGATTAGCCAGCACAAGACCTATTACATAAATGTTTTAAGAACCCAAGGAAAATGATAATAGCTTGGAGGAACCCGGAGAGGCTTCAGAACTGAAAGCCGATTGGGCTCTTGTCAGATATACACAGGAAAGGAGCCTGTACAAATCCAGGGTATGAAAGGACATGTCCTGTAGACAGTGACCTAGAGTCTGTGCTGCAGGCACAGTAGCCTGGGACATAAGAGGTCATCTGAAGTCATAATAGGAAAAGCCTTTCTTCCATAAGAAAGAAAGAGCCAGATAGAAAGCATTGTTGTCAGGTTTGGTCATAAACAGCTCTCTATATACCATTCAAACAACCAGAATAGAGACCCATTCTCGCATGGAAGGAGCATTCTGCCTAGATGCACCAGCCTTCTTAGATAATGTGAATTTCTTTTATTAAGTGTATAATCATTCTTTAAACTCCTGATAATACAGTTTAGTTTTCTTGTTATCTTGTTGTTTCTAGTTATTCTGTGGGTAGAAAAGGCTTGGCAGGTGTGATGGTTAATCTGAACTGTCAATTTTTTTTAAATTTTTTAATTTTTTTGGTTTTTTCGAGGTAGGGTCTCACTCTAGCCCAGGCTGACCTGGAATTCACTCTGTAGTCTCAGGGTGGCCTTGAACTCACAGCGATCCTCCTACCTCTGCCTCCCGAGTGCTGGGATTAAAGGCATGTGCCACCACGCCCGGCTGAACTGTCAATTTTTGACTACTCCAATAAATATTTTTAAAAGGAAGAAAATTAATGTATCAGGTGACAATTTTAAATAGTGTCTCATGAGATAAATAGGTTTAGTTTCTATTGTTAAGTGTATATGTGTGTGCACATGCATGCTTGTATGTGTGTGGCCACATGTATGTATACAGGTCTAAGCTCATGTGTGTACCTGTGTTTAAAAGCCAGGGATCAACATCAGGTATCTTCCTATATCACTCACCACTTTATTTCATGAGACATGGCTTCTCCCTGATCCCAGTGCTCTGATGTGGCTAGATGAGCTATCTAGCAAGCTCCTGGAATTCTCTGGAAGGGATTACGGGTTCACACCACTATGCCTGGCTTTTATATGGATGTTGGGAATCCAGGACTCAGGTACTCATACTTTTGTGGCAAACACTTCGCCAACTGAGGCATCTCCCTAGCACTAATTTATCCCTTGTTGAAGATTCTGAAATTCAGTTGAGGATGTAATTCAGTTGGTAAGAGGGTTTGTCTAGCATACATGAAACCCTAGGTTTGATCCCAAGAACCGTATAAGCTGGTGTGGTTTAAAACTCAGGCAGTGGAGGAGGTAATTGGGAGTTCAAGGTCATCCTCTTCATATAGTGAGTTTGAGGCTAGTTCTGGGAAAGGAAGCCCTTTTGATCAGAGAGAGAAGATTCTGACACTCCAGGACTTTTTTTTTTTTTCCGGCTCATGCATATTGCATTTCAGAAGCTTAGGAGCTTTGGGATTCTTTTAAAGACTTCCAAATAAAACAAAACAAACACCTCTAGCACTCCCTTGGAAATAAATTAATTCTAGTAATGATAATGTATTCTAAAAGAGAAAATGTGGAAAGGAGAAATAATGCTACCAAATAAAGTAGAGGGACAGAAAGAAAAGCAACAAAAGGAAATCCAGGGAGATTTGGAGGCTGTGCTGTGCAGTGTTCCCCAAGCAACAGCAAAGCTTTCCTTCCGTCCTCCTCTGCCATTGCCAGTGAGTCAGGAAGCCTAGGCTGTATTTTAATCATGGCAACATCCCCAGGAAACCGTCACTAGACACAACTCCTACAACTTCTGTCAACTAGGGCAGTAAGAGGCAAAAAAGAGTTCTTAAGAATTGTAGGACTACAGAGGGCACAGTGATGCACGCCTTTAATCCCAGCACTCAGGAGGCAGAGGTAGGAGGACTGCCTGTGAGTTTGAGGCCACCCTGAGACTACAGAGAGAATTCCAGTTCAGCCTGGACTAGAGTGAGACCCTACCTCAAAAAACCAAAAATACAAAGAAAAGAATTATAGGACTACAGCTGGGATCTAGCACATTGGTAGGGGTCTTGCCTAGCTTGCCTGAAGCCCTGGGTTTGATCCTCAGCACTGAATAAATCAGACATGGTTGCACTCATTGTAACCCCAGAGAGGATGGCAGGAAGTCCAAAAAAGTCCAAGGCCATCCTTGGCTACATAGTGAGTTCAAGGCGCAACCCAGAATATGGGAGAGGAGAGGCTGTGCCTAATATGTGGTGGTTTGCATCAGATGTCCCCTATAAGCTCATGTGTTTAAAAAATGCTTGGTCCCCAGCTGGTGGCAATTTGGGAGGTGGAGCCTTGCTGGAGGAGGTGCGTTGTAGGAGTGGGCTTTTGGATGTGATTCTAGCTCTCCTTTGCCAGAGCTCACTGCTTACTTTTTTGAAAAATTTTTTTAAATTATTTTTTATTTATTTGAGAGAGAGAAAGAAAGGAAGAGGGAGAGAGAAAAGGGGCATGCCAGGGCCTCCAGCTGCTGCAAATGAACTCCAGATGCATGTGCCACCTTATGCATCTGGCTAACATGCATGGGTCCTGGGGAATTGAACCTGGGTCCTGTGGCTTTGCAGGCAAACATCTTAACCATTAAGCTATCTCTCTAGCCCTCATCTCTTACTTTTTCTCTACCTGCTGTGGCACCGGTGATATCCAACCTCTGTTCATGCCATGCTTTACCCTGCCATCATGAGGCTTCCCCTCCAGTCTGTAAACCAAATAAGCCCTTTCATCCCATGAGCTGCTTTGATCAGGTGTTTTGTCCCAGCAGTGCAAAGGTAGCTACAATAGAAAGTACAGGAATTGGGGCTTCACTTGCAACCTTGTAATGATTCCTAGCTAATTTTTTTAAATTTGTTAATTACAGACATACTTAGTATGGTACCACCTTTTCCCTTTTCCCAACCCCCATTATGCCAGGGGCCCTCCTCAGAGGGTTGCACTGTTCCCCTTGGGGTTGTAGGTTATGTGTTGTGGGAGCAGCAGTCAATTGTTGGGGGAAGGCGATGCCTCTGGGAGTAATGTCCCAACCTGTGGCTTTTACAATCTTTCTGCCCTCTAATTTCTAGCTAATTTGAGAGAAAAGGGTTATTGAATTTGATTTGAAAGAAAAATGTGCTAAAAATACACACCAACTGTGCACTGCAGCAAAAAGGCACCCTATTTTTCCCATTTTGAAGAACTAGAAATAGAACTAGGTAATAATATTACTTATTAGTAATATTCCAGGGTGGCTTCCAAATCACTGTGTATTAGAGAATGACCTTGAACTTCTGATCCTCCTGCCTATACCTCCTGAGTAACACCACATCACACCAGAGTCCTTGTTTGGTTTTAATATTTTTATTTGTTTATTTGCATGTATTGTGTAAGGGCACTCCAGGGTCTTTTTCCACTGCTTGTTTACATCTAGCTTTACAGTGGACACTGGGGAATTGAACCCAGGCCAACAGGCTTGACAAATAATTGCTTTTAACCAATGAGCCATCTCCCCAGCCCCTATTTGTTTGCTTTGAGACAGGTCTCATGTAGCTCAACCTGGCCTCAAACTTGCTATTCCTTGAAGTGACACTCATACCTCCACTTCCCCAGTGCTAGGATTATAGGCTTGAAATATCCACACTTCGTAAAACTTGTTCTTTTGTTGTTGTTGTTTTATTTTCTAAGGCAAGAGGATCAGAAGTTTAAGGTCATTCTCAGCTGCATAATGAATTGGAGGCCAGCCTGTAGTACATGAGACTCTGTCTCAAGCAAACAAGCAACAAAAGGAAGGAAGGAAGGAAGGAAGGAAGGAAGGAAGGAAGGAGGGAGGGAGGGAGGGAGGAGGGAGGGAGGGAGGGAGGGAGGGAGGGAGGGCACATAACCAGCTAAGTAGAACTGGCAACCTCCAAATCACAAGAATTTTCTGCCTTCTCAGGCCTGAGAACTTAACTGTATTTGAAATAAATCCTCTAAATTGGATTAAGAATGACCTAAAACTTTCTTCATATGTAGTTTAGGTTTGACCTAAAAGTTTCTCTGTATGTGGTAAACTATTGCTAGCAATGTGTAAACAGATCATAACTTTCTCTAGTAACAAGTAGCTGAAGAGATGGTGCACTGGATAAAACACTAGCTTTTCAAGCTGGAGTGCCTGAGTTCAATTTCCAGACTCCATGTGAAAACCAAAAGCATGGCTCGCTTCTGTAATCCCCGCACACTGAGAGCAAGATGGGAGGCAGAGATAGAATTTCCCAGAAGCTCAAGGTGAGCCCAGCAAAGAACAGCAGAAGGAGAATACAGCGCAAGAAACCCTGCTTCAAATGAGATGAACAGGTGAGGGTCAACCAAAAGCTGTCCTCTGATCTGACTGCCACACATGCACTTTAGCATGTGTGCTTGCACTCATCCACAAACACATGCTTGCACATATGAACATGTTCACACAAAGAAGAAAGAGAGAGAGAGAGAGAAATAAAGAAAGGAAGGAAGGAGGCTGGAGAGATAGCTCAGTGGTTAAAGGCACTTGTTTGCAAAGCCTGATGGCCCAGGTTTGAGTCCCTAGTACCCACATAAAGCCAGATGCACAAAGTGGCACATGTATCTTGAGTTCATTGCAGCAACAAGAGGCCCTGTTGTGCCCATTTCCTCTCTGTCTCCTCTCTCTCAAATAAATAAATAAGTAAAATAGGGCTGGAGAGATGACTTAGCGGTTAAGCGCTTGCCTATGAAGCCTAAGGACCCCGGTTCGAGGCTCGGTTCCCCAGGTCCCACGTTAGCCAGATGCACAAGGGGGTGCACGCGTCTGGAGTTCGTTTGCAGAGGCTGGAAGCCCTGGCGCACCCATTCTCTCTCTCTCCCTCTATCTGTCCTTCTCTCTGTGTCTGTGGCTCTCAAATAAATAAATAAAATAAAATAAATAAGTAAAATATACTTGAAAGAGGAAGAGAAAGGAAGGAAGAAAGGAAGGAAGGAAGGAAGGAAGGAAGGAAGGAAGGAAGGAAGGAAGGAAGGAAGGAAGGAAGGAAGGAAGGAAGGAAGGAAGGAAAGAAGGAGGGAGCGAGCTCCGATGGGGCTTGACATTCTGCATTGCAACCAGTTCCTAGATGATCCCAAGATGCAGCCTGTACCATCTCATGACTAGCACAGCTGACATGAACGATATCCTTATAGTTTCAAGGGGTTCCAACTTGTCATCTCCCTCCAAGAAAGTAGAAGACAAAACCTCAGCATTTCAATAAAACTGTCTCCTTTAAAAAGAGAGGGATGCCGGGCGTGGTGGCGCACGCCTTTAATCCCAGCACTCGGGAAGCAGAGGTAGGAGGATCGCCGTGAGTTCAAGGCCACCCTGAGACTACAGAGTTAATTCCAGGTCAGCCTGGACCAGAGTGAGACCCTACCTTGAAAAACAAAAACAAAAACAAAAAACAAAAAAGAGAGGGAGCACTGGTTTTACATGGGTACCAGAGAATCAAACCCAGGTTTGTATTGCAAGCAAGCTCCTTTAACCTCTGAGCCTTGTAATGCAAACCTGGGTTTGATTCTCTGGTACCCATGTAAAGCCAGTCACACTAAGTGGCTCATGCAACTGTATATTTACAGCAAGAGGCCCTGGTGTTGCCTCTCTCTTTCTCTCTCTCTCTCTCTCTCTCTCTCTCTCTCTCTCTCTCTCTCTCTCTCTCCCTCTCTCTCTCTCTCTCTCTCTCTCTC
The DNA here is from genome assembly GCF_020740685.1 of Jaculus jaculus. Classification (NCBI taxonomy): domain Eukaryota; kingdom Metazoa; phylum Chordata; class Mammalia; order Rodentia; family Dipodidae; genus Jaculus; species Jaculus jaculus. The sequence goes on from NC_059103.1 coordinate 104,238,684, forward strand.
TCTCTCTCTCTCTCTCTCTCTCTCTCTGTGTGTGGGGGGGGTGGGTGTGTGGGTGTGTGAGTGTATGTGTGTGTATCTTTAATAAATAAACAAATTTAGGGTTTTTTTTTGAGGTAGGATCTTGATACTCTACCCCAGGCTGACCTGGAATTCACTATGTAGTCTCAGGCTGACCTTGAACTCACAACAATCCTCCTACCTCTGCCTCCTGAGTGCTGGGATTAAAGGTATGCACCACTGTCATGGTTCGATTCAAGTGTACCCCATAAATTTATGTGTTCTGAATGCTTAAATCCCATCTGTTGGCAATTTGGGAACTGAGGCTTCCTGGAGATGATATATTCTTGGGAGAGGACTTATGGGTGTTATAGCCAGCTTTCTCTTGCCAGTTTTTGGCACACTTTACTGTTGCTGTTGTGCATCTATATTGGCCAGGAGTGATGTCCACCTTCTGCTCATGTCATCATTTTCCCTGCTATCATTGAGCTTCCCATTGAGTCTGTAAGCCAAAATAAACCCTTTCCTCTCATAAACTTCTCTTGGTCATGTGTTTTCTGCCAGCAGTGCAAATCTGACCGCAACAGTAAAATTCATACTAAAAAGTGAGATTGTTGCTGCTAGAAACCTGACTGTGTGGCTTTGATCAACTGGAACTGGTTTGAGGGAGGAATTTGAAACCTTGGCTTAAGAGATGCCTTGATGTACTATAAGTACAGCTTGATGGACTATTCTGGTCAGAGTTGAAACACCTGAATGCAGTAAGAACTAAGTAATGTGAAGTTTGGCTTATGAAGATGAGGAAGAGCTATGCCTGGACAGAGCTAAAAGCAGTTTGTGTAAGAGCCTTGCTGTAATACATGTATCCTGAGAATTTGTGCAGGGTTGAATTGTGTAGAAATGTGTTATCAGAGGGACATGGCACATAAAGATGAAATCTTTGGGCTAACACTGCTTTCCATTCAGCTGCAATTGTTTGAGAGATTTCAACTATTGAGATTGAGCCAGCTGACCTGCATTGGGACAACAGGAAGAATGCAGACTCTTTTGAAGGGGCCTGAATGCTGAAGGAGTGTGCCATTCTTCAAAGTTTGCTTTATTTCACCTTCCCCCAGATTATCAAATTGATAGCCCATCTGGTATTACGGAGTATAACAAATACAGGAAGGAGAAGGTAATTGAATTTGCAACACAGTTTTGGTTTTTGGATATGGCTTTGGGCAATGTGAAGCAGGTTTGTTGGATTACCTGCCTAAAGGCTAATGAAACCATGAGGAGGAACCATGAGTTGTAGTGGAGACCCAGGAGATACCAAGACTATGGGATGTCTGCCAAGGAAAGTTGCCAGCACCAAATGAAGTTTCCCAGGACTGTGAGTAGACTAGCTGGAGGGCCAAAACTGGAACTCCAGAGACTCGACACTGGTTAGAATTATTGGACTTGGAAGACTTGTCACTGACTAGAGTTGTCAGTCTTGGAGCTACAGAGTTTGATGTTTGCTCTGTTTTAAGCCCTGTGTTGGTTGAGTATTTCTTTGCTATGCACTATGGGTTTTTGGGCATTATTGCTCAGTTAAAAGACCTTGGGCTATGTAGAGGTTTGAACATCATTAGGATTGATGAAAATTATTTGGACTTTTAAAGTTGGACTGAATGCATTGCATTTTATGTCATGTATGGTTATCAGTTTGTGGGGGCCAGGGGCAGAATGTGGTGGTTTGATTCAGGTGTCCTCCATGAACTTATGGATTCAAAATGCTTAAGTCCCCATCTGGTGGCAATTTGGGAATTGGAACTTTCTGGCAGTTGGGGACAGACTAATGGGTATTATAGCCAGCTTCCCCTTGCCAGTGTTTGGCACACTCTATTGTTGCTATTGTCCATCTAATGTTGGCCAGGAAGTGATGTCCACCCATTGTTCATGCCATCATTTCCCCTTGTCGTCATGGAGTTTCCCCTTGAGTCTGTTAACAAATACACCCTTTCCTCCCACAAGCTGCTTTTGGTTGGGTGTTTTCTACAAGCAACATGAGCCTGACTGCTATAACCACCATGCCTGGCAATAAAGATATTTTTTAAAAGAAAAAGCCATATGGAAACCTACACTTTGCTAACTAATCTATATCTATCTATATCTATATATGTTTAAAAAGAAAGATTTGGGGACCAGAGAGATGGCTTAGCAGTTAAGGCACTTGCCTGCAAAGCCAAGGACCCAGGTTTGATTCCCCAGTACCCATGTAAGCCAGATGTACAAGAAGGTACACACATCTGAAATTCATTTACAGTGGCTAGAGGCCCTGGCACACCAGTTCTTTCTCTCTCTCTCTCTCTCTCTCTCTCATAAATCAAAAAATAGCCAGGCATGGTGGCACACGCCTTTAATTCCAGCACTCTGAAGGCAGAGGTAGGAGGATTACCGTGAGTTCAAGGCCACTCTGAGACTCCATTGTGAATTCCAGGTCAGCCTGGGCTAGAGTGAGACCCTACCTCAGAAAAAAAAAAAAAAAAAAAGAGAGAGAATAAATCAAAAAAAAAATAAATTTGTTTTTTTGAGGTAGGGTCTCACTCTAGCCCAGGCTGTCCTGGAATTCACTATGTACTCTCAGGGTGGCCTCGAACTCATAGTGATCCTCCTACCTCTGCCTCCCAAGTGCTGGGATTAAAGGTGTGCGCCACCATGCCCAGCTTAAAAAAATAAAATATTTTTAAAGAAGATTTTGGACTAGAATGATGGCCAATCAGTTAAAGGCACTATCGTGCAAAGCCTGGCTTCCCAGGTTCAATTATTCAGGACCCACACCATAAAGCCAGATACAAAAAGTGGCCCATGTGTCTGGAGTTGGTCTGCAGCACATGGACCCATGTGTGCTCTCTCTCTCTCTCTCTTTCCTTCTCTCTCTCCCTTTCTCAAATAGGTAGGAAGGAAGGAAAAGAGGGAGGGAGAGAGGGAGGGAGGGAGGGAGATAAAAGAAAAACCATCTTCAGTACTGGAGAAATGACTCAATTAGTAAAGCATTTACCATGTAAGAATGAGGACTGGAGTTCAGATCCCAAATACCCACATACATGCTGGTGGCCAAAGATAGAGAATCCCCATGGTAAAGTGGCTAACCAGACTATCCGAATGGGTGAGGTCTGTGCTCAAGCGTGTCCCTGCCTCAGTAAAACGAAAGAGAAGGGCTATCAAGGAAGACAGTGGAAGTCAACCTCTGACCACCCTGCACACACATTCACACACACACACACACACACACACACACACACACACACACAAATATGCATATGCATGCAAAAATAACTTTAAAAAACTAAGATCTGGGCATGGTGGTGAACACCTTTAATCCCAACACTCAGGAGGCAGAGGTAAGAGGATCACCATGAGTTCGAGGCCACCCTGAGACTACCTAGTTAATTCCAGGTTAGTCTGAGCTACAGCGAAACTCTAACATCAGAAAAAAAAAAAAAAAAACGCTAAAGGCCAGGTGTGGTGGTACACACCTTTAATCCCAGCACTCGGGAGGCTGAGGTCGGAGGAGTTCAAAATCACCCTGAGTCTAATTCCAGGTCAGCCTGGGCTAGAGCAAGACCTTGCCTCAAAAAATGAAAAGTAAAAACAAAAACAAACAAACAAACTAGAGAGAGGACATAAGAATGTAGTGCTGACATGATGGACATCCTATTTACAGTGCATATTATGCACATGTTAGTCTTTACTTAATTGCAACAAAGTTGTAACTAATGGCTTCCCATGTTACATGCTAAGCATACAGTGACTCTGATTTACTACAAGAAATTATAAAAGACCAGAGCAGAGGGAGATTGGGAGATAAAGGGAATAAGCTCCCATTTTTCTGCATAGAAAACTTTTTTTTTTTTTCTAAAATCACTGCTGTGTGGCAGCACCTAAGAACAAAACTTTTCAGTGAGCAGAGGATGAGAAGGAACTTCCAGGGCTGCTGCTCCAGAGCCCACAATTATTCTTGAACAAAACTGAATATATTCAATCACTATTTGGCTTTTAATTTAGAATCTGTTGCCAAGGAAGCATCATATCCAAATGTATTCAAGATAAATCTTTTCTCATGTTTGTGAAGTGAGTCGTCTAGCAATGTAACAGCAAGTTTTACAATTGAATTAACACTATGGATGGGCTTAATGTCAGCTACTGCACCCTTGAAAAATCATCTGTCTGTCCTCAGGCCTCTGTTTCTTTGCTGATAAAGTAATGTGGTCATGCTATGGTACTCCCAAATCAATTCATGCTGGGACCAGTCTGTGTGATGTATGCTTTGACATCTCATTGTAGATAAGGAACAGGGACCCAAAGCCTTCAGTGTGGCTGCTTGGAAGGAAGGTGATTAAGGGACCTCATTTCCAGCCAGGCATGGAGGCATATGCTGTGATCAGCTACTGGAAGGTAGAGGCAGGAAGATCAGGAGTTCAAGGCCAACCTGGGATCCACAAGACTCTCCCCCATTTTAACAATAACAACAACAACGAAAGAGCCCCATTTCCTCCATCACCAATGTAAAGACAATATATGGTGTTGCAGTCCGGTTCACATTGCTGGTAGAAATCACCCAACCAAGAGCAGCTTCTGGGAAAAAGAGATTTATTTTGGCTTACAGGCTCGAGGGGAAGCTCCACAATGGCAGGGGGGAAACGATGGCATGAGCAGAGGGTGGCCATCACCCCCTGGCCAACATAAGGTGGACAACAGCAACAGGAGGGTGTGCCAAACACTGGCAATGAGGAAACTGGCTATAAAGCCCATAAGCCCACCCCCAACAATATACTCCCTCCAGGAGGCATTAATTCCCAAATATCCATCAGCTGGGAACCGAGCATTCAGAACACCTAAGTTTATGGGGGACACCTGAATCAAACCACCACATTCCGCCCCTGGCCCCCATAAACTGATATCCATACATGATGTAAACTATAATGCATTCATCTAACTTTAAAAGTCCCCATAGTTTTTGTCAATCCCAATGATGTTCATACATCCCCATAGTTCAAGAGCTTTTAACTGAGCCAAAATACCAAAAAATAACCTCAAAAAACCCATAATAGCACAGAATAAATATTCACACTACAAAAGATGTCATTGAGCATAGCAAAGAAACATTCAACCAATACAAGATTTAAAACAACCAGAGCAAACATCAAACTCTGTAGCTTCAAGTCCAGCAACTCTAGCAAGTGACAAATCTTCAAGTCCGATAATTCTAACCAGCAACAAGTCTCTGGCATTCCAATTCCGCCCCTCCAGCTAGGCTACTCACAGTCCTGGAAAACTTCACCGGGGCCGGCAGCTCCACTGGGTCTCCACTGCAAGCCACAGTTCATCTTCATGGCCCCATGGGGTCTCTATGCAGGCAACCAGCAAACCCACTTCACACTGCCCATGGCCATTTCCAAAACACAAGACCGTGTTGCAAACTCAATGTCCCTCTTTCCAGCATTTCTTATACTCCACGATACCAGATAGGGTGCCAATTTGTTAATCCAGGGGGGAATAAAGCAGACTTTGAAGAACAGGACACTCCTTGAGCACTCAGGCCTCTTCAAAACAGTCTACATTCTTCTTGTTGCCTCAGTGCAGGTCAGCTAGCCCAGTCTCAAAAGTTGTAATCTCTCAGTTGCAGCTGAACAGGCAACAGTTCGCCCAAAGATTTTTCTTTCTGTGTCATATCCCTCTGCACACACCAGTTCATTTCTACGCAAAGCAACCCTGCACAACTTCTCAGGACATGGGCATAAGAGTAAGCTTCTCACACAAACTGCTAGTCCAGTCCAGGCACAGCTCTTTTTCACCCTCATAAGCCAAACCTCACAGTCCATAGTTCTTACTGCATTCAGGTCTTGCAGCTCAGACCAGAAAAGTCCATCAAGCTGTACTTACAGCACTGCAAGGCATCTCTTAGGCCAGGGTTTCAACTCCTCCCACATTCCTCTTGAAAATCAGCTCCAAAAGGCCAAAGCCACATAGTCAGGTGTCTAGCAGCAATCCCACTCCTCGGTACCACTTTACTGTTGCAGTCTGGTTCACATTGATGGTAGAAATCACCCAACCAAGAGCAGCTTCTGGGAAAAAGAGATTTATTTTGGCTTACAGGCTCGAGGGGAAGCTCCACAATGGCAGGGGAAAAACAATGGCATGAGCAGAGGGTGGACATCACCCTCTGGCCAACATAAGGTGGACAACAGCAACAGGAGGGTGTGCCAAACACTGGCATGGGGAAACTGGCTATAAAGCCCATAAGCCCGCCCCCAACAATACACTCCCTCCAGGAGGCATTAATTCCCAAATATCCATCAGCTGGGAACCTAGCATCCAGAACACCTAAGTTTATGGGGGACACCTGAATCAAACCACCACATATGGTATGACAGAAAGACGCGATATGACAGGAAGCCTTTTTGAAATGCCTTATGCAGGGGCTCATGTCTAGAGTGCTAGGTAAGGTAGGAGGAACACCATTAGTTGGAGACCTGACTGGCAACATACATACAGCTCAGACTGAGATAGTGAGAGACTGCCAAAAATAAAAACAAAAAGAAAGAAAGAAAGAAAAAATACTATCCCTACAAATATTACACAATTCAGGGTTCTCTATTTCATGGTGCCTTGGAACTCACAAAGAGAACCAAAACCGAAGTGAATCCAATAAGTCCTTCTTGGTCTTAACAATAGGGGACAAGATCACAAACAGGGTTGAGTCAGAAAGTGTGTGGCCAGGAGCTCATACAATTTGTGGGCTCCTTTAGAAAAAGAATGAAAAGTGTCCAAGTGTAGTGTACACACCTTTAGTCCCAGCACTGGAGAGGCTGATATAAGAGGATCACAGTGAGATCCAGGTCAGCCTGGGCTAGAACAAGACCTTGCCTTAACAACAAAACAACAACAAAAAAGACTAAAATGTATTAATCAAAAATATCAGGAGGCTGGAGTTGTTAAAGCACTTGCCTACAAAGCCAAAGGACCCAGGTTTGATTCTACAGTACTCACCCACATAAAGCCAGATGCACAGACTAGCACATGTGTCTGGAGTTCCTTCTCAGTGACTGAAGGACCTGCGGCACCCATTCCCTATTTCTCTCTCTCCATCTCTCTTTCTCTCTCAATCTGTGCCTTTTCCTCTCTCTGTCTCTCTCAAAAAAATAAAATAAATTAAAATTTTAAAAAATATCAGGAATAAGGGGCTGGAGAGAGATGGCCAGCAATTAAATTCTCTTGCCTGCAAAGCCCAAGGATCCAGGTTCCCCAGTACCCACATAAAGCCAGATACACACAGTGGTGCATGCATCTGGAATTTGTTTGTAGCAGCTGGAAGCCCTGGCACACCCATTCTCTCTCTGTCTTCCCTCTGTCTCTCTCTACTTGCAAATAACTATTTAAAATTATCAGGAATGGACTTCTGGTTAAAATGGCAGCATAGGTAACATGCCAAAGCAGCCTCAGGTGAAAAAGCCAAAAAGAACCTCAGCAAAATACACACTTTTGCTAAAAACTGAGGTGTATAGGAAATTGAAATAACAGCGGAGAAGTAGGAGAGATCCAGAGCATCCAGAGCTCACACAGACCAGCAGAAGCAGCTCGGGTGGGTCTGCCGATCGCAGCAGCGGCAGCACACCAGAAGGCCACCAGGCTCAGCTTGAGCCGCAGGAAAAGCCAGGTGAGGGGATTTTCCACTCACACTGGAGCTCTCTGCAAACTTAAGAAACGTGAAGGGAGAGCGGCAGTGAACAACGGAGGAGCAGATCACAAGGTAGAAGAACACTTGGAACAGTGAGAGAACTACAGCAGTATTGGCCGCCTCCCCTCCCCCACTGCCAGTGCCCAGCTCCAGCAAACAGAGCAGCGATCCCAGACCCGGCCAACTTGAACTGACAGCAGAACTCAAGCAGGAGCAGAGGTAATTAGGATTACACCAGGGAAGGGTCTCACCTGGTCACAAGCTGACTTGGAACCCTCAACAGATCAGAAATCTTAACCTCCTTGTTGTCAGGATTAAGGGTGTGGGTGGGGAACCACACACCCTAAGGGACAGTTAGAGGATCTGGTTGTCATAATACCTACTCTTGGATAAATACTCTGAGAGTCTTGAGAGCCACACCTAACGCTTTAAGCTCCTACCATGAAGTTATATAACATCAGATCGTCTGATACATCTAATAATACCCAGCTAAAGAGAAAATCCTATCATTAAATAATGCAGGATACAAAAATATATACATTGTAACACAAAAAACACCAAAAATCAAGACAATATAAATCCACCAAAAAGTATTAATACATCAGAAATGACCTCCAGAGAGAACAAGTTAGAGGAAATGCCTGAGGAAGATTTCAAAAGAATGATTATAAATATGTTCAAAGAAGGCAAAGAAGAAATCAAAGGAATGAAAGAGGAAATCAAAGCAATCAAAGAAAACACAGGACACCAATTTAATGAAATAAAGGTGTCAATACTAGACATAAATAAGGAAATAGAAATAATAAAGAAAAATTAGTCAGAATTACTAGCAATAAAGAACACAGTTAATGAAATTAAAAAAAAAAAAAAACTCTGTAGAAAAATTCACCAGTAGAATGGATGAAGGAGAGGACAGAATATCTAATCTAGAAGACAAGGTGGCAGATCAAATATGGTCCAACAAAGAGAAAGACAAACTAACCGAAAAGTATGAGTGGGATTTTCAAGATATTTGGGACACTATGAAAAGATCAAACATAAGAATTCAAGGCATAGCCGGGCGTTGTGGCGCACGCCTTTAATCCCAGCACTTGGGAGGCAGAGGTAGGAGGATCTCCGAGAGTTCGAGGCCACCCTGAGACTACATAGTGAATTCCAGGTCAGCCTGAGCCAGAGTGAGACCCTACCTCGAAAAACCAAAAAAAAAAAAAAAAAAAAAAAAAGAATTCAAGGCACAGTAGAAGGAGAAGAATGTCACTCTAAAGGCATAGTAGGCGTCTTCAACAGAATCACAGAAGAAAACTTCCCCCAAATTGGAAAAGAGGTACCAATGCAGATATAGGAATCTTTTAGAACACCAGCCAGAAAAAAACTTGGAAAGAATCTCTCCTCGCCATATTATAATCAAACTACCAAACATACAAACCAAAGAAAAAATATTTAAAGCAGTCAGAGAGAAAAATCAAGTTACCTTCAAAGGCAAGCCTATCAGGATTACAGCAGATTACTCAACACCAACTTTAAAACCAGAAGGGCTTGGAGTGATGTATTCCAAGTTCTAAAAGATAACAACTGTGAAACAAGGTTACTTTATCCTGTGAAGCTATCCATTCAAATAGACAGAGAAATAAGGACATTCCATGACAAAAGCAGGCTAAAAGAGTATTTGAAGACAAAACCAGTTCTACAGAAAATACTTGAAAGAATCCTCCATGCTAAAGAAAAAGAAAAGCACACATATAATGAATCCAGAAAAAACAAACAATACTCAAATATTAGTTACCACAAGAAAGCAAAGGTAAAACCAGAGGAACAACAAAAGAAAAAAAAAAAGGCAAAAATGAATATACACCTTTCAATAATATCTCTTAATATCAACAGTCTCAATGCCCCAACCAAAAGACATATATTTGCAGACTGGGTTAAAAATCAGGATCCTTCAATTTGTTGCCTCCAAGAAACCGACCTTTCTACAAAGGATGGACACTATCTTAGGGTGAAAGGTTGGAAGATGGTGTTTCAAGCAAACAAGCAGGAGATGTTTCTAGAAAACAAGCAGGAGATGCTATCCTAATATCTGACAAGGTAGACTTCAGTCCAACATTAGTTAAGAAAGATAAGGAAGGCCACTTTATATTGATTAAAGACACCCTCCAACAGGAGGACATTACAATCCTAAACATATATGCACCTAACATGGGGGCTCCCTAATTCATCAAACGCTATTAGAACTAAGGTCACAGATAACACCAAACACAGTGCTAGTGGGTGACTTCAACACCCCACTCTCATCAATTGACAGGTCACCCTGGGAAAAAATAAACAGAGAGGCATCTGGACTAAATGAGGTCATAGAAGGAATGGACCTAACAGATATATATAGGACATTTCAATCAAATGCTGAAGAATATACATTTTTTTCAGCAGCACATGGAACAATCTCTAAAATAGACCATATGTTAGGACACAAAACAAATCTTAACAAATAAAAGAAAATTGAAAAAATTCCTTGCATTCTATCTGACCACAATGGAATCAAACTACAAATCAATAGCAAGAAAGGCTATAGAGCATATACAAAATCATGAAAATTAAACAACACACTACTAAATGATGAATGGGTCAATGAAGAAATAAAGAAGGAAATCAAAAAATATATACAGTCAAATGATAGTGAGATCACAGCATACCAAAATCTCTGGGACACAATGAAGGCAGTCCTAAGTGGTAAATTTATAGCTTTAAGTGCCTATATTAAGAAATTAGAAAAGTGGCAAGTAAATGACCTAATGATTCACCTTAAAGCCTGGAAAAAGAAGAACAAGGCAAACTAAGAATCAGTAGACTGGAAGAAATAATAAAGATTCAGCCAGAAATTAATGAACTAGAAACTAAAAAAACAATCTAAAGAATCAATGAAATGAAGGGTTGGTTCTTTAAAGGATAAACAAGACTGATAAACCATTAGCAAATCTGACCAAAAGAAAGAGAGAAGAGACACAAATTAATAAAATTAGAGGTGAGGTCTGGAGAGATGGCTTAGTGGTTAAGGCACATGCCTCTGAAGCCTAAGGGCCCCGGTTTGATTCTCCAGGTCCCATGTAAGCCAGGTGCACATGATGGCACATGCGTCTGGAGTTCGTTTGCAGTGCCTAGAGGCCTGACGTGTCCATTCTCACACACTCTCTCTCTTCCTCTCTCTGTCTCTAATTAATAAATAAAAATAAAATCTTTAAAAAATTATTTAAAATAAAATAAAATAAAATAAAATTAGAGATGAAAAGGGTAACATTATAGCAGATGCCAGAGAAATTCAAAAAACCATAGGGACATACTATAAAAGCATATACTCCAAATATATGAAAATCTGAAAGAAATGGATGACTTCCTTAATTTATATGACCTACCTAAATTAAATCAAGATGAGATCAATCAATTAAATAGACCTATAACAAGCATGGAGATCCAAGCAGTTATAAAAAATCTCCCAACTAAAAAAAGTCCAGGTCCAGATGGATTCACGGGTGAATTTTACCAGACCTTCAGGGAAGAACTAACACCATTGCTTCTTAAGCTTTTCCATAAAATAGAAAAAGAAGGAACCCTACCAAATTCCTTCTACGAAGCCACCATCACCCTGATACCAAAACTAGGCAAAGATAGAACAAAAAAAGAAAATTACAGACCAATCTCCCTCAAGAACATAGATGCAAAAAATCTCAACAAAATATTAGCAAACAGAATATAAGAATATATAACAAAGATCATTCACCCTGACCAAGTAGGCTTTATCCCAGAGATGCAGGGATGGTTCAACATATGCAAATCAACAAATGTAATACATTATATAAATAGACTGTAGGACAAAAATCAAATGATCATCCTATTAGATGGGGTGAAAGCATTTGACAAATTTAAATATCCCTTTAAAAAAGTCCTACAGAGATTGGGAATAGAAGGAACATATCTCAATATAATAAAAGCTATTTATGACAAGCCTACAGCCAACATATTATTAAATGGGAAAAAACTGGAAGCTTTTCAACTAAAATCAGGAACAAGACAAGGGTGTCCACTCTTATATATAGTACTGGAAGTCTTAGCCATAGCAATAAGGCAAGAGATGCACATAAAAGGGATACAAATTGCAAAGGAAGAACTCAAGTTATCATTATTTGCAGGTGACATAATTCTGTATATAAAGGACCCTAAAGACTCTACCAGCAAACTGTTAGAGCTGATAAACCCCTACAGCAATGTAGCAGGATGAAAAATAAATTCACAGAAATCAGTAGCCTTCATATATGCTAACAACAAACATACAGAGGATGAAATCAGAGAATCACTCCCATTCACAATTGCATCAAAAAAAATAAATAAATAAATAAATAAAGTACCTTGGAATAAACCTAACTAAGGAAGTAAAGAACCTCTACAATAAAAACTATAAAACACTCAAGCAAGAAATTGCAGAAGACACTAGGAAATGGAAAAACATCCTTTGTTCCTGGATTGGAAAAATCAATATTGAAAATGGCAATCTTACCAAAAGCAAATCTACACATTTAATGCAATCCCCATCAAAACTCCAAAGGCATTCTTCAAAAATAGAAAAAACAATCCAAAGATTCATTTGGAATCATAAAAATTCTCGAATATCTAAAATAATACTGAGCAACAAAAATAAGGCTGGTGGTATCACCATACCTGATTTTAACCTATACTACAGAGCTGTAGTACTGGCACAAAAGCAGACATGTAGAGCAATGGAACAGAATAGAGGACACAGATATAAGTCCAGGTAGCTATAGCCACCTGATATTCGATAAAAATGCCAAAAATACTAATTGGAGAAAAGACAGCCTCTTCAGAAAATGGTGCTGGGAAAACTGTATATGTATCTGTACAAGAATGAAAATACATTCCTCCATCTCCACGCACAAAAATTAAATCCAAATGGACTAAAGACCTTAACATCAGACCTGAAACTGAAATTGCTAGAGGAAACCCTTCAACATATTGGTCTTAGCAAAGACTTTCTGAATATAACTCCAATTGCTCAAGCAATAAAGCCACAGATTCACCACTGGGACCTCATGAAATTACAAAGATTTTATATTGCAAAGGACACTGTGAATAAAGCAAAGAGGCAACCTACAGAATGGGAAAAAATCTTTGCCAGCTATATATCTATAGAGGATTAATATTGCGGATATACAAAGAACTCAACAATTTATATAATAAAAAGTCAAACAAGCCAATTAAAAATGGGCTATGGAGCTAAATAGAGAGTTCTCAAAAGAAGAAATACAGATAGCATATAAGCATCTAAAAATATGTTCAACATCCCTAGTCATCAGGTAAATGCAGATTAAAACTACATTGAAATTCTATCTTACTCCTGTCAGATTGGCTACCATCATGAAAACAAATGGCCATAAATGCTGGTGGGGATTTGGAAAAAGAGGAACCTTTCTACACTGTTGGTGGGAATGCAATCTGGTCCAGCCATTGTGGAAATCAGTGTGGAGGTTCCTAAGACAGCTAAAAATAGATCTACCATATGACCCAGCTAGAGCACTCCTAGGCATATATCCTAAGGACTCATCTCATTTCCTTAGAAGTATGTGCTCAACCATGTTTAATGCCGTTCAATTCATAATAGCTGGGAAATGGAACCAGCCTAGATGTCCCTCAACTGATGAATGGATAATGAAGATGTGGCACATTTATACAATGGAGTTCTACTCAGCGGTAAAGAAAACTGAAGTTATGAAATTTGCAGAAAAATGGATGGATCTGGAAAGAATTATACTAAGTGAGGTAACCCAGGCCCAGAAAGCCAAGCGCCGCATGTTCTTTCTCATATGTGGGTCCTAGCTACAGATGATTGGGCTTCTGTGTGAGAAGAAAAAAACTCAGTAGAAGAGGCCAGTAAGTTAAGAAGGAGACATAAAGGGAAAAGAAAGGAAGGGAGGAGGGTATTTAATAGGTTGGTATTGTATATATGTAAGTAGAAGAACAGATTAGCGGGGGTGAAAAGGCCCCAGTGAGGTCAGGGGAAGAGCTTGAGTAAAGGAAAAGTGGAGGGACAGCTAATCAAAATCTAAGAGGATGCAAATAAATCATATGGAATCCTCCAGTTTCGGATAATGGGACACTCAGAAGCCATAAGTCATTGTTAGAAAATTTATAGTGCCAGGGATGGGATACCTCCAGTGAGTTGTTGGCCATTGCCGAGGCCCTTGGTTTCCCACCAGGAATATATGGTGAGACCCCATTGGTGAAGACTCCACATACCTGGGCTTCACGGCCACTGAGAAATCCTGCTGGAACTGAGCTGATAACCTCCTCCATGTAGACCAGCTGGAAGAAGCCATTCTACATGTAATTCAATGGGAGAAAGAGATACCACCAGTAAAGATACTCAACAGTGGACACTGCAAGCCTAATAATTGGCCAGCCAGCCCAAATGAGCCAATTGGTGCAATAGTGGCAAGTCTGTCATGGAAACCAACTGCCCTCCAGTTGAACTGGAGGCCCCCTCCATGGGGGGGGGCACATCCCTGATACTGAAAACTTAAAACAGGGGTAGTCATGAGCCCTAGGGGTGTAACATCTGCTGATATCTAGAAAAATGTATATACTATGCTTATCAAACTGCCCAGTAAGCCCTTCTCTTAATATTTATACCTTTATATTTATGCTACTCTCACTTTGGGTAGAGAATCTTCTCTTTTCATATGGCAGTGACCTTGGGATGACTCAGAAGGTATTATAGTGCTGGAAAGAAGTGACTGGAGTATTGAGTAACATCTCGATCACACCTTCCAAGGCTCAAGGTCTAATGCAAAAGAGGTTGCAGAAAGAATGCAAGAGCCAAAGGAAGGGTAGGACTCTGTACAACGTGCTCCCTCCAGACATAAAATGGCCTGGTTATCCATGATCTCATAGTGCCTGACACTACCTACACAAGACCATCATAAGAGGAGGAAAAGATCATGACATCAAAATAAAAGAGAGACTGATTGAGATGGGGAGGGGATATGATGGAGAATGGAATTTCAAAGGGGAAAGTGGGGAGGGAGGGTATTACCATGGGATATTTTTTATGATCATGGAAAATGTTAATAAATATTGAGAAAAAATATCAGGAATAAGAAATTACTACATATAAATATAAAAGTGGCAAATACTATAAACATCCAAATTGCCAGAAAAAAAAATATTTTTTTTTTTGTTTTCTTTCAAAGTGTGGTCTCAGACTAGCCCAGGCTGACCTGAAACTTACTCTGTAGTCCCAGGCTGTCCTCAAACTCACAACAACCATCCTACCTCAGCCTCTCCAGTGCTGGGACTAAAGGTGTGCACCCTACCATGCCTGGCCACCACACCCAGCCTATTACTTTCTTATAATTATAGGAAACACACTTCTCCTTTTTCCTGCTTTAAAAATTCTACTCTTCAGCCAGGTGTGGTGGCACATGCACTTGGGAGGCAGAGCTAGGAGAATTGTAATGATTTCAAGGACACCCTGATACTACATATGAATTCCAGGTCAGCCTGGGCTAGAGTGAGACCCTACCTCAAGAAACAAAACAACAACAAAAAATTCTACTCTTGCCAGATGTGGTGGCATAGGCCTTTAATACCAGCAGAGGTAGGAGGATCACAGTGAGTTCAAGGCCAGCCTGAGACTACGTAGTGAATTCCACATCAACCTGGGCTAGAAGGAGACCCTACCTCAAAAGAAAAGAAAATCTACTCTTTAAACACATTTTGTAGAAAATTAGTGTATTACATATAGAATAGAAGGACTTCTGTTTCTCTTTGAACTGGGTTGATCAATTTTTTTATAACAGGATCTAATGTAGCCAAGCTAGCCTCAAACTCACGATGTGGCCTTGATCGTCCTGCCTGTACCACCATGTCTAGTTTATTTGGTGTTGGGCATCTAACCCAGGTCTCACTGCACTCTGGTAAGCACTCTTTCATCAAAGGTATAGCTCCAGCCTACAATTTTTTGTTTGTTTGTTTTTGTTTTTTGAGGGAGGATTTTGATCTAGTCCAGGCTGACCTGGAATGCACTATTTCAGAGTGGCCTTGAACTCACAGTATTTCTCCTACCTCTGCCTCCTGAGTGCTTAGATTAAACACATGTACCACTATGCCTGGCTAAAGAACTCACTTTTTTTTAATTGTTGTTGTTGTTTTCGAGGTAGGGTGTACTGGAACTCACAATGGTCCTCCTACCTCTGCCTCCCAAGTGCTGGGATTAAAAGCGTGCCACCACACCTGGCCAGCCCACAAATTTTAAGAAAATTTCTTTCAAGAGCCAAGCTGAGTGATGTTCACTTCTAACCCCAATTATCAGGAGGCAGAAATGGGAGGATTTCCATAAATTCAAGGTCAGCATTGTTTACATAGCTAGTTCCTGTCCCACCAGGGCTATACAGTGAGACACTGTCTCAAATAAATAAATAAAATAAGGGGTTGAGTGTGGTGGCCATGCCTATAATCTCAGCACCCAGGAGACTGAGGTAGGAGGATCACTGAGTTTAAGGCCATCCATAAGATGAGTTTGAGATCAACCTAAGCTAGAGTGAAAACCTATATCAAGAAAAAAGAAAAATGGTTGCCCATGAGAACTAGATGGTAAAACCCAAGATCCTGTTGCAGAGAATGACACATACCTTGGTCCCAGGACACAGAGAAATCAAGCTACAAGCTTCCTCCTAGCTGTCTTGGCCCCCTAGTGCCCAAAAGTGCTATGCAGGCTTCTGGAAGAGCACCAGCATCAATGAATGGTCTCTCAGCTATAGACCCTGTAAGCAACAATACCTACCAGCCAGGCAAAATGAACTCATTGGTGCAATGTGGCAAATTTGTTATGGGGTAACCATATGATTTCTAATTGGATTTGATTCCTACTCTATAGGAGAGAACTCACATCTGGTGCTGTGGATCTAGTCAAAAGCCCATGGCTGAGGGGTTCATAGGCCCTTGTAGGAAAACTACTGCTATCATTTTGTTAAATGAATATAACAAACCTGCCAAATTGCCTTCTAAATAATTATGTTTGCTTCCATAGATCAGTGCTGCTGTCAGCTCTACTCAGAGAAGCTTCATTTTGCAGTAGGCAGCGATAATTGTAGCAAGTCATAACTGCTCAATGTGTGAATAAGTGACTGCTGAGTGCTCAGTGCAAAATGGCACACCAATGTCACCCACGCCAAGTTTCAAGGGACATAAGAAGGGGTGGAAAGAATGTAAGAGACTGAAGAAGGTGTGGGAGTAGCGTGCAATGCTCAGTTCTGCACTTGAACTCACAGCAGCTGAAATTAACTGCACAAGCTCTGTACAAGATTGGAAGCCAGGTGTGATGGCACACGCCTTTAATCCCAGCACTCGGGAGGCAGAGGTAGGAGGATTGCCGTGAGTTCGAGGCCACCCTGAGATGACAGAGTTAATTCCAGGTCAGCCTGGACCAGAGTGAGACCCTACTCAAAAAAAAAAATGGGGCTATGCAGAAAGAGTCTTGTGGTGTCCTACCCTTTACCCAGGGGCTGATGGGGAAAGGAGAGACACTTCAGTGAGACAGCCATTTGTAAGGTGCCCATGCTTCTGAATTTTCTAAAAGCCATTTCAATACCAAGACACCTAGCAATAAGTCAGCTATGGGCAGAGATATGAATCAAACAGATCCCATGAGTCATTTTTGTGAGCCAGGGACATGTGGCCACATCCACCAACTAGAGTGGGCTTCACTGAGTAAAGAGAGTTAAAAAATATATATATATATTTGGGATGGAGAGATGGCTAAGCATTTAAGACATTTTTCTGTGAAGCATAAGGACCCAGGTTGAATTCCCTAGTACCCATGTAAAGCCAGCGTGTACCTGGAATTCCTTTGCAGTGACTAGGGGCCCTAGCATGTCCATTCTCTCTCTCTCTCTCTCTTAAATAAATAAATAGTTTTTAAAAATAAATATATCCTAGCCGGGCGTGGTGGTGCACGCCTTTAATCCCAGCACTTGGGAGGCAGAGGTAGGAGGATCACCATGAGTTCGAGGCCACCCTGAGAACACAGAGTGGATTCCAGGTCAGCCTGGGCTAGAGTGAGACCCTACCTCAAAAACCAAAAAAATAAAATAAATTAATTAATTAAATAAATAAATATATCCTGCTGGGTGTGGTGGCACATGCCTTTAATCCCAGCACTCGGGAGGCAGAGATAGGAAGATCACCGTGAGTTCAAGACCACCCTGAGACTACATAGTTAATTCTAGGTCAGCCTGAGCTAGAGTAAGACCCTTCCTCAAAAAAACAAAAAATAAATAACTAAATATATCCCATAAGCAAAAATTAAACATATTTCCAGCAACACTTTCCCACAGCTGAAAAACTATAATTCTTTTTGTCTTTTTTCTTTTTTCTTTTTTTCTTTGTGTGTGTGTGTGTGTGTGTGTGTGTGTGTGTGTGTGTTTTAAGGAAGGGTCTCACTCTAGCCCAGGCTGACCTGGAATTCACTATGTAGTCTCAGAGTGGCTGTGGACTCATGGTGATCCTCCTACATCTGCCTCCCAAGTGCTAGGATTAAAGGCATGTGTCCCCACACCTGATCTGAAAAGCTATAATTCTGATGATAGTTGATATAAGAAGAAATCAGATTGGGGGAAAGTCAAAAGGAGGAGAATGTTCCAAGCCAACTGTTGCTAAAATATCTTATTTTGAGTGCATTTGCAAGGGGCTTTGGCTAGTAAAAGTTGAATGTCACTAACATTTAAACTTGATTTATTTGCTTCACTATAAGTCCACTTCTGACTAAAAGTGCCCACTTTCTCTCCCCAGGCAGCTTTGCCATAACCACCTTCAGTGACGCCTGCATGTGAAAGACTGTGCTGTTTTATTAAGCATTCGTTGGCAGGGGAAAATGTGTTCTTCTGCATCCTTGAGAGAACAGAATGGGTTTGGGGCAGGGAAAGAGCAAGAGAACTTTCTGTGCTTTCTTTGGCATAAGAAGAACTTGTCTAGAGGGCTGGGAATGTGGCCCAGTGATAGAGTGTTTGTCTAGCATAAATAAGGCTCTGGGTTTGAGCCCCAACACTGAAGGAGAAAACAAGCAAACATTATCAGATATCAGAATTTCATTAAGAATATAAAATAGGGAGGACTTCCAGTTAAGATGGCAGTGTAGGAATCACACCAAAGCAGCCTAGGGGAGAAAAAGGCAAAACAACCCTAGAAAAATACACTCTTCTACTAAAAAGTGTGGTGTATAAGAAATTACCAACGGCAGCAGAGAAGTAGGAGAGATCCGGAGCATCCAGAGCCCACACAGGCAGGCAGAAGTGGCTTCAGCTGCGGTGGCACCAGGTCGACGGGGCCACAGCTGCAAGGCGCAGCTTGAGCCACAGGAAAAGCCAGGTGAGGCAATTTTCCACTCAAACTGGAGCTCTTCACAGACTCAAGAAACATAAAGGGAGAACTACAGCAAACAATGGTAGAGCAGATCACAAGGTAGAGGATCACATGGACCAGCAGAAGAACTAGAGCCACCATCCACAGCCTCCCCTCCCCCACCACCAGCACAAGTGCCAGCAAGCACCAGAGACCAGGAGAAGGGAGCTCACAGCACCCAGCACTGGCGACCAGAGCAGTGTTCCAATGACCCAGCCAGGTTACTTGAAACCACAGTGCAGCAAAACTGAGACCAAAAACATCCCAAAAGGTAACTGGGATTACACCATGTCAGTACCTGCCAAATAAGCCTGGTATATAGGCCTGAACTGGAAGTGCTAATTGAACCTTTCATATCAGGATAAATTATATGTTAAACCTGATGGATGGTCGGGTTTGCCATTCTTAAATAAGCTATATTTGGGGCTTGTTATTTGTTTCTTTTTACTTTATAGTGCCTTTGTTTCCTATTCTGTTGTACATTAGGGAAGGGTCGCACTTGGTCACAAGCTGACTTAGAACCCTCAACAGACCAGAAATATTAATATCCTAGTTGACAGAATTAAGTGTGTGGGGCACGACACACCCTGAGGAACAGTGACTTTGTTAGAGGATCTGGTTGTCATAATACCTACTCTTGCATACTCTGTGCTGCTTTTCATTGAATGTATACTTTGTTTAGTTAAATTTTAGAATCTGCCTATATTTTCTTTGACTCAGCCTACTTGAATACTCTCATAGCAGGCAAACCCAACACCTAGGGTCACTTTTGTAGTTACTCTGAGAGTCTTAAGAGCCACACATAGCACCTTAAGCTCCTACCCTGAAGATATATAACATCAGATTGATTGATATATCTAATAGTACTGCAGCTAACTAGAAAATCCAAGCATTAAATTAATCAAAGATGCAAAAATATGTACATCATAACACAAGAAACACCAAAAACCAAGACAATATGAATCCACCAAAAAGTATTAATGCATTAGAAATGACCTCCAATGAGAATGAGTTAAAGGAAATGCCTGAGAAAGATTTCAAAAGAATGATTATAGATATGCTCAAAGAAGTCAAAGAGGAAATTAAAGGAATGAAAAAGGAAATCAAAGGAACCAAAGAAGATACAAGAAACCAATTTAGTGAAATAAAGAGGTCAATACAAGACATAAATAAGGAAATAGAAACAATTAAGAAAAACCAGTCAGAATTACTAGCAATGAAAAACATAGTTAATGAAATAAAAAAAAACTTTGTAGAAAATCTCCCCAGTAGAATGGATGACAGATAGGACAGAATTTCTAAACTAGAAGACCAGGTGGCAGATCTAATATAGTCCAACAAAGAGAAAGACAAACTTATAGGAAAGTATGAATGGGAATTTCAAGATATTCAGGACACCTATGAAAAAATCAAACATAAGAATTCAGGGTATAGCTACAGATGACTGGGCTTCTGTGTGAGAATGAAAATACTTAGTAGCAGAGGCCAGTAAGTTGAAAAGGAGACATAAAGGGCGGAGAAAGGAAGGGAGGAGGATACTTAATAGGTTGATATTGTATATATGTAATTACAATGATTGTAATGGGGAGGTAATATGATGGAGAATGGAATTTCAAATGGGAAAGTGTGGGGGTGGGGAGGGAGGGAATTACCATGGGATATATTTTATAATCATGGAAAATGTTAATAAAAATTAAAAAAAAAAAAAGAATTCAGGGTATAGTAGAAGGAGATGAATTTCCAAAGACATAGTAGGTTTTTCAAAAAATCATAGAAGAAAACTTGCCCCAAATTGGGAAAGAAATGCCAGTGCAGTTACAAGAAGCCTTTAGAACACAAACCAGACAAAATTGGAAAGAATCTCTTCTCACCATAATGTAATTAAACTACAAAACATACAAACCAAAGAAAAAATATTGGAAACAGTTAGAGAGGAAAATCAAGTTACCTACAAAGGCAAGCCCATCAGGATCACAGCAGATTACCCAACATAAACTTTAAAAGCCAGAAGGGCTTGGAGTGATGCATTCCAAGTTCTGAAAGATAACAACTGTCAACCAAGGTTACTTTATCCTGCAAATCTATCCATTCAAATAGACAAAGAAAGGGCTGGAGAGATGGCTTAGTGGTTAAGTGCTTGCCTATGAAGCCTAAGGACCCCAGTTCAAGGCTTGATTTCCCCAGCACCCACATAAGCCACATGCACAAGGTGGTGCATGCATCTGGAGTTTGTTTGCAGTGGCTCTAGGCCCTGGCATGCCCATTTTCTCTCTCTCTCTCACTGATGCTCTCAAATAAATAAAAATAAACAAAAAAAATTTTAGAAATAGACAGAAATAAGGACATTCCACAACAAAAGCAGGATAAAGGAATATTTGAAGACAAAACCAGCTCTACAGAAAATATTTGAAAGAATCCTCCATGCTGAAGAGAAAGAAAAGCACACCTATACGGAAACTGGAAAAAAAAAACAAACAATACTCAAGTACTAGTTAAAACAAGAGAGCAAATGTAAAAAAAAAAAAGAGAAGAACTACAAAAAATGCCAAAAATAAAACACACCTTTCAATAACTCTTAATATCAATGGCCTCAATGCCCCAACCAAAAGACATAGGTTTGCAGACTGGGTTAAAAAGCAGGATCCTTCAATTTGTTGCCTCCAAGAAACTCACCTTTCTACAAAGAATAGACACTATATAGGGTAAAAGGGTGGAAAATGGTGTTTCAAGCAAATGGGCCTAGAAAACAAGCAGGTGTCATATAAGCACAGATGGCATATAAGCATCTAAAAAAAATGTTCTACATCCCTAGTCATCAGGGAAATGCAGATTAAAACTGCATTGACATTTCATCTTACTCCTGTCAGATTGGCTACCATCATGAAAACAAATAGCCATAAATGCTGGTGAGGATGTGGAAAAAGAGGAACACTTCTACACTGTTGGTGGGAATGCAATCTGGTCCAGCCATTGTGGAAATAAGTGTGGAGGTTCCTAAGACAGCTAAAAATAGATCTACCATATGACCCAGCTAGAGCACTCCTAGGCATATATCCTAAGGACTCATCTCATTTCCTTAGAAGTACGTGCTCAACCATGTTTATTGCTCCTCAATTTATAATAGCTGGGAAATGGAACCAGCCTAGATGTCTCTCAACTAATGAATGGATAATGAAGATGTGGCACATTTATACAATGGAGTTCTACTCAGCGGTAAAGAAAAATGAAGTTATAAAATTTGCACAAAAATGGATGGATCTGGAAAGGATTATACTAAGTGAGGTAACCCAGGCCCAGAAAGCCAAACATCACATGTTCTCTCTCATATGTGGATCCTAGCTACATATGATTGGACTTCTGTGTGAGTAGGAAGAAAACTCAGTAGCAAAGGCCAGTAGGCTAAAAAAGAGATATAAAGGGAAGAGAAAGGCAGGGATGGGGGTATTTAATAGGATGGTATTGTACATATGTAAGTAGAAGAATAGATTAATGGGGGTGAAAAGGCCCAAAGTGAGGTCAGGGGAAGAGATTGAGTAAAGGAAAGGTGGAGGGAAGGCTAATATATGGAAACCTACATTTTTGCACAATGGAACAGTCAGGAGCCATAGATTGTTGCTAGGAAATTTTCCATGCCAGGGATGGGATACCTTCCAGTGAGTTGTTGGCCAGGGAGGTCCCTGATGTTCCCAAAACACTGTAGGCCAGTGCCGAGGCCCTTGTTTTCTCACCAGGAATAGATGGCAAGACCCTATTGCTGAAGACTCCACATAGCTGGGTTGCAAGTCCACTGAGAAATCTTGCTGGAACTGAGCTGATAACCTCCTCCATTGTAGACCAGCTGACAGAAAGCTGGAAAAAGCCATTCTGCATGCAGTTCAATGGGAGAGAGAGAAATCACTAGTGAAGATGAAGATACTCAACAGTGGACACTACAAGTCTTATATTTGGCCAGCCAGGCCAAATGAACCAACGGGTGCAATAGTGGAAAACAACCCTCTTCTAATTGGACTGGAGGCCCACTCCATGGGAGGGAATACATCCCTGATACTGAAAAGTTAAAACAGGAGTAGTCATGAGCCCTAGGGGTATAACATCTGCTGCTGTCTGGCTAAATGTATACACTATGTTTATCAAACTGCCCACTTAATGTTGATACCCTTCTATTAATGCTACTCTCACTTTTTGTAGAGAACCTTCCCTTTTCAGATAGCAGTGACCTTGGGGTGACTCAAAAGACATCATGGTGCTGGAAAGAAGTGACAGGAGTGCTCAGCACTGCAATATCTCTATCATCCCTTCCAAGGCTTAGGGTCCATTGTGGGAGAGGTGGCAGAAAGAATGTAAGGGCCAAAGGAATGGTAGAACTCCTTATAATGTGCTCCACTCAGACACAAAAGGACCTGGATATCCATGATCTCACAGTGCCTGACACTACTACACAAAACCATCATATTAGGATGAAAAGATGATGACATCAAAATAAAAGAGAGACAGATTGAGAGAGGGAGGGGATACAATGGAGAATGGAGTTTCAAAGAAGAAAGTTGGGGGAGGGAGGGCATTACCATGGGATATTTTTTATAATCATGGAAGTTGTTAATTTTAAAAAAATTAAAAAGAAAAAATACATGAAAAAAGAATATGAAATAGGAAAAATGAAAATAATATCAAATGGGGCTGGGAAAATGGCTCAGTGATTAAGAGACTTGACTAAAAAGCCTAACAACCCAGGTTCTATTCCCCAGTACCCATGTAAAATCAAATGCACAAAGTACAGTGGCACTATGCCCTGGCATGCCCACTGTCTCTCTCTGCTTACAAATACATAAATGTTTCTCAAAACACACAAAAATTGTAAAAGGTAGGGGAGGAGGGGCTGGAAAGTTTCACACAAGCTGCTGGGGTAGAAGACATTGATAGTGTTAACAGGCTGTGTTTTCCACCAGCTATACAACCAGCCAGGCAGGCAAGGTATACCCAATGGCACAATAGGCATGATGGCTGTGGGAGTAACTAGCTGCTGTCTAATCATATTTGAGGCCCACTCCATAGGCGGGAATTCATGCCTGGTATTGAATCAAAAAACTCCATCAGAGGGCTGGAGAGCTGGCTTAGCGGTTAAGCGCTTGCCTGTGAAGCCTAAGGACCCCGGTTCAAGGCTCAATTCCTCAGGACCCATGTAAGCCAGATGCACAAGGGGGCATCTGGAGTTCATTTGCAGTGGCTGGAGGCCCTGGTGCACCCATTCTCTCTCTATGTGCCTCTTTCTCTGTCACTCTCAAATAAATAAATTAAAACAACAACAACAAAAAAGGTGTGTGCCACTATGCCTGGAAAAAAAAAACAAAAAATAACAACAAAAACTCAACCAGAAACCTGTGCCTGGAGGCCAGGAATCATCATTTTATACATACATACATATATATATATATACACACACACATATACACACACATACATATGTATATATGTATGTATGTATATATTTGTTGCTATAATTCCAGCACTTGGGATACTAAGACAGAAGCTGGAACATCAAGTCTTTGAAGCCAACCTGAGCTACAAACTAAGATTCTGTTTGAAAACAAACAAGCAAATTAAAAATAAATTAATAAAAGTGTTGGAGAGGTGGCTTGGCAGTTAAGGTACTTGCCTGGGAGCCTGAGGACCCAGGTTCAATTTCCCAGAACCCACGTAAACCAGATGCACAAGGGGTCCCATGCATCCGGAGTTCATTTGCAGTGGCTGGAAGCCCTGGTGTGCCCATTCTCTCTCTTTCTTTTTTTAAAGATTTTATTTTTGTTTATTTATTTATTTATTTATTTATTTATTTATTAGAGACAGATGGGGGGGAGAGAGAGAAAGAAAAAGTGAGAATGGGCATGCCAGAGCCTCTAGCCACTGCAAATGAACTCCAGGCACATGTGGCACCATGTGCATCTGGCTTATGTGGGACCTGGAGAATTGAACTGGGGTCCTTAGGCTTCACAGCATGCACCTTAACCGCTAAACTATATCTCTAGCCCCCATTCTCTCTCTCGTTCCATCTGCCTTTTCCTATATCTTTCTTCTTCTCTCTCTCTCAAACAAGTAAATAAATAAACTATTTGTTAAAATAGCATATTATACCACTAATGTTGTGACTCTATACACATCACCTAACTTCTCTATACCTCTGTGTCATGTCTTTAATTGGAGGTGATAACATTACCATTTTATAAGTAGTGAATGCCACAGTACTTTGGGGATCGGGGATTGAAACAGGATCTCATGCATCCCAGGCTGGTCTCAGACTCACTATGTAGCTGAGGATCACCTTGACTTCCTAATCCTGCCTCTACCTCCCAAGTACTGGGTTACAGGTGTGCACCACTGTTGGTTAGGAAAAGACCTCACCCACGGGAGATGTTCCATACATGTTAGATTTTATTCTTTATATTTTTCCCTCCTGATGACAATCAGAACCATTTTTTCTCCCATAAAATCCTTTTTGTAATACAGAAGTGAATATAATACCATAGCAACCAAATAGAGTAGAATTGACATGTAGAGACATGAAAACACGCTTATGTTAAGCAGGATACCACATGTCACAAATGAGGCTGATGATGACTTCAACTCCTCTGAAGGATCTGCACATGTCTCTAACACATCTATGAAGCCAAACCACTGGTGAGATTTCCTCATTTCTTCCCACCTCTGCACAGAAGGTCCATGAGCCTGAATGAAACTTAGCTGGAATAAGCGGTAGAGGAATCCAAATTAAATATCCTCTGTTCAGAAGAAGTCAAATGCAGATTCCAGGAACACCGTCAGCAGCATCTGGCTTATAGGATTGTGCAGACAGATGGCCATGCTTAAACTATAGCTCAAAATAGCTTCCACTGAAAGCTCACAATACCACTAAGCCACAATGGACAGGAGAGATCAAAGGATTCCACATTCTAAAAGCATGCAGGGCATGCGTTGTGGTTTACAAAAACTCTTGCTTCCTTTAGTTGACAGGAGTTTAAGTTCAAATAATATTCTTCAGAAGTCCCCTGGCTTCTTGCATCCCCTGTCTTGCAGCAATCTTCAGGAGTAGCTCTGCGTCCCTAGAAGAGGCAGTTAGTTAGCAGCGAAGTGTGCCCGAGGTCTATGGTAACACAAGGGCCGGGTGAATACCTGTTTAAACTCATTCTAAGGTACGGAGAACATGAGCCATCCCAGTTGAGCTTCATTGTGTCTTCATAATAAAATCAGAGCTACTGAAAGAATCTTAAAACATCAGAACCTAGCTAGACTGTTGTTGTTTGTCTTGAAGACAGGGACCAGTGTGACCCTGGCTGGTGTCAAACCTTCCATGAAACTGAAGATGACCTTAAAATCGTAATCATCCTGCCTCTACCTCCCAAATGTTGACACTGCAAGTGCACCACCATGCCCAACTTTAAAGGAGACTGTCAAGCCAAGAATCTTATGTAATGTCTGAAGCACTCCTCAGTTCTGAGGAAATCCTGTGTTTTTGTTTGAGTACCAACTGGAGAAGGGTTCCACAACCTACAAGCCTGCCTGGCACCAGTCAACTGTGAAAATCATGTCATTCCAATGTAGCTGCCACCAGATGGCCATTTCCAAGTTTCATTATCAAATAATTGGGGTTGGAAATGTAGTTCAGTGAAGAGCACTTGCCTAACATACACAAGGCCTGGCATTTAATCCCCAGAACTAGGAGCAGGAACCAGTGTTCCATGCAATTATGCAAGAAACACCCCTGAGTATTATACCACTTCCCAAGACTCACCCCATCATTCAGTTTCTGACTAAGCCTTCGTCTTTTTAAAGTTTGCTTACTGCCCCGTAGACTAACATAAATCAAAGGATGGAGTTGTGAGAGGGGCTTATAAGTATTACTTGGTAATGAGCTAGACATCAATTCCACTGCTTTAACACAAAACTAAAGTAGGGCACAGTGGCACACACTTATAATCACAACTCTTGGGAGGCTATGGCAAGAGGATTACAAATTTCAAGACAGCTGGTCTACATATCAAGACTTTGTATCTAAATAGATAGATAACTAAATAAATAAGGCTGAAAGTTTAATGATTTATTCAGGGTGCCTTTATAAAATGTCTTTGACTCAAAATAGATGCATAATAATATCACAGACTATGAACTATTCAAAAACATTTTAAAAAGCCAGGCAAAATGGTGTACATGTATAATCCCAGCTCTTAAGAGGTAGAGATAGGAGAATTGCTGTGAGTTTGAGGCCAGCTTGTGACTACAGAGGGAGTTCCAGGTCAGTCTGGGCTAGAGTGAGATCCTACCTTAAAAAAAAATTACGAAAAACTTTTCCAAAGAAAGTAATACTTAGCCAGGCATAGTGGCTCATACCTTTAATCCCATTTCTCAAGAAACTGAAGTAGAAGAATGGCTGTGAGTTTAATACTAGCCTGGGGCTACAGAATGAGTTCCATATCAGCCTGGGCTAGAGTGAGATTCTGCCAAAAGAAAGAGAAAGAGAGAGAGAGAGAGAGAGAGAGAGAGAGAGAGAGAGAGAGAGGAGGGAGGGAGGGAGGGAGGGAGGGAGGGAGGGAGGGAGGGAGGGAGGGAGGGAGGGAGGGAGGGAGGGAAAAAGGAAGGAAGGAAGGAAGGAAGGAAGGAAGGAAGGAAGGAAGGAAGGAAGGAAGGAAGGAAGGAAGGAAAGAGCAGACATGATGGTACACAACGTTAATCCCAGCACTCAAGAGACAGATGTAGGAGGATCACTGTCAACCAATGTTACTTTATCATGCAAAGCTATCCATTCAAATAGATGGAGAAGCCAGGCATGGTGGCACATGCCTTTAATCCCAGCCCTCGGGAGGCAGAGGTAGGAGGATCACCATGAGTTTGAGGCCACCCTGAGACTCCATAATGAATTCTAGGTCAGCCTGGGCTAGAGTGAGACCCTACCTCGAAAAAAAAAATATATATATATATGGAGAAATAAGGACATTCCACAACAATAGCAGACTAAAGGATATTTGAAGATAAAACCAGCTCTATAGAAAATACTTGAAAGAATCCTCCATGCTGAAGAGAAAGAAAAGCATACATATAAGGAACCTGGAAAAAACAAACCATACTCAATACTAGTTAATACAAGAGAGCAAAGGTAAAACCAGAAGAACTACAAAGGAAATGGCAAAAATAAATACTCACCTTTCAATAATATCTCTTATAACAACAGCCTCAATGCCCTAACCAAAAGACAAATATTTGCAGACTGGGCTAAACAGCAGGATCCTTCAATTTGTTGCCTCCAAGAAACTCACCTTTCTACAAAGGATGGACACTATCTTAGGGTGAAAGGTTGGAAAACAGTATTTCAAGCAAGTGGGCCAAGAAAATAAGCAGGGGTTGCTATCCTAGTATCTGACAAGGTAGGCTTCAGTCCAACATTAGTTTGGAAATATGAGGAAAATCACTTTATATTAATTAAAAGCACACTCAAACAGGAGGACATTACAATCCTAAACATATAGGTACCTAACATGGGGGCTCCAAACTTCATCAAACTAACGCTATTAGAACTAAGGTCACAGATAACACCAAACCTAGTGGTAGTGGGTGTGTTCAACACCCTATTCTCATCAACTGACAGGTCATCCCAGCAAAAAATAAACAGAAGCATCTGGACTAAATGAGGTCATAGAAGAAATGGACCTAACAGATATCTACAGGACATTTCATCCAAATGCTGCAGAATACACATTATTTTCAGCAGCACGTGGAACATTCTCTAAAATAGACCATAAATTAGGACACAAAGCAAATCTTAACAAATACAGGAAAATTGAAAAAATTCCCTGCACTAAATCTGATCACAATGGGATCAAATTACAAATCAATAGTAAGAAAAGCTATAGAGCATACACAAAATCATGGAAACTAAGCAATACACTGCCAAATGATGAATTGGTCAATGAAGAAATCAAGAAACAAATTAAAAAATGCATAGAGTCAAATGATAGTGAGAACACAACATACCAACACCTGTGGGAAACAATGAAGGGAGTCCTAAGAGGGAAATTTATAGCTTTAAATGCCTATATGAAGAAATTAGAAAGGTCTTAAATGACCTAATGCTTCACCTTAAAGCCTTGGAAAAAGAAGAACAAAGCAAACTGAAACTCAATAAATGGGAATAAATAATAAAGATTAGAGCAGAAATTAATGAAATAGAACCCCCTCCAAAACAATCCAAAGAATCAATGAAACAAAGAGTTAGTTCTTTGAAAGGATAAACAAGATTGATAAATGCCTAGCGAATCTGACCAAAAGAATGAGAGAAGAGACAAAAATTAATAAAATTAAAGATGAAAAAGGCAGCATCACAACGGATTCTAGAGAAATTCAAAAAATCATAGGGACATACTATAAAAACATATACTCCACTAAATATGAAAATCTGAAAGAAATGGATGATTTCCTTGATTTATATGACCTACCTAAATTAAATCAAGATGAGATTAATCACTTAAATAGATCTATAACAAGTATGGAGATCCAAGCAGTTATTAAAAAGGTCCCAACTAAAATAAGCCCAGGTCCAGATGTATTCACTGGTGAATTTTACCAGAGCTTCATGGAGGAACTAATACCATTGCTTCTTAAACTTTTCCATAAAATAGAAAAAGAAGCAATCCTACCAAACTCCTTCTATGAATCCAGCATGACCCTGATACCAAAACCAGGCTAAGATAGAACAACAACAAAAAAAAAATTACAGACCAACCTCCCTCAAAGATGCAAAAATTCTCAACAACATATTGGCAAACAGAATACAAGAATATATCAGAAAGACCATTCACCCCAACCAAGTAGGCTTTATCCCAGAGGTGCAGGAATGGTTCAACATACACAAATCAATAAAAGCAATATATTATACAAATGGACTGAAGGACAAAAATCACATGATCATCTCATTAGATGCAGAGAAAGCATTTGACAAAATCTAACATCCCTTAATGATAAAAGTTCTACAGAAACTGGGAATAGAAAGAACATATCTCAACATACTGAAGGCTATTTATGGTAATCCTACACCCAGCATATTACTAAATGGGAAGAAACTGGAAGCTTTTCAACTAAAATCAGGAACAAGACAAGGGTGTCCACTGTCCCCACTTTTATTTAACATAGTACTGGAAGTCTTAACCATAGCAATCAGGCAAGAGACACACATAAAAGGGATACAAATTGGAAAGGAAGAGATCAAGTTATCATTATTTTCAGATGCCATGATTCTATACATAAAGGACCCTAAAGACTCTATCAGCAATCTGTAAGAGCTAATAAACACCTATAGCCATGTAGCAGGATAAAAAATAAACATACAGAAAGCAGTAGCCTTCCTATATGCTAACAACAAACACACAGAGGATGAAATCAAAGAATCACTCCCATTCACAGTTGCATCAAAAAAAATAAATAAAGTACCTTGGAATAAACATAACCAAGGAAGTAAAGAAACTGTACAATGAGAACTTTAAAGCACTCAAGCGAGAAATTGCAGAAGACACTAGAAAGTGAAGAAACAACCCTTGTTCCTGGATTGGAAGAATCAATATTGTGAAAATGGCAATCTTACCAAAAGCAATCTACTTATTGACTGCAATCTCCATCAAAATTCCAATGGCATTCTTGAAAAATAGAAAAATCAATGCAAAAAATCATTTGGAATCACAAAAAATCTCAAATATCTAAAACAATTTTGAGCAACAAAAATAAGACTTGTGGTATTACCATAACTGATTTTAACCTATACTACAAAGCCATAGTAACAAAAACAGCATAGTACTGGCACAAAAACAGACATGTAGATCAGTGGAACAGAATAGAGGACCCAGATATAAGTCCAGGTAGTTATAGCACCTGATATTTGATTAAAATGCCAAAAATACTCACTGGAGAAAAGACATCCTCTTCAGCAAATGATGTTGGGAAAACTGAATATGTATCTATAGAAGGATGAAAGTAGATCCTTCTCTCTCTCATGCACAATAATTAAATCCAAATGGCATATATCCTAAGGACTCATCTCAATTCCTTAGAGATACTTGCTCAACCTGTTTATTGCTATTCAATTCACAATAGGTGGGAAAGGGAAACAGCCTAGATATCCCCCAACTGATGAGTGGATAATGAAGATATGACACATTTATACAATGGAGTTTTACCAAGTGGTAAAGAAAAATGAAATTTGCAGGAAAATGGATGGATCTGGAAAGTATTATACTAAGTGAGGTAATCCAGGCCCAAAAGCCAAACATCGCATGTTCTCTCTCATATGTGGGTCCTAGCTACAGATGACTGGACTTCTGTGTGAGTAGGAAGAAAACTCAGTAGCAAAGGCCAGTAGGCTAAAAAAGAGATATAAAGGGAAGAGAAAGGAAGGGAGGGGGTACTTAAAAGGATGGTATTGTATACATGTTAGTAGAAGAATAGATTAATGGGGGTGAAAAGGCCCAAAGTGAGGTCAGGGGAAGAGATTGAGTAAAGGAAAGATGGAGAAAGGTCTAATCAAAATAAAACAGGATATAAATAAATCATATAGAAACTTACTTTTTTGGACACTGGAACACTCAGGAGCCATAAATTGTTACTAGAAAATTTTTAGTGCCAAGTATGGGATACCGTCCAGTGAGTTGTTGGCCAGGGAGGTCCCTGATGTCCTCAAAACATTACAGGCCACTGCCAGGGCCCTTGGTTTCCCACCAGGAATAGATGGTAAGACCCTACTTCTGAAGACTCCACATACTCGGGCTGCAAGCTCACTGAGAAATCCTGCTAGAACTAATGTGATAACCTCCTCCATGTAGACCAGCTGACAGAAAGTTGGAAAAAGCCATTCTGCATGCAGTTCAATGGAAAAAGGAGAAATCGCCAGTGAAGATACTCAACAGTGGACACTGCAAGCCTTATATTTGGCCAGCCAGGCCAAATGAGCCAACAGGTGCAATAATGGCGGGTCTGTCATGGTGAAAAACAACTGCGCTCTAATTGAACTGTAGGTCTGCTCATTGGGAAGGAATACATCTCTGATACTGAAAACCTATAATAGGGCTAGTCATGAGCCCTACGGGTGTAACATCTACTGCTGTCTGGCTGAATGTATATACTAAGCTTATCAAACTGCCCAGTAAGCACTTCTCTTAATGTTCATACCTATATATTAAGGCTACTCTCACTTTTGGTAGAGAGCCTTCTCTTCAGATGGCAGTGACCTTAGGATGACTCAAAAGGCATCATGGTGCTTGGAAGAAGTGACATAAGTGCTCAGCACTGCAATATCTCTATCACCCCTTCCAAGGCTCCTGGTCCATTGTGGAAGAGGTAACAGAAAGAATGTAAGAGCCAAAGGAAGGGTAGGACTCCTTACAATGTGCTCCTTCCAGACACAAAATGGCCTGGATATCCATGACCTCACAGTGCCTGACACTACCTACACAAGACCATCACAATAGGAGGAAAAGATCATGACATCAAAATTGAAGAGAGACTGATTGAGAGGAGGAGAGGATGTGATGGAGAGTGGAGTTTCAAAGAGGAAAGTGGGGGGAGGGAGGGAATTACCATGGGATATTGTTTATGATCGTGAAAGTTGTTAATAAAATAATAATAATAAAATAAAAGTACAGTCTCCTTAGCAAGGGAACTGACACAAAAAATAAAAGAATTATTCAAGAACATTAAGGAATCTCCCCATCACTCTTTTGCTCACACACACACACACATACACACGCACATGTGCACACATTCGCTGTCTTATTGCGGGGAAAACAAGCTTCTATGCTGTTATTAGCATTACAAAAGAGGCCACATGAAAGAGAACTGATTTCTCTGGCCTCCAGTCAGCAGACAGGATCAAGGCCTACAGCAGCCACATGATCCTGAAATCAGAATGTTCCTCATTCACCCCTTGTAAAGAAACGGCTCCAGGGGGAGGGGGAGGGAGGGAATTACCATGGGATATTTTTTTATAATCATGGAAAATGTTAATAAAAATTTAAAAATTAAAAAAAAAAACATTTTAATGTATTACATTGTAGAATCATCTTTTTGTTGTGGATTAGTAATATCCATAACCACAGGGAAATGTATAGTGTGTGCATAGGTATACATTTATACACATACACATATAGATACATATACATAACCTAGGCTTTCTCAAAACAAGGTGCATCGGTGGGTGTGTCTTTCGGATTAATTTTCATCTCATGGGATGGCCTTTCCGTCCTTCGTCAGTGGTTTATTGATCAATTATCTGAGTCACTCACACTGATACCTATTTGCCAAGAGGCCCTGCCAGTCATAGCTTCTCTTAAAATTATTAGCTGAGTGTATTCAAAGTGTAAAAAAAAAGTGCTCTCTTTTCTCATGTTTTATCTATGTCCATATATAATAATAGCTAATATTTACTGGGGTTGTACCATGTACTAGAGACTATGCCATGCTCTTAACATTTATTATCTCAGCGATCCAGTTTAGTTGCTATTATTATCAAAATCCCATAAATTAGGACATTGAGAAATGTAGTTTAAATATTTCTTTCATATTCACGTGTCACAGAAATAACTAAAACTAGATTTGAGCCTCTCTGGGTCCAGCTTCAGGTGTGATTTCTTATACAGTATGAATATAAACAGTATGTATATTTGGTGTGTTCATTTTCTTTCCAAAAATAACATAACAAAGTTGGTTAAAAAAATAAGTCAAGAATTCATGAAAGGCAATATTTACAGAGTGCTAGATATTCTAGGAGATGTATGAATTGGTTATCTAACACTACTTTTTTCATTATCTACCTTGGTCACATCACCATTTTCTACATTGAAAATGCATGGAGTTTGCCCTTTACATGTTATTTAAATTAGTATGATCAAATGACACATCCTTGAGAAGTTCACAAGAGATGTAATTAAACCGACTTAATCTTGATTAACTACATGTCTATTATGTAGATGTACCCAACAGTACTGATATGATTGCTGTATTAAAATTCACTCCATTCATTATCAAAAATCCATTTCTTATTAATACCCTGCTTCATGATTTCCTTACTTTGGGTGATTTTCTGCTTATGAAATGTATTGCAAATCAGTAAAAATGTTTATCCAAAAAAAAGAAAGAAACAGCCCAAATGATTTAATGTTTGCAGACTCATGAGGAATGCTGGAAATTAAGATGACAAATGTATGTTGTTTTAAGCACCTAAATTCTAAGTGTTTTGTTATAGAACAATCAATGATTACAGAGCTTTGTTGGCTGGGTATTTTTTGTTTGTTTTTGTTGTTGTTGTTGTTGTTTGAAGCAGGGTCTCACTCTAGCCCCGGCTAACCGGACTCATTCTATAGCCCAGACCTTGAAATAAGGGTGATCCTCCTACCTCAGTCTCCCAAGTGCTGGGATGAAAATCATGTGTCATTGGCTGGAGAGATGGCTTAGTGGTTAAGGCGCTTGCCTGTGATGCCTAAGGACCCATGCTCTACCCTCCAGATCTCACATAGGCCAAACGCACAAGGTGACACAAGCATGCAAGGTTACACATGCGTGTAAGATGACATACATGTCTGCAGTGTGATTACAGTGGATGGAGGCCTCGGCGTGCCAATTCTCTCTGTCTCGCTCAGTCTCTCTTGCACTTGTGTGTGCACACTCTCACTCTCTCAATAAATAAATAAATAAATAACGGCCAGTCTGTTGGGCTTGCCTCAAAAAAAAAAAAAAAATACTGTCACCACCCTGGCTCTGTTGGCCCTTTAAAACACATTGGCTTTTATTAGCATGACATGGAAAGCCATGAAGGGTTGTAAAAGAAATAATAGTATCTTGGACATAAATCATTCTGGTCTCAGTGAGAACACAGAGAGGAGAGGAGAGGAAAGAACAGAAACTGGAATAATGTCAGCGGCTTTGCAAACATATACACAGTGCTGGAAGCATGAAGGTAGTTTGGTCCATTGTGGGGGGAAAAGTGATAGTGGAAGAGTCAGATTCTCAAAATATTAATATCCTTGTGTTTGAATGAGTGTGAGAGAAAGGAAAGTATAGTCCTTTACTCTCTGCATTTTCTTTCTTTTGAAATTTTATTCCATTAATATCCAATTTATATTTCTCTATTTGTTTTCTCAGCAAAAAAAAAAAATAATACTATACCTTTTACCTACTAAGAGCTATATCATAGCTCTGAACCCTATTAGCCCATCCATAGACTCTCACATAGTGGCTATGTTTCTGTTTATATATGACAGGTTAAGTGGATTTATGGGCATAATGCTAGCTTAACTGAAATAATCTTCATAAAATAATAATAGTCTTTAAAAGACTCCTATAAAGGAACCATTAGCTTGGTGCACTGGTGCACTCCTAAAATCTACAATATCAACTCTTAAGAGTTGAAGGCAGGAGTAACAAAAATTATAGGCCAGGGCTGGAGAGATGGCTTAGCAGTTAAGTGCTTGCCTGAGAAGCCTAAGGACCCGGGTTCGAGGCTTGACTCCCCAGGACCCACGTTAGCCCGATGCACAAGGGGGCGCACGCATCTGGAGTTCGTTTGCAGTGGCTGGAGGCCCTGGTGCACCCATCCTCTCTATATATATATCTGCCTCTTTCTCTCTCTGTCTGTCACTCTCAAATAAATAAATAAAAATATTTTTAAAAAATTACAGGCCATGGAGAAAGGAAGGGAGGAGGATACTTAATAGGTTGATATTGTATATATGTAATTACAATGATTGTAATGGGGAGGTAATATGATGGAGAATGGAATTTCAAACGGGAAAGTGTGGGGGTGGGGAGGGAGGGAATTACCATGGGATATATTTTATAATCATGAAAAATGTTAATAAAAATTTAAAAAAAAAAAATTACAGGCCAGCCTGGGTGAGACTGTTAGAAAAAGAAAGAAACAGAAAGGGGGAGAGGGAGGGAAAGAGAAAGGGAAGGGAAGGAGAAGAGAGGAGAGGGAGGGAAGGAGAAAGGAGGGAGGGAGGGAGGGAGGGGAGAGATAGAAAGAGAAAAATGGATTAACATTGCTAACATTGTGAGATTTGATGGCAACTTTTCCTTGGCTGGTGGTACTATTTTAAGAGGTGATGGAAGTTGGGCCTAGCTGGAGGAAGTAGGTTACTAGGGATGCCTTTGAAGGATATACCATAGCTGTGGTCCCTTCCTGCCCTTCTCTTTGCTTCTCAGCCATCATGACACATTTTTGCTCTATATATTCCTGCCACCATGAAAAACGTATCAAAGCAACGAGAAATGGATGCCCCACTATTTGAGTTAGAGCAGCAGCATGTCTGGTTAACATTTTAAGTAGTTGGTTTCAAAGGTTGTGGCCATATTAACAATGTGCTAATGTTCTCTTGTCTCTCTTCTCCTCTTAATCCTAGTCCTTTGCCTTCTTATTCCTAAGGGTCTCACTCTCCCAGTTAACCCTTATCTTCACCACAAAGGAAGCCAAATCACATAAAAGTTAGGGAAGAAGAGAAACGGAAGAGGGAAGATGGACTGGTCATGTAGTTCAGTTGGTACAGTGCTCCACTCACCTGCACAAAACCGTGGGTTCGATCCCCAGCATAGCATAAACCAGACATAGTGGTGCAGGTCGATAATCCCAGGATTGGAAAGTAGAAGTGGGAGAATAGGATTTCAAGGTCATCCTTGGCTTCCTAATAAATTAAGCCAAGATGGGCCCCTATCTCAAAAAAGAAAATGTTCTGGACATGGTAGTGCACTCCTTTAATCCCAGCACTCAGGAGGCAGAGGTAGGAGGATCACCATGAGTTTCAGGCCAGTTTGAGACTACATAGTGAATTCCAGGTCAGCCTGGGCTAGAGTGTGACCCTACCTTGAAAACAAAAAAGAGAAGCAAAGAAGGGAGGGAGGGAAGGAAGGAAAAAGAAGAAAACAAGAAAAGAAGCTAGGCATGGTGGTGCACGCATTTAATCAATCCCAGCACTCAGGAGGCAGAGGTGAAAGGATCACTGTGAGTTCAAGACCACCCTGAGACTACAAAGGGAATTCCAGGTCAGCCTGAGCTAGAGTGAGACCCTACCTTGAAAAACCAAAAAGAAAACCAGAGAGAGAGAGAGAAATAAGAAAGAGGGAAGAGAGAAAACAGTAAAGGGTGGAGAAAAGTAAGGGAGGAAAGAAAGGAAGAAAATAAAAGGTTGTATTTTGAGCTAAACACCTTTTAGCTATAATACCAACTTTGCTATTATCAAGTTTTATATTAATTAGTGTCTGATGACCAGAGATTTGTGCGTGCATGTGTGAGTGTAGTGTGTGTATGTAGGTGTTGATATGTGGGGGGGGGGCCACATGTGCCACAGATTACTTGTGGAGGTCAGAAGACAGCTGTTAAGTGTTATTATTCCCTTCCACTTCATTTAAAAGCAGGCCGGAGGGCAGGAGAGATGGCTTAGAGGTTAAGGCGTTTGCCTGCAAAGCCAAAGGACCTCAGTTCGATTCCCCAGGACCCACATAAACCAGATGTACAAGGTGGTACATGCATCTGGAGTTTGTTTGCAGTGGCTAGAGGCCCTGGCTTGCCTATTCTCCCCCCCACCCCCCGCCTCTTCCTCTCTCAAATAAATAAATAAGTAAATTTAAAAAAATATACTTAAAAAAAAAAAAACAGCAGGGCTGGAGAGATGGCTTAGTGGTTAAGTGCTTGCCTGTGAAGCCTAAGGACCCCGGTTCAAGGTTTGATTCCCCAGGACCCACGTTAGCCAGATGCACAAGGGGGTGCACGCATCTGAAGTTCATTTGCAGTGGCTGGAGGCCCTGGCGCGCCCATTCATTCTCTCTCTATCTGCTTCTCTCTCTCTCTCTCTATCTATCTATCTATCTATCTATCTATCTTTCTCTGTAATTCTCAAATAAATAAATAAAAATGAACAAAAAATTAAAAAAAAAAAAACAAAACAGCAGGCTGTCCTGTTCACTGCTGCTCTTGCCAGGCTATCTAGCCTGTGAGCCAACAGATAATCCTATCTCCACCTCCCTTCTCATAGGCACCTTGGGATGACAGGTGTCCACTAGAGCATCCAGATTTGTGTGGTTCTGGTCATCCAAACTCAGTTACTCACAGTTCCATGACTAGCACTTTGCTTAATGAGCCATCTCCCCAGCCCCAGGGATTGTCATTTTTATCTATAAAGTACAAGCTATAAGGACAGCTAAGAGTTCAAGGTCAGCCTGGCCAAAAGAATGAGTTCCAGGTCATTCTTTAGAGTAAGACCATACCTCAAAAAGGGGTGGGGAGTTCTGGAGAGATGGCTCAGTAGTTAAAGGCACTTGCTTGCAAAGCTTGCTGGCCTGGGCTCAGTTCCCTAGTACCCTCCTAAAACCAGATGCACAAAGTGGTGCACAGATCTGGAGTACATTTGCAGCAGCAGGAGGTCTTGGTGAGCCCATATTCATATTCTCTTTCTCTCTCTCTCTCTCTCTCTCTCTCTCTCTCTCTCTCTCTCTCTGTTTCTCTAATAAATAAACAAAAAAAGTTTTTAATTAAAAAACACTTAAGGACTGGAGAGATGGTGTGGTGGTTTGATTCAGGTATCCCCCATAAACTTAGGTGTTCTGAATTCTAGGTTCCCAGCTGATGGATATTTGTGAATTAATGCCTCCTGGAGGGAGTGTATTGTTGGGGGTGGACTTATGGGTGTTAGATCCACTTTCCCTTTCCAGTGTTTGGCACACCCTCCTGTTGCTGTGGTCCACCTTATGTTGGCCAGGGGGTGATCTCCACCCTCTGCTCATGCCATCATTTTCCCCTGCCATTGTGGAGCTTCCCCTCGAGCCTGTAAGCCAAAATAAATCTCTTTTTCCCAGAAGCTGCTCTTGCTTGGGTGATTTCTACCAGCAATGCGAACTGGAATGCCACAGATGGCTTAGCAGTTAAGCTGCTTGCCTGCAAAGCCTAAGGACCAAGGTTCGATTCCCAGTATCCACATAAGCCAGATACACAAGGTGGCATGCATCTGGATTTTGTTTGCAGTGGCTAGAGGCTCTGATGCACCCATATTCATTCTCTCTCTCTAATAAATAATTTAAAAAATTTTAAACATAAGGCTTAGGATGTAGCTCAGGTGGCAAACCATTTTATTTTCCAGTTGGTACATTTTCCTTTTGGGATCACAATTAATCTGCCTTCGTGTATTACATATACTTGATAACCCTGAAATATCTATTTCAAAAGTATATCCCCCTGAGCTCCTGATTCAAATCGTTACTTGCACACCCCACACAAAATCAAATTTTTCTAAAATTAAATTCACTCTCTCCTCCCTCCTGACACAGTCCCTCCTCACTTCCTTCGCATCCAATCAGTTCCCAGTTCTGATTCCTAAATGTCTCCCAAATGTTCACTCTTCTCCTTCCCATCTATTATAGGCTTGACTTACATCACACTCATCTAACCATCAACTCACTATGTAGCCAAGGATGACCTAGAACTTCTGATCTTCCTGCCTCCACCTCCCCAATGCCGGGATTATAGGTATATACCTCCATACCCAATAAGCAGTGGTATGGACCATACCTAAGGCTCTGTGAATTCTAGTCAAGTACTTTATCAATTAAGCCACCTTTTCAGTCCATCAGCAGGTTTTAAAAACAACTTCTTGCTGAGCACAGTGGCACATGACTTTAATCCCAGCACTTGGGAAGCAGAAGTAGGAGGATTACTATGAGTTTGAGTTCGAGGCCATCCTGAGACTACATAGTGAATTACAGGTCAGCCTAGGCTAAAATGAAACCCTACCTCAAAAAAACAAACAAACAACAACAACAACAAAATAACCTTCATGGGCTAGAAAGATGGCTTAGCAGTTAAGTTGCTTGCTTGCAAAACCAAAGGACCTAGGTCCAACTCCGCAGTACCTACATACAGCCAGATGCACAAGGTAGCATGTGTCTGGAGTTTGTTTGTAGTGGCTGGGTGCCCTGGCATGCTCATTCATTTTCTCCCTCCCCCCTCATAAATAAATAGAAAGAAAAGAAAAATTTTTTCTCCAGGCTTGTACTGAGCCCTGTAATCCATCCCATAGAATATAGGTGGTATGAAACTATGCCCCTGGCTAAAGTTAGAAGATCGTCCTTTTCTGCCTAGCAACACAAGCTCACTCCTGCTATAGCAGTAAGAGCACCCCCACTTGCCCCCACATCCATACCCTACATGCTGCTCTTTCACAAACCTACCCACTCAATCAGTTACCTATGCATGGAATAAGTTCCTCAAACACAAAGACATTTTATTTTCATTCACTATTACATTCATTTATTTTCATCCCTAACTACCCAGTCAACTCTTCACACAGTACAACTCTTCACATGGCTGTGGAGAATG
Source organism: Jaculus jaculus (assembly GCF_020740685.1). Lineage (NCBI taxonomy): Eukaryota > Metazoa > Chordata > Mammalia > Rodentia > Dipodidae > Jaculus > Jaculus jaculus. The sequence goes on from NC_059103.1 coordinate 104,279,228, forward strand.
ACTCAGTAGAGCAGAAATGGCCCTCAAGTCACTGAATTTATGGATTATCTGTAAATTGTCCTGGCTCCAGTTCACAAGAAAAGCCATTTTATAATTGTTGTTTGAATGCAAAATGTCCCCATTGGCTCATTTGTTTGAACACTTGTTTCCAAACTAGTGACACTGTTAAGGTTGTAGAACCTTTAGCAGGTAGAAGTCTTGCTGGAAGAAGTGGGTTGCTGAGAAATGGGCAGCGGCTTTGTAGTCCAGCTCCACTTCCTGTTCTCCCTCTGCTCTCTGTCTCCTGATGTGATGAGCTCTGCTCCCACTCCTGCCACCAAGCTTCGCTGCTAGAACAGAACACGTCTGTTGCAGTAACCTTCTTGTTACTAGGACAAAGCATCTCATCAAAAACAGCTAATGGGGGCTGGAGAGATGGCTTAGCGGTTAAGTGCTTGCCTGTGAAGCCTACGGACCCCGGTTCAAGGCTCGGTTCCCCAGGTCCCACGTTAGCCAGATGCACAAGGGGGCACACACGTCTGGAGTTCGTTTGCAATGGCTGGAAGCCCTGGCATGCCCATTCTCTCTCTCTCCCTCTATCTGTCTTTCTCTCTGTCACTGTCAAGTAAAAAAAAAAAAAAAAAAAAAAAAAAAAAAAAAAAAAAACAGGTAATGGGAAGAAATGTTTATTTTATTTTATTTTATTTTTTGCTTCTACTTTTGAGGGGAAGCTTCATGATACCATGGAAAACCATGGGAGAGGCAAAGTCTGGACATCACCTTTGCCACAGCAGGAACAGGTGGAAAGCAGCAGCAGGAGATAGAATGAAGTAACGCTGGCAAGCTAGGGGCTAGTAAACATCAAGGCCCATCCCCAGTGACACACCTCCTCCTACCAAGCATGCAACACACGTGAGTTTACGGGAGACATCTGATCCAAACTACCACAGCTCCATAGTAAGTTCAAGGCTATCCTGGGATACATTAGGCCCTGTCTCAAAAACAAAACAAAAACCTACCGTTGAACTGCTTTATTCATGTCAGAGAAGATCTGCCTGACAATTCCCAACCCTCCTGCCAAATGTATTTCTACAAACCTAAAGTAAGATTAAAGGAAAGTAGATAGGGCTGGAAAGATGGCTTAGTGGTTAAGCGCTTGACTGTGAAACCTAAGGGCCCCGATTCGAGGTTCAGTTCCACAGGACCCATGTTAGCCAGATGCACAAGGGGGCGCACATGTCTGGACTTCATTTGCAGTGGCTGGAGGCCCTGGCACACTCTCTCTCTCTCTCTCTCTCTCTCTCTCTCTCTCTCTCTCTCTCTGTCACTCTCAAATAAATAAATAAGAATGAACAAAAAAAATTTTTTTAATTATTTATTTATTTATTTATTTGAGAGCGACAGACACAGGGAGAAAGACAGATAGAGGGAGAGAGAGAGAATGGGCGTGACAGGGCTTCCAGCCTCTGCAAACGAACTCCAGACGCGTGCGCCCCCTTGTGCATCTGGCTAACGTGGGACCTGGGGAACCGAGCCTCGAACCGGGGTCCTTAGGCTTCACAGGCAAGCGCTTAACCGCTAAGCCATCTCTCCAGCCCCCCAAAAAATTTTTTTAAGTAAAGTAGATATAACATCCCATGATTTTAACTCTATAGCAGCCTTGGAAACAGTTCCATGGAGAAAATAGAAAGGGTTATTTCAGGCAGGCTTCAATCAGCCCAAGCATGGTGAACCTCCCCTCACAGCTCTTTTCTGTCACATACTCACACTACTAAGTCATAATTAGCAGACAGGCAAGTCAGAAAGGGAAAGAAAGATAGTACTGAGTAAATAGTAATGTGGGTTTGGCTTCTCCAATAGCGTTTGTACCTCATTCTCTCTCAGGCCATTATTGTGACTCCGACATTATTGACATGTTTGGGCTTCCTCGAGCGTTTAGTGCAATTGGTAACCGGCGGAGACATCCCGCAAACACATCTTGGGTCAAAGACTTGGCCTTCATGTACGAAGGGGATGCAGCTGGCAGTGCCTGGTCCACATGTGCCTGTACAGTAGTAGCAAAGGTTACTCCAGGCTAAACTTGGTGGGGTAAAATTTCAGGGAGCAATACTGGGGATGCTGAAAATCCACAGCTAGCTACAGCCATTGGTTACAAACACATGAATTCTCAAATATCTCAAGCAGCACATGAGCCCAAGGGGCTTGACTGATGGCTTAGTGTTAAAACGCTTGCCTGGGAAGCCTTAATGACCCAGGTTTGGCTCCGCAGTACCCATGCAAGCCAGATGCACAAGGTGGCGCATGCATATGGAGGTCATTTGCAGTGGCTGGAAGCCCTGGCATATCCAGTCAGTGCCCCCCCCCCACTCTCTCTCTCTCTTTCTCTCAAATAAATAAAACATTCTAAAAGAAAATAAATTTTAGTGACTGTAGTATATTTATTTGTTTGGAAGGGGAGAAAGGATCCAGTTTATTGACTTTGCTGAATATTCAGAAAGAATTAAAAAACACACGCATATATCCTGGGACAGAAAACATTCCTTACAAAATAACTTCATAGACCAACAGTCTTGCACTTACACAAAGACATATATACTGACCATTAGCCGATCTGGAATTCACTATGTAGTCTCAGGGTGGCCTTGAACTTGATCTTCCTACGTCTGCCTCCCAAGAGCTGGAATTAAAGGCCACCATGTCTGGTTCTATTTCTAGTATCAATAAAGTCAGACAGTACTTATAAAAGATTGATGCTGCTGCATATTTTATTTATATACAAGATATAATCTTAATATTTTTTGAGGCAAGGTTCTAGACTAACCTAGAACTATGTTGTTCAGGCTGGTCTGGAACTCACAGCAATCCTCCAACCTCAGCCTCCAAAGTACGAGGGTTAAGGCATTTATCCAGGCTGTATCAGGATACAGCCGCTATCCTTCTTGTCGCTCAGCTTCTTGTTCCAATATCTAATACTTAAATTCTCAGACACTTCTGTTCTTTGAACTGGCTGTAGTGATTTTTAAGTTGGGTTAAAAATAGATAATATTTTGGGCTGGAGAGATGGCTTAGCGGTTAAGCGCTTGCCTGTGAAGCCTAAGCCGGTTCGAGGCTCGACTCCCCAGGACCCATGTTAGCCAGATGCACAAGGGGGCACATGCGCCTAGAGTTTGTTTGCAGGGACTGGAGGCCCTGGTGTGCCCATTCTCTCTCCCTCTCTCTGTCTGCCTCTTTCTGTCCCTCTCTGTCTCTCTCAAATAAATAAACAAAAATAACAAAAAAAAAAAAATTTTAATAGATAATATTTTGTTTGTTACATTTTGATTTTTTGTGTATGTGCACGTGCATGTGTGCTATAACAAAGAGAAGGCTGCTATTTTGGACCACTCTAAGGCTGAGAATAGAGGCTGTGTTTCACACAGATTAACTTTGTTTTTGTAAACCATTTAATAGGTATTCACTCAGCCTTCATAAATTTCATATAAAGTAAGTTAACATTTGAAAATTTAAAAAGCTAATCCTAAATCATTGCCTGTTTAGTCACTGGCCTGCTCTCAGGGAGAAGCTAGTCCTTGGCAAGACTGCAGCTCCTCCACAATTGTCAGACTCACAGTTAAATATAGTGCAATAAACGTATACTTACCTATGCTCCCTTCATAAAAACCTACTGAGTTGGCAACAAAGTACCAAGAGAGAATGGAAGAATGAAAAGACAAAAGAGGAGGTAGGAAGATGGCTCAGTGGTTAAAAGTATTTGCTTTCAAAGCCTGCCAGCCCAGGTTTAATTCCCCAGTACCCACAAAAAGCCACACACAAAGCAGCATATGTATCTGGAGTTTGTTTGCAGCAGCAAGCGGCCCTGGAATTCACTCATATTCCCTCTCCTCCCCCCACCTCTCTCTCTCTCTCTCTCTCTTTCTCTCCCCACAAATAAATAAAAGATATATTTTCTATGAAAAAAAAAAGATAAAAGAGGCCATAGCATCTTTTCAGGAAATTAAATAGGTATTCCATTTTTTAAAAATCAAAAAGGGGCTTAAAAGCACTTGATTGCATGATCAGCTAGCCTGGGTTGAATTCCCCAGCCATCCACACAAGGCCATGTACAACAGCAAGAGCCCCTGGGGTGCGCACACAAACAAATCTTTAAAAAGAGAAAAGAAGAAACTTAAGGAGAGAGGGAGAATAGGAAAGGAGAAAGGTAAGCAGGCAGGAAGAGAGGGATGGAAAGAAGGGAGGGAGGAATGGAAAGAAGGAGGGAAGGAGGGTAAGGAGGAAGGAGGGAAAGGTATCATACTAGTTTTTTTGTTGTTTTGGTTGATCTTTTATGTTTTTGAAACAGGTTCTAGCTATGAAGCTTAGTTTGAAGGTCAACTGTGAGCCTGTCGCCTCTGCCTCTCAGCTCTTGGGTTATACAGGCATGTACCCCACACTCACCTTTCACTTGTTAAGTTTTAAAAGGCTGCAGATTATAGAGGCTTTGAAGTCACCATCAATTTTAAAGCTCTTAGAACTAAAAGATTTGTTGCTGAATTATTAATGAGTGGTATTTCATGTCAATGACATAGTCACATAAATTTATCAGGATCTTGCACAGGGGGGAGATGTGTGCCTTCTCCATTGTTTTTAATCAGTCTGTTTTCATGAGGCTGGTGATAATTCAGCAAGGCAGACAGAAAACCTTGGCTATAACAACAAAAGCAAAGACCAATCTGTTTCCTTTCACAGACCAAGCCACCCATATCATTCAGCTGTTTATGAGGCAATGTACTAATGAATTGGGGCTCAGGAAGAAAGGACAGTTTCCTAGGTTCAGCTATTTATCTTACTGCTAGAGGAAAGAGCTCTTTTCTAAAGGGGAATCCTGAATCATTACTGCTAAATCCAGTAAGTTCTACATTATTTGTCATGGTACAATGCAAGTCACTTCGGTATCTGAACCTAAAAAGGTTGCTTTGTTGTTTTAAGTCAATGTAAAATGGAAACCCTGAAAAGACAGAACAGGGAGTTTATAAAGTCTTCCATTCAGTATCTCTGGAAGAGCTACTATACAGGTAGAAGTGATTACCTCTATGGAGAATAACTGGATGGGTGGAGGTTACGGGTGGAGGGGAGCTTCCTAGTCCCCATGAGGAGTCAGGTAGCTTTGTTTGTTAGTTTAGGGTGCCTTGGTCCTGAATGTGAAAATCAGAAACGTCCTTAAGTCTGTCCTTACAATCTCCACTTTACTAGAGATCAAAAGAAGAATCTCTCCTCTCCTTTTCTCTTGACTAAAGGAGTTTTCTGATTTTTCTTAAACAACCTGAGTCCCTCCGGGGAGGGAGTTCCCCTTTCCTAGAATTATACCTGATCCTGGCAGTGTGGTTGGTTAAACTCAGCCCCAAAACTTGGCTTCATGGCTGGCCTTTCGTTGAGCGGGCCCCTAGCCCAGACCAATCAGCCCTCCGCCTGGCTCACCTGAGCCTGAAGGCAAGGCCACCGCAAAGAGGTTATAAGTAGTAGCTGCTCACCAGGTGGCCAGAGCTCTTTTAGCTGGCTGTTCATCTCTCCTGAACTTCAGGGCTGAGACAAGAGGCGAGTCCACTCCCCCACCGCTCTTTACCCTCCTGCCTGGCACATGGCAGCAGCGCTCTGCGCTTTCTTCTCTTTGCTCTCTAAATCCCTTTTCCTGTTCCAAGGCTCATGTTTGTTCTCCCCCATGGGCTCACAGCCCCCATGAATGTACCTGCTTTCCCTTCTTCGGATCGTAGACCCTCTCTCCCTTGCATATTCCTGAGTAAAAGTGTGGTGTTTCATAAATTTTCCTTCTCCATCTTGTTTTTATCCAATTCCGTGTGTGTGCTGCTGTGTGTATACAGATTAGAACAAATGTTTTATATTTTATTTACTTATTTGAGAGAAAAAGTGATTATGGGCATGCCAGGACCTCCTGCCACTGCAAACAAACTCCACACACGTGTGCCAGTTTGTGCATCTTCCTTTATGTGGGTCGTACGGAATGGAGCCCAGGCCATCAGGCTTTGCAAGCAAGTGCCTTTAACTACTGACCCATCTCACTAGACCCAAGAGCTAATTTTTTTATGCATAATTAAAAATCCCTTGTAGGGCTGGAGAAATGGCTTAGCTGTTAAGGCACTTGCCTGTGAAGCCTAAAGACCCTGGTTCAATTCCCCAGTACCCACATAAGCCAGATGCACAAGGGGGCACATGCATCTGGAGTTCGTTTGCAGTGGCTAATGGTCCTGGCACATCCATTCTCTCTCTGTCTCATAAATAAATGAATAAGGGCTGTAGAGATGGCTTAGTGGTTAAGCACTTGCCTGTGAAGCCTAAGAACCCCGGTTCGAGGCTCGGTTCCCCAGGTCCCACGTTAGCCAGATGCACAAGGGGGTGCACGCATCTGGAGTTTGTTTGCAGAAGCTGGAAGCCCTGGCGCGCCCATTCTCTCTCTCTCCCTGTATCTGTCTTTCTCTCTGTGTCTGTTGCTCTCAAATAAATAAATAAATAATTTTTAAAAATATATTAAAAAAATAAATAAATGAATAAATATTTTAAGAAATAATTTTTAATTTTTTTAAAAACCTTGTAAGGGCTGGAGAGGTGGCTTAGCGGTTAAGCGCTTGCCTGTGAAGCCTAAGGACCCCCGTTAGAGGCTCGATTCCCCAGGACCCACGCTGGCCAGATGCACAAAGGGGTGCACACGTCTGGAGTTCGTTTGCAGCGGCTAGAAGCCCTGCACGCCCATTCTCTCTCCCTCTCCACCCCCCCCCCCATCAAATACATAAAGAAAGAAACTAGCTTGTCCTTTCCCATCTGTTGGTAAACATGCTATTTTTACTTATCTACTGCAAAACTCCTGCTATTCCCTTTACCATCCTTACCACCTTTACTTATCTTTGCTTAAGTCTACGTTTTAATATCTTAAGACTGAGCTAAAGTAAGTTTACAGAGAACACTGCTAACATAATTTTATACTTGTCACACACTACTTCAACTTTTATTTTTTATTTTTATTTTTATTTTTTTGGTTTTTCGAGGTAGGGTCTCACTCCGGTCCAGGCTGACCTGGAACTCACTCTGTAGCTCCAGGGTGGCCTTGAACTCACAGCGATCCTCCCACCTCTGCCTCCGAGTGCTAGGATTAAAGGCGTGCGCCACCACGCCCGGCTTACTTCAACTTTTAAACACTTTAACGTTTAATGCCAAATGAGAATTATTTGGCATTACTTATTTGGTTAAGTTGACATGATTCCTACTAACTTGCTTAAAAAGTTGAAAACGTGGGCTGGAGAGATAGCTTAGTGGTTAAGCACTTGCCTGTGAAGCCTAAGGAACCCGGTTCGAGGCTCCGTTCCCCAGGTCCCACGTTAGCCAGATGCACAAGGGGGCGCACGCGTCTGGAGTTCGTTTGCAGAGGCTGGAAGCCCTGGCGCGCCCATTCTCTCTCTCTCTCTCCCTCCTTCTCTCTGTCGCTCTCAAATAAATAAACAACAACAAAAAAAAAAGTTGAAAACGTAAAGCTAGCTTTCTAGTGTCAATTACTTTGACGGAATTGAAAGAGTTTTGTGTCTCTTAAATTTGATTATTTTTAAGCATATTGCTTAGCTGATTCAGGGAATTTAAATCTTTGTGTAGACAGTGTTCTGTCTGGCTAGGCACAGTGAGGCTCAGGTGGCAGGATGGTGAGTCTGAGGCCCAACTGAGCTAAATAGTGAGATACTGTCTCAAAAAAAAAAAAAAAAAAAAAAGCTGAGAATGAGTTGCAGCCAGGTTTGCATTGCTGGCAGAAATCACCTGACCAAGTGCAGCTTGTATGGAATAAAAGGGAGGTAATTTTGGCTTACAGACTCGAGGGGGAAGCTCCAGGATGGCAGGGGAAAACAATGGCATGAGCAGAGGGTGGACATCACCCCCTTGCCAACATCAAGCGGACACCAGCAACAGGACAGTGTGCCACACACTGGCTATAATACCTGTAAACCCATGCACTGCCTCCAGGAGCCGATAATTCCCAAATCTCCATCAGTTGGGAACCCAGCATTCAGAACGCATAAGTTTATGGGGGACACCTGAATCAAACCACCACAGAGTGCTTTAAAAAAAGAAAGTCTAACCTTGAATGAACCTCTCTTCAATGTAGTTTGCAGAGAATTAGAAATATTCATTTTTAAACTCCTATCTGGAGCTTCCTGCTTTGTACCTGTGGTTCACAGATGGCAGCCTTTCCTTACCGGGTTCCTCTTTGTTTCTGGCCCAGAGGACCTTTGCAAGGGTCCTTTCTTAGGCTTCCCTCACTTCCTCCTTTCCTGCTCCCTCTAGGCCTGGGCTTTTTCTTCTGATTTATGCCTGAGGCAAAGCAGCTGCCTTTAATGATAAGCGTCTGAGAATAGAGATATCAAACAGACAAAAAGAAAAACACAGGAAAGACAAAAGGACCTTTCTCTAAAAATAGCTCTGTCATTTGCTCTTTGTAATTCATGGCCTCCCTGTTTGCCACCTCACCTGAAGAGAAATGAGAGAGTGAAAAAGAAATCCTGGCTGCCAGGCTCCTTTAACCAAAGAAAGGTGGATAACTAGGATCTTCTATTTTGGTTTTGTTTGTCTGGGGGGTGGGGGGGGTGTTTATTTTTGAGGCAGGGCTTCATTTTAGCCCAGGCGGACCTATATTCATGGCACTCCTTCCTTGCTCAGCACCCAGCCTGTTGGCTCTTTGTACCTGGTAGTCCTGGCTGGCCTGGAACCCCACCCACCCACCCCCTTTATTTTTGAGATAGGGACTGCTCTAACCCAAGCTGACCTGGAACTCACTACATAGTCTCACAAGGATCCTCCTACCTCTGCCTCCCCAGTGCTGGGATTGAAGGCTTATGCCACTACACCCAGCTGGCCTAGAACTTTTCTATGTAGACCAGGCTGACCACCATCATCCCACTTCTACCTGCCCCAGTTCTGGAATTACAGTTCTGTGCCACCATACCCAGGTTGTTTTTTTTTTTTTTCTTAGTAAATGTTAAAATTATAGCATAATAAAGACAAAAACAAAAAAAAAAATGGAATATAAAGATAAAACAAGAAAATAACCCCTGAACAAGGAAAATAAAAAGAAAGTAGATATAAGTATTGAGTAATTTATTTCTGCGGAAACAACATGAAACAACATAATTAAAGGTGTGTGATGAACATACATCTTTGAATTCTCAGTAGGGTTAAGATACATCATCTAGGGCCTTTCTGCTCAGTGTTTGATCCACAAACCAGTAATGGTGGCCTTTGTCCGGGAGCTGGTGTGGTTAAAAATGTAGAACTATTAAGCCAGGATTTGGTGGGGGTGCATGTTTCTAATACCAGCCCTCGTGAGGTAGAAGCAGGAGGGTCAGGAGTTCAAGGGTCATCCTCAGCCAGTTCCCAAACTAAGCAGGGTTACATGAGATCATGTTTCCGAATTAAAAAAAAACAAAGCCGGGCGTGGTGGCGCACACCTTTAATCCCAGCACTCAGGAGGCAGAGGTATAGGAGAATTGCCTTGACTTCAAGGCCACCCTGAAACTACATAGTGAATTCTAGATCAGCCTGGACCAGAGTGAGACCCTACTTCCAAAAAAAAAAAACAAAACAAAACAGGGCTGGAGAGATAGCTAAGTGGTTAAGGCACTTACCTGCAAAGCCAAAGGACCCAGGTTCAGTTCCCCAGTACCCATGTAAAGCAAGATGCACAAGGTAGTATATGTGTCTGGAGTTTGTTTGCAGTGACTACAGGCCCTGGCATGCCTGTTTTGTCTCTATCTGCACATCTCTGTCTCTCTCTCTCTCTCTTAAATAAGCAAAAATTTGGGGGTAGTTTGTTTGTTTGTTTGTTTGGGGTAGAGTTTCACTCTAGTCCAAGCTGACCTGGAATTCACTATGTAGTCTCAGGGTGGCCTTGAACTCACAGTGATCCTCCTACCTCTCTGCCTCCCAAGTGCTGGGATTAAAGGTGTGCACCACCATGCCTGGCTAAACAATATTTTTTTTAATTTTTTATTTATTTATTTGAGAGCGACAGACACAGAGAGAAAGACAGATAGAGGGAGAGAGAGAGAATGGGCGCGCCAGGGCTTCCAGCCACTGCAAACGAACTCCAGACGCATGCGCCCCCTTATGCATCTGGCTAACGTGGGACCTGGGGAACCGAGCCTGGAACCCGGGTCCTTAGGCTTCACAGGCAAGCGCTTAACCGCTAAGCCATCTCTCCAGCCCCTAAACAATATTTTTAAGAACGGTAGAGCTGGGCGTGGTAGCTCACGCCTTTACTGCCAGCACTTGGAAGGCAGAGGTAGGAGGGTCAACATGAGTTCAAGGCCATCCTGAGACTACAGAGTGAATTCTAGATCCGCCTAAGTTTATTACATCATAAATGACACATCAAGTGTACTATGCAAAGGATTCTTTTTCACATAAAGTTGGAGAAATGCTAGTCTGGAGTGTTATTAAGGACACTTGTATTCTAGTTTCATACCTAAAGTGGACAGAGTGATACTTACTTCTTAGGGTGCTGAGAATTAAATGTGAAATATGCAGAGAGATAGCTAGTACCCACTAACTATTAATGAGGACAAGTCATAAAATATGGCTCAAGATTCTGAAATTGAATTCCATGCTCTGGTACACACACAATTAAATGTAACTAGAGCTGTGTTAATTAGAAATGCTCAATAACTTTTACAACCATTTCCCTAAATGAAAGTCATCCAAAAATAAGTAATTTTGGAAAAGATGTCTGTACTGATTTTGAAGGAGGACAGAAGCAAGATAGATCTTTTTATAGGTAGTCAGCCAGAGATGGAGGCCCAAGGAGATGCCACCTTGCCTGCCCTGGCAGGATTTGAACCCACATCTGTTCCAGTCTCATCCATGATGGCTATAAGTTACACTTCCGGGAAGGAGCTTCCTGCTTCTTCCTCAGCTTGGCACGGGGTGGGCTGGCCCCTCCTGTGTCAGTCTCTGAGTCTATCAACCAATCAGGGCTCTTCCTCACACACACCCGAGTCTGATGACAAGGCTCAACCTAATCAGACGCTCAATCTTTAAATGGGTCAACTAGTATGTATATGCAAGTCTCTTGGCCCTCCCTCACATTCTCCTGGCTTCTGAATCTCCTGGGCCTTACTTTCGTAAGCAAGGCTGGAAAGGAGGAGGGATTTGTTTTCTATTGGGGTGTTTATTTACTTGCTTTCCACATTTGTTCTCTTCTGGGTACTCTCTTGCCTAACTGATGCAAGATTTGGGGGTTCAGAAGGGACCTTCCAGAATTTATAAACACCAAGGGTTTAGGTTCTTTCCTACCCACGCAACCACCCCCCTCCTTTTTTTTTTTATAGGGTCTTGCTCTAGCTCAGGATGACCTGGAATGCACTATGTAGTCTCAGTGTGGCCTCAAACTCATGACTCTCCTACTCCTACCTCCGCCTCCCAAGTGCTGGGAATAAAGGCATGTGCCACCACACCTGGCTTTCCTACTTTAAGATTTTTCACATTTTATTTTTATTTATACTTGAGAGAGAAAGAGGGAGAAAGAGCGAGAATGGGGGCACCGGGGCCTTCATCTATTGCAAATGAATATCAGAAGCATGTGCCACCTTGTGCATCTGGCTTATGTGGGTCCTGGGAGATTTAACCTCTGTCCTTCAGCTTTGCAGGCTAGCGCCTTAACCACTAAGCCATCCCTCCAGCCCCCTATCCTTTTTTCTTTAAGTTTGTTTTATTTTATTTTATTTTATTTTATTTTATTTTATTTTATTTTATTTTATTTGAGAAAGAGAGAGAGAAAAGCAGAGATAAGAGAGAGAATGGGCACTCCAGGGCCTTCAGCCACTGCAAACAAATTCCAGACACATGTGCCACCTTGTGCATCTGACTTACATGGGTCCTGGGAAATTGAACCTGGGTCCTTTGCTTTTGCAGGCAAGTGCCTTAACTGCTAAGCCATCTCTCTAGCCCCTTTCCTACCTTTAATGCAGATAAAGACAGACTCAAGAAGGATAAATTGTGAATTACTAAGCTTATTTAAGGGGAAATCACAAATAGTTGGGTTTAGGAAACACACTTTTATATGGAAACACTGCATAGTTTATAAGGTTCACTTAAGAGAAATTGAGAGTTTGAGCAGGCAGGGGGGGGAACTGGCCTAGAGCTGCAAGCACGTGGAGGGGAGTTAAACAGGCTTTCAAGGAAAGACTGAGGTAGAGCCACAAGCACGTGGAAGAAAGAACGTAGGTGTATATGTAGGGAGACTTAGAAGGAACACACATGGCATCTGCCATGTGCTTTCCTGTGGAGAGAAGTTAAGAGGGCAAATGGTGAGGCTCAAGGAAGAATAAGAGGGACAATATCAAAGCAGAGACCAAGAAGTTCAGGGAAGTGAGTAATGAAGGGAGTTACACTCGTGGTTACTCCAAGTTTAAGGGGACTACACAGGTAGCAGCCTAAATTTAGAGAAAGCCACATGGTAGATCTAGAGCACAAGGAAAATGTGCAGGTGATAATCCAGAGACCAGAGGAAAGCCATGCATGCAATCCAAGTGAGAAGTTACCCCAGACTATAGAACAGGGAGGCAGGCAGAGCAGAGCCAAAAAGGCCGAGCTTTCTCCTATCCTGCTTCACACCATGTGTGCATATCTCCTCTTCGTGGGGCCCTTTGTCCTCCGGATCCATCGGAACAAAAATGTGGAAGTCTCTCTCCCTCTTCCCAGCTAGGCTGGGAAACAAGAGGATGTCTTCAGGACCAGGGGCTTTCCTCCCCTGTTTTGCTACTTGTGTGGTCTCTTTTTAAGCTCTGAGTCCTTTATATTCTCTTAGTCTTTCATGATCCCCAATGTGAGGAAGATCTTGTGGTTTGGGCTCTTATGCTTGGGGTGGGGGGTCTCCCCTCCCTCTTACCAGCCTGGCTAGAAAGCAGGAGAAAGCTGTTTTGGCTCTGGCTTTCAGCTAGCCAACCTTCCCCTGGATCCTAATGCTCCCCCAAATAGACCTCACAATTCATAATTTATCGTTCTCAGAATCGGTGGTTGTTTTTTGTTTGTTTGTTTTGTTATTTTTTTTGGGGGGGGGTTGAGGTAGGGTCGCACTCTAGCCCAGGCTGACCTGGGATTCACTGTGGAGTCTCAGGGTGGCCTTGAACTCATGGCAATCCTCCTACCTCTGCCTCCCAAGTGCTAGGATTAAAAGCATGCGCCACCACACCCGGCTAAGGTCCTGTTTTATTTTAAGTTTTGATTTTTAAGGTATTTGGTATAAAAGTGAATATTGTATGCACTCATCATCAACCTGGAATGTCACAAAGTAGACATACTGGTTGTGAAATTCTGAACCTTTGTAACTAACAAGTATGTTGGTTTATAGGAAAGAGCAAAGAATGAAAAAGATAACCAGAGTGAAAACCACTAAACCTGCTGCTGATAACAAAAGAATCTTGTGTACCTCTGATTTCTTTTTAAATGTAAGATTTCTAAGTCTTATGAAATGAATTAATTGGAGGTTCACATTGCATAAAATCACTGAACGGCTGGGAGTCCTGATTCAGTACCCCAGAGCCCACATAAAACCAGAGGCACAAAGTGGCTCATGCATCTCGAGTTCATTTGCTGCAGCAAGTGCTCCTGGGGCACCATACTGTCTTCCTCCTTCTGCAAAAAAATTAGTAAATTAACATATAGTTTTTCAAGGTAGGGTCTCACTGTAGGCCAGGCTGACCTGGAATTCATTCACCTACAAGTGCTTATAACAGCCTGCATTATTGTGCATGATTAGAATGAATAGGAGTAGGAGGGTTTGGTTGTAGTTTTGGTTTTGTTTTAATTCTTTTAGATAATTGCATGTAACCTAGACTGGCCTTGAACTTTCCAGGTAGCCAAAATTGTCCTTGAATTCTTGATCCTTCTCTTTCCACCCCTCAAGTGCTGGGATTACAAGTGTGCCCCACCAGGTATGACCAGGAGCTCTAAATTTCACATAAATTCTATGTTGTACATGATAAGCAGCAGTTCAGCACACACTTGACTGTGTTTCTCTTGGTCCTTAACTACAAATAGTACTAAAGCAAACATGTTCTTATAGGGGTCACCTGAAATGAGTACTTCAAAACTCTATAAATCAGGGGCTGGAGAGATGGCTCAGCAGTTAAGGGTCTTGCCTGCAAAACCTATTGACCCAGGTTAGATTCCCCAGTAAATAAAGCCAGGTACACCAAATGGCACATGCATCTGGAGTTCATTTGCAGTGGCTGGAGGCCCTGGCCCACCCATTCTTTTGTCTTTCTTCACTGTATCTCTCTTTGCTCACAAATAAATGAAAAAACTTTTTAACTCAAAATCAACTTTAAACATAATGCTGGTAGTGATATTTCTTCAGCAGACAATTGTGTTCAAGGTTATCTACTTTTTTGTTGTTGTTTGAGGAAGGGCCTCACTCTAGCCCAAGCTGATCTGGAAGTCACTCTGTAGCCCAGGCTGGACACAAGCTCAGTACAACCATCCTACCTATGCCTCCCACATGCCAAGATTAACAGTAAGTATGGCCATGCCTGGCTATTTGCTTCTTGATCACAAGGATTGTATGGTTTTTTTTTAGTTAGTTTTTTTTTAATTTTTATTAACATTTTCCATGATTATAAAATATATCCCATGGTAATTCCCTCCCTCCCCACCCCCACACTTTCCCGTTTGAAATTCCATTCTCCATCATATTACCTCCCCATTACAATCATTGTAATTACATATATACAATATCAACCTATTAAGTACCCTCCTCCCTTCCTTTCTCCACCCTTTATGTCTCCTTTTCAACTTACTGGCCTCTGCTACTAAGTATTTTCATTCTCACGCAGAAGCCCAGTCATCTGTAGCTAGGATCCACATATGAGAGAGAACATGTGGTGCTTGGCTTTCTGGGCCTGGGTTACCTGACTTAGTATAATACTTTCCAGGTCCATCCATTTTTCTGCAAATTTCATAACTTCATTTTTCTTTACCGCTGAGTAGAACTCCATTGTATAAATGTACCACATCTTCATTATCCACTCATCTGTTGAGGGACATCTAGGCTGGTTCCATTTCCCAGCTATTATAAATTGAGCAGCAATAAACATGATTGAGCATGTACTTCTAAGGAAATGAGATGAGTCCTTTGGATATATGCCTAGGAGCGCTATAGCTGGGTCATATGGTAGATCAATCTCTAGCTGCTTTAGGAACCTCCACACTGTTTTCCACAATGGCTGGACCAGATTGCATTCCCACCAGCAGTGCAGAAGGGTTCCTTTTTTTCTACATCCCCGCCAACATTTATGATCATTTGTTTTCATGATGGTGGCCAATCTGACAGGAGTGAGATGGAATCTCAATGTAGTTTTAATCTGCATTTCCCTGATGACTAGTGATGTAGAACATTTTTTTAGATGCTTATATGCCATTCGTATTTCTTCCTTTGAGAACTCTCTATTTAGCTCCATAGCCCATTTTTTGATTGGCTTGTTTGATTCCTTATTATTTAACTTTTTGAGTTCTTTGTATATCCTAGATATTAATCCTCTATCAGATATATAGCTGGCGAAGATTTTTTCCCATTCTGTAGGTTGCCTCTTTGCTTTTTTCACTGTGTCCTTTGCGGTGCAAAATCTTTGTAATTTCATTAGGTCCCAGTGGTTAATCTGTGGTTTTATTGCCTGAGCAATTGGGGTTGTATTCAGAAAGTCTTAGCCAAGACCAATATGTTGAAGGGTTTCCCCTACTTTTTCCTCTAGCAGTTTCAAAGTTTCTGGTCTGATGTTAAGGTCTTTAATCCATTTGGACTTAATTCTTGTGCATGGCGAGAGGGAAGAATCTATTTTCATCCTTCTGCAGATATTTATCCAGTTTTCAAAACACCATTTGCTGAAGAGGCTGTCTCTTCTCCCATGAGTATTTTTGGCATTTTTATCGAATATCAGGTGGCTATAGCTACTTGGGCTTACATCTGGGTCCTCTATTCTGTTCCACTGATCTACATGTCTGTTTTTGTGCCAGTACCATGCTGTTTTTGTTACTATGGCTCTGTAGTATAGGTTAAAATCAGGTATGGTGATACCACCAGCCTCTTGGATTGTATGTTTTTAATTTCCTGTATCAGCTAGCTATTATTTCTGCTAGTGTTACTTTCCTCCTTATTTTAGTGACAACTTGCTACTCTTCCCTTCAGAAACTGGTCATCCATTCTTAGTTCATGTTGTTGAAGGGAAGGTAAATGTTCACCAGGAAAAGCATTCAGCCTTTTCCAGACCTGTAGCCCACGGGCAAGCTTGGAAGTACTTTTTCAAAAAAGAGAAAGGAAGAGAGAGAGAATTGATTTTAGTTAACCAATGGGAGCCAGACCCTAAAACTTTTGCTAAAAATTGTGAAAAAGATAATCTGTCCCCCTCTCCACATCTTCCTATGTCATTATGTAACCCAGCCGTCCTTGAACTCTCTGCACTTCAACCTCAGACTTCTAAGCTGTAGGACAAAGTTATTTGCTTTAAAAAAAAAAAAAAAAAAAAGGTGGAGGCTGAAGAGATGGCTTAGGGTTAAGGCAATTGTCTGCGAAGCCAAAGGACCTAGGTTCAATTCCCCAGGACTCACTTAAGCCAGATGCAGTTAGGAGGATCGCTGTGAGTTCGAGACCTCCTGAGACTACATAGTGAATTCAAGGTCAGCCTGGGCCACAGTGAGATCCTAACTCAAAAAAAAAAAAAAGAAAAGAAAAGAAAAGAAAAAGAAAAAGAAAAAGAAAAAGAAAAAGAAAAAGAAAAAGAAAAAGAAAAAGAAATCCAAGCCAGGTATGGTGGTGATGTCTTTAATCCCAGCACTTGGGAGTCCAAGGTAGGAGGAGGATCACTGTGAGTTTCAAGGCTAGCCTGAGATTACATTAAAAAAGAAAGAAAGAAAGAAATCCATCTGGGCACGGTGGCACATGCCTTTAATACCAGCACTCTGGAGTTGGAAATAGAAAGATCACTGTGTGTTTGGGCTTAACCTGGGATAGAGTGAGACTCTACATCAAAAAATATTTTGTTTTAAATCCATAGATGATAAAAATAAGTTGTTCAAGTTAACTTTCCAATATTTTAATGATTCATTAAAAAAATACATAGCACATACATGGATATGTAATGTTTTATACCTATGTAAGGCTTTATGTAATTGTCAAAGTATCTTGCATAACTGCTTATAAATATCTATTAGGCAACATCTATAATTTATCATGTGGCTTTTTATAGTTCACCAAATTTTACCCACACTTATTAGCAAAAACCTTTGAACATACAGGATGAGTCAATCTGATTGTCTAGTCCTTGTTTTAAATGTAAGTACTTGTAGATTCTTGACCTCTTACACCTTACTATTTGGAGATCTGAAATTTCATCCCTTGATTTCATCTTCTGCACCAGTAAGAGTTGACTGGAAACCAGGTGTGGTAATACAGACCTGTTATTTTGGTATTTGGGAGGTGGAAGGGGAAAGATAAATTCAAGATCATCCTTGGCAACACAGACAATTAAAGATCAGCCTAAGAAGTGTCAAAATAAATAAAGCAATAACAACAAAAGAGTTGATTTGGTAACGAAGTGTGGAGTTTTTCCTCTTTGTTCTTATAGATGTTTAATTTTTTTTTTCAGAAAAAAAAAAAACTGCTAGCGAATGATTTCTTATTCTTTTAACATGCTGCCATCATGTGGTTGCTTTGCTCACTCACATTAAAATACCTGGAGGCTGACACTGTTAGGAGTGCCCTTGCTCTGCAAGCAGCTAATGAAATTCCCCAAGAAACTGAAAGTGTGTAGAATAAATTCCTCCCATAATCTTCATCTAGAGTGTGGTAGAAGCATGGATGTCATTTGGAAAGTCTTTCAAATATGTATGATTTGCCAAGAGTCCCAGAGCAGAAAGACTCAGAAAGCCAACTGTCTTGTGCTCCAGTTAGTTTGAAGCTCTTTAGCTGGGTGCAGTAGTACTGCCCAAAACCCTAGCGGGAGGGGTGGTCATGAGCTTAAGACATGCCTAGGTTACATAGGTGTGGTAGCTCATGCCTTTAATCCCAGCACTCAGGAGTTCAAGGCCACCCTGAGACTACATAATAAATTCTAGGTCAGCCTGGGTTAGAGTGAGATCCTACCTCAAAAAAAAAAAAAAAAAAAAAAAAAAAAAAAAAAAAAAAAGGAAGAAAAAAAATCTGTAAGCTTAGTTGAAACAAAGCTATTCGTAAAATTTGACAATATAGCCAGGAGGCATGGTGGCACACATCTTTGACCCTAGCACTTGGAAGGCACAGGAAGGAGGACTGCCAAGAGTTCAAGGCCACCCTGAGACTACATAGTAAATTCCAAGTCAGCCTGGGCTACAGCAAAACCCTACTTAGAAAAAAATATATATATTTTTTTACAATATTGCTTAGACTATTAATTGGTGTCAACACTTAGGCAATAATCTCCATGCTTATTCTAAGGTACCTGAGACTAACAGAATTTGTCAAATGTGTGAAAGTTAACAAGTAAAAGTGAGGGTCTTCACCCATAGTTTGACATAATAAAAATATTTAGGACTTGTAAAAACTTCCATAGGCGCTGTTACTGTTTTATGTCTTGTGGAGTGAATAAAACTGGCATAGTTGAGGAAATGACATTAAAGTTTTCTGGCTCCAGTATATTTTTTATCTTTTGTCTTGATTTACAAAAAGTGTTTAAGGGCTGGGGACATGGCTCAGTGGTTAAAGGCCCTTGCTTGCAAAACCTGCAGGCCTAGGTTAGTCTAGGTTTGATTCCCTAGTACCCACATAAAACCAGACGCACAAAGTGGCACAGGTATCTGGGATTCATCTGCAGTGGCAAAAGGCCCTGGCACACCCATACTGTCTCTCTCTCTTCCTTCTTCCAGCTGAAATAAATAACATTTTTTAACATGTGCTTCAAATATAATTTATTTGTGGCTGGAGAGAGGACTCAGCCATCGAAGGAGGTAGTGTTCAAAGCCTCACAGCTTGGGTTCAATTCCCCAGTACCCACATAAAACCAGATGCACAAAGTGGTGCATGCATCTGGAGTTCTACTGCAGTGGCAAGAGGGCCTGGCATGTCTGTTCTCATCTTCATTGTCTATCTTTCCTTGCAAATAAATAAAATGGATTAAAAATAAAATTGGGTTTACTCAGTCCAAGTACAACTATGTCTCCTGGGCTGGAGGGCGCAGTGTTGTGTAAGATTGTGGATATAGCTCAGTGGCCCAGCACTAGCCTAGCATCCAAAAACCCAAGGTTAAAATTCCCAATCCACCACGCACCCACGGAGTTCATTTGATTGGATGCACCCATGTGAAAGTACTCATGGGATGTATGGTTTTGTGTAGGATTTTGTACAAGCTGTAGGATTTTGTATAGGATTTCCTGTAAACAAGCAAAAATTCACTAAACTGAAGAATTAACATGGACTTGTTGTTGCAGACCTGTAACCTCAGCACTTAGAACATGGAGGCAAGAGGATTAGAGTTCAAGGTTACCCTCAGTGACTATATAGCAAGTGCCAGGCCAGTCTCTGTCTCACAAAAGAAAATATCCTGGTGTGGTGACACACACCTTTAATCCCAGCTCTTAGGAGATAGAGGCAGGAGGATGGCTGTGAGTTCGGGCCAGCATGAGACTACATAGTGAATTCCAGGTCAGCCTGGTCTACAGAAGGACCCTACCTCAACAAAACCAAGATAAATAATAATAACTAAAATTAAAATAAAATAAAATAAAATTAGACCAGACTCCTGCACTAGGCCCAAACAGAACAGACTGAGAACCAAAATACTGTCATTCATGCTAAAATTCTAAGATGATTCTAAACTGTTCATCTGGGCTTCCAAGAAATCAGGATTAGAGGGCAAACAGCCACATTTTCCAAGCACGTTAGTTTCAAACAGTATGAAAAAGAAGTTTCCTCCTCTTAATTGTTATAGAAAATAGATAACCTGATGTTAAACAGTCTCATGTTTTTCCATTGTTGGCCCTACACGGAAAGCAGCTTTGAAATGACTCTTGGGCTTGTTGTTCTTTTGTTTCTGCTTCCTTTAGCCTTTCCCTGTCTAGAAAACCAACTTCAACCCAGCATACACTTTATTTTACGGAATGGACTATTGGCCTGCTCTAGAACTACTGCTGTGATCTTATCCTTTGACAGACCCAAGAGGGTACAGGCCTGCCCACACTTGGGAACCGTATCACCTGGGACTTCTAGTCATCACCACTAACTTTGTCCCAAATAAGAAGCCAATAAATAATGGGGCCTCTGATGCAATCTCCTCACCCTCATTCCCAAACACAACTATTATTCAGATCACACACAAGATTAATTAGTGTCGTGGACTGGTTTTACCACCCTCCCCTCAAATTCATATGTTGAAGGCCTAATCCTAAGAACCTCAGAAAGTGACCTTATTTGGAAATAAGATCTTTACAGAGGTAATAAAGTTAAAATGAGATCATTAGGATGGGCCCCAATCCAATACAACTGGTGTCTTTGTAAAAAGTATGAAGTATAAATTTGGGCAGGAAGGCATTTACAAAGGGAAGACAACGTGTAGACAGGGCATAGATGGCCATCTACCAGCCAGGGATGGAGTCCTGGAACCAAACCTTCCCTCACAACCCCTGCCCAGGATCTCCCTACTTAACATTCCATCTTGGGTATCTAGCTCCAGATCTCTGAGACCAGAACCAGACAGTTGGCAGCCTTAGCAGACTAGTCCAACTCAACTGGGGAAAATAAGGCATAGTAATTTCTGTGCGTATCTTTGTTCTAAATCTATAAATGTCGAAACAATAAATTATTTCATCCCCAATCTCTTAGTGCATTAAAGCTTTTGTTGCTGCTGCTTTGTTTTAGTACAAGGTACCTCTGTAGCCCGTTAAGATTTAGGCCTGTGCCTCCCCCCCAGCAGTGTTAGACCAGTTTTCATCTTCTTATTTCCCTGTCCATCCAAACTCCTACTGGGCTCTGCAAAGAAACAACCATCTTCCTTCCTTTTCTTCCTTCCCCACATCTTTGTAAGATTTGAATAAAATGTCGTATTTTAAAAATCAGAAAAAAAAAAAAAGAAACAACCATCTATTGTCATCTGTCTTCTTGTTATCAATACTTTGGGTCAGGAGAAAACATAGAATACTAGTTTTTGAAAGCTACATGTGATGGTGCTTGCCTCTATTCCCAGTATTGGTGGCTGAAGTAGGAGGATCACTGAGAGTTTGAGGCCAGCCTTAAACTACAGATGAGTTCCAGGTCAGCCTAGGCTAGAGTGAGGCCCAGCTTCCTGGCAGGAGGTGGGGAAGAAAGAATCAGTCTTTTGAAGAGCATGCCAAGAGTTGGGGGGTAGGATCACTGCAGGATTACTTATTATGGTCATCAAGCCTGCAGAATCTAAATCTAAACACTCTAAGTACTGATAGCTGGGAATTGAACCTCAGGCATCATGCATTCCAGGGAAGTATCCTACCACTGAATTACATCTATAAGTCCCCTCTGCCTGTATGGGGGGCCTTTAGTTTGTCTGTTTTACTTTTTATTTTGAGACAGGATCTTACTAACTAGAGCTGGCTTTGAACTCCCTCTGTAGTCCAGGCAGGCCTTGAACTTTCAGTTCTCTTGCCTCAGCCTCCCAAGTAGCTGAAATTATGTCTTGGGCCATGAGGCTCAACCTAATCCTAATATGATTATGGGTCTCCTGTCTTCTGAGACACAGGTTGGTCTGCCTAATAAGCTTCCATACCTTCCTTCACAGGCACATCATGGGCACCTGACCAAAGCCAGAGACTTGATATGTTTTTATTGGACAAATTGGATGTTGTGGGTCCACAAAAGCAGAGATCACTGCAAGACCAAAACTAGGTGCTTTATCAGGAATCAAATTCATGCAAAAAAAAAAACAAAAAAAAAAAACCCCTAGGACCTACCTGTACCTGCTTTTAGTTAAAGAACCCATCTCTTTAGCTATTTGCTCGTACACTATTGCCCCTTCCCTCTGGCTCTGGATTTCATTGTAGGCCTGAGACAACTTGGAAAGGCAGAAATGGACTTGTCCAAAGTGTAAGGACAATGTGGAAGAAGATGTGCATGTACTTAGGGAATTTAACAAAGGGGGGGCTGCAGATTGAAGGGATGTGTCTTGATAAACAACTGTGCCTGTTCTCTGCCTCCAGGTCTCTGAGAGGAACGTCTTTCAAAAGCAAGAAGCAAAGCAGAAAGAGGTGACAAAATGGTGCGTGTGACTTTTCTTGGAGAACCACGAACAAGGGTCTGCTCACCTCAGATAGAGCACAACTGACAGACCAGAGAAATGGCTCCTCCCAAGCTGTGTGAGTAAAGTAAAACTCAGCTTACATGCTCCATGCGAGACTGTTGTGAGTGAGCTCAAGCTAGCTGAGGTACTAGAACTAATCCCAGATGCAATATAATGCAAACAGAGGAAGGAAGGGCAAGTTTCAAAGGAAATGCAAAGTTTGAGAACAAAAATGTTTTCTATGGTCTTTTACTTTTGCATCTGACAGGACAAAATCTATAAGAAAGGGCTGGAAGCCGGGCATGGTGGCACAGCCAGCACTCGGGAGGCAGAGGCAGGAGGATCGCTGTGAGTTCGAGGCCACCCTGAGACTCCACTGTGAATTCCAGGTCAGCCTGGGCTAGAGTGAGACCCTACCTCAAAAAAAAAAAAAAAAAAAGAAAGAAAGAAAGAAAGAAAAAGAAAAGAAAAGAAAAAAGAAAGGGCTGGAGAGATGGTTTAGTGGTTAAGAAGGCACTTGTCTGCAAGGCCAAAGGACCCATGCCTGGGTTTGATTCTCCAGGATCCACATAAGCCAGATGCACAAGGTGGCACAGGTGTCTGGAGTTCATTTGCAGCAGCTGGAAACCCTGGTGTACCCATTCTCTCCCTCCCTCTCTCTCTCTCTCTCTCTCTCTCTCTCTGCCTTTCTCTCGTTCTCAAATAAATAAATAAAAATAAAAGTAATTATTGAAAAATCTATAAGAAATAGATTAAATTCTGGTAGCCAAATCTTCAAAAGTTGTTATGAAAAGTTGGAATGGAGCTGGGTGTGGTGGCACACACCTTTAATCCCAGCACTCAGGAGGCAGAAGTAAGAAGAGTGCCATGAGTTCAATGTCACCTTGAGACTATCAAGTGAATTCCAAGTCAGCCTGAGCTAGAGCAAGACCCTACCTCGACACCCCCTCCCACCCCGCAAATAAAAACACTTGGAGTGATAAGATGGTAAGCATGTTTTAGCCATCTATTCTTGTTAAAAAAAAAAAAAAAGACTCAAGACTTTAGTAAATCTAAGGCTGGAAAGATGGCTTAGCAGTTAAGGTACGGCCTATAAAGCCACAGGACCCAGGTTTAATTCCCCAGGACCCATGTAAGCCAGATGCACAAGGTAGCACATGCATCTGGAATTCTTTTGCAGAGGCTGGAGGCCCAACCATGCCCAGTCTCTCTCTCTCTCTCTCTCTCTCTCTCTCTCTTTCCCTCTTTCTCTCTCTCTCAAATAAATAAATAAAAATAAAATATTTTGAAAAAAATAACAGAAAACTTTAGTAAATCTAAAAGAATAATAATCCTGGGCTGGAGAGATGGCTTAGCGGTTAAGCGCTTGCCTGTGAAGCCTAAGGACCCCGGTTTGAGGCTCGGTTCCCCAGGTCCCACGTTAGCTAGATGCACAAGGGGGCGCACGCATCTGGAGTTCGTTTGCAGAGGCTGGAAGCCCTGGCGCGCCCATTCTCTCTCTCTCCCTCTATCTGTCTTTCTCTCTGTGTCTGTTGCTCTCAAATAAATAAATAAATAAATAAAAATTTAAAAAAAGAATAATAATCCTTGCTCTCTTGAAGTACTTGCGTATTTACTTAGGGAGCTCCCATGTGACTGAGGCAGAATGAGGGTAGATGACAGGAAACTGTGGATAAGGAAGAGGGTGCGGTAGCTGGTATCCCGGAAAATTAAATTTGAAGGGCACACTTTTTTTGTGTGTGAACTCAAAATAACTTTTTTTTTTTAATTCCACTGGGAAAACATTTACAGCATAGCTTACATTCTTCAACAAACAGCAGGATGCTGAGAGATTTTGTCACTACTGGAATTCAATATCTGGAGATGTTTGCCAAACAGCTTCTGTAACTTCTTACAACTTCTGTACTTGGTACAGAGTTTGAGTTAACTAAATACCTTTACATGAGTTCTCTCGTTTTCTTCTTCAAAGCAGAAGCCCGGGAGACAAGTAAAATGACTTGCCAGTGATCCTACCAAATTAGCAAAATGTTAAACAGATTTTACATTTCTCCTATGAACACAAATTTTACTGATAAAATTGTTCAGTTGATGTCCAAAAGACATCCGCTATCACACTGCCACCACCTTTTTCATCCATATGCTCAGTAAGAAACTGAAAAGTAACCAAGCACAGCATCTCAACCAGACAATGAATTACAACCAACCATCGAATCACAGCCTTCCACCCATCACCACCATCCACCTATCACCACCATCCACCCTCCACAACCAAACTCCCATCACCACCATCCACCCATCACCACCATCCACCCACCACAACCAAACTCCCATCACAACCATCAATACATCACAAACATCCACTCATCATGACAACCATCCACCCATCACAACCATTCACCTATCACAACCAACTACCCATCACAACCATCCACTCCAACATAGCCAGGTGTGCATGTCCCTTCCATTCCAAGAGAATTTTCAGACAATCATGAACTTGTTGAAACAAAACTTCCTGTGTCATCAACTCTAAAAGAAGGTGCTGCATTTGTGAGCAAGTGTTTGTGTGCTAGCTATGTGTGGGTGTGCATGTGGGTGCATGTGTACATATGAGTGTGCATGTAGAAGCCACAGATCAACATTGAGTATATTCCCAAGAAGCTATCCACCTATTTTTGAGATAGCATCTCTCATTGATCCCCAGGTTCACTCAGCTAAGCAAGCTGACCAGCAAGTTCCAGGAATGCTACTTTCCTGCCTCCCCAGAGCTGAGTCGACAGGTACGTTTCACCACACTGGGATTTTCATCAACTGAGCCATCTCCCCTGCCCCTAAAGCGCTGCTTTTAATGAATACTATCACTTAACACACTAAAGTCTCTGAGCATTTATGATTCCTTTCAAGTTTTATATGAAAAAATGTCCTATATACTTCACTTTTAATATCCCAATATATTGATTTTTGGCATTATATATTTTGATCACCAACTAGTTGTTTTCATAATCAACTTTTTCCTTTTTATGTTTATCATTATTATTACTATTATTATTAACAACATATCTCATATGGATACATCATGTGTTGGAACCCTCTTCCTTTGTCCTTGCCCCCATTCCTTTGGGGATGCTCCCTAGTGGGATTGCAGGTATTCCCTGTGGGGTTGTAATCATAACCAACTTAAAAAATATATATTTTGTTCATTTTTTTTTTGAGAGAGTAGAGGCACATCTGAGCTTCTCACCACTGTAAACAAACTCCAAAGTCATGCACCACATTGTGCATCTGGCTTTATGGGGACACTGGGAAATCAAATCCTGGCCTAGTAGGGTTTGTAAGCTCCTTTAACCACTGAGCCATCTCCCCAGGCTGTAACCATTATTTTTACATTTTCATTTAGTTATCTATTTATTTATTGACTTGGCATACAGAAATTTAGATATCATTCATTCTGGCATTTTCAAATACAGTTTATTTTTGTTTATTTTTTTATTTTTATTTTTGTTGATTCCTATCCCCCTATTTTTAATACCTCTCCCCTCAAAATTCCCCTTCCTCCATATCTTCTGATTACATGTCACATGTGTCCTTTTGTCCTTCCCACACCCTCTTTCAGCTCACCTCTTTTTAAAAAATATTTTATTTATTTGAGGAGAGAGAGAGAGAGAAAGAGGCAGATAGATACACAGAGAGAATGGGTGAGCCAGAGCCACTAACCACTACAAATTAACCCCAGACGCATGCACTACCATATGTAGCTGGCTTATATGGATACTGAGGAATTGAAACTTGGGTTTTACAGGCTTAGCTGACAACGTATCTTTCAAACCCCACACATGCTTTTTGTTTGCATTACTTCCTCTATAGGTTTTATCCACATTTGGCCCCTACAGACTTTTTTTTTTTTTAATCTTGATCTTTCAAGGTAGGGTCTCACTCTAGCCCAGACTGACCTGGAACTCACTCTGTAGTCTCAGGCTGGTCTTGATCTTAAATTGAGCCTCCTACTTCAGCCTCCAAAGTGCTGGGATTAAAGGAGTATGCCACCACACCAGGCTTTTTCATACATAGATTTGACAAACTAGCTTTAGGTTATTTTTTGTTTGTTTGTTTGTTTTGTTTTTGAAATAGGGTCTCATGTGCTTGGTTGGCCTTCAACTCACTAAGTAGTACTCCTGATTCTCCTGCCTCTACCTTCAAAGTATGGGATTACAGACCTGCCCCACCACAACCAACAGAACCAATTTGTTTACTCATCTTTTTTTTTTTTTTAAGAGAGAGAATTGGCATGCCAGGGCCTCAGCCACTAAAATCGAACTTCAGATGTTTGCACCACCTAGTGGGTATGTGCAACCTTGTGCTTGCCTCACCTTTGTGTGTCTGGCTTACATGGGATCTGGAGAGTAGAATATGGGTCCTTAGGCTTCGCAGGCAAGTTTGTCCACTAAGCCATCTCTCCAGCCTTCTACTCATCTTTTTTTTTTTTTTTTTTTCCCTGAGGTAGGTTCTCACTGTAGCCCAGGCTGATCTGGAATTCACTATGTAGTCTCAGTCTGGCCTCGAACTCATGGCGATCCTCCTACCTCGGCCTCCAGAGTGTTGTGACCACGCCCGGCTTCTGCTCATCTTTTGTTTGTTTGTTGTTTTCTTTCCATAATAGTGCTGAACCCAGGGCCCTACACTTGCTAGGCAGGCACTCTACCACTGAGTTAAAGCCCCAGCCTCTTGATTAGTTGTTCTTGTTTTTTTTTTTCTTGTTATTGTTAATGTAGGATCTCACTCAGGATAACCTGGACTTCACTCTGTAGCCCCAGGCTGGTCTTGAACTCATGGAAGTGCCCAGCCTTACTTATTTTTGTTAGCCTGGGGTTCAATTGTGTAGACACTGTATATCTAAGAAATAAAAAAAGGTATCAGTAGTTATGGTGGCACAGGCCCATAAGCCTAGCTCCTTAGGAAGTAGGATCTGGAGAATCAGGAGTCCAAAGCCAGCCTTGAATGTATATTAAGTTTAAGGCCAGCCAGAGCTATTTAAGACCATACCTTAAACCTTTACCCAACCCCAAATTAAGAGGTATCATAATGACTTCTAAGATAACAGGACAAACCCAGCACCTAGCAAAGTGCAAAGCAAGTGTTAGCTGCTTAATGAATATTAATTAAATAACAGGGATTTTCTAGATTAAAAAAAAAAGGCTGGAGAGATGGCTTAGTGGTTAAGCGCTTGCCTGTGAAGCCTAACGACCCCAGTTAGAGGCTCAATTCCCCAGGACCCACGTCAGCCAGATGCACAAGGGGGTGCATGCGTCTGGAGTTCATCTGCCGTGGCTGGAAGCCCTGGCGTGCCCATTCTCTCTCTCTCTCTCTCTCTCTCTCTCTCTCTCTCTCTGTTTCTCTCTCTGTGTGTGTGTGTGTGTGTGTATGTCTCTGCCTCATTCTCTGTCACTCTCAAATAAATAAATAAAAAAAATTTTTAAAGTTACAATCATAGTAGCTGCTTCATTCTCTCTCTCTCTCTCTAAAAAAAAAAAAAAAAAGCAGACTCAAAACTGAATATTAGGTATAGTATCATAGTACTCAAATTACATCCCAACTCCATACTGAGACTGGTGAGGTTTAATGTAGCTTTATTTTTATTTATTTATTTATTTTTGATTGGTTTTAGGCAGGGTCTCACTCTGGCCCAATCTGACCTGAAACTCACTCTGCATCCCAGAGTGGCCTTAAACTCATAGTGATCTTCCTTCCTCAGCCAACCTCCCAGGTATTGGAATTGAAAGCATAGGTTGCCACGCCTAGCTAAATTTTTTAAAAATATTTTATTTATTTATTTATGAGAGAGGCAGAGACAGAAAAAGAGAGAGAGAATGGGTGCACCAGGGCCTCTGGCTTACGTGGGTACTGGGGAATCAAACCTGGGTCCTTTGGCTTTGTAGGCAAGAAACTTAACCACTAAGCCATCTCTCCAGCCCCTAAATAAATTTTTTTTAATATTTTTATTTCTTTTCATGTGTTTGTGCATGCTGGGGTCTCCTGCTGTTGCAAACAAATGTAAGATGCTGGGGAATCAAGCCCAGGTCAACAGGCTTTGAAAATAAGCACTTTCACCACTGAGCAATCTTCCCAGCCCATAAATTTTTTAGTTGTTTGTTTACCAGGCAGGGTTCCATTCAAGCCCAGGCTGACCTGGAACTCTCCCTGTATCTCCAGGTTATCCTCCAACTCACGATGATCTTACCTCTGCCTCCCAAATGCTGAGATTTGATTACAAAACAACTTCATCAAATTCCCCAAGACAGCCCTTTAGTGACCTTCCTCCAGTCAGGCTCTATCCTCTATAATTCCCACCTTTTCGCAGTCTATTCAAGCTTTGTATCCGTCAATGGATTAAACAATTCATCTCTAAAATACCATTACAGACACATAGAGAGGTATGCTTGACTTACCTCATTTGTGCTTCCCAACCCAATCAAGTAGATGATTAACGATGACAGTGAGAGTAGTGTCCTAGACCTTTTTAAAAATTTTTTTGGGGTTTTGTTTGTTTATAAGCAAGAACAGAAAGAGAGACAGAGAGAAAGAATCTGGGCACCTCCGGGCCTCTTGCTTCTAAAAACAAATGCCAGATGCATGTGCCACTTTGTGAATTTGGCTTTTTACATGGTGTTGCAGTTACCTTCATGCTATTGACATAAAGCACCAGATCAAAATCAGCTTGTGAGATGAAAGGGCTTATTTTGGTTTACAGATTAAAAGGGAAGCTTCATGATGAGGGGAGAACGCATGTCATGAGGAGAATCTAGAGATCACCTCTGTCACAGCAGATGGAACACTGTAGCATGAGAGTGAGCCAAATTCATGCAAGGGGAAGCTAGCTATGGAACCCATAAGCCTGCCCCAACAGCATACCTCCTCTAGCAAGGCTCCATTTCCTAAATTACTATCAGCTTGGGACCTAGCTTGCAGATTACATGAATTTCTGGGAGTATACCTAATTCAAACCACCATGCCTAAATACTAGAGAATCAAACATAGGCTGACAAGCCTATGTTTTAAAGAAAACACCTTTAACTGCTGAGCCATTTCTCCAGCCAGCTTTTGTTGTTGTTGTTGTTCTTCTTCTTTTTTTTTTTTTTCTTTTTCTGGCAGGGGGAATTTTTTTTTTTTTTTTTTCTGTTGATGTTTTTTAATGTACTGTTGCAGTCAGGTTCTCATTGCTGGCAGAAATCACCCAAACAAAAGCATCTTGTAGAAAAACAAAAGGGTTTACTTTGGCTTACAGATTCAAAGGGAAGCTCCATGATGGCAGGGGAAAATAATGGCATGAGCAGAGGGTGGACATCACCCCCTGGCCAACATTAGGTGGACAATAGCAACAGGAAAGTGTGCCAAATACTGGTATGGGAAAACTAGTTATAACACCCAGAAGCCTGTGCCCCAAAATACACTGTCTCCAGGAGGCTTTAATTTCCAATTGCCATCAGCTGAGGAGACTAGCATTCAGAAAACCTACATTTTGGGGGACACCTAAATCAAAACACCACAGGTATATTTTTATTAACTTATTTGCAAGTAGAGAAAGACTTCAGAGAGACAGACAGAGAGAATGGGCAAGCCAGGGCCTTCAGCCATTGCAAATGGACTCTGGCTTTATGTGGGCACCAGGTCATTAGGCTTTTCAGACAAGTGCCTTAACCACTGGGATATCACTCCATCCCAGCTTTTTTTTTAAAAAAATCATTTGTGTATGCGTTTGAGGTCTCTTGCTGCTGCAAATGAACACCCATCTGGCGTTAAGTGGGTGCTGGGGATTTGAACTTGGGCTAGCAGACTTTGCAAGCAAGTGCCTTTAGCCACTGAACCAGCCCCTTGATCCTTGCCTTCTGATCCTTAGATTTCTCTGTCCAGCAAATATGTTTGATCCGGCTCATCCAGCCAAAGTTTCCTGATATGAATCAGGACCCCAGTATGTCAACAAAGCTGGTCTCAAACTCTTAGGCAATCCTCTTGTCTATACCTCCAATGCTCAGATTACAGGCATGTGCTTCCATACCAGCTGAATCATCTTTATCTGATACGTGCTCCTTATCTCAGCCACCCAGTGGTATAATAATGCATAATATTGGGCTGGGGGTGTAATTCAGTTGGTAGCAGGTTTGCCAACTATGTATAAATTCTGGATTCAAGAGCCCTAGTACCACATAAATTGAGCATAGCAGTACATACCTACAATCCCAAGACATGAGAGGAGGAGGCTGGAAGATCAAGAGTTCAAAGCTAGACTTGTCTCAATAAGTAAGTAAATGAATAAATAATGTGTCGTATCATTTTCTTTTGTTGCTCTATCATTGTCACAACACTAAAGCGTATTTCATGTCATTTTCATGTATAACTATTTGTAAGTTGTCTAAGTATATAGTAAAAAAAAAAATCATTCAGCATATTGCTGTACATTTTTTGTAGGCAAGTCTCACTATGTCACCCAGACTGGTCTGCAATTTGTGAATCTTGCTACCTCTGCCTCAGAGATGCTGAGATGACAGGCATGTGCCACCCATGCCCTTTTGCATTGTAATTTTTAATGTCTCTTTTCTTTCTTTCTTTCTTTCTTTTTTTTTTTTTTTTTTTTTTAGGTAAGGTCTCACTATAGGCCAGGCTGACCTCACTATGTACTCTCAGGGTGACCTTGAATTTATGGTGATACTCCTACCTCTGCCTTCCAAATGCTGGGATTAAGGCATGTGCCACGACACCCAGCAATGTCTTTCAAATTTAGGGATTATCTAATAATTTTGAAGGGCTAGAGAGGTGTCTTAGTGAGTAAGGCACTTTCCTACAAAGCCGGAGGACCCAGGACCCATGTCAGCCAGTTGCACAAGGTGGTGCATGCATCTGGAGTTCATTTGCAGTGGCTGGAGGTCCTGGCACTCTTACTCTATCTGCCTCTCTCTCTCTCTCTCTCTCCCTCTCGCCCTGTCTCTCAAATAAATAAATACTAACAAAATATTTTAGAAAATTATTTTGCAAACAAGCTGCCATCATACCAGTTCAGGTTCTGGTGTCTGCATATTTGCTTTGCAGCATATGGGGTTAGACCCGGAGCCTTGTGCACGCTAAGCAGGCCCCTCCTACTGAGCTACATCCCCAGCCCTAGCTGCAGATGTTTCAATGGTGAGAAACGAGATTTGTTATGGACAGAAGGCTGGCATCACTTTCTGTAAAGATCCAGGCAGTAAATATGTGAGGCTTATGTGTCATATGGTCTCAGTTATTACTATTCCAATCTGCTTTTGCAGTATGGAAACAGCAGGAGGCTGAGATCTGATAAAGCAGTGCTTATAAAATAGGCTTTGAATCTGCAGTGGTTTGTCTCCACCACAATTCATGTCAAGAGTAGGTATGGTGGTACATGCCTTTAATGCCAGCATTCCAGAGGGAGAGGTAGGAGGATTACTGTGAGTTTGAGGCCAGCCTGAGACTACATAGTTAGCCTAGACTAGAATGAGATCCAACCTCAAAAAACAAAACAAATAATAATAATAAATAAAAATGTAAGAAAAACGTTTCATGTTAAGACTTGGTTCTCAATATAACAGTGCTGAGAGTAACTCAGTTAGAGGAATTCATGTCTTTCTCAGGGAAGTAAATTCCCATGCTGGCAAGACAGGATTAGTTATAAAGTCCTTTGGGCTTGCTATTCTTTTCCATAATAAAAGTACCATGTGGCTCTCACCAAATGTGGCTGCCTGATCACAGACTGTCCAGTCTCTAGAAGCATGATAGCCAAAAATAAAGCTCTTGTCTTTATAAATTACTCAGTCTCTGGGGTTCTGTTACAGCAACAGGAAATAAGCTAAGGCAGGGGCATAACTTGCCAAAACCTACTCCAGATGATAAGTTTAATAGCAATTAGAGGACAGAGCACATAAATTCCCACCACATTTACTAGACAATGTGATTAGCAATCAGGTGGTTAGGATGTCTGAGCTATGCTTGGAAGGACAGGGAATGAAAATATACATATTCTAGGCAGGGGAGACTGCATATGTCAGGCATAAAACTGACAATTAACAGAACCTCTAAACATACCCATATAAAGGAAGAATGCACTTAGGCCTGGGAAGACTGAAGTGGAGGATGTTTAGGTGAAAGTTATTAGTGATAGTGGACAGGTTATTAGTGGTCTTGAATGTCTGTTTGAAATTTGGACATCACAGTTTATAAAATTTTCATTATGTCTTTGTTTCATTGCAAGAATTAGCAGAGGCTATGACATATGCTTGAAATTTGTCAAAGAACAACTTTAAATATTATTTTTATGTTTAGAGAGATTTTGTTCGATTAAAAGAAGGAAAGAGGAGAGAGCATGAAGAACTGCCATGAGAAGGCAGGAGTGAGGGCTGTGGTTACTTTCTCATTGCTGGCACAAAGCACCCAACCAAAAGCAGCTAATGGAGCCGGGCATGGTGGCGCACGCCTTTAATCCCAGCACTCGGGAGGCAG
Organism: Jaculus jaculus; assembly: GCF_020740685.1. NCBI lineage: Eukaryota > Metazoa > Chordata > Mammalia > Rodentia > Dipodidae > Jaculus > Jaculus jaculus. The sequence continues at coordinate 104,311,999 of NC_059103.1, forward strand.
AGGTAGGAGGATAGCCGTGAGTTCGAGGCCACCCTGAGACTACATAGTGAATTCCAGGTCAGCCTGAGCCAGAGTGAGACCCTACCTCAAAACCTCCCCCCCCCAAAAAAAAAGCAGCTAATGGGAGGAAAGTTGTTTGCTTTGGCTTGGGAGAAGCTCCACAATGGCAAGGGAAAGGATAGCATGAGCAGAGGCTGGCCATCGCCTCTGCCACAGCAGATGGCCAATAGCAGCAGGTGAGTGAGGCAAACTAGTAAAGGGGAGCTGGCTACTCCTATGTCCACCCCAACAACACACCTCTGCTAGCCAGTCTCCATCTCCCAAATTGCCATCCACTGGTGTTGCAGTCCTGTTCGCATTGCTGATAGAAATCACCCAACAAAGAGCAGCTTCTGGGAAAAAGAGATTTATTTTGGCTTACAGGCTCGAGGGGAAGCTCCACGATGGCAGGGGAAAAGGATGGCATGAGCAGAGGGTGGACATCACCCCCTGGCCAACATAAGGTGGACCACAGCAACAGGAGGGTGTGCCAAACACTGGCAAGGGGAAGCTGGCTTTAATACCCATAAGCCCGCCCCCAACAATACACTCCTTCCAGGAGGCATTAATTCTCAAATCTCCATCAGCTGGGAACCTAGCATTCAGAAAACCTAAGTTTATGGGGGACACCTGAATCAAACCACCACAACTGGTAACTAAGCATTCAAATCAAATGAGTTGCTGGGGGACACCTAATTCAAACCATCACATTCTGCTCCTAGCCCCCATAAACTGCTGACCATCCACAGTGTAACATGCAGTGTATTCAGTCCAACTGTAAAAGTCCCCATAGCTCAAGGTCTCTTAACTGTTAGCTTATAAAACCAAAATGACATAATGACCGGAAACAAACATCCATACTGCAAAAGATAGCACTGGGCATAGCAAGAAAAGATTCAACCAATCCAAGATCAAAAACAAACAAGGCAAGCATCAACTCCTGTAGCTCCAAGTCTGACATTTTAATTAGTGACCAAGTCTCAAGAGTTCCAATTCCACCCCTCCATCTGGCCAGCAGCTCTTTTCATACTCCCAGCATTTCCTGGGGTCTTCACTGCTCCCCATTGTTCATCCTCATTGCTCCATTAGATCTCCACACAGGCATTTTATTTTATTTTATTTTATTTATTTTTAAGTCAAGAGATTACATTTTATGTAATAGTTTGTTATTCTGGCAACAACCCCAAAATTTGCAAATCTCTTACTTACAGGATTATAATAACCTAGAGTCAGACAGTTCTACACTTCAAATGCTCTGTAGAGAAAAAGAAATCACTAAAATCTGTGGTCCAAGTCATGCTGCTGTCCTGGCCTTAGTTTAGCAGTGAGGATGGTATGGCCTGCAAGATACAGAAAGCTCAGGGCTGGAGAGTTGGTTTAGTGGTTGAGGCACTTGTCTGCAGAGCCAAAGGACCAAGTTTGATTACCCAGGACCCACAAGGTAGCACATGTGTTTGGAGTTGTTTGCAACAGCTGAAGGCCCTGGCACACCCATTCTCTCTCTCACCCTCAAATACATAAAATTAAAGATACGGAAAACTCATCTGAACCATATTAACAACTTTGTTCTCATGACTGACTACGTGGGTTTCACACTTCATATAAAGATAGGAACTGATGGGAGGAAACCTCCCATGGAAATCCTGACAGCGTCATTCCTATAAAGCTCAGGCAAACAATAGAGTTATATGCCCATATAAAAATGTCACTGAAGAGCCAGGTGTGGTGGTGCATGCCTTTAATCCCAGCACTTGGGAGGCAGAGGTAGGATTGCTGTGAGTTTGAGGCCAGCCTGGGACTACATAGTGGATTCCAGACTAGAGTGAGACCCTACCTCCAAAAACCACAAAAAAAAAGTCACTGGAAAGTGGGATGTGATTCAGAGATAGGAACAAGCATGTGATAATTATAGCAAAATTGCTTTCAAATTCTGTTTTTTGGAAAGTTTTTGTTTTTTGAGGTAGGGTCTCACTCTAGCACAGGCTGTTCTGAAATTCAGTATATATTTTCAAGCTGTCCTTTAAATCACATTTATCCTCCTACATCTGCCCCCCCCACAAGTTCTGGAATTAAAGATATGCATCACCATGCTGGCCCAACCTCCTGTTTTTTATAACCACTTCATTGAGCTATGATTGACATACAAAAGCTATAGATGTTTAACATATACCACTTGATGAGTTTAGAAAAAAATATTCACTCGTGAACTATCACCACAGTCCATGCTAATAGATAGCTCTCACTTCTTAAGCTTCTTTTTGCTACATGTCACTATTTATTTTACTTTTATTTATTTATTATTTGAGAAAGGCAGAAAGAGAAAGAGACAGAGACAGAGAGAGAAAGAGAATGGGTGTGCCAGGGCCTCTAGCCACTATAAATGAACTCTAGATGCATGTGGCACTTTCTGCATCTGGCTTACGTGGGTCCTAGGGAATTGAACCTCGGTCCTTTGGCTTTGCAGGCAAGCACCTCAATTGCTAAGTCATGTCTCCAGCTCCTCGCTATTTATTTTTATTAGAACACTGTTTTATGATAAGCATGGTTGTGCATGCCTTTAATCCCAATCCTTAGAAGGCAGAGGTAGGAGGATCACCATAGTTCAAGGCCACCTTGAGACTACATAATAAATTCCAAGTCAGGACCCTACTTCAAAAAACAACAACAACAAAAAACTTGCCAGGCATGGTGGTACATGCCTTTTAAGCCCAGCACTCAGGAGAAAGAAGTAGGAGGATCACCATGAGTTCAAGGCCACCCTGAGACTACATAGTGAATTCCAGGTCAGCCTGAACTAGAGCTAGATAGTACTTCAAAAAAGAAAAAGAAAGAGAGAAAAAGGAAAATAGAGAGAGAGAATACTGTCTTGATCATGATATACTTTGGGTCTAAATTGTCCCCTCAAAGCCCACTTTTCAAATGCTTGGTCGCCAGCCTTTGGTACTTTTAAAAGATAGTGGAAATTTTAGAAGCTAGGGCCTAGTTTTAAGTAGTGAGCTCACAGAGGTATGACCTTGAAGACCATATTGGCACCTCCAGCTCTTTCTCACCCTCACCCTGTCTTACTTTCCAGCTATCATGAAATGAAATGAGCCACTTCCTCCAACAAGTCCATCCACCATGGAGTCAAGTGACCATGGACTCAAGTCTCAAAAGCCATAAGCCAAAAATAAGATAAATAAAATAAAATAATTTTCCACTTATTAGGTGGATTCTGTCAGGCATATTGTTAGACATTACAAAGGTAAAAATATTTAACATTTCATTAGAGATCACAAAAGTTTATTTTCTGCTATAACAAAATATCAGAGATAGGGTAATTTATAAAGAATAGAGGTCTTTAAGATACAGTTGATTTGGGAAGCTAGGAAAGACAAGAGGATGATGTGGGCATCTGTGTTGCCCTTTTGGGGTTAGGAGAGAATGAGTTGCAGTTTTTCTCTATCCTTGAGCTATACCCCTGAATTACTGGATATTAAACTCTTTTTAATTTTTAAAGATTTTTATGTATTTTTATTTTTACGTATTTATTTGACAGAGAAAGGGGAGAGAGAGAGAATGGGCATGCCAGGGCCTCCAGCCACTGCAAACGAACTCCAGATGCATGCACCCCCTTATGCATCTGGCTAACATGGGTCCTGGGGAATCAAACCTGGGTCCTTTGGCTTTGCAGGAAAATACCTTAACTGCTAAACCATCCTTCCAGCCCTCTTTTTAATTTTTATTCTGAGATAGGGTCTCATTAAGTTGTCCAGGCTGGTCTTGAACTCATTCTGTACTGAGTTCCTCTGCCCTCCTGCTTCAGCCTCCAAAGTAGCTGGGATCTGTTTGTACCGCCAGACCTGGCTTTGTGAAGACCATAGTCATAACATGTTAGGAAGCATCACATGTGAAAAAGGGGTGGCATACTCCCTTGAGTCTCTCATCTCTATAAAACCATTAGTTCTATGATGGTTTGAATGTATGTGCCCCCAATAGACTCAGATGTTTTATTAAACCTAAAACTTGGATTTCCAACCATGTGGCTGGAGGAAGTGTTACTGTGGTGGATTCTGGAGTCCAGCCCTAAAGTATTACTGGGGGCTAATCTGAATTCCACCCTAAGGTATGCAGAGTGAGTTCTGTCTGGGTTCCTCGCTGTTGGACTGCCAGTTTTGTTGTTGCTTTTAAAATTTTTATTCACTTATTTGCAAGCAGAGAGAGACAGAAAGAGAGAATGAGTGCACCAGGGCCTTCTGTCATTGCAAAAGAATTCCAGATACATGCATCACTTTATGCATCTGGATTTACATCAGTACTGGGGAATCAAACCTGGGTAGGTACTTCCTGCCAGCAACAAGATGCTAACTACAACACTTGGCAATAGTCTGTAATGTTTTGGGGGCATCAGGGCCCTCCTTGATAAACATCTTACTGGAAGGTTTCCCACTCCAGGCACTAAAGTTTTCTTGTAGCAATCTATGGCTTCTGGGACAGCATTATCCAACCCCACAGGGCACTTTAGTCTAATCTCTCTCTCTCTATATATATATATACGTGTGTGTGTGTGTGTGTGTGTGTGTGTAAAATTATAGTAGACAGCTACATGTCACCTAGATAAACTTCCAGGCACAGTTCTGGAGGAAGGGATTTATTAAAGGTAGAGGGGAAGTTTCATAATGGCAGAAGAAGCTGACCCACTTTCACTGGTTCAAGCAGAGATAGAGAAGCTCCAAGCCAGAAAACCCAAAAGTCACATACACGCTTAGGAATTCCAGGTAGAATTACAGGTACTTTGTATATCTTTGTACTGGAATTCCAAATCTGCTAGCACACCTTACGGTTGGACCCTAAGATCTGCCCAGTGACACCTCCTCCAGCCAGGTAGTTGGAAATCTAAGAAGCTTCAATGAAATGCCTAAATCTATTCAGGGAGCATCCATTTAAACTACCACAGTGATGGATAGAAGTTAGATAGATAGATAGACAGGCAGACAGAGAGAGAGAAAGAGAGAGAGGGAGAGAGAGAGAGAGAGAGAGATGACAGGTAGATAGAGAAGAAGTAGGTTTTCATACGGCTCATTCATAACATCTTTATTTTTTTGGTTTTTGAGGTAGGGTCTCACTATAGCCCAGGCTGACCTGGAATTCATTATGTAGTCTCAGAGTGGCCTCAAACTCATGGCAAACCTTCCACCATTGCATCCTGAATGCTGAAATTAAAGGCATGCATCACCACACCCAGCTTATAACATCTTTAATTTTGGTGCTTAGCTGAAACTTTATGCCCATTGATTAGTAACTTCTCACTTCCTCCCAACAGCCCCAAAGAATCAGAAACTCCTTTTTAAAAATTTACTTTTATTTATTTATTTAATTGAGAGAAAGAGAATGGGTACACCAGGGCCTTCAGCCACTGCAAATAAACTCCAGATGTGTGTGCTACCTTGTGCATCTGGCCTACATGGGTCTTAGGTCCTTTGGCTTTGCAGGCAAGTGCCTTAACCACTAAGCCATCTCTCCAGCCCTTCTTCTTCTTCTTTTTTTTTTTTTTTTAAGTAGGGTCTCACCCTAGTCAAGATTGACCAGGATCTCACTCTTTAGTCCCAGGCTGGTCTTGAATTCATGTCAATTCTCCTACCTCTGTCTCCTGAATGCTAGGATTAAAAGGTATGCATCACTAGACCTAGCTAAGAAGCTCCTTCTGAAAGGGTAAATAGTATTCCATTTTATATGTAACCCTTCACCTTTCCCCTTTCTTTTTGGCTCAGAGTCTTAATATATAGCCCAGGCTGGCCTCAAATTCATGACCCTTCTGCCTCCACCTCCCTAGTGCTGGGATTAAAGGTGAGAACCACCATGCCTCTCTTCTTTTTCAATGTATATTTATATTTAACTTAGTTTCAATCTTCTCTCACTTAACATCTCAAATAAAGCAACACAATTGGCTTAAGTCATGGAAAAATTTACCCAAAGATCATAAGTCTATGTCCTCAAGCTGCCAGAATGAAAACATGGACTTTAAGCAAGAAAAGGGAAGTTGGGGGTTGAAGAGATAGCTTAGTGGTTAAGGCATTTGCCTGCAAAGTCTAACGACCTGGGTTCTATTCCCCAGTATTCATGTAAAGCCATATGTAGTGATACATCTAGAGTTTGTTTTCAGTGGCTGAAGGCCCTGGCATGCCCATTCACTCTCTTTCTTTTTTTCTTTCCTTCTTTCTTTCTTCCTTTCTTTCTTTCTCTTGTTCTCTCTCTCTCTCTCTCTTTTCTTCATCTCTCTCTACTTGCAAATAAATTTTAAAAAAATCTTTTTAAAAAAGAAGGGGATGGGCTGGAGAGATGGCTTAGTGGTTAAGCGCTTGCCTGTGAAGCCTAAGGACCCTGGTTCAAGGCTCGGTTCCCCAGGTCCCACGTTAGCCAGATGCACAAGGGGGTGCACGCGTCTGGAGTTCGTTTGCAGAGGCTGGAAGCCCTGGCACGCCCATTCTCTCTCTCTCCCTCTATCTGTCTTTCTCTCTGTGTCTGTTGCTCTCAAATAAATAAGTAAATAAATTTAAAAATAAATAAATAAAATAAAAAAGAAGGGGAGCTTGGCATGGTGGCACATGCCTTTAATCCTAACACTTGGGAGGCAGAGGTAGGAGGATCACCATGAATTTGAGACCACCCTGAGACTACATAATGAATTCCAGGGTAGCCTGAACTAGAGTGAAACCCTACTTCAAAAAAAGCAGAGGGGGGGCTAGAGAGATGGTTAGCATTTAAGGCAGTTGCCTACAAAGCCAAGAGACCAAGGTTCAATTCCTCAGTGCTCACATAAAGCCAAATGCAAAAGCTGGCACATGTATCTGGAGTTGTTTACAGTGGCCAGAGGTCCTGTTATGACTATTCTCTCTCTTTATGATAAGAAGTCCTTATCATAAAAGTACTATACCAACCATATCCTAGGTGGTGATATCAATAATCATAGCCAAGGGTGTGTGCCTTGTAACAGACCATGCACTAGGAAAAGCAAGCAGCAGTGGGAAATTACCTTCTGGGAAATTCCAACAGTTAATCTCTAATATAAAACTCAAATGTTTTTTCTGATGGAGTCCATGCCCAGTATTCAAATGTTCTTCCCACTGAGAGAAACCACACCTTATTCTTAGAGTTGTGTGGGTGTCTTATGATTAGATTTCATTTCTAACCAGTTTTTCCCCCTCATTGAGCATTTTCAATACAAAATACTTAATCCTTTATTGACATACATATTTTAAACTCTTTTTAGAAGATAAAGAGCCATATGTCTACCTTATGACATAGGATTTTAGATTTCACAGTTATTAGTGAATTAATTTAGACCAACTCCCTCATGTCTTTAAGTGAGAAAACTGAGGTCCAAAATACTAAAGTGGAGTTTAATTCAAATTGAAGATCAACTTCATACTTCAATAGTAACATGACATGCATATCTTTATTTATTTATTTATTTGAGACAGAGAGAGGGAGAGAGAGAAAGAGATAGAGAGAGAGAGTGAGGATGGGCATGCCAGGGTCTCCAGCCACTGCAAACGAACTCCAGACACATGCACCGCCATGTTTATCTGGCTGACGTGGGACCTGGAGAATTGAACCTGGGTCCTTAGGCTTCACAGACATATGCCTTAACTGCTAAGCCATCTCTCCAGCCCATAACATTCATATCTTATTTCTGTTTAATAAAATATAGTACTCAAATTTCTCTTCCCTTCCCCCTTCACTCTGCTTGCCTTGTCCCTTCCACTACTCTTTCTCTTCCTGAATAATTAGGTTTTGGTTTCATTTTAAAAGTGTTTTATGTATTTAAAATATTTTATGTATTTATTTGCTAGCAGAGAGATAGTGCCTCAAGAGTGTCTGGGCATGCCTCTAGCCACTTCAAACAAACTCCACATACATGTGCCATTTTGTGTATCTGGCTTTAACAGGCTTTGTATACAAGCACCTCTAACTACTGAGAAATCTCCATATTCCCCCCCCCCCTTTTTGGTTTTTCTATTTTTTTTTTTTTATTTGAAAGATAGGGAAGGAGAGAGAGGGAGAGAATGAGCACTGCAAAGAAACTCCAGACACACGTGTCACCCTGTGCATCTGGCTTACATGGATTCCAGTGAATTGAACCTGGGCCCTTAGGCTTTGCATACAACTGCCTAAACCAGTGAGCCATCTCTCTAGCCCTTTTTGTTTGTTTGTTTGTTTGTTTGTTTGTTTGTTTGTTTGTTTGTTTGTTTTTATACAAGATCTCATGTATCCCACACTGGCCTCAAACTCACTATGTAGCCCAAAGTGACCTTAAATTCCTAATCCTACTGCCTCTACCTCCTGAGTGCTGGAATTATGCTCACATGCAACTATACCAGTTTATGTGGAGCTAGGAGTTGAAACCAGGCCTCCATGATGTTAGACAAGTACTCTACCAATTGAGCTATATTCCCAGCTCTGTGTATGTGTGTGTGGTACATGCATATATGTGTATTTGTATGCATGTCTGTGCATGGAGGCCAGAGGTTGATATCAGCTCTCTTCCAGATTGCTTCTCCCCTTTATTTACAGAGGCAGAGACTCACTTGAACTCAGAGCTCTCTGATTAGGCTAGTCTAGCTAGTCAGCTTGTCTCAAGGATCCCTTACTTATCTCTACCTCTTGAGTGCTAGGATAACAGGAGGGCTACCACACACCCACCTCTCCTCACATTTATGTGTGTTCTGACATTTCAAACTCTGATATCTCACTTGAGCATCAGATACTTACCCACTAAGCCATCTTGCCAACCCCCAGCTGTTTCTTAAAGATGTTTGTCCAAGTAAATTGAGGCAGAAATCACCACAAAGGGACTCTTATCCAGGCATGGTGATGCATGCCTGTAGTCCTAGTACTTTGGAAACTGACAAAGGAAGAATGTGAGTTCGTGGCCAACCTAGGCTACATAGGAAGGCCCTGTCTCAAAAATGTGTGGAAGGACATGCTTGGGCTGCAAGGTCACTGAGAGATCTTGTTGGAACTTAGCTGAAAAACTCTTCCATGTAGACCAGCTGACAGAAAGCTGGAAAAAGTTACACCATGTGAAGCTCCATGGGAGAGAGAGAAAGAAAAGTCATCAGTGGAGATAAACAACAGTGGACAATGCAAGCCCTAAGTTGGGCCAGCCAGGCCAAAGGACCCAATGGGTGCATTATGGGAGAAACCAACTGCCAAAGCTCAAGGATCACTATGGAAGAGATGGCAGAAATGTTGTAAGAGCCACAGGGTGAGAAGAAGAACCCAGAGACATTGACCCCTCCCCCCCACACACACAATGACTGACTGCTGCTCTTGTAACTCATAAACCATAACCTTATGGCAAATTCCAGTAACCCCACTGAGGAGTGCCCTTGGTGAAATGGGTATATGGAGGAAGAGAATGGTATAAAACATGATTTGTCCATAAGCAAAGTTTCTAATTAACTTTTTTTAAATGGGCAGAGGGGCTGACTTTCATGATGTGTTGTAGACCAGTAAGAATGAAAAGGCCATTTCATTGGTGATTGCTGAGGGGTGATCTATCTTGCTGCATCAGTGTGATAATGACAAAGAAGCCATCTGTGCAGAGATACGTTCCCAGAGTTAGATGCTAGTTAGAGTTAGTTACTATGTTGTTGCAGTCAGGTTCGCATTGCTGGCAGAAATCAGTGATCAAGAACAGCTTGTGGAAAAAAGGTATATTTTGGCTTACAGACTCAAGGGGAAGCTCCATGATGGCAGGGAGAAATGACAGCATGAACAGAGGGTGGACATCACCTCCTGGACAACACCAGCAGGAGAGAGTGCCAAACACTGGCAAGGGAAAACTGGCTATACAACCCATAAGCCCCCAACAATAGACTGCCTCCAGGTGGCTTTAATTCCCAAATCTCCATCAGCTGGGAACCTAGTATTCAGACTACCTAAGTTTATAGGGGACACCTGAATCAAACGCCCACACACATGGAAGGAGGAAGGCCTGTACACAGCTTGGAGCCCAGAACAACACAAATGGCATGAGTGAGCGTTTCCTCATATCAGGTATCAGAGCCAGATGGACTCCCATAGGGTAGGATGGAGAGGGGATGACCCTGGCTCAGAGTGTGCCAGCCTAAGCAGAAGAAGGGAAATCTCTACATAATTGCAATATGCAAGGCAGGGCAAGGAATCCTGAGCCGAGTGAGGAGGGCAGCACCCTGGGGGAGAAGCCTATGCATGGAAGCAGAGCCAAAGGAGGCCTTCCATGGGCAAAGACTCAGCTTGGATGGCTAGAGTTCACATATGATAAAAAGGACTTCCACATAGGAAATTGTAAGCCTGACTGAGTAAAATAACATGCAATTGGATAGGGGGCAACTTGGGTATGGGGTATCACTGGTAGGTGGGGAGGGCACTTCCATGTGGGGGTTAAGGCAGCAGCAAACTGATCAAATAAATACAAAAAGGAGAAAATTATAATAGATTCTATATTGTTGAATTGAAGTATCACTGTAACTCATAGATTTCACTTTCTACATACAGGTGGAAATTAACACAACTATAAATATGTGCATGTGAATATGTTTGTGTAGATGGGTACTCTTTTGGCAAGTGTATACATTCTGGTATTCCCCCCCCCCATTCATGTTCCTCTCCCCTATCTATAATAGTGATATAGGACTTTGGGGTTTAGAAGGTGTGGTGATTTGATTCAGGTATCCCCAATAAATTTAGGTGTTCTGAATGTTAGGTCCCCAGCTGATGGCAATTTGGAAATTAAAGCCTCCTGGAGGCAGTGTATTATTGGGGGAGGCTTATGGGTGTGATATCTAGCTTCCTTTTGCCAGTGCTTGGCACACTTTCCTGTTGCTGTTGTCCATCTGATGTTGGCCAGGAGGTGATGCCCACACTTTGCTCATGCCATCGTTTTCCCCTGCCATCATGGAGCTTCCCCTCGAGTCTGTAAGCCAAAATAAACCTTTTTTTCCCCACAAGCTCCTCTTGGCCAGGTGTTTTCTGGCAGCAATGTGAACCTGACTTCAACAGTAAAATTGGTACTGAGGAGTGGTGTCATTGCTGCTTGAAACCTGACTGTGTGGCTTTTGGCCTTTTGGGATTACTTTGCAGGAGAAATGTGGATGAATTTGAAACCTTGGCCAAAGAGATGCCTTGATGTGCTATAAGTACAGCTGGATGAACCATTCTGATGAGATGAAAGACCTGAATACATTAAGAACTGTGGACTGTGATGTTCCACTTAAGAGGGTGAGAAAGAGCTTTGCAAGGACTGGGCTAGAAGCAGTTTGTGTGAGAGGCTTGCTGTTATGATTGTGTCCTGAGAACTTGTGCAGGGTTACATTGCATAGAAATGGACTGGTGTGAGCAGGGGGATATGACACATAAAAAAAATGAAATCTGCCGGGCGTGGTGGCGCACGCCTTTAATCCCAGCACTCGGGAGGCAGAGGTAGGAGGATCACCGTGAGTTCGAGGCCACCCTGAGACTACACAGTTAATTCCAGGTCAGCCTGGGCTAGAGTGAGACCCTACCTCGAAAAACCAAAAAAAAAAAAAAATGAAATCTTTGGGTGAAACTGCTGCCCATTCAGCTGCAATTGAGAGATTACAACCATTGAGATTGAGCTAGCTGACCTGCATTGGAACAACAGGAAGAATGCTTCTGAAAGGGGCTGAATGCTGTTCTTCAAAGTCTGCTTTAGTTATAAAAAGAAATCTGGATTAACATGTTTGTATCCCACCTGGTATTATGGAGTATAAGAAATTCAGGTTGGATGCCGGGCGTGGTGGTGCACGCCTTTAATCCCAGCACTTGGAAGGCAGAGGTAGGAGGATCGCCATGAGTTCAAGGCCACCCTGAGACTCTATAGTGAATTCCAGGTCAGCCTGGGCTAGAGTGAGACCCTACCTCGAAAAACCAAAAAAAAAAAAAGAAATTCAGGTTGGGTGTGGTGGTGCACATCTTTAATCCCAGCCCTCAGGGGCAGAGTTAGGGAGATTCTCATTAGTTCAAGGCCACCCTGAGACTACATAGTGGATTCCAGGTCATCCTGGACTAGAGTGAGTTCCTACCTCAAAAAAACAAAAGAAAAAAAGGGTCACTGAATTTGCAACACAATTTTGTATTTTGGAAATGGCCATGGGCAGTGTGAAGCAGGCTTGATGAATTACCTGTGTGGAGCCCAATGCAGCCATGAGGATGAATCATAGGTTGCACCAGAGACCCACTGGCGGTACCAGGACTATGAGATGGTTGCCAAGGAGAGCTGCCAGCCACAGATGAAGTTTTCCAAGACTGTGAGCAGCCCATATAGAGGGGTGAAATTGGAACTCTAGAGACTTGTTATTGGTTAGAATTATTGGACTTGGAGATTTGTCACTGATTGGAGTTGTTGGACTTGGGGCTACAGAGTTTGATGTTTGCCCTATTTAAATCTTGTATTGGTTCAATATTTCTTTGCTATGTCCAATGACATCTTTTGCAGTGTGAGTGTTGATTCTATGTCATATGGCTTTGACTTTTGGTTTTTTTGTTTGTTTGTTTTTTAGGTATTATGGCTCAGTTAAGAGATCATGGACTATGGGGAAGTTTGGACATCACTGGATTGATTAAAAAATTTAAAAAAATAAAAACTATGGGGACTTTAAAAGTTGGAGTGAATGCATTGCATGTTACATCATGGATGGTTATCAATTTATGGGGGCCAGGGGCGGTTTGATTCAGGTGTCCCCCATAAACTTGATGTTCTGAATGCTAGGTCCCCAGCTGATGGCAATTTGGAAAAACACCTCCTGAAGGCAGTGTATTGTTGGGGACAGGTTTATGGGTGTTATAGCTAGTTTCCCCTTGCCAGTGTTTAGCACACTCTCCTGTTGTTGTCCATCTGATGTTGGCCAGGAGGTAATATACACCCTCTGTTCATGCCACCGTTTTCCCCTGCCATCAGGAGCTTCCCCTCAAGTCTATAAGCCAAAATAAACCATTTTTCCCCACATGCTGCTCTTGGTCTGGTGTTTTCTCACAGCAATGCCAACCCAACTGTAACAGGAGGGCTTTAGCAAATTTATGAATCCCAAGTTTGGGTTCTGTCCTACCTTTAACAAAGAACTGATAAAGATGAACTCAACATGAATTATTAAGTTTATTTAGGGAGAAATTACAAATTGTGGGGTATATATTAAGAGGGATTGGGATCTAGGAGAGAAGGCTGGAGCAGAGTGATAAACATGGAGGAAGTAGGGAACACATTTTATAGTTCATTAACTTCATTTAAAAGAAATTGAGGCTTTCAAAGAACAACTGGAGTAGAGCCTCAGGCACATGTAGGATAGAATTTAGGAGCTTGTGTAGGATGATTTAGAAGGAACATACATGGCATCTGCCATGTGCTTTCCCCTTGGAAGAAAATTAAGAGGGCAAATGGTGGTGACTACAGAAGACTAACAGAGAGAAAATATCAAAGCATAGAGCAGGTATTTCATGAGGAATCAGTAATGAAGAGTTACACTCGTGGTTACCCAAGTTTAAAGAAATCACAGAGATAGCAGGCCTGGAATTAGTGAGAGCACCCACATGGTAGACCTAGAGTATAAGGGAAATATACATATGGTAGATTCAGAGACCAGAAGAAAATCATGCATGTAATCAAAGTGAGAAGTTACTTAAAACTGTAAATCAGGGGCAACAGAAGAGTTCCCCCAGACCAAGAAACAGTTTTATAGTGAGGGGGAAGCCAGACTCATGTGTATTCCTGTGGCCACCGAAAAGGCAGGCAGAGCACAGAGCAGAGTGAAAGCAGGTTCAACCACAGCAAGAGAATTTCTTGAATTCATTCTTGATTTCTTCATTGACCTATTAATCATTTAGTAGTATATTGTTTAGTTTTCATGATTTAGATTTAGATTTTAGATTTTAGATTTCATATATGCTCTATAGCTTTTCTTGCTATTGGTTTATAGTCTGATCCTATTGTGATCAGATTGAGTGCAAGGAATTATTTCAACTTTCCTGTATTTGTTAAGATCTGCTTTGTGTCCTAATATATGGTCTATTTTAGAGAATGTCCCATGTGCTGCTGAAAAGAATGTGTATTCTGAAGCACTTGGATGGAATGTCTTGTTAGATCTATTTGCCTTATGACCTCATTTAATCCAGAATCATCTCTGTTTATTTTTTGCCTGGATGACCTGTCAATTGATGAGAGTGGAGTATTGAAGCCACCCACTACATCTGTTTTTGGTGTTATCTGTGAACTTAGTTCTAATAGTGTTTGTTTGGTGAAGTTGGGAGCCCCTATGTTAGATGCATATATGTTTAGGATTGTAATGTACAGGTCAAACTGGAAGAACTACAAAACAAGAAAAACATTTCAATAATAACTCAATATCAATGACCTCAATGACCCAACCAAAGGATATAAGTTTGCTGATTGGGTTATAATTCAGGCTCCTTTAATTTGTTGCCTCCAAGAAACTCACCTTTCTACAAAGAATGGACACTGTATAAGGAGAAAGGGTGGAATATGGTGTTTCAAGCAAATGGGCCTAGAAAACAAGCAGGTGTCGCTATCCTAATATCTGACAGGGTAGACTTCTAACCAACATTAGTCAGGAAAAACAAAAAAAAAAAAAAAGGTCACCTTACATTGATTAAAGAAACACTCCAACAGGAAGACATTACAATGGGATCAGACTATAAACCAATATCAAAAAATTCATAGAGTCATATGATAATGTGAAAACAATGAATCAAAACCATTGGGACACAAAGAAGTTCTAAGTGGGAAATTTATATTTAAATACCTTTATTAAGAAATTAGAATGGTCTCAAGTAAATTACATAATGCTTCACCTTAAGGCCTGGGAAAAAGAAGAAAAAGAGAAACAGAAAATCAGTAGACAGGAAGAAATAATAAAGTTTAATGCAGAAATTAATGTAAGAGAAACCAAACAAGCAATACAAAGAATCAATGAAATAAAGCATTGGTTCTTTGAAGGGATAAACAAGATTGATAAGCCCTTAGCAAATCTGACCAAAAGAAAGAGAGAAGAGTCACAAACTACTAAAATTAGAGATGAAAAAGCCACCATCACAACAGATACCAGAGAAATTGAGAAAAACCATAAGGATATACAATAAGAACATATACTCCACTAAGTTTGAAAATATGAAAGACATGGATGATTTCTTTGATTTATATGACCAACCAAATTAAATCAAGATGATATTAACCACTTAAATACACTCATAACAAGTATGGAATTCCAAGCAGTTATCAAAAATCTCCCAACTAAAAAATGTCCAGGCCAGATGGATTCACTGGTGAATTTTACCAGACCTTCATGGAAGAAATAACACCAATGCTTCTCAAACTTTTCCATAAAATAGACAAGAAATGATTTTAACCAAATTCCTTATATAAAGCCAGCATCATTTTGATACCAAAACCAGACAAAGAAAGAAGAAAAAAAGAAAATCACGGACCAATCTCCCTCATGAACATAGACACAAAAATTCTCAACAAAATATGGGCAAACAACATACAAGAATATATCAGAAAGATCATTCACTCTGACCAAGTAGGCTTTATCCCAGAGATTCGGGAATGCTTCAACATATGCAAATTGATATATATATATAAAGTTATTAATATAGATATATAATATTATATTATATAACTGGACATAGGGACAAAAATTACATGATCATCTCATTAGATGCAGAAAAAGCATTTGACAAAATGCAACATCCCTTCATGACAAAAGACCTACAGAGACTGGGAAAAGAAGGAACATATCTCAACATAATAAAGGCTATTTATGACAAACCTACAGCCAACATAATACTAAATGGAAAAAAAAAACTTGAAACTTTTCGACTAAAATCAGGAATAAGACAAGGGTGTCTACTGTCCCCACTTTTATTTAACATAGTACGTGAAGTCTTAGCCATTGCAATAAGGCAAGAGACAC
Source organism: Jaculus jaculus (assembly GCF_020740685.1). Taxonomy (NCBI): domain Eukaryota; kingdom Metazoa; phylum Chordata; class Mammalia; order Rodentia; family Dipodidae; genus Jaculus; species Jaculus jaculus. Next base: position 104,328,006 of record NC_059103.1, read on the forward strand.
ACAAAAAAGGGACACAAATTGGAAAGGAAGGGATCAATTTATCATTATTTGCAGATGACATGATTCTATACATAAAGGACCCTAAAGATTCTATCTGCAAAGTATTAAAGCTAATAAACACTTATAGCCATGTATCAGGATACAAAATAAACACAAAAAAGCCAGTAGCCATCTGATATGCTAACAACAAACACACAGAGGAGGGCTGGAGAGATGGCTTAGCGGTTAAGCGCTTGCCTGTGAAGCCTAAGGACCCCAGTTCAAGGCTCAGTTCCCCAGGTCCCACGTTAGCCAGATGCACAAGGGGGGGCACACATCTGGAGTTCGTTTGCAGAGGCTGGAAACCCTGGCGCGCCCATTCTCTCTCCCTCTATCTGTCTTTCTCTCTGTGTCCATCACTCTCAAGTAAATAAATAAATAAATAAATTTTTAAAAATAAAAAAAAAAAACACAGAGGATGAAATCAAAGAATCACTCCCACTCACAATTGCATCACAAAAATAAAGTGCCTTGGAATAAACCTAGCCAAGGTAGTGAAGGATCTCTACAATAAAAATTTGATCACACTCAAGCCAGAAATTGCAGAAGATACTAGGAAATGGACATCCATTGTTCTTGGATTGGAAGAATCAATATTGTGAGAATGTCAATTTAGCCAAAATCAATCTACACATTTAATGCAATCCCCATAAGAATTATAATGGCATTCTTCATGGAAATAAAAACAACAATCCAAAAATTCATTTGAAAGCACAAAAAAACTCGAATACAATTTTGAACAACATAATAAGGCTGGTGGTATCACCATACCTGATTTTAACCTATACTACAGAGCCATAGTAGCAAAAGCAGCATGGTACTGGGACAAAAACAGACATGTAGTTCAATAGAACAGAATAAAGGACTCAGTTGTAAGTTTGGGTAGCTATAGTCACCTGACCTTTGACAAAAGATGCCAAAAATTACTCATTGGAGAAAAGACAGCTTCTTCAGCTAATGGTGCTGGGAAAACTGGATATGTATCTGTAGAAAGATGAAAATAGATACTTGTCTTTGTCCATGCACAAGAATTAAGTCTATCCAGGTGTAGTGGCTCACACTTTTATTCCCAGCACTTGGGAGACAAAGGTAGGAGGATCACTGTGAGTTCAAGGCCACCCTGAGACTACATAGTGGGTTATAGGTAAGTCTGGGCTAGAGTGAGACCCTACCTCAAAAAGCCAAAAAAAAAAAAAGAAGTCCAAATGCATCAAAGACCTTAATATCAGACCAGAAACTCTGAAACTATTAGAGAAAAAAGTAGAGGAAACCCTTCAATATAGTGGTCTTGGCAAGCACTTTCTGAATATAACCCCAATTGCTCAGGAAGTAAAACCACTGGGATCTCATGAAATTATAAAGTTTTTGTACAGCAAAGGACAATGTTCATAGAGCAAAGAGGCAACCTACCAAATAGGAGAAAATCTTTGCCAGCTATACATCTAACAGAGGATTAATATCTAGGATATGCAAAGAACTCAATAAACTAAATAATAAGAAACAACCCAATTAAAAAATGGACTATGGAACTAAATAAGGAGTTCTTAAAAGAAGAAGCACAGAAGGCATATAAACATCTGAAAAAAAATTCTACATCCCTAGCCATCAGGTAAATGCAGATTAAAACTATATTGAAATTCCATCTCCCTCCTTCAGATTGGCTACCAGCATGAAAACAAATGGCCAGAAATGCTGGCAAGGATGTAGCAAAAGAGAAACCCTTCTACACTGTTGGTGGGAATGCAATCTGGTCCAGCCATTGTGGAAATCAGTGTGGAGGTTCCTGAGACAGCTAAAACTAGATTGACTATATGACCAAGCTATAGCACTCCTAGGCATATATCCTAAGGATTCATCTCACTACTTTAGAGATACTTGCCCAGCCATGGTTATTGCCACTCTATTCATAATAACTATGATGTGGAACCAGCCTAGATGTCCCTCAACCAATGAATGGATAAACAAGATGTGGCACATTTACACAATGGAGTTCCACTCAGTGGTAAAGAAAAATGAAATTTGCAGGAAAATGGATTGATCTGGAAAAGATTATACTTAGTGAGGCAACCCATGCCCAGAAAGCCAAACATTGCATGTTCTCTTTAATATGTGGATAAGATGCCTTTCAGTGAGTTGTTGGCTAGGGAGGTCACTGATACCCCCAAAACATTACAGACCATTTCTGAGGCTCTTGGTTTCCCACCAGGAATAGATGGTAAGACCCTCTTGCTGAAGACTCCACATACTTTGGCTCCAAGGTCTCTAAGAAATCCTGCTGGAACTGAGCTGAAAACCTCCTCTATGTAGACCAGCTGACAGAAAGCTGGAAAAAGCTACGCTGCATGCAGCTCAATGGGAGAGACATAAATCACCAGTGGAGATACTCAACAGTGCAAGCCTTGAATTTGGCCAGCCATGCCAAAGGAGCCAATGGGTGCAAGAGTGTCACATCTGTTATGGGGAAAAACAATTGCCCTCTAATTGGACTTCAGGCCTACTCCATGGGAGGGAATACATCCCTGACACTGAAAATCTACAACAGGTGTAGTCATGAGCCATAGGGGTGTAATGTCTGTTGGTGCCTGGCTAAATGTATATACTATGCTCACCAAACAGTCCAGTAAGCACATCTCTAAATGTTCAGACCCCTTTTTTTGGGGGGGGGGGGTTTCAAGGTATGGTCTCACTCTAGTTCAGGCTGACCTGGAATTCATTATGTAGTCTCAGGGTGGCCTCAAACGCACAGCGATCCTCCTACCTCTGCCACCTGAGTGCTGGGATTAAAGGTGTGCGCCACCATGCCCAGCTAGACCCACGTTTTTGTACTACTCTCACTTTTGGTTAGAGAAGCTTCTCTTTTCAGATGGCAATGACATTGGGATGAATCAGAAGGCACCATGGTGCCAAAAAGTGAGGGTTTATCGTGGAAGAGATGGTGGAAAGAATAAGAGCCAAAGGAAGGGTAGGATTCCTTACAGTGTACTCTACACACAAAATGGCCTTGGTATCCATGACTTCATAGTGCCTACACAAGACCATGCTAATAGGAGGAAAAGGTAATCACATGAAAATAAAAGAGAGACTTTTGATTGAAAGGGGGAGGGGATATGGAATTTCATAGGTGAAAGTGGACGAACGGAGGGATTTACCATGGGTTATTGTCTACAATTACTTAAGTTATCAATAAAAAAAAAATTTACAAAGAAGAAAGAAAAGAAAAAAAGAAAGCCAGGCATGGTGGCACATGCCTTTAATCCCAGCACTCAGGAGGCAGAGGTAGGAGGATCACTATGAGTTCAAGACTACATAGTGAATTCCAGGTCAGCCTGGACTAGAGTGAAACCCTACCTTGAAAGAAAGAAAGCCAGCTTTCTCTTCTTGCTCTAGCCCAGGATGACCTGGAATTCACTATGTAGTCTCAGGATGGCCCAGGCCACCATCCTGTGCTAGGATTTAAGGCATGAGCCACGCCACCGAGCTCCTATCATTTTTTATTTATTTATTTGAGAGCGACAGAGAGAGAGAGAGAGAGTCTCATGTATTGCAGACTGGTCTCAAATTTGCTATACAGCTAAGGATAGACTTAAACTCCTCCTGCCTCTGCCTCTTGAGTACTGGGATTATAGGCATGTACCACCACACTTGGCTACTGAAGAACAAGGGATTAAAGCTGGGTTGTTGTTTTTTTTTTTTAAATATTTTTTGTTCATTTTTTATTTATTTATTTGAGAGTGACAGACAGAGAGAAAGACAGATAGAGGGAGAGAGAGAGAATGGGTGCGCCAGGGCTTCCAGCCTCTGCAAACGAACTCCAGACGCGTGCGCCCCCTTGTGCATCTGGCTAACGTGGGACCTGGGGAACCGAGCCTCGAACCGGGGTCCTTAGGCTTCACAGGCAAGCGCTTAACTGCTAAGCCATCTCTCCAGCCCAAAGCTGGGGTTTTGTACATGCTAGATAAGCATTTTCCCAAATGAGCTTCATCCCTAGCCCTTAATTAAAAAAAAAAAAAAATTGGGCTTGAGAGATGGCTTACAGGTTAAGGCACTTGTCTGGTAAGTCTAAGGACCCAGGTTCAATCCGCCAGTACCCACATAAGCCAGATGCACAAGGTGGCACATGTTTCTGGAGGTTTTTTTGCTATGGCTGGAGGCCCTCGGCAGGGATATGATGGGCTTTCCTTACACTCTACTGGGTAGCCATCATTTCCATGAACTTAGATCCCTGGATTCAGGTGCAGTCAGCTAGGTGGCTCCACTCCAAATTTTTTCTTTATCTCCCAATAATTAATGTGTTTTTATTCAGGTGTGGCAGTACACACCTTTAATCCCAGCATTTGAGAGGCTGGCAAGAAGTAGTATCAAACTCTCTTTCACATTCTATTTCTCATTAAACTTTCTATATATCTACCTGTATGTATATATAAATGAGACTCCATGATGTCCCACTTTATTCATCTTTTTTTCCACCTAACATTAATCACTGTCATTTGTCTGGGGTCCAAGATGTGGCCAGTAAGAGACCTTTCAGGTTGACACTTGGTGTGGTTCTAACACCCCCATCAAGTCTTTGGGATTCCTTGCTTTGGGGAACAAGATACACCAAGGTAGTCTAGTACTCTGTAAGTCCCATCCTTAAAATTAGTCATTTCAAGAAGACTGGCTCTTTTCAGTGGTATAATGACAGCTTTGTGTTCCTATTAAAAAAGGAGAGGAGGGCTGGAGAGATGGCTTAGCAGTTAAGCGCTTGCCTGTGAAGCCTAAGGGTCCTGATTCAAGGCATGAATGCCCAGGACCCACGTTAGCCAGATGCACAAGGGGGTGCACACATGTGGACTTCATTTGCAGTGGCTAGAAGCCCTGGCACACCCATTCTCTCTCTTTCTATCTGCCTCTTCCTCTCTCTGTCTGTCACTCTCAAATAAATAAATAAATAATAACAACAAAAAAAAAAAAAAGAATAGAGGGACAAGCCAGGCATGGTGGCGCACACCTTTAATCCCAGAACGAGTTTCTGGTGTTATTTGCAGTGTCAAGAGGCCCAGGAGCGCAGGCACAGGGAGGCAGAGGAAGGAGGATCACTGTGAGTTCAAGGCCACCCTGAGACTACATATAGTTAATTCCAGGTCAGCCTGGACCAGAATGAGACCCTACCTTGAAAAAAAAAAGAGAGAGACATAATGTGGTAAGAAAATCAAAATATTGCCTGTGGGGGTCTATATATAAATATGACACCAGAGGGGAACCAGTAGAAGGGGTGGAAGAACAAGTGTGGTAAAGAGGGCAGAAATATGAGCAAAGTATATATATATATATATATATATATATATATATATATATATATATATATATATATAGCCACGTATATATATAATAAAATGAAGCCCATTATTTTATGTTTTGTCTCCCACTGGATTTATTGAGTTGTTTCATCTTCATCCATTGCTATAAAAAAATGCAAATTAGGGTGCTGGAGAGATGGCTTAGTGGTTAAGCACTTGCTTGTGAAGCCAAAGGACCCTGGTTCAAGGCTTGATTCCCCAGGACCCACGTAAGCCAGATCCACAAGGTGTGGCATGCATCTGGAGTTCGTTTTCAGTGGCTGGAGGTCCTGGCATGTCCATTCTCTCTCATTCTCTCTCTGTCTGTCACTTTCAAATAAATAAATAAACATAAAAATGCAAATTAAAACTACTTTAAGGGCTGGAGAGATGGTTCAGTGATTAAGGCACTTGCCTGCAAAGCCTAAGGACCTGGGTTCAATTTCCAAGTACTCACATAAAACCAGATGCACAAAGTGGCACATGTGTTTGGAGTTTGTTTCACAGGCATGCTCATTCCCCCCCCCCACACACACACTATCTTTCTTTTCTCATAAATAACTAAATAAATATCTTAAAAATAAAACTACTATTGAGGGCTGGAGAGATGGATTAGCAGTTAAGACGCCTGCCTACAAAACCAAAGGACCCAAGTTTGACTCCCTGATACCCACATAAAGCCCAATGCACTAAGTAGTGCATGCATCTGGAGTCCATTTGTAGCAAGGTGGGCCAGACATGGTAGTACACACCTTTTAATTCCAGCACTCAGGAGGCAGAGATAGGATTGCTGTGAGTTTGAGGCCAGCTGGAGACTGCATAGTGAATTCCAGGTCAGTCTGAGCTAGAATGAGACTGCCTCGGACCTCCCCTACCTCCCAAAAAAGAAAAGATAAACAAATCAAATAACAATAAATGATAAATTCTAATGAGGTTAGGGGAAAAGAGGAATCCTTCTGCACTGTTGGTGAGAATGTAAAGTGGTGCAGCCATTGTACAAATCAGTGGGGAGATTCCTGAGATAGCAAAAAATAGATCTGCCATACAGCTCAGCTATGGCATATACGGAATTCTTTAGAGATACTTGTTTATCGTTGTCATCCGTGTTATTGTTGCTGTGTTCACAATAGTGAGGAAATAGAACAAGCCTAGATACCCAGCACTTTACGAATGGACAATGACAATGTGGTACACATACACAATGGAGTTTTATTCCACTGTTAAGAAAAGTGAAATTGGGCCTGAGGAGATAGGTCAGCGGTTAAAGGAGCTTGCTTACAGAGTTTGTTAGCCTGGGTTTGATTTCCCAGAACCCACATAAAGCTAGATGCCAAAGCAGCACATGCCTCTGAAGTTCACTTGCATGGCAAAAAGCTCTGGCACACCCATATTCTGTCTCTCTGTGTCTGTCTGTCTGTCTGTCTATCTCTCTCTCTCTCCCTCTCTGTTTCTCAAATAAATGCACAAAAATACTTACTAAAAAGTGAAATTAGGCCTGGGGAGATAACTGAGTGGTTATAGGTGCTTGCTACCAAAGCTTGCTGCTATTTTTGATTCACCAATTCTCATGCAAAGCCAGGTGCACAGAGTGGCACATGATTCTGGAGTTCATTTGCAGTGGCTGGAGGCCCTCGCACACTCATATTCTCTCTCTCTTTCTCGCTCCTTACAAGTACAATTTAAAAACAATTTTAAGTTTGGGAAGAGGTTCTCTGTGAGGATGGATAATGCTCTGCCCAGAAGCCATAGATTGTTATAAGAAAATTTCAGTGCCAGGTGTGAGATACCTTCCAGCAAGTTGTTGGTCAGCGAGATCTCTGATACCCCCAACAATACAGGCTATGGCCTAGGCCTGTGGTTGCCTACAAGTGCTAGATATTAAGATCCTTTTGTTTTGAAAACACCACAGGATTAGGCTGCAGGTTTCTGAGAAATTAACCTGGAGCTGAGCTGGAAGACTTTTCCCTGTACACTAGCTGTCAAGGTGCTGGAAAGAGCTATGCAGCTTGCTGGTAGAGAAAAGTTATTAGTCTTGACCAACAGTGGACTCTGAAAGCTTTATGGGTGGCCAGGCAGACAAAATGTTCCAACTGGTACAATGGTGACATGTCCTTTGTGGGAGAAACTGTTCTCTGATTGGATTTGCTGCCCACTCCATAGGAGGGAATTCATGCCTGGTACTGAAAATCTAATCAAAAGTCTATGTCTGGGGAGGTCACAAACCCGAGGAGGAAAGAAGCTACTACTACTGTTTGGCTAAATAGATGTAGTACGGTGTGGTGGTTTGATTCAGGTGTCCTCCATAAGCTTATGTGTGCTGAGTGGTAGGTCCCCAGCTGGTGGCAATTTGGGAATTGGAGCCTTCTGGAGGCAGTGTATTGCTGGGGGCAGGCTTACAGGTATTGAGTTGGATAAGTTTTGGTGTCAACTTGATCTGTTTAGGAATCCACAGACATTCCTCTTGGGTGGGTCTCTAAGGTTGCTTCTGGGAAGGATTAACTAAAGGAGGAAGTCCTTCCTCCAGAGTGGGTGGCCCCTCTTGGAGGGGGGTTTTATCTAAGGAAGCTCTGAAGAAAAGAATCTCTCAGGCCTCAGGTGGCTCCTTGGATCCCAGCACTTCTGCTGGTGCATGCCTTTGGTTCCAGCCCTCAGGAAGCTGAGATTGGAGGATTGCCATGAGTTTGAGGCCAGCCTGGGCTACAGAGTGAGTTCTAGGTCAGTCTTCACTAAGATGAGACCCTGATTCAAAAACACAAAACAAGGGGTTGGGAAGATGGCTCAGTGGTTAAAAGTACTTGCCTGAAAAAAAAAACAGGGTTCAATTCCCCAGCCACCCACATTAGCTGGTTGCAAAGAGAAGCACAAGTTTCAGGTGTTTATTTGCAGTGTCAAGAGGCCCAGGAGCACAGGCACAGGGAGGCAGCGGTAGGAGGATCTGCAGTCGAGGCCACCCTGAGACTACATACTGAATTCCAGGTCAGCCTGAACTAGAGAGAGACCCTACCTCAGGAAACAAAAACAAAAAGAATCTCTCTTCCTCCAACCTGACTGGCTGCCAGTGCTGCTGGCTGCCTTCCAACACAGATGAAGACCAGCATAGACTGTAGACCAGCGTGCACTGAAGACTGGCAACTCTCCAGGAAGCCTCCAGGCCTTCAGTGCTGGATTGGGAATGTTTAGGCATCCAGCCTTATGTACTGAGCAGCTACCAGGTTCCTTGACTCTCAGGCCCACAAACTGCTGTTATTAGACTGTTGTAAGCTAATCCAATAATATCCCTTTTATTTATTTAAAAAACAATTTTTGTTTATTTTTACTTATTTGAGAGTGATAGACAGAAAGAGAAAGAGGGAGGGAGGGAGAGAGAGAGAATGGGCGTGCCAGGGCCTCCAGCCACTGCGAACAAACTCCAGATACGTGCAACCCCTTGTGCATCTGGCTAATGTGGGTCCTGGGGAATCAAGCCTCGAACTGGGGTCCTTAGGCTTCAAAGGCAAGTGCTTAACTGCTAAGCCATCTCTCCAGCACAAATTCCCTTTTAATACAATTAATTCTATGGGTTCTGTTCTTCTAGAGAATCCTACCTAACTAATACAGGTGTTATACCTAGCTCCCCTTTGCCAGTATTTGGCACACACTCCTGCTGCTGTTGTCCATCTAATGCTGGTCAGGAGGTCCTGTCTACCCTCTGCTCATACCATAGTTTTCCCCTACCACCATGGAGCTGCCCCTCGAGTCTGTAAGCCAAAATAAACTCTTTCCTCCCACAAGCTGCCCTTGGTCAGGGTTCTTTGTGTCAGTAATGTGAAGCTGACTATAATATACACCTACCAAATTGCTTTTAAATATTTATTTTAATGCTCATATATTAATGCCTCTCTTACTTTTGGTTAGAGGGTATTCTTTTTTCAAATGGTGGTGACTACCAGGGTCAAAACTCATTAAAGTGCTGAGAGGACAATGGAGCATTTAGCACTAAGTGAGACATCTCTATCTCATCTCCGAGGCTCAAAGACCATTGTGGGTGAAGTGGTGGATGAATGTAAGAGGCAAAGAAAGGGAAGAGTGCTTTGCCATACTGTCTTCCAAACATTAAGTAGCAGTTGCATTCATGACTTTACAGTGGCTGATACTATGTACACAAGACCTGAATAATATGAGGACAAACAAAATGATGACCTCAAAATAGCTGAGGGATGGGCTGGAAAGATGGCTTAGCAGTTAAACACTTGCCTGTGAAGCCTAAGGACCTGCGTTCAAGGCCCTATTCCCCAGGATCACATTAGCCAGATGCACAAGGGGGCACACGCGTCTGGAGTTCATTTGCAGTGGCTAGAGGCCCTGGCACACCCATTCTCTGTATATATATCTGCCTCTTTCTCTGTCTGTTGCTCTCAAATAAGTAAATAAAAATAAACAAAAAATAGCTGAGGGAGTACTTAGAAAGAAGATAGCATTTAGTGGAGAAAGGAGAGGGAGAGGAGGAGAAAGAGGGTGGTGGGAAGAAATTATTGAGTGGAGGTTGTCCATGAAAAGTTTTAAAGTGGGGGCTGTAGAGATGGCTCAGCAGTTAAAAGTTCTTGCTTGCAAAGTGTGTGACCTGAGTTCAGTTCCTATGTGAAGCCAGATACACAAAGTGGTGCATGGGTCTAGAGTTTGTTTACAGTGACAGGAGGCCCTGAGGCACCCATACTCACTCTCTCTGTCAGCCTCTTTCTCTCTCTCTCTCTCTCTTGCTCTCTCTCAAATAAATAAAAAAATATTTTTTAAAGTTAAAAGATGGGGATATGAAGAAATTTAATTAAAAAATGGGAATATGGACTGGAGAGATAGCTCAATGGTTAAAGCACTTGCCTACAAAGCCTAACAACCTGAGTTAAATTCCCCAGGACTCACATAAAGCCAGGAACACAAAGTGGCACATGCATCTGGAGTTCATTTGCAGTGGCTAGAGGTTCTGGTGTGCCCATTCTATACGTCTGTCTCTCTTCTCTCTGCTTGCAAATAAATAAAATAAAATAAAAATGGAAATATAACCAAATAGCAATATGTTCATGTATTAAAGTTCTCAATTAAAAACATTTTTTTGAGGTAGGGTCTCACTCTAGCCCAGGCTGACCTGGAATTCATTATGGAATCTCAGGGTGGCCTCGAACTCAGGGCAATCCTCCTACCTCTGCCTCCCGAGTGCTGGGATTAAAGGCGTGTGCCACCAAACCCAGCGGTTTAAAAATAATTTTATAAAAGAAATATTTTGGGCTGGAGAGATGGGTCAGCAGCAAAGGTGCTTGGCTGCAAAGCCTAAGGACCCAGGTTTGATTCCCAACATAAAGCCAGATACCCAAGGTAGCACATGCATCATCTGGAGTTTGTTTGCAGCAGCTGGAGGCCCTGGCATGTCCTTGCTCTCTCTCACTCTCTCTCTCTCTCTCTGCTTACAAATAACTTAATTAGTTAAATATTTTTTTAAAAAAATTTAATTGGGAGGTAGACCCTACCTTTAAAAAAACAATAAATAAATTAGAGTTGCTTGTGTGGCAATGGATGACAATGGATTCAGGGCTTATTTACTGGAGCATCAGCAACTTATCACTACTGACTAGTCCTCGGAAGAACATGAGGCCCTCTCCCCAGCCACCACTAACTGCCCAGAGCTACTCTGAGAGGAATGGGATTTCTTGAGCCCTTCTGTATCCATGATGGAATGTTGACAGGCTTAGTCTTGTGCAGGAAAGCTGCTGTGAGTTCATGAGTGTCCAGAAGACAGCACTCCTACCCATCCTCAAGACTTGCATTCTTGTTGCCCTCTCTTCCATAATGTTCCCTAGCCTTCAACGGGGTGATATAAATATCCCATTTAGAGTAGCCATATTTCTAAACAAAGAAGCACATGCATATTTTCTAGTTTAATTTAGTCAGAGACAGTAATGCCTGGGCTTGAACCCAGGACCTGACACATGCTAGGCAGGCATTATGCCCCTGAGTTATCACCCCAACCCCCACCCAAGATATATATATTCTTTTTTTTTTTTTTTTCCCAAGGCAGAGTCTCACTCTAGCTCAGGCTGACCTGGAATTCACTATGTAGTCTCAGGATGGCCTCAAACTCACAGCGATCCTCCTACCTCTATTTCCCGAGTCCTGGGATTAAAGGGGTGTGCTACTACCATGCCTGGCAAGAGTTATATTTTTAAGGCATAAGAAACAAAGCTGACTAAAAGAACATGCAAAATGCCTAATGCCTGCCTAGAGCTACTAAGCGAGTTCCAGGTCAGCCTGGGCTAAAGTGAGACCCTACCTCGAAGACCAAAATAAATAAATAAATAAACTTTATTGTGTTTATGTATTATAAGAAATTGCAGTGCCATTTTTATTAGGCAAGTGTTCTACACCTGAGCTACATCCCTAGCTCTGAAAATAAATGTTCTAAATCTGGCATGGTGGCTCATGCCTTTAATCCCAACACTCTGGAGGCTGGGGTAGGAGGATTGCCATGAGCTTAAAGCCAGCCTGGAGATATAGAATGAAATTTCAGGTCAGCCTGAGCTAGAGTGAAACCCTACTTTGAACCACAAAAAAAAAAAAAAAAGAAAAAAGAAAAAGAAAAATGTTTTTAGGCCTTGAAATAAATCATAATAAATAAATAAATAAATCATAACAGGAAAGACAAACACCTGGCATGGCATGGTATGTGTGTGTGTGTGTGTGTGTGTGTTTATAATCCCAATACTAGGAATCAGAGAAAGTAAAGTCCTTGAGGCTCAATAGCCACCCAATCCAGTGTATTTGGTGAGTTTTGGTCATTAAGAAAACCTCTTCTTCTTTTTTTTTTTTTTTTTTTAAGGGTAGACAGTAACAAAGGAATACACACACACACACACACACACACACACACACACAAATAGGCCAGTATGAAATCCTTTCACTAATGAAAGTATGTTAGCTGTCATGGCATTCTTGTCTCTGCTTATCAGAGAAAAATTTGGGGGTCTGTTTTGAAGGCACTTTATAGTTCTTAAGTCATCAGCTGAATAAATGAATATCTTTTTTATAACAAATGAGTATCTTTAAAGAGATATTCATGGTCTTTCCTATGGCCTATGAGTTTCCAAAGAAAATATGAGAGTAAGTTTAAGTTTTCCTCAGTTCTCTCTTCATGATTTACAGTTACATTGTAAGAACAATTTTATTTTATTTGGGTTTTCAAGATAAGAACAATTTTTCATTAATGCCTTAAAATATTTCTTAAAAAGCTGAGTACAGCTAGGAGTGGTGGCGCACGCCTTTAATACCAGCACTCTGGGGGCAGAGGTAGGAGGATCGCTGTGAGTTCGAGAGGCCACCCTGAGAATCCATAGTGAAATAGTGAATTCCAGGTCCACCTGGGCAAGAGTGATACCCTACCTCAAAAAACCAAAAAAGAAAAAAAAAATACAAATAACAAGCAGTGATGCCACATTGAAATACAAATTACTCAACACAGTTGGAGTAACCATTAACATTGCCTGATATTTCTCAATAGGGACTCAATTTATATATATATTATTTTGAGACAATACAACTGTATGAGATACTAAAATAATAACAAACACAGATACAAACTTGATATATTAAAAATAAAGAAAGCAGCCAGGTGTGGTGGTGCACACCTCTAATCCCAGCACCCAGGAAGCAGAGGTAGGAGGATCACTGTGAATTCGAGGCCACCCTGAGACTACATAGTGAAAAAAATAAACCAACTGTGGTAGTTGGAATGTGTGCCCCTCCCCATAGGCTCAGATGCTTTACTTAGCTTGTAACTTAGATCTCCAGCCACCTAACTGGAAGAGGTGTCACTGGGAGGTGGATCCTAGAGTACAGCTTTAAGGTGTGTTTGGGGGCAGGTCTGACTTCTAGCCCAAAGTATGAGCTCTGGTGGGGACCCTGCTCTTTACTGCTGGTTGGTTTTGGTGTTTGCTGGCTGGTGATGTTTTCTCTGCTTGCATGGATGGAAGCAGCTTCTTCTGTCACTGATGGAACTTCCCCTTGTATCTGTAAACTTGACATAAAGCCCTTCTTCCCCTAATCTGTATCTAGTTTGGATGTTCATTCCAGCAACCAGAAACTGACACTGTGATGGTTAAGTTTTGTTGTCAACTTGACGTGTTTAGGAATCCACAGACATTCCTCATGAGTGGGGCTCTGAAGTTGGTTCCAGGAAAGATGAACTGAAGGAGGATGTCCTTTCCCCAGAATGAGCCCTCCCCCAGAGTGGGTAGCCCCTATTGGATGTAGGGGGGGCTTATTAAGGAGGCTCTGGGAAAAAAAGAAACCCTTCCTCCCACCTGGCAACAATGTTGCTTGCTGCCTTCCAGTGTGAACTGCAGACAAACATGGACTGCAGCTATTGGGTTCCTTGACTCTCAGGCCTACAGATTGATTGGACTGCCTTAGGCTAAGCCAATAAACTTTCTTTTAATACAATTCATTCTGTTCCTCTAGAGAACCCTGATTAATACAAACACCAACCAAACAACAAACACACTAATAAAGCAGTAAAACTGAGGTCATTTTCTGCATTATGAAGTTATTTCTTTACAACTATGATATCTTTTTAAAACTTTTTACACTTTCCATATACTTTTTAAACTAATTTATTTTTATGTATTTATTTAAGAGAGAGAGAGGAAAAAGAGACACATAGGGAGATAAAGAATGGGCATGCCTTGGCCTCCAGCCACTACAAATAAACTCCAGACACATGCACCACCCTGTGAATCTGGCTTATATGGGTTCTGGGGAATTGAGCCTGGTTCCCTTGGCTTTGCAGGCAAATGCCTTAACTGCTAAGCCATCTCTCCAGCCCGAAATTTTTTTTATTGACAATTTCCATACTTATAGACAATAAACCATGATGACTCCCTCCCTTCACCCCCTTTCCCTTCATAAATCCACGCTCCATCATATCCCCTTCCTCTCTCAATCAGTCTCTCTTTTCTTTTATGTTATCACCTTTTCCTCCTAATATGAGGGTCTTGTGAAGGTAGTGCTAGGTGCTGATGAGGTCATGGATATTGAAACTAATTTTTCTCTGTTTGAAGTCTATCCAGTCTGATATTAGGATAGAAACACCTGCTTGTTTTTTCAGCCCATTTGCTTGAAATACCATTTTCCATCCTTTTACTATTCTAAGATAGTGTCTGTCTTTTACCAAAAGGTGAGTTTCTTGGAGGCAACAAAGAGAAGGATCCTGCCTTTTAATCCAGCCTACATCCTGTGTCTTTCGCTTGAGGCATTGATGTCATTGATATTAAGAGTTATTATTAGCCGGGCGTGGTGGCGCACGCCTTTAATCCCAGCACTTGGGAGGCAGAGGTAGGAGGATCGCCATGAGTTCAAGGCCACCCTGAGACTACAGAGTTAATTCCAGGTCAGCCTGGACCAGAGTGAGACCCTACCTCAAAAAAACAAAAAAAAACAAAAAAGAAAAAAAAAAAAAGAGTTATTATTGAGCCATGTTTATTGCCACTCTATTCACAGTAGCTAGGAAATGGAATCATCCTAAATGTCCCTTAACCAATGAATAGATAATTAAGATGTGGTGCATTTATAAAGTGGAATTCTATTCAGCAGAAAGAAAAATGAAATTATGAAATTTGCAGGAAAATGAATGGATCTGGAAAGGATTATACTAAGTGAGGTAACCCAGACCCAGAAACCCAAATGTCATATGTTTTCTCTCATATGTGTATCTTAGTTACAAATGTTCAGACTTGTGGGTGAGTTGGAGTGAAAATCAGTAGCAGAGGCACCAGTACACTAGAAAAGGACTATAATGGAGGGAGGAAAGGAGTAGACTTAAGGAGATAGTGCTATATATGTAAGTAGATAGACAGATTATTGCAAGTGGAATGGCCCAAGTGAGGTCAGGAGAAGAGATTGAGTAAAAGGAATGTGGAGGAGTGGTAATCAAAATTCAGGATATTGTGAATAAGCCACATGATAACCCAGAAGCCATAGACTGTTACTCAAAAAATTTTAGTGTCAGGGTGGGATACCGTCCAGTGAGTTGTTGGCCATGGAAGTCCCTGATGCCCCAAAACATTACAGGCCATTGCCAAGGCTTCCCAGGTTTCCCACCAGGAATAGATGATAAAACCCTATTGAGGAAGACTCCACATGCCTGGGCTGCAAGGTCACCAAGAAATCAAACTGGAGCTAAGCTGAAAACTTTCTCCTGGTAGACCAGCTGACAGAAAGCTGGAAAAAGCTGCACTGCATACAGCCTTATGGGAGACAGAAGCCATCAGTCGTGAAAACAATTTATACTGCAAGCCTCAAGTTTGGCCAGCCAGTCCAAATGAGCCAACAGGTACAATACTGGCATATTTGTTATGGGGGAAATCAACTACTCTAATTGGACTAGAAATCTGCTCTATGGGAGGTAATACATGTCTGGGACTGAAAACCTAATCAAAAGCCTATGGTTGGGAACTTCCAGGTAAGATGGTGGCATAGGAACCACACCAAACCAGCCTAGGGAGGAATTTAAGCAAATCCCCAGCAAAATATACTCTTCTTCTGAAAAGTGAAGGAGTATACATTATTGTTAGACACAATGGAGAAGCCAGACAGACCAAGATTAACCAGAAAGTAGGAAAATGGCCACAGTCCCACTGAGGCACTCGTGGCCAACAATCCACGATCTGCACTCCGTGCACCCACATATTGCTGCCCTGCCAGGTGCTCCAGGTGGCAGCAGATTTTTTAACTTCATCAGCCTTCTTGAAAAGTTAAGAAATCTGAAGGAAAGAGAACTGAGATCAACTAAAGAGCTACTGAAAGTGAAAGCAACTCCAGAAGTCTGAACTTGAATGATGATAATACACATACCAAAACTTTTGGGACACAATGAAGGCAGTCCCAAGAGGGAAATTTATAGCTCTAAGTGCATATATTAAGAAATTAGAGGGCTGGGGAGATGGCTTAGTGGTTAAGCGCTTGCCTATGAAGCCTAAGGACCCCGGTTCGAGGCTTGATTCCCCAGGACCCACATTAGCCAGATGCACAAGGGGGCGCACGCATCTGGAATTCATTTGCAGCGGCTGGAGGCCCTGGTGCACTCATTCTCTCTCTCTCTCTGCCTCTTTCTCTCTCTGTCTGTCGCTCTCAAATAAATAAATTAAATTAAAAAAAAAAGAAATTAGAGTTAAAAATAAATAATTTAATGCTTCACCTTAAGGCCTTAGAAAAAGAAGAACAAGGGACACTAAAAATCAGAAGATGAGAAGAAATAAATATTAGGGCAGAAATTAATGAAATAGAAACCAAAAAAAGAAAAATATCCAAAGAATCAATAAAACAAAAAATTGGTTCTTTGAAAGAATAAACAAAATTGATAAACCTTTAGCAAATTTGACCAGAAGAAAGAGAGAAGAAACAAAAATCAATAAAATTAGAGATGAAAAAGGTACCATTACAACAGATACCAAAGAAATTCAGACAATCATAAAGACATACTTTAAGAATATATGTGTCTCTAAGTTTGAAAATCTGAAAGAAATGATTTCCTTGATTCATATGACCTACCAAAATTAAGTCAAGATGAGATAAACCATTTAAGCATATCCCAAAATAATAAAAAGCTATTTATGACAAACATACAGCCAACATAACACTAAATAGGGAAAAACTTGAAGCTTTTCCACTAAATTCAGGAACAAGACAAGGTTGTCCACTGTCCCACTTTTATTTAATATAGTACTAGAAGTCTTAGCTATAGTAATAAGGCAAGAGACACTCATAAAAGGGATACACATTTGAAAGGAAGAGATCAAGTTATCATTATTTGCAGACGATATGATTCTCTACATAAAGAACCTTAGAGATTCTACCAGCAAACTATTAAAGCTGATAAAAACTTTTAGCAATGTAGCAGGATACAAAATAAACATACAGAAATCAGTAGCTTTCCTATATACTAACAACAAACATGCAGAGGATAAAGTCAGGGAATCTCTCCCATTCATAATTGCCTCAAAAAAATAAATAAATAAAGTACTTTTGAATAAACTTAACTAAGTAAGTGAAGGGTCTCTACAATGAGAACTTTAAAACACTCAAGTGAGAAATTTCAGAAGACAAAGAAATGAAAAGACATTCCATGTTCTTGGATTGGAAGAATCAATATTGTGAAAATGTCAATCTTACCAAAAGCAATCTACACATATAATGCAGTCCCCATTAAAATTCCAGTGGAATTCTTCACAGGAATAAAAAAAAATCCTAAAATTCATTTGGAAGCACAAAAAACCTCAAATAGCCAAACCAATTTTGAGGAACAAAAATAAGCTGGTGGTACCACCATACTAGATTTTAAGCTATATTACAAAGCCAAGTAACAAAAACAGCATGGTACTGGCACAAAAACAGACATGTAGATCAATGGAACAAAATAGAGGACCCAGATGTTAATCCAGGCAGCTACAGCCAGCTGATTTTTGACAAAGTGCCAAAAATATTCACTGGAGAAATGACAGCCTCTTCAACAAGTGGTGCTGGGAAAACTGGATTTCTATATGTAGAAAGATGAAAATAGATCCTTATCTTTCTCCAGGCACAAGAATTAAATCCAAGTGGATCAAGGACCTTATATCAGACATGAAACTCTGAAATTAGTAGAGGAAAAGGTAGGGGAAATCCTTCAACATATTGGCATAGGTAATGATTTTCTGAATATAACCCCAATTGTTCAGCAAATAAAACCACTAATCAGCCACTGGGATCTCATGAAATTACAAAGCTTTTGTACAGCAAAAGACCCTGCAAACAGAACAAAGAGACAACCTACATAATGGGAGAAAATCTTTGCCAGCTACACATCTGAAAGAGGATTAATATCCAAAATATACAAAGAACTCAAAAAACAGAACAATAAGAAATCAAACAACCCAATCAAAAAAAAATGGGCTATGGAACTAAATAGAGGATTCTCCTCACAAGAAATACAAATGGCATATACACATCTAAAAAAGTGTTCTACATCCTTAGCCATCACAGAAATGCAAATTAAAACTACCTTGAGATTCCATCTCTCTCCTATCAGAATGGCTACCATCAAAAAAAAAAAAAAAAAAAAGACAATAAATGTTGGCAAGGATGTAGTAAAAGGGGAACCCTTCTATACTGTTGATGGGAATGTAATCTGGTACAGCCATTGTGGAAATCAGTGTGAAGGTTCTTGAGACATCTAAAAATAGATTTGCGGGGGAGGGAGGGAATTACCATGGGTTTTTTTTTTTTTTATAATCATGGAAAATGTTAATAAAAATTTAAAAATTAAAAAAATAAAATAAAATAAAAATTGATTTGCCATATGATCCAGCTATAGCACTTCTACGCATATATCCTAATGACACTTCTCACTACCTTAGAGATACTTGCACAACCATGTTTATTGCTGCTCTATTCACAATGGCTCAGTGGAACCAGCCCAGATGTCCATCCACAGATGAATGGATAATAAAGATGTGGTACATCTACACAATGGAGTTCTTCTCAGCAGTGAAGAAAAATAAAGTTATGAAATTTGTAGGAAAATGGATGGATCTAGAAAGAATTATACAAACTGAGGTAACCCAGGCCCAGAAAGCCAAACATTGCATGTTCTGTCTCATATGTGGATCCTAGCTACAAATTTATAGACTTGTATGTGATCTAGAACTAAAAATCAGTAGAAGAGGCCCATAGTTAGAAAAAGGCTATAAGGGAGGGAGGAGAGGGAAGGTCTTAAGGGGATGATATTGTATATAAGCAAAGAGGACAGATTGTAGGGAGGGGAAAGGCCTATGCAAAGTCAGGGGAAGAGATTTTATAAAAGAAAGGTAAGGGGGAGGGTCAGTCAAAATTCAAGATATTCTGAATAAGACATATGAAAATCTACTGTCTTGAATAATGGCACATCCAGAAGCCATATATTGTTACTAGAACATTTTTAGTGCCAGGGTTGGGATACCTTCCAGTGAGTTGTTGTCCAGGGAGGTCCCTGCTACCTCAACATTCTAGGCTATTGTCAAGACCATTGGTTTCCCATGAGAAAGAGGTGGTAAAACCCTATTGCTGAAGACTTCACATGCATGAGCATCAGAGTCACTGAGAAATCAAGCTGGTGCTGAGCAGAAAACCTTCTCCCTGTAGCCCAGCCAACTCAAATCTGAAGAAAAGCTGCACTTTATGCAGCCTTATGGGAGACCGAAGTCATCAGCAGTGAAAACAGTGGACACTGGAAGCCTCAACTTTGTTCAGACAGGCCAAATGACTGAACAAGTCCAATAGTGGCATGTCTGCTCTGGAGGAAACCAACTGCTCTCTAATTAGGCTGAAGGCCCTCTCTATGGGAGGGAATACATGCCTGATACTGCAAACCTAATCAAAAGCCTATGGCAGGGGAGGTCATGAGCCTTAGCAGTATAAAGCCTGTTCTTATCAGTATAAATGCATATATTACTCCCACCAAATTGCCCTGAAAGCACTACACTTAATGTTCATGCTCATATATTAATGCTACTCTCACTTCTGGTTAGAGAAGCTTCTTTTGTCAGATGGCAATGACCACTGGAATGACTCAAAAGGCAGCATAGTGCTGAGAAGAAGGGGTGGAGGAATATCCAGCACTAAAACATCTCTATCATACCCTCCAAGGGTCAGGATCCATTGCAAAAGAGGTGGCAGAAAGAATGTAAGAGCCAAAGGAAGGGTATCACTCCTTACATACAACTGTCTGGACAGAATTTGACCTCAATATCCAAGACCTCACAGTGCCTAGCGATACCTACACAAGACCCTCATAATAGGAGAAAAAGATCATGACATCAAATTAAAAGAGAGACTAATGGAGAGAGGGAGGATATAAGACGGAGAGCAGAGTGATAAAGGGGAAAGTGGGGGAGGGAAGGAAAATACCATGGTTTGTTTTCTGTAAGTATAGAAGTTATATATATATAAAATTTTTTAAAGCCTGTGGTAGGGGAGGTCATAAGCACTAGGAGTGTAATGCCTGCTCTTGTCTGGCTAAATGCACATATTATGCTGACCAAACTCCCCTGTAAGCACTTTTCTTAATGTTAATACCTATATATTAATGCTACTCTCACTTTTGGTTAGAGAAACTTCTCTTTTCAGATGACAGTGACCAGGGGGATGACCCAAAAGGCACCATAGTGCTGAGAAGACATGACAGAGGAGTGCTCAGCACTGAAACAACTCTATCACACCTTCTAAGGCTCAGAGTCTATTGTGGAAGAAGTGGCAGAAAGAATGTAAGAGCTGACAGAAGGGTAGTGTTGCAGTCAGGTTCGCATTGATGGTAGAAATCACCCAACCTAGAGCAGCTTGTGGGAAAAAGAGGCTTATTTTGGCTTACAGGCTCAAGGGGGAAGCTCCATGATGGCAGGGAAAATGATGGCATGAGCAGAGGGTGAGATCACCCCCTGGCCTACATTAAGGTAGACAACAGGAACAGGAGAGTGTGTCAAACACTGGCAAGGGGAAAATGGCTATAACACACATAACTCCATCCCCAACAATACGCTCTCTCCAGGAGGCAAAAATAATTCCCAAATCTCCATCAGCTGGGAACCTAGCATTCAGAACACCTAAGTTTACGGGGGACACCTGAATCACACTACCACAGGTAGGTCTGCTTGCAATGCAATCGACCAGACAAGAATTGGCCTTGATATTCAAGACCTCACAGTGCCTAACACTATCTTCACAAGACCTTCATAATAGGAGGAAAAGATTATGATATCAAAACAAAAGAGAGACTAATGGAGAGAGGGAGGGGATATGATGGCATGTGGATTTGTGAAGGGGAAAGTGGTGGAGGAGGAGAATTATCATGGTTTATTTTCTGTAAGTATGGAAGCTGTCAATAGAAAAGGAAAAATGGAAAAAAAAGTAAAAAAGAGTTATTATTGAAAGGTGGATATTTATTCTTGCCATTTGTCTTGCTTTATATTGTTTCCTGTTTTCCCTTTATGCTCTTATATTATGTATTGTTTGAGTATGGTTTACTTTTTTCCTGTTTCCTCATGTGTGTGGTTTCCTTTTTCTTCATCATGAAGGATCCCTTCAAGTATTTTCTATAAAACTTGCTAGTGGTCATATATTCCTTTAGTGTGTTTTTTGTTTTTCTTTTGGTTTTTTGTTTTTTTCTTGTGGAATGTCTTTATTTCATCATCAATTTGGATGGATAGCTTTGCTGGATAAAGAAACCTTGGTTGACAGCTGTTAACTTTTAGAACTTGGCATACATCACTCCAAGCCCTTCTGGTTTTTAAGGTTTATGTTGAGTAATCTGCTGTTATCCTGGTGGGCTTCCCTCTATAAATGACTTGTACTTTCTCTCTAATAGCCTTCAATATAAGTTCTTTGGTTTGTGTTTAGTAGGTGAATTATAATATGGCAAGGATCAGGGTGTGGTGGTGCACACCTTTAATCCCAGCACTTGGGAGGTAGAGGTAGGAAAATTGCTATGAGTTCAAGGCCACCATGAAACTACATAGTGAATTCCATGTCAGCCTAAGATAGGGTGAGACCCTACCTCAAAGAAAGAAAGAAAGAAAGAAAGAAAGAAAGAAAGAAAGAAAGAAAGAAAGAAAGAAAGAAAGAAAGAAAGAAAGAAAGAAAGAGAGAAAGAAGGAAAGAAAGAAAGAGATAATGATATGGCAAGGAGAAGTTCTTGCCTAATTTTTTTTGTTTATTTATTATTTATTTATTTATTTGAGAGTGACAGACAGAAAGAGAAAGAGGCAGAGAAAGAAAGAGAGAGAATGGATGTGCCAGGACCTCCAGCCACTGCAAACAAACTCCAGATGCATGTGACACCTTGAGCATCTGGCTTACGTGGGTCTTGGGGAATGGAGCCTCGAACCAGGGTCCTTAGGCTTAACAGGCAAGCGCTTAGCCACTAAGCCATCTCTCCAGCCTCCTTACCCGATTTTTTTTGTTGTTTGGTGTTCTAAAGGCTTCCTGATTTTGTTGAAAATACCTGTTATGCTTTTGGAGTGAAATTCTCTTTCTAGTATACCCTGTATTCTTTTTTAAAAAATATTTATTTATTTATTTAAGAGAGAAAAACAGGAAGAGCGAGAGAGAGAATGGGCACCCCAGGGTCTCCAGCCACTGCAATGAACTCCAGATGCATGTGCCCCCTTGTACATCTGGCTTAATGGGTCCTGGAGAATTGAACCAGTATCCTTTGGCTTTGCAGGCAAATGCCTTAACCACTGAGCCATCTCTCCAGCCCTACCCTTTATTCTTATGTTTGATCTCCTCATAGTGTCCCAAATGTCTTTATTTATTTTTTAATTTTTATTAACATTTTCCATGATTACAAAATATATCCCATGATAATTCCCTCCCTCCCCACCCCCACACTTTCCTATTTGAAATTCCATTCTCCATCATATTACCACCCCATTACAATCATTGTAATTACATATATACAATATCAACCTATTAAGTATCCTCCTCCCTTCCTTTCTCTTCCCTTTATGTCTCCTTTTCAACTTACTGGCCTCTGCTACTAAGTATTTTCATTCTCACACAGAAGTCCAATCATTTATAGCTAGGATCCACATATGAGAGAGAACATGTGGTGCTTGGCTTTCTGGGCCTGGGTTACCTCACTTAGTATAATCCTTTCCAGGTCCATCCATTTTTCTGCAAATTTCATAACTTCAGTTTTCTTTATCGCTGAGTAGAACTCCATTGCATAAATGTGCCACATCTTCATTATCCACTCATCAGTTGAGGGACATCTAGGCTGGTTCCATTTCCCAGCTCTTATAAATTGAGCAGCAATAAACATGGCTGAGCACGTACTTCTAAGGTAATGAGATGAGTCCTTTGGATATATGCCTAGGAGTGCTATAGCTGGTTCATATGGAAGATCAATCTTTAGCTGTTTTAGGAACCTCCACACTGACTTCCACAATGGCTGGACCAGATTGGATTCCCACCAGCAGTGTAGAAGGGTTCCTCTTTTTCCACATCCCTGCCAGCATTTATGATCATTTGTTTTCATGATGGTGGCCAATCTGACAGGAGTGAGATGGAATCTCAATATGGTTTTAATCTGCATTTCCCTGATGACTAGTGACGTAGAACATTTTTTTAGATGCTTATATGCCATTCGTATTTCTTCCTTTGAGAATGCTCTATTTAGCTCCATAACCCATTTTTTTATTGGCTTGTTTGATTCCTTATTATTTAACTTTTTGAGTTCTTTGTATATCCTAGATATTAGTCCTCTATCAGATATATAGCTGGCGAAGATTTTTTCCCATTCTGTAGGTTGCCTCTTTGCTTTTTTCACTGTGTCCTTTGCAGTGCAAAATCATTGTAATTTCATGAGGTCCCAGTGATTAATATGTAGTTTTATTGCCTGAGCAAATGGGGTTGTATTCAGTAAGTCTTTGTCAAGACCAATGTGTTGAAGGGTTTCCCCTACTTTTTCCTCTAGCAGTTTCAGAGTTTCAGGTCTGATGTTAAGGTCTTTAATCCATTTGGACTTAATCCTTGTGCATGGAGAGAGAGAAGAATCTACTTTCATCCTTCTACAGATATATATCCAGGTTTCCCAATACCATTTGCTGAAGAGGCTGTCTTTTCTCCAATGAGTATTTTTGGCACTTTTATCAAATATCAGGTGGCTATAGGTACCTGGACTTACATCTGGGTCCTCTATTCTGTTCCACTGATCTACATGTCTGTTTTTGTGCCAGTACCATGCAGTTTTTGTTACTATGGCTCTGTAGTATAGGTTAAAATCAGGTATGGTGATACTACCAGCCTTACTTTTGTTGCTCAGTATTATTTTAGATATTCGAGTTTTTTTGTGATTCCAAATGAATTTTTGGATTGTTTTTCTATTTCCATGAAGAATGCCTTTGGAATTTTGATAGGGATTGCATCAAATGTGTAGACTGCTTTTGGTAAGATTGTCATTTTCACAATATTGATTCTTCCAATCCAGGAACAAGAGATGTTTCTCCACTTCCTAGTGCCTGCTGCAGTTTCTTGCTTGAGTGTTTTAAAGTTCTCATTGTAGAAATTCTTTACTTCCTAGGTTAGGTTTATTCCAGGGTACTTTATTTTTTTTGATGAAATTGTGAATGGGAGTGATTCTCAGATTTCATCCTCTGTGTGTTTGTTGTGAGCATATATGAAGGCTACTGATTTCTGTGTATTTATTTTGTATCCTGCTACATTGCTGTAGGTTTTGATCAGCTCTAACAGTTTGCTAGTAGAGTCTTTAGGGTCCTTTATGTATAGAATCATGTCATCTTCAGATAATGATAACTTGATCTCTTCCTTTCCAATTTGTATCCCTTTTATGTGTGTCTCTTGCCTTATTGCTATGGCTAAGACTTCCAAAACTATATTAAATAAAAGTGGAGACAGTGGACACCCTTGTCTTGTTCCTGATTTTAGTGGAAAAGCTTCCATTTTTTCCCATTTAGTAATATGTTGGCTGTAGGCTTGTCATAAATAGCTTTTATTATATTGAGATATGTTCCTTCTATTCCCAGTCTCTGTAGGACTTTTATCATAAAGGGTTGTTGGGTTTTGTCAAACGCTTTCTCTGCGTCTAATGGGATGATCATGTCCTTCAACCCATTTATATAATGTATTGCATTCATAGATTTACATATATTCAACCATCCCTGCATCTCTGGGATAAAGCCTACTTGGTCAGGGTGAATGATCTTTTTGATATACTCTTGTATTCTGTTTGCCAATATTTTGTTGAGAATTTTTGCATCTATATTCATGAGGGAGATTGGTCTGTAATTTTCTTTTTTTGTTCTATCTTTGCCTGGTTTTGGTATCAGGGTGATGCTGGCTTCATAGAAGGAGTTTGGTAGAACTCCTTCTTTTTCTATTTCCTGGAAAAGCTTAAGAAACAATGCTGTTAGCTCTTCCTTGAAGGTTTAGTAAAATTCAGCAGTGAATCCATCTGGGCCTGGGCTTTTTTTAGTTGGGAGATTATTGATAACTGTTTGGAACTCCATGCTTGTTATACGTCTATTTAAGTGATTAATCTCATCTTGATTTAATTTAGTTAGGTCATATAAATCAAGGAAATCATCCATTTCTTTCAGATTTTCATACTTTGTGGAGTATATGCTTTTATAGTAAGTCCCTATGATTTTTTGAATTTCTCTGGAATCTGTTGTGATGTTACCTTTTTCCCCTCTGATTTTATTAATTTGTGTCTCTTCTCTCTTTATTTTGGTCAGATTTGCTAAGGGTTTATCAATCTTGTTTATCCTTTCAAAGAACCAACTCTTTGTTTCATTAATTCTTTGGATTGGTTTTTTTGTTGTTGTTTGTTTGTTTGTTTGTTTCTATTTCATTAATTTCTGCCCTAATCTTTATTATTTCTTCCCGTGTACTGATTTTTGGTTTGCCTTTTTCTTCTTTTTCCAAGGCTTTAAGGTGAAGCATTAGATTGTTTACTTGTGACCTTTCTAGTTTCTTAATATAGGCACTTAAGGCTATAAATTTACCTCTTAGAACTGCCTTCATTGTGTCCCAGAGATTTTGGTATGTTGTGTTCTCATTATCGTTTGACTCTATACATTTTTTGATTTCCTTCTTGATTTCTTCAGTGACCCATTCATCATTTAGTAGTGTATTGTTTAGTTTCCATGATTTTGTGTATGCTCTATAGCCTTTCTTGCTACTGATTTATTGTTTAATTGCATTGTGGTCAGATAGAATGCAAGGAATTATTTCAATTTTCCTGAATTTGTTAAGATTTGTTTTGTGTCCTAATATATGGTCTATTTTAGAGAATGTTCCATGTGCTGCTGAAAAGAATGTATATTTTGCAGCCTTTGGATGAAATGTCCTGTATATATCTGTTAGGTCCATTCCTTCTTTCATGACCTCATTTAGTCCAGATGCTTCTCTGTTTATTTTTTCCCAGGATGACCTGTCAATTGATGAGAGTGGGGTGTTAAAGTCACCCACTACCACTGTGTTTGATGTTATCTGTGACCTTAGTTCTAATAGTGTTTGTTTGATAAATTTGGGAGCCCCTATGTTAGGTTTAGGATTATGTTTAGGATTGTAATGTCCTCCTGTTGGAGTGTGCCCTTAATCAATATAAAGTGACCTTCCTTATCTTTCTTGACTAACATTGGACTAAAGTCTACCTTGTCAGATATTAGAATAGCAACCCCTGCTTGTTTCCTAGGCCCATTTGCTTGAAACACCTTTTTCCATCCTTTCACCCTAAGATAATGTCTACCCTTTGTAGAAAGGTGAGTTTCTTGGAAATAACAAATTGTAGGATCCTGCTTTTTAACCCAGTCTGCAAACCTATGTCTTTTGTTTGGGGCATTGAGGCTGTTGATATTAACAGGTATTATTGGAAGGTGTGTATTTATGTTTGCCTTTTTTTTTTTTTTTTGTAGTTCCGGTTCTACCTTTGCTTTCTTGTGTTAACTAGTATTTGAGTATTACTTGTTTTTTCCAGGTTCCTTATATGTGTGTTTTTCCTTTTCTTCTGCATTGAGGATCATATCAAGTATTTTCTGTAGAGCTGGTTTTGTCTTCAAATACTCCTTTAACCTGCTTTTGTCATGGAATGTCCTTATTTCTCCATCTATTTGAATGGATAGCTTTGCAATCTAAAGTAACTTTGGTTGACAGTTGTTATCTTTCAGAACTTGGAATACATCACTCCAAGCCTTCTGGCTTTTAAAGTTTCTGTTGAATAATATGCTGTAATCCTGATGGGCTTGACTTTGTAGGTAACTTGGTTTTTCTCTCTAAGTGTTTTCAATATTTTTTCCTTGTTTTGTGTGTTTGGTAATTTGATTATAATATGATGAGGAGAGGTTCTTTCCAGGTTTTGTCTGGCTGGGGTTCTAAAGGCTTCCTGTATCTGCACTAGCACCTCTTTCCCAATTTGGGGGAAATTTTCTTCTATGATTTTGTTGAAGATGCCTACTATGCCTTTGGAGTGGAATTCTTCTCCTTCTACTATGCCCTGAATTCTTATATTGGATCTTTTCATAGTGTCCCTAATATCTTGAAATTCCCACTCATACTTTTCTATAAGTTTATCTTTCTCTTTGTTGGCCTGTATTAGATCTGCCACCTGGTCTTCTAGCTTAGATATTCTGTCCTCTCCTTCTTCCATTCTACTGGGGAGATTTTCTACAGAGTTTTTTATTTCATTAACTGTGTTCTTCATTGCTAATAATTCTGACTGGTTTTTCTTTATTATTTCTACTTCCTTATTTATGTCTTGTATTGCCTTCTTTATTTCATTAAATTAAATTTCATCTTCTTTGATTTCCTCTTTGATTCCTTTGATTTCTTCTTTCATTCCTTTTATTTGTTGTTTGACTTCTTTGAACATGTTTACAATCATTCTTTTGAAATCTTTCTCAGGCATTTCCTCTAACTCGTTTTCACTGGAGGTCATTTCTGATGCATTAATACTGTTAGGTGGATTTATATTTTCTTGCTTTTTAGTGTTTCTTGTGTTATAATGTATATATTTTTGCATCTTGGATTAATTTAATGGTTGGATTTTCTAGCTAGCTATGTATCCTGAGCTGTATCAATTGATTTGATGTTATATATATTCAGGATAGGAGCTTAAGGTGTTAGGTGTGGCTCTTAAGGCTATCAGAGTATACAAAGTTGTTCCTAGGGGTTGAGTTTCCCTGCTATGGGAGTATTCAAATAGACTGAGTGGAATAAAATACAGGTAGATTCTAAAATTGAACTAAACACTGTACACATTCAATCAAAATCAGCACCAAATATTTATGCAAGAGTAGTTATTATAACAACCAGATCCTCTATCAACAAAGAGATTAAGATTTCTGGTCTGCTGAGGGATCCAAGTCAGCTTGTGACCAAATGAGACTGTTCCCTGGTGCAATCAATACATTACCTTTTTGGATGATTTTGGTCTCAGTCCAGTTACTGGCTGGGTCATTGGACTGCTATCCTGATTTCTGGAGCTGGGAACTGGCTTTTCCTGCAGGGCAAACAGAGGCTGGCAACTGTGGCCCTGTAGATCGGCACCCCCGCTGCTGGAACCACTACTGCTGCTGCTGCTGAAGCTGCTGCTGCTGCTGGTGGTTCCGCCCCTGTTGCCTCTGAAGCTGCTGCTGCTGGATCAGCAGCTGCTGCTGCTGGATCAGCAGCTGCTGCTGCTGGATCAGCTGCTGCTGCCTCTGAAGCTGCCGCTAGTGGATCTGCCACTGCTGGGGCCACTATTTTCAGTGCCAGAGCCACTGTTGTTGGTGCTGGACCCTGCTCCTGCTTGGGTTCCACTGTCGGCTCAAGTGGGCATGGCTGGGTCCCGGGACCGCTGCTCTGTTCACTGGAGCTGGTTTCAGGTGGGGAGGGAGGGGAGGGACCATAGCTGCTCTAGTTCTCTCGCTGTTACACGTGTTCTTCTATCTCATGATCTGCTCCTCCGTTGTTCACTGCTGCTCTCCCTTCATGTTTCTTGAGTTGTGGAGAGCTCCAGTGTGAGTGGAAGCTCCCCTCACCTGTCTTTTCCTGTGGCTCAAGCTGATCCTGGGAGCTTTCTGGTACACTGCTGCCGCCACTGCAGTCAGCAGACCTGCCGGGGCCACTTTTGCCAGCCTGTGCAGGCTCTGGATGCTCTGGATCTCTTCTACTTCTCCCCTGCCATTTCAATTTCCTATACACCTCACTTTTTAGTAAAAGTGTGTACTTTGCTGAGTTTTTTTGGTCTTTTTCCCCCTAGGCTGCTTTGGCGTGGTACCTATGCCACCATCTTAGCCAGAAGTCTTGTTTTCTTCTTTGATTCCTTTGATCTTCTTTGATTTCTTTGAACATAGTTATAATCATTCTTTTGGAATGTTTTTCATGCATTTCATCTAAATCAGTCTCACTGGAGGTCATTTCTAATGGATTTATAATTTTTTTATTTTTATTTATTTTTTTATTTATTTGGGTTTTTTTTTTGGTTTTTCAAGGTAGGGTCTCACTCTGGTCCAGGCTGACATGGAATTAACTATGTAGTTTCAGGGTGGCCTGAAACTCTCGATGATCCTCCCACCTCTGCCTCCCAAGTGCTGGGTTTAAAGGCGTGCACCACCATGCCCAGTGGATTTATAATTTATTTTTTATTTATTTTAATTTTTTTTAATTTTTTTTTTCCTTTGGTTTTTTTGAGGTAGGGTCTCACTCTAGCCCAGGCTGACCTGGAATTTACTAAGGAATCTCAGGGTGGCCTCGAACTCATGGCAATCCTCCTACCTCTGCCTCCCGAGTGCTGGGATTAAAGGTGTGCACCACCACGCCCGGCCAGATTTATAATTTTTGATGGAATTGTTTGGATTAATTTTTTGTTTCTTGTATTATAATGTAGAGATTTTTGCATCTTGATTTAATTTGATGCTTGGGTTTTCTAAATATCTGCAGTATTCTTATATGTGTAAAGCTGACATTATATATCTTCAGGGTAGGAACTTAAGGTGCCAGGTATGGCTCTTATTTACTCCCAGCGTAACAGCAGAAGTGACTCTAGTGTTGAGTTTGCCTGCTATGCAAGTATTCTAATAGGCTGGATGGAGCAAAATACAGGCAAACTCTAAAGTTCAACTGAGCAATATACATACTGTCAAAAGCAGCACAAGTATTTATGTAAGTGGTATTATTATTATTATTATTATTATTATTATTATTTTGGTTTTTTGAGGTAGGGTCTCACTCTAGCCCAGGCTGACCTGGAATTCACTATGGAGTCTCAGGCTGGCCTTGAACTCAAGGCAATCCTCCTACCTCTGCCTCCCGAGTGCTGGGATTAAAGGTGTGTACCACCATGCCCTGCTTATGAGTGAGTTTTAAAACAAACAGGTAATCTAACAAAGTCAAAGTCCCTAAGGGTGTGTGTGTTGCCCCACACCCATAATCCTGTCAATTGGGAGGCTGAGATTTCTGGTCTATGAAGGGCACCAGGTCAGTTTGGGGCTGAGTGAGACCCTGCCTGCAACAGTGACCAAAGAAGACAAATGCCCTATAAATCATGAAGCAAGAAAAGACAACCCCAAAATAGAGCCTATTTAAGAATGGCAAAGATGACCATCAATGAAATCTAACATATCTCTCACCCTGATATGGAAGAGACAATTAGCACTTCCAATTCAGGCCTATCTACCAGGTCTTAGGGCAGGTATTGACCTGGTGTAAGTAGATCATTATCTTTTGTGATGGCTTCAGTATCACCTATTCTGTATGTCTGCTTGGATCCTATTTTACTCCGCGGTGGGTTCAGCTAGGTTGGATGGAGCAGTCGGTCTGCTGTTATCATCTATGCTGGATGCAGTGTGGCTGATCTTCCTTCTCCAGATCTCCAGTGGTTGTTGGCACTGGTGGTTGGGGGAAGGGAGGCTGTGGAAGATGCCTGAAGTTGTACTGGAGCTGCACAGCTGGTCCCCATGGTCCTCTTCCTCAGGAGCTGCTCAGCTGGTCCCTGCTGGCTTCTACTTTAGGTTTTTGACTTTGCAAGGAGGCTGATGTGGAGAGTCCCCCCATCTGGGTTCTTCTCCTGTGGCAGAGGCACATAGCTCTTCCCAGAGACCAAGATTAGGACTGGTACCAGCGCTACAGCAGGACCAATTTTGGCCGCTTCTATGACTGCTAGAAGCTCTGGGTCTCTGCTGTGCTTGATAATTCCTTATACACCTTCACTTTTTTGTAGAAGAGTGTATTATGGTGTTTTCTGCTTATTTCTCCCCTTAGGCTGGTTCGGTGTGGCTACTACACCACTATCTTAAACCATAAGTTTTTTTTTTTTTTAACTTTTTATTGACAGCTTCCAAAAGTATAGACAATAAACCATGATAATTCCCTCCCTCCACTCCCATTCTTCCCTCCTTCTCAAATTCACCCTTCACAATTCCCCTTCCCCTTCCAATTAGTCTCTCTTATTTTGATGTCATCATCTTTTCCTCCTATTATGAAGGACGTTTTTAGGTAGTTTCAGGAACTGCAAGGTCATGAATATCAAATCCACTTTATGTTTGCAAGATTTCTTGGTTCTTACATTCCTTCTGCTACATCTTCCACTTTGGACCCTAAGCCTTGAAAGGTGTGATAAAGATGTCTCAGTGCTGAACACTCCACTGTCACTTCTTCTCAGCACTGTGGTGACTTTTGAGTCAACTGTGATATTTTTTATATTGTTTATTTTTTGTTGTTATTGTTGTTTATTTTTATTTATTTGAGAGCCACAGAGAAAGAGGCAAAGAGAAAGAGAGATAGGGAGAGAATGGGCATGCCAGGGCCTCCAGCCACTGCAAATGAACTCCAGATGCATGAGCCCCCTTGTGCATCTGGCTAACGTGGGTCCTGGGGAATCAAGCCTTGAACCAGGATCCTTAGACTTCACAGACAAGCGTTTGACCACTAAACCATCTCTCCAGTCCAACTGTGATATTTTTAATGGAAAATTTTCTATAATTTGACTTTTATTTTGAGCCAATAATTTTTCACTTGTGTAAAATGAAAGTGGATTCATTTCCAACATTCATTCTTAAAAAAAAAAAAAAAAACTTGCAAGCACAGAGAGAGATAATGAGTATGCCAGGTCCTCTTACTACTGCAAATGAACTCCAGATACTCCAGATTGTCACTTTGTGTATCCAGCTTCAAGTGGGTACTAGAGAATCAAACTTAGACCATCATGTTTTGCAAGCAAGTGCCTTGAACTGCTGAGCCATCTCTCCAGCCCCAACTACAGAATGTTTTTGTTTGTTTGTTTTGAGGTAGGGTCTCACTCTACTTCAGGCTGACCTAGAATTCACTACATAGTCTCGGTGTGGCCTCAAAGGCACAGTAATCCTTCTACTTTTGCCTCTCAAGTGCTGGGATTAAAGGCATGTGCCACCATGCCCAGCTTCCAATTGTGAATTTTTTAATGTAGTAATAGAGCACAGATTCCCAAAGTACAGGGCTTGTTTGGTGACTCTTTATATATATTTGGTTTTTTTGAGGTAGGGCCTCACTCTGGCCCAGGCTGGCCTGGAACTCACTATGTAGTCTCAGGGTGGCCTTGAACTCATAGTGATCCTCCCTCCTACCTCTGCCTCCTGAGTGCTGGGATTAAAGGCGTGTGCCACCATGCCCGGCCGCCCCCATGTTTTCTAACAAGCCCACAAAAAATATCATGTGGAATAGTTCTTATTTCTTTGGCCCAGACAGCCTTGTTTTAGCTGGTATCAGAGTATACCTCTGATGTCCTGTTTCCTATTGGTAGATTTCTGGATCTAGTCCCTGAGTGCCTGAGGGGCATACTTCTTGCAGCCCACTCTCATGGATGAGTTTATGAATGCTGATGGCAGAAAGGCCATCGTTTCCTCAGTATCTTTCGTTGTGGGCAGCCATTCTGCCCCTCCTACCAATGATGTAGCCCAGGCTGGCCTCAAACTCATGATGCTCCTGCCTCTGCCTTCTGAGTTCTAGGATTACAGGCTGTATCTAGCCTAGCATTCATTCTTCTTTTTTTTTTTAAAGATTTTATTTTTATTTATTTGGTTATTAGAGAGAGAGAGAAAGAATGGGCACACTCGGGCCTCTAGCCACTGCAAACAGACTCCAGATGCATGTGCTACCATGTGCATCTGGCTTACATGGGACCTGGAGAATTGAACCTGGGTCCTTAGGCTTTGCAGGCATGCACCTTAACTGCTAAGCCATCTCTCCAGCCCTATGCTAGCATTCATTCTTAATAGTATTTTGTCTGGATATGATGCATTAGCATTGAACAAACACTTCATGTAGGTCATACAAACCCATTGTACTCAAGAAGTGTAACATTCACAAAGGTTAATTAAACTAGTATCTCTTAGCTGGGACATAACAACATCAAATTCAGGCTATCTGAATTCAATTTTCCTCTTTGTTTCACTTTGGCATCATTATTTATTATCTTTTGTGGTCCATGTTGGTATCCTGTGAATGTTTATACAAGTTCCTTGCATGTTATTTTAGTATAACCCAAGCAAAATAAAATTTGCAACAAAAACATTTATACAGATAAATTTAGCTTTAAAGACAGTTAAGTCAGCCTCAGACACTAAAGTGTCCTTTATGTGGTAAAACTAGAGGGCTTGGGAAGCCAGTCTGGGTTGCTGGAATCAAATATTGGGGTTGTTCTTTATACAAAGTGAAAAGATTAAAGCTAAAACCACAATCCAAAACTCCAGATCTCAAGCAAGGATTACTGCACAACCACAAAGCAGAGTCCATGTGTTTTCCCTCCTTTAACCATGAGTGCTCTCATCACTAACAGCTTTATTGCCTTTTCTTTCAGTTCCAACTTTTCCTGAAAAGTTCAAACTGTTAAGTGCAGTAATTAACAATAATCAATATTTTTCCATGTATTTTTATTCCATCTGTACTTAAAAATTATTTTGGGGAGAGGGAACACATTGAAATCCAGAATCACTTCACTTGCCCTTGAATACCCTTAAATATTTTTAGTGAATGAGTCTTTATAATTTTGTTAAAGTGATGAGTTTATTGGGGTTACTTACAGGTGCATGGGTAGATCAGATGTGATGTGAGCCATCACAATGTCCCACCCCATCATGGAAGGAGACCTCATGGAAGCTATACCATGGAGTCCTCCTTTCATTAATCTTCTAGTTTCTATTTTCTTTCTTTTTCTTTTCTGTTTTATGTTTGTTTGTTTGTTTGTTTTTGAGGTAGGGTTTCACTCTAGCTCAGGCTGACCTGGAATTCACTATGTAGTCTCAGGGTGGCCTTGAATGCATGGTTTTTCAAGGTAGGCTGACTGAAATTCACTATACAGTCTCATTGTGGTCTCAAAATCACAGCAATCCTCCTAACTCTGCCCGTGAGCACTGGATTAAAGGCATGTGCCACCATACCTAGCTTTGAATTCTTCTTAAATATATATATATATATATAAATATATATACACACATATATATATTTATGTATCAATCTTAGAGAGAAAGACAGAGAAGGACATCCTGCCATTGCAAACAAACTGCAGAAGTTTGTACCACTTTGTGGGTCTGGCTTTATAGGGGCACTGGGGAATTTACATGTAAGCACCTTTAATAACTGAGCTATGTCTCCAGCCCCTTTAGCTAGAATTCCTTTTTTTTTTTTAGTTCCCTCCTGTATTTTTGTGGTTGGGTCTCGCTCTAGCCCAGGCCTGGAATTCACTATGTAGTCTCAGCATGGGCTTAAACTCCCAGCAATCCTCCACTTCCTCCTAAGTACTTGAGATTAAAAGCATGCACCACCATACCCAGTGTATGTAGAATACTTTAGAAGAATTTTTCCTTGTTAATTAGTTCAGTATAAACAAAAAATATAGTTCATGAGCCAGGTATGGGAAGATAAGGTTGGGGGATCATCCTGAGTTCCAGGACAGCCTGGGCTACAGAGTGAATACCAAGTCAGCCTAGGCTAGAATGAGATCCTACCTTGAAAATAAATAAATAAATAAATCATAATTCAAAGCACACAGATGAGATAACTGCTTAATTAGCTTTGTCAGTCTCTCACACTCCAGTTTCTGGGGACCAAATCAGGGCCTTGTTAACCCAGTACCTTGTGCTTCCTAGGCAAGACCTCCACCAATGAGCTAAATCCCTAACCCCTAATTATAAGTCTTGACAACAAAGAGTTGTGCTGTGGAAAAATCATTCACTGAATTTTCTTCTTCAATTTTTGCTCCCTCTTTCTCTCCTCCTAACCATTGTCTCTCATCGTCTTCTCTCTCCTCTCTTTGATATGCTTCTATTTGAATCCATTTCTTTTCTACTTTTAAACTTTTTATTGACAACTTCTATAATTGTAGACAATAAACCATGATATTTCCCTCCCCCACTTTCTGCTTCACAACTCCACTCCCCATAATATCCCCTCCCCCTCTCAACTTACCTCTCTTTTATTTTGATGTCATCATCTTTTTCTCCTATTATGATGGTCTTCTGTAGGTAGTACCAGGCATTGTGAGGTCATGGACATCCAGGACATTTTGTGTCTGGAGGAGTGCATTATAAGCAGTCCTGCCCTTCCTTTGGTTCTTACATTCTTTCTGCTACCACTTTCACAATGGATCCTGAGCCTTGGAGGATGTGATAGAGATGTTTCCATGCTGAACACTCCTCTGTCTTTTCTTCTAAGCACTATGGTGCCTTTCTGAGTCATCCCACATGTAACCACCATCTGAAAAGAAAAGCTTCCCTAATCCAAAAGTGAGAGTAACATTAATATATGATCATAAACTTTAAGAGAAGTGCTTACTAGGCAGTCTGGTGAGCATAACATATGCATTTAGCCAGATACCAGCAGGTGTTACACCCCTAGGGCTCATGACCTCCCCATATAGGCTTTCAGTACCAGGCATATATTTCCTCCCATGGAGTGGGCCTCCCGTCCAATTAGTGAGTGGTTGGATTCCCCCATAAGAGACATGCCACCATTGCACCCATTTGCTCATTTCTTTGGCTGGTCAAACTTAAGGATTGCAGTGTGCACTGTTGTTTATCTTCACTGATGACTTCTTTCCCATAGCACTGCATGCAACATAGCTTTTTCGAGCTTTCTGTTAGCTGGTCTACAGGGAGGAGGTTTTCAGCTCAGCTCCAGCAAGACTTCTCAGTTAGCTTGAAGCCCAAGCATAAGGAGTCTTCAGCAATAGGGTCTTACTCTCTACTCCTGGTGGGACACCAAGAGCCTTGACAATGGCCTCTAATATTTGGGGGGCATCAGGGACCTCCCTGGTCAACAACTCACTGGAAGGTATCCCATCCCTGGAACTGAAATTTTTCTAGTAACAATCTATGGCTTCTGGGTGTGCCATTATCAGGTGTGCCATTATCAGTATGTTTCCATATGGCTTATTCATACCTTTTAACTTTTGAATAACCCTCCCCCCACACACAACTTTCTTTTACTCAATCTTTTCCCCTGACCTCACCTAGGCAATTCCACCCTAGTAATCTATTGAGCTATTTACATGTATACAACACCATTACCTTAAGTCCTACTCTCTCCTCCATCCCTTATAGCCCCTTTCTAGC
The DNA here is from genome assembly GCF_020740685.1 of Jaculus jaculus. Classification (NCBI taxonomy): domain Eukaryota; kingdom Metazoa; phylum Chordata; class Mammalia; order Rodentia; family Dipodidae; genus Jaculus; species Jaculus jaculus. The sequence continues at coordinate 104,364,478 of NC_059103.1, forward strand.
ATACTGGCCTCTGCTACCAATTTTCATTCCCCAACTCACATACAAGTTTAAACATTTGTAGCTAGGATTCACATATGAGAGAGAACATGTGGCATTTGGCTTTCTGGGCCTGGGTTACATCACTTAGTACAATCCTTTCCAGATCCATCCATTTCCCTGCAAATTTCATAATTTCATTTTGCTTTACCACTGAAGAAAACTCCATTACATAACTTTACTGCATCTTTATTATTTATTCATCTGTTGAGGGACATCTAGGCTGATTCCATCTCCTAGCTATTGTGAATAGAATGGCAATAAACATGGTTCAACAAATATCTCTAAGGTATTGTTACAATTCCATAGGATATATGCCTAGGAGTGATATAGCTGGGTCATATGCTAAATCTATTATTACCTGTCTCAAGCACTTCCACACTGATTTCTACAATGGCTGTACCAGTTGACATTCCCACCAAGAGTGTAGAAGGGTTCCTCTTTTTCTAAGTCTTCACAGCGTTTATTGTCATTTGTTTTCTTGATGTTAGCCATTCTCACAGGAGTAAGATGGAATCTCAGAATAGTTTTAATTTGTATTTCCCTAATGGCTAAGTTTATATAACACTTTTTCAATGTTTATAGGTGTTCCATATTTCTTCCTTTGAGAACTCTCTATTTAGTTCCATAGCCCATTTTTAAATTTTTTTTTATTAACAACTTCCATGATTATAAAAAAATACCCCATGGTGATGCCCTCCCTTCCCCCACTTACCCCTTTGAAACTCCACTCTCCACCATACCCCTCCCCATCTCAACCAGTCTCTCTTTTACTTTTGATGTCTTCATCTTTCCCTCCTCTTATGATGGTCTTATGCAGGTAGTGTCAGGCACTGTGAGGCCATGGACATCCAGGCCATTTTGTGTCTGGAGGGAGCATGTTGTATGGAGTCCTGCCCTTCCTTTGGCTCTTACATTCTTTCTACCACCTCTTCTGCATTAGACCCTGAGCCTTGGAAGGTATGATACAGATATTACAGTACTGAGCACTACAGTCATTTCTTTCCATCATGATACCTTCTGAGCCATCCCAAGGTCACTGACATCTGAAAAGAGAAGATTTTCAACCAAAAGTGAGAGTAGCATTAATATAAGGGTGTGAACATTAACAGAAGTGCTTACTGGGCAGTTTGATGAGCATAGTATATACATTTGGCCAGACAACAGCTGATGTTACACCCCCTAGGGCTCATGACTACCCCTGTTTTAAGTTTTCAGTATCAGGGATGTATTCACTTCCCATGGAGCAGGCCTCCAGTCCAATTAGAGGGCAGTTGGTTTCCCCCATAACAGACATGCCACTATTGCACCTGTTGGCTCATTTGGCCTGGCTGGCCAATTATAAGGTTTTCAGTGTCCACTGATGAGTATCTTCACTGGTGACTTCTCTTTCTCCCATTGCACTCCATGCAGAATGGCTTCTTCCAGCTTTCTGTCAGCTGGTCTACATGGAGGAGGTTATCAGTTCAGTTCCAGTGAGATTTCTCAGTCATAGCCCATTTTTAAATTGGGTTTATTTCTGACTATTTAGTTTATTGAATTATTTTTATACACTGTATACTAATCCTCTGTCAAATGTATAGCTGGCAAAGATTTTTTCCCATTCTGTAGGTTGCCTCTTTGCTCTATTCACAGTGTCCTTTAACATACACAAGCTTTTTAATTTCATGAGGTTCTCAGTGGTTTATTAGTGGTTTTATTTCCTGAGCAACTGGTATTATATTCAGAAAGTCAATGTCTATGCCAATATATTAAAGGGTTTCCCCTACTTTTTCCTCTAGTAGGTTCAAAGTTTCACATCTGATATTAAGGAATTTTATCCATTTGGACTTGATTCTTGTGCATGGAGAGAGATAAGGATCTATTTTCATCTGTCTACATGTAGATATCCAGTTTTCCCATAACCATTTGTTAAAGAAGCTGTCATTTCTCCAATAAATAGTTTTGGCATTTTTGTCAAAAATTATATGGATGTAGATTCCTGGACTTACATGTGGGTCCTCTATTCTGTTCCATTGATCTACATGTCTGCTTTTGTGCCAGTACCATGCTATATTCTGTAGCATCTAGATGGAATGTTCTGTAGATATCTGTTAGGTCCGTTTGTTGCAGGAGTTCATTTAATCCAGATGCTTCTCTGATTATTTTTTGCTGGGATGACCTGTCAGTTGATGAGACTGGGGAATTTAAGTCACCCAGCACAAGTTTGTTTGGTGTTATGTGTGACCTAAGTGTGAGGGTGTTTGGTGAAATTGGGAGCACCCATTTTAGGTGCATATATGTTTTAATTGTAATATTCCTGTTGGATTGTTTCTTCAATCAATGTAAAGTGACTTCCCTAACTTATTTTGGTTTGAACCCTATCCTGTCAGATATTAGGATAGCAATACCTGTTTGTCTTCTAGGCCTGTTTGCTTGAAATACCATTTTCCAACCTTTCACCCTAAAATAGTGTCTGTCTTTTATGGAAAGGTGAGTTTCTTGGAGGCAACAATTAGAAGGATCCTGTTTTGTAACCCACTCTGTGAGCCCATGTCTTTTGGTTAGGGCATTGAGGTCATTGGTATTGAGTTATTATTGAAAGGTATGTATTTATTCTCACCAGTCTTCTTGTTTGTAGTGCTTCCTGTTTTCCCTTTATTCTCTTGTATTAACTGCTATTTGAGTATTGTTTATTTTTTCCTGTTTCCTTCTGTGTATGCTTTTCTTTCTCTTCAGCATAAAAAATCCCTTTGAATGTTTTCTGTAGAGCTGGCTTAGTGGTCATATATACCTTTAGCCTGTTTTTGTTGTAGAATGTCCTTATTTCTCCATCAATTTGTATGGATAGCTTTTCTGGATAACATAATCTTGGTTGGTTGGCAGTTGTTAACTTTCAGAGCATGATATATATCATTCTAAACACTTATGGCTTTTAAAGTTTGTGGTCGTTTGATTCAGGTGTCCCCCATAAACTTAGATGTTCTGAATGCTAGGTTCCAAGCTAGTGGAGATTTGGGAATTAATGTCTTCTGGAGGTAGTGTATTGTTGAGGATGGGCTTATGGGTATTATAGCCAGTTTTCCCATGCCAGTGTGTGGCACACACTCCTGTTGCTATTGTCCACCTTATGTTGTCCAGGAGGTGATGTCCACCCTCTGCTCATGCCATCATTTTCTCCTGCCATTGTGGAGCTTCCCCTCAAGCCTGTTAACCAAAATAAACCTCTTTTTCCCACAAACTGCTCTTGGTCAGGTGATTTCTGCCAGCAATGTGAACCTGACTACAACAGAGTTTTTGTTGAGTAATCTGCTGTTATCCTGATGGGCTTGCCTTTATATGTGACTTGATTTTTTTCTAACTACTTTCTGTATATGTTCTTTGGTTTATGTGTTTTGTAGATTAATTACAATATGGTGGTGAGAGATTCTTTCCTGATACTGTCTGTTTGGCATTCTAAAGGCTTCCTGTATCTATATTAGCATCACATTCCCTGTTTAGGAGAAATTTTCTTTTATGATTTTGTTTAGAATTCCCAGCATTCCTTTGGAATGAAATTCTTATCCTTCTGCTATACCCGGAATTATGATGCTTGATCTTTTCATAGTGTCCCAAAATGTCTTAAAATTCCCATTAATGCCTTCCTATTTGTTTCTTTCTCTTTGTTGGACTGTATTAGAGCTGCCACCTGGTCATCTAGTTTAGATATTCTGTCCTCTCCTTGATCCATTCTACTGGTGAGACTTTCTACAGAGTTTTCTATTTGACTTACTCTGTTTTTCATTTGAAGTATATCTGATTGGTATTTTTTCATTATTTCTATTTACTTCCTCATGTCTTGTATTGACCTCCTTATTTTATTAAGTTGGTTTCCTGTGTTCTCCTGAGATTCCTTCAGGAGTTTGTTTTCTTCTTTGATTCCTTTGATTTCTTTGAGTATAGATGCAATCTTTTTTTTTAAATCTTTCACATAGCCAGGCATGGTGGTGCACTCCTTTAATCCCAGCTCTTGGGAAGCAGAGGTAGGAGGATCACCATGAGTTAAAGGCCACCCTGAGACTACCTATAGTTAATTCTAGGTCAGCCTGGACCAGAGTACAACCCTATCTTGAAAAGAAGAGAGAGAGAGAAAAAAAAAAATCTTTGACAGGCATTTCATCTAAATCAGTCTTACTGAGTGTCATTTCTGATGGGGTTATAACGATTTTGTGGAATTTTATTGTCTTGATTTTTGTGTGTGTGTTTCTTGTATTATAATGTAGAGATTTTTGCAACTTGAGTTAATTTGATGCTTGGGTTTTCTAATTATCTTCGGTAGTCTTAAACATGCAAATCTGACTTTATATATCTTCAGGGTAGGAGTTTAAGATGAAAATGTGGCTCTTATGTTGCTCCCAGAGTAACAGCAAAAATGACTGTAGGTATTGAGTATGCCTGCTTTGAAAGTATTATAGTAGGCTGAGTAGAACAAATTACTGACAAATTCTAAAATTCAAATGAGCAATATACACATTCAATCAAAAACAGCACAGAGTATTTATGTAAGAGTGGGGAGTAAAACAAATAGATAATCTAATAAAGCCAAAGTCCCTAAAGTGTGTGTTGGCCCACACCTTTAATCCTATCAACTGTGAGGCTGAGATTTCTGGTCTGAAATGGGCTCCAGGTTAGCCTGAGGCCAAGTAATACCCTGCCTCCAATAATGACAGAAGGGAAAGACAAAGGCTGTATGAATCAAAGGCAACAATAGCATCAAAACAGCTTATTTCAGAATTGTAAAGCTGACCAAGTAGACATCAGTCTAATCTAACAGATAACCTGCCCTGAAATGGAAAGTGAAATTAGAACTTCCTATGTACCTGGCTTTGTGTAAGCAGGGCTTTGGGGATGGCTTCCAATCTCATCAATGCTGAGTGCCCACCTTGATCCCTCTCTGTTGTGCTGTGGACTTGGTTAGGCTGCTTGGGTCATTGGAACTGGTGTTCTGATCATTTGTGCTAGATGCTGTGCAGCTAGGGAATAGATGCATTCTCTAGTGGCTCATGGCACTGGTGGTTGGGGGAAAGGAGGCTATGCAGGATGCCTGGAGTTGTACCAGAGCTGCTCAGCTGGTCCCATTTGTGTTCTTCTTCATCAGCTGCTCAGTTGGTCCCTGCTGTCTTCCCCTTCCAGTTTCTTGACTTTGCAAGGAGGCTGGTGTGAGTAAAAATCCTTTCACCTGGCTTCTGCTCCTGAAGCTCTGTGCTTGCTAGGTGGGTGTGCAGACTGGGGCTGCAGACACCTCAGGGGGATTCGGGCTGGCTTCCTGCTTGCTGGAAAATCTGAGTCTCTCCTGCTTTTCTGCTGTGGTTGATAATTCCTTATACACCTTCACTTTTCAGTAGAAGAGTATATTTTGCTGCTTCTCTGATTATTTCCCTCTGTAAGCTGCTTTTGCATGCTACTATGCCACCTTCTCACCCAGAAGTCCTGATTTCTTTCAGCTATTGAAGTTTTGGGATTTTTGTTTTGTTTTGTGGTGCTTGAGATTGAATGTAGGCCTCCTAGATGGTAGGCAGTTCATTTCTGGTCATTCTTCCTTCTTCTCTTTTTGTCTCTACAGCATATACCCTGAAGACTGTGAGTAAGACTACTCTGTTAGCATATGGCAACAATTTTCACTTAGGTTTACTTAATCCAATTTTAAAGAATTACAGATTGCTCATTAATTTTTAGTTATATAAAAACATTTACAGGGCTGAGGAGATAGGTCCATGGATAAAGCACTTGTCACACAAGTATTGAGTATCTGAGTGTGGATCCCAGAACCCACACAAAGCACACATAGTGGCAGGTGTTTGCAATCCCAGCATGCCTACTGCAAGAATGAAGGCAGAGATGGAAGAACCTGCTAGGAGCCCAAGGGCCAGTTAGCCTGGTGAATGCAGGGTGGTAAACAAGAGACCCTGCCTCAAATGAAGTAGAAGGTGAAGACCAACATCTTTGACCTCCACACTTGCACCTACATTCACATAAACACATACATGCACACTCTCTCACATTTAAACATATTAACCTAAAAATTAGAAAATTATAGCATCTAGCCAGGTGTGGTCGTGCATGCCTTTAATCCCAGCACTTGGGAGGCAGAGGAAGGAGGATTGCCATATATTCAAGGCTATCCTGAGATTACATAATGAATTCCAGGTAAGCCTGGGCTACCTGGGGGGAAAAAAAGAGAGAAAGAGAGAGAGAATGTTTATAAACTGAGCATGGTGGTCATGCCTTCAATCCAAGCACTTAAGAGGCTGAGGCTGGAGTTCAAAACCAGAATGGAGCTACAAAAAGTGAGTTCCAGGTCAGCTTGGGCTAGAATGAGACCCTGCCTGGAAAAACAAAACAAAAGAGTGTTTATAAATCAATTTCACAGAAAACATGAAATGTAGACAAGCCTGTTTTAAAAGGCCTTGACTTTGATACATAGTGATCCTCCTATCTCTACCTCCGGAGTGCTGGAGTGCTGGGATCTAAGGCATGCACCACTGTACATTTTTAAATGCTATTGTAAATTCCCTTTTTGTTTAATGCTATTGTCAATCCATTTTCTTATCTTTGTTTTTTACACAATTGCTTAGTAGCCACTTGGAATTTTCGATATTCATATGTAGAAGTAGCTAGGTGTGGTGGCTCACTCCTTTAATCCCAGCTCTCAGGAAGCAGCAGAGGTAGAAGGATTGCTGAGGATTCAAGGCCTGCTTGGTGCTACAGAATGAGTTCCAGGTCAGCCTGGGCTAGAGTGAGACCCTACCTCAAAAAAGGTGTCATAATGTAGAAGTATTTATACGTTTGCCATACATATATATTCTACCTTCAAGTATTATATAATTCATAATATTAACTAATCTGTGTATCCCTTTCTTCAAGGGAGTACTTTTTCTACAGTATCATGTTAATGATGTGAAACAAGCCCTTATAATAACACAATAACACTGACTTGCCAACTCTTTTTCCCTACAGATTTTGTAAAATTTCTGAATTCTCAGCTCAGTTTGGAAGGAAATGTAACTTGTTTCTTGGTGGGGACAGTGTCTCTTATGACCAGACTAATCTTGAAATCCTTAGAAAGCTGAGGATGGCCTTGAACTCCTGAGCTTCCTGTCCCCATGTCCTAAGTGCTGGGAGTCATTGAGCCTAGCTTTGTTTCATTTGTGAGTGTGGAGATGAGGACATTGCTTTAAGACAGGGAATAATAAATAAAATAATATAAATAAAATAAAATTAATAAAAAATAAAAACAGCATTTTCCCAGAGTTGTTGGGCTAAAGAATTAATGGAAGAAGAGATGTTTGACTGCTTCCTGTTGAGATTCTGAGCAATTAGGTTCAAAGAAATTAATGACTATTTTATAAGCCATCAGGTTGTTAGAAAAAAAAAACAGTATCCCCCTAAAAAAAAGTGAATAATAAATAAAATAATATAAATAAAATAAAATTAATAAAAAATAAAAACAGCATTTTCCCAGAGTTGTTGGGCTAAAGAATTAATGGAAGAAGAGATGTTTGACTGCTTCCTGTTGAGATTCTGAGCAATTAGGTTCAAAGAAATTAATGACTATTTTATAAGCCATCAGGTTGCTAGAAAAAAAAAACAGTATCCTCCTAGAAAAAAGTGACATTGGTTTGTGCAAATTTGTTCAAGAACAATTTGAATTCCAGCACTTGGGAGGCAGAGGTAGGAGGATAGCTGAGAGTTCAAGGCCAGTCTGGTCAGTCTGGTACTACAGACTGGGTTCCAGGTCAGCCTGGTAATAAGCTATGCTTATGTCTAATCTGAAATGTAGTCAGATCAAAAAGGGACACAGAGTACAATCCAAGGAAAATTTACCAAATGCAACAGAAATACAAATAATCATTAGGAAATATTTTACAGGGCTGGAAATATGGCTTAGCCGTTAAGGTGTTTGCCTGCAAAGCCAAAGGACCCAGATTCAACAACTCAGGACCCATATAAACCAGATGCACAAGAGGACGCATCTGCCTGGAGTTCGTTTGCACTCACTGGAGGCCACTATCTGCCCATTTCTCTCCTCTCTCTTTCTCAAATAAATAAATATATTTAAGTAAATATTTTACAGCAGTTATATTCATTAACAGCATGACTCAAACATCCTAAACCAAGTCTTTTGTTTTATTTTATTTTTTTATTTTATTGTTATTTTATTTTGTTTTGTTTTGTTTTTTGCATTTTTGAGAAAGGATCTTGCTAGTCTAGTTTGGCCTAGAATTTGAGACCCCTTGCCTCTACCTTCCAAGTGCCACCACACCCTACTTGATTCTCAGGTATACTGACAGTTGTTTTGCTGTCGCGTAGTGCCGATGGATGGGGAAGAACTTCACGACCTGTGGTACTCTTGGCCTTGTCTCTGTTCCCTGAAGACGTCTGTGAAGCCAGCATCTAGGACCTAATGATGAACAGGAAAGCAGTCTGCATTATCTGTACAAACACGCAGTGAAATCCCCAAAGCTTTTCCTACTGTGCACATCTCTCCAGTCTGCTTACGTGATTTCTTCTTCATTACTTTCTTTTATTTCTATATATATAGTGTCATAGACTTTTGTTAACTAATTCTTTTCTCCTTTTAGTGATTAAGCACGATCATGTCCCTTTTTGTAAGCCTTACCTGAGAGAAGCAATGCCATAAAATAAAATTTTAAAAAAGCATTAATGAAACTCTGCACAAAATAACTTTCCTCTACTTATCTGTACTTTGTCCCCATGGGTGTCAATGTTCTGTGAAGATGCACACATGCTGCACAGTGAACTGCAGGAAAGATTAGTGTTGTCTCTAGGTCACACTCGTACCTAGCAGTGGGTGACCCAGCGTGCTTTGTCTTCCATGAAAGCTTAAAACAGGAGGTGTTTGACCACCGACAGTGTGCTCCATCGGCTTGGTGTTCCACAGAACTTTCCCCAGAGATGAGTACTGGGAAAGTACAGCTTCAAAACCAGCAACAGCAGCAGTACCGACAGTCCTTGTTTTGGAAGGAAGTTTAAATTCTTTACTGTTGGGACAATTCATTTCAAAACCTGATATGATGTCAATATTGTAAGTATTCATGAGACATAGTCATATTTAGGACAACTGAAGAAAAGCTGGAAAAAAAGAAAAACAAGCAAACTTGGACACTGAAGCAACCTCAAGCATCTCTTTATTTGATGATATATTTTTGTAAGGAAAATAAATATTCAGATGATCAGGAATGTATATAACTAAATGAAATCAAGAAAAAGTAACAGTATGCATTTAAAAGAATTATGAAATTATATACGAGTGCTTAGAATGGGGCTACGGGAAGTGCTGAACTAGAGCAAAAGACAGGAACTAATGTAGGTGGCACCCACTGTAGATGTTTGCAAGTGGCTCTCGTAGACAAACAGGATGATGACAGGCGATCCCTGTGAGCGTCTGAGCCTTGCCTTGCGAATGCAGAAAGAAGACAGTCCTGGTAAACTAGGCAGCAACCCCAGAGCTCTCCCATTCGATGCATTTATTTTCAAAGAAGGCCTTGTTTTTCAGCTTCCTCTGCAGTTCTATGTGAAGATTGATAAATCAGTTTTTACTTGTTTTATTAATAAAATGTAATTTGGAAAACAATTACATTATTTTTATTAATTTATTTGAGAGGAAGAGAGAAGCATACAGAGGGAGAGAATGGGTGCACCAGGGCCTCCGGCCCCTGCAAAAGAACTCCAGATGCATGTGCCCCTTTGTGCATCCGGCTTACGTGGGTCCTGGGGAATAGAACCTAGGTCCTTTGGCTTTGCAGGCAAACTTAGCCTTAACTGCTAAGGTCTCTCCAGCCCTTCTTTTCTTTCTAAATATTATTTGTGTGAAAGAGAGATAAAAAGAGTATGGGTACACCAGAACCTCTTGCCACTGCTAACAAACTCCAGGCACATGTGCTACTTTGGGCATCTGGTTTTACGTGGGTACTGGAAAATTGAATCCAGGTTGTCAGGCTTTGCAAGAAAATACCTTTAACCACTAAACCATCTCTGTAGCCCTTGACAGTTGTATTTTGTTAGCTGTTCATAAGTTATACTATAATAACAAGAGGCTCCAAACCGCTCACCCACACACTATATTAGAGAGGAAGTCCTATAATCCCAACATCAGGAGGTTGTGGGAGCAGGATTGCAAACTTGAGGGCAACCTGGGCTATATAGCAAGACCCTGTCTTCAAAAAACAAAACCAGAAGCAACAGAAAGCTGAGGAAGTCTGAGTATGAGGAAAACACTATTTGGACCCTTCTCTGAACCACTTGCATCCAATCAAGAGGCCTAGGAAGTCACATTCACTGTTTTGGGAGTTTTCACAAAAGTCACACCTTTCATGTGACTTTTGCTTTAAGGTTACATCTGTAGTGGAGAGTGATATATAAGTCGTTGCAAACTTTTTTTGTGGTCCTTCTTTTCTCCTTAAGATGGAGGGAGAATTTGAATCAGCTCTAATACCCAGAAAGCTGAGTGGATTTCAAATTTACAGAATTCAGCCAATAGGCTTTTCTTGGTCATCATTCTATGATAACCTAGGACACAAGATATTTACATAACAATGAACAGCTTTGATAATATATGATTTAGTCACACATAAAAAAAATCTAGAACAATATCATCATCTTCCACAGAGGATAACATTACAGAGCAAAAGGAGATTAATGTTAATCACACCAGGCTAGCAATTCAAATGTGAAAATGTTCTGAACATCAGCATTTAGACATTATAATTAGAAAGATTTTTTTTCTACGAGCTGGAGAATTGGCTTAGAGGTTAAGGTGCTAACATAGGAAGCCTAAGGACCCAGATTCAATTCCCCAGTACCCACATAAACCAGATGTATTTGGTGGCACATGTGTCTGGAGTTCATTTGCAGTGGCACATCCTCTCTCTCTCTCTGTAATAAATAAATTTAAAAAATATATATTTTAAAAAGAAATCATTTTCTAGTGAAAGGGAATTATTGTGTTCACTGTAAACATTGGTCTTTACTCTCCTGGGTTTTTCTTTTCTTTCGTTTGAGACAAAATCTCATGTATCTCACTGTGGCTTAGAACCCACTATGTAGCCAAGGATGACCTTGAACTCCTGATCCTCCTAACTCTACCTCCTGAGCGCTGGGATCATGGACAGGCACTAGCATACCTAGTTTCATGAAGTTCTAAGGACTGAATCTTGAGTCTCATATGTACGAGACTAGTACCCTACCAACTGAACTACATCTTTAGGCCCTCTTCATGGTTTTAACTTGGCTACTTTTTAAAAAATATTTTTATTTATTTACTTAATTGCAAACACAAAGGGGCAGAAAGAACGGCATGCCAGGACCTCCAGCTACTGCAAACAAACTCCATGTGCCGTTTTGTACATCTGGCTTATGTGGGTTCTGGGGAATTGAACTTGGGTCTTTAGCCTTTACAGGGAAGTGTCTTAATGGTTAAGTGATCTTTCCAGCTCCTCCTTTTTATCTTTTAGTTATACTCTTTCCCGTGCTGTTCTTTTCTGTGAACAGAATCACCTCTAGACAGAATGTTCTTTGGTTTATATCTCTTAAAGAATTTAAAAAACATATATATATTGTTTAAATTTAAATTTAAATTTTTTCACTGACAACTTCCATAATTGTAAACAGTATCCCATGGTAATTCACTTCCTCCCCACAATTTCCCTTTTGAAATTCCACTCTCTATCATATCCCCTCCCACTCTCAATAAGTATCTCTTTTGTTTTGATGCCATGATCTTTTCTTCCTATTATGATGGTCTTGTGTACGTAGTGTCAGGCACTGTAAGGTCTGGGATATCCAGGTCATTTTATGTCTGGAGGAGCATGTTGTAAGGAGTCCTACCCTTCCTTTGGCTCTTACATTCATTCCATCGGTGTGATAGAGATATTGCAGTGCTGAACAGTCTTCTGACACTTCTTTCTAGCACCATAATGCCTTCTGAGTCATCCCAAGGTCACTGCCATATGAAAAGAGAATCTTATCTAACCAAACATGAGAGTAGCATTAACATATGGGTATGTACATTAAGAGAAGTGCTGACTGGGCAGTTTGGTGAGCATAGTATAAGAGGTTACACTCCTAGGGCTCATGACTACACCTGTTGTAGGTTTTCAGTATCGGAGATGTATTTCCTCCCATGGAGCAGACCTCCAGTCAAATTAGAGGGCAGCTGCATTCCCCCATAACAGATCTGCCAGTATTGCACCATTTGGCTCATTTGGCCTGGCGAGCCAAATATAAGGCTTGCAGTGTCCACTATTGAGAATGTGTCTTCACAGGTGATTTCTCTCTCTCTCCCATTGAACTGCTTGCAGTGTGGTTTTTTCCAGCTTTGTGTCAGCTGGTCTACATGGAGGAGGTTATCAGCTCAGTTCTAGCAGGACTTCTCAGTGGTCTTGCTGCCCAAGCATGTGGAGTCTTCAGCAATAGGGTCTTATCATCTATTCCTGGTGGGAAACCAAGGACCTTGGCAATGGTCTGTAATGTTTTATGGGCATCAGGGTTCTCCCTGGCCAACAACTCACTAGAAGGTATCCCATCCCTGGCACTGAAAAATTTCTAGTAAAAATCTTTGTCTCCTGTGTGTTCCATTGTCCAAAAAGTAGGTTTCCATATGACTTACTTATATCCTCTTAGATTTTGATTAGCCCTCCCCCACCTTTTCTTTACTCAATCTCTTACCCTGACCTCACTTAGGCCTTTTCGGGCCCATTAATCTGTTCTTCTACTTACATATCTACAATATCATTCTATTAGGTCCCCCTCCCTCCATTTATATTCCCTTTATATCTCCTTTCTAGCTTACTCACCTATGCTACTTAGTTTTCTTCCTACTCATACAGAAGTCCAGTCATTTGTAGCTAGGATGTGCATATGAGAGAGAATATGTGACATTTGGCTTTCTGGGCCTGGGTTACCTCACTTAGTATAATCTTTTCCAGATCCATCCATTTCCCTGAAAATTTCATAACTTTATTTTGCTTTACTGCTGAGAAGAACTCCATTGTGTAAATGTGCCACATCTTCATTATCCAGTAATCATTTGAGAGACAGCTAGGCTGGTTCCATTTCCTACCTATTGTGAACAGAGCAGCGATAAACATGGTTGAGCAAGTATCTCTGAGGTAGTGAGATGAGTCCTTAGGATATATGCCGAGGGGTGGTATAGCTGGTTTATATGGTAGATCTAATTTTAGCAGTCTCAGAAAACTCCACACTAATTTTCACAGTGGCCAGACCAGATTGCCTTCTGTGGTGGTTTGATTCAGGTGTCCCCCATAAATTTAGGTGTTCTGAATACTAGGTTCCCAGCTGATGGATATTTGGGAATTAACGCCTCCTGGAGGGAGTGTATTGTTGGGGGCGGGCTTATGGGCTTTATAGCCAGTTTCCCCATGCCAGTGTTTGGCACACCCTCCTGTTGCTGTGGTCCACCTTATGTTGGCCAGGGGGTGATGTCCACCCTCTGCTCATGCCATCGTTTTCCCCTGCCATCGTGGAGCTTCCCCTCGACCTGTAAGCCAAAATAAATCTCTTTTTCCCAGAATCTGCTCTTGGTTGGGTGATTTCTAACAGCAATGCGACCCAGACTGCAACAGTAAAGTGGTACCGGGAGTGGGGTTGCTGCTAGACACCTGACTGTGTGGCTCTGGCCTTTTGGAGCTGATTTTCAAGAGGAATGTGGGAGGATTTGAAACCTTGGCCTAAGAGATGCTTTGCAGTGCTGTAAGTACAGCTTGATGGTCTATCCTGGTCAGAGCTGAAAGACCTGAAGGCAGTAAGAACTATGGACTGTGAGGTTTGGCTTATGAGGGTGAGAAAGAGCTGTGCTTGGACTGGGCTATCAGTTTGTGAGAGAAGCTTGCTCTTATGCCCGTGTACTGACAAGTTGTGCAGGGTTGCTTTGCGTAGAAATGATCTGGTGTGAGCAGAGGAATATGGCACAGAAAGAAAAATCTTTGGGTGAACTGCTGCCCGTTCAGCTGCAACTGAGAGATTACAACCTTTGAGACTGGGCTAGCTGACCTGTGCTGGGGCAACAGAAAGAATGTCGACTCTTTTGAAGGAGCCTGAGTGCTCAAGGAGTGCCCTGTTCTTCAAAGTCTGCTTTATTCCCCCCTGGATTAACAAATTGGCACCCTACCTGGTATCATGGAGTATAAGAAATGCTGGAAAGAGGGTCATTGAGTTTGCAACACGGTCATGTGTTTTGGAAATGGCCATGGGCAGTGTGAAGCAGGTTTGCTGGTTGCCTGCATAGAGACCCCATGGGGCCATGAGGATGAAGCGTGGCTTGCAGTAGAGACCCAGTGGAGATGCCGGGACCATGAGATGGCTGCCGAGGAGCTGCCGGCCCCTATGAAGTTTCCTAGGACTGTGAGTAGCCTAGCTGGTGGGGTGGAATTGGAATGCCAGAGGCTTGTAGCTGGTTAGAATTATCGGTCTTGAAGATTTCTCACTGGCTAGAGTTGTTGGACTTGAAGCTATAGATGTTTGCCCTGGTTGTTTTAAATCTTGTAATGGTTGAATGTTTCTTTGCTATGCCCAATGCCATCTTTTGCAGTGTGAATATTTATTCTGTGTCATTATGGGTTTTTTGAGGTTATATTTTGGTATTATGGCTCAGTTAAAAGATCTTGAACTATGGGGATGTATGAACATCATTGGAATTGATAAAAACTATGGGGACTTTTAAAGTCAGACTGAAAGCATTGTATTTTACATCATGTATGGATATCAGTTTATGGGGGCCAGGGGCGGAATGTGGTGGTTTGATTCAGGTGTCCCCCATAAATTTAGGTGTTCTGAATACTAGGTTCCCAGCTGATGGATATTTGGGAATTAACGCCTCCTGGAGGGAGTGTATTGTTGGGGGCGGGCTTATGGGCTTTATAGCCAGTTTCCCCATGCCAGTGTTTGGCACACCCTCCTGTTGCTGTGGTCCACCTTATGTTGGCCAGGGGGTGATG
Source organism: Jaculus jaculus (assembly GCF_020740685.1). Lineage (NCBI taxonomy): Eukaryota > Metazoa > Chordata > Mammalia > Rodentia > Dipodidae > Jaculus > Jaculus jaculus. The sequence goes on from NC_059103.1 coordinate 104,379,507, forward strand.
TCCACCCTCTGCTCATGCCATCGTTTTCCCCTGCCATCGTGGAGCTTCCCCTCGACCTGTAAGCCAAAATAAATCTCTTTTTCCCAGAATCTGCTCTTGGTTGGGTGATTTCTAACAGCAATGCGACCCAGACTGCAATACCTTCCCACCAACAGTGTGGAAGGGTTCCTCTTTTTCTGCATCCTTGCCAGGATTTATGGTCATGTGTTTTCATGATGATAGCCAATCTGACAGAAGTGAGATGGAATCTCGACATAGTTTTAATCTACATTTCCCTGATGACTAGGGATGTAGAACATTTTTTGAATTTGTATATACCATCTGTGTTTCTTCTTTTGAGACCTCTCTATTTAGTTCCATAGCCCATTTTTTAAGTGTGTTGATTTCTTATTATTTTTTTTAGTTCTTTGTATATTCTAGATATTAGTCCTCTATCAGATGTATACCTGGCAAAGATTTTCTCCTATTTGGTAGGTTGCCTTTTTGCTCTACTCACATTGTCTTTTGCTGTACAAAAGCTTTGTAATTGCATGAGATCCTAGCGGTTGATCTGTGTTTTTATTTCCTGAGCAATTGGGGTTATATTCAGAAAGTCCTTGCCAAGACCAATATGTTGAAGGGTTTCCCCTAGTTTTTCCTCTAACAATTTCATAGTTTCAGGTCTGCTATTAAGGTCTTTGATTCATTTGGACTTAATTCATGTGCATGGAGAGAGATAAGGATCTATTTTCATCCTTTGACAGATCCATATCCAGTTTTCTCAGCACCATTTGCTGAAGAGGCTGTCTTTTCTCCAATGAGTATTTTTGACATTTTTGTTGAGGATCAGGTAACTATAGCTACTCAGACTTACATCTGGGTCTTCTATTCCGTTCCATTGATCTACAAATCTGCTTTTGTTCCAGTACCATGCTGTATTTGTTACCATGGCTCTGTAGTTGAGATATGTTCCTTCTATTCCCAGTCTCTGTAAGACTTTTTATCATGAAGGGATGTTAAATTTCATCAAATGCTTTTTCTGCATCTAATGAGATGATCATGTTAAAATCAGGTATGGTGATAACACTAGCTCAAAATTTTGTTGCTCAAAATTGTTTTATATATTGCAGGATTTTTGTGCTTCCAAATGAATTTTTGGATTGTTTTATCTGTTTGAGTGAATTCTTTTGGAATTTTGATGGAAATTGCATTAAATGTGTAGATTATTTATAGTAAGGTTGCCACTTTGACAATATTGATTCTTCTGATCCAAGAACAAGGGATATTTTTCTATTTTCTAGGGCCTTCTGCAATTTCTGGCTTGAGTGTTTTAAAGTTTTCATTGTAAAGATCCTTCACTTCCTTGGTTAGTTTATTCCAAGGTACTTTACTTATTTATTTATTTTTTTTGATGCAATTATGAATAGGAGTGATTCTCTGATTTCATCTTCTGTGTGTTTTTTATTAGCATATAAAAAGGCTATTGCTTTCTGTGGGTTTATATTATATCCTGCTACATGCTATAGGTGTTTATCAGCTTTAACAGTTTGCTGATAGAGTCTTTAGGGTTCTTTATGTAAGAATCATGTCATCTGCAAATAATGATAACTTGATCTCTTCCTTTCCAATTTACATGCCTTTTATGTGTGTCTCTTGCCTTATTGCTATGGGTAAGACTTCTGGTACTATACTAAATAAAAGTGGGGACACTGTACACCCTTGTCTTGCTGCTGATTTTAGTAGAAAAGTTTCAAGTTTTTCTCCATTTAGTATTATGTTGGCTCTAGGCTTGTCATAAATAGCTTTTATTATATTGAGATATGTTCCTTCTATTCCCAGTCTCTGTAAGATTTTTATCATGAAGGGATGTTAGATTTCGTCAAATGCTTTTTCTGCATCTAATGAGATGACCATGTCATTTTTGTCCTTCAGTCCATTTATATAATGTATTACATTTATCAATTTGCATATGTTGAACCATCCCTGCATCTCTTGGATAAAGCCTACTTGGTCAGGGTGAATGATCTTTCTTTTTTTTTTAAATTTTTTTTTACATTTATTTATTTGAGAGCGACAGACACAGAGAGAAAGACAGATAGAGGGAGAGAGAGAGAGAGAGAATGGGCACGCCAGGGCTTCCAGCCTCTGCAAACAAACTCCAGATGCATGCGCCCCCTTGTGCATCTGGCTAATGTGGGACCTGGGGAACCGAGCCTTGAACCGGGGTCCTTAGGCTTCACAGGCAAGCGCTTAGCCGCTAAGCCATCTCTCCAGCCCCCTGAATGATCTTTCTTATATATTCTTGTATTCTCTTTGTCAATATTTTGTTGAGAAATTTTGCATCTAGGTTCATGAGAGAGATCAGTCTATAATTTTCTTGTCTCATTCTATATTTACCTTGTTTTGGTATCAGGGTGATGCTGGCTTCATAGAAGGAGTTTGGTAGGATTCTTTCTTTTTCTATTTTATGGAAAAGTTTAAGAAGCTCTGGTGTTAGTTCTTCCATGAAGCTCTGGTAAAATTCACCAGTGAATCCATCTGGGCCTGGACTTTTTTTAGTTGGGAGATTTTTGATAACCACTTGGATCTCCATGCATGATAGAGTCTACTTAAGTGGTTAATCTCATCTTGATTTAATATAGGTAGGTCATATAAATCAAGGAAATTATCCATTTCTTTCAGATTTTCAAACTTAGTGGAGTGTATGTTCTTATAGTATGCCCCTATGATTTTTTTAAATTTCTCTAGTATCTATTGTGATGCTGCCTTTTTCATCCCTAATTTTATTAATTTGTGTCTCTTCTCTCTTTCTTTTGGTCAGATTTGCTAAGGATTTATCAATCTTGTTCATACTTTCAATGAACCAAATCTTTGTTTCATTGATCCTTAGCTTTTTTTTTTTTTTTTTGGTTTCTATTTCATTAGTTTCTGCCCTAATCTTCATTATTTCTTCCCATCTACTGATTTTTGGTTGGCCTTGTTCTTATTTTTCCAAGGCTTTAAGATGAAGCATTAAGTTGTTTACTTGCAACCTTTCTAATTTCTTATTATAGGCACTTAAAGCTATAAATTTCCCTCTTAGGACTGCCTTCATTGTGTCCCAAAGGTTTTGGTATGTTGTGTTCTCATTATCATTTGATTTTATGAATCTTTTGCTCTGATTCTTGATTTCTTCATTGACTCATGCATCATTTAGTAGTGTATTGTTTAGTTTCCATGATTTTGTTTATGCTTTATTGCTTTTCTTGCTATGGATTTGTAGTTTGATCCCATTGTGATCAGATAGAGTGCAAGGAATTATTTCAGTTTTCCTGTATTTGTTAAGATTTGCTTTGTGTCCTAATATATGGTCTGTTTTAGAGAATGTTCCATGAGCTGCTGAAAAAAAATACGTATTCTGCAGCATTTAGATGAAATGTCCTGTATATAACTGTTAGGTCCATTTGTTCTATGACCTCATTTAATCCAGATGCATCTCTGTTTATTTTTTGCCAGGATGACCCAATTTATAAGAGTAGGGTGTTGAAGTCACCCACTACCACTGTGTTTGGTGTTATCTGTGACTTTAGTTCTAATAGCATTTGTTTGATGAAGTTGGGAGCCCCCACATTAGGTGCATATATGTTTAGGATTATAATGTGCTCCTGTAGGACATCATTTAATCAATATAAGGTGACCTTCTTTATCTTTCCTAACTAATGTTGGATTGAAGTCTACCTTGTCAGATATTAGGATAACAACCCCTGCTTGTTTTCTAGTTTCATTTGCTTTAAACACCATTTTCTAACCTTTCACCCTAAAATAGTGTCCATGCTTTATAGCAAGGTGAGTTTCTTGGAGGCAACAAATTAAAGGATCCTGCTTTTTAACCCAGTCTGCAAATCTATGTCTTTTGGTTGGGGCACTGAGGCTGTTGATATTAGGGGTTATTACTGAAAAGTGTGTATTTATTTTTCCTGTTTTGTAGTTCTTTCAATTTTACCTTTGCTTTCTTGCATTAACTAGAATATGCGTATGGTTTATTTTTTCCAGGATCCTTATATGTGTGTTTTTCTTTCTCTTCAGCATGGAGGATTCTTTCAAGTAATTTCTGTAGAGCTGGTTTTGTCTTCAAATATTCCTTTAGCCTGCTATTGTTGTGGAATGTCCTTATTTCTCCATCTATTTGAATGGATAGCTTTGTAGGATAAAGTAACCTTGGTTGACAGTCATTATCTTTCAGAAGTAGAATATATCATTGCAAGCCCTTCCGGCTTTGAATATTTGTGTTGAGTAATCTGCTATGATCCTAATGGGCTTGCCTTTGTATGTGACTTGATTTTTCTCTCTAACTACTTTCAATGTATTTTCTTTGGTTTGTGTGTTTGGTAGTTTAATTATGCTGTGGTGAGGAGAGGTTTTGTCTGTTTGGTGTTCTAGGGGCTTCCTGTATCTGCATTGGCCTCTCTTTCACAGTTTGGGGGAAGGTTGCTTCTATGATTTTTTTTGAAAATGCCTACTATGCCTTTGGAGTGAAATTCTTCTCCTCCTACTATACCCTGAATTCTTATGTTTGATCTTTTCATAGTGTTCCAAATATCTGGAAATTCCAATTCATACTTTCCTATTAGTTTTTCTTTCTCTTTGTTGGACTGTATTAGATCTGTACCTGGTCTTCTAGTTTAGATATTCTATCCTCTCCTTCATCCATTCTACTAGTGAGATTTTCTGCAGAGATTTTATTTCATTGACTGTGTTCTTCATTGCTGGTAATTCTGACTGGTTTGCTTCCTAACTGGAGCCATAAAACAAGATGTTTTAGCTACAAACTTCTGCTACTAAGGTAAAAGCCCCAGGCACCATGCCTTCTCCATGGTGAACTGTATCCTGTCAAAACAAAAGCCAAATAGTTCCTTCCTCCCTTATGTGGTTTCTTGTCAGTTTTCACAGTAATGAGAACAGTAACCAGTACACACACATCCAGACAACTATACCATGGGAGAATTGATGTTCTGAGGTGCTCCCTGAACCCCAAGGCCTGAGTTCATATCTTCAAACTAACCAAAGAATTTGCAATTCCAAATTCAAGAAATGATTTTTAAAATACCACATTTTATTCAGATTTTAAAAAGGACTGCAGAGAGGGGAAGGCTGAGAGGTAAGGAGAAATAAAGTGGGGAGAGGAGAAGTGCACCACATGGAGCCGAAAAGCCCATGTGGATCATGGGTAGTTCAGGAGTTAATTTGACTAAATAGGGATTTAAAAAAAAAATGTGAGGGGGTAATTTTCAAAATAATGTGCACTTTTAAGAAAGATCAAAAGTGAAGATGGTAATAAAAGGAAAAAGGTGTTTCTTCTGATCATGGCATGGCCCCAGGTGGGAAAGAGCTCCTAGAGGTCTTACCAATCAGAAGACACTGCTGTCAGCTCCAGAGAGAGGAGAAAATGGCCCTCTCTCTCTCTGTAGGCCCAGAGGGATATAGGATTTGTGTTATCCTGCCTAGGCACACCTATACCAGGTGGCCCAGCCAATTGGTCTGGGCTTAGAGGAGAAATCCAGCCATACCTAGGCAGGGTGCACACTTCAGTGGGATTTAATTGGGTGGGATGGATAAACACTAAATCCCAGAATTGGTGCAGGTGGAGCAAGCTAAGATAGGTGTGGTACCCTAAGACCCCTCCCTTTAAGGGCCATCCTGATCCTGCCTAATTAATCTAACTGCCTATCTTGTACCCCTCCCCCACATATAAATTCTTTCTTTTTCTTTGGGTGGAAAGTTCAAGGTAGGGTCTTTCTCTGGTCCAGGCTGACCTGGAATTAACTATGTATTCTCAGGGTATTCTCGAACTCACAGTGATCCTCCTACCTCTGCCTCCCTAGAGCTATGATTAAAGGCATGCACCACCATGCCTGGCCACACACGCATCCTGACAACTATACCATGGACCATGTTTTTGTCCCTTCTCACACTAATATTGAAACTCAATCCCTAAAGCCAACTGCATCAGAAAGTCTAGCTTTTGGAAAGTGACTGTGTGATGAAGGACCTACCCTTATGAATGTGATCAAATGACTTTATATAAGATCTTACCAGGCCTGGTGAGATAGTTCAGCTGTTAAGGTGCTTGCCTGCAAAGCCTAAGGACTTGAGTTCAATTGCCTAGTACCCACGGATAGCCAGATGCACAAAGTGGTGCATGCATCTGGAGTCCATTTATAGCTGCTGAAGGCCATGGCATGCCCATTCTTTCCCTCTGTTTCTCTTCCATCTCTCTCTGTTTGCCAATAAATTAGACAGATATATAGATAATGAATATATAATATATACATAAGAAATATATATAAGAATATACATATATTCTTTGAAAAATATTTATTTTTAGCTGGATGTGGTGGTGCATGCCTTTAATCCCAGCACTCAGGAGGCAGAGGTAAGAGGATCACCTTGAGTTCAAGACTACCCTGAAACTACATATTGAACTCCAGGTCAGCATGGTCTAGAGTGAGACTCTGCCTCAGAAAACAAAACAACAACAACAAAAAAGCCAAAAAAAAAAAAATTATAAAAGAGCAGTATTCATTTGTTGGAGAGAAAATGGGCATGCCAGGACCTCTAGCCACTACACGTGAACTCCAGATGCATGTGCCACCTTGTACATCTGGCTTATATGGGTCCTGGAAAATAGTACCTAGGTCCTTTGGCTTTGCAGGCTAACACTTAGCCACCAAGCCATCTCTCCAGACTAAATACATATTCTTTTAGCTGGGTGTAGTGGCACACGCCTTTAACCCCAGCACTCAGGAGGCAGAGGTAGGAGCATTGTCATGAGTCCAAGGTCACCCTGAGACTACAGAGGGAATTCCAGGTTAGCCTGGACCAGAGTGAGACACTCTACCTCGAAAAACCAAAAAAAAAAATCTTACCAAAGAAATTCATCCCTTTTTACCTTTCTAACCCCAGGACATGTTATCCCCTCACCTTCAGGGGATGCTCCACTCTGGTGCTAGTTGGAGGTAAAGAGCAGCCCAGCACCTTGACCTGCATCTTCCCAGCTTGCAGAACTGTAGGAAGTGATTTCTGCTCTTTAAACATTATCCAGTCTTCAGCAAGAGCAGAAAAGAAAGCCTAGGGAGGGTAGTTGGAGGGGGAAATATAAGTAAGGTACAATGATATATGAAAATATCATAAGGAAACATTTTTTACATTAATTAACTTAAAAATAAAAACTAGGCCTGGGCATGGTGGCACACAGCTTTAATACCAGTACTTGGGAGGCAGAGGTAGGAGGATAACTGTGAGTTCAAGGCTACCCTGAGACTACATAATGAATTCCAGGTCAGCCTAAGCTAGAGTGAGACCCTACCTCGAAAAATCAAGAAAAAATAATCTAATTAGGCTGGGCATGGTGGTGTACACCTTTAATCCCAGCACTCAAGAGGCAGAGATAGGAGGATCACTGTGAGTTCAAGGCCACCATGAGACTACATAGTGAATTCCAGGTCAGCCTGGACCAGAGTGAGACCCTACCTCAAAAAACCAAAAAAAAAAAAAAAAAACCTAATTAACTAAATAAAAATAAAAACAATTACTCTGTCTCAGATATTTTTCTATCACAGCAACAAGGGATGAAGGCATCACATGTCCTTAGCAGTGTGGTGGGAATACTTCTGTAATCCTAGCATTCAGGAGATGGAGGAACAAAGATCAGGAGCTCAAGGCTAGCCTTGGCTACATAGAGACTTTGAGGCCAGGAGCTGGAGAGATGACTCAGTGGTTAAAGGTGCTTGTTTGCAAACCCTGTTGGCCCAGCCCAGGTTCAATGTCCCAGTACCCATATTCAGCCAGGTGTACAAAGTAACACATGTGTCTGGGGTTCATTTACATTGGAAAGAGGCTCTGGCATGCCCATGTCCTCTCACTCTCTCTGTGTCTGCCTCTTTCTCTATGTTTCTATCTGTCTCAAATAACATATATATATATATAGATAACATATATATATATGGTATGGTGGTGCATGCTAGCACTGGCAAGGATGAGGTAGGAGAATCTCTGTGAGTTTGAGGCCAGCCTGAGACTACATAGTGAATTCCCAGTCAGACTGGGCTGGAGTGAGATCTTACCTTAAAAAACCAAAAAGTGAAAATAAAAAAATAAATAAAAAGAGGAGCTGGGTGTGGTTGTGCATGCCTTTAAGCCCAGCACTTGGGAGGCAGAGGTAGGAGGATCGCCAAGAGTTCGAGGCTACCCTGAGACTACATAGTGAATTCCAGGTCAGCCTGGGCTAGAGCAAGACCCTACTTTGAAACCTCCCCCCACAAAAAAAAGTTGAGGTGGGCTAGAGAGATGGCTTAGCATTAAGGTGCTTGCCTGCAAAGCCTAAGGACCCATGTTTGACTGTCCAGGTCCCATGTAAGCCAGATGCAAGGTGATGCAAGTGCACAAGGTCTCACATGCACACTAGCTGGTGCACATGCCTGGAGTTCAGGTAACAATAGCTGGAGGTCCTGCCATGCCAATTCTCATTCTCTCTCTCTCTCTCTCTCTCTCTCTCTGTTGCTGTGAGGTTCACATTGCTGGCAGAAAAAACTTGACCAAGGAAAAAATGTTTATTTTGGCTCACAGACTCAGGGGGAAGCTCCATGATAACAGGGGACATCACTTCCTGGCCAAATCAAGTGGCCAGCAGCACCAGGAGAGTGTGTCAAACATTGGCAAGGGGACACTGGCTATAATACCCATATGCCCACCCCCAAGAATACCCTGCATCCAGGAGGCTTTAATTCCCAAATTGCCATCAGCTGGGGATCTAGCACTCAAAACACCTTGTATATGGGGGACACCTGAATCAAGATACCACATTCTACCCCTGACCCCATAAACTAATAACCATATATGATGTAAATTGTAATGCATTCAGTCCAACTTTAAAAGCCCCCATAGTTTTTATCAGTCCTAAAGATGTTCAAACATCCCCATATTCCAAGGTCTTTTAACTGAGCCATAATACCAAAAAAAAAAAATCCCCCCAAACCCATAATGACACAGAATAAACATTCACATTGCAAAAGATGGCATTGGGTATAGCAAAGAAATATTCAACCAAAACAAAATTTAAACAGGGCAAGCGTCTAACTCTGTAGCTCCAAGTCCAACAACTCTAGTCAATGACAAGTCTCAAAGTCTGAAAATTCTAAGCATTGACAAGTCTCTAGATTTCCAATATCACCCCTCCATATGGGCTGCTCACAGTCTCAGAAAACTTCATCTAGGACTGGCAGCTCTCCTTGGCAACCATCTCATAGTCCTGGTATCTCCATTGAGTCTCTGCTACAACCCACAGTTCATCCTCATGGCTCCGTAGGTTCTCCATGCAGGCATCCAACAAGCCTGTTTCACATTGCCCATGGCCATTTCCAAAATACAAAACCCTGTTGCAAATTCAATAACCCTCTCTTTCCTGCATATGTTACACTCCATACTACCATGTGGGCTTCCAATTTTTTAATCCAGGGGGGGAATAAAGCAGACTTTGAAGAACAGGACACTCCTTTAGCATTCATGCCCCTTCCAAAGAATTTGCATTCTTCCTGTTGTCCCAATGCAGGTCGACTGGTCCAATCTCAATGGCTGTAATCTCTCAAACAATTGCAGCTGAATGGGCGGCAGTTTTGGACCAAAGATTTCATTTTTTCTGTGCCATGTCCTTCTGCTCACACCAATCCATTTCTACACAAACCAACTCTGATCAAGTTCTCAGTACACAGGCATAATAGCAAGTCTCTCACACTAACTGCTTCTAGCCCAGTTGAGGCAAAGCTCGTTCTCACCCTCATAAGCCAAACATCACAGTCCATAGTTGTTAAAGCATTCAGGTCTTTCAAATTTGTCCAGAATAGTCCATCAAGCTGTACTTACAGCACTGCAAGGCATCACTTAGGCCAAGGTTTCAAATCCTTTCACATTCCTCTTGAAAATCAGCTCCAAAGGACCTAAGTTCCATTTCCCCAGGATCCACATAAGCCAGACCCACAAGGTGGCACATGCATCTGGAGTTCATTTGTAGCAACTGGAGGCCCTGGTGTGCTCATATGCTCTTTCTCCCTTTTTCTCTCAAATAAATAAAAATAAATTAAATTAAAATAAATGTGGTAAATGTCTACAGTCATCTTTTTGGAGTTATGGTAGAAACACTGTGCATAGATTTGTTAAGTTAGATAGAGAGATAAGTATTATAAAATACTAATGTAGACAAGTAAAATCTTTTTTTTTTTTTAAGGTAGGGTCTCACTCTAGCCTAGGCTGACCTGGAATTCACTATGTAGTCTCAGGGTAGTCTTGAACTCACAGTGATCCTCCTACTTCTGCCTCTTGAGTGTTGGGATTAAGGCTGTGTTTCACCATGCCTGACTTAAATTTAGGAAAGTAGTATCAATGCAGAGACATAATTTCCTCTCATATTCCATACTTCTTAGATACCGAATTCCTAATACCTATCCATGCTAGATAATGAAATGAGAAGACCCTTTTTTAAAATGTGTTAAAACAGTAAATTTCCAGAAATTCTGAGGACTTTAGGTAAAAAAGTATTTGCACTGAATTGAAAGAGATTAGAATCTGTAACCTTTGTATACTTTTTCCTGACATAGCAGTCTGGCTTGAATAGATTTTGCTCATGATCTTTGCAACCTCTGCCCTGTATTTGTAAGTCAAATGTATATAATCTGTGGTCATGGAAAGAACAGATATAATACTTGGTTTTAACACAGAATGAAATGGTTCTCTTAGGAGTTCAGGGTTAATTCTGTATAGTCTCACTTTATGAAACTCATTCACAGCTATGCAAGGTTGGTTTATTTGGTGCTGTGAATCATTATTTAATAAAGGAAGAAACTATGGCTCTGAGCTGACCTTAATTCAGGCCACATAGCATATAAGTAGTTGTTATAGTCAATTCTAGCTCTTTTATTATAGGTCAACATTTTTCATTATATCATATTGAACCTCAGTTATTGGCAAAGCCATGTCCTTGACCCAATTCCAGATGTTCTAAGTAAAGAAAATTGTGGTGGTTTGATTCAGATGTCCCCCTTAATCTTATGTGTTCTGCATGCTTGATCCCCAGATAATGGCAATCTGTGAATTGGAACCCTTTGGAGGTGTATTGTTTGGGGCTGGCTATGGGTGTTATAGCCAATTTCTTCTTGCCAGTGTTGGACACACTCTCCTGCTGCTGTTGTCCACCTGATGTTGGTCAGGAGGTGATGTCCACACTCTGCTCATGCCAGTTTCCTCTGCTGTCATGGAGCTTCTCCAGTCTATAAACCAAAGTAAATCCCTTTTCTCCCGTAAACTGCTGTTTATTAAGTGCTTTCTGCCAGCAAGAAGTAGTTAACTGCAACAATAAAACTGGTACCTAGAAGTGGAGTTTTTGCTGCTAGAAACCTGATTCTGTGGCTTTGGCTTTTTGGAATTGATTTGCAGAAAGAATGTGGACAGATTTGAAATTTTGTCTAAGAGGTTTGACCATTCTGGTCAGTGTTGAAAGACCTAAATGCAATAAGAACTATGGACTGGGAGATTTGACTTTGTCAGGACTGGTCTAAAAGCAGTTTGTGTAAAGACTAGTATTCTTCCTGTTTGTGTCCTGGGAACCTGTGCAGAGTTGCATTATATAGAAATTGACTGGTGTGAGCAGATGGATGACACAGGAAAAAAAAAAGAAAAGAAGAAGAAGAAATCTTTGGGCAGAAACTGCTGCCCCTTTAGCTGCAATTGTTTTTGAGATTATAACTATTGTGACTGGACCAGCTGACCTGCACTGGGACAACAGGAAAAAATGCAGATTCTTTTTAAGAAGCCTTAATGCTGAAGGAGTGTCTTGCTTGTCAAAGTCTGCTTTATTTCTCCCCTGGATTAACAAGTTGGTAGCCCATCTACTACTATGGAGTATAACAAATGGAGAAAACAAGGGTCATTAGATTTGCAACACAGTTTTGTTTTTTGGAAATGGCCATATGTAGTGTGAAACAGGATTGTTGGATTACTTGCATGGAGACCTGATGGAGCCATGAGGATGAACCATGAGTTGTAGTGGAGACCCACTAGAGATGTCAGGACTACTAAATGGCAGCCAAAGAGAGCTTCCAGCAGTATACCTGGGACTATGAGCAGCCAAACCAGAAGGGTGCAGTTGAAGCTCCAGAGACTTGTCCCTGATTAGAATTATGGGACTTATCACTCGTTAGAGTTTATGGACTTAAAGATCTAGTTTGTTTGATATTTTGCCTTGTTTTAAATTTTGTTTTGGCTCAATATTTCTTTGCTATGCCTAATGCCATCTTTTGCAGTGTGACTATTTATTCTGTGCCATGATGGTTGTTTTTTTGGTATTATGGCTCAGTTAAAAGACCTTGAACTATGGGGATGTTTGAACAGCATTGAGATTGATTTAAAAAAAAAAAAAACAAACACTGGGCATGGTGATACATGCCTTTAATCCCAGCACTTGGGAGGCAGAGGTGGATCACCATGAGTTCAAGGCCACCCTGAAACCACATAGTGAATTCCAGGTCAACCTGAGCTAGAATGAGACCTTATCTTGAAAAAAAAAAAACAAAAAAAAATTTTAAAAAAGAAAACAAACAAAGAAAAGCAAAACAACAACAAACTAGGGGCTGGAGAGATGACTTAGATTTTTTTTTTTGTTTATTTTTATTTATTTATTTAAGAGTGACAGGCAGAGAGAAAGAGGCAGAGAGAGAGAGAGAGGAGAGTGGGCACACCAGGGCTTCTAGCCATTGCAAACGAACTCCAGATGCGTGCGCCCCCCTTGTGCATCTGGCTAACGTGGGTCCTGGGGAATTGAGCCTCGAACCGGGGTCCTTAGGCTTCACAGGCAAGCGTTTAACCGCTAAGCCATTTCTCCAGCCCTGGAGAGATGACTTAGCAGTTAAGGTACTTGCCTGCAAAGCCAAAGGACCCAGGTTTGATTTCCCAAATCCTACATAAAGTCAGATGCACAAGGTAGTACATGCATCTTGATTTCATTTGCAGTGGCTGGAGGCCCTGACATGCCTATTCTTTCTCTCTCTGCCTCACTCTCCCCCAAATAAATAAAATATTTTAAAATCTATGAGGACTTTTAAAGTTGGACTGAATGCATTGCATTTTACATCTTGGATGGTCATTAGTTTATGGGTACCAGGGGTGGAATGTGGTGGTTTGATTATAAGTATAGGAAAGATAAGACAAAAATAGTAACATGTTTGCTTCATGCCTTTTTCAGGCCAGGAAAGAGAGTAGATTATTACATAGCAAATGTGAAAGCAGAATAAAGTAATATCATCTGCTGTGAAGGAAAACTTCAGTGTAATCAAATTTGGATTTTAGTGGGGTGCTAAATCACTTGGTTGTGCATACTTGGGTAGGCTTGCTGTTTTCACATCAAAAGAAACAAATATACTAGTCAGGAAGAGATTTAGAAATAAAAGATACTTTTTTTCATTCTTCCCTAGTATCCAGTGGGTAAGATAGTGGTGGTTATTTATTATTAACAGTGTGCCAACCACATGACATCATGTATTCTGTAGACCTTTTTCTTTAATCTTTTTTTTTTTTTCTTACCTTTTCAAGGCAGTGTCTCACTCTAGCCCAGGATGACCTGAAATTCACTCTGTAGTCCAAGGCTGGCCTCAAACTCACAGCAATCCTACCTTTGCTTTCCAAGGGCTGGAATTAAAGGCATGCACCATCAAGCTTGGTTTTCTTTAATCTTTTCTAATTTTTTGTTATTTTTATTTATTTGAGAGCGACAGACTGAGAGAGAAAGAGGCAGACAGATAGAGATAGAGAGAGAGAGAGAGAGAGAGAGAGAGAGAGAGAGAGAGAGAATGGGACGTGCTATGGCCCCCAGACATTGCAAATGAACTCCAGACATGTGAGCCCTCCATCTGGTTAACATGGGTCCTGGGGAATTCAGCCTCAAACCCGGGTTCTTAGGCTTCACAGGCAAGCACTTAACCGCTAAACCATCTCTCCAGGCCTCCTTTACTCTTTAGCAGCTATGTGAGTCCAGGTGGCATTACACCCTTTTAACAGAAGTCAAACTTGAGAGTTCTAAAGGTTGGTAACTAGTGGGGCATGATGGAGCACCCTTGTAACTCCAGCACTTGAGAAACAGCTGTAGGAAGATCACAAATTTGAGGTTAGCCTGGCCTGCATAGAAAAGTGTTAGGCCAGACTGAGCTACAGAGTGAGACTGGTAAAAAAAAACAAAACTTACTAATTAGGATGACACGGTGGGGAGGAAGCATTGCAGGCCCCACATAGACTTGCTAGTGAGTTCTTTCTCAGTGTAACAATGGTACATTTATTTAGCTGGGTTTCATCACAGGGAAAAGCTTGACAGAATTATCAGAACTAGAGAACAAGCTGGGCGTGATAGCACACGCCTTTAATCCCAGCACTCAGGAGGCAGAGGTAGGAGGATTGACAAGAGTTCAAGGCCACCAAGAGACTACATAGTGAATTTTCCAGGTCAGCCTGGACTAGAGTGAAACCCTACCCTGAAAAAAAAAAAAAAAAAAAAAAAAAAAAAAAAAAGAACTGGAGAAGGCATTAAATTTGGCTTGTGAAAGTAGTGTCAGGCATTGGGAGGTTGTGAATATAAAGGATATTTTGTGTCTGGAAGACGATATTGTAAGAAGGGATCCAATGGAAGGTCAGTTAGGGGAAAAGGAGAGTGGTAGGTGGGAATTATAGTTTAGTTTATACTTATGGAAGCTATCAATAACAAGTTAAAAAAATCTTTAAAGGGGCTAGAGAGATGGCTTAGTGGTTGAGATGCTTGCCTACAAAGCCAAAGAACCCAGGTTTGATTCCCCAGTGCCCACATAAAGCTAGAAGCAGGGCTGGAGAGATAGCTTAGCAGTTAAGGTGTTTGCATGCAAAGCCAAAGGATACCAGTTTGATTCTCCAGGACCCACTTAAGCCAGGTGCACAAGGGGGCGCATGCATCTGGAGTTCATTTGTAGTGGCTGGACTCGCTCGCTCCCTCTCTCTCAAATAAATAAATAATAATAAATAGTTTTTAAAAGCTACTTGCACAAGGTGACACATGCATCTGGAGTTAATTTTCAGTGGCTAGAGGCCCTGGCACCCC
Organism: Jaculus jaculus; assembly: GCF_020740685.1. Lineage (NCBI taxonomy): Eukaryota > Metazoa > Chordata > Mammalia > Rodentia > Dipodidae > Jaculus > Jaculus jaculus. The sequence continues at coordinate 104,394,628 of NC_059103.1, forward strand.
ATATTTCTCTCTTTATCTGCCTCTCAAATGAATAGAATATTTAATTATTTTTGAAATTGGCTTGTGAGCCAGGTGTTAGTACCTCATGCCTTTTAATCCAGTACTGGGGAGACAGAGGTAGGAGTTTGAGACCATCCTAAAACTACATAGTGAATTCCAGGTCAGTCTGGGCTACAGCAAGATCCTATTTCAAAAACAAAACAAAAATTGGCTTGTGAAGTAAACATGAAGGAACCTCAGCAAAGCCAAAGTTAACTTTTCTTTCAATGCTGGGATTGAACCCAGTATTGCAAATACCAGGAGATAGCTGTACCACAAAACTGCATCCCCAAGGGCTGGGAAGAGGACCCAGTGGTTAAAAATGCTTGCTTGCAAAGCCTAATAGACTGAGTTCAATTCCCAGTACTTCTGTAAAGCCAGACGCAGAAAGTAGCACATGCATCTATAGTTTGTTTTTAGGGCAAGATGTCCTGATATGAGCCCCCCCTGCCTCTCTCTCTCTCTCTCTCTCTCTCTCTCTCTCTCTCTCTCTCTCTCTCTCTGTGTGTTTGCAAGTAAACCCCAAATCCTTGAAAGAGGATCTCAGTATGTACTCAAGGGTGGCTTTCAGTTCTCTGTCCTCCTGCCCCAGCCTCTCCAGTGCCAGGACTGCAGTCAAGCGCCCAGGTTTCATAATGTTTTATTGTCATCATATCAATCCTTACTAATGATAATGTCATCATAACTATTTAGTTCCAAAGGGAATAAACCTTTGTGTCAAAATTGTTATGAATCTTTTCTCTACCATTAATATCCCTAGAGAGAGAGGTTTTCTAATTTGGTAAAATCTTTCAATGTGAAACCCAATATAAAGTGCTTTAGATTTTATGCTTCAGAATTCATGTTAAAACCATTCAATTATTTTAAAAGTGTAAAATACTGTCAAGTGCTATAAATATGATTTAGATCACTACTGTCATCAAGCAGCTAGTGATGTACACAGGTGTTGCTAATCTAGTTAGCTGGAAGTCGAAGTAGCTGGTATTATGAGAGCTCTGTGTGTACAGTCTTATCCTAGTTTTTAAGCCCACCATTTGTAATTGATTACATGGACCATCTGTAACTGCTTGTGAATCATGTTAGAGTTACCCCACTGACATTTACCGAGCATTTGTCAAGTAGCAAAATGTTTAGTGTAGAAAAGTTGACACATGATAGCTTTGATGTTTCAATACGTCAACTTTAGACACCAAGCTGTAGGCACAACCCACTGATGCGGAGTCTCCAGAAAAATACATGCTTTCATTAAAGAAAATAAATGCCGCTTTGCCCAAGCTTCCTGTGTTGACAGAAATGCTCTTTTGTAACCAAGGTGACTTGACCCACTGTCTGTTGCAGGAACTATCTTTGTGCAGCCGCAGGAGAGGGTCTAAAGTGGTGAGGCTAGCACACGGGCTTGGTGGTACACGCCTGCAATCCCAGTACCCGGGAACCTGAGGCAGGAGGATAGCTGTGTTCAAGGCCAGCCCGAAATACAGAAATTTCATTACAGCCAGACCTACAAAGCCAGCCACAAGCGAAAGGCGATCTATAGGCGGTCGGGGAGAGCCTAGGAAGGAAGAATAAAGTATGGTTTGCCGAGGAGTCGGGAGGATCTGAGCTCCTCTCACAAGGCGCGTTCGCGCCACCTGTCAGCCGGGCGGAGCCTAGGGAAACTCCGAGGGAGGCGGAGGAGGGCGGCCTGGACGCGGCTGCGACCAAGATGCTGGGGCTTGGATTTGCGGCCCGAGGGGCCGGGCTAGACCCTGAGGAAGGCCTCACGTGGTCTCCGGAGCCCCGCCAGGAGGCCCGGGCGGGCGTGGGGGCGACGACGCTAGCGCGCGCCCCTCTCAACCCTGTCAGCTCCTCCTCCGCGGCACGTGACCCCGGCGGTCCTCGGCGCCTGCAGCGCAGCACAGTGCAGCGCAGCACAGTGCAGCACACCACAGCTCGCTCTGTTTCTTCCCTCCCTCCGCTGTGCCCTTCTTCTCCCTCCCGTTCCAATCCCTCCGCCTCCCCCAACCTCCTGCACAGGGCCCAATCGGGGCTCGAGATGGGAAGCGCCCGCCCCGCCGCCCTTTTCTTCGCTTGCTCATTGGCTGAAGTCTCAAGGACGCATCCCGAAGGCGGGCGGCAGCCATTGGTGGGATGAGCGAGCCGAGTTCCCGGATGAGGGAACATTCTGCAGTATAAAGGGAGCGGGGAAGGCGGGAGACAGCGCAGTTTGAATCGCGGTGCGAGGAGGGAGTAGGTGTTGTGAATCTCGCCGTCTCACTGACTTAGCCTCTTCTCTCCCTTGCTTGTGTGAGCTTCAGCGCACTTGGAGATGGTAAACTTGGTGGAGGCGCTGGGTGACTGCGTGGGGTGTTGTTTTTTTTTTTTGCGGGTGGGAGGAAGGCCGTTACCTAGGGAGATGGGGGGGGGGCGAGGCGGCGACGGTTAGGAACGTGCGGAGACGGGATCTGGAGGCGCGGAGGGAGGTGTTTTGTTGGCGGGGAGCGGAGCAGCCTCGAATCTGCCGGCGGGCGGCGACGGTTGGGTGGCGCGCGCGGCGCCGCCGGGGGCCGGCCGGCCGGCGGGAGGGAGGGCGAGCGGGCGCGCGGCCGCGGAGGCGCGCGGCGGGGCCCGGCGGGCGGGGTCGCCCTGGGCGCGCGGCGGGGCCGGAGACCCCGGCGGGGCGCGGGTACGCGCGGCCGCGGTGGGGGAGGGGTGCCGCGCGCCGCCCTGGTAATTCTATCTCCTCGGTTCCTCCGCTCGCGGGCGTCGGCGCGCCGCAGGCTGGTGGCAAAGCTGGAAAGGACTCCGGAAAGGCCAAGACAAAGGCGGTTTCCCGCTCGCAGCGAGCCGGCTTGCAGGTAGGTGGGTAGGCTGCTGCAGGCAGTGTGCGAATGGTGGCCTTTTATCTCTGCACCCCCTTGCTTGCTTCTCATCGCCGGAGATGGCCGTTCATCTTTGCGTGGGTGATGTGTCGATAGGAGATTACTGGGGGTGGGGGGACGCCAATCACGTGTGTACACAGATGCCAGGGCCTCTTGCTGCACCAAAGTCCATGCTCCTTGCTGTGGCGCGGATTTATTTTCCCATCTTAGAATTTCTCACCTTTGTGCTTTCGTGTTTGTGTGCTTTAAAATTAAGTTCCCTGTGGGCCGTATCCATCGACACCTGAAATCTAGGACAACCAGCCATGGACGTGTGGGCGCGACTGCCGCTGTGTACAGCGCTGCCATCCTGGAGTACCTCACCGCAGAGGTAAGCAGGGACCGACCGTCTGCCTGTGATCTGGAGAGGCTGGGGGGGGGGCGGGGAAAGAGGGAAGGAGGAAAGTGATGCAAGAAACTCGACGGCCCTGAGCGCTAGGGGGAGCTCCTGGTCAGTCAGGGGTCCCTCTGCTTGAGGTCCCTGCTCCTGGAAATGGGACTGCGTGTTCTTGAATGCCTCATGCATAACTTGCCTTTCGGGTAGAAGGGTCCTCCTTGAGGTTTGAGTCGCCTTTGATCTTGGCTGAAGGAAAGGTGGAAGATTGATTAGATTTTGCCTTTCAGGTACTTGAATTGGCAGGAAATGCCTCAAAAGACTTGAAGGTAAAACGTATCACCCCACGTCACTTGCAACTTGCTATTCGTGGAGATGAAGAATTGGACTCTCTGATCAAGGCTACAATTGCTGGTGGTGGTATGTAGGAAAATTGTATTCCCTTAGAAGAAATTTTTAGTAGTTTAGAATAGGACATAAGTGTATTATGGTAGTCTAATGAAATTTATTTAACGCAATTTTCTAATTCATAATTGAACCTTGTTTTTAATGTTTCCAAACTGAGCAACGCTGCCTTGGTTTCCATTTACTGCTGCAAAAAAAGAATGAATTAATCCCTGTCTTTCAGGTGTCATTCCACACATCCACAAATCTCTCATTGGGAAGAAAGGACAACAGAAGACTGTCTAAAGGATGCCTGGATTCCTCATTATCTCAGGACTCTAAATACTATTAACAGCTGTCCAGTGTTGGTGATTCCAGTGGACTGTATCTCTGTGAAAAACACAATTTTGCCTTTTTGTAATTCTATTTGAGCAAGTTGGAAGCTTAATTAGCTTTTCAACCAACCAAATTTCTGCATTCGAGTCTTAACCATATTTAAGTGTTACTGTGGCTTCAAAGAAGCTATTGATTCTGAAGTAGTGGGTTTTGATTGAGTTGACTGTTTTTAAAAAACTGTTTGGATTTTAATTGTGATGCAGAAGTTATAGTAACAAACATTTGGTTTTGTACAGACATTATTTCCACTCTGGTGGATAAGCTCAATAAAGGTCATATCCCAAACGAGTTGTTTTAAACCTGCTTTATTGAAATGTATTTTGAAGATCTCGTCTTGCAACAAATACGTTCTTAGTAATTGAACAAGTGATAATGTAGACTGGCCACGCTTGTGTATTGTGACAGTACTGTATTAAGTATACATAGTTAAGGTGCTTCCACAGAATGAGTTTGAATTTAGAGTGCTTCCTGAGTGTCAGTAAATGCTTTTGGTCTACAATGATAATTAATGGGATGACTTTCTTAGAAAATAATCGAGATTTCTTTGAAAGTGCTTTTAGGTAATGAATGACTCTTCGAATACCGTGTAAAAATTGGTGCCCTGAGGTTGGGTTGACAGTGAGGCAAGTTCGCTTCAAAAACTTAATCCGTTCGTGCCCTTCCCCTCACCAGAGACCATCACGTGTTAACTTTAATAGAAAAATGAAAGCCAGCAGCCCTGTCTTGTTTGAGCTTCCCAGGATTACAGCTGACCCGAATAATTCAAGAACAGGTTAAGCCCTTGGGTAGCTGTTGAGAGGGGTTTGGTGCGAGGAGTGCAGGAAAAGCCCCCAGGGCGAGGGTGGCGGGCGCTGCGCTCTGACGCGAGCCGGAAGAGCCTGTTCCCGGCGCGCACGGCTCCTCACCTGACTTTCCTGAAAACGAGGGTGCCCAGGCCCCGCCCCGGCAGGGCGGCAGGCGGGGTCCGGCGGGCCGGCGTCTCCACGCCCGCGGGGCCGCCCCACCGAGCCCCGGCCCACCGCGGCGGCTGCGAGCCTGCGTGCAGGCCGGGCGGCCCGCGGGGGGCGGGGAGGCCGCGAGGAGGCGGAGCCGCGAGGCCCGCCCGTCCCCGGGCCGCCGCCGCCGCGGTCCCTGCGCTCCTCCCCGCTCGCCGCCGCACGCCCCCGCCCCCGCCCGGGCCGGCCTCGCCTCCTCCGCCGCGGCGGCGGGTTCCCCCAGCAGCGCCAGCGGAGGAAACGGAAGGAGGCGAGAGCCATGGAGGGCAACCGCGACGAGGCGGAGAAATGTGTGGAGATCGCCCGCGAGGCCCTGAACGCCGGCAACCGGGAGAAGGCCCAGCGCTTCCTGCAGAAGGCCGAGAAGCTGTACCCGCTGCCCTCGGCCCGCGGTGAGACCTCAGCCCCTCTCCCGCCGCCCCTCGCCCTCGCGCTGCGCCCGCCCGCCCGCCCGCGGGGCCTGTGCCCGGCCGCATCCTGCCCGGCGGGCGGGCGGGCGCGTGGACACTCGTCGGCTTCCGTCCTACCAGTCTGGGGCTGTGGATGTGGGTGCTGGGCGAAGTGGCCCTCTCCCTCTGCATCCTCACCCCCAGTAATACCTAGGCCCTGACGAAGTGAGAGCCACCGGGAACTCGAGGGGCTAAGCTGGGGCTCCACCATCGCCGCTTCTGTAGACTGTTCTCAAAGCAAACATGTTCGAATACCTTAGATGACACTGCTTTTCCTTTACAAGACCAGACCACGCATTTGACTGGAGTAGTGAAGAGTTAGTTACTAATGATGTGCTAAATAGTTACCTCTTTTGATAACACCATGAGTAGCCACAAATTAGCTAAATCTATTAAGGATTAGGGTACTGGACTTCATAAATTGAATTCACCTTATTCATTGTCCTACCTTCTGGCTTCAAGGCAATATGACCAACATAAACACTTCGCAAAGTGACAAGACTTGTTCTTAGAATGTTATGTGAACTGCTTCATCTATTCCCCATGAGAAAAGACTTGGGTGAATGAATGAGGGAATGGAATGAATGAATGAAAATATCTTACCCAAGGTCATACAGTAAGATGTAAAGTCAAAATGTAGTCTTAATTTTCAAACCCAAAAAGCCTTTAACTTCTACACTCTATTTTTATGCCAATAGGATAACATTTTAAAGCATTTACAGGTTAAGAAGAAATTTCTACAAGTTAATAAATATGTTCCCTGCTTTACTTGGTTTTCTTAATTTTGTTTTGTTTTGTTGAATCCGTTTATCTTTGCTTTTCGCCCTATCCTCTGCTTTAGCATTGGACACTGTATTAAGACAGGAAAACAGTAAAGGAAAAAGATAGTTCTTATAATTGTAAAAATCTCAGTATAAAATTTACCATCAGTCATTTTTAGGTGTACAGTTTAGGTGTAAGAAGTATTACATTGTTATGCAAGGGCTCTTAAGTACTTTTTCCATCTTATGTGGAAACTGGACCTGTGAAACAGCTCCCCTCACTAACTCTCTCCGGTGCTCTGGAAGCCATCATAAATTGCTTTAAGTTTCTGTGGATTTACTTCTTAGTTAATTGATCTAAGTGAACTTACCAAACCGTACACTATCTTTCTGTGATCACCTCATTTAACCTAACTATAACGTCCTCAAGTTTCATCCACACAACATGACAACATTTCTCGATTTTAAATGCTGAGTGGTATTCCATTGTGCATACACATATGCACACACATACACCTCACAGTTTCCTTATTCATTCATTTGTCAGTGGATATTTGGTTTCTTTCCACCTCTTGGCTATTGGGAATAACATACAAACATGGATGCCCAAAGAGTCTACTTTCAATTCTGGGTATTAACTGAGAAGTGGGATTACTGGGTCTTGAGCTAATATTTTAATTTTTGAGGGATTGCTACAGTTTTTCCATAGCTGCTGTATTTTATATTCCCATGACAGTATACACAGCTTCCCAGCATCCTCTCCCTACACAAGTTTCCTGGTTTTTGTTTGCTTTGAAAGTAGCTATCCTAATGAGTATTTGGTGAAGTTTCATTATGGATTTAATTGCATTTCCATGATGATACTGAACTTTTTTCTTGAAAGTGTTTATAGCCATTTGTAACTTATCTGTGGAGAAATGTCAAGTTTTTTGCTCATTTAAAAATCAGGCTATTTTATTGTTGATAATGGGTTGTAGGCATTCTTTATATATTATATCCTTATGGTTTGGACATCTTTTTGTTCATTCTGTGGGCTGTGTCCCCATAGATGGTGTCCTTGGCTCTTTAGGGATTTTAGAATTTCATGAAAGATTTATCATCGTTTTTCCTGCTGTGTTGCCTGTGCTGTTGCTGCTTTTGCCAAGAAGCTCTTGACTGAATTATTTTTATGTCCTCTCTACTGTATGCATATGTAATTGTAATTAATTACCATCAAATCCAGGAGGGACAGTTCTAACTTTAAACTAGTAGGTACTCTAGACAAAGTAGCAACTTTTGAAGCCTGGCCCTTCACCAAGTAATTTGTAGTCTTGGTCAAGTTCAATGACTCTAGTTTTTGCCTTTTTTTATCTGGACAGTGGGAACAATGTGCTGATCTTGTGGTACTCTGAGGATTATGTGCATCATACATGTAAATTATTTAACAATAAGCATTCAATTTATTTTGCTCTCATTTCTATTTTTTTTTTAATTTATTTATTTGAGAAAGAGACAGAAAGGCAGGTGTGGGAGGGAGGGAGATAATGGGCACTCCAGGGCCTCCTGCCACTGCAAATGACCTCCAGACTCATGTGCCACTTTGTGCACCTGACTTATATAGGTCTCAGGGTCCTTTGGCTTTGCAGGCAAGTACCTTAGCCACTAAGCCTTCTCTCTAGCCCTGCTCTCTATTTACAAGTGTGAGGATCTGATAATTTTTTAAACCTGCCTAGATTTAGGCTTGGGCTGACACACTTCTAGCATGTAAGCAGTTTGAACCATTCTTCCAAAGGATGCTGTAAACTGAAAGCATAGCTCCACTCTTGCTCTTAAAAGACCTGAACCCAGCAAAAATTAAAGGTGAGAGCGAAAGTCAGTGCTACTGATGCATTATATTGCAGTATGTAATTTTTTGTGGGTTGTCCAAAAATGGTTCTTTTGCAGCCTGTGTCTAACATCTTTGTAACCAGGGACAAGTGACTTAGTTTTTCTAAGCTTTACTAATATCAAGATGTCATCACAGGGTTGATGTGACCTGAAATAAAACTATGTGCAAATATTTTAAGAAGATGTTTTTGAGAATAATTTTAAAATTTGGGGTAAGGAAAGATTCAGATCATTTGCGAAGACCTTGATAAAGATGTTGGGGCTGGAGAGATTGCTCAGTGGTTACAGGCAACACCTTTAACTTTAGCTTGCGATGCCTGGTGGCCTGGGTTCCACCCCCAGTAGCTAAGTAAACCAGATGTTGTGCATGTGTTCGGCGTTTGGCTCTGGTGCACCCATTCTGTCTTGGCTTGAAAATAAAGATTGTTGTTTGCATGCCTTTAATCCCACCCAGAAGGCAGAGAGGTAGGATGATTGCAGTGAGTTTGAGGCCACCCTGAGACTACACACTGAATTCCAGATCAGCTTGGGTTAGAGTGAAAACCCACCTTGAAAAAAAGCTAGGCATGGTAGCACACACCTTTAATCCCAGCCGATGGGAGGCAGAGATAAAAGGATTACTAAATTCTAGGCCAGCCTCGAACTACAGAGTGAGTATCAGGTTGGCCTGTGCTAGAGCAAGACCCTACCTCCGCGGGGGTGGGGGTGGGGAGATTTTGTATAGAAGGAAATTAGAGTTGATTGAATGGAATTGTGTCCCCAATTTTCACCTACTCTAGACTACCACCAAACTAAAAAATTTAGGAATATTCTTCTGGATGTGCCAATAGTAAGGCAAAAGAAAATGCTACATTTTGATTTCTATTACTCTTACCCTACAAGAAATGGAAAGCCATGAAATTAAATTCTAGTTAAATTCCAGGATTTCTGTCATAAAAATTTATTCCTGCCAGGCGTGGTGGTGCATACCTTTAATCCCAGTACTTGGGAGGCAGAGGTAGGAGGATCGCTTTGAGTTCAAGGCCAACCTGAGACTACATAGTGAATTCCAGGTTAGCGTGGGCTAGAGCAAGACCCTACCTTGAAAAGCCCCCCAAAATAAATAAAATACAATAAAATTATATATATATATATATATATATATATATATATATATATATATATATATATTCCTGACAGATCATAAAGAAGTCTGATTGATAAACATTTTAACAAATTGTTGAGTTTTCCTTGAAAAAGTTCTTGATCTCCAAATGCATCTAGGACTTTATTGCTGTCTATGTTTTTATTCAGAATATTACTTGATTGTGCATATCGCAGTGAACTTGTTGATCAGTAGGCATTTCAAATGTTCATGGTATGGTTACAAAGTTTGGTGGGTTTTATTCTTGATGTAGTTTGGACTTGGTTAGAAGGATTGAGTCTCAACTGTTCTCCTGCTGTGTTTACCTTGCTTGGTCTCACTCTAGCCCAGGCTGACCTGGAACTCTGTACCCCAGGCTACCCTCCAGTTTACAACAGTCCTCCTATATCAACTTATTCAGTATTGGGTTTACAGATGGGCACCAATCCTGGTTGTGCATTGCTGTTTTAGTTTTTTCACAGTAGTTGGTGGATAAAGCAGTTAATTTAAATTTCTCAAGAGAAAAGTGATTTTTTATTCTTTTAAAGAATCCACTAGTGATTTGAATAAAATGATGGCATAAAGCCTCATCAAAGGTCATTCCGCATTTGACTTAAGGAATTAGTGAGTTTAAAGGAGTGGATAATCTATATGTGCTATCTGTACAATATCAATTAACAATTCTTTTTGTTTTCTTTCAGCTTTTGTATTTAATACAAAGTTGAAAATTCTATCCTTTTGTTTCACTTAAAATAATAAGTTTTTTGTAAAACCAGCATTGTACATCTGGAGTAATATCAAACCTGTTCCTTTAAAGACAATTCCATTCTTCTCCTAATTGGCTTAATTAAATTTTGGTGATGAGTACAGCAATGCATTCAATGCAGTTATTTCTATATCCTTGAATTATTAGAGAGTGATTTCCAATTCTGTAGTTTAAACAAGTTCAGGTGTTAGACTTAAAGGAAAAAAACATTGTTTGAGTAGTGGTGTGCCTTGGATATATATCTTAATATATTAATATCTTAATATTCCCAAGGCTCAATCTCTTCATCTATAAAGTAGAGATTTATTTAACAGATATTTACTGAAGACCTATTTCTCTGTGCCAAGCAGCAGTCTAGGACTTGGGGATTAGTGGTGATGAGGTCCTCATTTTCATGGAGTGGGCATTCTAGAGGAGGATTTAAGTATTTGGGGGAATCTGCCACTGACTCAGTTCTTATCCACCTTCTTTTATTGTTTGTTTTCTCTTTCTCCTTTTCTCTTTTCTTTCCCCTCCCTACTTCTTTCCCTTTCTCCCTTCCTTTCTTCTTTGTTCCCTTCTTCCCTTTCTTGCTTTTATTTATTTATTTATTTATTTTATTTTTTTGGTTTTTCGAGGTAGGGTCTCACTCTGGTCCAGGCTGACCTGTAATTAACTCTGTAGTCTCAGGGTGGCCTTGAACTCAGGGCGATCCTCCTACCTCTGCCTCCCGAGTGCTGGGATTAAAGGCGTGCACCACCACGCCCGGCTCTTCCTTTCTTTTAAGAGACTCATCATAGTCCAGGCCTGGCCTTAGACTCATTATGTAGGTAAGAATGGCTTTGAACTCCTGATCCTCCTGCCTTTAGCTCCCAAGTGCTAGCGTTATAGACATATACTACCACTCTAGCTCTCTCATTTTGGCTTACAGTTTCAGAGGGCTTAGTCTGTCATGGAAGGGAGGGCATGGCATAGCAGACCAGTTCGCATTATAGCAGGTCAAGAAACAGAGAGTCAACTTTGAGGTACCAAGGATAATATACACTGCTTTCCCCCAAGAATCTACCCCCAGTGACCTCATGTCAAAGTTTCTAGAACCTTCCAAAATAGCTGGAGACTAGTACCCAGCTTTGAAAACATCTTGGGAGAGGAAACATTTCAACTTCAGAGTATCATGTAGTATTACTATGGCAAAAATACTTGTGTGGTACCCTAGAGTTGCTAATACAACAATTCTTTCTTTCTTTTTTTTTTTTGTTTTATTTTGTTTTGTTTTTTGAGGTAGGGTCTCACTGTAGCCCAAGCTGACCTGGAATTCACTATGGAGTCTCAGGGTGGCTTTGAACTCAAGGCAATCCTCCTACCTCTGCCTCCTGAGTGCTGGGATTAAAGGTGTGCCCACCACACCAGGCTTCTTTCTTTCTTTTTTCTTTTGGTTTTTTGAGGTTTTCATTCTAGCCCATCTGGAATTCACTATAGTCTCAAGCTGGCATGAAACTCACAGCAATCTTCCTACCTCTGCCTCCTGAATGTTGGGAGTAAAGGCATGTGCCACCATGCCCAGCTCCATAACTGTTTTAAAAATATGTTTTTTCGCCGGTCATGGTGGCACATGCCTTTAATCCTAGCACTCGGGAGGCAGAGGTAGGAGGATCGCCGAGAGTTTGAGGCCACCCTGAGACTACATAGTGACTTCCAGGTCAGCCTGAGCTACTGTGAGACCCTGCCTCAGAAAACTGAAAAAACAACAACAAAAAAAGTTTTTTAGTTATTTGTGTGGAGAGACAAAAGTATATGGGCATGCTGGTCTCTGCAAATAGACATATGTGCCATTTTGTATGTCTGGCTTTATGTGAGTACTGGGGAATTAAACCTGGACTGGAAGGCTTTGCAATGCCTGGCACTCCACAACTTTTTAAAAAATTTACTTAAAATTATTTATTTATTTATTTATTTATTTATTTATTTGCAAACAGAGAGAGAGAGAGAGAGATAATATGAATATGACTGTGCCAAGACCCCTAACCACTGCAAATAAACTCTAGATACATATACCACTTTGTGCATCTGGCTTTATGTGGGTACTGAGGAATTGAATCCAGGCCATTAGGCATTGCAAGCAAATGCCTTTAACCTGCTGAACCATCTTTCCAGGCCTTTTAAAAAATAATTTTTTAAATTTTCTTTTCTTTGGTATTTTTTTTTTATAGTTTTGATAGATAGAGAAAATGGACACAGCAGGGCCTTTTAGCCGCTGTGAACTAACTCCAGATGCATGTGCCCCCTTGTATGCATGTGTGACATTGAGCACTTGTGTGCATCTGGCTATGTGGGATCTGGAGATTCCAACAAGCATTCTTAGGCTTCACAGGCAAGTGCCTTAACTGCTAAACCATCTCTCCAGCTCTTCTCTTTATTGAGGTAGGATCTCACTCTAGCCCAGGCTGGCCTGGAATTCACTATGTAGACTCAGGATGGCCTCGAACTCATGACGATCCTCCTTCCTCTGCCTCCCGAGTGCTAGGATTAAAGGCATGAGCTACCTCGTCCCGCTCTGGCTGAATTTTTAAAAAAGTATATTTCATTTAATCATTTGTAAGCAGAAAGATAGAAAGAGAGACAGACAGACAGAGAGATAGAGAGAATGGGCTTGCCAGGGCCTCTAGCCACTACGAACGAACTCCAGATGCATGTGTCACCTTGTGCATCTGTCTTATGTTGGTACTGGGGAATCGAACCTGGGTCTTTAGGCTTCCTAGGCTAGTACCTTAACTGATAAGCCACCTCTCCAGCCCCTTAAAAGTTTATTTATTTATTTCCTTAAGGAGGAAAGTATGGGCATGGCAGGGCCTCTTGCTGGTGCAAATGAGCTCCAAACATGTGCTGCTTTGTACATCTGACTTTACATGGGTACCGGAGAATCAAACCAAAAGCTGGTAGGCTTTGCAAGCAAGTGCCTGTAACCACTGAGAAATTTCCCAGCCCAGCTTTTGTAGTTTTTTAGGAACTGGGTTCTTATCTCCCTAAATAGCTAGTTGTTAGTAGTTTTTAGATCATTGCCCAGTGGCAACCCCTTTACAAAGGTTTCTGAGCCTTATAGAAACATCTGTTGTAGTCAGCTCCACTTTGCTGGGGTGAACATCCAAATCGGCACAGTTTAGGGGAGGAAGGTATTTATCTCAAGCTTACAGATCTGGGGCAAGTTCCATCAGTGTCAGAAGAAGCTGCTTCCATACATGCAAGCAGAGAAAAGCCATAACCAGTGTGGTAGTTTGAATATATGCCCCCCAATATATTCTGTATTTTATTAGTTTGTACTTTGCATCTGCAGCCACCTGGCTGGAGGTGGTGTTACTGGGCAGATCTTAAGGTGTGGTGGTGGTTTGAGATTTCAATCTAAAGATATGCAAAGTATGCCTAACTGGAGTTCCTGAAGTGTGCTGTGCTATGCTGTGTAGCTTTTGGCTTTTAGGCTTGTGCTTCTCTCTCTCTCCCTGCTTAGACCTCTGAAGGCAGGCCCGCCTCTTCTGCCATTATGGAACTTCCCTGGATTTGTAAGCTTCAATAAATATCCCTTCCTCCATAACTGTGCTGGTCTTGAAGTTCATGTCAGTGAACACCAACAAGCACAAAACTTACAACAAGCAGCAGGGAACTGCAGCAAGCAGGACCCCTAAGCTCAGACCTTCCTGCTGGAATCTGATCCACCCCAGACACTGCCTAGAGCTGAACCCCCGATCCACCCCCAGTGACACCTCCTCCAACCAGGCCTCTGGAGACCAGAATTACAACCTTTAATAAAACACCTGAGTCTATGAGCCAGGCATGGTGGCACATGCCGTTAATCCCAGCACTCAGGATCACTGTGAGTTCAAGGCCACCCTGAGACTACATAGTGAATTCCAGGTCAGCCTAGGCCAGAGTGAGACCCTACTTCGAAAAACAAAACAAAAACAAACAAACAAAAAACCCCTGAGTCTATGGGGGTCACGTATTCAGATTACCACAGTTTCGAATAGTCTTTTTTAAAATATATTTTCTAAAGCTTTTATTTGTTTTGGGTTGGGGCATGCTGTCTTATGTACATAATAGATTCAGAGTGATATTATCAGTTCTAATCCACTTGTATGATTAGTAAACAGCTTAAAATTTTTTATGTATATTCTTTTCTTTTTTCCATTTTTATTTTGTACAAAACTGTCTTTTAGTCAGTGAAGGACTGTGTGTACAGTGGTGGTTCCTTAAGATTTTATCACCCGGGATAGAGAGATGGCTTAGTGGTTAAGCGCTTGCCTGTGAAGCCTAAGGACCCTGGTTTGAGGCTCGATTCCCCAGGACCCATGTTAGCCAGATGCACAAGGGGGCGCACGTGTCTGGAGTTCGTTTGCAGAGGCTGGAAGCCCTGGCGCGCCCATTCTCTATCTGTCTCTCTCTCCCTCTCTGTCACTCTCAGATAAGTAAATAAAATTAACAAAAAATATTTTTTAAAAAAAAGATTTTATCACCCAATAATATGGCTATTTCTTTCCTTTGTTTTTTTTCTTTTTTCTTTCTTTTTTAATAAGTGAGAGAGAGAGAATTTGGCACATCAGAGTCTCTAGCCATTGCAGTTGAGGTCCAGATGCATGCACCATCTTGTGCTCATGTGTAACCTTGCACACTTTTGTCACCTTGTATGTCTGGCTTACATTGGATCTGGAGAGTTGAACATAGGTCCTTAGGCTTCACAGGTAAGTACCTTAAACCCTAAGCAATTTTTCCAGCCCTAATGTGGCTATTTTTGTTTGTGTAAATGTACTCTATGTTCTCACAATGATGAAATAGCCTAATAACACTTCTCAGGACACCTATTCCTATTGTTAAGCAGTTGTGACTATAGAAATATTGCCGACTTCATATAAAGAATGCTATAAATCCTATGTGCATTTAACTTTGGCTTCAATTAAAAAAAAATCCCACATTATCATATTCACCATCCTATTTTCTTCACCCTTCTCCACATGTGAACAGTTTGTTCTTTTTTTTTTAGGTGGGGTCTCGTTTTAGCTCAGGCTGACCTAGAATTCATTCACTGTGTAGTTAGTTTCAGTATAGCCTTGAATTTACAACCATCCTACCTCTGCCTCTTGAGTGCTGGGATTAAAGGTCTGTGTTACCACCCCCAGCCAGTTTGTTATATATATATATTATAGATACATTTTATATATATATATTATATATATATATGTATATATATAATATATATATAATGTATGTATTATAGATGTATATATTATAGATATCTATAATATATGTGTGTATAGCTTATTTTTATTTATTTATTTGAGAGTGACAAACACACAGAGAGAAAGAGACAGATAGAGAGAATGGACATGCCAGGGCCTTCAGCCACTGCAAACGAACTCCAGATGCGCCCCCTGTGCATCTGGCTAACGTGGGTCCTAGGGAATTGAGCCTTGAACCAGGGTCCTTAGGCTTCACAGGCAAGCGCTTAACCACTAAGCCATCTCTCCAGCCCTTATAACAATTCTTAATCAGTTCACACACAAAAAAGGGCAGGCTGGAGAGATGGCTTAGTGGCTAAGTGCTTGCCTGTGAAGCCTAAGGACTCCGGTTCGAGGCTTGGTTCCCCAGGTCCCATGTTAGCCAGATGCTCAAGGGGGCGCATGCGTCTGGAGTTCGTTTGCAGAGGCTGGAATCCCTGGCGCGCCCATTCTCTGTCTCTCCCTCTATCTGTCTTTCTGTGTCTGTGGCTCTCAAATTTAAAAAAAAAAAAAAAAACTGTTATAGGCATGATATCCTAATACTACTTAGTTCTATATATGTTAAATAAGACAAGGACTTTCATAACCACATTGTAGCCATCAAATTTAGGACATTAGTTCATGCATCTTGTTGAATTTCTGCTAGTGCTCTCCATTGTAGCCCTTTTGTCTTTTTTTTTTTTTAAGGCAGGCTGGGCGTGGCAACGCACACCTTTAATCCCAGCTCTCAGGAGGCAGAGGTAGGAGGATCGCCGTGAGTTTGAGGCCACCTGGAGACTACATAGTGAATTCCAGGTTAGCCTGGGCCAGAGTAAGACCCTACCTCAAAAAATAAAAAATAAAAAAAAAAGGGCACATGTCTTTTTTTTTTTTTAACATGTTGTTTTATTTTCCAGACATCATCTTAGTTTTTGTGTCTTGTGTTCGGCTTTTTTTTTTTTTCAACTTTTGAGGTAGGTAGGAACTTACTGTAGCCCAGGCTGGTTTTGAACTCTTGGCAGTCCTACCTCAACCTACTGAATGCTGGAATTAAAAGTGTGTGTCACCATGCTCAGCTGACTTGAGATTTTTAAAAACTTACTATGATTATTATTGTTTTCAGTTTTCTGAGGTAGGGTCTCATGCTAGCTCGAGCTGACCTGGAATTCACTATGTAGCCTGAGGGTGGCCTTGAACTCTCAGCGATCCTAAAAATGTATTTATATATTTATTTATTTATTTTGGTTTTTCAAGGTAGGTTCTCACTCTAGCCCAGGCTGACCTGGAATTCACTATGGAGTCTCAGGGTGGCCTTGAACTCATGGCGATCCTCCTACCTCTGCCTCCCGAGTGCTGGGATCAAAGGCGTGTGCCATCATGCCTGGCTTAAAAACTTATTTTTTAACAAGGATCAGTAATTACTTTTTTCTTTTTTAATATTTATTTACTTGAGAGAGAGAAAGAGGCAGAGAGAGAATGGGCCATGTCAGGGCCTTCCACCTTTGCAAACAAACTCCAGATGCATGTACCACCTTGTACATCTGGCTTACATGGGTTCTAGGGAATCAAACTTGGGTCCTTTGGCTTTGCAGGCAAGTGCCTGAACCACTAAGCCATCTCTCCAGCCCTAGAAACTTTTTATTGACAACCTCTATACACACAGATAATATATCATACTAATTATCCTCTACCAACACCTTTCCTTCCCCCTGCTTGAATCCTCCCTCCACTGAATCCCTTCTTTCCAACTAGTCACTTCTATTTTGATGCCATCTGTTTTCCCTCCTCCTATTATACAGGAGGAAAACTACTATGTAGGTAGCATTGGCCCCTGTGAGGTCATGAGTGTCAAGGCCACTTCTGGAAGACAATATAATAAACAGTCCTCTCCTTCCTTTGGCTCTTACATTCTATGTCTTCTGCAGTGGCTCCTGGGCCTTGGACAGTCTGACAGAGATGTCTCAGTGCCAAACACTCCACCTTCTCACCACTTTGACAGTGACTGTCATTTTTGATGTGCTGTATAATAAGCCAGTTATATTACAGTATTTCTCTTGATGTGGGTTTGAGTGGTAGCTTCTCATAAGAAATTTTGGCAAAAAGATCATGGAGGTGATATTTTGTTCTTGGAATAGCATACCAAGATGTACTAGATTTTGAATTTGCCCCTATTAGTGAAATTACTTTGATCTCTTAGTTAAGTTTGTGATTACCATGGTGTTTTTTTTCTTCTAAATTTTCTATAAAGCTAACTGCTTTCCCCACTGTAATTAATATTTTGTATGGAAATAGTTTTGAATTTTATAAATGTTCTATTCCCCAGCAGACATACCTCTTTATGGGACTTGTAATGATGACTTTTTCCTGAATGAATTTCTGATGGTTGCCAAAAGATAGCTTTGTTAAAATTTTTTATTTTATTTCTGTGAGGCAGAGAGAGAGAAAGAAAGAGGGAGAGAATGGGCACATCAGGGCCTCCAGCCACAGGAAACAAACTGCATAAAGACACATGCCTCACTTTTTGCATCTAGCTTTATGTGGCTACTGGAGAATCAAATCCCAGCTGTCAGGATTTACCAACAAGTGCTTTTAACCACTGAGCCATCTCTCCAGCCCCAAAGATGGCTTTTTTTTGGCTACTTTACTCTTTTTTTTTTCATCTTACTGTAGCCCAAGCTGACTTTGAACTCATAGTGATCCTCCTACCTCAGCCTTCCAAGTTCTGGGATTGAAGGCATATACCACCATGCCTGACTAAAAGATGGCTTTAAAAAAAACCCATTTTAAAAAATTATAATTATCCGGGCATGGTGGATCGTGCCTTTAATCCCAATACTTGGAGGGCAGAGGTAGGATTGCTGTGAGTTTGAGGCCACTGTAGAACTACATAATGCATTCCAGGTCAGCCTGGGCCAGAGCAAAAAACAAAACAAAAACAAACCCATTTATTTACTTTTTTTTTTTTTTTTTCCCTGTGGTAAAGTCTCACTCTAGCCCAGGCAAACTGGCTCTCTCTCTGTAGTGCCAGGCTGGCCTTTAACTCACAGCAGTCCTCCTACCTCTGCCTCCTGAATGCTGGGACCAAAGGCATTATGCCATCATGCCTGCCTATTTTAAAAAATCCAGATGCATGTGCCACCTTGTGCATTTATGTGCCTCTGGCTTCATGTGGGTACTGGGGAATTGAACCCAGGTCATTAAGCTTTGTGGGAAAGTACCTTAACCACAGAGCCATCTCTCTAGCCCCCAAAGATTTATTTATTTTTTTTATTTTTATTTTTTTTGGTTTTTCGAGGTAGGGTCTCACTCTGGTCCAGGCTGACCGGAAATTAACTGTATAGTCTCAGGGTGGCCTTGAACTCATGGTGATCATCCTACCTCTGCCTCCCAAGTGCTGGGATTAAAGGCGTACACCACCACGCCCAGCTCTACAAAGATGATTTTTTAAATTCTGTCATTTTTTTTACATTTATTTATTAGCATTTAGTTTTACTGATCTGGATGGATTTATAAATTCCTATTTAACCTGTCATTCTTACTATTTTGCTGTTGAAATTTAGTCAATAAGTGTCCCTTTAAGCTGGCTCTTTTGAATGTTGGCATTGTTATATTTAATCACTAGTAATTTGATCAATATTCTACTCTCTTTTTTTTCTACTATCTCTTTTTTTTTTAATTTTTTATTTATTTATTTGAGAGAGACAGACACAGAGAGAAAGACAGATAGAGGGAGAGAGAGAGAATGGGCGTGCCAGGGCTTCCAGCCTCTGCAAACAAACTCCAGACGCGTGCGCCCCCTTGTGCATCTGGCTAACGTGGGACCTGGGGAACCGAGCCTCGAACCGGGGTCCTTAGGCTTTACAGGCAAGCGCTTAACCGCTAAGCCATGTCTCCAGCCCTTCTACTATCTCTTGAGCTACCCTTCCACAAGCATACTCATGTGCACGCACATATTCCATTTTCAGACTAGCACTTGATACTGGGTTCATTCTAGCATTTTTTCTGTCTGTTCTTTTACTTGCTTATAATGAGAAATGTGGCTCACGTCTATTTGTTCGTTTTCATTCATGTCTTATGAATTGCTTCATTGACCTCATTGATGTAGACCCTACTAAACAGCTGGTTTTGGTTAGTAAATGCCTCCTTGGTCCCAATAAATATATACATATATATATGTGTGTGTGTATATATATGTGTGTGTGTGTGGTTGGAGGTAAGGTCTCTCTGTAGCTCAGGCTGACCTGGAATTCACTATGCAGTTTCAGGGTGGCCTTAGACTCACAGTGATTCTTTTGCCTCTGCCTCGCGAGTGCTAGGATTAAAGGCATGCACCACTATGCCCTGCTTAAAATATTTTTATTGATTTGTGGGGCGGGGGGGGGAAGGACAAACCAGAGCCTCCTGCCATTTTAAATGTACTTCAGATGCATGTGCCACTCTGTGCATCTGTCTAACTTTATGTGGGTACTGGGGAATCAAATCTGGGGCCTTTAGACTTTGCAAGCAAGTGCCATTTTTGCTAAGGCATCTCTCCAGCCCCCAATAAGGTGTTTTTTTTTTTTTTGTTTTGTTTTGTTTTTGTTTTTTTTCCGAGGTAGGGTCTCACTCTAGCCCAGTCTGACGTGGAATTCACTATGTAGTCTCATTGTTTTTGCTTTTTGAGCAACCCAGGCTGACGTGGAATTCACTGTGTAGTCTCAGGTTGACCTTGAACTCATGGCAGTCTTCCAACCTCTGCCTCCCGAGTGGTGGGATTAAAGGCATACTCAGCCCAATAATTTTTTTAAAATTATTTATTTGAAAGACAGAGAAAACAGGCATGCCAAGCCTCTTGTCACTGCAAATGAATTCCAGATGCATGGGCCACTTTGTGCTTCTAGCTTTATGTGGGTACTGGGGAATTGAACTTGGACCATCAGGCTTTGCAAGCAAGTGCCTTTAACCACTGAGCAATCCTCTCCACACTCCCAATACTTTGTCTTGACTCAAGCCTCACAGGCAATTGCAGTCAGGTTCACATTGCCTGGTAGGAATCACCCAACCAAGAGCAGATTCTGGGAAAAAAGAGGTTTATTTTAGCTTGCAGGCTCGAGGGGAAGCTCCATGACGACAGGGGACAACGATGACATGAGCAGAGGGTGGACATCACCCCTTGGCCAACATAAGGTGGACAATAGCAACAGGAGAGTGTGCCAAACACTAGCAAGGGAGCTGGCTGTAACACCCACAAGCCCGCCCCTTACAATATACCACCTCCTGGAGGTGTTAATTCCCAAATCATCAGCTGGGAACCTAGCATTCAGAACACCTGAGTTTATGGGGGACACCTGCATCGAACCACCATACAGGCCCTCCCAGCCTCACCAGCAGAAAGGAAGAAAAAAAAGGAAAGAAAAGTTATCTATTAATTTAAAATAATTTGAACCATGTCTACAGTGTCAGAGCATAGTACCAGTACATTTGAACGATGGTGATTTCAAGTTACTATGACACACTAGGAGCTAATGCAGAATTGAGAGCTTAAGACCGGTCTGAGTTTCAGGCCAGCCTTAATTACATACCAAGATCCACTCTCCCAAAAAAGTAGGGGAACAAAGGAAGGAGGGAAAATGACCCAAAGAAAAATCCTTTTGGGGCATTGTTGGTATGTTTGCTAGCTTTTTCCTCCAGATTTTGTGCATATATCTTGATGTAAATAGGCACAGACAGTTTACTTTTGTCTTTCCACAGCGTTATTGGAAATAATTATGAAAAATGGAAGCACTGCTGGCAGTAGTGCCCATTGCCGAAAACCATCTTCAGGTGGTGGAGATCAAAACAAGCCTAACTGCACCAAGGACAGCACGGTGAGCAGTGGTGAAGGTGGAAAAGTCTACACCAAAGACCAGGTTGATGGAGTTCTCAGGTAGGAATAAAAGTGATTCATATCTCTATTATAACTGATACTAATAGAATTCTGTCTTTAAAAGTGTTAAAACCTAATTGGTAGAATAAGTATGGGTGAATTTACTGAGTGTTTCTGTACTTCATATTCTTTGTGAAATCAGTCTGAAGTTTCAAGTCTATGGAATGTTCCATCTTTAAATTTATTTATAAGTCACAAAGATTCTTTTAAAAAGTTTTATAAGGAAAAATAATTTCAACTTTGTTTAAATACATCATTAGGTCATGTTATTGAAAGAGAATAGAAGGACTTTTTTCTGATATATAGATAAAAGTGGGAGAATTTCATAAGAAAGAAAATCGAGGCTAATGGTAACATTTTATTTCCTACTTAAGTTTTTTAAAAATTTATGTATGTACTTTTTTATTTTTCTTTTCTCCTTTTCTCTTCTTTCTTTTTTTTTAAGTTATTTATTTATTTATTTGAGAGCCACAGACACAGAAAGACAGATGGAGAGAGAGAGAATGGGCGCTCCAGGGCTTCCAGCCTCTGCAAACGAACTCCAGACACGTGCGCCCCCTTGTGCATCTGGCTAACGTGGGACCTGGGGAACCGAGCCTCGAACCGGTGTCTTTAGGCTTCACAGGCAAGCGCTTAACCGCTAAGCCATCTCTCCGGCCCTTCTTTCTTTTTTTTGAAGAAGGTTCTCACTCTAGCCCAGACTAACCTGGAGTTTACTCTGTAGCCCCAGCTGGCTTCAAACTGGCAATAATTCTCTCGCATCAGTTTCCCAAGTGCTGGGTTTAAAGGTGTGTGCGGTCAACCTGGCTATTTATAATTTTTGTAAGACTGTGTTTTTATATCTATAAGCACTTTAATGTCTCTCCTCTTAATTTTTTTAAAAAACACTTCTTTATTTATTTGCAAGGAGAGAGAGAGAGAGAGAGAGAAATAAGCATGCCATGACCTCTTGCCAGTGCAAATTCAACATTGCCTATGTCATTTTGTGCATCTAGTTTTATGTGAGTACTAGGGAGTCAAACGTGGACCAACAAACTTTGCGAGCAAGTGCCATTAACTGCTAAGGCATCTCAGCCCTCATTTTAAGTTTTTTTTTTTTTTTTTTAAGTTTTTGAGGTAGGGTCTCACTCTATCCAAGGCTGACCTAGAATTCACTTTGTAGTCTCAGGGTGGCCTTGAGCTCATGGCAATCCTCCTACCTCTGCCTCCTGAGTGTTGGGATTAAAGGCATATGCCACCATGCCCAGCTCCTTTTAAGTTTTCAAAAATGTATTTTTATTTATTTGAGAGAGAGAGAGAATGTGTACGGGTGCACCAGGACCTCCTGCCACTTAAAGAAACTCCAGACACATGTGCCATTTTGTGTAACTGGCTTTATGTGGGCACTGGGGAATTGAACCTGGCCCGCCAGGCTTTGCAAATAAGTGCCTGTAACTGCCAAGCCATCTCTCCTGCCTTTTTTTTTTTTTTAATTTTTAACCTCTGAGTATCATTCTGTTTAGTACTAGTCTTTTAGTCTTACTCATAATATAATTAAAGCAAAACTGAGTAGAGTTAAAAAAAAAAAAAAGCTGGGCTGGAGAGATGGCTTTTTAAAGTGCTTATAGATATAAAAACACAGTCTTACAAAAATTATAAATAGCCAGGTTGACCGCACACACCTTTAAACCCAGCACTTGGGAAACTGATGCGAGAGAATTATTGCCAGTTTGAAGCCAGCTGGGGCTACAGAGTAAACTCCAGGTTAGTCTGGGCTAGAGTGAGAACCTTCTTCAAAAAAAAGAAAGAAGGGCCGGAGAGATGGCTTAGCGGTTAAGCGCTTGCCTGTGAAGCCTAAAGACACCGGTTCGAGGCTCGGTTCCCCATGTCCCACCTTAGCCAGATGCACAAGGGGGTGCACGCATCTGGAGTTCGTTTGCAGAGGCTGGAAGCCCTGGCGCGCCCATTCTCTCTCTCTCCCTCTACCTGTCTTTCTCTCTGTGTCTGTCGCTCTCAAATAAATAAATAAATAAATTTTAAAAAAAAGCTGTGAACTCAGTTTTGGAGATGTGGCTTTACTAATTTCATAAATTAAGAAAGGATTTTCTGGCTAGGTGTGATGGTGCACGCCTTTAAACCCAGTACTTGGGAGGCAGCTGAAGGGGGATCAGCATGAGCTCAAGGTCACCATGAAACTACATAGTGAATTAATTAGGTCAACCTGGGAGCAGGACACTACCTTAAAAAGGGAAAAAAAATATGTGGGGGCTTCTGGAAAGAAAATGAAACTCTTGAGTATGAATATAATTGTCTTTAGAATATAATTTTTTGTTTCCTGTTGTAATTTAAGGAAATTGTGTTGTGCTAAAGTTGCTCTTCTAGGATAATTAAATTTAAAAATGATAGTCTGAAGAGTGATCAGTCAGGACGATCTCAGGGAGAGAGGGTACAGTGAAATAATGTAAACACGTGGTAGTTAAATCTTTCTCTTTTGCCTGCTCCTATTTATCTTTTTTCCTTCCTTCTTTCTTTCTTTCCTTCCCTCCCTTCCTCCCTCTTTTCTTTCTTTTTTGTTATTTAAGGTGGAGTCTCATTCTAGCTCAGGTTGACCTGGAATTTACTATGTAGTCTCAGGCTGGCCTTGACTGACAGGGATGCTCCCACCTCTGCCTCCCTGCTGAGGGCTAGGATTAAAGGCATGCACTATCACACCTGGCTTTATTTATTTATTTATTTATTTATTTATGAGAGAAAGAAGCAGATATATAGAGAGAATGCACGTGCCAGGGCCTCTAGCCACTGCAAAGGAACTCCAGAATCATAAGCCATCGTCTGCATCTGGCTTTACTTGGGTACTGGGAAATTGAACCTGGGTCCTTTGGCTTTGCTGGCAAGTACTATAACCACTAAGTCATTTCTCCAGCCCTTGTTTATCTTTTTATTTCCTTTCTTTCTCACCCCTTTTCCCTCTATTCTGTTTTCCTCACCATAATTTGTAATTATGTGTATTTTGAGAAGAATATATTATTTATTAAAGTGTCTTGATTAAATCTAACATTAGGATATTTGAATTTTGCCTTTTTCCTCTACATATGCTAAACCTTGATTGTATCTTTTTATCTGAATGGGATCATAATGAGTCACAAAAGTTTTCTTGATTTTGTAGTAAAGCTGCGAGACAGGGCATTTGATTAGTGTGAATGGTAGTACAGTACTTTGAAGATGTAAGTAATACTGCTAACCACTTCCATAACAAGCACCCTGTCAAGATGTGGCTGAATAAGTGAATATGTGAGAGACTTGATTTTTGACTTCTTTCAGGAAAAGCTTTATGGAAGCAATATACTGAAGCATATTCCTGGAAAAAAAAACATCTGAAAACAAATTATATTTTCTCATAGTCATTACATTATATTAGGAGAACATATTCTCTCTCTTTGAGAAAATGTCCTCTGAGTGTATCATATGTGGTATATGTGGTACAGGGAATGGAACCCAGGGCTTCATGCACACTAATCAAGCACTCTACCCACTGAGCAATACTCCAGATCCCCAAGAAAATATTCTAAATGAAGGACCTCAAAGTTAATTGTATGTAATTTTTGTGAAACTTTTTTTCCTATAAAGACTAGAATCAAAGCTGGTCATGGTGGCACACACCTTTAATCCCAGCACTCGGGAGGCAGAGATAGGAGGGTTGCCATGAGTTCGAGATCACCCTGAGACTACATAGTGAATTCCAGGTCAGCTTGGGAGCTGGGAGGTAGAGTGAGACCCTACCTCAAAAAAACCAAAAAAAAAAAAAGACTAGAATCATTTACATTTGAAAATTTCACCTTAAAGATTATAGTTGTAAATTTTAGAGAATAACAGTCTTTAAAATCCGGTGTTTAGCCCAAGCTGAATACCCCTGTGTTGCTGCAGGGGACCCCCATGTGGGGATTTCCAGCATGATAAGGAGAGCATGGTGCTGAGTGACTGTATATATGTGTGTGTATGTGAGACAGAGAGAATTTTTCATAGCTCAGAAGACCTGGCTTTAGGCAGGAGGAGACATCTTGAGAATGGAAGAATGAGAGATATTGGTGGGTGTTTATATAATTTATATGTTACTAGAGTTGGACAGATGGAGACATTAAACATTGAGGGAGTTTATGTCTGTTGGCTTCTATTTTCTCTTTGAGGTTAGAGATAAAGCTGTTACAAGAGATGAGGTTTTTAAAAGCTTGAGGAAAATAGTAAAAGTATGACTATTTGCAGAGGAGAGCAGCCAAGCAATAGAAAGTTGACTTAACATTGAGTGCCCAGCCATATTTAAGATAGAAAAATTAGTTTGAGTAGAATTAGTTTTTGTTTTTTTTTTATAAACTTTATTTTTATTTTTTTTATTTATTTTTTTTATTTTTTATTTTTTTTTTAAATTTTTTTTTGTTCATTTTTTATTTATTTATTTGAGAGCGACAGACATAGAGAGAAAGACAGATAGAGGGAGAGAGAGAGAGAATGGGCGCGCCAGGGCTTCCAGCCACTGCAAACGAACTCCAGACGCGTGCGCCCCCTTGTGCATCTGGCTAACGTGGGACCTGGGGAACCGAGCCTCGAACCGGGGTCCTTAGGCTTCACAGGCAAGCGCTTAACCGCTAAGCCATCTCTCCAGCCCTTTATTTTTATTTTTATTTTTTTTATTTGAGAGCGACAGATACAGAGAGAAAGACAGATAGAGGGAGAGAGAGAGAATGGGTGCGCCAGGGCTTCCAGCCTCTGCAAACGAACTCCAGACGCATGCGCCCCCTTGTGCATCTGGCTAACGTGGGACCCGGGGAACCGAGCCTCAAACCGGGGTCCTTAGGCTTCACAGGCAAGCGCTTAACTGCTAAGCCATCTCTCCAGCCCAGAATTAGTTTTTGTTGTTGTTGTTGTTGTTGTTGTTGTTGTTGTTGTTGGCACAGCTCTTACTCTGTAGCCCTGACCAGCCATGAGTTTGTACTGATCTTCCTATGTCTGCTTCTCCAGTGATGGGATTATAGGTATGTGCCACATGCCCAGCTGTATTTTTTAAATTATATAGGACTAGAGAGATGGCTTAGCAGTTAAAGGCACTTGCCTGCAAAGCCAAAGGACCCAGGTTCAATTCCCTAGGACCCATGTAAGCCAGATGCACAAGGTGGTGCATGCATCTAGAGTTCGTTTGCAGTGGCTGGAGGCCCGGGCACACCTATTCTCTCTCTCTCTCTTTCTATCCTTCCCTCGAATAAATAAATAAAAATAAATTATATGTATATTTTTAAATATATATTTTTCTTTCTGGGATTAATTATGATCAGAACATTCTTCTTGGGGGGATTTCGAGGTAGGGTTTTACTCTAGTCCACATTCTTTTAAGAGAATCCCTAAGTTATTAAAAATACTTACCATTACTTTATATGTTGCTTAGCTGAATCATGTAATATTTTGGTAAGGGAACAATTCAGTGCAAAAACTTGCTTGTTTTGTTTTTCAAGGTAGGGTCTTACTCTGGTCCAGGCTGACCTGGAATTAACTATATAGTCTCAGGGTGGCCTCGAACTCATAGTGATCCTCCTACCTCTGCCTCCTGAGTGCTGGGATTAAAGGCATGTACCATCCACCACACCTGGCTTTTTTTTTTTTTTTTTTTTTTTTTGAGGCAGGATCTTACTCTAGCACAGGTTGACCTGGACCTCCCTTTGTCTAGGCTGGCAGTCTTCCCAATTTAGCCTCCCAATGTGCTGGGATTAAAGGTGTGAGCCACTATGCCTACTTGTTTTGTGTTTTACCTGTACACAAGGGATTTTTCTCAAGAAAAATCTTGTTGGTGAGGATGGTTATTTATGCAAACTAGTTGCTCAGTGACAGTTTGGCTCAATGGGGAGAAGCCATGCAATAATACCATGTCCGTTGCATAAGTAAGAGCTAGCTTACAGTAAGACTGAAGAAAAGTTGTGGGACTTTATATATACTATTCTGTGAAACTAAGCTCTGTATGTTATCTTTGATTTGAAATGTACTAAAGAATAATTGAGGAAAATGTCATGAATCTTATTTGATGAAGGTATTAATATATCACTGAAAAAGACCATCTTCCATCTAAACAGACATGATCAGCATGAAATAAAGTGGGCTGTTATTATCTAGAAACATTTTATGAAGCAGTTAACTCATTTGAATAATGCAAATTTGTTAATTTAAAAATGTGTGTGTGTGTGTGTGTGTGAGAGAGAGAGAGAGAGAGAGAGAGAGAGAGAGAGAGAGAGAGAGAAGAGGGGCAGAGTATGGCTGCTCCAGGGCCTCTTGCTACTGCACATGAACTCCAGATGCCTGTATTGTTTTGTGCATATTGTTTTACGTAGGTACTGAGGAATTGAACCCAGGCTGACAGGCTTTGCAGCTGAGTCCTGTTCCTTTTCCTTTTTGTAAGTAAGCACCTTTAACCACTGAACCATCTCTCTAACCCTGTTCATTTGTTTTGAGGCAGGGTTTCATGTAGCTCAGACTGGTATCAAATTTGACCTATCGCTAAGGTCTACCTCCTGAGTGCTTAGATTGTAGCTGTTCACCACCACACTTGGATAGTATTGGAGATTGAACCCAGTACTTTGTACTTGCTAGTAAGCACTCTACAAACTGACCTACGTTCCTAGCCTGAAATTATGGAGATATAAATTTAAGAAGTGATTTAACCTTAGGTTTTCCTCACCCCCCCCCCCTTTGTTTAGATAACGTCTTGCTGTGTAGCCTAGGCTGAACTTGAATTCATGGTCCTCCTACCTTAACCTCCCTCTTGAGAGCCACCAGGCCCATCTTATTGTTTCATGCTTTAGTTCTTGAAATGAAAGAAAGATAAATCATTTTTGCTAAGCTCGAAGAAACAAATGATTCCTTGTCTTAGAAATGAGTATTTCCTAGCTGGGCGTGGTGGTGTACACCTTTAATCCCAGCACTTAGGAGGCAGAGATAGGAGGATTGCCGTGAGTTTGAGGCCACCCTGAGACTCCATAGTGAATTCCAGGTTAGCTTGGGCTAGATGAGACCCTACCTCGAAAAACCAAAAGAAAAAAAAAGAAAGTATTTCCTTATATACCAGTTACATTTGGAGTTTGTTTTTCAACTAGTTTTAACAGTTTTTGTTTGTTTGTTTTTGTTTTTGAGACAGAGAGAATGGGTGCACTAGGGCCTCTTGCCATTGCAAACGAACTCCAGACATGCACCACTTTGTGAATCTGGCTTATGTGGGTACTGGGAAACTGAACCTGGGTCCTTAGGCTTCTCAGGCAAGCTCCATAACCATAAGGGCTGGAGAGATGGCTTAGTGGTTATGGTGCTTGCCTGTGAAGCTTACAGACCAATGTTCTACTCTTCAGGTCCCATGTAAGCCAGACGCATAAGGTGACACAAGTGTGCAAGATCACTCGTGTGCCCTACAAGGGGGCACATGTGTCTGGAGAGCTATTCCAGTGGTTAAAGGCCCTAGCACACCAATTCTCTCTCTCTTGCTCTTTCTTTCATTAAAAAAAAAAAAAAAATAAGCAGGGCTGGAGAGGTGGTTTAGTGGTTAAGGCATTTACCTGCAAAGCCAAAGGATCCTGGTTCGATTCTCCAGGACCCACGTAAGCCAGACGCACAAGGGGCACATACATCTGGAGTTCATTTGCAGTGGCTGGAGGCTCCGGTGTGCCCATTCTCTCAAATTAATAAATAAATATTTTAAAAAATAAGCCAGGCATAGTGGCGCATGCCTTTAGTCCCAGCACCTGGGAGGCAGAGAGAGGTAGGAGGATCACCATGAGTTTGAGGCCACCCTGAGACTACATTGTAAATTCCAGGTCAGCCTGAGTTAGAGTGATACCGTGCCTCGAAAAACTAAAAAAAAAATAAAATAAGTATTTTTATTTATTTGAGAGAGGGAGGAATGGGAGTGCTAGAGCCTCTCATCACTACAAATGTAGTCAAGCGTATGTAACACTTTGTGCCTCTGGCTTTACATGGGTACTAGGGAATTGCAAACAAGTGCCTGTAACTGCTGAGCTATCTCCCAGCCCTTTCAACTTTTGAGATTTTTATTTATTTATTTATTTATTTATGAGAGAGAGATAGAGAATAGGCACGCCGGGGCCTCAAGCTACTGCAAACAACCTCCAGACACATTTGCTGCCTTGTGCATCTGGTTTATGTGGGTACTGAAGAATTGAATCTGGGTCCTTAGGCTTTGCAGGCAAGAGTGTTAATGGCTAAGCCATCTCTCTAACCCCCCCTTTAAACTTTTTTTTTGTTTTTTTGAGGTAGGGTCTCATGCTAGCTCAGGCTGACCTGGAATTCACTATGTAGTCTCAGGTTGGCCTTGAACTCACTGCAATCCTCCTACCTCTGCCTCCCGAATGCTGGGATTAAAGCCATGCACCACCACAGCTGCAGTCCCTTTAAACTTTTTTATTGGTAATATTTGTACATTTACATATTTTATCAATATCCTCTCCTCTTTTTTTCCTTCATCCCCCTTATTTATCTTTGGAGACAGGGTTTCATGTGTCACAGGGTGACCTCAAGCCCTTTGTGTAGCTGAGAATGGCCTTAAATTTCTTAGCTTTCTTCCTTCATCTCCCCTGTGTTGGGATCATAGGTGTTTGCCACCATGCCTGGCTTATACTTCATTGAGGTTCTCACCCAGAGCTTAATGGATATTAGGCAAGCACTCTACCAACTGAACTATGTCCTCAGCCTGTACATATATTTAACAATAAGCTGTAACCCATTAAAAAAAGAACACATTGAAAGAAGACCCTCCTCTACTGTCAGTATTGCTTTCAATCATGTGAAGAAGACATAAAGGCTGGACTAAACATGTTTCCCATTATTGATTTCCAGAGTCTTGTTATACAACATTACATTCTAAAATAGCTAATGGGAGTTGGACAGATAGCTCAACAGTTAAGGCACTTGCCTACAGAGCCTAATGACCCAGGCTTAATTCCCCAGCATCATATAAACCATATACACAAAGAAGCACATGCATCATTTGCAGTTCATTTGCAGTGACTATAGAGACCCTGGTGCACCCATTTTCTCTGTCTCTCTTCTCTCTATCTTGCTGTGCTTGCAAATAAATAAATAAATAAAAATATTTAAAATAGCTAATGGAGTCTCTCTACCCCATTTATCCTTTTTTTTTTTGCTTTATATTTGAGAGAGAGAGAGAGAGAGAGAATGGGCTCACCAGGGCCTTCAGCTGCTGCAAACAAACTCCAGAAGCATGCACCACATTGTACATCTGGCTTACATGGGTTATGGGGAATCTAACCTGTGTCCTGTAGCTTTGCAAGTTAGTGCCTTAACTGCTAAGACATCCCTCCCGCCCTCTCCTCTCCTCTCCTCTCCTCTCCTCTCCTCTCCTCTCCTCTCCTCTCCTCTCCTCTCCTCTCCTCTCCTCTCCTCTCCTCTCCTCTCCTCTCCTCTCCTCTCCTCTCCTCTCCTCCCCTCCCCTCCCCTCCCCTCCCCTCCCCTCCCCTCCCCTCCCCTCCCCTCCCCTCCCCTCCCCTCCCCTCCCCTCCCCTCCCCTCCCCTCCCCTCCCCTCCCCTCCCCTCCCCTCCCCTCCCCTCCCCTCCCCTCCCCTCCCCTCCCCTCCCCTCCCCTCCTTTTGTTTAGGTTTTCAGTATCAGGCAGGAAGTTCCTCCAGTGGAGCAGACCTCTAGTCCAATTAGTTGGCTTCTCCTGTAACAGACACACCATCATTGCACCAGTTGGTATATGCAGGGTCCACTACTGTTGATGACTTTTCTCCTCTAATAGGCTTTCTAGCATCCTGACAGCTAGCCAACAGGGAGGAAGCTTCCAGCTCTATTCCAGCTTAATTTCTCAGTGACCTGCAGCCCAAGCATGTGGCTTCTTCAACTGGAGGGTCTGACCATCTACCTTACGTATTTATGTGCAAGATGAGAGAGAGAAAGAATGGGTTTGCCAGGGCCTTCAGCCACTGCAAAGAAACTCCAGATGTATGTACCACTTGTGCATCTGGCTTTATATGGGTACTGGGGAATCAAAACCAGGTCATTAGGCATTGCAAGCAAGCTCCTTAACTGCAGAGCTATCTGTCTAGCCACCGCTTCTTTAAAAAAAAAAATTTTTTTTTTTTTTTTTGATGGGGAGAAGATTCCAGTCTTTCAGAAAGAAGAAATAAACCACCTGTGACAAGCATATAGCTGGTGAAAACAGTCATAATGACAGCAATATGCATTAAAAATGATACATGGAGCATGTATGGAGCCAGAGATGGTGGCCTTTAATCCCAGTACTTCGGAAGATGAAGTAGGAGAATCTCCATGAGTATGAATGAGGTCAGCCTAGGCTACAGAGTGAGTCCCAAATCAGCCTGGGTTATGGTGAGATCTTGCCTCAAAAAATTTTTTTTGAGGGCTGGAGAGATGGCTTAGCGGTTAAGCGCTTGCCTGTGAAGCCTAAGGACCCCAGTTCGAGGCTCGGTTCCCCAGGTCCCATGTTAGCCAGATGCACAAGGGGGCGCACGCGTCTGGAGTTCGTTTGCAGAGGCTGGAAGCCCTGGCGCGCCCATTCTCTCTCTCCCTCTATCTGTCTTTCTCTCTGTGTCTGTCGCTCTCAAATTAAATAAATTAAAAATTTAAAAAATTTTTTTTGATACCTGTATGGTAATCTCTTTTTGTTTTCAGTTTTAATCTTTTCTTTTGACTAATTTTTTTTAATTTCTTTTTTATCTTTTCACAATTTTTATTAACATTTTCCATGATTATAAAAAATATCCCATGGTAATACCCTCCTTCCCCCTCTCTGTACTTTCCCCTTTGAAATTCCATTCTCCATCATAGTACCTCCCCATCTCAATCACTGTAGTTACATATATACAATACCAAACTATTAAGTACCCTCCTCCCTTCCTTTCTGTATGGTAATTTCTTGTTTTGGTGTGAAAAATTAGGTGAATGAGTATATTTGGAGCAGTACTTAACATATGTAGTCTTTACCTGTTCATTCCCATTGCCTGTTAGTAGTGGTGACACCTCTATAGTTCTCTACTGGCTACTTAAGAATTTTTTCTCTAATATGTCATGAATTTTCAGATGAGGAGATACACTTGAGCTGGATGTAGCTGAGAATTATGGAAAGAATTTATTTTCTTGACTAATCTTTATTCTCTTTAAAATGTTCAACTTTTTGAAAATTCTAGCCACCTTTTCTCTTTGTGTAAGAGTGGTGTGCATACATTACATATGTGTCCATATGTTTGTGCACACACACATGTGTGCAGGTTCAGGTGTGTGTATGTCTACCAGAGGTCAATGTTGAGGGTTGTGGTGGTTTGATTCAGGTGTCCCCCATAAACTTAGGTATTCTGAATGCTAGTCTCCCCAGTTGATGGCAATTGGAAATTAAAGCCTCTGGGAGGCAGTATATTGCTAGGGACGGACTTATGGGTTTTAAAGCTGGTTTCCCCTTGCTAGTGTTTGGCACACTGTCCTGTCCCTGTTGTCCACCTTATGTGGGCCAGGGGGTGATGTCTACCCTTTGCTCATGCCATCATTTTCTCTGCCATCATGGAGCTTCCCCTTGAGCCTGTAAGCCAAAAGAAACCTCTTTTTCCCACAAGCTTCTCTTGCTTGAGTGATTTCTACCAGCAATGTGAACCTGACTACAACAGTGAAGTGGTACCAAGGAGTGGGATTGCTGCTAGATACCTGACTGTGTGACTTTGTTCTTTTGGAGCTGGTTTTCAAGAGGAATGTGGAAAGATTTGAAACCTTTGCTTAAGAAATGCCTTGCAGTGCTGTAAGTGCAGCTTGATGGACTATTCTGGTCAGAGTTGAAAGACCTGAATGCAGTAAGAACTATGGACTGTGAGATTTGGCCTGTGAGGGTGAAAAAGAGCTTTGCCTGGACTGGGCTACAAATAGTTTGTGTGAGAGACTTGCTGTTAAAACCGGATCTTAAGAAGTTATGCAGGGTTGCTTTGCGTAGAAAGGGACTGTTGTGAGCAAAGGGTTATGGTGCAGAAAGAAATGTTTAGGCTAAAACTACTGCCTATTTAGCTGTAATTGAGAGCTTACAATCTTTGAGCTTGAGCCAGCTGACCTGCACTGGGGCAATAGGAAGAATGTAGACTTTTGAAGGGGCCTGAGTGCTCAAGGAGTGTCCTGTTCTTCAAAGTCTGCTTTACTCCCCCCTGGAATAACAAATTGGCATGGCACTCTACCTGGTAGTGTAGAGTTTAAGAAATCCAGGAAAGAGAGGGTCATTGTTGCAACACTGTCTTGTGTTTTGGAAATGGCCATGGGCAGTATGAAGCAGGTTTGCTGGATGCGTGCATGGAGACCCCATGGGGCCATGAGGATGAACCGTGGCTTGCAATGGAGACCCAATAGAGATGTTGGGACCATGAGATAGTTGCTAAGGAGAGCTGCTGGCCCTGGATGATGTTTTCCAGGACTGTGAGTAGCCTAGCTGGAGGGATGGAATTGAAATACCAGAGACTTGTTGCTGGTTAGAATTACCAGACTGGAGACTTGTCACTGGCTAGAGTTATTGGATTTGGAACTCCAAAGTTTGGTGTTTGCCCTGTTTAAATCATGTATTGCTTGAGTATTTCTTTGCTATGCTCAATGCTATCTTTTGTAGTGCGAATGCTTATTTTGTGCCATTATGAGTTTTGGGGGATGTATGTATGTATGTATGTATGTATGTATGTATGTATGTATATTTGGTATTGTGGCTAAGTTAAAAGACCTTGGATTATGGGGATGTATAAACATCAGTGGAATTGATAAAAAACTATGGGAACTTTTAAAGTTGAATGAATGCCTTGCATTTTATATCACGTATGGTTATCAGTTTATGGAGTGTCAGGCGGAATGTGGTGGTTTGATTCAGGTGTCCCTCATAAACTTAGGTATTCTGAATGCTAGTCTCCCTAGCCGATGGCATTTGGAAATAAAGCCTCCTGGAGGCAGAGTATTGTTGGGGCTGGGATTATGGGTTTTATGGCCAGTTTCTCCTTGGCACACTGTCCTGTTCCTCTTGTCCACCTTATGTGGGCCGGAGGGTGATGTCCAACCTCTGCTCATGTCATCATTTTCTCTGCCATTATGGAGCTTCCCCTTGAGCTTGTAAGCCAAAATAAACCTTTTTTTTTTTTTTTTTCCACAAGCCGCTCTTGGTGATTTCTACCAGCAATACGAACCTGACTGCAACAAGAGTCTTCTGGGTCGTGTTCCACCTTACTCTTTGATACCGGTTCTCTTGTTAAACCACTGATTCAGCTGGACTATCTAGCTAGTGAGCCTCTGGGATTTCATGTCTTCACCTTACCAGTGCTAGCATTACAGGCATGTGTCACCATGCTTGGTACTTAATGCTGATGCTAGGGATCCAACTTTGGGTCCTTACACTTGTATAGCAAGCACTTGACACCCCCAACCATGTCCTTGGCCCTCTATACTACTTAGCAGCCATCTCCAAAGCTGCTGTTTTCTGTTGCCCCCTTGTGCATCTGGCTAACATGGGTCCTAGGGAGTCAAACTGGGGTCCTTAGGCTTTTGCAGGCAAACACCTAATCTTCTAAGCCATTTCTGCAGCCCAGGAATTTGAATTCTCAGAAAAACAGCTAAGCTGAGGTCTGAAGAAACTGTGGAAACCAGGTTAGCAAGAGGTAAAGAAGAGCTGTCTTGATATCAAAAGTAGTTATCTGGGCCAGAGAGATGGCTTAGTGGTTAAGGTGCTTGCCAGCAAAACCAAAGGACCCAGGTTTGATTCCCCAGTACCCATGTAAAGCCAGATGCACAAGGTGGCACATGCATCTAGCAGTTCATTTGCACTGGCCCAGGCATGCTCATTCTCTCTCTCTCTTTCTCTCTCTCTCTGCCTCTTTCTATCTCTGTCTCTCAAATAAGTAAATAAAATATTGCCTCTGCTTGAGTTGTGATAACGTGGGAAAGGAAAGATGGGTGTGGTGGTGCATGCCTTTACTCCCAGGCCTGGGGAGGCTGAGGTAGAGGGGGACTGTGAGTTCCAGGTCAAAGAGGCCTCATTTTTTTTTCTTTATTCTGGTTTTGAGACCACAAGATTTTCAAATCAGAGAAACATGTTTGAATCCTTGTGAGGTTTCCTTGATTATCTTACTTAAAATAGCAGGCCTGCCCTTTGGCTCTCTTCCTGTTTGCCACTTTATTTTTCTCCATATATTTATCACCATATGAATGTATTTATATTTTACTTATGCATTTGTTCATTATTTCTCCATCTTCTGACTATAAATTTAATGTGATTATGGGTTGGGGGCTGCTTTTCTTTTCTTTTTTTTTTCTTTTTTTCTCTTTTTTTTTTAACAAAAACTATTTTAGCATGGGAAGCAGTGCCTCACAGAAGCAGGTGGTCAGTCTGATTTTTTCAAAGAGATAAATTCCTTTGTTTTCTTTTGCTGGTGCAAGAGATTCAGCCTGGGGCATTTTACTTCCTAGGCAAGTTCTCTGCCACAGAGCTGGATCTCCAGAGACTGAAAAGAGGGAATTCTGATTCCCATCTATTACTTAGTTACATGACCTTAGGTAATTCACTTAACCACTCAAGGCCTGGGTTTCCTCTTTGGTGAAATATAAATAACAATTATCTTACAAGGAGTAAACACAGAACTTTGTGTTAAATAGTTAGCATAATAGAATTTAACAGTTCTTTATGAGAAATTTTTATACTCAGTTATAATTTGGAATTATTCATCTTCTAAAAGCTCAACACTATTAGGCATGATGTAAGAATTTAGCAACGTTTGGGCATTAATCTGTAACCAAGTAGTAATGTTCTGCCAGCAGAACTTTAAAATAGTCACACAAATGGGATCAGTAAATATTCCTTAGTAGCTTTAAATCACTTCAGATCACATTTTGGACTCTAAAAGCAGTCAGATCATTTTTCCACAGCTTTGTGGCTGTTGGTCATGGGATGATGTACCTAACATACAGTAGGTGATTTATAAGTGACATCTTCTTCATTTTTCTATCACATAGTTTCTAAACATCTAGGAGAATGTCTCCAAAGATAGGAATTTCTGGGTTGGGAAGATGGCTCAGTGGTTAAAAGCACTTGCTTGCAGTACCTGTCAGCCTGAGTTCAGGTTCTTCAGTGCCCATATAAAGTCAGAGTCACAACATGGCATGGCTAACACACGTGGGGTCATAGTTGGTGTCCAGTATTATTGACTAAATGAAGGACATGTTAGATTTTTGCAAGAAAACTAATTTATGTTACTACGTTTTCAAATTTAAAGTAGAAAAATCAAATTAATGATATAAAGGTAAACAAAATTTTTTGTTTTAAATATTTTTTGTTCATTTTTTATTTATTTATTTGAGAGTGACAGACATAAAGAGAAAGACAGATAGAGGGAGAGAGAGAGAATGGGCGCGCCAGGGCTTCCAGCCTCTGCAAATGAACTGCAGACACGTGCGCCCCCTTGTGCATCTGGCTAACGTGGGACCTGGGAAACCGAGCCTCGAACCGGGGTCCTTAAGCTTCACAGGCAGGTGCTTAACCGCTAAGCCATCTCTCCAGCCCAGTAAACAAAATTTTTAAAAAAATATTTATTGATTTATTTTGAGGTAGAGAGAGAGGCAGATAGAGAGAGAGAGAATGGAGGCACCAAGGCCTTTAGCCACTGCAAATGAATTCCAGACACCTGCGCCACATTGTGCTTCTGGGTACTGGGGTAATAAATCCAGGCCCTTAGGCTTTGCAGGTAAGTACTTGCCTTTACTGCTGAGCCATCTCTCAGCCCTATAAGCAGATTTTTGCTGATGTGATTATATGAAAATTCTGTAATTTCTATAATCTTACGTGCCTTCTCTTCTTTCCTGCTGATGCACAGAAAACATAATGTTTTTATCATAACAGGAGAGCTAAGGTTCAGAAGTTTTTTTCTGAGAACCTATCATGTATTATGCACTGTGGTGACTGATAGGTTCCACAGTAAAAATAAAATAAAATAAATTAAAATAAATCTACCGTGTCTTCTTTTCTGAGTCAGTTTTTAGAGCTCTTTTTTCTTCTTTGTTTCTTTTTGACTATGTATCTTCTCTTTTCCCTTCTAGTCTCCTTTTCTGTGTTTCCTTTCTTTGCTGCCAGTGACCAGTTATACCTTAGGTTATTTTACCTGGGTTGTCAAGACACTGAACGTGGAACACAACATTGTAAAGTTCAAAGAAATTCAAAGAAAGCCAAAAATGTACCTTGCCCACCCCCACTCCCTACATCCTGTACTGGGCATTGAGCTCAGAGTCTCTGTGTGTGCTCTGCCACTGAGCTCTCTCTTTTTGGCCTTTGAGATCCTAAGTCCTTGAGTATGGAAGGAGGTTGGCATCTGGTAGTATTTACTATTCTCTGATCTAGTTAGTATTTCTTTTCTATTCCTGATATACTTGACATGCCCAGGCTTAAATGTGTTCTGTCTTTTAAGGAAAAAACTATATTAAGTAATTTCTAGTAATGGGCTGATGGAACTTGGGTATAATGAATACTTTTTTAGTCCCACATTCTGTTTTGCATTTTATGTACAAAGGACCCATGATCCTTTTCAGAGTGACTCAGATAAGTTCTCATTAGTATAATGGTGCTGAATTACCTTGCAATCAGACTATAGGTTACTATAGTTGCTTTCTATGTACTAAACTGTTGCTTTTGATTTGGTTAGATCTGCATTTTGCAGTGACAGAATCTTTGGAGTATAATATACAATCATTCTTAGCCATGACGTACTTTTGAGGAGTTTAGAATTTAATTATTACTGTGTATAGTGAGTGTGTGTAGGGATATTTGGCTCTCCTTCCACGTTGTTTGAGATAGGGTCTCTCTTTCTGTGTCTGTCTTTCACTGCAAAGGCCAAACTAGCTGCCCATAAGCTTCAGGATTCTCTTGACTCTAGTGCTTATTGCCATGGGTGTGTTAGGATTACAGATGCATGTTCCCTGGGTGTCTGGATTTATGTGTGTGCTGGAGATCTAAACCCCAGTTGTCAGGCTTCAGGATTGCCAAACAATTGCTTTTAACCACGGAGTCATCTTCCTAGTCCTGTGTTTTTTTATTTTTTGTTATTTTTTTAATCATAGTTACAATGAATGTACTGCCAGCCATCTATAATTATCATGGGCTTTACTTCACTGCATTTGTGATAAATTATGTATATGGCTTATTCTCCTAAGAATGGGAAGTGGTTGGAGGAATGGTCTGTGGCCAAAAGAGAGAATGGAGAAACTAGTTCTTAAAAGGATAAGTCGTCATCATATTTTGAAAAGACGACCCACAGACAGTTCTTTGCACTATTCTAATAAGTTGGAGGTTTACTTAATGTTCTTTCTTGAAATTTATGTTATAACACTTTCTTGTTCACAGCATAAACAAATGTAAAAATTACTATGAAGTACTTGGAGTTACAAAAGATGCTGGTGATGAAGATTTGAAAAAAGCTTATAGAAAGCTTGCTTTGAAGTTTCATCCAGACAAAAACCATGCACCTGGAGCAACAGATGCTTTTAAAAGTAAAGTAAACTTTTAAAAACAACTTCACTAAGTTCTTTTAGAATTCATTTTATCATGTTTCAGAAGTATTATATTCTGCTTTTGTACTGGTGCATTTAGAAACCAGCTTTGGTAAGGGAATGAAAAATTATCAAAGATTTTATTCCTAGTTGGCTTTACTCAGAGACAAATGCAAATTGGCTGTAAAAAGCACTGCGCCAGTCGTGATAGTCCGTAGGAATGTTTCTTGGATCTATGTATGCTTTCTTGCTCAGCACCATGCCAGTCATGGCTGTCCTTAGGACGTTTCTAGGGTCTACGTAGCTTTCTAGTTTAGCACTGTGCCAGTCATGACTGTCCTTAGGACGTTTCTAGGGTCTACGTAGCTTTCTGGTTTAGCACAATGCCAGTCATGACTGTCCTTAGGACGTTTCTAGGGTCTATGCAGCTTTCTAGTTTAGTTTAAACACATAGGCTGATGATTTGCATGCACTTCTAGCACTGCGTCATCGGGACCTCAGTAAAATAAAGGCAAAATAGAGATTTTATGAGTTTCTGCTAGAGTCTGTAGAAGTGGGATGTTTTAGATCATCTCTACTTTAGGGCCGTTTGTTAGAATAGCTGTCTTTAGTCCTCTTG
Organism: Jaculus jaculus; assembly: GCF_020740685.1. Classification (NCBI taxonomy): domain Eukaryota; kingdom Metazoa; phylum Chordata; class Mammalia; order Rodentia; family Dipodidae; genus Jaculus; species Jaculus jaculus. Next base: position 104,433,922 of record NC_059103.1, read on the forward strand.
TATTTGAACCTTGGCCAGTTTTTTCATGGTTGATTTTTGTTTTCTGATACTAGGGATGAGGCCCAGGCCATAACATGGTAGGCAAATACTCTGCTGCTTTTGGTTGGTGAGCCATATTCTTTCTGTGTAGTCCAGGCTAGTGTGGTACTTAGTGCTGTCTGCTTCAGTCTTTGAGTGCTGGGAATATAGGCATGCACAACCATGTTTGGCACAGTTTTTGCAATCTATATATATATATATATATATATATATATATATATATATATATATATATTTCTAGTAATTGATTCTGTTTACAAATTGGTTTCTTATTTCTTTCCCATTTCTTCTATTTTTGTTCTCAGCATTCCTGTAGTTTTTAGTCAGTTGAGTAAGGGAAATTATTTTATATCTTGTGATTTATAACAGAAGTCACATGAATATCCTCTCTCTCTGCCTCCCTCTCTCACTTTCCATTCCCCATGCTCCAGTGTACTTTGTTGTACTTTCGCCTGTTCATTTAGTGAAAAGACATGCTTGGCAGCTTCTCTCTCTGTTGCCAGCATCAGTATTCAACATGTTTGGGATTATTACTAAGTCAAGGTTTACTTGAAGACAATAATAATTTCATATTTTGTCACAGCTTGTTTGTAATAGCCAACATATCATGCATAATAAATATTTAAATTTGTGAATTTTTTTATTCTTGTGAATCTGGTATTGAATAATGTAGAAAAGAAGTATTTAAAGCCGGGTGTGGTGGCACATGCCGTTAATCCCAGCACTCGAGAGGCAGAGGTAGTAGGATCGACATGAGTTCGAGGCCACCCTGAGACTCCATAGTGAATTCCAGGTCAGCCTGGGCTAAAGTGAGACCCTACCTCGAAAAACCAAAAAAAAAAAAAAAAAAGTATTTATATTTCAAATATGTCAAAAATAAAACTGTGTTAGTCCTTCATAAAAATACTATTTAGATTGTTTACAAGCCAGGCATGGTAACATGCCTATGTAATCCCAGGAGGAGTAGTCGGGAGGCTGACAGTGAAGGATAACAAGCTTGAGGCAAGCCTGGTCTACATAATGAGTTTGAGGCCAGCCAGAGCTGTATATAAGACTGTCATTGTCCCCCCCACCACCAAAGAAGAAATTATTTACAAACAGTTTTATGTCTTGAAGAAGTTGCCAAGGAAAATGCATTTGGGAATTAATCATGTATACCAATGAAAGCATTGCCAAAGTTGTGCTGATGAGAAAGTAAAGCAATATTTCCTTATGTAAAAGGTGACATGTTGAGAGTATATGGAGAGTTACCCTAGTCACAAAAACACAACCTAGGCAGGGCATGGTGGTGCACACCTTTAATCCCAGCTTTTAGGAGGCAGAGGTAGGAGGATTACCATGAGTTCGAGGCATCCTCAGACTGCATAGTGAATTCTAAGTCATCCTGAGCTAGAGTGACCCTACCTCAAAAATTCCAAAAAAAAAGGCAAAACCTTAAAGAAAAATCACATTTCTGTCAATGCATCATGTGAGGAATATATCCAGAAATACCTTTTTGTCTTTGAACTGTATTTTTCATTATAAGACAAAAAAAGCATAGAAAATAGCACTTAAATTATTCTAATTTATTATTACATGAACTTGAAAACATGGGAGAGATGGCTCAGCAGCTAAAGCTCTTGCCTGCAAAGCTTAGTGACCCGAGTTCAGTTCCTCAGTACGCATGTGAAATCTGATGCACAAAGTAACTCATGCATCTGGAGTTCATTTGCAGTAGCTAAAGGCCCTCGTGTGCCCATACTCGCTGTTTAAGTTGAAAAATATCTAATAAAAATTTTTAGTAAAGTGATAATTTGTTTAATTGCTGGTATATAATTTACACAAGGAATTTAAATTTTTGTTTTGTTTTGAGATAGGGTTTTACTCTAGCCCAGGCTGACCTGGAATTCACTATGTAGTCTCAGGGTGGCCTCAAACTCATGGTGAGCCTCCTACCTCTGCTTCTCAAGTGCTGGGATTAAAGGTGTGTGTCACCATGCCTGGCAAGAATTTAAATTTTTAAATTTTTACTTATTTTTATTTATTTGTTTGAGAGAGAGGTTGTGGTAGTCTGAATGTATGTTCCCCTTTGACTCAGGTGTTAAAATTACATTTTTAACTTGGATCTCCCTCCAGCTGTCTGGCTGGAGGAGGTGTCACTGTGGGCAGATCCTGGAGTCCAGCCCTAAGGCGTCTGGGGGTGGATCACAATTCCATCCCAAAGGTATGCAGAGAGCCTTGAGCTGGGGGTGGAGTGGTGGTTCTGCTTGCCGCCAGTTCATGTCCTTTGCTTTTTGGTGCTCATGTAGGTTAGTGTGTGCTGGTGCTGGTGTTTTGCTTCCTGTAATTGTTTATCTGCTTGGATGTATGGAAGCAGCTTCTCCCACTGTTAAAGGTCGCTTCCCTGGCCAGATCTGTAAACTTGCAATAAAATCCCTTCCTCCAGCCCAGCAACAGAACTGATTACTACAGAGGTAGAGAGCGAGCAAGTACGAGCATACCAGGGTTTCCTGCTGCTGCAACTGAACTCCAGACCCTTGCACTTTATGCATCTGGCATTATGTACGTACTGGGGAATTAGACCTGGGTTATTAGGCTTTGCAAGCAAGTGCCTTTAACTGCTGAACCATCTCTTAAAATTTTGATAGTTTTAAAATGTTTAAAATATTTTAGTAGTAGGTAATTTGTGTGCTTACAATCTGCTCGTACTTTCAGTGTTCTTCACTAACATTAAGAATGTTAGGCTTTAGCACTTGGGAGGCAGAGATAGGATTGTTGTGAGGTCAAGGCCACCCTGAGACTACATAGTGAATTCCAGATTAGCCTAGGCTAGAGTGAGACCCTACCTTGGGGGGGGGACTTTATTTTATGTATTTGAGAGAGAGAAAGAGGTTGATAGAGAAAATGGGTGTGCCAGGGCCTCAGCCACTGTAAACAAACTCTAGATACATGCACTACCTTGTGCAGCTGGCTTATGTGGGTCCTGGGGAGTCTAACCTGGTACTTTGGCTTTGCAGGCAAGTACCTTAACCACTAAGCCAGCTTTCCAGCCCCTCAAAACCCATTTTTAGATTAAAGTGATTGCATGTATATATTCATATGTATATGAAGTGACATTCTTATTAATTGCCAAATTTTCTTGAAAACATGCATGTAATGTGTATACACATGAATAAAATGATCTGTAGAAGCAAGGTGAGGTGGGAAACAAGCAAGAGACCTATAATGGTTTGAATATAAAATGTCCCCCATAATCTCGAGTGTTTTGAGCACTTGGTTCCCAGCAGGTGACACTTGGGAAAGTTGTGGAGCCTTTGGGAGGTGGAGACTTACTGGAGGAGGTATGTCACTGGGGTGGACCTTGAGGTTATTTTAATCCAGCCAGTTCAGAGGTAGCTCGTTCTGCCTACTTCCTTGCTGCTGTGACAAGATGTGGCACTCATGCTCGGTGACACTCATCTTTCCCCACCATGATGAAACTTCCCATTGAGACTGTGGGCCAAAGTAACTCTCTCTTCTCATCAAAAAAAAAAAAAAAAAAAAAAAGAATATTAGGCTTGGCTGATACTACCTACACAAGACCATTATAATTGGAGGAAAAGATCATGATGTCAAAATAAAAAAGAGACTGATTGAGATGGGGAGGGGATATGATGGAGAATGGGTTATCAAAGGGGAAAGTGGGGGGAGGAATCATGGAAGTTGTTAATAAAAAAAATTTTTTTTAAGAATGTTAGGCTTGGGATGTAGCTCTGTGATGAGTCATTTATCTAGTATATAACAAGGTTCTAGGTTTTACCCCAGAACAACAAAAAGGAAAAGCAAACATAAAAATCCCTGAAGGATGGCTGTTAAACTACTGTGTTGAAGTCATGTCAGCGCTGCTGGTCTTAGAATAATACTGAGTATATACACCTGTATTTCTGCCATTGCTCTTGTCTTTTAAAGAAGTGAGTATCATAAATGTCACCCCACAAAGCCAGTTACACACTTAGTTGAGGTTTTACAAAGCTGGTTGTCTTTTGGTGTGTACTTTCAGGGTTTATTGTTCTGCTTTGTAAACGAAAAACAGTACTTACCAACTTGTTTTCTAGAGAAGAGGCTCACATTATTCAATAAACAAGGGTTATATATATCAGAATGCCAATTTATTAGTCCCAAAGAGGATCAGAACTGGGGAGTTAGTTGCTGAGTCCTTTTTCATAAAAAGGGATCCAGGTAGAAAATCTAAATTGTGGAGCTGAGGAGATGGCTCAGTAGTTAAGAATACTTGCATGAGGGTCAGAATCTGCCAAGTTCAATCCATAGAGCCCACATAGAAAGCTGGGTGTGACCGTGCACATATTAACCCCAGGCAGTGGGGAGGGACAGAGTGAAGACCAAAAAATCTCTGGATACATGTGCCACTCTGTGCATCTGTCTTTACCCAGATAGAATCCAGTCCTGCAGACCTTGCAAGCAAGCACTTTTAACTGCTGAACCCTCTCTCCAGCCCTTGCTGAGACTTTCTGATAGCAGCTTTGGGTTGAGGGAGAACCTAATCACATATACATACACCATACATCACACACACCACAAACACCATACACATACACACACACAAAATAAGTAGATAAATAAAATTGAAGCATAGGGAAGTCAGGTGAGGTGGCACACTCCTTTAATCCCAGCAGTCAGGAGACAGGTAGGAGGATCACTATGAGTTCAAGGCCAGCCTGAGAGTACATAGTGTATTCCAGGTCAGCCTGGACTAGAGCAAGACCCTACCTCAAAAAACTAAAATCCCCAAAAGGGGGGGAGGCATAGTAGAGACACTCATTGGCTAAAGCTGCTTACTTATAAAGGCTGTTAGCCTTGGTTCTATTCTTCAGTCCCCACATAAAGCCAGATGCACAGTGGCACATGCCTCTGGTCTTCTTTGCAGCAGCAATATATACTGGCCATGCCCATTCTCTGTCCCTCCCTCCATTCTTTCTTTCCTCTTCCCTCCTCCCCTCTCAAATAAACAGAATTACTTAAAAAAAAAAAAAAAAAGAAGGGCTGAGGAAATGGCTCAGTGGTTAAAGGCACTTGCTTGCAAAGCCTGCTGTTGTGTGTTCAGTTCCCCAGTACCCATAAATATCATTGAAACATACCTAAGCTTCAGATGTAGCTCAAGACCCTCATCATCACCTAGTACCCCAACAGAAGTACATCAGAGATTACATGAACAGCATGTCCCTCAACATGACTATAATGAGAGAGCATGTATTAGTTGTTGACTTGCTTTCAGAAGTAATTATGGCCGGGCATGGTGGCATACACCTTTAATCCTAGCACTGACTAGGCAGAGGTAGTAGGATCCCTGTGAGTTTGAGGCCAACCTGGGATTACATAGGTCAGCCTGGCCTAGAGTAAGATCTTATCTTGAAAAACAAACAAAAAACAGTAATTATGGATTAATGCTATTGTTTGTTTAGGTCAGGTAGTTTAATATTAGTATCTAGAGTATGTGTCTCAGAACAAAGAAGTTAATTCTACCTTTTGGACTACTTCTTGACAGAGATATACAGTCAGATATTCTGAAACTCTTCCTTAACAGTACTTGTAATTCATATATGAACATTTAAAGTATAGCAATATCTAGTATTTGGTATTTTTTATTTTCATTTTTTTTCCATTTATGCTTAATTAAAATTCTTGTGAAGGCCATCATAGTGCTTCAAGCCTATTGTCCCAGCACTTGGAAGTTGGAGTCAGGAATATCAGGAATTCAAAGTCAACCTTGGTTACATAGAGAATTCTAGGCTAGCCTGGGCTATATGAGACCCTGTCTTAATTTTTTTAAATAGAACTAATATAATCTATTTCACAAATAAGAAAATTAAGACCCAGAAGGATGGTTAATTTAACCGGTTTTCCCCAGAAGACTGACTGTAATGACAGTAAAACAGAAAGGGCTATCTCAAGAAAAGTGACAAAGGGGAAGTAGAAGTGGGCCTGGCGGTGACACCTGTGATCTCAGCTGTGAGGAGGCTTAGGCAGGAGGTTGAACAGTTCACGGCCCCTCTTAGCTCCATATTGAGTTCAAGGCCAGCACATGTAACACCCTGTCTAAAAAAAATTATGAAGAGGGCTAAGAGTTTTTGTTTGTTTTTTTAAGGAAGAAAAATGTTGGAGCTGGCCCCGAAAGGTCTGATTATTTCCTTTTCCCCAGTGTACACTTACTCTAGCAAAAGGCTGCAGGTCCCTTTGAGGAAGGATAGGACTACCTTCTTGTTAAATCTGTTAACTAAGTTAAAACATTCTTTCTACTAAGGAGCAGGAAACCAGGCCAGAGTGAACAGAATTAAGTCTAGTTTGGTGCGTTGGTGGCATAGTGGCAAGCATGGCTGCCTTCCAGTCTGGGTTGGTGAGGCAGTTCAATGGTGAATGTCTTGTCTAACATGAGCAAGGTTTTGGAATTATTTCCCAACACTGTCCTCCACCAAAAAAGAAAAAAAAAATTAAAAACCCAATCAATATGTGATAAACCAAATAAATAAGAATGTTACTCTACATGGTTGTGGTAGCGCACTTCTTTAATCCCAGCACTTGGAAGGCTGATACAGGAGGATCACTGTGAGTTCAAGGCTAGTATGGTGACTACAGAGTGAATTCCAGGTCAGCCTAAGCAAGAACTTACCTCAAACAACCAATAAATAAAAAAGGTTGGAGACGTTAGTGGCTCAGTGGCTGGTTACCATGAACAAGGCTGGAGGTTCAATCCACAGTAGTAGTACAAAAGTGGGAGGGGAGTCTAGAAAGAGGAAGTAACAGTGTGGTAAGAGTAATTGGGGAATACTTCACATACTAGGTGAGAATTAATGGGTTTTGTAAAATAAGCATGATTTTTATGGCTAGAAAAGAGAGGGAGAATGAGTCAGGGCAATTTAAAAGTTTGATTTTAAAGATAGCATAGATTCACTTGCCCCTGTTCCTCCCACTGAGTACAACTGAAAACCTTGAATTAGACATTAAATAAATACCATGAACATGGAGTGAAAATGGAGCAACTGTAGACTAGCTCAGAACCTCAGGACTCAAAAGAGCAGCCTGGTAGTGAGTTGCTTGGGTATTTTATAATTTTGTTTTATATTCTAGATGGGGTGCTGAAGGAATTAGGAACCCCAGAAAATCAAAGCACAGAGGCAAAAACAAAACAACAAAATAAGAAAAGTTTGTTCTCTTTAAACCAAATGATTAGGAAGAGTAACAGAAACAAAAAAGCTACTGGTAACAAATACAACAGGAAAAAAATTGGCCTCACTGAACACACACTAGTTTCACCCTCTCCACGTGGCAAGAAGATGCTCGGGTCCTCATGTAAGGGTGGATGCTGACAAAAAAGGATTAGTTGGATACTTTGGTTTTCATTCATACTGAGCAGTACAAATAGATCTGTTCATGTTTTCCATTCTTTCTCACACTGTCAGTAGAGATAATGGAATGGGATGGACTGGAGAGATGGCTTAGTGGTTAAGGTACTTGCCTATGAAACCTAAGGACCCAGGTCCAATTCCCCAGTACCCATGTAAGCCAGATGTACAAGGGGGCACATGCATCTGGAGTTCGTTTGCAATGCCTGGAGGCCCTGGCACACTCATTCTCTCTTTATCTGCCCCCCCCAATAAATAAATGATAAAATTGATTCATTTTTAATTAAAGAGAAGAAGGAAAGAGGGCAGACAGAGGGAAGGAGAAAGAAACAGAAGTCATGGCAACCCCAGATTTTATTATTATTTTTTTAAAAATTATTTATTATTATTTATTAACAGCTTCCATGATTGTAAACAGTATCTCATGGTAGTGCCCTCCCTCCCTCCACTTTCCCCTTTGAAACTCCATTCTTCATCGTATCTCCTCCCCCTCTCAATCAGTCTCTTTTACTTTGATGTCATGATCTTTTCCTCCTACTAATATGGTCTTGTGTAGGTAGTGTCAGGCACTGTGAGGTCATGGATAGCCAGGCCATTTTGTGTCTGGAGGAGCACATTGTAAGGAGTCCTACCCTTCCTTTGGCTCTTATATTCTTTCCGCCACCTCTTCCGTAATGGACCCTGAGCCTTGGAAGGTGTGATAGAGATATTGCAGTGCTGAGCACTCCTGTCACTTCATCCCAGCACCATGATGCCTTCTGAGTCACCCCAAGGTCACTGCCCTCTGAAAAGAGAAGGTTCTCTACCAAAAGTGAGAGTGGCATTAATATATGGATATGAACATTAAGAGAAGTGCTTACTGGGCAGTTTGATGAGCATAGTATATATACATTTAGCCAGACAGTAGCAGACGTTACACCCCTTGGGCTCATGACTACTTCCGTCTTAGGTTTTCAGTATGGGGGATGTATTCCCTCCCATGGAGCGGGCCTCCAGTCCAACTAGAGGGAAGTTGGTTTCTATCATGACAGATGTGCTACTATTGCACCTGTTGGCTCATTTGGCTTGGCTGGCAAAATACAAGGCTTGCAGTGTCCACCGTTGAGTATCTTTACTGGCGACTTCTCTCTTTCTCTCCCTTTGAACTGCATGCAGAATGGCTTCTTCCAGCTTTTTGTCAGCTGGTCTACATGGAGGAGGTTATCAGCACAGTTCTAGCAGGATTTCTCAGTGGCCTTGCAGTCCAAGTATGTGGAGTCTCCAGCAATAGGGTCTTACCATGTATTTATTCCTGGTGGGAAAATAAGGGCCTCGGCAATGGCCTATAATGTTTTGAGGACATCAGGGACCTCCCTGGCCAATAACTCTCTGGAAGTTATCCCATCCCTGGCACTGAAAATTTTATAGTAACAATGGCTCCTGAGTGTTCCATTGTCCAAAATAGGTTTCCATATGATTTATTTCTGTCCTCTTAGATTTTGATTAGCCCTTCCTTCACCTTTCCTTTACTCAATCTCTTTCCCTGACCTCACTTGGGCCTTTTCACCCCCATTAATCTATTCTTTTACTTACATATATGCAACACCATCCTATTAAGTAACCCCCTCCTTTCCTTTCTCTTCCTTTTATATCTCTTTTCTAGCTTACCGGCCTTTGCTACTGAGTTTTCTTCCTACTCACACAGAAGTCCAATCATCTATAGCTAGGATCCACGCATGAGAGAGAACATACAACGTTTGGCTTCCTGGGCCTGCAGTTCTAAATTTTGACTTTAATTTAGCCAGTTTCGAGAAATATTTGAGGGTGGTCCATGCCAGGGCCTCTTGCCATTGCAAATGAACTCCAGACTCCAGACACATGCACCACTTGTGCTTCTGGCTTTATGTGTTTACTGGGGAGTTAAATGCAGGCTATCAGGCTTTGCAAGCAAGTACCTTTAACCACTGAGCCATATCCCCAGCTCAGTTTAGCCATTTTGAGCCCAATCCTCACTGTAAAATTCAACACGGATCTACCCATGCACACAAGCATGCTTATACATAACTCTTTGGAGCTGTAGTCATTCTTGCTCATCACTTTGCTAAAATTCAAAATATTAATGAAGTAATAAGCATTTGGTAGAGACATAATAGTCAATAAACCTTAGACACTTGTTAAAAACTATATGTTAAAATTTTTTTATATTCATTTTTTAAAAATTTTATTTGTTAGAGAAAGAGGCAGATAGAGAATAGGCTCACCAGGGCCTTCAGCCACTGCAAATGAACTCTAGACGCATGTACCACTTTGTGCAGCTCACTTATGTGGGTCGTGGGAAATCCTGGGTCCTTTGGCTTTGCAGGTTAGTGCCTTTACTGCTAAGCCATCTCTCCAGCTCCTTCATTGTTTTTTTGAAATAGGTTTTTCTATGTTGCCCAGGGCTGGCCTTGAATTTGTTATCCTCCTTCTTCAATTTTTCATTCACTTATTTATTTTTGAGGTTGGGTCTCACTTTAGCCCAGGCTGATCCCCATTGATTCTAGTTCCAGGCTGGCATGGAACTCACAACTATCCTACCTGTGCCTCCCAAGTGCTAGAATTCAAAGCTTATGCTACCATGCCTGGCCTGCTTCAACTTTCTGAGTGCTGGGATTATAGATGAATACATCAACATCCCTGTGTTGTAGTTTGAACAATCTTGATGAATGGTTAGATTAGGGTACTCAGAAAACAAGAGGCAGGATTTTAGGGATGGAACACAGTATTCAGAAAAAATAGATAGAGATGAAGGCAGTAGTTTTGGGCTGGATAATATAAAAAGTTATGTTGAGAGATAATATGTGCAAATGTAAGCTGTAGGTAATATAAGAAATTCTTACTGTTTGATAAGTTTTTGATGTGTCTCACATAATTTTTTACATGAACCTGGCTTACACTAGGTAATCTTTTACAAAATGAAAATTTTGCTCACCAGCTTTGTTGCTTATTATTTTTTCAGAGATTGGCAATGCTTATGCTGTTTTAAGTAATCCAGAAAAACGGAAACAGTATGATCTCACAGGCAATGAAGAACAAGCTTGTAATCACCCAAACAATGGCAGATTTAATTTCCATAGAGGCTGTGAAGCAGATATAACTCCAGAAGACTTGTTCAATATATTTTTTGGTGGTGGCTTTCCTTCAGGTACTTTAATGCTAACTACAAATTCTATGGTTTACAAGCCAGTGATCAGTGATCTTCATCTAACTTAAGGTTTAAACTCTTTCCTCTCTCTCTCTTAGCTTTTAAGGTAGAGGACTCTGGCCCAGGCTGACCTGGATCTCCCTCTGTGATCCCAGCCTGGTCTCGAACTCACATTATTCTTCCTACCTCTGCCTCCTGAGTGCTGGGATTACGCCTGGCTTAAACATTTTGATAATGACTTTATAAATTGTTAACTTGAATGGATTTAAAAGATCCTTGTCTGGCCGGGTGTGGTGGCTCACACCTTTGATCCCAGCACTTGGGAGGCAGAGGTAGGAGGATTGCCATGGGTTCGAGGCCACCCTGAGACTACATAGTGAGTTCCAGGTCCGTCTCAGCTAGAGTGAGACCCTACCTTTAAAACAACAACAACAAAAAAAAACGAAATAAAAAAGATCCTAATCTGTATTTACATTGAAACATTCACGTCTGATTCATACATAAACTGTTTTGGTTTCTCTTTATTATATTACTATAGAAATAATCACTTGAATGTGGCTATCAAAGGGGAATATAGCAGTATCACTAAATGAATAGACTCTATAGTACCAGCATAAGTAATGTTGAACTCAACTTTGATTTAGCATGAATTGTTTATGTTGTAATAAATTTGAGAGCACCTTCTTAATGCAGTTAACATTATACCTGTAGGCTTGCTTTGGGCTTTTTCTTAAGTTGCTGAGTGAAATATCCCATTCAGAATGAAGAGAATCATGGAGAAGGGGGTAGAGTTCAGTTGGCAGAATGCTTGCCTAGTATATGGGAGGCTATGGGTTCAAATTGCAGCACCACATAAGACCAGGCCTGGTAGTGCATGCTTGTGAACCCTGCACTCAGGAGATGGAGACAGGGGGATCAGAAGTTCACAGTCAGCCTCAACTACATAGCGAATATGGGCTATATGAGACCCTGTCTCTAAAAGAAGATGCAGCTGAATGTGGTGGTATACACTTTTAATCCCAGCACAGAGGTAGGAGGCAGATGTAGGATCAGCTTGAGTTTAAGGCCAGCCTGGGACTATTTAAGTTGAGGTAGTCCAGGTTAGTTTGGCCTAGAGTGAGACCCTACCTTGATAAAACCAAAGAGAGAGAGAGAGAGGAGAGAGAGAGAGACAGACTATGAATGTAGCACTGTAATTTAGCCTGGTTGCCTGTCTTACTGTTACTGAGGAAGAACATTGTCATTGTTAGCACATTTTTACAAAGTATCCTTGAAGGAAAGGACATGTAAAAAAATGTAAATTAATGACTGAAATACAGTCTTCTTTTGTTTGTTTGTTTTGTTTTTTGAGGTTGTGTCTCACTCTAGCCCAGGCTGACCTAGAATTCACTATATATGTGGTCTCAGGGTAGCCTTGAATTCATGGTGATCCTCCTACCTCTGCCTCCCAAGTGCTGGGATTCAAGGCGTGTGTCACCATGCCCAGCTCTAGTCTGTGTTTTGACAAATTGGAATACCCAATTGCCTCTCAGAAAAACTAGCAGTTTTGACTGAAAATTTTGGGAACAATTAGAGATCTCTGAAGCAGTAATGATTTTTTTCCTGATATTTGATTTTTAGTTCTTTGCTAATTATAGTATAGTATATTTTGTCATTAATAGCCATTTCTGGTTCAGTATCTTATTTGAAAACAACTTAAACATTCATCTGTAATCTTCGTATACTGTAACATATTAAGCAGTTTATTTATTTATTTTGTTGTTGTTGTTTTTTCAAGGCAGGTGTCCCATTCTAGCCCAGGCTGACCTGGAACTTACTCTGTAGTCCTAGGCTGGCCTCAGTCAAACTCACAACAATCCTCCCACCTCTGCCTCCTGTATTTATTTATCATTTTTGCTGCTGGTGGTGGTGACAAGGTCTTATTGTGGTCCAGTCATATCTGGAGGTCAGTAGTTCAAGCTAGCCTCAAACAGTTATATTCCTATGTGCTAGAAATCTACCACATTTGGTAGCACTTTTGAAAATGAGAATTAGAGGACTACGTTTTAAATTCAAGAGGTGTCTGGTTGATTTAAATGCAGAAATGAGTTTCAGAGTAAGGATCCAACATTTGTAGAAACAACTGTCAGTAATAGAAGGTTTTTATGTAATGCTACTGAAGAACTTACCCAAATGTTCACAAATTTTCATAAAGAAGAAACTTAAAAATCCAGATGTGGTGGCAAAAAGTTGTAATGCCAAGCATTTGGGAGGTGGGACCAGAGGATCAGGAGTTTAAGGTCATCCTTAGCTACATAGGATATTTGAGGCCAGTCTGTGCTACATGCAATCCTGTCTCCAAAAAATAGAGGCAAAGTTGGGAAAAGTCCTCCTTGTTTCTCTCCACCTTTCATTCATAAGAGGACAGGGCAATAGACATGGGTTACTTAAAATAAGCATCTGTCATTTTAATAACTTTTTGAAAATTTTTAGAAATATATTTTTCGGGTCATAGTTGCCTTTCTCTAACTTAACCTTGCTTTTTATTTTCTAGGGAGTGTACATTCATTTTCAAATGGCCGAGCTAGTTACAGCCATCAACATCAGCACCGGCATAGTGGACATGAAAGAGAAGAAGAAAGAGGAGATGTATGCTTGGCATATAATTTAAATTTCAAAATGAAAAATTTCAAATTAGGAAGTGCAATTAAAGTTGTCTAAAAATAGGGCTGGAGAAATGGCTCAGCAGTTATGGCATTGCCTGTGAAGCCAAAGGACCCAGGTTCAATTTCCCCCAGACCCATGTAAGCCAGATGCATAAGGTTGAGCTTATACCTGGAGTTCATTTACAGTGGCTGAAGGCCCTGGTGTGCCTATTCTCTCCCTCTCTCTGTCAAATAAATAAAATAAAATTGTCTAAAAATGGAGCAAGTTGTTTTAGGAAAGAGTGAATTTTCTTTTACCAGAGATATCCCCAAAAGAGTAAGGTAGGAACTAGAGGAGGCCAGGCTAGGAGGTGTTAGGCAGCATGACACCTCAGGTTTGGTGTCTCATGATTGGGTGCTGGGGAATTGAGCCCTGTTTGGTAGGCTTTACAAGCAAATTCCTTTAACTACTGAGCTATCCTCCCAGGCTTGACATCCTCATGTCTTAAGTAAGGTCAAATTATGTTCAGTGTTGGACAGTTGTATTTATTTATTTGTTTATTGGGGAGACAGGCAGAGGGAGAGAGAGAAAGGGTGTGCCAGGGCCTTCATCCATTGCAAACGAACTCCAGAAGCATGCACCACCTTGTGCATCTGGCTTATGGGAATTTTAATTGAACCTCGGTCCTTAGGCTTCTCATACAAGCACCTTAACCACTAAGCCATCTCTCCAGCCCCAGTTGTATTTCTTAATATTCACCTCAGGTGATTGGTTTTATTCAGCAGGTTGAAAACATTAAACTAGATGATGTCAGGTATCCTTTAAGCCTTAAAAAATGTTTGACAACTATGAGATTATTGACATTTACAGTTACAATTGTTATTCTTTGATGATTTTTATAGGGAGGATTTTCTGTGTTTATCCAACTGATGCCTATTATTGTATTGATCCTGGTGTCATTGTTAAGCCAGTTGATGGTCTCTAATCCTCCATATTCTTTATATCCCAGACCGTAAGTAACTAAGTCAACTTTTACAAAGATTCATTGTTTCTTATGTAACTTCTTTTATATGTCCTGTGTTGTTTTATCCTTCTAAATACCCAATATTTTACCACAAGTATACCCCAAATTTTAAAATCTCTAATGTGTTTTAGGTAGGGTCTCTGTCTAGCCCAGGCTGACCTGGAATTTACTATGTAGTCTCTGGCTGGCGTCAGACTCATAGCAATCCACCTAACTGCCTCTGGAGTACTGGATTAAAGGTGTCTGACACCACACCTGGCAAAAATCTCTAAACTTTAAAATAGTTAACATAAATGATAAATTTGTTTTAATGTTGCTGGTTTCCATTTGTGTTCAGTGGTGAATCAAGACACAAGCACTGTTTGAACTTGAATTTGAATGTAGTAGGTAGACTATTAGCATGAAAATAAAAATAAGGCAAAAAGTATAGCAACTGATCTTATATAGATTTGTGTCAAGTAGAAAATGACTTTATGAAGAAGTCAAGAGATAAAGAAAATTTATTCAACATTTATTGTAAACAACTTTAACAGTGCACATAAGAGAAACTAAGCAAAACCATACTGACAAAGAGTTTACAGTTATTAAAAACAAGATTGGTCTAAAATAAGAATACTTTAGCTTGGTGTGGTGGTACACACCTTTAATGCCAGCATTTGGGAGGCAGAGGTAGAAGGATCAATGTAAGTTCGAGGCTAGCCTAGAACTACAGAGTGAGTTCCAGGTCAGCCTGAGCTAGTGTGAGACCCTGCCTCAAAAAAACAAAAACCCAAGAATAACTTATTTGTTTCAACTAAGACTCTTACTAACTATAAAGATTGAGAGAATTTTGTAAGAACATATTATACTAAAAATGTGCTTATCATGTGGTTTTTAGCAACTTGAGAGGGTGTAACCAATACTACTAGTAACTTGTAAGCTATTTTTTACTTTTGTGACCTTGGTATGCAGTAGCATTAGAATGCCTGGTTTTAATTACAAGAAGGCTGATTATACATTTCTTTTGCAGTGGATCAGGGCAAACTATTAAAATGCAGACAGAAAACTTGGGTGTTGTTTATTATGTCAACAAGGACTTTAAAAATGAATATAAAGGAATGCTATTACAAAAGGTAGAAAAGAGCGTGGAAGAAGATTATGTGACTAATATTCGAAATAACTGCTGGAAAGAAAGGCAACAAAGTAAGTCTATTAAGCCTTGAACATTTAAAAAGAAAGCTTTTCAGCCTTAGATTGAGTATTGTAGATTTTCCTACTCAAGAACTACTCTGAAATTCCCTGGTATATAAATGAGAAACAGCTCCTTTTCTCTGGGGGTCATGGATTCAACCAGTTTCTAATGAAAAGTACTCAAGGAAAAATTATATGTAAAGTAAAAGGTAATAAAATTATATCTGTCCTAAACATGTAAGTTTTTTTTTCTTGTCATTATGCACTAAGCAATATAATATAACAACTTTGCATAGTATCTACATTATATTAGTCAGTGTAAGCCAGGTACAGATAATATATACAGGAGGATATACAATGCCATTTTATGTAAGGGAATTGAACATCCTTGTATTTTGGTATCTGGGGGACCTGAAACCATGGATACTAAGAGTTGATTTTAATATATATGTGGCATAGCATAGTGGTTAACATATAGTAAGTACTTACAAATAACATTTGTTATCAATAAATATTTGGCTGAATAAATGACTTACAATTAAAGTCCAGGCTCTGAGATTGCCTTACAAGGTACTTCTCATAATATATTATCCAAGACCTGGTTACTCAACCTCTCCAAATTACAGTTACCTTATAATCAAAGTAAGAGTCATAACAGTATATACTGAGCATTTCACATAGTGTCTTACTTATACCAGAACTTGAGAAGGAAGGAGAGTCTCAAGTTCCAGACCATGAGAAGGCAAGAGCAGGGGAAACCCAAGTGTTTTATATAATGCAAGCAGAAATTTGAAATATGTTAGTAGAAAGAATATTTGACTAGGAGTTGGAAAGTTAGCCTTAATTCTAGGTTCTGTCATTAACAGTGTGAAGTTTTTTTCTTCTTCTTCAAGGTAGGGTCTCTTTGTAGCCTAGACTGACCTGGAACTCACTCCGTAGCCCCAGGCCCTGAGCTCAGGTTGATCCTCCTACCTCAGTCTGCTGAGTGTTTGGATTTAAGGTGTGCAGCACCACACAAGGCTCATCAACATCAAGTTTTGGGAAGAGCCTTCTGCAGCTGAACTTTTTTTTTTTTTTTAATAAATCTTCCATTTCTCTAGACAGGGTTTTATTAAGGCACCAGATTGGCTTTGAACTCACTCTAGTATGGGCCAATCTTGAACTTTGGATTTTCTTGCCTCAGCCTCCTAAGTAGCTGAAATTACACCACCACACAAGGTAGTGAGTAGTCTTTTCCAGTTTATTATGTGTAGGAATATATATGCTGATTAAATGTTTGTCCTGGCTGAATTGATTGAATAAATTCTTCTGGAAATTGTTCCAAGTGTCCTTGTTTCTGCTTTGCTCATTAGTTAGATTGTCTCTACTACTTCCACCCTTTAGATGTGTTAGTGAACAGTGAAATGGCTGACAGTAAGAGTTTTATTGATGTCCATATGTATAGTCGTGGTTGACTGTGCCATCCAAATTGGATGAAGCTTCAGAAGTGCTTATTTGCCAAATACCACTATTATGACCATATAACAGGTGTTATCCTATATTCCTATGGTAGCATTATGTTTTTATTCATGTGAACTCAAAGTAAGATTTCATTTTTTTTGCCAGATGTAGTGACACATGCTTGCAGTCCTAGCTTTTGGATGCTAAGTCAGGAGGACCACAAACATGGCTTTGTAGTGAGACCCTGTCTCAAAGATGAAAAATTGAAAGAAGAAAAAATTTCCTCATATTTCTTACAGTTATTTGAAACTTTGACAAAAGATCACAGCAGAAAAGAGAAAAAGAGAGAGAGGGAGAGAGAGAGAGAGAGGGAGGGAAGGAGGAAGGAAGGAAGGAAGGAAGGAAGGAAGGAAGGAAGGAAGGAAGGAAGGAAGGAAGGGAGGGAGGGAGGGAGGGAGGGAGGGAGGGAAGGAAGACAAAAAACAATAATTTAAAATAAAACCACCCACTTGCTGGTAGTCTTGGCTGTCACCTATCAATGATGTTTGTAGGAGGAGAGGCCTAGACCATGCTTCAGACCAGTGGTCAAGTCAACCACTGGACTCAAGAGTAAAAGGGAAGGGTTCTGACATAAGTTGTCAGGATTCAGTTCTTAGTTTTTGTATGTGTTTTACATACTAGCCTAAGTTAGACTTATTTAAAAAAACACTGCTTTTTGTTGTTTGTTTATTTTTCGAGGTAGGGTCTTGCTCTAGCCCAGGTTGACCTGGAATTCACTGTGTAGTCTTAGGTTGGTGACCTTGAATTTAACAGTGAAAATCCTACGTCAGCCTTGGAAATTCTGGGATTAAAGGCACTGACAAAGCTGTTTTTCTCAAATAGTTTTTCGGAGTAGTACTTAGATTTCTTCTTCTTTAGTGTTGAGGCAAGCCCAACAAACTGGCCTTTTTTTATGAGAGAGAAGGGGGAAAAGAGAGAGAATTGCCATACCAGGGCCTCTAACCACTGCAATCAAATTCCAGATATGTGCACCACCTTGTGTGCATGTGTGGCCATTTTTCATCACTGTGCATCTGGCTTACATAGGACCTGGAGGGTTGAACATGGATCCTTAGTCTTCACAGTTAAGAGCTTTATCTGCTAAGGCATCTCCCTAGCCTTCTTTTTTCTTTTTTAAATCTTTTTTTTTTTTAAAATATTTATTTAGGACTGGAGAGATGGCCTCGCAGTTAAGGCACTTGTCAGCAAAACCTAAGAACTTCTGTTCAAATCCTCTAAATCCCACATAAGCCAGACACAAGTGATGCAAGCATGAAATGCCATGCATGCCCACAAGGGGTGCACATATCTTGACTTCATTTACAGTGGCTGAAAGGCCCTGGTGCACCCATTTTCTCTCTTTGTCTCTCTTTTTTTATTCTCTCTCTCAAAAAAAAGCTTTGTAATTATTTTTTTTAAAGAAAGGGAGAAAGAGAGATGAAGAGGCAGATAGAAAAAAAAAATGGGCACACGAGGGTCTTCACCTGTTGCAAACACACCCTATATGCATGTGTCACCTTCTGCATCTGGCTTACATGGGGAGTGGGAAATCAAATCTGAGTCTTTAGGCTGTGCAGGCCTGATTTCTTCTTTTTTAAAACAAAAAGTCAATTAATAGAAATATTGAAGATCTATGGTGGAGCATGGTGACACATGCCTATAATCCTAGGATTTGGGAGGTTGAGGCAGGAGGATTGCTGTGAGTTCAATGCCACCCTGATACAAAGTGAATTCCAGGCTCAGCCTGGGCTACAGTGCCCCTACCTCAAAAAAACTAAAAAAGAAATGTTGAAGCTCTGTGATGAAGTATTATTTGATCTTCAGAAACTAAATGAGCTGGGCATGGTAGCACATGCCTTTAATCCCAGCACTCAAGAGGCAGAGGTAGGAAGATCATGGTGAGTTCAAGACCGCCCTGAAACTGCATTATGAATTCTAGGTCAGCCTAGGCTAGAGCGAAACCCTTCCTTGAAAAACCAAAAACAAAAACAAAAGAAAAGAAAAAAAAATAGGTGATATAAATTGCTATAGCAAAATATTTGTGTTCACAGAAACAGACATGCAGTATGCAGCCAAAGTATACCGTGATGACCGACTTCGTAAGAAGGCAGATGCCCTGAGCATGGACAACTGCAAGGAACTGGAGCGGCTGACCAGTCTTTACAAGGGAGGATGACCTGGCGTTTTTATGGAGACCTCTTATTGTACTCTTACCTTTTATGTAAATTTTGTTTCATCATAGAATCTGAAGAAAAAGATTTGATATTAAGAACTTCTTGAAATCTTGGACTGTTTGTGACCTACTGGCTCATTTACACAGTAAGAACTGAAAACTAAAATTTAATATTTTAGTGTGCTTCTGCATTATTTTTATTTTTAAAGCTGCTATGATTCCTTAAAATGCTTGGAGAGGATTATCATACCTGTAGCAATTTCTAGTTTTAGTGATTTTCATTATTCCTTCATCATGGAAATATTTAAGAATGATTTTATGTACATATAAGTTACTTCTTTTTTATTTAAATTATTTTAGTGTTTAGCTCCATGAGGCACTTCATTTAACTTATGGAATAAATGTTATATGATAGTTACATTTTCCTTGTTAGTATTTGAATATATGGAGTTGAAACAATGATGCTTCTTCAAAAAGAAAAAACTGTTTAACTCTATGTAAAATTGTATAGCATTAACAATGTAGAAGGAGTTGATATTTTTAATATTGTTATTATATTCCAGAATATATATTGAGATAAAGGAACTGGTATAGTTTCAATTTGCCCTTTAATTTTATGAATTGCTAAGCCATACATAGGAATGAAATCCTATACTGGTAGATTTTAAGGAAAATATAGGGATAAATATTAAACTAAAAAAAAAAAACAAACTTCAATGGTCAGTTGCAGTTATGCCATTCAAAGTCTCAATAAGTAAAATATAGCCCCACGTGTTCATTTATATGTATTTGAAGGCCACTAAGTTTATGAAAAAAAGGACTCACTCCCACCAGCCATGGAAATTTATAATTTCTTAGAGATAATTTGAACAGGACCAAAGCATCCTTCTACAAATAAGTAATAAGAAAAATTATTGCTACCATACAGCTTTGTGCCTTTTGTCCTATTGCTGACTCCTAAACAAATAACTACAATGCAGTTCACATATTTGATCAGAGCATGATATGTTTGGCCAGATACACCAGTCAGCAGAAATACAGTGACAGCTACAGTAGTGACTTACTGCAAGTCATCTTTAAAAAGTTCCCAGCTATTGTTTACCTTTGAGCAATTCATTAACCTTATAGGAATAAGCTCCTTATAATTAAATCTGTAATATGTAATGAGGGGCAAAGAACAGATGGAAATTGCAGCTTTTGGTGTTCATTGGGTGTGAAACTATTTGAGTTTTTTCTTGTCTTCTATGTTCAATGGTTGTAATAGTCTAATGGTTTGGTATCATACTGTTAATGGAATCCAGACTTTTTTGATAGCCCTCCCCCACCCCCGGTAAGAGAAGAGTGGCTTTGTTCTTTTGTTTAATGATATTTTTTCCTAAATATTATCTGTTGACTAAAATCACTATAATGACATTCTCTTAAAAATATTCTCTTGTGGGGCTGGGAAGATGACTTAGTTGCTAAAGGTGTTTGCTTGCAAGCCTGCTGACCCAGGTTCGATTCAAAAGCCACCCACATACACCAGAAGCAAAAAAGTGGTGCAAACATCTGTTGCTTGTATATAGTGGCAAGAGGCCCTAGCACATCCATCCATACATGTATATATAATTTTTTTATAAAATTATTCTCTTACATCTCCTTTGCCAGATATATCAGTAGGTGTGTCCAATTAAATCAGCAGGTTAAATTAAATATGCCAGCCTAGGAAATCTGTACAATTTAACCAACTTGCTCCTAGAAATGAGACCTTTAAGATTTTCTTTTTAAAGTTTTTCACATAATTTAATGGGAAACTATTAAAATGTTATTATAAGCAGTCATCATCTTTTTAGTAAAAGTGTTTTTCTTACAGTCCATATATACTTGTTGCTCTCCATAAAATACCTCTTAACTTGGTTTGTTATCTAGATAAGGGCAAGAATCAAATTCGGCAGCAGCTTCTTCTACCTTTGTGCTTAGTTTCTGTCAGCTCTGCCCACATCTTGGATACATGTCTGCTCTTGTGAGAAAGCTGAGGACTGACACAGGAGGCACTGAGGCTTTGCTGGGATAAAACAAGAGTTTTACACATGAATTACGCTTTGAAGCACAAGGACATTTTAACACAAGCCTTATATAGAGTTTTGCAACATTCTGTTCTGCTCCTAAGCAGAATTTCTGTTCTGACTTTAGCCTGAGATTTAGCATTGTTTTTTATGTGACAGTTTTCCAAGTTCACATTCTTCTAAGTAGAGCTGTTTGTATTTTTTAATTCTCTCATTAGAATCTTCTTTAGCTATTTTATTTCATTATTTTTTCTTTTTTAAAATTTTTTTTAAAATTTTTATTCATTATTTTTTCTTTAATATTTTTATTCAGAATTTTTAATACATGAACATCCTTTAATTTAATCATATTCCTGTCCTATTACTTTGTCAAGCATCCAACTCTTCCAAGTAGTCCTTCTCTTTGGATGACATTTTGTGTTTGTGTGTGTGTGTATGTGTGTGTGCACATGTGTGCGCACACACATGCTTTTCTGTTCTCTGTGTCAAAATGTTGATAGGCTCAGAATTGTGGAGGTCTAGTGTTAATGACAACCATTGTGAGGTCATGAATGCACCAGTCAGTTCATCTGAACAACAATGTTCCTTAGTACTTACCACCCTGTGGGTTGGGTCTTAAAAGTCTTTCAGCCCCTTCTGCAATATTTTTTGAGCCTTGGAGGGCATGACAGAGAGCTTTCAACAGCCTCTCACTTCTACCTGGAGTTTTGAGTCTCCTCAGTCTCTTGCACCCTTTCTGTAGTTAAGATTCTCTGGTTAGTAGTGAAAGCAGCACTAATATTCTTTCATGACTTCCAGTGCAATGTTCTCTGGGCCCTGGAAGGTGTAGTAGAGATGAGTTGTCCTGTGTTAAGCATTGAGTCAACTTGTTGGATAGTTTGAATTTGATAGTGTAAATGTATGCCCCATAGATACAGGTGTATTTAAATAAATGTTAATAAAAATTTTTAAATAAAAAATTGAGCTGGAAGCTGGGCGTGGTGGCACACACCTTTAATCCCAGCACTTGGGAGGCAGAGGTAGAAGGATTGCCATGAGTTCAAGACTACATAGTTAATTCCAGTTCAGCCTGAGCCAGAGTGAGACCCTACCTTGAAGGAAAAAAAAAAAAAATGAACTGGCAACTTAAGCCCCTAGCAGACAGATCCCTGATGTGTCACTGACAGTGAATCTCAGAATCTAGCCCTGTCCAAAGGTGGGTGGAGAGCAGTTTGAGCTCTGGTTGTTTGTGCTTGCTGGTGTTGATGGTTACCTGCTGCAGTTGTTTCTCGCTGCTTGGATCTATAGAAATAAGAAGGTTCTTCCACCATTGATGGAGTTTCCCCAGGATTTTGTAAACCTGAACTCAAACCCATTCTTCCATAAGCTGTGTGTAGTTGGATGTCTGCCTTAGCAACAAGGAGCTGACTGCCAACAGGTCTCCTCAGTATTCACCACCATTTTAAAGAAAGCTTCTCTAACCACACACATTAATCAATAGGCATAAACATATATTTAGAAGACAATTTGATTGGTTCAGTGTATCCATTTAGTCATCCATCTAGGCCCATGCCCGTGCCCATCCGTCTAGGGCCTATGCCCTTCCAAGTCATATAGGCTTTTGACTCAATAATCAGTATCAAGCGTGAATTATCTCCCATTGAGGGGGCCTCAAATCCTATCAGAGAGCATTTGGTTACCCCATCACTCACATGCCACTGGTGTACTCGTAGGTAACGTGTGGCTAATTGTTTAGTTTGCAGAATCTGCTACTTGTCAAGACTGTTGATGATTGTTCTCCCACAGCAGCCAACATCATGATTTTGAGGAGTATGGCAGCTAGCCAGTAGGAAGGAGGCTTCCTCAGCTCCATCTCAATTTCTTAGTGTCCTGCAGCACAAACATGTGGGGTCTTCAACAATAGTGACTTATCATTTACTTGAAATGAGTAATCAAGGGCTTTGAGGCACCTTATGGACCTCCCTGACCCACAACTCTTAGTGGGAGAGACTTATCTATGGCATATAAGCTTACCTTGCAATAACCTAAAGCTTCAGGTAGGGTATTTCAGTTCCAAGTCTCTTTAAATTATATTTTTATTTTATGTTATTTTAGTTATCAGAGGTAGGGTCTCACTCTCTCAGGCTGGCATTGAACTCACAGTGATCCTCCAACCTCTCATCATAGAGCTTCCTCTCAATTCTGTAAACCAAAATAAACCCTTTTCCCCACAGGCTGCTGTTAGTCAGGTGTTTTCTGCCAGCAATGTGAACCTGACTGTAACAACACTCCTCTGTCATTTCTCAGTACTATGTTGCCCTTTGAGTCATCCCAGAGGTCATCATCATCTGAAAAGAGAAGCTTCTCTTACTAAAAGTAGAGTAGCATAAATATATGAATATGAATGTTTAGAGAAGTACTTACTGGTTGGTTTGGTAAGCATAATATATGCATTTAGCTAGACACCAGTAGGCATTATACCTCTAGGCATCATGACCTGCCCCTTCACAGGTTTTCAGTACCAGGCATGTATTCCCACCCATGAAGCTGGACGCCAGTCCAATGGTTGTTTTCCCCCATAACAGACGTGCCACTATTACACCTGTTGGCTCATTTGGCCTGGCTGGCCAAACTTAAGGC
This sequence comes from Jaculus jaculus, assembly GCF_020740685.1. Lineage (NCBI taxonomy): Eukaryota > Metazoa > Chordata > Mammalia > Rodentia > Dipodidae > Jaculus > Jaculus jaculus. The sequence continues at coordinate 104,457,635 of NC_059103.1, forward strand.
TGCAGTATCCACTGTTGTTTATCTCCATTGATGACTTCTCTCTCCCACTGGGCTTGATACAACATAGCATTTTCCAGATTTCTGTCAGCTGGTCTACAGGGAGGAGGTTTTTCAGCTCAGCTCCAGCAAGACTTCTCAGTCCCCTTGTAGCCCAAGCATATGGATGGAGTCTTCAGAAATAAGGTCTTATCATTTATTCCTGGTGGTAAGCCAAGGGCCTTGGCAATGGCCTGTAAAGTTTTGGGGACGTCAGGGACCTCCCTGGCCAAAAACTCACGGGAAGGTATCCCATCCCTGCTACTGAAAGTTTTCTAGTAACAATCTATAGCTTCTGGATGCACTGTTTTCCAAAAATGTAAGTTTCCATACAGCATGTTCATACCCTCTTAAATTTTCATTAATCCTTCTTCCACTCTTCCTTTACTCAGTCTCTTCCCCTGACCTCATTTAGGCCATTCCACCTCCAGTAATCCTTTCATCTATTTACATATATGCAGTTCTATCCCCTTTAAGCCCTCCCCTCTCATCCCTCCTGTTGTAGTCAGGTTTGCGTTGGTAGAAATCACCCAATCAAGAGCAACTTCTGGGAAAAAGGTTTATTTTGGCTCGAAGGGAAACTCTACAATGGCAGGGGAAAACAGTGGCATGAGCAGAGGGTGGACATCACCCCCTGGCCTGGTGGGCAATAGCAACAAGAGAGTATGCCAACACTGGCATGAGGAAACTGGCTATAACACCCATAAGCCTGCCCCCAACAATACAGTCCCTCCAGGAGGCATTAATTCCCAAATCTCCATCAGCTGGGAACCTAACATTCAGAACACCTAAATTTATGGGAGACACCTGAATCAAACCACCTACCCTTCCTTATAGCCCCTTTCTAGCTTACTGGCCACTGTTACCAATTTGTACAATTCACATAGAAACCTAAACATTTGTAGCTAGGATCAATATATGAGGGAGGACATACTGCATTTGGCTTTCTGAACTTGAGTTACCTCACTTAGTATAATCCTTTCCAGATCCTTCCATTTCCCTGCAAATTTCATAACTTTATTACCTCTAAATAGAATTCCACTGTATAAATTAATGTACCACATCTTGATTATCTATTCATCAGTTGAGGAATATCTAGTCTGCTTAGGTATTGTGAATATAGGGGCAATAAATATGGATGTGCAAGTATCTATAAGTAAGTGAGATGAGTCCTTAGGATATATTCCAAGAATGGTATATCTGGGTCATATGGTAAATCTATGTTAAACTGTCTCTGCAACCTCCATACTGTTTTCCACAATGTCTATAGCAGTTTACATTCCCATCAACAGTGTAGAAGGGTTCCTCTTTTCCACATCCTTGTCCTAACCCTAGTATCTTCTGCAGTTTCTGTCTTGAGTGCTGCAAAATTTTCATTGTAGAGATCCTTCGCCTCCTTAGTTAGGTTTTTTCCAAGGTACTTACTTTTTTTGAAGCAATTGTGAATGGGAGGAATTCCCTGATTTCATCCTCAGCATGTTTGTTGTTAGTAAAAAGGAAGACTGCTGATTTCTTTCTATTTATTTTGTATCCTACGATGCTGCTAAAAGTGTCTCTCAGCTTTAATGGTTTGCTGGTAGAATCGTTAGGGTCCTTTATATAGAATCATATCATCTGCAAATAATGATAGTTTGGTCTCCTCCATTCCAATTTGAATCTCTTTTATGTGTGTCTCTTGCCTTATTGCTATAGCTAATACTTCTAGTACTATAGTAAATAAACATAGGGACAGTGGACACCCTTGTTTTGTTCCTGATCTTAGTGGAAAAGTAGCAGGTTTTCCCCATTTAGTATTAGGTTGGCTGTAAGTTTATCATAAGTAGCCTTTATTATGTTGAGATATGTTCCTTCTGTTCCCAATTTCTGTAGGACTTTTACCATGAAGTGATGGTGGATTTTGTCGAATGCCTTTTCTGCATCTGTTGAGATGATCATGTGATTTTTTTTAATCTTTCATTCCATTTATATGGTGTATTACTTTTATAAGCTTGCATATTTTGAATCATCCCTGCATCTCTGGTAGAGTGAATGATCTTTTTGAAGTATTCTTGTATTCTGTTTGCCAGTATTTTGTTGAAAATCTTTGCAACCATGTTCATGATGAAGGTTGACCTGTAATTTTCTCTTTTTGTGTGTGTGCTTTGACATTATCTGGTTTTGGTATCTGGGTAATGCTGTCCTCGTAGAAGGAGTCTGGTAGTATTACTTCCCTTTTCTATTTTATAGAAAAGTTTGAGAAGCATTGGTTTTAGTTCTTCCATGAGGGTCTGGTAAAATTCACCTGTGAATCCATCTGGGGCTAGAATTATTTTCAGTTGGAAGATTTTTTGTAACTCTTGTGATCTCCATGATTGTTATAGATCTGTTTAAATAGTTTTTCTCATCTTGATTCAATTTTGGTAGGTCATATAAACCAGGGAAATCATCCATTTCTTTCAGATTTTCAAACTTAATGGAATATATGTTCTTAAGGTATGTCCTTATGATTTTCTGAATTTCTTTGGTATCTGTTTAATGGTGCCAGAGCTTATCAATTTTGTTTATCATTTCAAAGAACCAACTCTTTGTTTCACTGATTCTTTGTATTGTTTTTTCATTTTATTTTTGCTTTCTATTTATTTTCTGCCCTAATATTTATTATTTCTTCCCATTTTCTGGTTTTTATTTTTTCTCTTTCCAAGGCCTTAAGGTAAAACATTAAGTTCTTTACTTGTGACCATTTTAATTTCTCAATATAGGCACTTAAAACTATAATTTTCTCTTTTAGGACTACCTTCATTTTGTCCCAATGATTTTAGTAGGTTGGGTTCTCATTATCATTTGTATCTATGAATTTTTTCCTTTCTTGATTTTTTTTTTCATTGACCAACTTGTCATTTAGTAGTGTACTGTTTAGTTTTCATGCTTTTGTGTATACTCTATAGCTTTTCTTGCTGTTGATATGTAGTTTGATCCCATTGTGATCAGACAGAGTGCAAGGAATTATTTCAGTTTTCCTATATTTGTTAATATTTGCTTTGTGTCCTAGTATATTGTCTATTGTAGAGAATATTCCTTGTGCTGCTGTAAAGAATGTGTATTCTGCAGCTTTTGGATGGAATAAATACCTGTTTGGTCAGTTTGTTGTTATGTGCTCATTTAATCCAGATGCTTCTCTGATTATTTTTTGCCAGAATGACCTGTCAACTGAGAATGGGGTATCAAAGTCAGCCACTGCAATTGGTTTGGTGTTATCTGTGACCTTAAGTCTAGTATTGTTTGTTTGATAAAATTGGGAGCACCCATGTTAGGTGCAAATATGTTTAGAATTGTAATGTCCTCCTGTTGGAGTGTGCCTTTAATAAATATAAAGTGACCTTCTTTATCTTTCCTAACTAATGTTGGTTTGAACTCTATCCTGTCAGGTGTCAGGATAGCAACCCTTCTTGTTTTTTTTAGGCCCATTTACTTGAAATACCATTTTCCATTCTTTCACCCTAAGATAGTCTCCATTTTTTTATGGATAGGTGCGTTTCTTGGAGGCAACAAATAGAAAGATCCTGCTTTTTAACCTAGTTCATAAGCCTGTGTCTTTTGGTTGGGGCACTGAGGCTGTTGCTATTAAGACTTATTGTTGAAAGATGAATATTTATTCTTGCCATTCTTCTTGTTTTGTAGTTCTTCATATTTTTCCTTTACTCTCTTGTATTGACCATTATTTGAGTATGGTTTATTTTTTCCTGTTTCTTTCGATGTGTGCTTTTCTTTCTCTTCAGCATGAAGGATCCCTTCAAGAATTTTCTGTAGAGCTGGTTTAGTGGTCATGTATTATTTTAGCCTGTTTTTGTTGTGGAATGTCCTTATCTCTCCTTCAATTTCAATGGATAGCTTTGTTGGATAAAGTAATCTTGGTTGACATTTGTTATCTTTCAGAACTTGGAATATATCATTCCAAGCCCTTCTGGCTTTTAAAGTTTGTGTTGAGTAATCTGTTGTTATCCTGATGGGCTTGCTATAATATGTGACTTCATTTTTCTCTCTTAACTGCTTTCAATATATTTTCTTTTGTTTGTGTGTTTTGTAGATTAATTAGGCGGTAAAAGGTTCTTTGTTGATTTTTGTCCATTTGGCATTCTAAAGACTTACTGTATCTGTATTGGCATTACTTTTTCTAGTTAGGAGAAATGTTCTATGATTTTGTTGAAAATACCTACTATGCCTTTGGAGTGAAATTCTTCTCCTTCTACTATACTTTGACCTCTTCATAATGTCCTGAATGTCTTGAAATTCCCTTTCATGTCTTCCTATTAGTTTGTCTTTCTCTTTGTTGGACTATATCACATCTGCCACCTGGTGTCTTTAGGTTAGATACCCTGTCTTCTACTTGATGCATTCTACTGGTGAAACTTTCTACAGAGTTTTCTATTTGACTTACTCTGTTTTTCATTTCTAGTATTTCTGATTGGTATTTTCCCCATTATTTCTATTTTCATACTCATGTCTTCTATTGACCTCCTTATTTCCATAAGTTGGTTGCCTGTGTTTTCTTGGGATTCCTTCAGGAGTTTGTTTTCTTCTTTGATTCCTTTACTTTCTTTGATTTCTTTGAACATAGATGAAATCATTTTTGTTTTAAATCTTTGTCATGCATTTCATCTAAATCAGTCTGACTGGAAGTCATTTCTGATGGATGTTTAATTTTTTGTGGGATTATATTGTCTTAATTTTTTTGTTTCTTGTATTACAATGTAGAGATTTCTGCATCTTGAGTTAATTTGATACTTCATGTTTTAATTATCTGCAGTATTCTTAGATGTGTAAATCCAACTTTATATATCTTCAGGGTAGGAGTTTACAGTGCCAGGTGTGGCTCTTATATTACTCCCAGAGGAATAGTAGAAGTGACCCTAGGTGTTGAGTTTGCCTGCTATTCAAGTATTCTGGTAGGCTGAGTGGACCAAGTTACTGGCAAATTCTATAATTCAATTGAGAAATATACACATTTAGTCAAAATCAGCACAGAGTATTTCTGTAAGAATGGGGATTAAAACAGAGAATCTAATAAAGCTGAAGTCTTTAAGTGTGTGTGTGTGTTTCTCCACCTCTTTAATCTTGTCAACTGGAAGGCTGAGATTTCTGGTCTGAAATGGGTTCCAAGTCAGACTGGGACCAAGCATATCTCTGCCACCAATAATGACAGAAGAATGATAAAGGTTCTATAAATCAGGAATTGTGAAAGGCAGTAATAGTCAACTCCAAAATACAGCTTATTTCATAATGATAAAACCAACCAAGAATACATCAAACAAATCTAACACATAACCTGCCATGATATGGAAGGTGAGATTAGCATTTCTAGTACAGGCCTCTGTACCTGGCTTTGTACAAGTAGGCTCTGTTACCCTTTGGGATGGCTTCCAATCTCATCTGTGCTGAGTGCCCACTTCTATCATTTTCTTTTGCACAGTGGACTCGGTTAGGCTGCTTGTGTAGCTAGATCTGGTGTTGTGTTGGATGCTGTGTGGATGGCGGGGGAGGTGGGTTCTCCAGTGGTTCACAGCAGTGGTGGTTGGGGGAAACTAGGCTGTGCAGGATGCCTCGGATTGTACCAGAGCTGTTCAGCTGGTCCAGGGTTTGTGATCCCCTTCAGCAGCTGCTCAGCTGGTCCCTGTTGTCTTCCACTTGGGTAATTCTTGACTTTGTGAGTAGACTGGTGTGAGTGGAAAATCCCTTTACCTGGCTTCTGCTCGTACAGCTCTGCGCCGGCTGGGCAGGCACAACTGCAGCTGCCTTAATGGGATTTTGGCTGGTTTTCTGCTTTGGTGAAAGCTCTTTGTCTCTTCCACTTCTGTGCTGTGGTTGATAGTTCCTTATACACCTTCAAGTTTTGGTAGAAGAGTGTATTTTGCTGTTTTTCTGCTTATTTCCCTCCCTAGGCTGCTTTGGTGTGATTACTACCTTGCCATCTTACCCAGAAATACTGGTTTTCTTTAATTGCTCAGGTTTTTTTGTTTGTTTGTTCTTTGTATATTTCTGTCCTTTATAGAGCTGGCATAGTGCTCAGAAATTCCTTTAGCAAGTTTTTATCATGAAATGTTTTTCTTTTTCCTTCTATTAGATGAGATAGTTTTGCTGGATATAGCAGTTTATTTTGGCAGCTTTGATATTTTAAGTATTTGAAATAATACATCATTCCATGCTTTCTGGCTTTTAGTGTTTCCACTGAAAAATTGGTCATTATTCTGATGCATCTGCCTTTGTATGGGATGTTTCTGTCTTGCAGCTTTCAATAATCTTTCTTTATTCTGTATATTTAGAGATTTACTGTAATATGACATAAAGGATTTCTTGTTTGGCCTAGTTTCCGTGGTACTCTGTAAGCCTCTTTTACCTGGATGTGCATTTCTTTCCTTGGATTTGGGAATTTTTTTTCTATAATTTTGTTAAAATATTTTCTGTGAGAGCTGGGGAGATGGCTCAGCTTAAAGTTGCTTGCACAGCCTGTCAAACTGTGTTCATCTCTGAAGCTATCCACATAAACCAGATGAAAAATTACAGTAGCAAGAGGCTGTGGTACGCCTATACACACATACACAAATAAATTAATTAAATCTAAAAATATCTGTGCCACTGGCTTTAGGTTCTCCTTGTGTTACCATAAGTCAGACATTTGGTCTTTTCACAGTGTCACACATTTTTCTTACTAACATTCTTTTGAATCTCTCATTAGCTTTGACTAATTGTTCTAATTTTTCATCTCTGTCTTCAAGGCTTGGTCTTCTATTTGATCTATTCCATTGGAGAAACTTGCCATTGTATGTTTGACTTGTATTTTTCATTTCCAGTTTTATTTCAGTTTGATTTGTCTTTGAGATTGATCTCTTTGTTGAGCTCCATTTTCTTTTCTTTTAAAATTTCTACCCTCTACTCACAGCCACTACTTTCTTATTTTTATTTATTTATTTGAGAATAACAGACAGAGAAAGAGGTAGAGAGAGAGAATGGGTGCGCCAGGGCCTCCAGCCACTGCATACAAACTCCAGATGCATGCGCCCCCCCCCCCTTGTGCATCTGGCTTATGTGGATCCTGGGGAAACAAGCCTCAAACCAGAGTCCTTAGGCTTCACAGGCAAGCGCTTAACTGCTAAGCTATCTCTCCAGCCTGAGCTCCATTTTCTTATTCTGCTTAAGACTTCCTCATTTCATCTAAGTGTTTGTGTCCTCTTTGAACTTATTCAAGATTTCATTTATGTGTTTTTCTGTGTGTTCTGTGAGCTCTTTGTACATAATTTTGGGTTTTTTATGCTTTTTTAAGAAATTTATAATCTTTACTGTATGAACAAATCACAAGTTGGTCCCATTCCCTTCATGTTATCCTCTTGTAGCCCCTTTTCCTCACTCATTCCACTGAGGCCCTCCTGTGTGGAGCTATTGGTACTCACTATGGGGTGAATGTATCAGTCAGTCTCTGTGGTGGGGGGCAGTGCCTCAGGATACCCTTATCACCCTTTGGCTCTTAAATCTTTCCACCCTCTCTTCTGCAATGGTCCCTGAGCCTTAATAATGTGTGTTATAAGTCTACTTTAGTTTTAAGCTTTCTGCAACTAATAGATTTCTTTCTTTCTTTTTCTTTCTTTCTTTTTTTATTTTTATTTTTAAATTTTTTTGGTTTGGTCTCAGTCTAGCTCAGACTGACCTGGAATTCACTATGTAGTCTCACTGTGACCTTGAGCTCAAGGTAATCCTCCTACCTCTGCCTCCCCAGTGCTGAGATTAAAAGCGTGTGCCACCACACCCAGCCTGGATTTCTTTTTTTTATGAATTTTGAGTGTTCTCTGTGTCTGTTGCCATCTTCCTAGAGCAGGTTGTGAGGATAACAGTGTTGGCCATACCCATGTTGTTTTTAAATTTTTAAAATGTATGTATTAGAAAGAGAGGGAATGGGTGCTCCAGGGCCTTTAATAGCTGCAAACAAACTCCAGACACATGTGCCCCTTTGTCTGTCTGGCTTACATGGGTCCTAGGGAATGGAACCTGGATTCTTTGGCTTTGTAGGCAGATGCCTTCATCACTAAGCCATCTCTTTAGCCCCGCTCTCATGTTTAAATCACCACTTCCTCTCTGATGTCTCCTGGGTCCTGGCATGCCTGCTAGATAGAAGTGCCCCATCTTATACCATACAGGTATTTTTTCTTGTCATATTGATGTATCTTGGTTCTCCTTGGTGTTTGGTGTCACCTGTTAAAAAAAAAAAAAAAAAAAAGATTCTTCACCAAAAATGAAAGCAGCATGGACAAAAGGGGTAAGCAATGTTATTTAAGAGCTATTTTGATGAGTATAGCCACTCTTCTTGTCCAAAGGACTAGTGGGAGCTTCTCTCTGGAGTCTATGATCTTCCTAGCGATACGATTCTGACTTGGTTCTCTGTACTAGGTATTAGTTCTCTCCACTGAGCATGGCTCCTACCCAATCACAGATGACCCCTTGGCTGTATGCCACTACTGCACAGGTGTCTGGCTGGTTGGTTTTGTAGCTTGTGGGGTTCCCCACTTGTTTATGCTGTTGTTGGCTATTATCCCCAAGCAGCTTGCATAGCACTTTCCAGCAGTATGAGGGCTAGCCAACAGGGAGCTGGCTTCCTTCTAAGTTCCTGCAGTAGGGTCTTTTCACATATTTATAATAATTCTTTTCAGGCCTTTGTCTGGAGTTTCCTCTAGATTGCTTTTATCAGTGCCCTCTGCAGTGGGTGTGGAGTTTCTGAGGAGACTGTTGGCTTGTTTTTCATGTTATATGAGGACTGAGCCATATGCACATGGTGAGGTCTTTCTGGCCCACCGGTGTTGATTGAGTACTTGGAACAGTGCTGCTGTTTCTTTGTGTGACTTATCTTTTCTCTGCTTTGTGGTGTTTCAAGTTCAGATCTGGAGGTAGTACTGCTTCACAGATCAGTGGTCCCAGTTCACTTGTTGTGTGCTCAGACTTTAATTGACTCCCAGCCCAAATGGGAGACCTTTGGTGGCCTTCTCCACCACCACCATTTGGGGAAGAGGGTTTTTGAAGGGAATCTGAACACTGGACCTCAGCTGGGGGTCCTAGCCTCAGTGGCAGGCCCACTGTGCCCATGGGCTTTAGGGAAGATTAATTCCTTTTTTTCCCCCCTTACTCTAGCATAGGCTGACTTGGAACTGAAATTCACTCTTTAGCCTAGGCTGATCTCAAACTCATGGTGATTTTCTTACCTCAGCCTCCCAAGTGCTGGGATTAAAGACGTGTATCACAGAAAGATTTCTAACATGGAATCCAGCTTCTGGAACACAAACATCCTTCCCAATTAGGTCTTAATCAAGATGGCAGGCCCTGGGTGCTGGGCAGTGAAGGGGAGGGATTTTAAAGAAATATTTTGTTTTATTTATTTATTTGACAGAGAAAGAAGGAGCGAGAGAGAGACAGAGAGAGAGAGAGAGAGGATAGGCATGCCAGGGCCTCCAGGCAGCCACTTCAGACGAACTCCAGACGTGTGTGTTCCCTGTGCATCTGGCTAATGTGGATCCTGGGGAATCAAACCTGGGTACTTTGGCTTTGCAGACAAATGCCTTAACTGCTAAGCCATCCCTCCAGCCCAGGGGAGGGCTTTTTGATGGTATCTGGCTGCTTTAACTCAATGCTCCTGTCTAAGAGAAGATAGTAGGTCCTGTACCTCAGGCTTGCATTTTATTTTATATTTATTTTATTTTATTTTTTCCCCTCAAGACAGGGTCTCACTCTTGCTCCAGCTTACCTGAAACTCACTCTTTAATCCTAGGTTGGCCTTGAATCCACTGGGATCCTCCTACCTCTGCCTCCCAAGTATAGAGATTAAAGGCAGGTGCCACCACATCTGACTTAGCTGTCATTTTAGAGTTCAGTTTAAAGATTTCTAATTCTGAATTCTGCCTGATTCTATTGAACTCTTTCCTATGTTATATGGCCCTGATGTGATTGTCATATTACTTTCTCAGTGTTTTTATTTTTTTATTTTTTCTTATTTTCATGGTGTTTTAAATGGATAGTTAGTCCTGCTCATACACTGTATTTTTGCCTTCAGAAGTAGATATTTGGATTATGTAGTTAGCAGTTTTTCTTTAAGATCCTGGATCTCTTGTTTTAACATGTCTGTTGAAATATGGTTTTCAAGTTCTCTATTTTATAAAAATCTCTATGGCAACTATATTCATTTTCATGTTCATGTAACTTCTTTCTGTGACTTTTAAGAGGTTCTTAAATTCACTGAGCTCGTTTTCTACTGATTTTTCTTCTTTTTATCCACTAGCATCTTAGAGATTGTGTTATCTCAGGACATTTTTCTAATTTCTTTTCATCTCCAGTTAAAGTTGCTCTGAACAGTTAGTGAACCTGTTCATTTCCCTTGCTGTTTTAAAGAAATACTATTTGAGAGAGAAAAAAGGAGGTAGAGAGAAAAAGAATGGGCATGCCAAGGCCTCTAGCCACTGCAAATGAACTCCAGATGCATATGCCAACTTGTGCATCTGACTTTACGGGGTACTAGGGAATTGAACCTGGGTAGTTACAGGCAAACTCCTTAACTGCCAAGCCATCTTTCCAGCCTCTTGGTTTTTAGCATAATTTTTTAACTCAGAATATTCAATTTTCAAGCTTCTGGAAGAGATCCTATATCTTGTTAGAACTTGGTATATTGACAAGTTAGAACTTGTCTATCCTGTGCTTCCTGCAACTTTGTCCCATCCCGTTTCTTAAAAAAAATATTTTATTTGTGCCAGGGATGGTGGCACACACCTTTAATCCCAGCACTCTGGGAGGCAGAGGTAGGAGGATCACTGTGAGTTCAAGGCCACCCTGAGACTACTTGGTGAATTCCAGGTCAGCCTGGTCTAGAGTGAGACCCTACCTCAAAAAAAAAAAAAAATATTTGCAAGCAGAGAGAGATAGAGACTGTTGGTGCACCAAGGCCTTCAGCCACTGTAAATGAACTCCAGATGCGCATGCACCATCTTGTGCATCTGGCTTACATGGGTACTGGGGAATCAAACCCAAGTTGCTAGGCTTTGTAGGTAAGCGCCTTAACCATTGAGCAATCTCTGCAGTCCCCCCATTCTGTTTTTATCTTTTTCTTTTTACATGTAAGTGTCCTTAGCTGTCATCTTGTTGGTTCACTTAAATGACTGTTATATTTCTCTTTTCCTCTTGGTAACTGTCTTAATTTTTTTTAAATTTTCTCTTTGTGTTTTTGTTTTAGTGGAAATCTCCCCTCTCTACTCTTTTATGGTTTAACCATGATCTTGCTGGTTTTATTTTTGATAGCTTTTCTTAGGCACATGAATCTCATTTTCTACTTTTCTACTTGCTCTCATAAGTAGTTCATGGGCCTATTTTTAGTCCTGTTCACTTTTTAGTTGAATTAAAAATATGGAGCACACACTTAACAAATTGGCCTGAAACCTTGATTCAAGGCCACACTAATCTCTTATTGTTCCAATTTTAGTATCTGCTGCTGAAACAAGCATAAGAAGATTGTTTTAAATATTTTTGTCAACCTATAGAATGTTATTTTAAACATAGGCTGGGTTTGGTGGCACACACCTTGAATCCCAGCATTTGGGAGGCAGAGGTAGGAGGATCACCCTGAGTTTGAGGCCTGAGACTGCATAGCGAATTCTAGATCAGCCCAGGCTAGAGCAAGATCCTACTTTGAAAACCACCCCCCCCAAAAAAAAGTAGTTAATAAATAAGGTCATTGCATTCTAATTAACTTTGAGAGCTCATGTATGTTAGAATTGAAAATGTTTAGACATCTTCATATGTATCTGAAATGTATTTTGATCATGTTCGTCTCCCATTACCTTCTCTTCTTCCCCTGCCTCTTCTACTGAACCTGTTCCTCTTTCCAAGTAGTAATCTCAGAAAATTACAGAAATCTAATGAAAATTTTCCATCTACTTTTTTTCCAGTTTTCATGGGAAATTAATATTATTGTGGTTGATACTTACATAAACTAAACCATCTTAAATCTCAGCTCTAAGTGAATAGACACAGGCGAAGTTACCAAATTAAGTGAAGAGCTATACATCATAAAGTTCTACCTGGCTTTTGCACAGTATTTTATTTAAGGCCATTGCTGCTCTAGGTCACACTTAACTTCCTAGGAGAAATGTGTTAGATGAAATAAAACTTTCAAGTAGCTGTGGGAAATGATTGATCGAGTGCCTGACAATGTAAAGTACATATAAAGTATACAAGTAAAGATTTAGTCCTTAATGTCACCTATATTTTGGGGTAAAGAACTAATAAGTATATTTGAATTATAGTTTAACTTTACAAAATACTCTAGATGTCTTGAGCTGTAAGAGCTTTATGTTATATGTTTATGATAACAATCTTAGTATTTTACCATCTTGTTTTCTGTTCCATAAGGTTTGTACTTGCATTCATCATCACAGTCACACCTAACAGCCCGCTCCCTCTTCATAGTAACTAGGTTCTCTACATGGCCTTTTGGAAGTTGACAGCAGTTATTCTTCTATTCCTTTAGACATACAGAAAGAGCCAGGCATGGTGGCACATGCCTTTAATTCCAGCACTTGGGAGGCAGAGGTAGGAGGGTCACCATGAGATGACATAGTGAATTCCAAGTCAGCTTGGGCTAGAGTGAGACCCTACTTCAAAAAACAAAAGAACAAACAAAAAAATACAGAAAGAGACACTTAAGGGAAAAGGAAATAGTTTATTTTCTCCTTGCTTGATTCCTTCATTTCTAAGTAGATAAATAAAATACAAATTTAGTTACTTGTAAATTCCAGAATTTATTTTGATCAAATAAAATAATTGAATGTCAAAAAATTTCAAATTTTCCAACTAATAGATGAAAATATTATTTTGAGAACTGATTACACTTGAATGCTTATTGTTTGTTTCATAATCATTACTTGATTATTTATGATTCTCAAAGATTTCTTAGGAAAAATAAAGTCCTTAAGCAGCTCAGGTGTTCACAGGAACAGGAAAGTGGAATAGCAGCTCTTAACTTTAAATGCACTTTTATGCTTAATTTTATTTCCTGTTAATCTTTTACACTGGCATGTAAAATAAAGAGAATGAATTTTATTTCCCCTGTTACTAATAATGTTTATTAATGTTTATAATACAGCTGTTGAACACATGACATGCTGTTAATGTGTTCTTACATATTCTGTTAAAAAATAAACATCCTGCTTTTTAAAATAGTGAAATATTTTTTGATGGACTAGAGAACAAAAATGAGCCATTTTTCCAATAAGTGTTAGACAAAGAACCAAGTCATTAGAAGAGGAAACTATATGTGTATATTTAGCTTCTCCATGTGAATTTGGACTAGATCCTAAAAGATGACAGAAGTACTGGTGCCAGGAGTGCTAGAGACACACTTCCGGCAGAGTCCAGGTCTCAGTGCCACTTACATACCAGAGCGCAGCCTGCCTTAGCCGTCTTGTTTGAATGAAGCAAACTCTAAAGGAATTTATAACTGTTTTCTGATCTCAACTGAATAATTTTTATGAAAATGAAAAATCTAAATTTTAATCTTTACCAGATAGCTAGAAAATCACATCTACTGGTTATGTTAGAGTAAAAATCCACAAAGTTCTCTATAAGCCAATGAAAAAGAAATTTGGAGGTAGTAGCCTCCAGATTTTTCAAAAGCCCAATTTTCAATTATAAATATAAATGTACAGGTCAGACATGGTGGCTCACACATGGAGTTTCAACACTTAAGAGGCCAAGGCAGAAGAATCACAAGTTTTAGGCCAGCTTGAGATATTTAGCAAGACTTTGTCTCCAGTACAATAGAAAACAAAACCAAAAATGAATAGAATCAGTTTTTTCAAGGAATTCTTATGCACCCTATAATAATCTGTCAGGCCTCACAGTCCTAGAATTCAGGCTCCTTTTTGGTTTCATTACTACTAGACAGACACTTTCCTATAATATAAATGGAAACATTTTCCCTCAAATCATTACTTCTAAGCATACTCCTTATATTAAGGATTATGTATCCACATTTTTATAAATGCCCTTCGTGAAACTTTTTTCCTATTATGTGATACCTGTTTAGTTAATTTGATTATCTGCTGGTATAGGGGCCAATAGATTTGTGAATATTCTATGGAAGTGTCTATATATATATATTTCCAGCTAATACCTCAGATGTGTGATTGTTTAACATATACCACACTGTTTGCACAGAACAAGGCTTCCATTAACAGTGGGTATTCTTATTTCTAAATTTGAAAATCAGTCATAGACTTTGATTGAAGTCTTTCTGTTGATCTTTAACATGTTGTAATACAGAAATACTATTATATGGCCCATACTTCAAGGCAAATTGTATCTTTCCAAATCAAGTAATATAGAAATAGGTAATTAAGTTTTTCTGGCCAGGCATGGTGGTGCATGCCTTTAATCCCAGCACTTGGGATACAGGAGTAGGAGGATCACTATGAGTTCAAGGTCAGCCTGAGACTACATAGTGAATGCCAGGTCAGCCTGGGCTATATACAGCAAGACCCTACCTTGAAAAACAACAACAACAAAAAAAAAACAACAACAAAATTCTGGAAATGTCTTAGTTTAGTAAGTTACTAAAAGTTGGGGTGACTGGTTATTAAGCTATCTAGTAACTACATAGTAGATGACAGACACCTGGGTGGAATGTGAACAAGTCATTCATTTCAGCATATACCTCTGCTTTGCCTTGAAGAAGGAGGATTTGCATTGACTTGGGAGGATTCTCATCATTGCTTTCAAGGTGAATTGTATGGAATTTTGACTACAATAAATAACATGGTTGAATTTGTGATATGTATTAAATATGTTTCAGTTTAGCTTTACTTTTGGTTTTTGATTGCTAAATAAGTCTTGCCACTTAAAGTTTAATTTTAGTTTGTTTTAACAAGCTACAGGTAATTTCAAGGTGTGATGAGAGTTTAATGGAAGCCTTGTGTAAGTAGAATCAAGTGATATTGGTAAAGGAGATCTTTGTTTATAGTGCATTCAAGATTATATAATTAGGTTTAAAAATGGAATGTCTGATTTGTAAAATATTTAATGGACTATCAGACTTATATAAAATAACATTTTTCTGTGTGAGAACTCTTAAATTGCATTTGGTTTTTAATGAATGTTCTAATGAACAACTTATGAATTTTTGTCATCAGTCTGTAGTTTATCTCAATATATTAATAAAAAGGATTGTTCTCACCATAAAAGGGTTGTCTTTCATCATATTTCATGTTCTCTTTTGTTTGTGTTTGTTTCTTCGAGTCAGGGTCTCATTCTAGCCCAGGCTAACCAGGAACTTACTTGGTTTGCCCGAGGCTGGCCTTGAACTCACAGTGATCCTCCCAAGTGCAGGGACTAAAGGTTTGTGCCACCACACCTGGCTTATATCTATATTTTGGTTTTCCAGGTAGGGTCTCACTCTAGTCCAGACTGACCTGAAACTCACTCTATAGTTCCAGGCTGGCCTAGAATTCACAGTGATCCTCCTACCTTTTTGTTTGTTTGTTTGTTTGCTTGTTTGTTTGTTTGTTTGTTTGTTTGAGGTAGGGTTTCATTGTAGAATTCACTATGTAGTCTCAGTGTGGCCTTGAACTCACAGAGATTCTCCTACCTCTGCCTACCGAGTGCTGGAATTAAAGGCCTGTGCCACTGCTCCCAGATTTTTTATTCTTGATATGTTCATTTTCTCATTCAGCCACAAATTAAATGCCTGTTACATCATAGGTAATGAGCTAGGTGGGTGCTAGGAATTAATCACTGAACCAGACAAAAACTCTTACGAAGTTTACATTTATTCAAGAAAATACTAATGTCAAGTAATTACTTTAAATTTTGGTAAATGTGACAGTCACAAGGCACAATAAAAAGATATATCTAAACTAGCCTGGAACGATCATGGACAGTTTCTCTTAGCAAATGAATTTAAGCTAGGGCTGGGGAGATGGCTCATTGGGTAAGTTACTTGCCACACAAGCATGAGGACCTGAGTGCAGATCCCCAGCATCCAGGTAAAAATGCTGGACATAGTGCCTGTAATCCCAGCGCTGGGGAGGTGGAGATGGGGGATGTCTGGGGCTCACTGCACAGTTATTTGATCAGTTGTTGTACTCTGGGTTTGACAAGACTGTCTCAGTAAATGGAGTGTGACTGAGGAAGATGCCTGATGTTGACATCTGGACTCTACACACATACACATGTACACTTCCACATGCACACATACACATATAAGAAAATGACTTATGCTGAAACCCAAAAGATGAGAAAAGAGTGAGGTGAATGCTAAAGACATATTTATTTCTGGTGTTTTCATAAAAATTACAGAAATTTCCAGCACTCGGGAGGTAGAGATAGGCTGGTCTCAAACTCACAGCATCTTCCTGAGACTACATAGTACATTCCAGGTCATTCTGGACTAGAGTGAGACACTACCTAAAAAAACAATATAGAGAAATGAAAGCAAATATGTGGTTATAAGAATTCTAGGGGAAGGGGGGCTGGAGATGGCTTAATGGTTAAGGCGCTTGGCTGCAAAGCCAAAGGGTCTAGGTTCAATTCTCCAGTACCCATGTAAGCCAGATGCACAGATGGCACATGCATCTGGAGTTCATTTGCATTGGCCAGAGGCCCTGGTGTCCCCATTTTCTCTCTTTCTTTCTGCCTCTTTATCTATCACTCTCAAATAAATAAAAATAAAACAAAATTTAAAAAATAATTCCAGGGTAGGTGAGAGACTTAAGATAGGAGCCAAATTTTAATATGAACGAACCATGGTGATGATACTGGACTTAACCCCCAAGTCAGTAGTAAAAAAGAAAGATTGACTTTAAAGGAGGAAGTCATGTTAGCAAATTTGGGTTTTAGTATTTTATTTGTTGTTTGAAGGCTGGATGGTAAGAGTGAATGCAGGAAGGATAGAAAGTTAGAGTCAAACGGGAGATAAACGTAACTTGGACCAGAAAAGGACTCTAGAAGTGAATGATTTTAGTATATTCAGGAAAATAATTCAGGAAAAAAATAATCATGAAAATAACATGATCAGAGTTGGGATAAATAGTTGTAGCAATTAATAGCCACGATATATATTTCCCCCCCCAAAAAAAATGGTGCTATAAGCAGGGAGTAAAGAAAACAGTGGTGGCTGCCAGGAGATGTGGGTTCTAGTGAAGGGCTTTTTTTTAAAGTTATTTTGTAGGTTTTTTTTCTTTTGGTTTTTCGAGATAGGGTTTCACTCTGGCCCAGGCTGACCTGGAAATAACTATGTAGTCTCAGGGTGGCCTCGAACTCACGGCGATGCTCCTACCTCTGCCTCCCAAGTGCTGGGATTTGTGTGCCATCACGCCCGGCTTCTTTCTGTATTGTTGAGGTAGGGTCTTACTCTAGCCCAGACTAACCTGGCACTATGCAGTCTCAGGATATCCCCAAAGTCACAGCCATCCTCCTTCCTCTGCCTCCCTACTAAGTGCTAAGATTAAAGGCGTGTGCCACCATGCTCAGCAAAAATTACTTTTTTCAATAGACACCAGCAGCATTCTTTCAGAATGGAATACACAAAGGAGATTGAGACACAGGTAAATTGTACTGGTGGCAGTGCAATGTCATGGCTTTTAGTGTCTTAAAATGATCACTCTTTGTAAAGTAGCAGATAGGGAAAGTGATAAGTAGAAGTTTGGAGAAAATGAAGATGACCTGAAGGGAACATTTCCACTGAATCAACAGAAGAGGAGGTCTGTGGTTTCAGATTGATGATCATCCATGTTGTGTGAATCTTGCCCATCCTAACCCAGCAGAATGGAGAGTCGTGTTGATGAAAGGGTGAAGTAGTCAGTTTGGCTATTACTAGAGGATCTCTTTAGAACGAACTCATCAACATAACAGTTCATTATGGCTACAGAGTCCAGGCCCCCAGTCCACGGAATCCTGATATCCACACTTAGTGTGGGTCTTTCTACCTCATTAGAAAATCCCTCACACACAGAGATGTGTCTCCTATGTGACTATAGATACTGTAAGTGGACAGTATTTACCATTGCAATTGCTAATGACTTTTTTTTAACATGGTGGCACACGTCTTTAATTCCAGCCATGAGTTCGAGGCCACTCTGAGACTACATAGTGAATTCTAGGTCAGCCTGAGCTAGACAGTAAATCCCTACCTCGAAAAACCAAAAAAAAATAATAATAATAACTTTTTTGTTGTTTTTTTGATGCAAGATCTCACTCATAAGTCCAGGCTGACTTAGAATTTACTATGTAGTCTCAGGCTGGCCTTGAACTCACAGTGATCCTCTTACCTCTGCCTCCAGAGTGCTGAGATTAAAGGCATGTACCACCATGCCCAGCTCTACTTTTTTTTAAAAAAATTAAATTTTATTTATTTGAGAATGAGAGACAAAGAGGCAGATAGCGAGAGAATGGGTGCACCAGGGCTTCTAGCCACTGCAAACAAACTCCAGATGCATGCACCACCTTGTGCATCTGGCCTGTGTGGGAATTGGGGAATTGAACGTGGGCTTTTAGGCTTTGCAGGCAAACACCTTAACTGCTAAGCCATTTCTCCAGCCCCCTCGAATGACTTTTGGAATAGCCACTAATAAACATTGTTTCAGTAAATTTTATTTGCTGTCATTAAGTGGTGCTATAGTTAGGATCTTAAATATACACCAAAGGTTCATGTAGTTAAAACTTGGTCACTATCATGATGCTCTTGGAAGTTGGTGAAAACTTTTAAGAGGTGCGGCCTAGTGAGATGTCTTCAGGTGGAGAGGGGAGTAAACTGTCAGAGATTATTGTGGGACCTGGTATTTCCTTCTCTTTCCTTTCTGACTATGAGGTAAACAGTTTTGCTCCCTGACACGCCCATGCCATGATGTTATATACCACAGGCCCAAAGCAATGGATTAATCAGTCATGAACCAAAACTTCTAAAACTTTGAATCAATATGAAGTTAACTGTCATAGGTATGTGCTAGAGTGGTGGTGAGCTAGTACATACAGCTCTTGATTTAGTCTCAGTGAACAGAAATAATAGGTTCAATCAAGAATTGAAAATCTAGGGGCTGGAGAGATGGCTTAGCGGTTAAGCGCTTGCCTGTGAAGCCTGAGGACCCCGGTTCGAGGCTCGATTCCCCAGGACCCACGTTAGCCAGATGCACAAGGGGGCGCACGCGTCTGGAGTTCGTTTGCAGTGGGTGGAAGCCCTGGCGCGCCCATTCTCAATCTCACTCTCTCTATCTGCCTCTTTCTCTCTCTGTCACTCTCATATAAATAAATAAAAATGAACAAAAAAAATAAAAAAAAAAAATCTGGTGGCACACGCCTTTAATCTCAGCACTTGGGAGGCAAAGGTAGTAAGATTGCTGTGAGTTCAAGGCTACCCTAAGACTACATAGTAAATTCCAGGTCAACCTGGGCTAGAGTGAAACCCTAACTAGAAAAATAAATAAATAAATAAGAAAATATTTACATACAAAAACCACTTTTTGAGAAGACAGGACAAAGAAAGAGAAAAGCCATCAAATATGATTCCTGACTTGTAGAATCAAGGTTGCAGCACATTATTAGAAAAGTTTTGGAAGCTTTTGAGTTAGAGATGACAGCAAGACAGGAAAGAAATGTCCAACATCCTGTAAGCAGCAGAAAAGGTGACCACCACCACACATGAAAGTTGCAGGTTGAACATTCTAGGCGCAGTGGGGAAAGAGAAAAACAGAACAAACAAGCTAAAAATGCATCATCTGGGCTGGAAAAATGGCTTAAAGGTTAAGCGCTTGCCAGTGAAGCCTAAGGCCCGGGATGGAGGCTTGATTCCCCAGGACCCACGTAACCGAGATGTACAAGGGGATGTGTGAGTCTGGAGTTTGCTTGCAGTGGCTGGAGGCCCTGTTGCGCCCACTCATATTCTCATCCATCCTTCCTCCCTCCCTCCCCCCCTTTCTCTCTCTCTCTCTCTCTACCTCATCCTCTCTGTTGTTCTCAAATAAAATAAAAGTGCATCATCTGGAGTTACAGGGAATGGGGAGTTGAATGGTGTTATGAAGGGATTAAATAAGGGAAAGTAGTGACTTTCAATCACCAGCCACAGGTATGACTGATCCCCAGATCATTTTCTTTTTTAAAAAATATATTTGTTTATCACCTGCAAGCACAGAGAGAGGAGAGACAGGACAGGATCTCCAGCCCCTACAAACTGCAGATGCATGTGCCACTTTGTGCATGTGGCTTTTATGTGGGTACAGGGAAATTGAACGCTGGTCATTAGGCTTTGCAGCCGAACACCTGAGCTACTGAGCCATCTCTCCAGCCCTCCCCAGATCATTTTCAATTGTCACAAAGAGGGTTGCTACTGGGGCCTAATAAGCAGATGCAGTGCAACACAGTAAGGACCCTCTCCAACAAAGGCTTGTCTGGGGCAAAGTATCAATAGTGCAGAGGTGGAGAACCCTCCCCCTTTTTTAACAGTAGTAGGCTTTAGTTAAATATACAACCAAAAACTTCCTGCATAGACGTATGTCCGGAGCCAAAAAAAGCAGGTAGTCCAATGCTTATGTATGTTAACAACAGGCCTTAACCGCAAGAGCCCATGAGGCCATGAGCAGGCCGAGTGACAACATTAGGAAGCCCAAAGGACTAATAGCTGGGGGTCAGGAACTAGGCAGCTGGAATTTCCACGAAGTTTTCAGTTTGTAACACCAGCTTCTCAACTCTCATCTACGTAAGAAAAGATTTAAGAGAATGGACCTGGGGTTGGAGATGCCTCAGCAGTAAAGGCATTTGCCAGCAAAGCCGAAGGACCCAGGTTTGATTCCCCAGTACCCACAAAAAGCCAGATGCATATGGTGGTGCATGCGTCTGGAGTTTGTCTGCAGTGGGTTGTAAGCCCTGGTGTGCCCATTCTCTCTCTCTCTCTCTCTCTCTCTCTCTCTCTCTCTCTCTCTTAAATAAATAAAATCTTATAAACATAGAGACGGACACCTCCCAGATGTGGTGGTGCAAGCTTTTAATCCCAGCAATCGGGAGGCAGGAGGATCGCCGTGAGTTCGAGACCACCCTGAAACTACATCGTGAATTCCAGGTCAGCCTAGGCTAGAGCGAAACCCTACCTCGAAAACCCGAAACCAAACAAACAAAAAAAACCCCAAATAGTTTAAGAGAATGGGCCTAAGGCTGAAGTGCTGGCTCAGCGGTTTAAGGCGCTCGCTTGGCAGGAGGGTCTCTGCTATGCGCATGCTCTCTCTGCCTCCCCTCCTCCTCTCCCCCACCTCTCTGAGATAACGAGCCGGGGAAAGCAAAAATCCAAGAATAGACAGCACCAGGGTCGGGTAGTCTTTGGGGAAGTTATCTCGCAACGACCTCCGGGAATGCCCCGCCTCAAAGCTGGTGACCTTGGCCGCGCAGGCGCAGGCGCAGGCGGGGCGGGCGGGGCGCGCGGCGGCGGCGGTTTCCGCCCGGAACTTCCGCGGCGCGGTGGCTGGGCTCGCGAGCGCTTCCCGGAGCGCGGGCGAGGTCGCGGCGGCCGTGACCGCGGCTTGACAGGCGTCTCTGCGGCGCTGGCCAAGCTCGGGCGGAGGGTGGGGTCGCCGGGACGCCACGTGAGGCGCGCGGGCCCGGCTGTGCGCGGGAGCGCGGGCGGCCGAGGCCCTCGGGGCGGGCGGGACGGGGCTGCGGGAGAGTGTCGGCGAGTTTGTGTTGCAGGCGCGGCGCGGGATCCTGCGGGAGCACGGGGCTCATCATGGCGGATGTGAGTGGACGCCCCTGCGCCGAGGAAGGCTGGGGCCGAGGAAGAGGCTCCGGAGCGGGGAGAGGGGTCCCGGCCACCACCCCCACCCCCGTTACTCTCCCGGGTCTGTAGTGAGGGGCCGGTACGAGTGGGTGGTCCTGGGTCCCGAGTTCTCCTGCCAGGGTGTGGAGGACACCGAGGCCCAGGCAGGGGTGCTCGCCCCCCCTGCTCCATCTTGTTGCCGCTCGAAGATTTGGGATGCTGAAAGCTGCTTGGCCCTTTGCTGCCAGTGTGTGGTCGGTAGGACGTGTGATCTGGACCCTGGCCCTCCTCCATGTGATGGCCATGATGTCACCTTAGGTTTTGTAGCATTGTAAAATGATTCCTGACAGACCACTTCTTCAGCAGCATGAGTTTAGTTTTTCTGTGTACGGCTAACATAAGAGCAAAAGCAAGCCAGTGGTGGAGAAAGGAAATAAAATGGTGGTCATGGGTGTGTGGAGACTTAGGTTCAAAACAACAGTCATCTGATTCATCAGGGTAGCTATCATAATTAATACCTGGATTGTCAGGAGATTTCCTTAGATTGAAGAGTATGTAATGAGGCAAAATAGCCTCCTCTTCTTTAGTCCTAACTATATTCCATGTTAAACATGGCACACGTTGTCAAATGACAATAAATCTTAGATTAGTTTATCCAGCCAACTTACTCATTATATGATGTTGGAAAGCCATGGAAAAAGTTTTATAGAACATTCCTAAGTGAATACAGCAGCAACATGATGTACAGTATTAAAAATAGGATCTAATTTTATAGCAAATATGTGTTTTCCATTTTCAGGTACACAAATACATCATTTGATAAAATTTAACATCAATCTTATGATACAAGGTCTATGATTTTTCCTACTGGACAAATAATGAAACTCAGGCTTAGAGAAAAAATTCAGTCAATTTTTTCCAAGTTATTCAGCCAGTAAAAGATAAGTACCAGTTAGGAAATAACTGATTGATGACATAAGGTCCCTGTCAGGTGAAAAAGGACAGGGATAGAAAAACAGTGGAAAGCTTACTGTAATATAGTTTTTAAAAAAAATGTTCTCTTTCAGGACCTAAAGCGATTTCTGTACAAGAAGTTACCGAGGTAAAAGATTACTAATTTGTTACTGAATAAACTCTGCTTAACATGTTAATTTTATGATGTATTTGATTTTCTTTTTATACTAATGTTTTGTGTATATTGTGCTAATTTCTTACCACATTTAAATACCTGACATAATCCTAACCATAAGTCATGGTTTTTGAGTGTATGGATAAATAGCACAAGGTTGTAATGTGACTTATCAAAGACTAAATAGCCAGTGAATGCTAGAGGCTAGAACTTAGCTACCTTGTCACTTTCAAATTGTTTAAAATTTATTATCATGTGGGTATGGTGGCACACGCCTTTAATCCCAGCACCGGGGAGGTAGAGGTAGGAGGATCTCAGTGAGTTCAAAGCCAACCTGGGACTACAGATTTAAGTTCCAGGTCAGCCTGGGTTAGAGTGAGACCCTACCTCAAAAAAACGTTTCTGTCACAGTAGCTTACTGGACTATAGTTCAAAGTTGTTGTAGTAACTTCTAAGAGAAAATAATTCAGAACTAGCCTTTAGTTTTAATGTTACTATTAAGACCTAATTGCTGAATCAACATAATTTAAACATACTGGGTTCAAACATCAATTCATACTTGAAAAATCAGTTTCTTTTGTCTACACACAGTCCATTTAATGTACCATTTTATAAAGACACTTAAATTAAGGTCAACATCTTTTTAACATTTATTTTTATTTATTTATTTATTTGAGAGAGACAGTCAGAGGGAGAGGGAAAGACAGAGAGAGAGTGGGTGCACCAGGACCTTCAGCCACTGTAAGCGAACTCCAGACACATGCACCACCTTGTGCATCAGGTTTTCGTGGGTTCTGGGGTCCCGGCTCCTTTGGCTTTGCAGACAAGTGCCTTAACTGTTAAGCCATCTCACCAGCCCTAGGTTAGTATCTTTTAAAATAGTTTACTGATTAGGGGTTGTCACTTGAATTGATTACAATTCACATTAGTTTAATGGAAAATGATTCCTTTGTTGGCAACTGTGCCATTTTTTTTTCTGCACTCACAACTGTTTATATATAAGTGACTCAAAATTCTGAGGTTTAAGGAGGTGAGAGAGAAAGAGGAATATAGCTGGAGAAATACGTTTCATATTACAAAATAAAAGGATTCAGAATTAATTGAATACCTTTCAAGGTAGTGTAACAAAATATGAGGTGAGGTCCTTTATTTTTTTTCTCCCACACCTGAAGTTATAAAAGGTGGATGTTAGTTTATTTCTGTAGTTTAGAAAAATAACCTCTTGTTTGGATTTTTGTTTGGTGTAACTCACTTATCTTTGCGTTAACTTGGATTTATAAAATTACTGGTTTGGATTTATTCTTATATTTTTCTTATGTATTCATGAAGAAAATACTATTGTGGTGCTAAATGAAATAATGATTATTGAGTTCATGTTAATTCCATACTTAATTTTATTTTCTTCCTCTTAATCCACTGGCAAACTATGGGGACCAGTTTCTGATTATTTTCTCTAACAAATAATCAGCAATTAAGGCAAGAGTAGCTTTGCATGTTAATGCTAGACCATATTTTTATTAATGTGTATGTATGTGATGTATTCACATGTATGCGCCAATTCTGCAGCCTGTGTGTACCTGCAGAGGCTAGAGGAAAATGTTGGGTATCTTCCCTCCATCACTTATCTGACTTTTCCTTGAAAAAAAGTCTCACTCATTCCAGAACTTGCCATTTTTCACCAGCCCCAATGATTCTATTGTTTCTGCTCCTGGAAGGACCGGGGCTACACATGCATGGTCATGCCTGCCTGTTTATGTGGGTGCTGGGGAATGCTATCACAGGCCCTCATGCTTGTGCAGGAAGAGCTTTTTTTTTTTTTTTTTTTTTTTTTTTGTTTTTTTTATGTTTGGTCTCACTCTAACCCAGGCTGACCTGGGATTCATTATGTAGTCTCAGGGTGGCCTCAAACTCACGGCGATCCTCCTACCTCTGCCTCCCAAGTGCTGGGATTAAAGGCGTACACCACCACGCCCGGCTCAGGAAGAGCTCTTAAACATTGAGTCATCTTTGCAGCCCATCCTCTCTTAAGGACTGACCAGTTCATATTTGTGATCATTTCTTTTTTTAAGTTTTTTTTTTAATGTGTTTATTTATGAGAGAGAGAAAGAGAGAGAGGCTGATAGAAAAAATGGGCTTGCCAGGATCTCTAGCCATTACAAAGGAACTCCATTACATGTACTACCTTGTGCATCTGGCTTTATGTGATTACTAGGGAATCAAACCCAAGTCCTTAGGCTTTGCAGACAAGCACCTTAACTGCTGAGCCATCTCTCCAGCCTCTGATTATTTCTTGAAAACAGACTTGTGTTCTAAGGACCAAAAAAAAAATGAAGAAATGATAGTATTATGAACACTTTGATTTGTGACAGGCGTGAGTGTGTATGAAAGTCTTTTTGTCTCAGAGTAGTGGGTTCATGCTTTTTTATTTTATTTTTGAGATAAGGTCTTGCTCTAGCCCAGGATAACCTGGAATTCACTGTGTAATCTCAAAGCCATTCTCCTACCTTGGCCTCCTGAGTGCTGAGATTAAAGGTGTGCTCCACCATGCCCTTAAATATTTGTATTTCTTTATATGTGTGTATGTATGTGTATGTATACATGGGCACACCAGGGTCTCCTGCAGCTATAAACAAACTAGATTTTCATGGATACTGGGGAATTAAACCTGGGCTGACAGCTTTACAAGCAAATGCCTTTAGTTACTGAACCATCTCCACATTCTCCTACTTTTTATGATTTGAAATTAACAAATATTTCATAGCTGTATGAAAAAAAACCTAAGCATTATGTCTTCTGTAAAGGATAGTTATTAGGGATTAAACCCAGGGCCTTATACTGCTAAGCACATACTCTGCTTCTGAGCTACAACCTCAGTCTCAATATGTCTTTATTACAAATGTTTTTCAGAATAAAAATGGTTATTTTAGTAAGCTTTGGCTTCCTATAGAACACCTCCTTTTTTTTTGAGGTATGGTCTTGCTCTAGCCCAGACTGGCCTGGAATTCACTATGTAATCTCAGGCTGGTCTTGAACTCACCACAGTTCTCCTACCTTGGCCTCCCGAGTGCTGGAATTAAATTCTTGCACTACCATGCCAACATAAAATTTGTTTATCATGAAACTGTGTCTATTAGTGAATCAGTCAGTGAAATCCATTTATATAATTTGTCTACTATATGTAGAATTGAAAACAAGAAAAAACTTTTTTTTGAAAACAACTTCTATGTTTATGACCTGATTTCTAAAAATGAGTACTTGAACAGTGTAAATGTTCTGTTTTCTTAAGATTGTTATCTCTGGATTTGCAATCCATTAAAAAATAATATCCTGGGCTGGAGAGATGGCTTAGTGGTTAAGCACTTGCCTGTGAAGCTTAAGGACCCCAGTTCAAGGCTTGATTACCCAAGACCCATGTTAGCCAGATGCACAAAGGCCTCACACGTCTGGAGTTTGTTTGCAGTGGCTAGAGGCCCTGGCGCAACCATTCTCTCTCTTTCTCTCTGTGCCTCTTTCTCTTTCTGTCACTCTCAAATAAATAAATAAAAATAAACATAAAAAAAACTTTAAAAATATCTTTTTATTTTTAGCTTTCTCTTTTGATAAATGAATTACTATTTAAACTAATTACCATGGAAATAAGATGAAGCTATTCATTGTACAATGTTTCTTTCTAAACACTTACAGCACATTTTTATTTGGTGGAGTTTTTTATTTATTTATTTTATTTTTGAGGTAGGATTTGCTCTACCCAAGCTGACCTGGAATTTGCTATGCACTCTCAGAGTGGCCTCGACCTCTCAAAGATCCCCCTACTTCTGCCTCCCAAGTGCCAGGATTAAAAGCATGAACCACCACACCTGGCTTTGCACCTTCCCCCCCTTCAGTATCCAACCAAACTTGTATTGGGATTTTATTGCAATCTACTTTTGGCATTAAGTGGAAAGTGGCCATAAGAACTCTTATCAGGTTTTATTCAACAAAGCAGTTTCTCATGAATGCTTGTAGTCAGTGTATTGTTAGCACGGCTCCCAGTAGCAATTGGAGTACCTCATTGCAGATAACTATGCCAGAAGGACAATAGTAAGGCACTGCAGGATTGTTTTTATTTTTGAGGGAAGGTCTCACTCTAGACCAGGCTGACCTGGAATGCACTAGTGTCAGGCTGGCCTCGATGCTCCTCCTACCTCTGCCTCCCAAATGCTTGCCCAGCTACTCATTTTTTTTTTAATTTACTTACTTTTGAATAGATATAGGTTCATAAAGTTTAGGGTCCAGAAGTAAACTGAGGTAAAGATGTTTTCTATCTCTGCCCTCTAGTTACATAATTCTGATAGAAGCACCCATTGTCGGAGGAATTTCCTTTGCCTTCAAACATGGATAGTATGAGTAGTAAATGTATTCACCCACACACACAGGCTTGCACATTTTATTATATAATTTGTTGCTCCTCACATATATTATTCAATATTGTGGAATTATTTTCTATTTAAGTGTATAAGTTTGAGGGGTTAGGGAGATGGCATAGCTGTTAAAGGTTTGCTGGCAAAGCCTGCCAGCCTGGGTGCAGTCCCCAGTACCCACATAAAGACACATGCACAGGATAGTGGTGGATGCGTAAGAAGTCGTTGCAGTGATGAGGCCCTGGTGCACTTCTTTCTCTCCTTGCAAATAAATATTTTTTTAAAAAATAAAATAAGGTACAACTTTGAGATCAGGTCCTTTGTGCATAAAGAGCTTCTACTCTGTTAAATATTGGTTTTGGATTTGCATTTTTAAAAATTTTATTATTTTTATTAATTTATTTGAGAGAGGAAGAGAGCAAAAGGCAGATACAGTTAGAAAGAGAGAGAGAGAGAGAGAGAGAGAGAGCACACCAGGGTCTTCTGCCACTGGAAATGAACTCTAGACACATGTGTCACCTATCTGGCTTAGTTAGGTCCTGGGGAATGAATTGAATCTGAGTTCTTTGTCTTTGCAGGCAAGCGCCTTAACCACTAAACCGTCTCCTCAGCCCTGGATTTGTATTTAAAATCTAGTTGTGACCTAAAAAAATCTCAGGCTTTAATAATCACAACTTGCTGCCGTAACAGCTTCGCTGAGATAACCATTTCTTTGACTTACTGCATCAGTTCCCCTTTTGCAAGCACCTTTAACCACTGAGCCATCTCCCCAACCCCTCTTTTTTTAAATACTTTATTTATTTATTATTTATTTGAGAAAGAGGTGGGGGGGTGGAGAGAAAGAGAGCACAAGGGCCTCCAACCACTGCAAACAAACTCCATATGCATGTGCCCCCTTGTACATCTGGTTTATGTAGGTCCTAGAGAATCTTTTAGCTTTGTAGGCAAACGCCTTAACTGCTAAGCCATTTCTCCAACTCCCAGCCCCTCTTTTATAACTTACTATCCTGATGAATCTCTTTAGATGCTATCTTTTTTGTTGTTGTTGTTTTTGTTTGTTTTTTGAAGTAGGGTTTTGCTCTAGCCCAAGCTGACCTGGAATTCACCATGTGGTCCCAGGTAACCCCAAACTCACATCTATCCTCCTACCTCTGCCTCTCAAGTCCTGGGATTGAAGGTGTGTGCCACCATGCCTGGCTATGATGTTTCATTTATTTATTTGCAAGAAGACAGAATGGGTGTGCCACATCTTCTTTCTACTCTTTCTATTGCAGTCAAACTCCACACTCATATATACCACTTTGTGTATCTGGCTTTATGTAGGTATGGGGGAATTAAACCCAGGCCATCGGGTTTTGGAAGCAAGCACCTTTAACCAATGAGCCATCAGCCCACCCTTTCCCCCATTCTCACCAATGAATCTCTTTTTTTTTTTTTTTTTAACTTTTTAAAAACATTTATTACAGTAAGTGAGAGATTGAGAGAGGCAAATAGAGAAAAAGAGAGAAAGGGCACACCAGGGCTGCTGGCCACTGCAAACGAGCTCCAGACACATGTGCCACCTGTGCAACTGGCTTATATGGGTACTGGGGAATTGAACCGGGGCCCTTAGGCTTCACAGGCAAATGCCTTAACCGCTAAGCCATCTCTCCAACCCACCAATGAATCTCTTAATGACACTCCCCATAGTCATAGTTTTACTTTTGTCACTGTGACATTGATTGCTAGCCATTCAGCCTAGACTATAAGCTTTGCAAAGTCTGTAGCTGGCTGTTTTTAGTTATCATAAAGCATTAGAAAGAACAAGGAACAAAGCAAAAAAGTTCTTTTTTTTTTTTTTTGGTCACTGTTACCATTGTAGAATTCTTTTCCGCTTTCTCTAAACTATGGAATAATACATTAGAAACTTTAATTTTCGTTAATAAACTGTACAAATATATAAGTATCCTAAACTTGTCAGAAATATGATTTCATTTGCTATCTGGAAGAGTTTTGGAAAATACATAGGATCATAGAAAATCATAATTAAAGTCCTTTGGTTTTTGGTTTTTTTTTTAGAAATATGCATAAGGATAGGAGATTTAGCTCAGTGGTAAAGTGCTAGGCCCTGGGTTCAGTCTCTAGCACTGATGGAGTTAAAAAAAAAAAAAAGATGTATGTATGAGAATTACCAGAAAATGAAATGTTTTGCAATATTTAAGGTTTTTTCCCTCTTTATAGTGTTGAAGGGCTCCATGCTATTGTTGTGTCAGATAGAGATGGAGTACCTGTTATTAAAGGTAAGCCTAAGTTAACTTAAATGCATGTGTCATTTGCTTTTGACTAAACATGGATATGTTTACAATTGAGTAGAAAAGGGGAAATATGTAAAACTTATTTCAACAAATTCAAGGCTGGCTTAGTTGAAGGAAGTGTTTACTTTTGTATGTTGAAGGTTGGGTTGGAACCTATAGTGAATTATTTGTCAAATGTATCTATTAGCATCTAGAATTTCTGCTTGGATTTATCATAGTCCCAATTGTTTTCCACTTGAGCTGTTTATGGCATGGTGCAAACCATTAAGTCTATCTACAAAAGTGTGTGTTGTGTGGGTATATGGGTGTATGTATGGAGAGTATGTGTGTGCATATAATATATAAAAAAAAGAACTAGGGCTGGAAGGATGGCTTAGCAGTTAAGGTGTTTGTCTGCAAAGCCAAAGGACCCAGGTTCAATTCCCCAGGACCCAGATGCACAAGGGTCGCACGCATCTGGAGTTAGTTTGCAATGGCTGGAGGCCCTGGTGCGCCCATTCTCTCTTTCTCTTTCTCCCTCCTTCCCTCTTTCTCTGCAAAATAAATAAATAAATAAATTTTAAAAATTATAAAGAAAAGAACGAGAGGTGGGCATGGTGGAGCACACCTTTAATCCCAGCACTTGGGAGACAGAGGTAAGAGGATCACCGTGAGTTCAAGGCCACCCTGAGACTACATAGTGAATTCCAGGTCAGCCTGGACTTAGAGTGAAAACAAAACAAAATAAAAACAACTATATTTTACATATACATAACTCTGTATGTATATATTTTTACTAGTATTGCTAGTAGTTTTAGAATAACACTCTTGGTTTTTCAAGGTAGGGTCTCATTCTAGCTCAGGCTCACTTGACAATGACTGTGTAGCTCCAGGTTGGCCTTGAACTCACAGTGATCACACACTGTCTCAGATAAATAAAAACATTTTAGCTGATAAACTTAATCAGTATTTCTTCCTTACTTACAATTCTAGAACTTTATTTTTTTATTTTTTTCAAGGTAGGGCCTCACTCCAGCCCAGGCTTACCTGGAACTTGCTCTGTAGCTCCAGGTTGTCCTTGTACTCACAGTGATCCTCCTACCTCAGCTTCCTGGGATTAAAGGTATATACCAAAGCCCAGTTCTTTATAGACCTTCTCATGGGGCAGCTTTTCCCACCTGAATTGAGACCCAATTAGTGATCTGATTTTCTACATGGTAAAGCATATCTTTGCGCTTTTTGTTTATTTATTTGCAAAGAGAGAAAATGAGAATGGGCATATCCACTGAAATCAAACTCCAGATATATGCACCAGTTTGTACATGTGGCTTTATGTGAGTTGTGGGGAATAGAACTCAGGTCATTGGGTATTAACAGGTAAGTGCCTTAACCACTGAGCCATCTCTCCAGCACTGTGCTTAAGGGTTTTTTTTGTTTGTTTGTTTGGGGGGGGGTTGTTTTGTTTTTTGTTTTTTTGTTTTTTTGTTTTTTTGTTTTGTTTTTTGAATCAGAGTCTCTCTCTAGCCCAGGCTGACCTGGAATTCACTATGTATTCTCAAGGTGGCCTTGAACTCACTACAATCCTCCTACCTCTGCCTTCCAAGTGCTGGGATTAAAGGCCACTACACCCGCTCTGTGCTTAGTTTTTGGTGGGTTTATGCCTTAAGAAAAGGTTGCTAGTAAACTTCTACCTGCCATATTCTGTGGGAAAAAAATACATACATACATACATATGTAATTTTTTGTTTGTTTTTGAGGTAGCGTTTCACTGGTAGTCCAGGTTCACCATGTAGTGTCAGGGTGGCCTCTTACTTGCAACAATCCTCCTACCTCTGCCTCCCAAGTGCTGGGATTAAAGGCATTTGCCTCCATGCCAGTTATGTGCATAATTTTTATTCAAATCACTTCTTTTTTCCAGTGGCCAATGACAATGCTCCAGAGCATGCTTTGAGACCTGGATTCTTATCTACATTTGCCCTAGCAACAGACCAGGGGAGCAAGCTTGGACTTTCAAAAAATAAAAGCATCATCTGTTACTATAACACCTATCAGGTAAATGCCTTATTATCAAATGATTTGCTGACTTCAGCTATTACTTTCACATCTTTTACATAAAATAGCTTTTGTTATACTCTAAATTTCAGTCTGGAGCCAGGTGTGGTGGCACATGCCTTTAACCCCAGCACTCAGGAGGCAGAGGTAGGAGGATCACTGTGAGTTCAGGGCCACCCTGAGACTACTTAGTGAATCCCAGGTCAGCCAGAGCTCGAAACCCTACCTTGAAATTCTAAAATTTTAGCCTTCAAATTATTTATGTTAAAACTGGCAATTTTATGGCTTAGTGGTTAAGGTGCTTACCTGTAAAGTCAAAGGACCAAGTTTGATTCTCCAGGACTCATGTAAGCCAGATGCACAAGGTGGCACATGCGTCTGGAATTTGTTTACAGCAGCTGGAGTCCCTGGCATGCCCAGTCTCTCCCTCTCCCTCCCTCCCTCTCTCTCTCTCTCTCTCTCTCAAATTAATAAATAAAAATAAAATATTGCCAGGTGTGGTGGCACGTGCCTTTAATCCCAGCACCTAGGAGACTAAGGTAGGAGGATTGCCATGAGTTCAAGGCCAACCTGAGACTACATAGTGAATTCCAGGTCAGCCTTGGCTAGAATGAGATCCTGTTTTGTAAAACCAAAATCAGAAAGAAAAAACAAAAAACTGGTATTTTGAAAATACTTTTTATTTATTTATTTACTATTTATTTGCAAGCAGTGAGAAACAGAGAAAGAGATTAGGCACAACAGGGCCTCCAGCTGCTGCAAAGGAACTCCACATGTATGTGTTACTTTGTACATCTGGTTTATATGGATACTGGGGAATCACACTTGGGTCACTAAATTTTGCAGATAAGAACCTTTATCTCCTGAGCCATTTCTCCAGCACAAAACTAGCAATTTTCTTTATGCCTTTACACTAGGGAACAATTACTACAGAAAAGTACTTAACAGATTTTAAAATGAAGGCCATATTATCCTAAAAAGTGTAAGTTAAAGCTAGACATGGTGGCACATGCCTTTAATCCCAGCACTCAGAAGGCAGAGGTAGGAGGACCGCCAAGAGTTTGAAGCCATTCTGAGACTGAGTGCCAGGTCAGCCTGGGCTACAGTGAAACCCTACCTCGAAAAACCAAAACAAGTGAGATCCCTTTTATTTCTTTTGAGGTAGTGTCTGTGTCTAGCCCAGTTTGAGCTGGAATTTATTCTCTAGTTTTGGGGTGGCCTCAAACTCATGGTGATCCTCCTACCTTTGCCTCCTGAGTGCTGAGATTAAAGGCATACCACTCCTGGCTCTACTTTTTTGTTGTTTGTTCTAGGTAGGATCTCATTCTAGCTCAGGCTGACCTGGAACTCACTCTGTAGTCCTAGGCTAGCCACAGTTCACAGAAATCCTCCTACCTCTGCCTCCTGAGTGCTGGGATTAAAGGTGTGTACCACCACTCCTAGTTAAAGTACTTTTATTGGTCTGCAGAGATGGCTCAGCAGTTAAGGTGCTTTCCTGAAAAGGCTAAAGACGCAAGTAAAATTCCCCGGTACCCATGTAAAGCTAGATACACAACCTGACACATGCATCTGGAGTTGCTTTGCAATGGCTAGAGACTCTAGTGTGCCCATTCTCTTTCTGAGAGGTGTGGTGACTTACACCTTTAATCCTAGCACCAGGGAGACAAAGAGGTAGGAGGATTGCCATGAGTTCAAGGCCAGTCTGAAACTGTCAGCCTGGGCTAGTGCAAGACTCTACTTCAAAAAAAAAAAAAAAAAAAAGGTGGTGGGGGAATGGCTTAGCAGTTAAGGCGTTTGTCTGTGAAACCTAACGACCCAGGTTTGATTTCCCAGAACCCATGTAAGCCAGATGCCCAAGGTGGCACATGCTTCTGGAATTTGTTTACAGTGGTTGGAGGCCCCAGAATACCCATATTCATTTTCTCTCTCTTTCTTTCTCTCTCTCTCCCTCTCCCTCCCTACCTCCCTTTTTCTCCCTACCTCTTTCTCCATCTCAAATAAATTTTTTAGAAGTTTAAAAAAAAAAATCAAAAAGAGGGCTAGAGAGATGGCTTAGTAGTTAACTCATTTGTGAGCTAAAGGGACCCAGGTTCAGTTCTCCAGTATCCACATAAAGCCAGATGCACAAGGTGGTACATGTGTCTGGAGTTCATTTGCAGTGGTTGAAGGCCCTGTCCATTCTCTCTCTCTCTCTCTCTCTCTCTCTCAAATAAATAAATAAATAATTTTCAAAGGTTTTTATTTATTTGCAAGCACAGAGAGGAAGAGAGAATGGCTGTGCCAGGGCCTCTTGCGTAAATGAACTCAAGTACACATGCTACTTCGTGGTTCTGGCTTTCCGTGGGTACTGGGGAATCGAACCCAGGCCACCCTCTGCCTCCCAGGTGCTGGGATTAAAGGCACATGCTACCACGCCTAGTTAATGTTTATTAAAGGTACCCAGTATCTCTTTTATGGAAATAGTTTTTTAAAACCTCCTTCATATTCCATGCTGTAATCATGATGTTAGGCTAATAATATTGATGAATTTTTAAAGATTAATTTCCAGGTGAACCATACTACCCTTGAACCAATGTAACATGTTATTTGGACCTTACTTTCATTTTAGGTGGTTCAGTTCAATCGTTTACCTCTGGTGGTGAGTTTTATAGCCAGCAGCAATGCCAACACAGGTATGTTTTAAGTACTTTACAGCTTTTAAGTTTTTTAAAATTATTTTTATTATTGACAACTTCCATATTTATAGGTAATAAACCATGATAATTCCCGCCCTCCACCTTCCCTTTCACAGCTCTATTCTCCATCATATCCCCTCCCCCTCTCAATCAGTCTCTCTTTTGATTCCATGTCATCTTCTTTTCCTCGTATTATACTGGTCTTGTGTCGGTAGTGCCAGGCACTGCGAGGTCATGGATATTCAGGTTATTTTGTGTATGGAAGAGTGCATTTTAAGGAGTCCTGTCCTTCCTTTGGCGTTTACATTCTACCCATCACCTCTTCCACAATGGACCCTGAGCCTTGGAAGGTGTGATAGAGATTTTTCAGTACTGAGCACTCCTCTTTCACTTCTCAGCTCTAGGGTGGCTTTTGAGTCATCCCAGAGGTCACTGCCATCTGAAAAGAGAAGCTTCTCTAACCAAAAGTGAGAGTAGCACTGGATATGAAGATTAAGAAAAGTGCTTGCTGGGCACTTTGGTGAGCATATGTCATCAGTTGTTACACCCCTAAGGCTTATGACTTCCCCGTCATATGTTTTCAGTATCAGGCATGTATTCCCTTCCGTGGAGCGGACCTCCAGTCCGATTAGCGGTTGGTTTCCCCCCTTAATAGACATGCCGCTAGTGCACCTGTTGGCTCTGGCCTGGCTGGCCCGGTTTAAGTCTTGCAGTGTCCACTGTTATTTCCACTGATGACTTCTCTCTCTCCCATGTAGCTGCATGTAGCATAGCCTTCAAATTTTTACATTACCATATTTGTGCTGTATAATGTGATAGGAATGATAGTAACACTGTAAACTTAGGACTTAACCTCCAACATATTTCCTCCTTGAACTTGAGAAAAGTGATTTGTTACTTAGTTTTCATATCTGCATAATGGAGCTATACCTGTCCTCTCCGTCTTATGTGGTGATTTTCAAGCTTACGTGAGAACAGTGTATGGGTTTCTTTTGAAATAGAAATTAGGACAGTTCAACATTATTTGGTATGTTACCCCTTGTTCATATTAAAGCAATTTAAGAAAACAGAAGCTTGCTGAACATAAACCAAAAAAAAAAAAAAAAAAAAGAGTTAAATTATTTAATTCTGTGTAGGCCAGTCAATTAGATTAAGAGTTTTTCAATCTTTTGAAGGAGAGCTAAAGAATAAGAACAAACACAAGCTCACATTTTTCATTTTCTGGACAGTCGTGAGATCCCATTGAATGTAATGTCCTTCCTTGGGCATTTATGTGTACAATAATTTGTTGTTCATTTTTATCTATTTATTTGAGAGAGAGAGAGAAAGAATGGGCATGCCAGGGCCTCCAGCCATTGCAAATGAACTCCAGACACATGTGCCCCCTTGTGCATTTGGCTAACTTGGGTCCTGGGGAATCAAGCCTCGCACCAGGGTCCTTAGGCTTCACAGGCAAGTGCTTAACCGCTAAGCCATCTCTCCAGCCCTTTTTTTTTTGGTTGGGAGATTGAGATAGAGTCTCACCACAGACTGATCTGGAATTCACTATGTAGTCTCAGGGTGGTTGCAAATTCTTGGTGATCCTCTTACCTTTTCCTCTCAATTGTTGAGATTAAAGGCGTGCACCACCACACCCAGCAGTTTCAAGTTTTTGAAACTATAAAATGGTATATGTGACACCACTTTGCAAATTATGTAGGAAAGTAATAGTGTTGATATTTTTTTATTAAAGAATTATACCTCAAATTATCTGTCAGATACAGTATTGAACTTTGCTTACAAATGTAAATATATCTTATACTTAAACATTTTAATATATTTATCTTTAAATTATCTTTTCATTTGAAATACTCATATCATAGACTTAATAATTTATAAATTTCTTTTTAAAAATATATTTATTTATGAGTGACAGAGGGAGAATGGGCACACCAGGACCTCCTGCATAAGAAATTAAGACACATGCACCACTTTGGGCTTCCGGCTTTATGTGGTACTAGGGAAATGACACCTGGGATAGCAGACTTTGTAGGAAAGGACCTTTAAGTGCTGGGTCCCTATAAAATGAATTTCTAATCTCCTTCAATCGTAAAGAAGCCTGTTTAATCTCTTTTCAGATAATGTTAAGATTTGGTCACAAGACAATGTATACCTTAATTTGTGAAAATTATGTATGTTATTTCTGGATCTAGTATTCTGATTCAGAACTACCAAAATTACAGTATATATAATTCACTCAGTATCTTCAAGTCCTCTGTTGATAATAGATTATGAAAATAAACTTCATATGAATATGGAATGGATTTTTTTGTTTACTTTATGAAGTATTGTATTCTGTTTTAGTTTTGGGGAATAAACTGTGTTATTTAATTTTAGCAACTAAATTTATGACAGAACTTCATGACTTCCCTGGAAAACTGTTCTAAAGTTACAATTTTTGAAATCTCTTTTAGGACTAATTGTCAGCCTGGAAAAGGAACTTGCTCCATTATTTGAAGAATTGATAAAAGTTGTGGAAGTGTCGTAGTTTGTCAGTGGTCTGGTCTTGTCTTCATTATAACAACCAATTCCAGTCCAGCAATCTTTAGACCACAGTAATGCTTTCACCTATGTACTCAAGAATGGGCCGCTGTCCACTTTACACTAAAGAAGAGCCTGTCGACACGATTGTAGAGAGATGAGTTGTTATACTCTCTGTGTAAGGACCCTTCTTTAGCGAGGTCTGCAAATGCCATAATAGTCCTGTCTGTTACAGCTCCCATGGAGGCCCCTGGCAGGACTGGGATTGCATCCAGTGGGTCACAGTCAAAGCAGTATGTTGACCCACGGGAGCCGTGATCCTGCTGTACAGTGCTCTTAGCTCAGAAAGAATTCCGCAAACCCTTGTGATTGTGAATAATGAGAACCTGTTTTTCTTCAGATTGTTTTATTTCTTGCATTGAGTATGAGGAATATAAAATGATTTAGTTAAAAATAAAGTCAATACAATCACTAACTTTTCTTTGTATATATTATTTTATGGTATAGACAAGTATTACTAATTGATTTAATTCTCAGTATGCTGCTCTTCAGTGAAAGGAAAATTACAGCTTACATTTTTTCCTCCTACTCTGTCTTACAGTGTTTTAATGTTTGTGTGTTCTTTATAAATTTAAATGACTTGTGATTGAATTGTTTTCAATATTAGTATGTATATAAACATGGTAGTATGGCCATTTTTTCACATGAGTATAAATAAAATAGTATTTTTGAAAAATATAATTGAGCATTTTATAGGTCTTTTTTATTCCAGGCTTCTTTCCAAAAGTGAATGGACATAATTCTGCCCCGGCCAGCGGGGAGTCGAACAAGGACTCGAGGAGAAGTTAACCTGAATGGGGGGAGGCAAACAGACACAAGAAGGAGATCAAGCTAGGTATTTGTCAAGGTCTCGAAGTTTATTTTTACACATAGGTTTTTGTAGGGTTGTAGGGGGAAGGAGTCATAATCAGGCCAGAGATCACAGGGTTACTGGATAAATGCAATTTCTTTGTTTCTTCATCAATTACTGGCAGCACTAGGAGAGGCTATCACCCAGGCGTAATGGCTCCTTCATTTCTGATAAAAGATCATTAGATGAGGAAATAGAAACTTAACTTGCTATATGGCAGTTTCTGTCAACATGGCCGAGGTTTGGTTCATAGCTCCCAACATCTCCCTTCTTTTATACAAAAAGAGGGGGAGGTTCGCTTTGCAGTGGTGGTCATTAACTAACTGGGGGAGTAGGGACCCAACTCCTCCCGAGGGATGTCTTTTTCCCACAATCTTTGGCCCTTGGTACCTTTTGGGGAGGGGAGGCAGGGCCTTAGTAAATGAGTACAGAATGTAAGATCAAGGGAGACTGACAGCTGCAGGTGGTAGGTCTTCAGTGGCAACGCCTCAGTCCACCAGCTCCAGTCTGTGATAATGAATCTGCAAAGGCTGCATCTTAATAGCATCAATCTGTTGATGTATAAAAGACATGATTTTATTTATAATAACAGGTCCGATTGTGAGTAGGAGGATTAAAATAAGTAGAGGTCCTATTACTGATGGCAACCAGGAGAGGAAGGGGGAATTGGTCCAAAATTGAGAGGAGGAGGGACCATATCAAGAATGCAACTCTCGACTTAAGTTTTTGCAAATTTTTAATGTTTTCCTCAATGATTCCGGATTCATTGACATAAAAACAACACTCCTTGTAGAGCCATACATGTTCCTCTTCTTTCTGCTGAAAGGAGGTCAAGAGCTCATTGATTCTGTAGGGTGACCTTGGCTAGGGAGGTGATCTGTTTCTGGAGGGATTCAAGGCTGTTAGTGGTGGAGCCAATCATCTGTTGTAGTTTTTCAGAAAATTCGCTGGCAGAATACAGGGAGTGCCCCAATGCCCCGCCTGCCACCCCTGCAGAAATAATTGATGTGGTCAGGCTTACACCTACCACTAGTGGAAGGAAGGCTACTTTCTTATGAGTGTTGTGGAAGAGCCAGGCAAATTCATCGGGGCTATACATGGTGAGTTGGGGGACCACAGCTACCAGGATACAGGGTCCCGGGGTGGTGCTATTAATGTGAGTAAACAGGGTTTCTTTGCACCAGAAATAAATCAGTGGGAGGATATAATTTCTGTACTTACAGAGGTGTTTTGTGTGCAAGTTAAGTCAATAGGTAGTGATTCATTAGTAAGGAAGCAGCGCAACGTGAAAATGTTATTTACATGGTGAGAGAGTAGTGGGACTGGGGAGGCAGGAGTGGTCTTATAGTGAGATTGATTAAAGGAAAGGCTGTGGGTACAGGAGGCATTTAGGGGAGTTGCAACAAGGATTGGATGCGAAAGGGAGGCACAAAGCAAGCAAGAAGAGGCATTTACCTGGGAGGCATCACTGAACTACGTGAATAAATAGTATTCTTGTAGGTGTTGTATTGGAGATTATTTTACCTTATAGACTATCAATTAGAAAATAAGCCTTACGAGCTGAGGGGATGGCTCACAGTTAAAGGTGCTTTCTCACAAAGCCTGCTGGCCTGGGTTTGATTCTCCAGCACCCACTTAAAGCCAAACAGAAAAACAGACCTATCTGTGAGCTCAATTGATAGGTAAGGGGTTCTGAGACTCTAACATCACCTATTTTTGATGTCTCTTTTTTAAAAAAATATATTTTTTATTTGCAAGGAGACAGGATGTGCCAGTGCCTCTTGCCTCTATAGACAAACTCCAAACACTTGTGCAACTTTGTGCCTCTGGCTTTACATGGGCAATGGGATTTGAACTTGGGCTGGCAGGCTTTGTGCATATGTGATGTGTACCACTTGTGTGCCAGTCACTGGAGCTAGACAGGGCACAGCTCTTAGAAGCACTGGTTACGTTTTATTTCTGTGCTCTGGGACAGCCTTGCACATGGAGTGAATGTGAATGCTGTCCTTAAAGTAAGAGAGGTAGTTGACTGTGCATCATGTTACTTTTCCCTCATCATATGTGAGATTAAATTGTGAGCAAAGTGCATATATATGGGATACAGTAGAAAAACTAAATAAGGGTACTTAAAATGGGCAAGAATAGTGACAAAGTAGAAAGGGGATGCAGGAGATGGTTCAGTGGTTAATAATGTGTATTTGCCTCCTAGCCTGGTACAGTTTCCCAGCACCCACATAAGGCTAAACACAAAAGTGGCATGTGTATGGAGTTTGTTTGCAATTGCAAAAGACCTTGGTGCACCCATATACATATGTGCAAAAAATAATTTTTTTCCTTTTTTTTTGTTTTTTTTTAAATTTATTTATTTGAGAGCGACAGACACAGAGAGAAAGACAGATAGAGGGAGAGAGAGAGAATGGGCGCGCCAGGGCTTCCAGCCTCTGCAAACGAACTCCAGACGCGTGCGCCCCCTTGTGCATCTGGCTAACGTGGAACCTGGGAAACTGAGCCTCGAACCGGGGTCCTTAGGCTTCACAGGCAAGCGCTTAACCGCTAAGCCATCTCTCCAGCCCTCCTTTTTTGTTTTTTGAGGTAGGGGGTCTCACTGTGATCTGGAATTCACTATGGAGTCTCAGGCTGGCCTCGAACTCGTGGCAATCCTCCTACCTCTGCCTCCGAGTGCTGGATTTAAGGCATGTGCCACCACGCCTGGCAAAGAAATAATTTTTTAAAAGATTATCTTTAAGGGGAAATGAATTGTTAAGTTTTAGACACAAGAAATTACTCATTCAAATAAATCTCATATAACTTTAGTAATGTCCAGAAACTTCTTGAGAATTATGTGGTTTGTAAAATAAAAAAGGTAATCTTAGGAATGAAATAACCAAATTTAAAAAAGTATTTTTGGCAACCGCCATACAGATTTACAATGTACCCTAACCATAATCCCCTCCCACTTCTCTCCTTTGTCTCCCCTGCATTTCCTCTCCACTGAACCCTCTTCTATGGTGTCTTTTAGTCCCCGTTGCAGTCAGGTTCACATTGCTAGTAGAAATCACCTGCCCAAGAGCAGTTTGTGGGGAAAAGAGGTTTGTTTTGGCTTACACGCTCTAGGGAAGCCCCACGATGGCAGGTGAAAACAATGGCATGAGCAGAGAAAGGGTGGACATCACCCCCTGGCCAACATAAGGTGGACAAAAGCAATAGGACAGTGTCAAACACTGGTATGAGGAAACTGGCTATAACACCCATAAGCCTGTCCCCAACAATACACCACCTCCAGGAGGCTTTAATGTTTTGTTTTGTTTTTAAGTTTTTCAAAGTAGGGTTTCACTCTAGCCCAGGCTGACCTGGAACTCACTATGTAGTCTCAGGGTGGCCTTGAACTCATGGAGATCCTCCTACCTCTGCCTCCCGAGTGCTGGGATTAAAGGCGTGCCCCACCACACCCAGCTAATTTTTAATTGCCATTAGCTGGGAAACCTAACATCCAGAACACCTAAGTTTATGGGGGACACCTGAATCAAACCACCATAGTCCCTCTTCTAATTTTTTTGTTAATTAATTTATTTATTTGAGAGCGACAGACACAGAGAGAAAGACAGATAGAGGGAGAGAGAGAGAATGGGCGCGCCAGGGCTTCCAGCCTCTGCAAACGAACTCCAGACGCGTGCGCCCCCTTGTGCATCTGGCTAACGTGGGACCTGGGGAACAGCCTCGAACGGGGGTCCTTAGGCTTCACAGGCAAGCGCTAAACCGCTAAGCCATCTCTCCAGCCCAATATTTTTTTATTTATTTTTGAGAGAGAGAGAGAGGCAGACTGAAAGAGAGAATGGGCATGCTAGAGCCTCCAGCCACTGCAAATGAACTCCAGACGCATGACCACCTTGTGTATCTGTATTACATGGTTCTGGAGAATCAAACCTGGGTCCTTTGGCTTTGCAGGCAAGTGCCTTAACCAGTAACCCATTTCTCCAGACCCCCTCTTGTATTTTGATGTCACTTTTTTTTGGTCCTCCATCCATGACATGTTGATGAGCCTAATATGCAGGTCTTTTGTAGGTAACGGCTGCCTCTGTGAGCTCATGGATGCAACAGCCACTCTTTTGTGGCTGTCACCTCTTTTAGAGTGGTCCCTGAACCTTGGAGGGTGTAATAAGAGATGTCTCCACTGTCATATCTCAACACACTGGCAAGTTTTGAGCCTTCCCTAGTTGTCACCACCAATTAAAGCTTCTCTAACCAAAAGTAAGAGAATCACTAATATATGGCCATAAGCATAAATAT
Organism: Jaculus jaculus; assembly: GCF_020740685.1. Lineage (NCBI taxonomy): Eukaryota > Metazoa > Chordata > Mammalia > Rodentia > Dipodidae > Jaculus > Jaculus jaculus. Next base: position 104,499,704 of record NC_059103.1, read on the forward strand.
TTATAGGACCATTTGGTGGGTAATTGTCCATTTAGCCCAACAGTAATACTTAAGAACTTCCCATCTGTTTTTAACTAGGATTTTAGTACCAGGCATGAATTCCCTCTCATGGAGCAGGCCATGAATCCAATCCTTTGATATGGTTACTCCCATACCAAAGATGCCACTCTTGCACCTTGTGGGTGCATCTTGTCTGCCTGGCCACTTGTTTAGCTGGCAGGATCTGCTGCTGTTTAAGACTGTTGATGACTTTTCTCCCAAAGTCCACAGCAGGCTACATAGCACTTTCCAGCACTATGATCACTACCCACTAGAGACTTACATCTTGTTTATTACTTGATTTCTCAGTGTCCTGTAACCAAATTATGTGTCTTCAGCAATAGTCTTACCATCTACATTTAGTACGGTCAACCAAGTGCCTTGGTAATAGCCTGTATTGTTTTGGGGGCCTCAAAGACTTCCCTGACCAACAACTCGCTGGGAGGTATCCCAACCTGTGACACTGTAATTTTTCTATAATAATCTATGGCTTCTGGATATAGCATTATCCACCCTGACAGTACTCATAATCAAACTCTGAGATTTTTTTGTTGTTGTTTTGTTTTTACAAAGTAAGGTCTCACTCTAGCTCAGGCTGACCTGGAATTCAGTATGTAGTCTCAGGGTGGCCTCCAACTCATGGTGATCCTCCTACCTTTGCCTCCTGAGTGCTGGGATTAAAGGCGTGCACCACCACGCCTGGCCTTATTTTTATTAGGTAAGAACATATTTTGTGTGTAAACATTACATGTTGGTACCATCCTTTCCCTCCTCCCTGCCCCTTTTCTGAAGAGGTCTTCCTCATTGGGAAGCAGGTCAACTCCATGGGTATTGTGGGTCATGTATTATGGGAGCAGCAGTCAGTTATGAGAGAGGCAAGGTCTCTGTGAAAAATGTACAAACTTGTGGCTCTAACAGTCTTCTGCCCCCTCTTCCAGAAAATTCCCTGAGCCATGTCGGGTGCATTTATTTTTCAGTGAGAGAGAATGGATGCACCAGAGCCTTTCAGCCACTGTGAATGAACTCCAGATGCGAGCGCCCCCTTGTGGCACATTGTGACATTGCTTTCTTGTATCACCTCTTCTGGCTGCTATGTGAGACCTGGAGATTTGATCATACGATTTTAGGCTTTACAGGCAACCGTTCTCTCTCTAGCCCTGTTGTCTTTTAAACATTTTATTCATTTTATTTATTTATTTATTTATTTATTTATTTATTTATTTATTTATTTATTTATTTATTTATGTGTTTATTTATTTATTTACAAGGAAAGAGAGAGAATGGGTGTGCTAGGGCCTCTACCCACAGCAAATAGGATTCAGATACATGTGCCACTTTGTGCATCTGGCTTTACATGAGTACTGGCAAATCAAACACCAGTCATTAGGCTATGAAGGTGAGCACCTTAACTGCTGAGCCATCTCTCCAACTCTGTTGTTTCTTTGAGGTAGAGTCTCAGTCTAGCCCGGACTGATTTGGAACTCACTCCATAATCCTAGGCTGGCCTCAAATTCACAATGACCCTCCTATCCCTGCCTCCCGAGTGCTGGGATTAAAGGCACATGCCACCACACGGTTTTTGGTTTTTTTGGGTTTTTTTTTTTTTTTGCTTTTTTTAATTTTTATTTTTATTTTATTTTTTTTATTTTTATTAGCATTTTCCATGGTTATAAAAAAATATCCCGTGTTAATTCCCTTCCACTGTTGGTTTTTTTTTGTTTGTTTGTTTGTTTTTTAAGATTTATTTTTATTTATTTGGCACAGAGAGAGGGAGAGGGAGAGAAAGTGGTAGGGAGAGAGAATGGGCACACCAGGGCCTCTAGCCACTGCAAACGAACTCCAGACACATGTCCACCATGTGCATCTGGTTTACGTAGGACCTGGAGAATTGAACCTGGGTCCTTAGGCTTCTCAGGCATGCACCTTAACCACTAAGCCATCTCTCCAGCCCAGTTTTTTTTTAATTAATGTATTTTTAAATTGTATTTTAAATTTTTTAATTTAATTTTTAAATTTTTAAATGCACTTTTTAATTTTTTAATAAAGAAGTAGGATTCCATATGGCTTATTGATAATATCTTTTTGGAGTAGCTCTCCTCCTCCTGTCCTCCATCACTGTCGCCTGACTGCAGTTAGACCATCACCAGTATTCCACCCCTCTACCTCCATATCTACTGCCCCCTCCCCTTAATCCCTCCTGCATGGCATTTTTCTAGCCTTCTGGCCTCTACTCTTTTTCCAATTTACCATACTGTTGGGGAATAGGGACTCTTAGGCAAGGGAGAAGGGCAAGGAGCTGGGAGAATTGTTGATGGGTTGCAGCACTGCCAGCCTAGAAGCACAGTGTGTGGTGGTGAATTAGTAGGGGAAGGGGAGCTGGGTGCGAGCCTGGAAGTGGAGGGAGAGGGAGAATGAGAAAGTTACATAGATAAACAGGAAAGCAAGCTGAATGTGGTGGTGCACGCCTTTAATCCCAGCCGTTGGGAGGCAGAGGTAGGAGAACCATTGTGAATTCAGGATCAGCCTGGGACTACAAAGTGAATAGCAGATCAGCCTAGACTAGAGTGAGACCCTACTTCAAAAAAAAATAAAAAGCAGATATGAGGCTGGGCATGGTGGCGCACGCCTTTAATCCCAGGATTTGTGAGGCAGAGGTAGGATGATCACTGAGAGTTCGAGGCCACGCTGAGATTACATAGTGAATTCCAGGTCAGCCTGAACTACAGTGGGGAGACCTTACCTCAAAAAACCAAAAAAAAAAAAAACAGCAAATATGAGGCTGAGACATAGATACACTATAGAGAAATAGGCACCCTATCTTAGGAAAGAAAGCCAGAGAAAGAGGATCCCATCTGGCCTTTTTATACCCATGCCCATAGAGTGTGGAGATTTGGCCAGCAGAGGAGAGAGGCTTATGGTGATGTGAGCTAGTGCTTAGGGAAGGGGCCAAGTTGGTTAGATGCCCTGTTGAGTTTTGGCTAGGTAGAAAGGGACACAAGGAGATAGGTACGGCGTTCTGAGACTCTAACACCACCTTCTATTTTGATGTCTCTCTTAAAAATATATATATTATTTATTTGCAAGGAGACTGGATGTGCCAGTGCCTCTTGCCTCTATAGACAAACTCCAGACACATGTGCAACTTTGTGCCTCTGGTTTTACATAGGCACGGGATATTTGAACTTGGGCTGGCAGGCTTTGTAAACAATCACCTTCAACTGCTGAGCCATCCTCATCCCCCTTTCTTTTTTTTTATGTAAGGGTGTGGCCCATTTAGTTTAACTAAGGTTGTCTGCATGGGCAATGGTGATGGATTACTTCTCAGATTACATGGGGCCTCCAGTTGTTGTATCACTGCAAAAATGTCTCCTGTTTCTTCAGCCATGACTATTTAACTTCTCAGGGAGGAATGGGGACTTTGTGCCCTCCTCAATCATCCATGTATTGTGTGTCTCTTGTGCAGGTTACAATAGTCACTGTGAGTCATGAATGTAGTGGCCATGTCATGCCTGGAGTGTTCCACAGAACTCCTCCCTCTAGCTCTTTGTTTTGTTTTGTTTTTGAGGTAGTGTCTCACTCTAGCTCAGGCTGACCTGGAACTCACTTTGTAGTCTTATGTTGACCTCAAACTTACAGTGATTCTCCTATCTCTGCCTCCTGAGTGGAGAGACTAAATGCGTGTGCCACCACATCCAGCCTCTGGCTCCTATATTGTTTCTGTTCTCTCTCCACTTTGTTCCCTGAGCCTTGAACGGGGTGATTTAGATGTCTCATTTAGCAGTGAGGACATCAGCCCCACTTGTTCTCAGCACCTTAATGAGTTTTGAGTCTCCTCAGCAGTCACCACCTTGTGCAAAGTAAAGTTTCTCAAGCTAGAGGTGAGAATAGCACTGAACTATGGGTATAGACATACATATTAATTTGATAGGTCCACAACAGCAATTTAACCAAACAATAGCTTCCCTTTTAGGACCTATAATCTCCCATGCCATGCACACTTTTATTTGCAGGTAATATAAATTGTATAAATAAGTGTGGTAGTATGTAGTAATTTGAATGTATGTCCCTCCCCACCCATAGACTCAGGTGGGGCTTTTATTGTTTGTTTTGTTTTGATTTTTTTTTTATTTTTTTTTTATTATTTATTTATTTATTTGAGAGCGACAGACACAGAGAGAAAGACAGATAGAGGGAGAGAGAGAATGGCGCGCCAGGGCTTCCAGCCTCTGCAAACGAACTCCAGATGCGTGCGCCCCCTTGTGCATCTGGCTAACGTGGGACCTGGGGAACCGAGCCTCGAACCGGGGTCCTTAGGCTTCACAGGCAAGCGCTTAACCACTAAGCCATCTCTCCAGCCCTTGTTTTGATTTTTGAGGTAGCATTTCACTGTGGTCCAGGCTGACCTGGAATTCGCTGTGTAGTTTCAGGGTGGCCTTGAACTCATTATGATCCTCCTACCTCTGCCTCCCAAATGCTGGGATTAAAGGTGTACTCCACCAAGCCTGGCTTCAGGTATTTTCTTAAAACTTGGATTTCTAGCTGCCTGGCTGGAAGTGGTGTGTCTGGGGGCAGATTTGATTACTAGCCCAAAGGTGGTATGCAAAAGAGTCTTGAGTTCTGGTTTATTGCTGACTGGGCTTGCTTGTGGTGCTATTTGGGGGTGTCTCTGTGTACATCTGTGAAAGGGTGCCAACTTCTTCCACTATTACGGAACTGCCTCTGGATCTATAAGCTGAAATAAACCCCTTCCTCCCATAAACTGTGTGTGGATTGGAAGTTCATTCCAGTAACGTGGAGCTGACTACAACACAGTGCATACCTCTTAATCTCATTTGTTTTTGGAACTAAGGAAGACAGAAGGTTTGAGGCCAGCCTGGTCAACTTAGTGACTGTCTCAAAATTAATTCATTCATTAATTAATAATAAATAGGTGAAGATGATCTCACTGGTAGAAAACTTAGCATTTTTGAGGTCAGCTTGTGATCTAGTGAGACCCTTCCCCAAAGAACACAGAAGAGGAAACAAAGGCACTATAAAGCAGGAAGCAAGAAGTGACAAGCCCTAAATATAGCTTATTTAAGAATGGCTAATCAGACCATCCATCAGTATTAATATATAACTTACCCTGACATGGAAGGTGCAATTAGCACTTCTGTGACAAGCCTATATACCGGGCTTATTTGGTAGGTAGTGACTTGGTGAAATCCCAGTTACCTTTTGGGATTGTTCTAGTCTCAGTTGTGCTGCACTCCTGCTTGGGTCCCTCTTTCCTGCACTGCGGGCTCAGGTAGGCTGGCTGGGTCAGTGGGTTGCTGCTCTGATCACCCGTGCCAGATGCTGTGTAGGTGAGCTCCCTTCCCCCAGTTTCTGGTGCTTGTGCTGGGGTGGGGGAGGGGAGGCAATGAATGGTGGCTGAAGTTCTCCTGCTTGTCCTCACAATCTTCTTCCTCACAAGCCACTCCACTGGTCCCTGCCATCTTGCCTTCACGTTTCTTGAGTTTGTGAAGAAGCTGGTGTGAGTGGAACGTTCCCTACCCTGGCTTTTCCTCTGGCTCAGGCTGAGCCTGACAGCTGCAGCCAGGCCGACCTGGTGTTGCTGCTGCTGGAGCTGCTTCCTCCTGCTTCTGTGGTCTCTCTTACTTCTCTGCTGTGGTTGATAATTTGTTACACACCTTCCCTTTTTAGTAGAAGAGTGTAGTTTGCTGCTTTTTTATTTTTATCTTTATTTTTTTAGTCTCGTACCCAGTGAATGCAGTCAAGTTGGTACCGTTGTTAGCCTCCTTCCTGTCCTCCCCCCTCCCCCAGCCCCTCCTTTTTGGGGTATATGGGTCATGCAGTGTGGGGTTAGCCTTCAGCTATGGGTAGGAGGAAATGTCTCTGTGTATCATGACCCAACGTGTGGCTTTCCACCCCCTCTTCCGCAAATTTCCCTGAGCCATGTTGGGTTCATTTTAGGTCTGTTTCACTGATGAGGTCTTGGGAGCTTCTGTTTCTCTGGATATCTGATTTGGTAGGAGTTTATTGAGAGCAACTGAAATATTCACCTTAGTTAAGATGGTCTTATGTTTGTCTTTATGAACAGTAACATTTATACCTGGCCAACTTGGAATAATTCCTTTCTTAAATAAGACACATTTTTATTTATTTATGAGAGAGAGAGAGAGAGAGAGAGAGAGAGAGAGAGAATGGTGTGCCAGAGCCTCCAGCTGCTGCAAACAAGCTCCAGATGCATATGCCACCTGGTGCATCTGGCTTATGTTGGTCCTGGGGAATTGAACCTGGGTCCTTTGGCTTTGCAGGTAAGTGCCTTAACCACTAAGCCATTTCTCCAGCCCAGCTTGGTATAATTCCAAGTGCTGCTTTCATACTACATTTGTCCAATGGAAAAAAGTACAGAACTGCTTTAGGTACTAAGATGGAATTATTTCCAAGGCATAAAGTTCATTGAGTAAAGCATGGTTTAAAAGTAATGTTCTGGGGCTGGAGAGATGGCTTAGCAGTTAAGCGCTTGCCTGTGAAGCCTAAGGACCCCGGTTCGAGGCTCGGTTCCCCAGGTCCCACGTTAGCCAGATGCACAAGGGGGCGCACGCGTCTGGAGTTCGTTTGCAGAGGCTGAAAGCCCTGGCGCGCCCATTCTCTCTCTCTCCCTCTGTCTTTCTCTCTGTGTCTGCCGCTCTCAAATAAATAAATAAAACATTAAAAAAAAAAAAAAAGTAATGTTCTGTGTTATATGTGATAGTTTAAATTTTGACCCCATATAGACTCAGGATGTTTTAGTAAAGCTTATAATTTGGATCTCCATCCACCTGGTTGGAGGAGGTGTCACTGTGGGCAGATCTTGGAGTCCAGTCCTAAAGTGTTACTGGGGATGAATCTGAATCCCAGCCTGCCAGAGATCCTTGTAGGTTTTTGTTGTTGGTGGTGCTGGTGGTGGATTTTCACTCTTTGCATGGGTCTGTGAAGGGTAGTCAACTTCTTCCGCCATATGGAACTTCCCTGGATCTGTAAGCCTGAAATAAATCCCATTCCTCCATAAACTGTATCTGGTTTGAGGTTCATCCCAGCCACGTGGAGCTGACTATGACAGAAATTTTTACCAGGAGTGGGTGTTTCTGTATGATGAATCTAACCATATGGATTTTGTTCTTTGGGAACTTTTTGTTTTGTTTTGAGGCAAGCCCAATAGACTGGCCTTTTTTTTTTTTTTTTTTTTATGAGAGAGAGGGAGAGAGAATGGACATGCCAGGACCTCCAGCCACTGCAATCGAATTCCAGATGGGTGCGCCCCCTTGTGTGCATATGCAACACTGCATTCTTGCATCGCTGTGCATCTTGCTTATGTGGGACCTGACAAGTCAAACATGAGTCCTTAGGCTTCACAAGCAAGTGCCTTTACTGCTAAGCCATCTCTCCAGCCCTCTTTTGGGCCTTTTTTTTTTTTTTTTTTCCAGGGGAATGGACATGGACTTGGTACTTGCAACTGAAGACATGAAGACACCTTCCGGAGCAGTAAGCCAAGTTTTATCAACTATTCTGGTGATAGTTTGGAAATGCTAGGTGCAGAGAGAATTAATTATATTTGGAGGTTTTGCTTATGAACTTTCTAAGGGGAAGGAAAGATTGCAAAAAAGTTTGTTGGAACTGGGCTATTGGCATAAGGGCTGGCTGCATTATTCTGCACATGCCCAGAGAGTTTGGTCAAGGTTAGTTTGTAATGGTCTGGTGTGCTTGGCTAAATACATGGAATTGAAAGATACAAGATTTAAAATTGGAGAAATTCAAGCAAGTTTAAAATTTCCTGGCACAGAGTGATTTTAGGTTACTGAAGCTGCTATTGACAAATACATTAGGAATTTTAAGGAATATGGCTCACCTCCTTTACATTTAAACAATGGAAAAGATGTCTGAGCAAAGACTGAATGGTAGAAATACAAACTCTTAAAAAGAGATGACTGATAGAAAGATATTTTCTCTTCAAGGTCATGATTTATTTTATCCCTGAATTAAGAATATGGCTGTGTCCTGCACACCTGGTATTGGTTTAAGAAGCATGAAAAATAGATGAAGTGTCTCATGAAGTGTACACATTTCCAGGAGTTACTGCTGAGACACAGCCTATGAGGCAGGATGCAATGACCCTGATAAAGAGACCAGTACATCAATTGGAAGATGGACTATGATTTGCCTGGAGACTAGGAGATGTTTTGGATATACCAAGACTGCAAAAGAGCTATCATGGAGCACTGTTAACTCAGGATGGATATTTTCTCTGGCTACTCAGACTAGCTAAAGGTATGCAGTTGGAAAATCCAGAGATGGTCAGTTACTGGTTATGTATCAGACTTGAACTACAGATGTTTGATGTTTGCCTAATGGTTGTTGAGCTTGCATTGGTCCAGTCTCTCTTGTTATACCTTATAGCAATGGAAATGTTTACTCTGTGCCATTATATGTAGAAAGTATCTAACATGCTTTAATTTTACAGGACTCAGAGTTAAGAGACAGTTTTAAATTTCAGATGAGATTTGGGACTTTGGAACTATCTTAAGTTGGTAAAGACTGTGGGAACCTTAGAAGTTGGACTGAATACAGTTTACAACATGAGATGGTTGTCTATTGGGAGCCAGGGATGGAAAGTAGTACTTTGGATTTATGTCTCCCCATAGACTTAGGGTGTTTTATTAAAGCTTGTAATTTGGGAGCTGGGGGGATGTCTTAGTGGTTAAGTCTCTTGTCTACAAAGCCAAAGGACCCAGGTTTAACTCCCAGGACCCACATAAGCCAGATGTACAAGGTGGCACATACGTCTGGAGTTTGTTTACAGCAGCTGGAATCCTGGCACAACCTCTCTCTCTCTCTCTCTCTCTCTCTCTCTCTCTCTCTCTCTCTCTCTCTCTCTCTCCCTTCTTCAAATAAATAAATAAAAATAAAATACTTTTTAAAAAGCTTGTAAACTGGATCTGCAGCCATCTGGCTGGAGGAGGTTTCACTCTGGGTGGATCTTGGAGTCTAGCCCTAACGTGTTACTGGGGTGGATCTGAATTCCAGCCTAAGGTATGCAGAGTAGCTCTCTCAGGGATCACTGTTGGTTGTTGTGCATGGTTTTGGTAGTGCTGCTGGTGATTTTTCTCTCTGAGCATGGATCTAGGAAAGGGAGCCAGCTTCTTCTGTCATTAAGGGACTTCCCCTGGATCTGTGAGCCTAAGTAAATACCTTCCTCCATAAAGTGTGTCTACTTTGGAGGTTCATCCCAGCAGCATAGAGCTTCCTACAACATTTTATAAGAAGAAAAACTGTATGCATATATTCATATTTGCCTGTATGTGGTAGACTGTCTCTGAAGATGTACATGGAAGAACCTGGTAGTACTAGTAGCTTCCCAGAAGTGAACCTCTTCACTGTAAATTTTATTGTATTTTTGAGTTCTCACCTGTTCAAAGGTGATAATATTTCATCAAGCCCCAAAACTTTTACTGCTAAAATATTTGAGGAGAAAGCTGAGAAAGTTGCGTTGACCATAGTTCTCCAAAGAAGTACATAGACAGGCTTATATGCTACATGTATTCATTAGGAGTTGTATATTTTCACTTACTTATTTCAGAGAGACAGAGAGAGAGAGAGAGAGAGAGAGAGAGAGAGACCCAGGGACAGACAGAGAGAGTAAGTATGACCATTGCAAATGAACTCCAGATATATGTGCCACTATAAAGATATTTTATTTATTTATTTTAGGAGGTGGAGAGGCAGATAGAGAATAGGTATGCCTCTGGCCACTGATAACTCCAGAAACATGTGCCACCTTGTGCATCTGACTTTTTGTGGGTCCTGAGGAATCAAACTTGGATTCTTAGGCTTTATAGGCAAGCATCTTATCTGATGACCCATCTCTCCAGTCCTTTTATTTAAAAAAAATATTTTATTTATTTATTTGCAAACAGAGATGGGGGGAGGAAGGGAGAAAGAGAGAGAGTATGGGCATGCTGGTGCCTCCAGCCACTACAAAGGAATTCCAGACACATGTGCTGCTCTGTGTATCTGGCCTTAACCACTGATCCATCTCTCCAGGCCACCAGCCCAACTTTTGTTTGTTTGTTTGTTTGTTTGTTTGAGGTAGGGTCTCGCTCTAGCCCAGGCTGACTTGGAATTCACTATGTAGTCTCAGGCTGGTCTTGAACTCAGGGCAATCCTCCACCCTCTGCCTCCCAAGTACTGAAATAAAAGGCATGTGCCACAATGCCCAACTCTAGACCATCTTTTTAAAAAGTTTTATTAGCCAGGTGTGGTGGTGCACACCTTTAATCCCAGCACTCAGGAAGCAGAGGGAGGAGGACTGCTGTGAATTCGAGACCAGCCTGAGACTACATAGTTAATTCCAGGTCAACCTGGACCAGAGTGATAGCCTACCTCAAAAAATAAAAAATAAAAAAAGTTTTATTTATTTATTTGAGGGGAGGGAGAAAAAAGAAGATAGAGAAGCATGTGTTTTATACATCTGGGTACTGGGGAGTTGAACCTGGACCATCTGGCTTTGCAAGCAAGTACTGTTATCACTAAGCTATCTATCCAGCCCCTTTTAAACTATTTTTAAAAAATATTTTTATTTGAGCCAGGCTTGGTGGTGCATGCCTTTAATCTCAGCACTTGGGAGGCAGAGGTAGGAGGATCGCCATGAGTTGGAGGCCACCCTGAGACTACATAGTGAATTCCAGGTCAGTCTGGGCTAGAGTGAAACCCTGCCTCGAAACCCCCTCCCCCCCAAAAATTTATTTTTTTTTATTTATTTGACAGAGAAAGAGGGAGGGGGGAGAGAATGGGTGTACCAGGGCCTTCAGCCATTGCAGATGAACTCCAGCTGCGTGTGCCCCCTTGTACATCTGGCTAACGTGGCCCTGGGGAATCGAACCAGTGTCCTTTGGCTTTGCAGGCAAATACCTTAACTGCTGAGCCATCTCCCTAGCCCTAAACTATTTTTATTTATTTAAGAGAGAGAGAGAAAGAAAGAGAGGCAGGCACAGAGAGAGTATGAGGAGTTGGATTTTTTTGTTGTTGTTTGTTTTTCAAGGTAGGATCTTGCTCTACCCAGGCTGACCTGGAGTTTACTCTGTAGTTTCAAGCTGGCATTGAACTCACAGTGATTCTCCTAACTCTACCTCCCAAGTGCTGGGATTAAAAGCGTGCGCCACCACACTGGGCTAGGAGGTGGGTTTTGATTGTGGGAACTAGTGAGCCCAATTGTGTACTACGCCTGGAAAAGCCCAGTTTCATGCTGCAGTTTTGAGGTAGGACTTTTTTCTCTTGTAAATCTGTTTTGCTCTTAAGAGCTTTCAATAGGTTGGTTAAGTTCTGCCTAAATTATGGCCGACAACCTCTTATTTAATAACTTCAAGGGATTTTAGGCACATTCACAAAATGTATTTAAGCCACACTTAGATTTATGTTTGTTATCATCCTTGCCAGCAATATTGACACATAACCACCTCTCATTAGCTTGCCACATGCCCACCTCTCCTGAAATTGCATATAAACTCAAAACTACAAGTACATCATACTTCTACATTGACACAATTCTCCTGTGTATATATAACCAGAATTTCCCTTGAGAAGGTGCAACTCACACCCCAAAGGAGGTTGAGACATCATGGGTGATGTTTACTTTCCCCTTTGCTACTCTGTAACTTAAAAACTGATGTGAATTTAACCACTATTGTTACATATTAAATAAGAGGTTAGGGGCTGGAGAGATTGCTTAGTAGTTAAAGCACTTCCCTGAAAAACCAAAGACCAAGGTTCAATTCCCCAGGACCGATGTAAGCTAGTACACAAGGTGGTGAATGTGTCTGGAGTTGGCAGTGGCTTGAGGCCCTGTTGTGTCCATTCTCTCTCTCTCTATCTATCTCTCAAACAAATAAATAAAAATAAAATATTTTAAAAACAAATAAGAGGTTAATAGAGTGAAGAAAAAAGATATTCAATCTAAAGTACATACACAACTATAACAAGAAATATAATCAGATTTTGTTTTGCCAACTGGATGTGTGTTTTATCTGGTATAACAACCTCTTACCGCCCACTCTATATTCCATTTGTTCTCAGCAAGCATGTCAACTGTCTGTGGCACTGCCTGGTAGAGTAACCCTAATCTTCATTCCTGAAGAATCTGAGCCACTGGCTGTCCTCACTGAAAGAGGTCTGTGGTTCTCTTGTTTTTATAATAAAAAAAAAACAAAAACATTTCATTTATTTATTTATTTATTTACTTGAGAGAGACAGACAGATAGAAAGGGAATAGGGTGCTGGAGAGATGGCTGAGCGGTTAAGCGCTTGCCTGTGAAGCCTAAGGACCCCGGTTCGAGGCTCGATTCCCCAGCACCCTCGTTAGACAGATGCCCAAGGGGGCGCATGCGTCTGGAGTTTGTTTGCAGTGGCTGGAAGCCCTGGCGCACCCATTCTCTCTCTCGCTTTCTGCCTCTTTGTCTCTCTCTCTCTCTCTCTCTGTCGCTCTCAAATAAATAAAAATAAACAAAAAAAATTTAAAAAAAAAAGACAGAGAATAGGTACACTGGGGCCAGTTGCTTCTACAAACTCTACACAGGGTCCACTTTGCACATCTACACATGGGCACTGGGGTATGAAACCCCAGGTGGTCAGGCTTTGAAGCAAGTACCTTTAACCACTGAGTCATGTCTCCAGCTCAGGTTTTTTAGTGTTCTTTTACACTAATCACAAGTACCAAAGCTATTATTGTTTTTAAACATATTTTATTTATTGATTTGAGAAAGAGGCAGACAGTGAGAATGGGCATACCATGGCCTCCAGCCATTGCAAATGTACTCCAGATACATGTACCACATTGAGCATCTAGCTAATTGAACCTTGGTTCTTTGACTTTGACAGCAAGCTCCTTAACTGATAAGCCATCTCTCTAGCCCTGTTTTTTTTTTTTTTAAGATATTTTTATTTATTTATTTGCAAGCAGAGACAGACAGAAATAGAATGGGCACACCAGGGCTTCTAGCCACTGCAAATGAACTCCTGATGTGCCACTTTGTGCATCTGGCTTTACATGGGTATTGGGGAATCAAACTGAGATCATCAGGCTTTGCCTACAAGTGCCTTAACCACTGAGTGTATCTCTAATAAAGAATAGCCCAAAGCTATTCTTTATTATAGCTCTGGACTATTCTTTATTATAGATATACTCTTCATTCCATTGTACAGTAGCAACCAAATTTTTCTTCACAAGCAGGACCAATCACCCCAACCAGAATATTTCCTGTTCTCTGTTAAGCCAGAAACAAGGAGCTGAAAGTGTTTTCAGGTTTCAATACTTCTTTATATTCATTATTTTTTAACAACTTCCATAATTATAAACAATATCCCATGGTAATGTCCTTCTTCCCCTCACTTTCCCCTTTGAAACTCCATTCTCCATCATATCCCCTCCCCCTCTCAATCAGTCTCTCTTTTATTTTGATGTCATCATCTTTTCCTCCTGTTATGATGGTCTTGTGTAGATAGTGTCAGGCACTGTGAGGTCATGGATATACAGGCCATTTTGTGTCTGGAGGAGCACATTGTAAGGAGTCCTCCCCTTCCTTTGGCTCTTACATTCTTTCTGACACCTCTCTCACAATGGACCCTGAGCCTTGGAAGGTGTGATAAAGATATTGCAGTGCTGAGCACTCCTGTCACTTCTTCCCAGTACCATGATGCCTTCTGAGTCATCCCAAGGTCACTGCCATCTGAAAAGAGAAGCTTCTCTAACCAAAAGTGAGAGTAGCATTAATATATAGGTATGAACATTAAAAGAAGTGCTTACTGGGCAGTTTGATAAGCATAGTATATACATTTAGCCAGACAGCAGCAGACGTTACTCCCCTAGGTCTCATGACTATCCCTGTTTTAGGTTTTCAGTATCAGGGATGTATTCTTTCCCATGGAGCGGGCCTCAAGTCAAATTAAAAGGCAGTTGGTTTTCACCATGACAGACATGTCACTAAAGGTTTCAATTTTTAAAAAATATTTTATTTATGTATTTACAAAAAAAAAAAGAGAGATAGAGAGAAGCAAGACAGATAGAGAGAATGGGCATACCAGGGCCTCCAGCTGCTGCAACTGAACACCAGATGCATGTGCCACTGTGTATCCAGCCTTTACGTGGGTACTGGAGAATCGAACCTGGGCTGTTAGGCTTTGCAGCAAGCGCCTTAACTGCTGAGCCATCTCTCCAGCCACAAGGTTTCAATTTTTAAAAAATATTTTTTGTTTATTTTTATTTATCTATTTGAGAGTGACAGAGAGAGAGAGAGAGGGGCAGATAGAGAGAGAGAGAGAATGGATGCACCAGGGCTTCCAGCTACTGCAAATGAACTCCAGATGCATGCTTCTCCTTGTGCATCTGGCAAACATGGGTCCTGGGAAATTGAGCCTCAAACTGGGGTCCTTAGGCTTCACAGGCAAGTGCTTAACTGCTAAGCCATCTATCCAGTCCAAGATTTCAGTTTTTAATGTCCAGTTTGACAGAATCATTACTATATCTTCTGGTGGATTCATTTCTGTATTTGAAGCAGACTTCTGAACATGTAAAACAAAACGGAGATAGTAAGTAGACATTGTGCTAGTGGATGATGAGTAATAGGGAGTGGTGCCACTCATTCCCATCACTGACGTACCAGCGCATCCTGGATGTGGATGAAGCACTGCGTACTGGATGCTGTTTAGACATGGGCATCACCCCAGCTCTGCAGCATATTACTACCTAGACTTCAAAAGTTCAGCTTTTTTTTTTTGTTCTTCAAGGTAGTGTCTTGCTCTAGCCCAGGCTTCACTATGTAGTCTCAGGCTGGCGTCGAACTCACAGCATTCCTCCTACCTTAGCATCCTGAGGACTGGGATTAAAGGTGTATATTGGTATGTTTGGCAAGAAGAGATCTTGGTAGGCCTTATGCCATTGGACCACTAGAAATTTTAGCTAGATGGAAGGTGATTGAATTGTTTGGGGGTTTATTTCCAATAACATGAGACAAAAATGTCTTCTCAAAATGCTTAAAGTAATTGCTACCTCTTGTTCACTAGGTCCAGTCAGCATGATATCATTAATAAAACGGACCAGGATGCTGTCTTTAATCAAGGGCCCAGAATTGTGGACTAAATTGTACCACATGGCTGGAGAGTTGACATATCTACACTATAGGACAGTGGCTGGCATTAACATGGCCAGCTAGAAGTAAAACAATATGGTGTTCTTCATAACAAGTATTGAGAGTGAGAATGATTTGCCAGATCAGTAACTTCAGACTATGTCAGAGAGATGTGCTCATTTGTGTAAGTAACAAAATCACACCAGGCCAGAGAATTAATGTGGAAATTCTGAGTAAACCTTCTCCAATTATACCTCAGGAGCTTGGAAAATAACCTCAGCATGGGTTCAGGACTTCACCAAGCCCACGTTTTTGTCTCCATCATCCCTTATTTTTATTTCCTGTGGAAAATCTAGGCCTTAAATATCTTTTAGACATTTCTGGGAGCTCCACATTGCTTTCCGAGATTTTAAGTTCTTCTGTCTACACTAAAGCCCAAGGGTGCCATCTCTATTCAGTTATAAATGGGATACAATTCATAGCTTAATATGCCTCTCCTGAAGACTTTAGTGAAAGAGTAATGAGTATTTTAAAAATATATTTTATTTACTAGAGAGAGAGGGGGGTGGAGAGAGAGAGAGGGGAGAGAGAGAGAAAGAGAGAGAGGGGATGAATGGGTGTGCCAGGGCTTCCAGTTATTGCAAACAAACTCCAGACACATGGAGTACCTTGGACATCTGGGTTACGTGGGTACTGGGGAATCAAACCTGAGTCCTTAGGCTTCGCAGGCAAGTGCCTTAATGGCTAGGCCATGTGTCCGTCCCTAGAGCAATGATTTTGCTGAAGGGTCCAAGTAATAGACCTGAATGTGTTCAAAACCATTCTTCTCCTCTGAGCTTTGCACAGTGACGGTATTGTAGTCAAATGAGGTTTATGCAAGGTGTGATTATTGCTAATTAAAAACTTTTCCCACTCTTCCCTTATAATGTTGTCCATACTCCTGTTACTAAACATTTGCACCCCAAGCTTGTCTACTTTATGTTGGGTCCTTCTCAAGTAGGCTCTTGTCATATTTTGCCTACTGGTCGGCTGGACTTATGCTACTCAAAATGTGTTCCACAGACTTGGGGCTTCTGTACCCTGTTAGAAAGTACAGAAATCAGGGCTGGAGAGATGGTGGCTTAGCAGTTAAGGCATTTGCCGCAAAGCCTAACAACCCAGGTTTGATTCCCTAGTACAAACATAAGCCAGGTGCACAAGGTGGCACATCAGTCTGAAGTCCATTCATAGGGGCTGGAGGCCCTGGTGCACCCATTCTCTCTCCCTCTTTCTATATGCCTCTTTCTCTTGCTCATAAATAAATAAATACTTTTTTAAAAATGAGAAAAAGAAAGTATAAAAATCAATGCTTAAAAAGTGTACAGGGCTGGAGGGATATCTTAGTGGCTATGGCGCTAACCTGTAATGCTAAAGGACCCAGGTTCAATTCCCCAGGACCCACATAAGCCAGCTGCACAAGGTTGTGCATACTTCTATAGTTCATCTGCAGTAGCTGAAGGCTCTGGCATGCCTTTTCTGTCTCTATCTGCCTCTCTCTCTTTCTGCTTCTCTGTCTCTCAAATATAAGTAAAAATAAATATTTTAAAAATATATACTTCCCCAGCACTGCAAACATAAAATTTAAAAAACCACTTTGAGTCGGGCATGGTAGCACACACCTTTAATCCCAGCACTCGAGAGGCAGAGGTAGGAGGATAGTCATGAGTGTGAGGCCAACCTGAGAATACAGAGTGAATTCCAGGTCAGCCTGGGCTAGAGTGAGACCCTACCTCAGAAAATCAAAACAAAACAACAACAACAAAAAACACTTTGAGAGCTGGAGAGATAACACAATAGTTAAAGGTACTTGCTTGTAAAGGCCTGGGTTCAATTCCCAATGCCCACATAAAACCAGACACACAAAGTGATGTATATGTCTAGAGTTCATTAGCAATGGCACAGGCCCGTACTTTCTCTCTCTCTCAAATAAGTAAAAACACTTTTTTAAAAAGTTTGAGGGCTGGCCGGGCGTGGTGGTGCACACCTTTAATCCCAGCACTCAGGAGGCAGAGGTAGGAGGATCACCGTGTGTTCGAGGCCACCCTGAGAATGCAGTCTGAATTCCAGGTCAGCCTGAGATAGAGTGAGACCCTACCTTGCAAAACAAAACAAACAAACAAACAAACAAACAAACAAACAAACAAACAAAAAGTTTGAGGGCTGGAGGGATGGCTTATCAGTTAAGATGTTTGCCTGCAAAGCCAAAGGACCCAGGTTTGACGCCCCAGGACCCATGTTAGCCAGATGCACAAAGTGGAGCATGAGTCTGGAGCTCATTTGCAGTGGCTGGATGCCCTGGCATGCCCATTCTCTCTCTCTCTCTCTCTCTCTCTCTCTCTCTCTCCCTCTTTCTCTCTGTTAAATAAAAAATAAATTTTTTAAAAAAGTTTGACATAGTAACTATGTCTATTGAATCCGAGTTTCAAAATAATATTTGTAATTTACTTCATTTTTCTAATCTAATTTTTAAATTTTTATCTTTTGGTTTTTTTTGAGGTAGGGTCTCACTTTAGCCCAGGCTGAGTCCCAGATTATGATACATTGGAAATACATATATTTGGTTTCTTTCTCTAGCCCAGGCTGACGTGGAATTCATTATGTACTCTCAGTGTGGCTTTGAACTCACAGTGATCCTCCTATCTCTGCCTCCTGAGTGCTGGATTTAAAGGCATGCACCACCACACCCAGATAGGAATATTTTAAAAATTAAACCTGAGGCTGGAGAAATGGGTCAGTGGTTAAAGGTGAGTGCTTGCAAAGTCTGATGACCCAGGTTTGATTCCCCACATTCACAAAGTGGTGCTTGTGTCTGGAGTTTGTTTACAGTGGCTAGAGTTCCTGGTGTGCCAGCTTTCTCTGTCTCTTTGTCCCTGTCTGTCTGTCTGTCTCTCTCAAATAAATTTTTTACAGAGGTCCTCTACCACAGATGGCTTAAGAAACTACATGTAGTTAGGGACCAGACAGACTGAATCCATAGTGAACACAGTGAAGGCATGTGCCAGGCACTATTGGCTAGGATTTTAGCGACAATGGAGGTTTGCTATAGCCAATCTGAAGTATGGAGAGGGAAGAAAGTAGGGTTCATGCATGCTAACTCTTTCTTTTTTTTTTTTCTACAATTATTTTGAAAGAGAAAGAGGCAGAGAGAGAAAGAAAAAGAGAGAGAGAGAGAGAATGGGTGTGCCATGGCCTCTAACCACTGCAAACAAATTAACAAATTCCAGATGTATGTACCACCTTGTGCATCTGGTTTATGTGAGTACTAGGGAATAGAACCTGGGTCCTTACCCTTCACAGGCAAGGGCCTTAACTGATAAGCCGTCTCTCCAGCCCTGCTTGCTCTTTAACAGTTCTCTTGTTCTCTGCCGGAGCCAGGCATAGCACCACTACCTGCACAGGACTGTGTATAAGGAAAGGAGGCGAGTGTGTCTGCATGCGGCGTGGCTGGGAGGAGAAGGCGCTACTCCAGTATGCCCAGTGGCCCTGCAGTAGGGGCAGCCCTTAGACACAGCACTAGCCTCCTCCCAACACTAGGTCTTTGCTGTTCCAGCCAGAATGATGCCCTGTGGATCAAGATTCTCCCAGAGGAAAGTCACAGAATAATTACTAATATTTTGGCTGTGTTTCACAGGAACTTACTGGCAGGGACACCTAACTCCCCGTTCTCCCGCATTTCCCTGCTCTGATCTGCCACTTGCACAAAAGATTCTCTCCCTCCCCCATTTCGGACTTGAAGAAATAGCCACAGCAGGCTCTTCTCTAGAAGTCGGAGCATAATGTGCTCACTGGAAGGCTTGGAGCAGGCAATGCATCTAGCCTGCTCCTAAGAAAGTAGTAGGCAAAGTGATTTTTCCATAATTCTTCCAACAGTGGTTTAATTTTTATGTGGGCATATCTCTCAGTGTTTACCTGAGTTACTTCTCTATATTGTCATATGTGGATGTACTCTCCCCCCAATATTTAACTAAGACTTCCTGGAGGAATAGACCAATCTCCTCCTCAGCTTCCACTCTTGTTTAGCTCATAGATTACTGAACTATCATTGCTGTTTAGAATATTAACAGTTGTACTTCTTTTAAGTTACAAATAATAACAATGTTTAATAAAAATTATACATAGACAATAAAACCATGTACATTTTATTTAATAAACAGAACCTAAAGAGTGTAAATAAATATGTTATATTTTACAAAAAGTAAAAAAAAAAACAAAACTCTTAGTTCCATGAAGAAACAAACCAAAACAATTAATTAAACCAAAAATATTAATTTAAGGAGGGTTCATTGGAAACATCTTACTTTGTAATAATACTAATGCATTTCAACATGAATTTTTCTTTATCTCATATGAAACAAACTAACAAGCAACATTAAAAACCCTTTGTGGGCTGGGAAAATGGCTTAGCAGTTAAGGCGTTTGCCTGGGAAGCCTAAGGACCTTGGTTTGATTCCCCAGCACCCACGTAAGCCAGATGCACAAGGAGCGCATGCGTCTGAGTTAGTTTGCAGTGGCTAGATGCCCTGGCATGCCCATTTTATTTTCTCTTTCTCTCTGCCTCTTCCTCTCTCTCTCTCAAATAAAGAAATAAAATATTTTTTTAAAAAATCCCTTGCGGTGGTAAGAATCAAACCCAGTGCCTTACAGTGCCAGGGAAGTGATCTACCATTCAGACACCTCCACAGCTACCCAACTCCCAACAATTGAAATATACAGAAAGTTATATAATTTGGTTTAGTCTTTTCCTTTAGATGTTTAAATAACAGAAGTAAGTTTTTTTTTTAAGTTAATTTAGTTGTGAGGAGAGAGGAAGTATGGGTGGACCACAACGAACTTCAGATGCATGTACCATTTTGTGTAGCTGGCTATTGAGGGCAACAGGGAATTGAATCATGGCCATCAGGATTCACAAGCAAGCACCCTTAACCCTCTCCAGCCCAGAAGGAGCTTATTTTTAACAAGTCATTCATGGTGGTAAATCTTGGCCATGGATTTGACTAGACTGAGCGATGCCCTGGAGATCAGTCAAACCCAGCTCTGAGTGTGCCTGAGAAGGCACTTCCAGAGAGGTTGATCTGAGCACTCTGACCTCATGACCGGCTCAGTCCATTTGATGGATTCAAAATTTGAGTAGGTCATTGGGGTAACTTGAAAGTTGGGCCTTTGTTGGGGAAGTAGATCACGAAGCTTATTCCTGGGGACTTTATCTTACCCTGCCCACTTCCTGTTACGACTTTGTTCAGCTTCCTATATGTGACAGTGTGAGCAGTTCCACCACATTCTCTCCATCCCAAGTGTTCTCAGGCATTTTGGGCACAGTGAC
The DNA here is from genome assembly GCF_020740685.1 of Jaculus jaculus. NCBI lineage: Eukaryota > Metazoa > Chordata > Mammalia > Rodentia > Dipodidae > Jaculus > Jaculus jaculus. Next base: position 104,520,242 of record NC_059103.1, read on the forward strand.
AGAAAAGCTAACAGCTCTTTCAATAAGAACAGTGATCTATCAGCTTTGCACTATTTTCTGGCTTTTCATCCATGTTTATGTTTCTTCAAACTTCTATCCTAAAAAGTCATGTTAATAAAGATAGTAGAGGAAATTAAAATCTGTTTATGAAGTCAGATCCAGTATTTCATTTGAATCCAACCCTCTTACTGTAATTTGCAACAGCTGTGTGACATGCATTACATACTTTGTGTAGATTTAGTGTTATTCTCACTCTTTAATCAGGTTTGGATGCTTGCAGGGTTAGCTCTATGCAGCTAATTCTGGGAAAGGGATTATTATATCATATTGCTTTTTGGTTTGCTTTTTTTGGTTTTGTTTTTTTGAGGTAGGGTCTCACTCTAGCCCAGGCTAACCTGGGATTCACTATGTAAGCTTAGGGTGGCCTCAAACTCACGGAGCTCCTCCTACCTCTGTCTCCCAAGTGCTGGGGTTAAAGGCATGAGCCTTCATGCCTGGCCACACGTTGCTTTTGAGAAGTCTCATTCCATCAATTTAAAGAATGTCATATATATCAGAGCTTATAGATGCACCATTATTATAGTTTTAATAATACTATTAGACTAAAAGTTATTGAGCTCTTTATTATCTTTCCTCATCCTGTATTTTGCCACTCTAAGGCATTTTTGCTTAAGTAATTAAAATTGTACATTCATTTACTTTTATCATCCTATCTAATTGCCCACAGGACATTTAGTTCTCACAGATTCATCCTTAGTTGGGAAAGATACACTAGGTTTCTAAGCCATTTAAAAAGAAAAAATAAATATGGGAGACATTTTCTATCTTAGTTTTGGAAACTATTTTTGATGTTTATCTATAAAAGTAAAGCAAAGTGGTCTTCCTCCAGAAGTTTATTGTGGTATCATGCTTCCTGAAGAGGCAGTATGAGTCCTCCAACATAACCTTCGGGGTTCACAGTACATCCTGGAGGTTAGCTGTGCTGACCATGGCTCAGGGCAGCCCTCCAGGCAACTCAGGTCAACAAGCTTGGAGCCATCATGTGAGAAGACCAAACCTCCCATCTGGCCTCCTGTGTTCTGAGGGGGCCACTGGAAGCACAGTTAATCAGTTTCCATCACAAGGATAAGAGCTTTGTATTCCCAAGGAGATGGCGATGACTACTTTCCATGATTCAGCAAATGTGGTACCTGGGCCCCATTCACTAACTGCTTTTGTTTTGCTTAAAGGAAATTCCTTAGTGAGCATTCCTCTGAAGCCTGCTCTGGACCAGCGTGTCAGGAGTATTCCACCTTGCAACTGAGCCAGGCACTGCTTGGCAAGAAAATTCTACTTAAAGATGAACGACCGAGAACGGATTGTGCCTTCACCTTGTTCCAGCTGTTTTCTTATTTGTGACTGCAAGAAAACACAGGTGTGTCTGTTAGTGAGTGGTTCTAAGATAATAGACTATGAGCTATTAAGGAAGTCATATTGATTAGTAAGGAAGCCATAGAGCTATAAATTAATTATCATGCCCCTCCCACCAGGTTTTAGTTTGCTTTTTTGGATTTTTCTCAAGAGACATAGTAGAGTGCTTATTAAAACTTACACAATTTGGGGGCTGGAGAGATGACTTAACAGTTAAGGGATTTGCCTGCGAAACAAATGGACCCAGGTTCAATTCCTCAAGATCCATGTAAGCCAGATGCACAAGGTGGCACATGTGTTAGGAGTTCATTTACAGCCGCTGAAGGCTTTGGCATGCCCATCCTCTCTCTTTCTGTATTACCATTCTGTCTCTCAGATAAGTAAAATAAATAAATAATTTTTAAAAACTTGTACAGTTTGGGAATTGGTCTAATGCAAATGCAATGATTCTCAATGACTCCAGTGTGAGATATAAATCTGAAATTGTTGATTTGGATAAAGTTTACAATACTTTGGTGAGTGAGCGGATAACACCAGAGAATGCATCAATTTTATTTATAAATATTTATTTGCCCAAAGTGAAGTCTGAAAGTAACCATATTTAATGTGTTTTTAGTTTGTTTACAAAATACACACAATTAGAAATCAATTTGTATCTGAGCAAAAGTTTCAAATAGTAAAGTATTTCTACACTGAGTGTCAACATTGGAGCAATCTCAAAAGGTGTAGCATATTAAATTGGATTTCAAACTGAAAAAAAAATATCAAAAACAAATGTCTCAGTATCCACAAAGTAACATTCAATAAGAAATTTTCAGATGTCCTCTCTCCCTCCTTTTCCCTTTCCCTCCTTCCCTCCTTCTCTCCCTCCCATTTTCTTCCCCCTTTCTTCCTTTCTTCCTTCCTTCCTTCCTTCCTTCCTTCCTTCCTTCCTTCCTTCCTTCCTTCCTTCCTTCCTTCCTTCCTTCCTTCCTCCCCTTTCTTTCTCTCTCTTTCTTTCTTATTTTTCTTTCTTCCTTTGTTTATAAGCGGGAGGGGAGACCCTGGGCCTCTTACGGCTAAGCTACAACTTTAGCCCTTTTGCCCTTAAGAAAGTCCTGTCAACAGATAACTTCACAAAGAAATAGTTAGGCAATATATGTTTTATTCTTGAAAACATTGAGGTTTCAAGAGGTTTGCTATAGTTTGGATATATCTAAGTGGTTCCCTCAAAGGTTTACATGTAAAGGTTTGGTCCCAAGGGTGGTGGCACTGCGAGGTAATGGGGCCTTTTAAGATGTGGGGCCTGGGGTGGAGAGGTGGCTTAGCAGTTAAGGCACTTGCCTGAAAAGCCTAAGAACCCAGGTTTTATTCCCCAGAACCCACATAAGCCAGATGCATATGGTGACACATGCAATTGGAGTCCATTTGCAGTGGTTCGAGGCCTTGGTGCATCCATTCTCTCCCTCTCTCTCACACACACACTACACCCTGTCTCAAATAAGTAAATATATAAATAAAAAATAAAAACAAATTGTGGAGTCTAGTGGGAAGCCTTTAGGTCACTGGCGTGCTGCCCTTAGAAGGGAATACTGTGGCCTAGATATGAGCTGCTCTCTGGCATCCTGTTTGGCAGCGTGACTTTCCCATTCCATACATGTTTCGGTCATTGTGTTCCACCATGAGGTCTTTGTTAGAGCTGAGCTAATGGTGCCATGAACCAAATTAACCTCTTTTTAAAAAACTTATTTTATTTACTTATTAAGAAAGACAGGGAGAAAGAGGCAGATATAGAGAGAGACTGGCACACCAGAGCCTCAAGCCACTGCAAACAAATTCCAGATGCATGTGCTACTTTGTGCACCTGGCTTACGTGGGTACTGGGGAATCGAACCTAGGCCCTTAGGCTCCGCAGGCAATTGCCATAACTGCTAAGCAATCTCTCCAGTCCCCTCTTCTTCTTCATAAGCAGCTTTTCTCAGATATTTCATTTTAGCAACAAAATGTAGACTAAAAAATTACACATAGGAAATGTTAGTAAACTTTAAGGGCGGGTCCTTGGCTGACAACTCTCTTTTTTTGGTGTTTCAAGGCAGGGTGGTTTTGTTCTAGTCAAGGATGACCTGAAATTCACTACCCCCTGTGTAGTCTCAGGCTGCCTTGAACTCACAGCGATCCTCCTGCCTCTGCCTCCTGAGTGCTGGAATTAAAGGAGTGCACCACCACTCTTTAATTTGCAAACACATGAAAAAAGGCGTAGGGACTGGTAAGTTTTTACAAACTCCTGTCTCTCCCCCGCCCCCAAAGTTTTACAGCAAGCAAATAAAATATCCTTTGATCTATACAAAGTACAGCTAAGTTCCTGTCTCAAACTTCCTTCTTTAGTAATCTAAAAGGTTTTTCAAATAGAAATATATGTCAGCTTCCCTCTGTGAGACCTTCTGCTCCCAAATGTTTTCTTTTAGGCACAGCAGGACTAACCAGCACATCTTATAAGAAGACTGATGGAAGCAGTGGGCTCGGGCTAAGGGCCAAACCCAGCTCCACCTTCCTTTGTACAATCCCGCCTCCTTTCAAAGCCCCAACCTAATGCACAAAGCTTCAAATAGACTTCCCTTTGATTCTTGGGGACTCTCTGACACAATAGAAATGTGTTTAGAATCAACAACGGATCATTTCTGGGGCATCTGGGTGGTAACTCACCAGCTTCCAGCGCAGTATCTTGATCCATTCATCAGCTTCTACCCCTGTCTTTGCACACAGATAAAATGTTCTGAATGGAAATACTAAGCTGATAAAACAAAAGAAAGAATGTGAGACACTCCATACATACATACATACATACATACATACATACATGTTGGTTGAACATGCACTGAGAGTATTTCCAAAGGAAAAAGAATTGCTAAGCCCTCGGTATTCTAGCAGCTTGAAGCACTGGTATATGTAGAGCCAGCAAACTGTAGAAATGTCTGTCTAGGAAGCTGTAGATTCAAATTATTACAGGCAAGATTTATATGGTCTAAGGAAACCTCAAAGAAAAAAAAAAAAACAACTATGTGTTGGACATGCCAGATCCTTTTGTAGGTCATGTTTTGTTTGGAACATAGCATGTTTACTCAGCTGAGCTCTCCGGTGACTCAGAGCCCAAGCCTGGTTCAGAGGATGAGCCCGGCAGATGAGAGAGTTTGCTGAAAGAACCCACTTGTGTGGCTGCTTTAAAGGAGGGTGATTCTGCCTCCTGTGAATGTGGCAGTGTGAACACAGAACAGAGAAAGGGACAATCAAAGCCAATTAGTTATTTCATTCATTGTGACCAGGAACTCCATTAGCAAGAAAACAAGCTTGCCTTCTGAAAGGCTTGCTACATGTGTGGTCATGCTTCATGTCACTGACTCTGGCTGGGCAAAATCCTTTGAGTGATGAGTTCAGCCCTAACTTATATCCTTCTTTCTGTTCTTGCAACTGAGATGCAAACTAGTAAAATATTTTCTCTTTAGTACAATAGTCTTAAGCTGAAATTCTGAAGTATTTCTAGTATCCTAAAGCCCAGGCAGCAGATCTTGTAGACTTCAATCACTGGTGTTGAATAGATACCAGGTATGCTCCAGTGGGGAGATGGGAAATGCTTTATGTAGGGCCAGTTGCAGGGGTGAGTGGGTACTGGGGAGGAGGGAGGGACACTGGCATTATACCATGTACAGCACTGTGTGTAAACTGGCTTCAGGAACTGTCATTGTTTGATACTCCCTGTGGGAGATACAAAGAGTTGCCCATTAATATAGGCAATTTTCCCTTTCTGCTTGTGAACAGAGCTCCAGGCAATAAATTCTAATTAGTTTAAGCCAATTATGATTACAGTCATTGCGATATGTTGTGACTAATGAACTAAAGGGAAGTTTCACAGGAAATCATTGGCTTTCCTGATAAAAAGAGACAGGCATGGCTGATTCATCTTTCTTCAAGCCTGTGACAACATGAGGCCTAAAGTTGGAGCAGCCACTGGCATCTGAGAGAGCCAGCATGAGGAAGGCCAAAAGATCTGTGGAGATACTAGATCTGACCTGTCACAGCAGCTGCCTGCCTCTTGGGCCCTTGTTATGTGGGAAAACCAAGCCTCTGTTAGTTCATATGGAAACATATCCACTGTTAGTTGACATGGTCAATGTATGTCTTCCATCAGACTCAGGTATTAATTTGAGTATTAATTTCCAGGTACCTGGGTGGGGGTGTCACTGGGGTGGGTCCTGGGGTCCAGCCTGAAGGTGTCACTGGGGGCAGATCTGCTTTCTAGCCCAAAGGTATACAGAGCAGTCTGAGCTCTGTCTGGGTCCCTGCTGCTGACTGCTGTTTGCTGTCTGTCTGGGCTTGCTCTCTGAGCTGGCTGTTTGGTAGTGTCTCTCTCTGCTTGGATTTATAAATGGGAACCAGCTTCTTCCATTGTTGATGGAAAGTCCCTTTGGATCTGTAAGCTGAAATAAACCCTTCCTCCTATAAACTGTGTCTGACTTGGATGTTCATCCCAGCAACGTAGAGCTGACTACAACAGCTGATGTTATAAAATTGCTATCTCCTAAGGTAGTAATAATGAGGTTTTAGTTTCACAGACAATGTTTTTATTATCAGGATGCATATTCTTATGTCTTTTGGAGTAAAAGGACACAATGCTTGCATTTTACTTTCAGTTGGTTCAGAAAAAGAGATAATTAAGAAAAATCACGACCAAGCAACTGGGGTATGTTGCTGATGCACCTTGCTGGGTCAGGGTGTGAGCTCATGCCCTTCAGCTTGTGTATGCTAGTGAAGACTTTGAAATAGAAATTGTTAGGTGACCACTCCTTCCTTTCTCTAGGCACTTTACCAATAGTCCTATGCCATTAGCCATGCATTGTCATAACAATGTAAGTCACTCATCAACTGAAGTCAACAAAGTTATAATTTAAACTGGGAGGAAAACAAAATCAAGTCATCTAAGATGTGAATGACAGCATGTGTCATAGTTGTGTGATACACAATTTAAACCTGGCTGACCTGCCTCTTTAAGGCATTTCAAATGAGGTATTATGTCACACACAGTTCAAAGCACTCCTAAGATGTACACCTATGTGACGTGTCGGATAAGTCTACAGCCTTCAGATCCAAGCATTTGTACACTAAAATATACAGTTTTTTTAAGACTTCTTTTTGTTCTTTTCAAGGTAGGTTCTCACTCTAGCCCAGGTTGACCTGGAATTCACTACATAATCTCAAGGTGCCCTTGAACTCAGACGATCCTCCTACCTCTGCCTCCTGAGTGCTGGGATCAAAGGCATGTGCCACCATACCTGGCTTTTTTTCTTTCTTCTCCTTCTTCTCCTCCTCCTCCTTCTTCTTCTTTTTTATAAGGCAGGGTCTCACTCTAGCTCAGGTGACCACCTGGAATTCACTCTGTAGTCCCAGGCTGGCCTAGAACTCATGGCAATCCTCCTACCTCTGACTCCCATACTGGGATTAAAGGCATGCACCACACCCAGTTTATAAAATTTTAAAAAACATTTTCTTTATGAAAATAACTTACCAAAAACAGTTTACCCTTTCCTGTGAGTAATCAAATTGTACAGCTGAGCATTCTGTTAGGTCTAGGATCCGAATTGGCTCTGATGACTAGAAAGAAAAAGCAGCCTGTGTCATGAAAATAAACACATGTATCTGTTCCTTACTCCCTAAAAATGGTTCTACTCTGTGTGCTGTCAGGTTTCTTTCCATTAAGAGGACTGATAACTCAGAAGCCTTACAAGGGTGTCACATGCTGCTAGTTTGGAATTAGCTTTTGACAAACTGAGAATTAAGAAGACATTGCCTTCATTAATTTTACGTTGGATAGAGATGGATTTTAATGCATAAAAGGGAGTTTTATTTTTCTTTCATCATTTTTCAATTTCATTTTATTCATTTATTTATTCTTTTTATTTTTTATTTATTTATTTATTTTGAGGTAGAGTCTCACTCTAATCCAGGCTTACCTGGAATTCTCTATGTAGTCTCAGGACAGCCTTGAACTCATGGCAGTCTTCCTAACTCTGTCTCCCACGTGCTGGGATTAAAGGTATGCACCACTATGCCTGGCTCATTTTTCAAATTTTTAATTTATTTATATTTTCAAGGAGATAGACAGTGAGAGATCAGAGGATAGAGAGAGGGGAGAAGAGAGAGAGAGAGAGAGAGAGAGAGAGAGAGATTGCTCCAGGGCCTCTTGGAGCTGCAAATGAACCCGAGATGCATGCGCCACTTGTGCTTCTGTCCTTCCATGGGTATTGGGGAATGAGACCTGGGCCAGCAGGTTTTGCAATAAGTGCCTTTAACCACTAAACCATCTCTGCAGCCTGATTTTGGGGGGTGGGGTGATTATTTGAAGCAGGGTCTCACTGTAGCCCAGGCTGACCTGGAAATCACTCTGTATCTCTAGGCTGGCCTTAAATATATGGCGAGCCTTTCAGCTCAGCCTCCCATGTGCTGGGATTAAAGGCATATGCCACCAAGCCCAGCACACTCATCATTTTAAAACTTCCACTCCCTCAAAAATTTTGTGTAAGTAAAGAAATAACAGAAATTATTTGGAGATATTTTTTAATAAAAGGGAAATTGTCTTACAGAAGTAATAAATTATAGCAAAGGAAACTTCCATTGCCCTAATCAAGGGAATTGTATGCCTTGGAAGAGCTACTGCCTTGCCACTGCAAGAGAACAGTTTCTGGGGATCAAATCTTATCTCCACAGAAGAATCAACACATGTCAGGAGTCCAGACTCAGGATGAAGCCACTTGTCTCAGGTAGACAGAAAGAGGAACGCAGGGATCGTGTGGGCCAGTGTCCCTTTCATCTAGAGAGCTGAGTTCTAAGGGAAAGCGTATTAGCATCTTACTTACCATCTGGTCTTTGAAGTATTTCAGTTCATTCCTGTGCAAAGTGAACCATCTTGTTTTCCAGGTCTGAGAAAAGAAACACTTAGCTTTTGAATACAGAAATGCAATATCTAAACATGATTTCTTTTTTTTTTAACTTATTTTATTGGCACCTTCCATAATTATAGACAATAAACCATGATAATTCTCTGCCCTCCCCCATTTGCCCCTTTGCAAATCCACTCTCCATCGTATCCCCCCTCTCTCTCAATTAGTCTTTTATTTTGATGTCATCAGTTTTTCCTCCTATTATGAGGGTCTTGTGAAGGTAGCACTAGGCACTGAAAGGCCAAGTTCTGTCTGAACGATTGCATTGTAAGCAGTCCTACCCTTCCTTTGGCTCCATGATTTATTTTTAAAGTACATCAAAGACTGGATAAAATAAGCCTGAAAAGAATTCTTATGTGTCATTTTTTAGTCTGTATATGTGTATATGCATGTTTGTGTGGATGTGTAATGGCATGTGCACATGTACAGTCATGTGTATACATTACATGTGGAGGTCTGAGGACAGCCTCAGGATGCTTATGCTCTCTTCCCATCTGACTTGAGATGGCACCTCCTTGTCATTGCTTTCACTGCTGTGTGTGCTAGTCTAGCTGGTCTGTGAGCTTCTGGGTTCTCCTGGCTCTGCCTCCCATTGCTGTAAGCATGTTGAGATTACAGGCTCATGTGCCTCTTTGCATCTGTGTTTACATAGGCACTGGAGAATTGAACTCAGGCCAGCAAGCAAGTGCCTTTAACCAATGGGTCATCTTGCCAGCCTTTTGGGAGTCATTTTAGAGAAAAGCTTTAAAATACCTGTAAAATTAAAATATTCTTTGAATTAAATTTTTAATATAAATGTCATTAGTTTATTTAAATAGATACAGTTATTATATATACTCATGGTAATTTGTAGCAAAGCATTCAAGTTTCTATTTCATTAACTTTATAACAAATATAAGTTTTGAGTGCCTATTTTCAATTACACATTATCTTTGGAGCATTTTATATGTATATATATATATTCTTTAAAAATTATTTATATATAATTTATATTTATTATACATATTATAGCCAATCCTTATTGAACAATGCCAAATATTGTTAGTACCTTAAAATAAGCCAAGTAAGGTTTATAAACTTTAAAACACATGATATTATAGTTTATTTTTTGCATGTATACACGTGATATGAGTACATGTGTTTTTGCATGTTTGCATTTGTGTGAGTTGCATGTGTGGAGGCCAAAAGTTCGCATTAGTGCCTCCATCTGTCGCTCTCTACCTCAGTTACTGGCACATGGCCTCCCATTTGAACCCAGAGCTGGCCGACTCAGCTAGCCAGCTTGCCCCAGGTGTCCCGTGTCTGCCTTCCTAGCACTGGGATTACAGGCCAACAGCACTTACTTGGGGATCCAAGCTCAGTCCTTATGCTGGCACAGCAAGTGCTTTCTGCACTGAGCCATCTCCCTGGCCCACACATGATATTCTAGATCTTACAGAAGAATCCCATGACATCCTGGCAAGAACTGTTGTTGACCGCTATTGCCTTTGAGTATATGTCCAGAACCTTGTCTATGGATGGCAGAATACCAGGTTAAATGAAACAACAGAAAATTCAGGAATAGACATGGTGGTACATGCCTGTAACCCTAACACTCAGAAGCTGAGAAAGGAGGCTTACATGTTAGAGATCAGTCTGGGTTACATGGTGAAACCTTGTCTCACAAGAAAATAAAACAAAATGCGTAAATCAATAAAGGAATATACTGCGAATAGCCATATACTCAGTCCTCAAGAAGCATCCAATCTAGAAAGGCTGTGAATAACTGAATATTTAGGTTAGAATCACATAGCCCAGTACACATGAGAGACTCTGACTCCTAAAATAGGGCAGAGCAGACATGTTCCATGACATGGTTGAGGCACTTTGAAACGTAATAGAAGAGCTTTAAAGGTACAGTTGCATAAGTCCCTGCACTTGGAAAGTCCTGAATTCTGTTTACATTGGCATGTTACAACCTAGTTCTATCAGCCTCAGTAGTGTCATTGGCTTACCTTTCAGTAACCATTTTACATATGTTGACTTGTTTAAAAACAAAGAAAAGAACAGAAATATTCCAGAGTTGATTTACTACCTTTGTCTTCAATTATTTCTTTGAGAATGGAGTACATATTTTCTTGAGTATTAACTACAGGTTATTCTTATGCAGGGCTTTCCCAAAGAATGGTCAGGTCATTTTCTAGAATTTCAGTTATAAAGTAATAAACTCTAGAAACAAGTAACTATAAGTGGATCAAAATGAGTTGGCAATTGTGCTTTTTTAAAAAAAAAAAGAAACAAAGCCTGTCACAGTGACGTGTTCTTTTGCTTGTGGCTGACAGGAGCAAAACCGCACTTCCTTACCTTGACCAGGCCCCCTTGCTTGGTGAGGTAGCCTTCCTTGGTGCCCAGCTGCAAGAGAAAGAGGTGCCTTGTGAAGCCCGCAGCTGCCGCAGCATGTTGACCTGTGTTCTACCGTCCTAGTCTTACTTCATTCTATAGTGCTGGCAATGGGACCCAGGACCTCCCTTCTGTCAAAGCACTTTACACATAGCTGCACCCCAGTCCTTCTGCCCTATTACATGAAGATCAAATCTGCCTCTGCTCTTCAGTTGATTGTCTTACACTTTTCACTGAGGACTCGAAACCCTTCATGTGCGCTGAGAGATTGTTTTCAGACTGGATCCATAGCAACCAGTAGCCATGGAAAGGCTCTCCATTATCTCAAGTTGGCAATTTGAAAATAATAAACAACATGTTGCAGTCCGATTCACATTGCTGGTAGGAACCACCCAACCAAGAGCAGCTTCTGGGAAAAGGAGATTTATTTTGGCTTACAGGATCGAGGGGAAGCATTTTCTGTTGTTTCATTTAACTGGGTACACGGTGGCAGGGGAAAACAATGGCATGAGCAGAGGGTGGACATCACCCCCTGGCCAACATAAGGTGGACCACAGCAACAGGAGGGTGTGCCAAACACTGTCAAGGAGAAACTGGCTATAACACCCATAAGCCCACCCCCAACAATACACTCCCTCCAGGAGGCATTAATTCCCAAATCTCCATCAGCTGGGAACCTAGCATTCAGAACACCTAAGTTTATGGGGACACCTGAATCAAACCACCACACCACACTATACCACTTTTCTTTTCTTTTTTGCAAGCAAGTATCTTTAACCACTGAGCCATTTCTCGAACCCCATTGTGACATTTGCTATCAGGGTCTTGGGCATATGCGGATACTGGAATCCACATAGGGTCTTAGAAATATTCCCCACAGATACTGAACACTATTTAAAATTTTATTTCTTTAACATATTTTATTTATTTATTTGAGAAAGAGAGAGAGAATGGGCATGCCAGGGCCTCCAGCCACTGCAAACAAACTCCGGATGCATGTGCCCCCTTGTGCATCTGGCTTACATGGGTCCTGGAGAGTCAAACTGGGATTCTTTTAATTTACAGGCAAATGCCTTAACTGCTAAGCCATCTCTCCAGCCCTAAAATTGTATTTTATAAAGCCCATCTGCATGGTAGTACTTATATTCTTGGGCAGGATAATTATCCGACATGTGGAATGACCAAAAATTAAAATAAAAAACAAGGAGGGTGGTGTTGGGCAAGGCTTCCAAACTTTGGCTTCTACTGCACATGCTCATCTCATGCTGAGATCAACCTGGCAAATTTGGTACTGGCTTCTTCTTTTGAAGAAGGGCATATGCCAGAGGGTGTGATTTGACTGACTGTCAAATGTTTAGAAGTCTAACAAACAAGAATGTAAGTTAAAAGTGAGAGTTGAAACAAGAGACATTACAGTGATTGGTGGAAGGCTAACAATGGGGAAAGAGGAAATTATGAAGGGATCAGCTGACTGGAAAGTAAGAATTGGGTAGAGAGTAGATATGCATCTGATCTTTGGTCTCTTCTGGCTTTGAAGTTATCTGTTAGTTTATTTTCCTAAATTTATCTAGCTCTGTGGCCCAGTGCTTTCTCTTCTCAACTGTTGTAAAGTCAAAAATATTTTTCTCAATCAATTCCCAGGATTTTTATTTTCAAGGACATAGAGTATAACAACCAAAACCTAGGCATGTCATGTCATGCTATAAAGCTGCAAAATAAGTGATAATTTCCATCTTTACATGTGTCAGGTAGGTGGGCAGTGAGATAATTTGTCTGGTGTGATAAAGGGTGACCATTGTGCTCCAGAGCAATGAAAAGGGCCATTTATAATGAAGCTGTTGGGATCGAGGCAGGGTTCCTGAAAGATTCTGATCTTGGATGCTAGTCATGAGGAGTGGTCAGTGGATAACAATGGTATTGGTAGCAAGCATTTCAGACACTAAGAGGGAAGAAAGGACTAAAAGAAATGTATCATGAGAGAGGCAGGTCCTACTTTGTAGGTTTAAGAGGAATAGGAGATGGGATTAGAGGGCAGGCAGGATCCACTGTGGGTGAACTTGAGATGTTACAGGCCAGCTAATTTGTTATTATCGCTCTTTCTACTTCCTACCTATTGATAAGATGATGTGACACAGGCTTCCTGCTCCTGCCATATTTTTCCTGTCATGATGAACTCTACCCTCTGGAACTGTAGCTTTTCCTTCCATAAAATTCTGGACTGCTATTGTAGTTGGACAGGTATTTTTTCCCAGCAGCAAGAAAATAACTGATACATGAACCACGAAGATCGTGGACACTACCAAAGGATATTAGCCAGGAAGTCATGTGCTAAATCTGATTTTCTCCCTCTTTTCTCTGTCTTCCTTTGTCCCACCTCCATGTCTGTCTTCCTTTACCCTTCCCTTTTTCCCTTTTCTTCCTTTTTTGACACAGCATTTTGCAAGGAGTCCTGGCTAACCTCAAACTTAGCCTCCCCAATGCTGGAGAGGCTTGTTAAATATGTACCTTGGTAAATATCCTTTATAAGAAAGACTTTTCTGATGTCAAGAGAGAAAAAAGTGCTCCAGAGACTAAAAGGTCTTACCTATTTTAATATGATTTGTAGCTGAGTATCTGCAAGTAATTATTTTCAAGTATAGAATTAGTTCTTAATGTACAATTTAAGTAATATTATCAGCACAAATCCAGATTTCTCAAACTAGAAGTACTCAGCATGCAAGGAAGAGAGAGCAAGCAAAAGAGCCCTGAGGACACAGAAGAGAGGGAGTGCAGGGTGGGGATCTGCAGGCTCACAGTTCACAGAGCAAACATAAATGGATTCTGCCAGAAACAATGAGTGCTCCAGTTTACAGCCAAACTGAACAACAGCTCACATTGCAAGGAAGTGCAAATGTGTCTCTGTGTGCACATCAGTCAATGGAAAGAAAAGAGGGGCAAGAAAAATACCACCCCAGAGTTTTTATGGTGAAGCTGGAGAACATTTTCCTTTCATGGAAAGTTGAAATACAAAAGAAATTCTTTTCTTATCAGTTTTGAGCAGCTTTCCAAAGCAGCCCCATCTACTCAGTCAGCACAACTCACCTGTGCACATGAACTGAGCTATAGAGACAGAGACCACCATGAATTTAGATGACCACCTAGAGATAAACTTTCAGTGCTGTTTTGTAAGTCATTGAAATCCTATCACTAAGACATTGGGTGTGTGTTTTGTGTGGAGGAATTCTTGAGAAATGAACCTGGGGCTTTATACATGCCAAGCAAGCACCAAGCACTCTACCACTGATCTACTAATACAAAACATATTTTTATATTCTATTTTATCTTTTGTTGTTTTTTGAGGTAGGGTTTCACTCTAGCCCAGCCTGACTTGGAATTCACTATGTAATCTCAGGGTAGCTTCAAACTAATGGCAATCCTCCTACCTCTGCCTCCCCAGTGCTGGAATTAAAAGTGTGTGCCTTGAAGCTTGGCTCAAAACATGTATTTAAAAAATCTACTTATATTTACTTATTTATGTGAGAGAGAGGGGTAAGTGGAGAGAGAGAGAGAGAGAGAATGGGCACACACGGGCATCCAGCCACTGCAAGCAAACTCCAGACACATGCACCCCCTTAGGCATCTGGCTAACAAGGGTACTGAGGAATCTAATTTGGGTCCTTAGGCTTTGCTGACAAGCATTTTAACCTCTAAGCCATCTCTCCAACCCATATTCTGTCAACTTTAAATTCCAAGCTATAATTTAATTGTGTTTAGTCTTTTATAAAATTTCTTTTTGCCTTATTTCCAATTTATTTTATCTTATTTCTACTAAGTAGAAACTTTGTATGGATAAATCATATGTTGGTACCATAACCCTTCTCCCTGTCCCTATTCCACTGAGGGCCCTCCTCAGTGGGATTTCTGGTATTCACCATTGAATTATGGGTTGTGAGAATAGCAGCCAGTCATTGGAGGAGAGGCAATGCTTTTGTATACTCCTTCTTACACTGTGGCTCTTAACAATCTTTCTGCCTCATCTTCTGCAAAATTTCCTAGCCTTGGTGGATATGTTTTAAGTCTACTTTAGTGGTAAGCCCTCATGGAGGGTTTATATCTCAACATAATAAAGGCTATATACAAAGCACATAAGGTCCAAATCCTAGTTAATGTGGAAAGACTCAAGGAGTTTCCATTAAGATCAGGAACAAGACGGGGTACCCACTCTCACATTGCTCTTCAACATAACACTAGAAGTCCTAACCCAAGCAATAAGACAGGAAAACAATACAAAATGATACAAATTGGAAAGGAAGAAGTTAAACTACCTATTTGCTGAAGTCATGATCCTATACATAAATGACCTGAAAGACTACCAAACAATTTCATAAGGTGATAAATTCCTTCACTAAAGTGTCAGGATACAAAATCGACACTCAAAAATCAGTAGCCTTCCTATATGCCAAAGACAAATATACAGAGAAGTAAGTCAGTAAGGCTATTCTGTTTTTAATAGACACACACACACACACACACACACACACACACAATTAAATATCTTGGAATAACACTAACCAAGGAAGTGAAAGACTCATATAATGAAAACATAAAACCACTCAAGAAAGAAATTGAGGAGGACATGAGAAGATGGAAAGACCTCCCATGTACCTGGATAGTTAGAATATATGATATTATGAAAATGGCACTGCTGTCAAAAGCAATATACAGATTTAATGCAATACCAATACAAATCCTAGCATCATTCTTCAGATAGAAAAGACTTATCTCAAAATTCATAGGAACTGCAGAAGATTTCCAAAAACATCTTCAGCAAAAGAAACACCACTGAAGTATCACCATACCCAATTTAAAGCTATATTACAAAGCCACAGCAATACAAATAGCATGGTACTACAATAACATCAGACAAATAGGTCAATGAAACAGAATAGATGACCCAGCATTGGCTCAAGTAACTATAGCTATCTGATCTTTGACAAAGGAGCCAACAATGCACACTGGAGAAAGATAGTGTGGTGGTTTGGTTCACGTGTCCCCTGTAAACTTAGGTGTTCTGAATGCCATGTCCCCAGCTGTTGGCAATTTGGGAATTAAACCCTCCTGGAGGCAGTGCATTGTTGGGGGTGGGCCTATGGGTGTTAAAGAAGCTTCCTCTTTCCAGTCTTTGGCATTCTCTTCTGTTGCTATTGTCCATCTGATGTTGGCCAGGAGGTCATGTCATCATTTTCTCCTGCCATCATGGAGTTTCTTCTCTAGTCTATAAACCAGAATAAACCTTTTTTTTTTTCTTCCTCACAAGCTGTTCTTGGTCATCAGGTGTTTTCTGCCAGGAACGTGAACCTGACTACAACAGACAGCATCTTCAACAAATAGTGCTGGATAAATTGGATAGCCACATGTAGAAAAATGAAACGACCCATTTCTCTCATCATGCACAAAAATTAAGTCCAAGTGATTAAAGACCCCAGTATAAGACCTGGAACTTAAATGGCAGAAAGAAAAAAGAGGGAGAACTCTCCATGATATAAGAGTGGGGAACAGCTTTCTGAATAGTACTCCACAAGCCCGGGAAATTAAACAACCAGTCAATCAACACGATCTCATGATACTAAAAGCTTTTGTATCGTAAACAGAGCCAACAGAGTACTCACAGAACGAGGAAAAATCTTTGCCAGCTAAATAGTGACCTAGTATCTAGAATCTACAAAGAACTAAAAAAACTAAGCAATAAAAAAAAATCAATCAGGGCCAGGCATGGTGGCGCACGCCTTTAATCCCAGCACTCGGGAGGCAGAGGTAGGAGGATTGCCGTGAGTTCGAGGCCACCCTGAAACTCCATAGTGAATTCCAGGTCAGCCTGGGCTAGAGTGAGACCCTACCTCAAAAAAAAAACAAACAACAACAACAAAAAAAAAATCAATTGGGGCCGGGCGTGGTGGCACATGACTTTAATCCCAGCACTGGGGAGGCAGAGGTAGGAAGATCACCATGAGTTTGAGGCCACCCTGAGACTACATAGTGAATTTCAGGTCAGCCTGAACTAGAGTGAAACCCTACCTCTGGCAGGGGGTGAGGGTGGAGGTCAGGGGGGAGGTTGGGGAGGGGGAGAGGAGGGGAAATCAAGCAATCCACTCAAAAAATGGTGTAGAGAACTAAATAGAGAATTCTCAAAGGAAGAAATACAAATGTCCAATACTCAAAGAAATGTTCAACATTCTTAGCCATCAGGGAAATGCAAATTAAAACAACTCTGAGATTCTATCTTACTCCAGCCAGGATGGCAATCATTAAAATAATCAAATGACAATAAATGCTGGCAAGGATGTGGGGACAGAGAAACCCTCATTCACTGCTGGTGGGAGTGCAAACTTGTACTCACTATGGAAATCAGTATTGAAACTTGTGAAAATGGTGAAAACAGAGCTACCAACTGACCCAGCCATTCCTCTACTGGGCATTTACCCTAAAGGCTCGACTCTTCATCACAGAGATATTTGCTCACCCATGTTTACAGCTGCTCAATTCACAGTATCTAATCAACCCAGATGCCCATCGCTTGATGAATGGGTAAGGCAGATATATATTTACACAATGAAATTATACTCAGCAATAAGGAAAAATGAAACAATTAAAATTGTAGGAAAATGGACAGACTTAGAATAGATCATACTAAGCAAACTCACACAAGCACAGAAGGACAAATGTTGCACGTGTAGCTCTCATATGTGGCTCCTAACATGGGACAGCTTGCATTGCAGGCGTACCTGACAGACAACTCGAAGGACAGATAAGAGGGATGAAAAGGTGTGGGGGGAGGGGAATGGGAGGGAGTGGGGAGATATACACAAAACTAGAGCCAAAATGAATTGGTACCATAGATCTTTCTGGATAGCAGAGGGGGTCATCTGGAAGGGCCCTGGAGAGGGTAGATTGAAGCCTAATTCTAAAACCATTAGCTCTGGCTCATAAGTCCTAATACTAGAAGTTGGTTATACCCCAAATTGAGATCTTGGTTGGACAGATCTATCAGGTCCGCAAAACAAGCTGCTGACACAGAACACTGAGTGATCCAGCTGGAATCTGGAAGAAAGTGAGTTCCCAGATGGCTAGCCTGTATAGTGCTGGAAAGCACCTCATGAGCTGCTGGGAGAAAATAGCCACCAACACCATGAGTGAGCAGGGGACCCTGCTATATGAAATCAACCAGCCAGCCAAAATGTACACACATGTGCAATGGTGGCACCCAGCCTAGGTTGCTAACCAATGGCTCTCTGACTGGCTAAAAGACACACTTAGTGGAAAGGAACTCATAGCTGGCATTAGGAACCAGAATCCTATGGAGACCAGGGTCATGGACTCCAACAACAAGCTCCCACTAGTATTCAGCCAAAAGAGAGGCTACACTCATCAAAATCTCTCTTAATTAACTATGTTGATCTCCTTTAACTCATGTTATTCTCAGTCTCTACTGGAGAATCTGTTTTTCTTTTACATAAGGTAGCAAACCCCAAGAAAAACCAAAATCTATCATGACAAGAAAAGACAGGTGACTCCCTGTCATGAGATGAGCCATATCTCACACATCAACCAGGTTCTTTTTCTTTTCTTTTCTTTTCTTTTCTTTTCTTTTCTTTTCTTTTCTTTTCTTTTCTTTTCTTTTCTTTCTTTTCTTTTCTATGTGTTTATTTCTTGCTTTTTGAGTCAGGGTCTTGTTATATAAACATGGCTGGCCAGGAACTCAGTATGTAGCCCAGGGTAGCTTTGAACTCACAGTAATCCTTTTGTTTCAGTCTCCCAAGTGTTGGGATTGTACTTATGTGCCATCATGTGTGGCTCTAAGCTAGAACTATTTATTTATTTATTTATTTATTTATTTATTTATTTATTTATTTATTTATTTAGAGAGGAGAGAAAATGGGCAAATACCAGGGCCCCTTACCACTATAAAAAACCTCCAGACACATGTGCCTCTTTATGTATCTGGCTTCACATAAATGCTGGGGCATTGAACCTTAGGCTGGCAGGCTTTGCAAACAAGTACCTTTAACCATGGAGCAATCTTCCTGGCCCCATAAATGGACTTTAATTCTTATTGCAGTTGTGGAGTTCAGACAATTGACAGTGCCTGTGCTCGGCTGATGGTCACTTACAGAAGGTGCGGTGGGCACGAGGTCAGTTTCTGTTCTTCCTGTCTGCATGGCTGTGTGAACCCGGACAGACTCATAAATGGAAGGTTCCTCCACTTTTCTTGGATAGGGATGTCTCAGAACAATCAGAGTGCCTGAATGAAAACAAAAAGTACATATAATCAAGCTGTGTTCTGGAAGGAAAAACTACGTGCTACCTGGGCAACTGTGGCTGGGGTGTAGAGCCTCATGGCTTTTCATATGTGTGTGCTGTCTCAGCTTCGTGTTGTGCCAACCCTACACCCGCACTTAACATGGACACAAAGACAGAGAGCATGGTCCCAGTGGTTTTTGGCCTCCTCGTGCTCAGAACTAATAATGACCATATCATGTACATGAACAATAGCCTGAGACCCATGTGAGCAATGTGAGCAAAGTGGGATGGTAGATCCTGAGGGGCCTAGAGAACCTTTCTGTGGGCGATTCAGGAAAAGCTTCATAGAGGAGGTTGACACTTCACTGGGACCTTAAGCTAGCATAACTGGACAATTTGCCAGTGGCTTATAAAGCCAGAGAACCAAAGCTAAGTGTACCAGGCTATGAAAGGATCTATTCCAGGGCTGGAGAGATGGCTTAGTGGTTAAGCGCTTTTCTCTGAAGTCTAAACCCCAGTTTGAGGTTCGATTCCCCAGGACCCACATTAGCCAGATGCACAAGGGGGCATATGCATCTGGAGTTTGTAGGCAGTGGCTGTGAGGCCCTGGCGCACCCATTCTCTCTCTCCCCCTCTCTGCCTCTTTCTCTCTCCGTCTGTCTGTCACTCTCAAATAAATAAATAAAAATAAACAAAAAATATTTTTAAAAGGATCTATTCTATCACCTTTATTTACTGTATCAGAATAAAACTACAATAGGTCAGTGGATCTCACAAAACGTGGCTCACAGCACTCTCGCCCATTCCATTAACTAAGGAAACTAAACAAAGCCTCACCTTGTCCTGTTTTGGTTTTTTGGTGCATTTGTATGATATGTATGTGTGAATATGTGTGGATGTGCACATAACACAAGTGTTAGCCTTCATCTTGTCTAAGACAGGTCTCTTCTTGTTCACTGGCAGGCTAGCTGCCCTGCAGGCTTCCGGGGGATCCTTCTGTCTTGCTTCCCATCTCACATTAGGCATGCTATGATTATGGATGTGTGCTATTGAATGCAGCCTTCTCTAGGTTCTGGGAATCTGAGCTCGAGTCCTCACCTGTGCATGGCAAGCACTTTATCCACTGAGCCAGTTCCCCAGCCTTTGCCTTGGCTTGGCTGCCATGAGCAGGACATCATGACACTTCCACCTGGAGCATGAAGCCGAAGCTGGTCAGGCTGAGGAAAGGGCACAGATGACAGGGCCCTGGGACTGGCACAGAGGCTCAGAGAACTTATGACTTGACACCTTTCAGTTTCCCTTTTTGCAAATTTCCCCTAATAGAGCAATCAATCAGAAAGTAGAAACTCTGGCCAGAGAAAGCTGGAGGTTTTTCCTTTACTATTATAATTTCTTGCTGTTCTCTCTCCTTCCTTCTTTGCCTCCCTTCCTCCTTCCCTTGTGTTATCCATCCCTTCCTTTCTTTTTCTTTCTTTCTAGGCTAGAGCTCTGCCACTGAGCTACAGCCTGGTCCTTGCTCTTTACTTGACTGAGGTCTTTCTTATGACAGGTCCATTAAGGCCTGTAGTGGACATGGAGCATATTCATTCAACCCAAATTTCTGCATGGCTTTGCTATGTGCCAAGCACTTACTTTGGTTCTGGGAACACCACAGCAAAACTGAGGCACCCTTTCTATCAAGCTTAGGTTAAGGGGACAGAGGGTGAGAAGGGCAGGAACAGTCTCCACAGGTGGTCATTTTTGAAAAGAGAACTTGAAACAGTATAGAAAGCTTAGACACTGAATTGGGACAAGAGAGGGACAGTGATGAAAGAGAAATACCATCCCAGTGATTCAAAAGCCCTAATGTTATTGATAAGTATACTTAAAAACACATTATAGGTTGCTTGTGTATGTCCAATGTCTATCTGCAAAATCAGAACAGTAGCTGCTGATATCTGGACCCAGGTAATACGCTGCTCAAAATGGAAAAGCAAAACAAAAGAAGCCACATGTTGAGAAAAGGCAAAAGAGGGTCCCTGACCTCAGCCTGCGGGAGAATGAGGGCACCAGGGCATCTCTGAGCATCCATTCACATCTATAGCACTGGGGTCACAATGAAAAATGGCTCTCCCTGTTATCAGAGCTCCATCCCCCGCTTATTGTGACCCTTCCTGAGAAGACATCCAGTCATGTTAGGAGAAGGACTCAGAATGAAAGTGGCCACAGCTAAATCAACAGCTGCCGTTGAGCAGCTCAGGGGCTGAGGGACACCATTTACCACTGCAGGTGCCAAATGAACTAGACTGGTTCCTCCATGTCCTACCCCAGAAACACTTCTGGCACAATGCAAGAGACTGCGTTGGACTGCTCCTTGGTACCTGTTGACTGCATAAGACCATTCTGTGCTTCTTCCCCACGTCTGCCTAGTGAGAGCAGTTACACTTTCCTCACACAGCTGTGCTAAGCATCAGATAAAGGGTATTTACAGAAAGATTACAAAAATGGTAGCTAGTCTGATTCTTGGATATAAAGCATTTTAAAATTCTTCAATGAAAATTTCAGCAATGGCATCTTTGGGAATTTGGATTTTAACATAATAAGGTTAAAAAGTCCTAGATGTAATATTCTGCTAGCCATTAACAGTGGTCATTTAGTAATCTCTGAAATAACTCAGAAATAGACAGAAGCAGGCAGGAGGAATGGCTTAGTGGTTAAGGCACTTGCCTACAAGACCAAAGGACCAAAGGATCCAGGACCCATGTAAGCCAGATGCACAAGGTGGTACATGTGTCTGGAGTTTGTTTGCAGCAGCTGAAAGCCCTGGTGTGCCCATTCTCTGTCTTATCTGCCTCTCTCTCTCTCTCAAATAAATAAATGACTATTAATACCTGAAACTTATCCTCTTATAGTTCTGGAGTTCAGACATCTGCAGGGGATACATTTGTTTAATGTTAAAGTGTTGGCAAAGTTGTTTTCTACCTTGCAGGTCCACAAGACAATCTGCTCCCCTGCATCTCCTAGCTGCTGGACAGTGCCCTCAGACTTCTGTCACTCTTCTTCCATCTTCAAAGCCGGACACAGGAGGTCAAGACCTCCTCATGCTGCCATATCTCTGACCCTTCCCTTTGCACCTCCATTTAATGACAGGAACTCCTGTGATTTCAACAGCCCTTCCTGGATAATCCAGGATAACATCATCTCAGTTATGCAGACAACCTTCATTCTATCTGCAAATTTAATTCTTCCTTTTTGGGGCTGGAGGGATGGTTTAGCTATTAAGGTGCTTGTCTGCAAAACCAAAGGAGCCACGTTTGATTTCCCAGTACCCACGTAAGCCAGATGCACAAGGTGGCGCATGCATCTGGAGTTCATTTTGAGGTCCTGGCAAGCCTATTCTCTCTATATATCTGCCTTTCTCTCTCTCTCTCTCTCTCAAATAAATAAATAAAAATAGAAAATCAATTCTCCCTTTTCATGTACCATAGGATAGTCAAACCAGGGAGAGAGGGGCCACTGTGCTTGGGGTTATTTATCTGTCCTGCTACCATATCATTCCGTAACAGACACGCTTAGTTAGGAGACAGGTGTCCTGAAAGTGTCAGACTCTCTGGGCTTTGGTTGCAATCACTCAGTATTAACAAGTAATTGCATTTCTAGTATGAGCATTTTTACGAAATGTTCTGATGTAGTCCAGCCTGGACTCAAATTCACTCTGTAGCTGAGGATGACCAAGAACTGCTGATCCTCTTGCTTCCACCTCTCAGGTGCTAAGACTGTAGGCATCCCATCATGCCTGTCTGAACATCTATAGTCCATAATTCTGTGAGCTCCTTCAGAGGAGGTATGGCATCAAAGTTGCCTTTGTATCCTCACACCTAATGGAGTTTGTAAGGGGAAACAAAATTGTGCCTCAAAACTCTCTTCTGGCTGGGCGTGAAAAACCAAACAATTTTTTTTTTCAAGGTAGGGTCTCCCTCTAGTTCAGGCTGACCTGGAATTCACTATGAAGTCTTAGTGTGGCCTTGACCTCTTGGTGCTCCTCCTACCTCTGCCTCCCAAGTGCTGGGATTAAAGGCGTGCACCACCATACCTGGCCAGAACAATGTTTTTAAATGAATAAATAAGTGTTTCCTTCCAGGTAGGGTCTTACTCCAGCCCAGGCTCACCTGGAGTTCACTCTGTACTCCCAGGCTGGCCTTGAACTCACAGTGATCCTCCTACCCCTGCTTCCCAAGTGCTGGGATTATAGGCATGTGCCACCATGCCCAGCAAATAATTTATTTTTTAAAGAAAAGGACTAAATGGAAAGAAGAGGTTCGAGTGAAAGGGAGACGGAGGAGGATAACAAAAGAAAGTAATGGGGAAGGATTATGATTGAAATATATTACGCATGTGTATGAAAACTGTCAATAAAGATGTTAAAAGAGATGGATCCCCCTGTGTTATATACCACCAAGCCTCCCCCAGCAACACCTAAACCCAGGTCATGTTAACTGCATTGACTTCCTGGGCAGCCCCTTAGCTCCTCCTCTGGAGAGAAAGCCCATTAACTGCAGTAGAAATGATGAAGCCTGGTGTCCGAAATACTCTGCGGAGGTCCATATTTGAGATGAACAGAGCTTGGCTGAGGCAGGCCCTTCAATCTACAGAATGCCTCAGCATTGCCGTGGCTACCAAGATGATTCCTAATTGTTTCTTGGTAGTTCAGCTTGCCCTTAAATTATGGAAGAATATATTGACATCTCTTTAAAAAAAAAAAAATTCACTCTTCTCCCTGTACTGTGATTCTTCTCTACTTTTTGTGTTAAATTCAGTTAGCAAAAAAAAAAACCAAAAGCCAAAAAACAAAACAAAAAAACCCCTAACTTATCTATCTCAGCCACCACAGACTCATTATAATTTCCATCAAGGTCCAAGATAGTACCTCTGTTCTGTGGCAGAGGAACTCTGTGCTAGTGATATTTAGAAAGAAAAAGAAGAAGCAGCAGCAGCAGCAGCAGCAGCCACCGCTGCCCAGGACTTGGTTGTAAAATTCAGATAAAAGCCAACAGGAGGAAGGGGGTGGTAGAGGAAGATCAGCAACCACAAGCCTTGGAAACTTGGCTACAAGTTTCACTTTGGCTTCTGAACTGCATGAAGCTGTTTCTTGCATTTGACATGAAACTGGTCTCCGATACTCTGTAGAGGTACATTTTTAAGATGATAAGAGCTGGGCCAAGAGAGGGATTCCAGGTTGCTCTGGGTGAGTGGTAACTTAGAGTTCAGTTAAGAGCCATGTCTCTAACCCCATATTAGCAGTTGGGATTACATTATCTTGTATTCTAGATGAAATTCAGACCAAGACAGGAATGATCTCTGGCTTTAGACACTATTTTCTTATTTGAAACAATCAGCATAGCACATGCATAGCTCCTAAAAGTAAACTTTTACTTACATATTTCCTTTATGCACTAAAGTATGTAATTACTTGGTAGGTCCCAGCAGTTGGACTGTGAGGTGTTCAAGGACACAAATGATACTTGATTCTCCTCCCTATAATACCAGTGGTTAACAGTGCCTATCTCATGATTGGCACTTGAAACATTTGTTGACTTAAGTTAAAATGAAATCGCACACATCCACCCATGCTTTATGATTGCCCTCAGGTTCAGAAAACAAGATTTTTTTTTTTTTTTTAAGGTAGGGTCTCACTCATGCTCAGGCTGTCCTGGAATTCACTATGTAGTCTCAGGGTGGCCTTAAACTCACAGCAATCCTCTTTCCCCAGCCTCCCAAGTGTTGGGTTTAGAGGCGTGCGGCACCACGCCCTGTGAGATTTGTAACTGCCATGATAGAGTCTTCTGCCTCCTGCCTCTGGGAGCAGTTTTCCACAGGAACAGTCAAGATTGTCTTCCTGTCTGCTTTGCGACCTGCTTGGCAAATGGACTTTTTTGTTTTCTGTTGTTGTTTCTTTGAGGTAGGGTCTCACTCTTGCCCAGGCTGACCTGGAATTCACTATGTAGTCTCAGAGCGGCCTCGAACTCACAGCAATCCTCCTCCCTCTGCCTCCCTAGTGCTGGGATTAAAGGTGGGTGCTACCATGCCCAGTGGCAAATAGATTTTAATCCATGTTCATTTGCATCTATGAGGGCTTTAATATTCCATTCTGTTCTTACTAGACTGAGAGGCAGTCTACACTGTCAGAACAGAATATTCTGTTCAAATGTCCAAGACAAATCAGGTCACTTTGTGGAGTGTCTCTTGATTCTATCCCTCATATGACTACTATGGAACTGACTCAAAACTGGAGAGGAACATTATAAACATATGATGAACACAAAGTCATTTGTTTTTAAATGAACATTTCATGATGTACCAAAGAATTTGCCTTAACTTAATTTCTACTAAAGGGCTTTGTTGTATAAACAATAAAGATGAAATATTTGTGCTCTGCCAAGAATCATTCTAAGTGTTTTCCATGCTTGCTATCATTCAGTCTTCATAATGAAACATTAAAGTATGAATCATTACCGTCAGCTCAGTTGTATAAATCGATGAAATCAAAGCTCAGGGGGTCACATAACAGGCCTGAGGCCACAGAGTTGGCAAATGGCAGAGGCTGGTCTTGAACAGGGAATCTGTGTGTTTACTCATTATACTGCGGCTGTTTTCAGTCTCCGGTGTCGTCACAACAGATCTCTATGGCATGTGAAATGCACTCTATTGTGGACAAGAGTTCATATGTATAAGTCAGTTTGAAGAAACAGATTCTTTAAGAGGAAGCTTGAGGAAAGGGGATGTGAACTTTTCCTTTTTTTAAATTAGTAGGTCTTTTTATTCATTTGTAAAACCAAATTACATGGTGCCAAGATCCCTTCCACTTCTAACTGCTTACAAATGTAATTAGGCAGACAGGCTCAAACCAGGGAGAAAGGACATTGGAAATTTTGTACCCAAATACATGTCGTTCCTGTAAATGTGCAACATTCCCTTTAAATTCTATTTTCCTGGTATCATTTCACGTTTGCCTCCTACTTTCCCTTCCTTAGCCTTTCCACCCACACTTCATAGCTTACTTTACCTTATTTAGTACATAGGCAGTTTGATATCCTTTCTAGAGAGACATAAAGTTGAGCCTAAATCTTTTGAAGATGTTTTCTGGATTGTGTTTTGATGTGTTGAGATTTTCTCTCAAATGGCATTTCTTATAAATACAATGAGCCTAGCGATAGTACAAAGGCAGGGGTTGAAATTGATCCATTCCTTTCGAACAGGAGGTCTGTCTGTCTCACACAGCAGGCGTGTTAGAAACTGTGAAGACCGGGCCATCTTTGCAAGGTCCCGGGGGGCCCACTGCAGGGGCAGCAGGGTGCAGGAAGGCACTCCAGGGCCAGCTCTGAGGCTTCTTATGTGTGTGACCTTGGGCGGGTAACTTAAAACCTAGGGCTTTTTAGTTCCTCATCTGAAAATGAGACCACCATATGTATTCTTATGGGAGGCTGGGAAGATGAAGTCAGTAATCTGTATGAGAACACCTACACCTAACAGCATGGAACCTAGTAAACACCCCAGTATTAGTCTCATTCTCTCCCTTCTTTGCTCTGTCACCTACAAACTAAAATAAATTGATCTTTTTTTTATTCTTTGAAATTTCTTTGACAGACCTAAAAAGTGACTCCTGGTTATGGTTTGACAAAATTCTAAGCTGTCCCATTAGTTGTTTCCAGAGATGTCACACAATTCTTAATTTTGTTAGTTTAAAGCAGTATCTGTATAGAATGGCTGGTGTCAAAAAAATAAAATATAGCTGTAGCTTTTATCCAAAGGTTGGGAATCCCCATATCAAAGCAAAAAGAGAAGTGGAAATTTGACATTTACAAAAGAACCAGATAGGATCTCAAAACTAAACCAATTACTCTAAAGGGTAGTCACAAAAATAGCATTTGACTTGTATCATACTTTTTCATGTGGTAATTAAAGCCACGGCACATTTTAAAAAAATTTTAATATGAACAATGGGTAATTTTTGTCTTAATAATAAAAGGACACATGTATAAAGATAGATGTCACCCACATTTTCTAGAATATGCATAAAACTTAGCTAAGAAGATTCTGCAAAAACAAATAATATAGCATATATTTCTCAAATAACCAAGTCTATTGAGAATAGTTTATATCCACATATATTTAAAATATTTATTTGAGAGAGACAGAAAGAGAGAATGGACATGCCAGGACTTTCTGTCACTGCAAATGAACTCTAGACACATGCACTACTTTGGGCCTCTAGCTTTATGTGGGTATTGGGGAATGTGGGCCATTAGGCTTTGCAAGCAAGTGCCTTTAACTGCTGAGCCATCTTCCCAGCTCTTGACCCTTGAATATAGTTTAAAAGTTATGTACAAATAAGAATATAAATTTTAGATAACATCTTATTATGACAAGGGAAAGGAAAATTCTGATTTTAATTGCCCCTAAGCTCATGATACAGTCATGCTGCAGACACCCAAAGTATCTACTTAATGAATGGGTTGGAGCCATAAGAGCCTTTTGTGTACTTCTTAGAGAAAGGAAAAAACAGTACCATAGAGAAGATTCCCCACATTTGGAATGGAAATCTCTCTACGTCTGGAATTCTTTGCTGGTGCTTGGAGTTTAGACCCCATACGGCAGGATGAGCAGCAGGAGAGTGGGAGTCTAGCGTCAGATCAGCCTGAGCATCGGCCACCACCTTTAGGGCTCAGTGAGTGGTGTCACTATGTTCTGTGGTTCTCAGTTTTGTCATCTGCTTAATGAAGCTGCTGTTATCTGTTACAGAAATTTAGTGATTAAAGGAGAAACAATGTTCACAGAGCTCAACTTTTAAATTTGCATTTTTTTTTCTTATTGGGATGAGAGAAGGTAAGATGCTTTTAAAAATAAGTGGATAATAAAATATATTAGGGACTGGAGAGATTGCTCAGCAGTTATGGCTCTTGTGGGCAAAGCCTAAGGACCAGAATTTGATTTCCCATTACCCATGTAAAGCCAGATACACACAGTGGTGCACACATCTGGAGTCTGTTTACAGCAGCTGGAGTCCCTGGAGTGCTCATTCTCTCTGTATCTGGGCATGGTGGTATAGACCTTTAATCCTAGAACTCAAGAAACAGAGGTAAGAGGATTGCTGTGAGTTCAAGGCCACATTGACACTGTATAATGAATTCCAGGTCAGTCTGGGTTAGAGTGAGACTTTAGCTGGAAAACCATATATATATATATATATATATATACACACATACATACATACATACATACATACATACACACACACACACACAAAAGGATCATGGAGGGGAAGCAAGTGCGTCCATTGTATTCTTCTACTATAGACTTGAAAAACTAGTTTTTAAAAATGTTTTCATTATCATTTTCATATATGTACATATTATGTTTTGATCATAATCTCCTCCCATTACCTTCTCTTGTCCCCATCTTCTTTCCACCAATCCTCTTATTTTTTTCAAACATATTTTTTATTTTATTTTTGTTTATTTTTATTTATTATTTGAGAGCAACAGACAGAGAGAGAAAGAGAGAGAATGGGCGCGCCAGGGCTTCCAGCCACTGCAAACAAACTCCAGACGCGTGCGCCCCCTTGTGCATCCGGCTAACGTGGGACCTGGGGAACCGAGTCTCGAACCGGGGTCCTTAGGCTTCACAGACAAGCGCTTAACCACTAAGCCATCTCTCCAGCCTGAACCTCTTCTTTCCAAATGGTCAGATTTATAGTTTGGAGGATCATAAGCTGTTTTGTTGTTGCTGTTGTTGTTTATTTTTATTAAGGCATGGTCTCACTCTAGTGCAGGTTGACCTGAAAATCACTTTGTAGCTCAGGCTAGCCTCAAGTTCATAGCAATCCTACCTCATCTTCCAGAGTGCTAGGATTAAAGGTATGTGCCACCATGCCCAGCCAGAAGCATCATAAGATTATTTTGGGGTGTTAACAGGAAGAAATGAGAGTGAACATAAAATTTAATGGACACTAGACATAGTAAGTGAGAATTATAACAAGAGGAAATTATAATAATTGAATCTTTAAACTTGGCAGGAAGGTTATATCTGGCTTAGAAAACCTTTATTCTTCAAATTAGAAGGCAGAATTAATGATCATTTAAAGACTAGAAAACAGTAATAAAAAATTTTAAAAAAGATATTAAAAATCAGTCCCTTTAGGTCAAGATTTTCACATTTACTTATTTAGGAAGAAGAGAAAGAGAAACAGATACAGAGAGAGAATGGGCATGCCAGGGTCTCCAGCCACTGCAAACTCCAGACCCATGCACCAGCTTGTACACCTGGCTTACAGGACTTTGTGCATACTCGGTAAGCACTCTCCCAGTGAGCTATATCTCCTGCTCATTTGTATTTTTTTTTCTTTTATTTGAGACAGTATCTTGCTAAGTTTCCTAGGCTAGAGTTGACTTCAATCCTTCTGCTTCAACCTCCTGAATAGCAGGGATTACAGGTCTTTGTCATCGGGTCTAGCAAAAGTCTCCTGTTTACAAAGCTGGAAAAAGTTATGCTGCATGCAGTTCAATGGGAGAGAGAGAAATCACCAGTGGAGATACCCAACAGTGGACACTGCAAGTCTTAAATTTGGCCAGCCAGGCTAAATGAGCCAACAGATGCAGTAGTGGCATGTCTGTTATGGTTGAAACCAACTGCCCTCTGATTGGACTGGAGGCCCATGCCATGGGAAGGAATATATCCCTGATACTGAATCACACCTACAACAGGGGTAGTCATGAGACTTAGGGATGTAATGTCTGCTGGTATCTGCATAAATATATATACTATGCTCACCAAACTTCCCAGTAAGCACTTCTCTTAATGTTCATGCTCATTTATTAATGCTACTTTCACTTTTGGTTAGAGAAGCTTCTCTTTTCAGATGGCAATGACCTTGGGATGACTCAGAAGGCACCATGGTACTACGAAGAAGTGACAGAGGAGTGCTCTGAAATATCTCTATCACATCTTCCAAGGCTCAGGGTCCATTGCAGAAGAGGTGGTAGAAAGAACATAAGAGCCAAAGGAAGGGAAGGACTCATTACAATGTGCTCCTCCAGACACAAAATGGCCTGTATATCCATGACCTCACAGTGCTGACACTACCTACACAAGACCCTCATAATAGGAAGAAAAGATCATGACATCAAAATAAAAGAGAGACTGATTAAGAAGGGAAGGGGATATGATGGAGAGTGGAGTTTCAAAGGGGAAAGTCGGGAGAGGGAGGGAATTACCATGGGTTATTGTCTACAATTATGGAAATTATCATTAAAAAATAAATTAAATTTTTAAAAGTCTCTTGTTTAATAAACTCTTGCTATAGGTACTAGCAGGCAAGGTTGGGCCTGGGACTAGAAGACAAGAGAGACCTGTAATATCTCACTGGGAATCTATAGTGAAAACTTTGGCCGGTGTGTCAGTGTCTAGTTTGTGGGTGAGTGCTTTTTTTTCTGGTGACATTCAAAACCCAAGAAATCCTCAACATAGAGGTCTCCTGATCATTGGGAGCCAATGTAAGAGCTATTGTTTTCTTTCTTTCTTTCTTTCTTTCTTTCTTTCTTTCTTTCTTTCTTTCTTTCTTTCTTTCTTTTTTTTTTCAAGGTAGGGTTTCACTCTAGCTCAGGCTGACCTGGAATTCACTATGTAGTCTCAGGTTGGCCTCGAACTCATGGCGATCCTCCTACCTCTGCCTCCTGAGTGCTGGGATTAAAGGTGTGCGACACCACACCCAGCAGTCAGAATAGTTGATCTATAGGAAGATGGAGCATTGTTCCCAATGTAGTATGGAGGTGACTTTGCTGAGGGGCAGTCACAGGTGACCCTCTTATTTGGTGCCTTGTCAATGAGGAAGATACTCAATTAGAACACACTGCCTTCTTCAGTTTTCCTTTGATTCTGTCCACAGGCAGGATAAGTACCTTTCTCCTAAATTGGAGAAAGTCCATCCATGAGCACAAAGAATGGTAAAAGGGATTCAAATAGAGTCTAGGATGAGTGAAAATGAAAAGAGAAGGCCAAAAGATAACTATAATGGTTTTGAAGGCTACTAAGTTCTTCCTCATAATCACTCATTCATTCATGTATCCATTCACCCAAGACCCCTGCATTGAACCAGATCCAGCACACGCAGAGGACAAAAACAGATGTTACCAAAACAAAACCCTGGCTTCAAAACTCTCCTTTCTATTTCCAGTGACTAAGAATTAAACACAAATAGGCTGGAGAGATGGCTCGGTGGTTAAAGTTGCTTGCTTGCAAAGCCTGATGATGACCCAGGTTCCCTTCCCCAGTACCCATGTAAAGGCAAATTCACAAAGTGGCCTGTACATTTGGACTGTGTTTGCATTAGCAGGAGGCCCAGGCACACCCACTCTCTCTCAAATATATGTGTATATGTATACACACATACACACACACACACACACACACATACATACATACATACATCCTTACAAAAAGGAATTAGGTGGGCTGGAGAGATGGCTTAGTGGTTAAGCGCTTGCCTGTGAAGCCTAAGGACCCTGGTTCGAGGCTCGGTTCCCCAGGTCCCACATTAGCCAGATGCACAAGGGGGCGCACGCGTCTGGAGTTCGTTTGCAGAGGCTGGAAGCCCTGGTGCGCCCATTCTCTCTCTCTCCCTCTATCTGTCTTTCTCTCTGTGTCTGTCACTCTCAAATAAATAAATAAATAATTTTAAAAAAAAAAGGAATTAGGAGCTGGAGAGTTGGAGGAATGCCTCAATGGTTGAAGATACTTGCTTGCAAAGCTTGATGGCCTACGTTCAATTCCCCAGTACCTATGAAAGGCCAGATGCACAAAATGATGCATGTGTCTGGAGTTGGAGTTCCTTTGCAGTAGCAAGAGGCCTTGGTGCACCTAATCCTTTTCTCTCTGTCTTTGTGTCTTTCTCTGTTTCTCTCTTTCTTCCTCTGCTTTTTATTTGTTGTTGTTGGTGGTGGTTTTTCGAGGTAGAGTCTTCCTATATCCCAGGCTAACCTGGAACTCACTATGTAGTCTCAGGGTGGCCTTGAACTCATGGTGATCCTCCTACCTCTGCCTCCTGAGTGCTGGGATTAAAGGCATGCACCACCATGCTTGGCTCTTCTTTTGCTTTCAAATAAATTAATTAAAAACTTTAAAATTGAACAAAATCAAGTAAAGGTTGAACACAAATAGGAAGTAATCCTACAGTGCAGGGATTTGAGAAGCTGACATACTTGTTGAGGTCAAGGTAGCTATGCAAAGAGATACACCCCCATGTGGCATTTGCTTATGAGAGCAGCTGCTGGTTGAAGGTCAAAGTAATTCAAGCGTAAGCCAGATGCAGGAGGTGATGCAAGCGTGCAAGGTCTCACATGTACACAAGGTGGCCCACGCATCTGGAGTTTGATTACAGTGGATGGAGGCCCTGGTGCGCCAATTCTCTCTATCATATATTTTTTTTTTTTAAAGAAAGCAAAAGCCAGGTATGGTGGTACATGCCTTTAATCCCAGCACTCAGGAGGCAGAGGTAGGAGGATTGCCATGACTTCGAGGCCACCCTGAGAATACAGAGTGAACTCTAGGTCAGCCTGGGCTAGAGTGAGACCCTATCTTGAAAACCAAAACAAAACAAAACAAAAAAAGCAAACAAGTCTCCACAGTTCATGGTAATAGGCTGTATTATTAAGTTTGTCTTGTGCTACAGTTTCTTAGAATTTTCCAGCTTTTGATAAACTGGGATTTATGACCAGTTAGAGCAAATGAAGTTGTGATTCTCAATTATAAATATAGGGGCTGACCTTTCATTTAAAACAAAAAACATTTTTATTCATTTATCAGCAGAGATGGAAGAGAGGCGGATGAAGAGGATGGGCATGGTGGGGCCTCTACCTGCTGCAAACGGACTCCAGATGCATGTGCCACTTCGTGCATCTGGCTTTTTACATGGTAACAGGAATTGAACCTGGGTTATTAGTCTTTGCTGGCAAGCACCTTAACCAGTTAAGCCATCTCTCCAGCCTGGCCTTTCACTTCAAAAAATATTTTTATTAATTAATTGGAGAGAGAGAGAGAGAAAGAGAGAGAGAGAGAAGGGGGGGGAGAGCACCAGGGCTATAATTGAACTCCAGATCTGCATCTGGCCTCATGTGGGTACTGGAAAATTGCAAGCTGTCAACTTTTAACCACCCAGCTATCTCCCCATCCCTGACCTTTCACTTTTGAACATGTGCTATAGACAAACAAGTTGGATGACCAGCCAAGTACCAGCATAGCGCACATTATAGTTTGGATACATATTGTCCCTTATGGCCCCATGCATTAAAGACTTGGTTTCGTTTGTCCCAGTGAAGAGGTAGGGCCTAGTGGAAAGAAGCTGGTACACTGGTGGCATGGCTTTGAAGAGAAGCAGACTACAGGGGCCTCTTCCTCTGTTGCCTGTCCTGGCTGCCTGCCACAGGGTGAACAGCTGTCACTGAATATATTCCTTCTAGGAAGTTCTCAGGGCTAGGCAACCACGGACAAGCACCTCTGAAACCATCAGACAGAAGAAACTTTTCCTCTCATTTATCTCAGGTATTTGTTACAGTGAAGGAATACTGACTAACAAAATGTACTTTTTTTTTTTTTTGAGGCAAGACCAATAAACTGGCTTTCCCCGCTCCCAGAGAGAGAGAGAGAGAGAGAGAGAGAATGAGAGAGAGAGAGAGATTGGTGTGCCAAGGCCTTCAGCCACTGCACTCAAACTCCCAATATGTGTGCCCCCTTGTGAGCATGGGTGACATTGCACACTTGCTTCATGGTGCATCTGGCTTACAGGGGACCTGGAGAGTCGAACATGAGTCCTTAGGCTTCATAGGCAAACACCTTAACTGCTAAGCCATCTCTCCAGCCCAGTTTTAATATTTTTTAACATGAAATTTCTAGTTTCACTTTCTAACCATTGAAATGGGAAATTACAAACTCTTTAATCCCATATAACTAAGTCTAGTTTAAAAATGTGTAAGAAACCAGGACACCAAAATTTTATTACTTGGAAGAACCTTTTTTTTTTTTTCTTTTTGGTTTTTGAAGGTAGGAATTAACACCAGTCCAGGCTGACCTGGAATTTACTATGTAGTCTCAGGGTGACCTTAAACACCACAGTGATCCTCCTACCTCTGCCTCTTGAGTGCTGGGATTAAAGGCATGCACCACCATACCCAGCTCAAGGAAGAACACTTAAAAAATTTATTATTTTTAAATTAATAGTTTTATTTATTTTTTATTTCTGTATTAAAGAGTGAGGCAGATGTGTGTACACACACACACACACACACACACACACATATATATATATATACATATACATCTATATATATATATATATAGAGAGAGAGAGAGAGAGAGAGAGAGAGAGAGAGAGAATGAACCAGGGCTTCTAGTCACTGCAAACAAATTCAAGACACATGTGCCATCTTGTACATCTGGCTTACATGGGTTGGGTACTAGGGAATCAAACCTGGGTCCTTAAGCTTTGCAGGCAAGTGCCTTAACCACTAAGCTACCTCTCCAGCCCAGAAGAACACTCTTAAATTAATATTTTCTTTTTTTTTAATTGGCATCATATTTATTAAAATAAAATTGGGTAGCAGTATTAATAGAATGGTACAGCTAGAAAGAGTATCTGTAAGTCAAAAAGAACTGATTAAAAATAGTTTAAAACTTTAAGAGGCAAGGAAGATAATATGATGTTCTTTCTTAGAATGGCAGGATGAGATTCAAGGATAATAGTTATATAAAGAAAATCATAGATAACAAACTGGTTTGAGTAAATACATGAATATTTTACTAAAATGCAAAATTGAGCAGAATATTTTCAAATACTTACAATTTTAGTTTTGACAAACAAGAAGGTATTCTATTTTGTTAAAGATGTTTTCTGAGTTTCTTCAGATAATGACATGCCATTATGTACTATAATTCTGGATTGCATTCATATATTTTGTCCATTAAATTTTTCTTATACTCTTAGAAAAAACTTACTTTGTTATTCTTTATCTTTGTGTGTGTGTGTGGGGGGGGGGTTGTGGTAGGGTTTCTGTCTAGCCCAGGATGACCTGGAATTCAATATGTATTCTCAGGATGTCCTCAAACTAACAACAATTCACCTACCTCTGCCTCCTGGGTGCAGGTCTTAAAGGTGTGAACCACTATGCCAGGCTTCTATATCTTTTATATATAGTAGTTTTACATAATTTATATTCTATTTAGGGATTTTGCTTCTTTACAACTGAATAAAAAAGTCTTATATTTCTGATAATCAGCTTGGGATTTTGTTGATTAGACATTGTTTTCACTGTTATCTTTATATTTTCTGTTGATTTATTTTCTCATACCTTTGAAATTCTTGGTATTATTTCAATATCTTTTGAGATTGATACAATTTAACAAAAATATTCTAGCATATTCATTGTTGACAATTTAGAAGCCATAAAACAAAAATGAAAAGATGCCTGTATGACTCTGTATTCATATTTAAAGTCAATTTTAACCAATATAGCAGAATAAGACAAAAAATTGAAGGTATGAATATTGGAAGAAGAAACAATTTTCACTTCATTTCTTTATTGTGGTTTTAAATTAATATTTTCAGTATTGAGCCATCTTTGTGGGCATTTAAGTGCAAATTTTATTTTCCTTTTTAATATTTTCATTTATTTACTTGAGAGAGGGAGAGAAACAGAAGGAAAGAGATAAAGAGAGCATGAGAGTATGAGAGAGAGGGAGAGAGGGAGAAAATGAGATGGAGGGAGCGGGAATGAGCACACCACAGTATCTTGCTACTGCACATGACCTCTAGACACATCTACTACTTTGTGCGTTTGGCTTTACATGGGTACTGGGAAACCGACCCTGGGCCAACAGGCTTTGCAAGCAAGTACCTTTAACCACTGAGCATCTCTCCCATCCAAATTTTATTTTATTTTGGTTCTTCTTTTTTCTTTTTCTTTTTCTTTCTAGGTTAGGGTCATACTCTAGCCCAGGCTGACCTGGAAGTTACTATGTAGTCTCAGGATGGCCTTGAACTCACAGTGTTCCTCTATCTCCCAAGTGCTGAGATTAAAGGTGCCACCATGCTTAGCTCAATTTTTTTTTTTTTTTTTCGAGGAAGGGTCTCACTCTAGCTTAGGCTGACCTGGAATTCACTATGTAGTCTCAGGGTGTCATTGAACTCATGGTGATCCTCCTACCTCTGCCTCCTTAATGCTGGGATTAAAGGTGTGTGCCATCACACCCGGTTTATTTTTTAATGTTAATTTTTTTTTGGGGGGGGGGGAACAGGTTTATTTTGGCTTATGGGCTTGAGGGGGAAGCTCTGCGATGGCAGGGAAAATGACATGAGCAGAGGTGGACATCATCCCCGGCCAACATAAGGTGGACCATAGCAACAGGAGAGTGTGCTAAACACTGGCAAGGGGAAACTGGCTATAACACCCATAAGCCCATCCCCAGCAATACACTCCCTCCAAGAGGTGTTAATTCCCAAATCTCCATCAGCTGGGAACCTAGCATTCAAAACACCTGAATCAAACCACCACCTTCCCATAGTGTAGCATGTAATGTAGTTTTTTCCAGCTTTCTGTCAGCTGGTCTACAGGGAGGAGGTTTTCAGCTCAGCTCCAGCTTGATTTCTTAGTGATCTTCCAGCCCACTCATGTTAATGTTAATTTTTTAAAAATATTTTTTGTTCATTATTTGTTTATTTATTTGAGAGCGACAGACACAGAGAGAAAGGCAGATAGAGGGAGAGAGAGAATGGGCGCGCCAGGGCTTCCAGCCACTGCAAACAAACTCCAGACGCGTGTGCCCCCTTGTGCATCTGGCTAACATGGGACCTGGGGAACCGAGCCTCGAACTGGGGTCCTTAGGCTTCACAGGCAAGTGCTTAGCCGCTAAGCCATCTCTCCAGCCCTTAATGTTAATTTTTTAATGCAACTTGCTATTTTTATTTGTGTTTATTTGACAGAGAGAAAGTGGGAGGAGGGAGAAAGAGAGCAGAATGGGCACTCCAGGGCCTTCGGCCACTGTAAACAAATTCCAGACACATGCTCCACCTTGTGCATCTGGCTTACATGGGGCATTGAACCTGTATACTGGGGAATTGAACCTGGGCCCTTTGGCTTTTTGCAGACAAGTGCCTTAACTGCTAAGCCATCTCTCTAGCACAAATTTTATTTTTTTTTAAATGCTCAAAATTAGTTCTACTTACATGCAAACTGTCCATGCCTGAAATTATAAGAACAAAGTCTTTCTGTCTTTGTTTTTGTTTGTTTACTGTTACATATTATAAAATAGGACATTTTCAAATAAATTGTGTGTTATAATCAATCCATAATAAATGTTAAACAATGAATTTTGAGAAACTACTTTATACAAAGTACATTGTTTTTACATAAATATATCTGAAATTTTAATATGCATAGATAATTAAAAATATTTTTAATCATTTATTTACAAGGAGAGAGAGAGAAAGTGAGTGAGTATGGGCACACCAGGGCCTCTTGCCACTACAAACAAACCCCAGAGAAATGTGCCAGTTTGTGCATCTGGCTTTATGTGGGCACTGGAGATTTGAACCCTGGCCATCAGGCTATGCACACAAGTGCCTTTACCACTGAGCCATCTCTCCAGCACCAGAGATAATTTTTAATGCATCATATTGCACAACAGTATCCAACTTGCTTCTAAACATCATCTTTACACTATAGACATACAATTCAATAGAGTATCACTAGCCTGTGATATTCATTGAAATCTGCCTTAGTTCTCTGGGTTCTTCATCCTGCAACAATATTCCAGAGGTCAACTAAGTGTTCATATCTGTACTATTGCTTGGATGGGATTTGTTTCCTTCAAAATGCATGTTCAAATTTAGTTCCAGGACAGGAGAGATGGCTCAGCAATTAAGGCAGTAGTCTGCAAAGCTAAGCACTCAGGTTCGATTACTCAGTACCCACATAAAATCAGGTGCACAAGGTGGACCATAAGTCTGGAGTTTATTTACAGTGGCTAAAGGCCCCAACATGTCCATTCTCTTGCTATCTGCCCTCTCTCACTGTCTCTCAAATAAATAAATAAAATATTTAACTTTAAAAAATCTTTAAAAAATTTAGGTCTCCTTAACATAAAATGATAAAAAGAGGAGGAATCGGGTTGAGTCTTTGAGATATAATTAGGGTTCCATCCTAATCACGATGCATTAATCTATTCATACAATTAATGGTAACTTGGATTATTTTGAGAATAGCTTTGATATAAAAGCTGATTTGTGTTAGTTGTGGTGATGCATGCCTTTAACCCCACCAACTTTGGAAGCAGAGGTAGAAGGATCACCATGAGTTCAAGACCATCCTGAGACTACACAGGTAGAGTGAAACCCTACCTCAAAAAAATAAAAAGCTGATTTGAGCCTGATGTGGCGGTATACTGGTACATGACTGTAATCCCACAATTTGGGAGGCTGAGGCAGGAAGATCACAAATATAAAGCAAGCTTAGGATACATAGTAAGACCATGTCTAAAAGAAAGGGAGGAAGGAAGGGAAAGAAGAAAAAAGAACAAGAAGTAAAACTGCAGCTTATTTGAGGTCTCTCATGAGTCTTTCACCAAGTATGGTTTTGCTAGTTCTTTGATCTGGTCCTATCTCTTACTGTGTGATGCTCTCTGCCAAGTCAAGATCCAACAGGAAGTCACCAGAACCCATGCAAATTCTGATGCCATGCTCCTGGACTTTCCAAACCACAGAACTTCTTCTTGAATAAACCATCCAGTCCCAGATAATATAGTTATATCAACAGAAAGTAGGCTAAGATAACTTACCTGTCTCACTTCCAATCAAAGGCTGATTTGCAAAATGCTTGATAAAATCCTTTAAAGATGAATATTCATTGAAGCCAAATTTAAATGAATATCCAGTATATTCAACATGAAAGTGTTTGACAGAATCTTTGGCTCTGAAAAGGAAAAATAAGGTATTTAATATTATGTAACAAATAAATAGCCTTTTGTAAGTCAAATACAATGATTGGTGTTAATATCACCATCAACCTTTACTGAGGACTGAGGATATGCAGCCATCAGTCATTGACATGATGGGTCAGGCACATGTTTTTAACCCCAGCAATCAGGAGGCAATGGTAGGAGGACCACTGTGAGTTCAAGGCCAGCCTGAGACCACAGTGTGAATTCTAGGTTAGCCTAGGTTAGAGTGAGACCCTATCTCCAGGGAAAAAAAAAAAAATCATTCACAGTTTTAAAGAATATCACTAATTTTTTAAAATTTTGCTAATTTTGACATTCCATACATGTTTATATGCATTGTGATCTTATTCTCTCCAATGACTCTCTCTTATCCCCCTTACCCTCCAATTAACACCCGTCTTCTTTCCCATTTATCCTCATCTTACTTTCATATCTAGTTTTTAAATCTGTTGAGTTAAATTAATGTTGTTTGCATGATCATGGTTGGAAGGTTACTTACTGTGGAATGGACAACTTATTAGTGGTTACACCACTGGGGAACCCGACCTCACCTTTCCCAGCAACCATTACATTTCTCTCTGCATAGAATGTTTAGCTTTTCATTCTAGTGAAAGAAAGAGACAATTTTCCCTACCGATTCTTGAACTTCCCGAAAGAGACCTTGAACATTAACCACTCGAAGGAGCATAACTTTAGCCAGTCTGGGAGCAGAGATGACAGATGGCATGCTTCTTTCTGCCCTTGGCCCTCCCGTACTCATTTGGGAGTCAGTCAGGAGTCAGCCTCTGTCAGTGAGTTATGTGAGTCCAGTCTCTTCATTCCCTTGCCTGTTTTATTACCCACTAAATCAAATGTCAAATTTCCTAGTCTGCTGTTTTCCACTTAAGTTTTCAAGTAAAGAAGATTTTTAAATAAAGTCTCTTGCTCTCTGTTTGTTCCCAGCCTCTTTCTAGCCATACCTCCAGGAGACCCCACTCCTCCCAGAATAAGTAGTGGCAAGTGATGAATGCTAGAAGGAGTCAGGTCCTTTGGTGGTGTAGATACTGGGGGATTGCCTATTCTCCAGTAAATAACTTCCCTCTCATGGAAAAAATTAATTACCAATTTAATTTTTTATTTTATTATTTATTTATTTATTTACTTGAGAGCGACAGGCAGAGAGAGAGAGAGAGGAGAGTGGGCGCGCCAGGGCTTCCAGCCACTGCAAATGAACTCCAGATGCGTGCGCCCCTCCTGTGCATCTAGCTAACGTGGGACCTGGGGAATCAACCCTTGAACCGGGGTCCTTTGGCTTCACAGGCAAGCGCTTAACCACTAAGCCATCTCTCCAGCTCATAATTTTAAAAATTTTTTTATTGATTTTAATTTTAAGTTTTTCAATTAACTATATTTTAGAGAGAGAGAGAAAGGAAGAGGCAGGGAGAGAGAGCTCACATAAGAGAGAGCAAGAGTGAGAGTGAGAGAGAGAGCAAGAGAGAGAGACAGAGAGAGAATGGGGGCACCAGGGCCTTCAGCCACTGCAATGAACTCCAGATGCATGTTCCACCTTGTGCATCTGGCTTATGTGGGTCATGGGGAATTGAACCTGGGTTCTTTGGCTTCACAGGCAAACACTTTAACTGCTAAGCCATCCCTCCAGCTCTATTTTTTACTTTTATATGTTTATATGTGGGTGCATGTTTGACCATGAATGATGTGTGTGTGAATGGGTGCATACATGTCACAGTGCATTGTGTCCTCTGACCTACTTCTACCATCTTCTGGGACAAGGTCTCTCTTGCTGCTGCTGCTGCTGCTTTGGAGCTTCTGGATGGATTCTTCTGCTATTGCTACAGGCATGTAGTGATAAATCAACACATGCTTCACTTTGCATCTGGCTTTTTTGTGGAGATGCTGAGGAAGGTCAACTCAGATCAGCAGGTTTTAACCACTGAGCAAGCTCCTTAGCCCCTATACCATTTTTCAAAAATTACTCTATTTATTTGCAGGGAGTGTGCGGGTGCACCAGGATTGCTAGCTGCTGCAAACGAATTCCAGATGCATGCACTACTTTGTTCATCAGGCTTTACCTGGGTACTGGGGAATTGAACCCAGGTCATTAGGCTTTTCGGGAAAGTGCCTTAACTGGTTAGCCATCTGTCCAGTTCTCCTATCCCTCCCCCCAAAAAATTATTCTAAATGGAGCTGTGAAGGGTTTTTGTAGATCATTAGTACCCAAATCAGTTTCCTTAAAATGAGATTCTTTGTGGGCCTCACTTAGTCACACGCATCAGTCAGAGAATTCCATTCCCTTTGTTCACAGAGGAAGACATCAGAGGGCTAAGCTTTGACTGGCCAGGAAGACCAGACACCCATGCAGGCCACAGGTGTGGAACCCCAGTGGTGTCTATCTGTTGAGCATTGGTCCCGGGATGATAGCTAAAAGGAAAACGGGAACCTCAGTTCTACAATGGCAAGAAAATAAATGAAAAATGAAGGAGGAAATGAAGACTCTGAGAATATGAAGGTCCAGATGGAAATTGTGGAATGAGCCAACAACTTTATTTCATTCTGGTAGGACCCAATGAGAGAATCTAGCCCTGCTGGGCCTGGATGTCTGACATACAGGAACAGTGACATCATAATTAAGGTTTTTTTTTTTTTTAAAGCCACTAGGTTTTTGGCAATTTGTTATAGAGCATAGAAAAATAATACAGAGCCCTGAGTCCAAGGAGAAGTTAAGCAAATATATTAATTCTTGGCTTTTGAGCTCATAGAAGATTGTCAACAATTATTTAGGAAAGTACTTTCTTGGTGAGTTTTGCCTCCCTATCAGAGAGATGGAGAGGAAATTAAAAAACAAACTAGGGCTGGAAAAATGGCTTAGTGGTTAAGGTGCTTGCCTACAAAGCCAAAGGACCTGGGTTCATTTCCCCAGGACCTATGTAAGTCAGACGTACAAGGAGGCACACACATCTGGAGTTTGTTTGCAGTGGCTGGAGGCCCTGGGGCACCCATTCTCTCTCTCTCTCCCTTTCTCCCTATTTTTCTCTCTCAAATAAATAAAGAAAAATAAAAGCCAACATTAGGCAAGCATGGTGGCACACATCTTTAATCCCAGCACTTAGGGGGCAGAGGTGGGAGGAGTGCCATGAATTTCAGGCCACCTTGAGACAACATAGTGAATTCCAGGTCAGCCTGAGCTAGAACAAGACACTGCCTAAATAAACATAAATACATAAATAAATAAATAATAAAAGCTGAAACCAACCAAGCAGAAGCTATATCTTATATGGATAGAAAAGAGAGTCAAACAATGGAAGGGGACATAGGTAACTGCCATTCAGAGCATGAAAAATGGGACAGAACCTTATAAAGAGAAAGAAAAACCTTACCATGCTAGCAGAGCTTGAGGAACTGTACTGGAAGGGAAGCTGTGACTTCCTTCCCAGAGTTCGTAAAGGTACTACCACAGCAGACATATAACGGTACTTAGAGGTATGTGGTGAGTGGCCATAGAGGACTTAAGGAATCCTTGTATTCCCAGCCTAGTCTATAAGAATTCAAGAAGACTGCTGCATGCCACTGAAAGTGAGAGTTAGAAATAATAGCCAGCTCTGGTTACTCTCTCTGAGCTGAGTTGAAGGGGGCTGAGAGGAGAAAGTATGAAAGTACTGGACATTCAATCTACAGTCAAGTCACAGGGACTAGATTAACTTTCTTATCATGTGGGAAAATGAGACCTCACTTGGTGGTTTGTATAAGCTATCCGCCTAAAACTCGTGAGTTCTGAATGCTTGGTTCCCAACTGGTAGCAATTTGTTTGAAGCATTGCTGAAAGAGATAGGTTATTAGGGACAGACTCTGGAGTGTTAAAGCCAGCTCCCTCTTGCCAGAGCTCAGCTCAATCTTGCTGCTACTTCCACCTGCTAGGGACAGGAGTGATGTCCAGCCTCAGCTCATGCTATGCTTTCCCCTGCCATTATGAAGCTTCTCCTTGAGACTCTGTAAGCCAAAATAAGCTCTTTACTCCATAAGCTGCTTTTGGTTGGGTGTTTTGTGCCAGCAAGGTGAAGGTAACTACAACAGAAAATTGGTACCAGTGGAGTGAGGTTATTAGTACTAGAAACCTGATCATGTGGCTTTTGGTCTTTTGGAACTGATTTGTGGGAGGAATGTGGAAGGATCTGAAATCTTGGACTAAGATGCTTTGCAGTTTTCTAAGCAGAGCTTCATGGACCATTCTTGTGAGAGTTAAAAG
The DNA here is from genome assembly GCF_020740685.1 of Jaculus jaculus. Lineage (NCBI taxonomy): Eukaryota > Metazoa > Chordata > Mammalia > Rodentia > Dipodidae > Jaculus > Jaculus jaculus. Next base: position 104,563,535 of record NC_059103.1, read on the forward strand.
GCTTCTGTGTAGGGACAGCCATGGACTGTGAGGCTTGGCTTATCAGAGGAAGAGAACTTTGTGGAACAGGGTCAAAGACTGTGTGACGGGCTTGTTGCCCATGTCCTGAGAACCTAAGTAGGGTTGAATTTAGGAGAAATGGACTGGTATCAGCAGAAGGATACTGCAAAGAAACAAATGAAAGTTTTTAACTGGAGACTTCAGCCAGGTTCAGCTGCAACTGTTTGAGATTATTACCACTGGGACTGGACCAGCTTTTCTGCACTTGGTCAGCAGGAGGAATACTGACTATTGAAACAAGGTGGCCTGAAGGAAGAATGCTGAAGGAGTGTTCTCCTAAAAGTGAACTTTATTATCCATCTCCTGAATTAATAATTGTTGTTGGAAGTTTAACAAACGCAGAAAGACAGGGTCATTGGATTTGTAATGCAGTATTGTTGGAAATAAAAATTGGGTGATGTAAGACAGGGTTGTTGAAGTCCATGCATGGATGCCTGATGGAGCCATGAAACTAAACTGGACTGCAGTTGAGATCCAGGGATTCTGGAGATACCAGTATTAGGAGCTTGATGTCAAGGTGAGCTACTGGCTGGGGATGGACTCTTCCATGTACTGTGGACAGCTCAACAGGAGAGGTGGAATTGGAATCCCAGAAACATTGTTGTGGGTCCCACATGGACATGGAACTGCAGGATGTGATATTTGCCCTGCTGGTTTTAGATCTTGCATTTGTTCAACCTTTTCTTGTTATGCCCAATTCCATCTTTTACAGTATGAATGTATACATGTCTACCATGTACAATTTTGTGTATTTGACTTGTGTTTTGATTTTATAGGCCCACTGTCAGGAGATTTTTGAACAGTGTTGAGATTGATAAAAACAAAGAAACAAACAAACAAAAGCTATGGGGACTTTAAAAGCTGGACTGAATACATTTTACAACCTGAAATAGTTGTGAGTCTAGAGGGCCAGGAGTGCAATGTGGTGGTTTGAATCACATATTCTCATAAACTCATGTGTCCTGAATGGTTGGACCCCAACTGGTGGCAATTTTAGAGGTGGAGTCTTGCTACAGTGGGTATGTTGCTGGGAACGGACTTTGGGGTACTAAAGTCAGAGTTTGCCTCATTCTTTAAAAAGAAAAAACAACTTCTTGGGCTCGAAAGATGGCTTAGTGGTTAAGTGCTTGCTTGTTAAGCCTAAAGACCTTGGTTCAAGGCTCAACTCCCCAGGACCCACATAAGCCAGATGTGCAAGGTGGCACACATATCTGGAGTTCGTTTGCAGTGGCTGGAGGCCCTGGCATGCCCATTCTCTTTTTCTCTCTCTGCTTCTTTCTCTGTCTGTCACTCTCAAATAAATAAATAAATATAAACAAAAAAATTAAAAAAACTTCTTTTATTTAAAAATAATTATATTTATTTTCAAGCAGAGAGAGAAGAGAATAGACAGTGAGAATGGGTGTGTCAGAGCCTCCAGCCTCTACAAATGAACTTCAGATGCACATGCCATTTTGTACATCTTGCTTTACATGGTATTGGGTAATCAAACCCAGGTCATTAGGCTTTGCAGGCAAACACGTTAGCAACTGAGTCAAGTCTCCAGCCTTTTACCTCATTCTTGCTGCTATCTTCTACCTGCTGTGGCTAGAAATCACATCCAGTTTCTGCTCATGCCATGCTTTCACCTATCATCACAGAGCTTCCCCTTGAGACTGTAAGCCAAAATAAATATGCCTTTCCTCCCATCAGTTGCTTTGGTTGAGTGTTTTGTCCCAGAAATATAAAGGTAACTATGATGCTCTTGAAAAAAAGTCAGCCCACTTACAGGAAAACATTATAAAGTTTTATATTGCTCACTTGAGCATATGACTATGAAAATTGTATAGTCACAAATCATTCTGGCTTTCCAGGAGAAGAAAGATACATTAAAAAGAGCATTGGGCAAGGTTCAGAAATTTGGATTGGGGTACTGTTTCTATTACTAATTAGTTGTAAGCCAGACAGACAGTCCACAACTTTGGGTTTCAGGTTCTTTCAATTGAGTGACAGGTTGGAATTAAATAATTCCCAAACTCTCCTCTATTTCTCACATGCTTTTTCTGCTAGTGGATGGAGCATGGAAGGTTGCTTTTGTTTTTATTTTTACAGTCTCACTATTCAGAGTTTGAAATCCTTTACTTTGATGGTCCAACACAAACCAGGGAATTTTTGTTATCTGTCAGTCTGAGTGATGATAAAGTCAGTGAAATGAAGTCCTCAAGCACCTACCTCACAGACAGAGAGTAGAGGCAGGTCTGATCATTGCTGTCCCTCAGAAGATAGCTGCCATCACGTCCATTGGAAAGGAGAAGTGCCTCTGCTGCATGGCGTGTAAGGTTGCCATGATACCACCTAGAAAGGAGAGAAGAGGACTTTTCTTCAGGACAAACCATGGGTGACCCTTTCCTGAGGTTTTCTCTAAAAGATTACTTAGCAATATTCTCCTTATTCATGAAGCCAGAGACCAAGCTCTCTGGCTTGGCATGAGCACGTGGAAGTCCCTGAGAGGAGGGAGGTGAGACAGCTGGTTCACAGCACTGTGTCATGTCCTAAAAAGTCACGTGTTGAAACCTTAACGTCCAGTTCTACAGAATGCGACCTTATTTGGAGATAGGTCTTAACTGAAAATGAGGTAATTCAGGTGACCCTGTCCAGTGTCCTTTTATAATAAGGAAACATTGGAATATAGTCTTCTATACAGGAAGACTGCTGAGGTCATCTGAGAGGCCTTGAATAGCTTATTCCTCGTGGCTCTCAGAAGAAACCAGTTTTGTTTACACATTGGTTTTAGACTTCTAACCCTTGGAACTAAGATGGATTTCTCTTGGCTAAACCATCCAGTTAGTGATACTTTGTAGGGAGGCCTAGCAAACTAATAATGTTACCTTATGAATTGAATTTTTTTAAAGTTTAGGCCAAAATAGCCTTAAAAATAGTGTTTTTATAATTTTTTCTCTCTCACACTTGTTTACAAGTATAGGACCATTTTAGGGGGAAAACCACTGATACGTTCTACTATAGTCCATGGTCATGAGCAAAATGAAGTTGATTGCAAAAACATCTTGATTTTAGAATGAGCATGGGCCCATCAAATACTTGTTCAAACTGACAAATCTCTGAAGATCTGGGAAAGTCCCAAGGAAATTCAAATTGATCTTTGCATACGTATGTGTGTTCTTAGATATTTGTACCTCAGAAAATGTTGCACACACACATTCATATATCATATTTGTAAGTATGTTTATATATTTAAAAAATCCAAAAGGAGACATAGTACAATGCAGCCTTTATCTGACTCACAAGTCTCAGTTCCCATTTCTTTCTCCAGTGGATGACAATGTTAATCATTTTCCTAGGAGATAGTCTATGTATCTGTTAGAATACATGTGGTCATGTTAAGAGTGCCACTGTAAACTGGGCGGGGTGGCACACGCCTTTAATCCCAGCACTTGGGAGGCAGAGGTAGGAGGATCACTGTGAGTTCGAGGCCAGTGTGGAACTACAGAGTGAGATTCTACCCACCTGCCTCCCCCCTACAAAAGAAGCGTTCCAGTGTTGCATGAGCTGAGCTGAAGCAAGCTTGAGTTATAAATTACTCTCTTATCTATGTGCCTTCATGCCTTATCTCAATCTGAACCCTGCTACAGCAAAACAATCCTGTGTTGACAGGAAATTTCTTCTTTGCCTAGGTTATGGCCTTGGGTCCCATCTATTACCTCTGAGGCTCCTGGCATAGAGACTGAGACTGAGTCACATGGAGTGAAACTTTTCCACCCTTCCAAAAGTTATAAGAAGCAAGAGGTCCCTCTGTTTCTTGGAAACTGAAGCCCTGGTGACCCTGCCACATGCTTCCATGGAATACTAGCTCACCTCTAATAAATCTTTTACCCCAAAGAATGAAATCCATCACTGTTTCTCTATAAGCCAGCTCTTGTTTTCAGTCAATGTCTTTCTTTTATTACTTTTATAGCGTCTAGATGACATTCAGTTCTGCTCCCTTACCCCTATCCAATTCTATGGAGATAAAAGCATTCTAGGACACTGCTCTGTCCTTTGAGATTTTTGCTGGTTTTTCTCTGAATGAAAGATCCATCACATGATTTTTTAAGCACGTTATTATTATTCTGAGCCTAAATTTCCTCATGTTCAAAGTAGGATTAATAATTTCATCTCATAGGCCAATCATGAGAACTGCCCTGGTAATGTGGTTACTACAGCCTGGCAAACAACAGTACTTGGTAGGTTAATTACTATCATGAAGCCCTTGAGATTCAAAAAGCTATATGATGGTATGATTTTGTTGTTCATCTAATATGCCTTTTATTCTTTCCATTTTCAGGTAAGAGAAAGCCAACTGCAAGGACCCACAACCCCAGGTGGTAGAGAAAGAGAATGGACTATGGGTCACACAGATAATGTCAATTTTGTCAGGTCACTGCTGTGACAGAGGCACTCAGCGTGCACATGAGTCCTACGCTTGCAGTGAGGGAGCCTGTCATAAACACAAGCATCTGCTGTGATGTCCATGTGGCATGAAATGTTAGCCTGGGCAATAAAAAGTCAACACAAGTGAGCCTGTGGAAGGAAGTTTCCACATAGGTTTCCAAGATATCTGTTTCCTAATACACTTATTTATTTTTTTTTACTAGCATAGTTCCCCCTTTGGGCCCCAGAAGCTTCTATTCTGTATGAGAGTTTTATTTGGTAGCTGAAAGCAATGGCATGAAAAACATTTGACAAGAGTAGGCACTGAATTGTTCACCCAGAGCAGTTCTAGTCATTGAACTACTTCCCAGATAAGTTTAAATATGTCCACTACCAAATGCATCCAAAACAAGACTGTAAGAACTCCAAGAGAAGCTACAATAAATGTCACATACAGCTAATGCCAAAATCCGAATTCTTCTTTGGTAGATTAAATCTAAACAAAGACACAAATCTTGAAATACATTTTAACAACAATTTCAGGATAAACATTTCAGCATAAGCTTTTATTTAAGTCAGAAGATTGCTTATTTGAAGGAACACTTGGTTTACATAATTCTAAAATGTAAAAGATTTCCACATCATTTGGATTCCTTTCCATTGGGTCTGAAATCTGTGTTTGAAGCAATTATAGAATTCTATTAGTAATTATATTTTGGTGGCAACTTTTACTATGCATTTTGTGGTACTTTTAAAAAATAATTACTATGTACTATAAATACATATGAAATACCAGAGTATAAAGCAAAGAGCCCAATGTTCTTATTTGTAAATCCTCAGAGTGTTAATTTCTGGGTGGCGCTGCTCCTTGAGTCATGTTGCCACTTTAGTTTATATGCAATCCAAGGTCTGTGCAAATCTAACACAGAGCTTGCCAGGCAAGCATGGCAATGTCTAGGGGACAATGCATGATCCTCATTTCCCATGTAGCTCTTCCACAAAAGTCTAAACTTCCAGCTTAATGTGATGGTCAATACTGGTAATCATAACCCTCGGGTGGCTGAGGACAGGAGGATAACAAGTTCAAGTCTAGCCTGGACTCCATAGCAAGACCCTACCTACCTTAAAAAGCCAAAAGCTGAGGATGTAGCTCAGTGTTAGAGCACTTGCCTTCCATGAGCAAGGTCCCCAAATCTAATTTTCTTCTATTAGTTGTGTGAATCCTACAGTGATCATATCTTCCACAGAAGTAGATAGAGACACAAATGACACTATGTCCTTAGTAGGAATTCAAATACCTTTAATTGGGATGGTTCAGGTCAGTGTGAAGAAAGAACTAAAAGTTGAAAGTAGGGTTAAGTTGGTAGTTTTCCTGTTATCAACCTTCTTTGTCTTCTGTGCAAAGCACAATGAAAGGCAGCAAAGATGGAAAACCCAGAGCGGGCTTCAAGAAACTAGTCATCAAGTCAGTATGGCAACACAAACATATTGCACACCATATCCAAGACAGACTAAGACACTGAATGGAAACACTAGAAGGAAAGACCAAACCAGGTTCCCTGAATAAGCACAGATCTAAATAAGCCTTGAGACATACTAATTGTTTTTTAACTGATTATAAAGCATGTGTAGTAAAACTTAAAATGTATGCACATAAATAAGAGTGACGGCCTGGGCTGGGCGTGGTGGTGCACGCCTTTAATCCCAGTACTCGGAAAGCAGAAGTAAGATGATCGCCATGAGTTCAAGGCCACCCTGAGACTACATAGTGAATTCCAGGTCAGCCTGGGCCAGGGAGACCCAACCTCGAAAAAAAAAAATAATAATAATAATAACAACAACAACAACAATAGTAATAAAAGAGTGACAGTCTTGGGCTGGAGAGATGGTTTAGTGGTTAAGGCTCTTGCCTGCAAAAGCCAAAATACCCAGGTTTGATTCCCCAGTCCCTACATAAGCCAGATGCATATGGTAGCACATGTACCTGGAGTTCATTTGCAGTGGCTGGAGGACCTGGTGCACCCATACTCTCTTTCCCTCTCTCTCTTTCCTCTCTGTAATAAATAAATAAAAATAAAATATTAAAAAATAAAAATACAGGGCTGGAGAGATGGCTTAGTGATTAAGGTGTTTGCCTGCAAAGCCGGATCCTGGTTCAGCTCTCTAGGACCCAACTAAGACAGATACACAAGGGGGCACATGTATCTGGAGTTCATTTGCAGTAGCTGGAGGCCCTGGTGAGCCCTCTCTCCCTCTCTCTGTCTCTCAAATAAATAAATATAAATAAAGTTTTTTTTAAGTAAAAATACAATTTAAAAAGCTACTTATGAGAGTAAATTTTGGAGCTAATGAACTCCAAGCAGAACTAGGTGGCATGACGCTGTTGCTGAAGACGTCAGTTTCCTTCAGCTGCAGTACACTAAGAAATCAAGCTGGAACTTAGGGGGAAGCATCCCCTCCCCCACTGGACAGCCGTCATAATGCTGGAAGGTACCACGCAGGCTGCTCGAGGAGAACTGTCATCCACATTCTTACCCAGCAGAGAACTCTATGAGTTACACCACCAACCAGCCAGGCAAAATTGCCCACTGCTGCACTAGTGGCATAATTGTTATAGGGGTAACCAAGTGATCTCTGATTGGATTTCAGTCCAGTCTACAGGAGGGAACTCATGCCTGGTACTGAAAACCTAGTCAAAAACCTATGGCTGGGAAAAATCAAAGGCCCTAGAAGAGAAGTTATTATTATTGTTTGGCTAAGTGGATATGTTGTGACCATCAAATTGCCCTCTAGATATTGACTCCTATGTCCATAGATCAGGGCTGCTCTCACATTTGGTTTGAGAAGCTTCGTTTTGAAGTGATTGTAGAATGCTCAAAACTAAATAAGGCATCTATATCGCCCCCTCTAGGGCTCAGGGAGCAGTGCAGGAGTGGGTGTAAAGAATGTTAGTCAGTGGAAGGGGTGAAGAGCTGTGCACTGCATTCATGACCTCACTGCAGCTGCTGTTATCTGCACAAAATTGGGCCCATCAGCATTCTGTCATGGCTGGTGGAAGAGGGAATGAGGTCTCCGTCTGTCGCTGGGGTGATTGGCAGTTAATTGTTGCTGGGAGAGCAGGGGAATTTTTTTCTGTGGTGTAGCTCCAATGCACCCTAATTAGACTCAGCGGGTCACATACACAGCACATGAGAAAAAATAGACATCAAGGTGGGAAAGGGGCTATTGGGAAGAAGAAAGGCTTCAGTGGAAGAAAAATGAAGAAGAGGTAGAAGAAAAGATATAGGGAGAGGTTATGATGAAAGTTCTTTATATACATGTATAAAACTTGTCAGTAAAAAGTTAAAAAAAAAAAAAAAAAAGCCGGGCATGGTGGCGCACGCCTTTAATCCCAGCCCGTGGGAGGCACAGGTAGGAGGATTGTTGTGAGTTCGAGGCCACCCTGAGACGCCATAGTGAATTCCAGGTCAGCCTGGGCTAGAGTGAGACCCTACCTCAAAAAACCAAAAAAAAGTTTAAAAAATTGGAGCTGAAAACTTTTGCCAATGTCACAAAAATTAGAAAAAGTAACTTATTATTTATTAACCATTTAAAACTCTCCTATAATGTTTCCTCATATACTTTTCCTTTGTAATAGATTATATCTAATATAGTAATAACTTTATAATATTGTCTATAGAGAGAATGGACAACAATAGCCAGGTGTGGTGGCATATGTCTTTAATCCCAACACTCGGGAAGCAGAGGTAGGAGGATTGCTGTGAGTTTAAGGCCAGCCAGACACCATATAGAGAGAATGGAACAATAATTTGGCCTTTCACCTAAGACAATCTCTGAAAAGTATTATTGGTACTATGGAAGCATTTTCAGCTTTACTGTGTAAACTGTAATGAAGTTTTGAGGATTTGTTTATAACCCTGTGAACCTCTACTGGATTTTTTTCATATATGAGCTGTAAGACTTCAGAGCATTTCAGACCACTGTGCACAGGAAGTAAGCTTAAATATTCTCAGGCTCACAACTGGCTAACTGTGTACTGGTCAGCACAAGGGAAGGGACCTGAAACTGAAGTCTTACTGGTGTCACAGTAAACCTGCCTCTGGTCTTCACAAAAGGCATGCATACTTTTTACTTTTAAACATTTCACGCCTTTAATCCCAGCACTCACTCAGGAGGCCAAGGTAGGAGGATCACCATGAACTTGAGGTCACCCTGAGACTAAACAAAGAAAAGGTAGGCATGAAGGTTCCTATTTATAATCCCAGTACAGAGGAGATGGAGAAAGGCAGATCTCAGTGGTTCCTGGCTAGCTTATCTAGACTAACTGGTAAGTTTCAGGCCAATGAGACACCCTGGCTTAAAAGAAGAAGAAGAAGAAGAAGAAAACACACACACATGATGACACCTGAGGAATGACACAGGAAGACCCTGAGGTTGTCCTCTGGCCTCCACACATATCTGCACACACACACTCATCCACACAACATAAATAAGGAAAAATTTAAAAATTAAACCAAGAAGATTAACAGAAACTAAAAGCTTCATTGCAAAGAAAATCAGAACCATCAGCTGGATTTATATTTCTTTCAACTTTGTTTTGCTTTGGGAGACAAGGTCTCCCAAGTAAGTGCAGCTGGAGCCCATTATGTAGGCCAGGCTGACCTCAAACTTGTGTAACCCTTCCAGGGATTACAGACATGCACTGCCATTCCTGGCTTCTTTTGATGTTTGTAGTGTTTGAATAAGTTCAAACTCCAATAGTAAGAAAATATTTTTTTTAATTTTTTTGTTCACTTATTTATTTATTAGAGAGTGACAGAGAGAGAGAGAGAGAGAGAGAGAGAGAGAGAGAAAGAAAGAATGGGTGCACCAAGGCTTCCAGCCACTGCAAACTCCAGATGCATGCACCCCCTTGTGCATCTGGCTAAAGTGGGTCCTGTGGAATTGAGCCTTGAACTGGGGTCCTTAGCCTTCACAGGCAAGCGCTTAGCCACTAAGCCATCTTTCCAGCCTGTATATTTCTTTTTTTTAATTTATTTGAGAGAAAGAGAGAGAGAGAGAGAGAGAGAGAGAGAGAGAGAGGAATGGTCACGCCAGAGCCTCCAGCCTCTGCAAATGAGCTTCAGATGCATATGCCACCTTGTTCATCTGGCTTACGTGGGTCCTGGGGAATTGAACATGGGTCCTTTGGCTTTGCAGGCGAGCACCTTAACCACTAAGCCATCTCTCCATCCCATTACCTATATATTTCTAATGAGGAGAAACTCACTGCTTGTTCCATACTTCAATGATTGATGGCCAGAAAGTCTTGCTGTTACAGAATTTCCATTTCCTGCTGCCTAGCTTTCAGCAGATGGTCACAGAACTAGTTCTTGGAGGTGCATAGACTGCTGTACAAATAATTGAGAGCATTTGGAACACGACCTCTTCTCTATCCATCATCTTTAACTTTTCTCCTCATGACAGGCTTCCATTCCCTTTATCCCTCTGAGACTTTATCCCCCCTGAGCGCTTTGCACATTTGCAATTCTATCTACAAGGTGAACTCCTGTGCACAACAGGGCCGTGCAGTGTTTGGTCTGGCTGCTGGGCTCACAGAAGGCAGCCTGGATTGCATGAGTTTCTTCACAATTGCATCATGAGGCTGATGCACATAGAACTTGCTGTTGATGAAAGCTCCCAATTAAGTGGTTTTTCTCTGCTGCCTTCAGAAGAGTGATGCTTTGACAATTAAGTGCAACAAGAAACCAACTGACTAGTGGGAAAGGCCAAGTGACAAAGAATGCTGAGGGGCCATCAGCTTGGATCCCAAGCACGTATTGGTGGCAGTGAGAACCTTAGAAGGGGCCATGCCTTTGCTCCAGCCCTTCCTCAGTGTCATGCCATTTGCTTTGAACATAGAAGCAACATGATCCCACCCCAGTACTGATGGTTGGGTCATTATGTGTCAAGGTGACTAGTTTTAAAGCCCAGAAAACAATAAATCTTCTTAAAAATGTTTTTTTCTATTTATTTGTTGGGGGGGGCATGCTAGGCTTTCTGGCCACTGTAAACAAACTGCAGACACATGCACCATGTTGTGCATCTGGCTTTATGTGGGTACTGGGAAATTTAAAATGGGTCTTAAGAATTTGCAAGCAAGTGCCTTCAACCACTGAAACATCTCTCCAGCACAGAAAAGAAACCTTCTTATTGTCATATATTGAAATATTATTTTATTTTGTAAACCTTTTACTCAGTTCCTTACTCTTGCAGAAGGGGACAACTATAAGGTTTACTAAATTATATGAAATGTTATGACTGTGCCAGATACTGTCCTGGGTGTTGGGAACACATTGCTATACAGTTTGGGATGCGGTTAATTTTTTTTTTTTTTTGAAACCAAACAACCACCACCAACAAAACTTTGTGCCTTGTTTTCCATAAAGAAATAGAAGAGGTCACCAGGTACGATGGCACATGTCTTTAATCCCAGAACTCAGGAGGCTGAGGTAGGAGTCTTGCTGTGAATTTGAGGCCAGGCCAGCCTGAGATTAATTCCAGGTTAGCCCAGGCTAGAAAAAGACCCTACCTCAAAAAAGAAAAGAAAAGAAAAGAAAGCTACTATTTTTAATAGTACATTAGAAGCAATGTATTATATTCCCCTTGTATCTACATGGCCTATACATTTTCACAATTAGGACTCAGGGTTAATAGTATTAACAGAACAAAAGCTAATCAGACATCAACAGAATACTTAAAAGGGGTTTATAGGAATATCAAAACCAGCAGTTGACCCCGAAGGAAGCAGTGGTTTTACCCTTTCCATGATATACTGACAAACTGGGAAAAACCCAGCCACTAAATAATTTCCATAGCTGCCTCATAATAAGGTTCAGGAAATAAATTCAACCGTAGGTGATGCACACAGGCTAGACCTGTTCCTCAATTCGGCCTCCCCTGCCTTCATTCCAGTGCTTCTTTATGTTAGAACCTTCTGGGAAATTACCTCAGCATATTGGAAACACCAAAGTTTCTTCTCACATTGGATTTTATCATCTTAATTTGCTGTTTTAAATATATGTCTCATTTGTTCTATCTTTTGAGAGAGTTTTAAGTTTGTTGAATCATCCCACAGGATATATTACTGCATATATATTTATTCACACATATATAAAACACATATGTGTGTGTGTGAGAGAGAGAGACAAGCACATACACAAAAGCAAAAGGTTATAAAAATGACATTTATATTGTTCTATGTATTTTGACCAAATATTGATGTAAACTATGAAACTCATTGTAAGACCATGAGAGGGTTACACCTTATGTTTACAAAATAATGAAAAGCTTCACCACCACTTAGTATGGGGCTCAGTACATCAGCATGGCCTGAGATCTTGCCATAAATGCACATTCTTGCCACACCCATGTGATTGTTACCCAGGTTAGAGTTTGGGAAATCTAGACGTGAAGGACTCTTAGTCCTAACAACTCTGATTTGCTTCAGTAGCCTCAGTGGTTTGAGTTCAGTGTTTGGTATCTAGAGAGAGGAGTAAGGCAGACCGTGTGGCTTTTTATACTCATGGGAAGGAAAGACAGGTCTTCTGGTTAGCATAGTCAGAAATCCTTCAATTGCTGCCTTTGTAGTGTTATACAGAAGTGGGAGTTTGTAGAGGGAAGGAAAGGTAAAGTAAGCCTCACATAGAAGGAAGACTGCGAGCTGGGGCTTGGGGAATGAACATTTGATCCATTATGTAGTGAAAGAAGGGACACGCTAAGAGAGAGTCTGCATGAGCGAGCTCCATGACAGTGAATTTCAGGTCAGCCTGGGATAGAGCAACACCCTATCCCCGCCCCCCCGAAAAAAACGAAAAAGAAAGAAAGTCATAAAAAGAGAGGACTGGAAGTTCAAGGCCAGCCTGAGCTGCATAACTAGATGGATTAAAAGGATGAATGAGTAGATGAAAGAAAAGAAGTGGAAGAAGGAAGGCATAAAGGCATAAGAAGGGACAGAGAAAGGCCCAGAGCTCACAGGGACAGGCGGTACATGGGAATACCTGGGGACAGTGATATATACACAGACAGAAAGGGTGATCTAGGAGACAGAGCAGGGAACCCACAGGGAGAGCAGGATGCAGAAACACAAGGAGAGACCCACAGAGCCTACGGGAGATGGATCCACATGCCTAGATAAGCTATACAGTTGGAGTGCCATAAGAACACAGACACTAATTTGGGGGAGGGATAGAAATGCCATTTCATCATAACAAGTTCCTTCCACTAACTCCTTGGGGCCACCTATACAGTGCAAGAACATTATTACTCTCCAGTGGCTGGGACACAGGAAACACTTGGTTTACACTGGAAAAAAAAAAATCTTGTGGATAACTAGTCTGGCTAGGCAAGGATCTCAAAACCAAGGTTCTTTCAGGAGGGCTCATCACCCAATGACATCAAGTGGATTCTTCACTCACTGTCATTACTGCTGTAACCTATCTCTCATAAAATGATGGTTTGGTTTTCTCCCCTATCATCCTATCATCTTCTCTTCCTTTTTTCTCCTCCAGATGCAGAGACTTCTATTCACCAGGTAGACAGCTCCCCACTGCTGGCATGAAAATCCAAACCAGACACAGTTTGTGGGAAGAAGGAATTTGTTTCATCTTACAGATCCAGCAGAAGTTCCATCCATGGTGGTAGAAGCTGTCTCCTACTCATAAATCCAAGCAGATAAAAACCGCCTGCCAGCCTGTAAATACCAGAAGCAGCAAACCCAAAATCAGCAAGCAAGTAGAACCCCCAGAGCTCAAATTTCTCACCATGGCTTTGGGCTGAAATTAAGATTTGCCCCCAAATACACCTTTGGGCTGGACCCCAGGATCCGCCTACCATTGACACCTCCTCCAGCCAGGCAGCTGGAGACCCAAGTTACAAGCTTTATTAAAACAACTGGGTCTATGGGGGACATACATTCAAACTACCACAGATAGTAATCTCTTTTAAGCAATACTGGGAGGAAGGAGGAATTTCTCTTTCCTGATTTTTGTCTGCTCTCCTGTTTTCACACTATCGTTAATAAAGTCTCATAACTTACCTTTCTTTGTGTCCATGTTTTCTTCAGTTCTTTCAGAACTCAGACAAGAGCCCAAAGTTACGGTTTACAAACCTGGAGAGCTCCTTCATCTTTATGGGGATCTACTCCCTCCCAGGATTCTAATCCTGCAACACTATCATTAAGAGCATGGTTTTAAGCCATGTAGGGTGGTGTATACCTTTAATCCCAGCACTCAGGAGGCAGAGGTAGGAGGATTTTCATGACATCAAGGTCAGCCTGAGACTACATAGTGAGTTCAAGGTCAGCCTGGACTAGAGGGAGACTGTGGTAGTTTGAATGGATGTTCCCCAGTACATTACATTGTAATTGAAATCTCCAGCCACCTGGCTGGAGGAGGTGTCAATCTAGGCTCCAGTCCTAGGGTGTGTTTGGGGAATTCCAGTCTAAAGATATGCAAAGGGCTGGAGCTTTGCCTGGAGTTCCTGAAGTGTGCTCTCCTGTGCTGGTGGTGGTTGCTGTTTTTTTTTTTTTTTCCCCCCTCTCTCTGTCTCTCTGCTTGGATCTGTGAAAGGGGACCAACTTTTTCTGCCATTATGAAACTTCCCTCAATCTGTAAATTTCAAAAAATCCCTTCCTCCCATAAACTGTGTCTGGTCTGAAGGTTCCTCCCAGCAATCTGAAGCTACTACAGAGACCCTGCCTCAAAAAACCTATATATATATATATATATATATATATATACATATATATATATATATATATATATATATTATACACACACACACACACACACACACACACACATATACACACATACATATATATGACATACATATAAAATATACACATGGTTTTAGGACTGGAGAGATGGCTCAGCAGTTAAGGCATTTGCCTGCATAACCTAGCAACCTGAGTTTGGTTCCCAGTACCCATGTAAAGCCAGACTCACAAAAGGGGTGCATTTGTCTGGAGTTCATTTGCATGGCCATTCTCTCTGTGTCTATCTTTCTCTGCTTACACATAAATAAATAAAGATTTTTAAATTTTTTTTCATTTATTTTTATTTATTTATTTGAGAGCAATAGACAGAAAAAGAGGCAGTTAGAGAAAGAGAATGGGCACGCTAGGGCCTCTAGCCACTACAAATGAACTCCAGATGCATGTGCATCTGGCTAACGTGGGACCTGGAGAATCGAGCCTCGAACTGGGATCCTTAGGCTTCACAGGCAAGCACCTAACCACTAAGCCATCTCTCCAGTCCTAAATAAAGATTTTTAAAAATATGGTTTTAATATGGTTTAAGGCACATCCATCACTCATGTTTCCATCAATAGCCTACTTTGCTTTGGCAGATGAAAGATTGTAGGCAGATCCATGCCCCATTAATCATCTCTTCTCTATTGCACGGTTCTGATGATACTTCTAACCAGCATCAGATTGTTCCACCAGTAAAGGGCGTTGGGCATGAGGGACTGAATCCAAGTATGTTGCCAGGCTGGTATTGTTTGGAATGCTGATTGACTGAAGTCAGGGGACTTGAGTTCTGGTGCTGGCTTAGAGTCAACTGGGGCAATTCAACTAATACTTAAACACCTGCTCTTGGTCTAGTGATGAGCTCACATGGAGAAAAAAAAAAAAAGTATAACCTGCAGCCCTGATCCTAAGGAGTTCCCTCCTCAGAGAGTGGCAAAATAGGTAGCCTAACCCTATAGTGGCTTTCAGCTTATCTGGTGAATCAACCTCAAACATGTGGAGAGTCAGAATAATGGGAACAGTAATGTGAAACTCGGGCAGCTTTAAAACTTACAAGGATAAAATAAAGAAGGAATGAATTAAATGAGGCTTGTTGAGCTAGCTAGAAAGAAGAAGGGGTTCAGTGGAGGGGAATAAGGAGGTGGAAATGAGGGTGGGTGAGAGGGGATTATGATCATAGGATATTGTGTATATGTAAGGAGGTTGTCAAAACCAAAATGAAACAAAACAAAAAACCCAAAGCAAAACAAAACAACAACAACAAAAACTATTTGTCAGGGCTGGGGAGATGGCTCGGGGTTTAAATGCGCTTGCTCGATAAGCTTGCCAGTGAGAGTTAGGAAACCTAGTAAGCACTAACGCCGGGTGCCAAAGTGGGGCGCGGAATCCCAGCATGTCGATGAGAATGGGGGCACAGTCCACAGAGTTCTGAAGCTCACAGGCCAGCTAGTCTGTCTTTCCCAGTGGAAAAAAACAAGAGAGACCCTGTCTCAGAAAAACGTAGGAGAGGATCAATACCCCAAAGTTGCCCTTGACCTCCACATATACCCATACACACACCATCACCACCACCATTACACACACACACACACACACATTACAAAAGATATTTTTGAAACCACTAAAGCTTTCAAAATGCCTGTGTGATTCCATTTTCTACAAAAACACTCAAAAGTAGCAGAACTAGTTTTGTTCAGATGTGACTCATCCTATCTCACTGGAAGGAGCCCCACACTCCTTCCTGAGTCCATCACTCTAGTGCCTCATTCACCAATCTCTTAACTGTCTAAGTAGTTTTTAGCTCCTGGTTCGTCACCATCCATCATGCTTTACTACTTAATTACTCTGCCAAAAAAATGAAACACGAAGACCATGTAATTCCATAGTCCTACAAACATTCAATGGTTCCATATTGTCCACTGACCAAATCAAGCTGCGGCTCTCTGGGATCTGGACCAGCCCAAGTATTCAAACTGTAATGAAGAGAAATAGGATGTCCCAGGAAACACCAGACCAAGTACCTGCTTTGAGACATTCCAAGGAGAAAAGGGAAAAAATATCCTACCAGAAAGCCAGAGCAAAATTCTGCATGCATGCAGGGTGGGCGTGTGTGTGTGTGTGTGTGTGTGTGTGTGTGTTCACAGAACAACATTATTACAAGACTGGAAAGAATTTGAACAATGTCATTTTAGGTAGACAATTTCAAGAAGATGGCTGACATTTTTCTAGTTTTCAAAAATCAACAAATATAATTTTGAACTGCTCATTATGAATAGCTTCAGATATATGAGAAAAAATAAACAACAGAATAAATAACAACCAACATGATATCACCCACTTATAGGATAGTGATTTTACCTTTTTGTCATGTGTTTTATACAGTTTTTGATGTACAGTTTTAAAATAGAGGTAGCATGACAGTTTAACCCTGCATAAATCCATGACTCAAAATGATACATTCTTTCATATAATGCTTGTATCAAGATAAATTAAGTGATTGCTTCTATGCTTTTCTAAAAGCATAGTTGTAAACAACAGTTTTAGCCTAGGCAGAAATTAGTTGGTAGGCTTTGGGGAACCTGGAGGCAAGCAGAAACGGCGTTCTGTCGCAGCAGCCAGGACTGTGGCGAGCTCCAGGCGAGCACACACCAAGAAGTCAGAACCAGAAGTGAGCAGTTTCAGAGCTCCTTCTCTAAGGGAGCTGCTGGGAGCCAGAAACCAAGCCAGCCCCAGGGTTTAGTTCTGAAAGCGTGAGTACGCATGACAGGAGCTTCTCATAAAGCAGGCCAGACCCAGTGTTGATCACCCAGAGGGATCCCTGGGACAGCCGGGTCTGAGGCCACCCGAGATCTTTTTATTGTCTCAACATTCCTCATTTGCCACTCTTACCTCTTCATTTATTACTTTTTCTTTCGGTATAAGATGTTATTTTTCTTGACTACAAGTGACAAGCATCATACTACTTCTAAGCCCACTTTCTCCAACTCCAGCACTCTCCTTCCTTCCTGTCACACATGGGGCATTTCCCTAGGCACTGAAATGGCCCTCAGCCCACATCACTGGAGCATTCTAACTATGCATCATGGTGCGTTGTGCCTCTGCACACCGCATTTTCCCTTCAGTGTGCTCCCACTGCCTTGCATAAAGCCCTCATTCAATAGATGGGTTTGTGAATGAATGGAAGAAGAAAGAATGTGGCAAAGCAACACCACCCACCGAGGAGAACCCAAGACCGTGGGGCAGATTTCCACCTGTAAGTAGTGGCAAGTCACTCATAGCAGGAACAGATGACCACCATGCAAAAGAGACTTGTCTGAGTCAAGGGCAGCTCCAACAGTACACTAGTTACCCAGCGTCACACAGCCCCAGCAGTCACCTTCCATTTTTAGAATCCAGGATTATAGACTTGAGCACAGAAGAGGAACAAGCTTTATTTCACATCTCTGTACACACTTCTGATTTAATGATTTTCTTGGACAATTTAATTTTTTTCAGAAAGTTGAATGTATATATAATTTAACAAAGACCTGATTAGTTAGAATATTGTCTTGATTTTGGGTATATGGGTATTTTTCTAGCCCTGGCTGGCCTGGGATTCACTATGTAGTCTCAGGTTGGCTTCAGACTCACAGTGTTTCTCCACCTCTGCCTCCTTAGTGCTGGGATTAAATGTATGTGCCACCACAAGCAGCTGTGCATGTGTTTGATGTGAAGAATAGAAACACTGATGCCTTTTATAATAAACTCAGTTACTTTATAATAATCACAAAACATTCTTCCCAAATTCACTTAGTAAGATAAAAAGAGAGAAGTTTGGTGAAAATTAGGAAGTTGCAATCATTGGTGAGGCATACGGACTCTGAACTCGAAGGTTTACTAGCATATAAATTTGGGCATATGGCAAGAGCTCTGACCTTCACTTTCTCATCCAGAAATGCAGATGGCATTAGTAACAGTAGCAGTGTGTGAACTGAACCAGTTCCCACAGGCAATGGGCAGAAGACAGTGCTTGTGCATGATAAGCATATACCACCTACTAAATGCCGGTCTTTGAGCTGTGAGCTAGCTTGGTGGGCTCCTCAGGGCAGCATTAATCCTGTCAGCTCTCTGGGAAGCTCTGAGGCTAACTTCCCAGCTCTGCTACTTAGGAGCAGCACCCTCAACATGTGTGAAGTCACTCTGTATCTGTGACATGAGTATGATAAGGCTGACAAAGTGCGTGTAAGTGGCACCGTGTCATTGCTTAGTAGGTGATAAGTAACTCGTGACTGCCATAACGGGGAAGAAGCAACTTGCGTGAAATAATCATCTGTGCTGGCTTGACCTAGATATTCTGGAACTGCAGGTAACCCCATTAACATTTTGTTTAAACACTGTCAAAATCATTTGTTTTTGTGTTTTCTGCCAGTGTTTGAATGTCAGTTGTGGTAAAGACTGTGAGGCCAGTAAGTCCAAGATATTTATTTGTTTGTTTGTTTGTTTGGTTGGTTTTTTGAGGTAGGGTTTCACTCTAGCTCAGGTTGACCTGGAATTCACTCTGTATTCTCAGGGTGGCCTCGAACTCATGGAGATCTTCCTACCTCTGCCTCCTGAGTGCTGGGATTAAAGGTGATCGCCACCACACCTGGCAAATCCAAGATATTTGTTACTGGACCCTTATTAACAAATTTTCTGATCTCCAATTTACCTAAGTTTCTCTTATATGTAAGCATTAAGGAGTTTTAAAAAATGAAATTTTAAACAATCCTTTTAAACCAGGCGTGGTGGCGCACACCTTTAATCCCAGCACTTGGGAGGCAGAGGTAGGAGGATCACCATGAGTTTTAGGCCACTCTGAGACTACAGAGTGCATTCCAGGTCAGCCTGAGCTAGAGTGAGACCCTGTGTCGAAAAACCAAAACAAACAATATATATATATATATATGTGGGGTCAGTGGTTAAGGCACTTGCCTGCAAAGCCTAATAACCCCTGTTCAGTGTTGTTGGAGGCCCTGGAATCCCCATTCTCTCTGTCTGTCTCTTTCTATCTCTCTCTGCTTGCAAATAAATAAATAAACATTAAAAAATTTAAAAAAAACTTTTAAAGCAGGGCATGGTGGCATACACCTTTAATCCTAGCACTTGGGAGGCAAAGATAGGAAGATTGCTGTGAGTTCAAGGCCAGCCTGAGACTACGTAGTGAATTCTAAGTCAGCCTGGGCTAGAGTGAGACTCTACCAAGAAAAAAAAACAAAAAAAAAAGTTTATTTATTAATTAGAGAGAGAAAGAGATGCACGAAGGCTGCACACTCCAGGCATATGAGACACTTTGTGCATCTAGTTTTACATGGGTACAGGGAAGCTAAACCTAGAACCCATACGCTTTACAAACAAGTGCCTTTAACTGTGGAGCCATCTACCCCACACTCTTTTATAAGATAGCTTCTCACCTAATAGGTAAACTGGCCTGTAATAAATCCTCCTGCTTCAGCTTCCCAAGTGCTGGGATTCACTCTTTCTTATATCCTGCAACATTTTAAAAGATAAACAAACTCAGTTTTAAAAACTTCCTGTTTGAATAGAGCAGCCATGCGTCACGTAATTCCAGAAGCAAGACAGAGATTCTATCACAACCTATGACTTCAGCTTGGCAAACAGACTGAGTTCCCAAGTGATTCATCCTTATTAAAATGTAAGCCTTTTAGAGAAGGTATCTGTGTATACAGACACATATTCGCAGGATATCTGATAACCTTTGAAGCAGCCTTCATATTTGCTTTCAGCTATCTGGAAAGAACCACTGCTTTGGCTTCAGGCAAAGATTAGCCAACTTCAGGGTCTGAAGTTAACACATTGGTCATTTGCCTGAGGCTAGAAAGGCACTGGCGAAGGACGTGCTCTGGAGAAGGGATGCTGCTCTTCCTGGAAGCCAGCAGCTAGAACTCCAGGGACTCTTACTAAAGGACAAACAGTCTTGCTTGTCTTTTTCTTTCCAGGTTGGATTTGGTAAAGAAGGACACGTATGTTCTTACATTTTCAGGCAAGGTTCCGCAGGGAAAGCTTGATCTACATTCATCTTAATCTCTCCAGACACCTTCATTTATGTCAGTGACGGTTGCCATGCCAACTGCTGTCCTGCTTCCCTGTGCTACCTGCCTCCGGATTTGCTTTATTGCCAATTAAGATCTAACTCATCAGGAGCCTTCCCTCGGAGCATCTGTCTTTCAGATTTCCTCAAAACTGCCCCCATCGGGGACTGAGAAGACCAGCAGAACACCTCAAGTCCTAGGCTCCTCTCCTTGGCTCCTCTTGTCTTGGAGGACCCAAAAGATCTAGCTGGCCTGCACCCACAGTCAGTGACACGCTAACGTGTGGGAGTTTCAATGGTGGGTCAGCATCCCTTACAAGAGAGGACATAGGCTCACTGGTGCTGGGCGCCGGGGTTTGCGGGGTGACCCAGGGAAGCCCGCTGAGCCCCAGCACAGCCTAGGCACCGGCCCATGCCCACTCTTGGTAAGCAAGCAGCCGGGGCCTGAGCGCCCTCTGCAGCCCACGCTGGCCTCTCCCAGCAACGCCCTCCAGCTTGGCCTGATCACCCAGCAACATAGATAGTTTTATTTCTCCTCCCCCATGGGGCTGTGGTCATGCATTTAGGAGAAAAGAAGGAAAGTGCTTTTTGACTGACACTCTAAAGTCTCCCTGGAAATGGAGCCTAGAGGCTTGATTAGGTCCCTTCTGACAGTAACTGTTCACTGTCCTGCCCCAAATCCTGTGGGCGCAGGCCAAGATTAACATTTTCCAGAGCCCGAAGAAAAACAGACCAAAGAACCAAGACTAATTCATATCCCAGATCTCTTCCCAAAATTATTTACATTGATAAAAAACATAAAATATACGAGGCCCTGAATCCCATACCCAGCACAAGAAAAAAAAAAAAGTATGGAAAAGAGACTTCCCTAACTACTCAAATTACCCATTAAACTAATTTAAAGATCAGGTCGTTTAAAATTAGACATCTTTCATCTGCCAATTACAGTAAATCATTTTGTTTTACGGGGCTTTGGCAAATTGGATTAAACAGAAGGTTTGGTTCAGATCATCCCTCACCAAAGTGGATTATAGGTTCAAAGAACGAGGTTTATTTAGATTCAGAATTTTGCCAGAGGCAACAGGTCAATGCCAAGACTTCTCAGTTATTACCTAGGTAAAGTATTTCACTGATATGCTGGAGGGGCAAGAACTGGCTCCTGTTGGTGATTAAATATTCAGTTTTGCAAGCTGGATGTTAAAGCCTCAGCTTATTCCCTGGCAGAGGCAAATAGCTTGAATTTGCCTATTTCAAGGAAATAGATGAGTTCTAGAAATCAAAGTTTTCTACACTCCCCACTCTTCCCAGGTGGGCCACTGATTATGTTTAAATAAACCATGTTCCTTACAGTTGGCGAAGGGGGATGAAAACACTCTAAAGCTGGATGTGGTGGCATATTCCTGCAGTCTCAGTACTGGGAAAGCTGTGGTAGAAGGATTGTATGAGGCCAGTTCAGGATTACACATTAAGATTCAGGCCAGCCTGGGCTAGAGTGAGACCACACCTCTAAAAAACAAACATTCTAAAGGTGATTATGTTGCTAGTTGCATGACTCCTTAAAGTTACTAAAACTTATTGAATTAATGCAGGCTTGAAATGGATGAATTTTTTTTTTTTTTTTTTTTTGCTTTTCAAGGTAGGGTCTCACTCTAGCCCAGGATGACCTAGAATTCACTACGTAGTCTCAGGCTGGCCTCGAACTCACAGCGATCCTCCTACCTCTGCCTCCTGAGTGCTGGGATTAAAGGTGTGCGCCCCCATGCCTGGCTCAAAAGTATTGCTATTTTTTGTTGTTTGTTTGTTTTGAGCTAGGGTCTCAGACCTGGAATTCACTCTGTAGTCCCAGGCTGGCCTCGAACTCATGAGGATCCTCTTATCTCTGGCTCTGAGTGCTGGGACTAGCAGCGTGTGCCACCACTCCCAGAGGACATGGGCAAATTTTTCTTTTTTTTTTTTCGAGGTAGGGTTTCACTCTAGCCCAGGTTGACCTAGAATTTACTGAGGAGTCTCAGGGTGGCCTCGAACTCACAGAGCTCCTCCTACCTCTGCCTCCCAAGTGCTGGGATTAAAGGCGTGAGCCACCATGCCCGGCTTAAATTTTTAAAAATATTTTATTTACTTGAGGGAGAGAACATGGGTGCACCAGGTTGTCTAACCACTGCAAATGAACTCCAGACTCATGTGCCACCTTGTGCATCTAGCTTAATGTAGGTACTAGGAAATCGAACTTGGGTCCTTAGGCTTTGCAAGCAAGTGCCTTAACCACTAAGCCATTTTTCGAGCCTAATGGGTGAATTTTTGAAATGTAAAATACACTTCAATTAAGTTATTAAGTGCCCCCTCCAAAAATTTAAAAAAAAAAACTAATGCCAACATTTATTAGTACTTTTGAGCGCACCCAACAGCTTTGAAATAAATAAGATCACATTCAGTGCTTTCAGAGAACATATGTTCTATGCCATGAGCCTTAATCAGACTCTCTTTGAAATCAGCTAGGCAGTTAACACAGAAATGTTCACCCTAGAGATTCTGATATTCTTTGTTTGATGTGTGGGCAAAAATTAAAACAAAATGCAAATAAACAAACAAAACCTCATTAGATCTATATAGTAAATAGCAAAGGTTGAGAACCTTGCTGTAGAGCAGTTTCCCTGGCAACCGCAGGTTGCCCATTGTTATCGAAATCAAACCTTTACATTAAATAAAGTTGTAGGCATTCTGAAATAGAGAAGTCCCGACACAAATGCACCATTTATTTGAACTCTGAACTTTGTATCACATGTCTATTTGTTGCACAGGGAGGGAAAGCATGTAGTTTACAATAGCTGCATCCTACCCTGCTGGTTGTCTCAGTGTGGGGCACAGGCACACTGTCTGGGTCATTTTTGTCACTTAAGTGTGTGCTAACAGGACTATGCACAGAACCTGGGTTCAAGTATTTGCGTAACTAAAGGAACAGAATTGATGCTTTTCTTTGGGGTTTCTGGTGTGTTTTTTTTTTTTATTTTTTTTTTTAAGTTTAATTCTTTGCAATCAGAGCAAATGAGCTCACCAGGGTCTCTGGTCAGTGCAAATGATGCAGGCACTACCTTGTGCGTCTGCCTTTGCATACTGAGTACTGAGGAATGCCTTGAACCAGTGAACACTCTCTCCAGTCTTCTTTTGGGGTTCTTATCCCAGAGGACTGACATACAGAAAACAAAGCAAAGCTTCCAGATCCTCAAGGCTAAATGAGTAAGAAAGACTCTAGCTTTAGGGACTGTGCTCTGTGACCCCAGGCTTGGTTGCTCATCCAAGGCCTTTTACCTCCTTTAGAGAAGCAAGGATGGATCTTAGAATTCTGACTTCTTCCTAATAAGGAGTTTCCTTCACCCACATGTCTAGCTGCCCTGTCCATGAAAGTCCAAGGCCATTCCGAGACCTTACTTTTCAACTTCAAACATAGGAATTATTGAGAACTTTTACAACAACACAGCACAAAAAGATACAATCTCTGTAGTGAACACAGAGAGATTTCATCTCAGTTTCAGCTTTTCTTTAGTTATAAGCAGCCTTTGTCGGTGGGAAACTCAGCTTTGTCAGTTCATTGACATTGACATGTGACAGATAGGGAAAAGCCTTCTGGTATCCTCTGTAAGAAGATGGCAAAGATTTCCAGCTACTGACAGCCGGTCCTGTTTCGCCTCTCTGGAAGCTCACTTTCTGGAGGAAAACCCCTCTCCTCTGGGTCATACTTGCTTGTTTACAAGTGTCCTGATGAATGTGTCATCTGAGTCCCTTCTCCCAGGCTCTCAAATGATTCCGCCTAGCTGCACTTACCTATTTAAGGCAGAAGCTTTATCCTGTTCCTGGATTGTGGCTATTTAAGAGGCTCAGATTATCCTTACTAGGATCCTGTAAGGGCTCAAAAGTTGCATGGGCTGGAGAGATGGCTCAACTGTTAATATACTTGCCTGTGAAGGCTAAGGACCCAAGTTTGACTCCCCAGAATACACGTAAGCCAGATGCACAAGGTGGTGCATGAGTAGCAATTGTTTCCAGTGGCTGGAGGTCCCAGTGTACCCCTTCTCTCTCTCTCTCTCTCCCTGTTCTCCTCTTCTCTCTCACTTTCTCTCAAATAAATAAATAAAAAGTGCAGTGGCAGAAGAAAGAACCCTAAAAGTGAGATTGCTACAGAAACTTCCTCATTCTCTCTTTTGAAAAAAATCCCTCTCCCTTAGAGAAGGGTAGCTTTTGTTTCTGAAGCCAGCTCAGAACTGTTTTAAGTCACATTATTCATAAACCAGGCAATAGCAGTGCATCCAAGTTCTGCCCTCCATTGTCAAAGAATGTCCTACAGTTCACTTTTGTCCCTTTCTCTCAATGCACCTGTATTCACAGATGGAAAAAAAAAAAAAAAAAGTCTACTTTTACAATGAGTCAGCTTCCCCATCCCCTCCAAAAGAAGATTCCTAACAGCACAATTAAAAAAAAAAAAGGCCAGTGTGGAAGAAAATCATCATTGATCAGAGTGAGAATTTGAGTGGGAGTGGGAAGTAATGTCCACCCAAGAAGTACTTCACGAAGGTGATCTGTTGTCTTACCCCAAGTCCTGGAGCAGGTCGGCATCCTCCATCGACCTGCTCCACAGGTTTGAGGGATCCTGGGTACTCATCTTCCCTTCTAGAAGTTCTGCTCTGCCCATCCGCACCTTTCTCCTCTGGTCTCTCCACCTGGTCAGGTGCCGTGGGAAGAGGACAGCAGTGGGCTCTGGGGTTCAGCTGTGCCTCACATAGTGCTCCATGGTGAGACAGGAGCCTGCTGTGGCTGTAAGTCTCCAGCCAGCAAGGAAGTGAAACTTGGTTACTCCTCCCACTGACACTGCCACCCAGCCCCTGAGGCACTGGCAGGAGTGATCTGTCAGGAAGTATGCAAATTTAGGCAGGTTGCCTCTGATACCCACCCACACCGCATCACCTACAGGAGGTTTCTGTCAAAAGAAATAAGGAGACAGCCCACCTGGGTTTGGACTATTTTTTAAAACTATTTTTTAAAGTTTTATTTATTTATTTTATTTTATCTTATTTTTTTTTTATTTTTATTTTTTTTTGAGGTAGGGTCTCACTCTAGCCCAGGCTGAACTGGAATTCACTATGGAGTCTCACGGTGGCCTCAAACTCACAGCGATCCTCCTACCTCTGCCTCCCAAGTGCTGGGTTATTTATTTGAGAAAGAGAAAGAAAGAGGGAGAGAGGGAGGGAGGGAGAGAGAGAGAGAATGGGCATGTCATGATCTTCAGACACTGCAAAAAAAAAAACTCCAGATGCATGTGTCACCTTGTACATCTGGCTCATGTGAGTCCTGGGGAACTGAACCTGGGTCCTTTGGCTTTGCAGGCAAGCACCTCAACTGCTGAGCCATCTCGCCAGCCCATGATTAGACTATTAATTCAGATGCTTCCTAGGAAAACAAACTGCAGTTTCTCCCTAATGCTGTGTGACTGTGGTTTGTACAGAAGGGTACACAACCCATATTCGTCCACCTTCTCTTTGTCTGATACCCCAGCACAAGGAACACTGAGGAAACTTCTACAGTGCAAACGTCTTTTAGTTGGTAAAGAAATTAGAGTCAAACTACTAGCTCAATTCTACAGTTTGCTTTTAGCATAGTTATAAAATTTTTGTCCAACCGCCCATGAAGGGATGTTGGCATCCCTTTGATGCTTAGACTGGGGACAATTCAGAGACAATTATTGTTTCTTCCATGGAGAAAAGATTAAGTGAGAAAGTAGTAAAAAGTTACAGCCTCCTGTGGTCTGCCTGACGTGGCACATTAGAGCTCACTGTGCTGATCTTCCTCCAGGATGTCCATCTACCCAGATTCCTATGGAGAGGAGAATTCCAGTAGCTTGCAAGTCCCAAAGGGAAACTGCCATGATTCAATCCCTGGGAAGTGGAGCAGAGTTCAGCATGGGATGAGTAAAGAACCTAGCTGCTTCCTGCCTTCTCTCTATATGTACCTGCAGCAGTGAATCCATCTCTCTTTCTCTCTCCACCCCATGACTAACTAGGATTCACCAGGGAACGACTTAATATGAAATCATAAAGATCTGGTAAAAGTGCAGAACTTACCCAGCATACTAAAGCTTGAGGAAGAGCAACTCCACCTCCAAGGCAGCGGGACTTACATTGTCGTCAGAGGCTGCCACGCTATCCTTCTGAGACCTCCTCGAACCTGCATTTCCCACTGCTCTGCGGCTACGGAGACATTGTCCAGTCCCAAAGACAAGCCTGAAGGAGAAAGCGCTTTGATAATACACACAAAACTGATTGTCCAACATCTATAATTCTTCTGGCTCTCTTGTTTTGAAGAGCAGTGCAAGGAACGTGAGCAGAAAGACTGGGAAAGGTGCTGAGTTACTGGATGCGGCAGAGGTCATGGAATAGCATGCACACCAGGTTGCCTGTTCTCTGTATCTAGCCTTTTGTTTGGTGGTTCAGTGTCCTTTTTGTTCCTATTTTAGAAAATTCTGGGTTCCCCCGCCCCCTCACTCTCTGGGAGTATTCTGAGGGGGAGGAGGAGTAACAGGATTTGCTAAAATGACTCAATTTTCCTTTTTCAATCTTTCTGGCTCGGTTTCTCCCTTTCACATCCTGCTGTCCCATCCATTGCCTTCTTCTTTGACACTGTCCTTCCATCTTGTCACTCAGTTCCTGTATCCAAGCATTCCACTCTTCAGTACACACCCCCTAGTGTGTGGTGGAATCTGCAGCAGCACTGTGAGATGGTTTCAACAAAATGCTGGAAATGCATAAAATATTTAGTAATGTACTTTTATATCAGCTTGTATAGATGTTCCAAATACTTTCATAAGGTATATATATATTAAAATAATTAAGTTTTGACAAACTTTATACATTATACATTTTATCACCAAAGTATATATCTTTAAACAAGCAAATTTTAAGAAGCTTTTTATTGACAAATTTTATACATGTATTTAATGTACTTTATTATAATCCCTTCCCATTACTCTCACTTATTCTCTTTCCCCTCAACTCCTTTTTATTTCCAACTAGCCCCTCTTCTATTTTTATTTATTTGTTCATTTATTTTTTTGCCATCCTCCAGTATACATGATAGAATGTTGACAGCCCCAATATTAAAAGAGAAACAGGAGTAAGATAGCTTTTTATGGGCAGTTACTCAGGGACAGAAGTCTAAAGAGGGAACAAGGAGATGCCATTCTGCCTGCCCTGGCAAAACTGGAACTTGAGTCTGATTCCGTCTCATCCCAGATGGCTAGTAGCAACACTCTCCAGTAGAGGTCATGAACCCACAAACCAATCAGGCCTCTCCTTACAGACCTGAGTCTGATAGCAAAGCTCATCATAATTGGGTGTCTGATCCACCTAATGGAAGTTAGCCACATGGGCCAGCCCTCTCTTTTTTTCCTTGGTGTGGCTGTTCCTGAATGTAAATGTAAGTCTGTCTTTCCCCTTCCCAGCATGTCTTTTGGCCTGGGTATATTTGTTCTTGCCTTCTACCTGTATCATGTTTTTGTTTGTTTGTTTGTTTTTTAATTTTTCGAGGTAGGGTTTCACTCTAGCTCAGGCTGACCTGGAATTCACTCTATAGCCTCAGGGTGGCCTCGAACTCATGGTGATCCTCCTACCTCTTCCTCCTGAATGCTGGAATTAAAGGTGTGCATTACCATACCCAGTTTGTGTCATGTTTTGAGGGTACCCTCTCACTTTGATTACATGTATGATTTTTTCTTTGATTTCTGAGTCCTTCACTATTTCTTAATTCTCTCTGGTCTTTTATGTGGAAGGAATTTTTGGTTGTTATGATTTGCCTTCCATGGGTGGGAATATGTGTCTCCTCCAGAGCCCTCTTACTCCTGGTGATTTCTCTGTTCTAAAACAGTCTCTTTGTCTTTCCACACCTTTTCCAGTCAGGAAGGAGGTGAATTCCTCTCTGGCTTGAATCTTTCAGCTAGCCTCCTCCATGGATCCTAATTCCTCCTATAATAAACCTCATAATTCATGACTTCTCCCTAAATAAACTGAATGGTTCCTTATCTATCTTTCTTAGAGTCTGATTTTATCAATTCTTTGCTATAGGATAAGGACCCAAAAGTTGGGGTTCACATCCCCTCCTGAACCCAAAAACTCTGCATCATTATTATGCAGGTAACAGCAGCCATTGTGAGGTCATGAATGCAAAGACCACTTAGTGTCTGGAAGACAGTGTTTCAGAACATTCCCTCTTCTTCCTGTATCTTTCTTAGTCTTGCCATACCTCTTCCCAAATGTCCCTTGAGCTTTAGAGAATGGCATATAGATGTCTCATTTAGTTCTGAACACTCTGCAGCCGCTTACTCTGAGGACTCTCAGACTTCCCCACAGTCACCACCATCTGCCTCTCTGATCAAAGGCGACAGCAACACTAATCTATAGACATAAGAATATATATTTAGAGGGAAATTTGATGGACAGTGTGGTGGTTTTATTCAGGTGTCCCCCATAAACTTAGGTGTTCTGAATGCTAGGTTCCCAGCTGATGGAGATTTGGGAATTAATGCCTCCTGGAAGGAGTGTATTGTTGGGGGTGGGCTTAAGGGCTTTATAGCCAGTTTCCCCATGCCAGTGTTGGGCACACCCTCCTGTTGCTGTGTTCCACCTTACGTTGGCCAGGGGGTGATGTCCACCCTCTGCTCATGCCATCGTTTTTCCCTGCCATCGTGGAGCTTTCCCTCGAGCCTGTAAGCCAAAATAAATCTCTTTTTCCCAGAAGCTGCTCTTGGTTGGGTGATTTCTACCAGCAATGCAAACCGGACTGCAACAGACAGCATATCCATTTAGCCAAACAACAGTAGTACCTTCCCTTTAAGGTCTATGACTTCCCCGCCATGCCCAGGCATGGTAAGCTTTTATCTAGGGTTTCATTACCAGACATGAATTCCCTCCTGTAGAGCAGGCTTAACATGCAATCAAACAGCAGTTGGCTACCCCCATAACAGTCATGCCACTATTGCACCAGTGAGCATCTTTCCTGAATGGCCAGTTGTATAACTGGCAGGATCCACTGTTGATTAACACTGCTAATGAGCCAGGCATGGCGGCACACACACTTAATCCCAGCACTACAGGGGCAGAGATAGGAGGATCACTGTGAATTCAAGGCTAGTCTGAGGCACATAGTGAATTCCAGGACAGCCTGGGCTAGAGTGAAATCCTACCACAGAAAACAAAAAACAAAAAAACAAAAAAACAACCAAAAAGCATACTACTAATGACTTTTCTCCTCCAGAAGGCTATAATAACTCTTTTCAGGACTATGGCAGCTAGCCTGAAGGGTGGAGGGATGAGGCTTCCAAATGAGTTCTAACTTGAATTTTCAGTCTCCTGCAATTGAAGCAAATGGTATCTTCAGCAATAGGGTCTTACCATCTAGTTTTGGTGGTTAATCAAGAGCATTGTCAAAAGCTTGTTTTGTTTTGGGACCTCAAGGGCATCATTGACCAACAATTCACTGGGAGTTATCTTATCCTTGGTGCTGGGATTTTCCCATAATAATCTATGGCTTCAGGACACAGTATTATCCACACTTACATGGTATTTCTGCCCAAACAACCTCTTTTCTAACTATGTATTTTAATTAGCAAACACGTAAGTATAGCTTTTTAATAATGTCTTTAGTTTTGGCTAATCTCTCCACCACTTTCTTTCCTCTATCTCCCTCTCCCCCCAATCTGTTCCTCTACATAAATATCAACAGCTCCCTCCCTCAAGCCTCCCCAGTTTTGGCTATCTGAGATCTTTTGTGCTTTGTGCTTCTAGAGGAATTTTAAGATTTTTTTTTTTTCCTATTTCAGTGAAGAATAGTTTTGGAATTTTGATGGGGATTACATTAAATCTGTAGGCTGTTTTTTTTTTTTTTGGCAAAATAACCAATTTCATAATATTGCTTCTTTTTCAATCCATGAACATGAGATGCCTTCCCATTTTCTAGTATCTTCTTTAATTTTTCTCTTAAGTGTTTTAAATTTTTCATTGTAGAGGTCTTTAACTTTCTTGGTTAGGATTATTCCAGGGTTTTTATATTTTTAGGTAATTGCGAATGAATTGCTTTCCTGATTTTATCCTCACTATGTTTGCTCTTGGTACATACACTGCCTCTTGGAGATATTAATTCCCAAATCTTCATCAGGTAGGAACCCAGCATGCAGAATACCTAAGTTTATGGGAGACACCTGAATCAAACCATCACAGATATTCATATGTAAAGAGTGAAACTAGATCTCTATCTCTTGACCTGCACAAAATGAATGCAAAATAAAAGCCAAGACCTTAAGCTAAGACATGAAACTCTGAAACTAGTAGAGGAAATGTGTGGTTTGTCTTGGATGTCCCCCATAAACTCATGTGCTCTAAATACTTGGTGCCCAGCTGATAGCAATATGGGAGGTGGAGTCTGGCTGGAGGAGGTATGTTGTTGGGAGTAGGCTTAGCAGTGTTATAGCCAGTTACCCTTTGCTAGAGTTTGGCTCACTCTCCTGTTGCTGTTTTCTACCTGCTGTGGCAGAGGTGATATCCAGCTTCTATTCATGCCATGCTTTCCCCTGCTGTCATGAAGCTTTCCTTCAAGACCATAAGCCAAAATAAATACTTTCCTTCCATCAGGTGCCTTTGGTTGGGTGCTTTTTTCCAGCAACAAGAAGGTAACTATAACAAAAACATAAGGAAAATACTTCAAGTTATAGGCATAGGTAAAGACTTTCTGAAAAGAACTCCAATAAATAGCATAGGAAGTAATTCCAAAATTTAACAACTGAGATTACATGAAATTAAGAAGCTTCCATACAGCAAAGAAAACAACCAGCAGGGTGCAGAATCAGCCACAGAATGTAAGAAACATCCATGCCAACTATACATCAGACAGAGGATATGTGAAGACCTGTAAAAATTAAGAAAAAAAAAAAAACCCAAGAAACAGAAAATCAAAGAGTGGACTATGGAGTTTAGTAGAAAATTCTGGAAAGAATTGTTAATGGCCAATAAATACTTGAGAAAGTATTCAACACCCTAGCCATCAGGTAAGTGTAAATGAAAACTGCTTTGAGATTCCATCCTACACCAGTCAGAATGACTATCATGAAAAAACAAATGACAAGAACACTAGTAAGAGTGTTAAGAAATAGGCATATGCCAGCACACCAGGCAAAAGAACTCTTTTTGTTTGTTTTGTTTTCAAGGTAGGGTCTCACTGTAGCCCAAGCTGACTGGAACTCATTCTATAGTTCCAGGCTGGCCTCAAATTCACAGCAATCCTCTTACATCTGCCTCCCAAGTGCTGGGATTAAAGGTATGTGCCACCATGACCTACAAAGAGGAACTTTTATACACTGCTGGTGGTAATGTAAACTAGGACATCCACTATGCAAGCCAACATGGGGTTCCTCAAAATGCTGAAGATTGAACTAGTGTACCACCTATACCACTGCTGTGTGTATGCGCAATAGAGTCCAAGTCAGCATACCACAGTGATACTTGCTTATTGGCACATGAATATTTATCATTACACTATTCACCATAGCTATGAAATGGAACCAGCTTAGGTGTCCATCAACAGACAACTGGATAAAGAAAATATGCAATCTATACACAATGGGATTTCATTCACTCTTAAAGGAAAATGAAATCATGGCTATTTATAGGAAACTGTATGGAACTTAGAGATCATTATGTGAAGTGAAATAAGCCAGAGAGACAAATTCCATGTTTTCTGTCACATACTGAATTTGGAGTTAAGTTTGTGTCTGTGTGTTTGTGTGAATACACATATGTATATGCATGTGCACAGATCATGTTAGTCAGCACCTGCTAAATTGCTATTTCACACCCACCAAAGGTCACTAGGTCAAGACAGAGGAAGTCCAGTATGACTATTCTGGCCAGTGGGAACCTCTTTCCACCTCACACTTGTTTACAAATGAAGCTGATAGCTACCATGCCAACTCTGTCACATGAATTTCAAAGTTACTGTCAGTCTCAAGAATCCAGGCAGCAACAGGCAGCAGATGAGGGGAGCTTCGAAGGGCCAGACAGGCCAAGAAGACACACCTGACCATGCACATGAATGCAAGGGACGTTGGGACGTGTAATCCCACTGGGCCTGGGGAAGAGCAGAGACTGGATACTTGTGTTCTGTTGGTGGCATCTGGCACACCTTTCCCTTTGCAAAGGCTCTTGGACCTTCAAATCCATCCCTTTAGCATAGAATAGAGAGTGGCTTGAGAAGTTTATATGGAAGGAGCTCGAGGTTTGCATAGCTTTTATTTTTATTTTTATTTTTACTCACTACAAAGTATCTGTGAGATTCGAGGGACAAAAATTGATTAGGGACATTTTAGGTAGTATTAGCCAAAACAAATTGCAGCATCACCAGAGTTCAGAACCTCATCTCTCTCCTGGTGAGTCCTCAGCTTAATTACAGCCTCTCTTTATGGTGCTTCTCCAGGGGACTCCAGTGAACTAAAGTGCAAACAGCTAGGTTAGTAGAGCATTCAGTATGTCTGGCAAGGCACACCACAGAGGGGTGATAATGGCTGTCTCTAATGGGTGCGAAGTTCCACTGAACATAAAGGAGGTTCTCTGTGTGTGATGCCAGGCAAAAGCACAGTTGTCCAGGAGTGCAGCCATGTAAAGGGTGATGTTTCTTCATGCATCTTTCAGTGAAAAGGAAGTCCAAAAGGGCTGCAAGGATAAAGGACTTCAGGAGCAATTCACAAATGAGAAAGGATGGATTAAAACAACCCCATTAGTAATCACAGAAATATGAATTGTAATAGCAATGAGGCACTTTAGAAATAAAAATAATTAGGACTCAGGAGATAGCACATAAACATAAATATTTAGAGAGAAATTTGGTGGGAAGGAAGATAACTGTTATGCCACCCAAGCCTGAAGACCCCAGTTTAATCCCCAGACCCATGTTAAAATTAAGAAACAAAAATGCCAGGCACACTTGTAATACCAGCACTGGGGAAACATGACAGGCAGATCCTTGGGGCTTGCTGGCTAGCTCCAGGCCGAAGACAGCCACGGTTTCAAAAACAACAACAACAACAACAACAAAATAGATGGTGGTGCTTGGGGGGGTTAATCTCAACTGTCAATTTTACAGGATCAAGTATCACAGAGGAGAGAAATCTTGGGGTATGTCTGAGAAGGAGTTTCTAGGTTGGGTTAATGACGGTGGAAAGACCCACCGCAACTGTTTAGGGGTATGCGCGTGACAGCATTCCCTGGGCTGGAGTCCTGCACTGAATAGAGTGAGCTGAGCACCAGCGCTCACTGTTGTTACCTGACCGCAGATTGAATGCAAGCAGCTGCTCCATGATGCTGCATCCATCCACACCTTCCCCTTCATACTGGGCATAATGAACCCCAAAATGTGGTTCCCTCCTCAGGTTGCTTTTGTCAGGTATATGCAGCAATGAGAGAATAACTAATACAGCATCTGGAGACACCACCAGATGTTGTCCTCTGGCCTCCACACATGCACATGTACCACACATATATGCACACAGACCTGCACACACTTGTGCACCTATGCACACAGAAACAAAAAATAAATTTAAGCCGGGCGTCGTGGCACACGCCTTTAATCCCAGCACTTGGGAGGCAGAAGTAGGAGGATCGCCGTGAGTTTGAGGCCACCCTGAGCCTACATAGTGAATTCCACGTCAGCCTGGTGCTAAAAGCGAGACCCTACATCAGAAAAACCATAAGAAACAAATAAACAAACAAAAATTTAAAAAGCAATCAATCACTTGACTCTTCTGTCATGGTTGTTGTTGGAGTGTAGTTTTCATACACTGCTCCATCTATGCCATTCTAAAACCCCAGTATGAAGAATTCAATATTGATGCAGAATTTTGGGGTTTGGAGGGACCTCCCAAACCTGTAAATTTCAACTTTTAGTTTTTTTTAGAAAACAGATTCCAAGGAGGGTAAATTACAGATTATTAGGCTTATTTAGGAAGAATGGTATCAGGGGAAAGCTAGAAAGACTTAAGCCAGAAGCAAGATGGGAGAATGAAGAGATAGGTTGTAGAAGGCAAAACATAAGAGCCCATGCCAAAAGATCCAGGAGAAATGCACACACACACACACACACACACACACACACACACACACCAAATAAAGCATGAAAGCACAAGCCCTTCACCTCTACACAGAGAAAGCTGAAAAATTGAATAATAAAAGTCTCAGAGTTTAGAAGAAAAATCATACATGTAACAAAGTGAGAAAGCACCCAGAACCAAGGCAGGAAAGAGCCACAAATGAGAAAGAATTCTCTTCTCCCTTCCAGCCCGACTAAGAAGAGGGAAGAGCTCTCCAAAGCAGGAGTCAGGGAACATGGTGCTGGGAGAATACAGCCAGGAGAGCCAAGAGCCGACCCCCACACACGGCAGGCCCATTTATGTGGAGCAGGCAAAAATGTTCCATCTGTGGCTACAGTCTACACCTACTTAGGGGTATATTTATCAATCAACATTTCTTAAAATTACTGGTTTCTGGTGGTAATAAAAGTAGATGCTGTCCCAGAAAGGGGCTGTCATGCTGCAGCTGTCCACTTCTGGGAGGTGCTTGTGTAATGCGCTGAACCATCTGGAAAGTCCTCTCCTCCTCAGCCAATTGATCAGAGAGCACACCCCATGATGTCAAAAGTGCATGCATGGGGACAGAAGGCATCGTAACAGGAGGAACCATCACAGGCATTTGGGCAACTTCCTCTTGTAACTTACTTGTGCCTTCAAGGCCTGCTTGAGCCCAATCAGGTATATACCACTGCCATGTCCTGTGGATCAGCTCTAGGAAGAAAAGAATCTCTTCCTCCCACCTGGCTGCAGTACTGCTTGCTGCTTTCCAGTGTGGACTGAAGACTAGTGTGCCCTGAAGACCAGCATAGTAACTGGATGGCCCATTGTCAACCTTCAGTTTCCGCTAAGGCCCAATAGCAGGCCAAGAGCTGTCTTTCTAAAGGACAATAATTGTCTGCAGATGATGGCAGGGCCTTGCTCCAAAATCCCAAGGGCCTCTGCTGTGATTCACCTCTGGGGGCCTGCTAAAGGCTCCAAACAGCATTCCTGTCTGCCACTGAAACCTCAAGTACCATCGATCTGTTGGATCATATGGCCCAAGGGTCAGAGCAGCCTGCACAGCAGC
The DNA here is from genome assembly GCF_020740685.1 of Jaculus jaculus. NCBI lineage: Eukaryota > Metazoa > Chordata > Mammalia > Rodentia > Dipodidae > Jaculus > Jaculus jaculus. Next base: position 104,599,077 of record NC_059103.1, read on the forward strand.
CTGGACCTGTTGAAGAGCCTTCTCTTGTTCTGGGCTCCACTGAAAATTAGTAACTTTGTGAGTCACTTAGTATATGGAATGGAGTAGCACACCCAAATTAGGACTATTAGTGCCCTCCTTATTACCCGTAAAAGCGCTTTCCTTATTACCAGTAGGGTCTTTAGTAGCACTAAAGTTGGAGAGCCAACCCCAGAGAGCACCAAGCCCACTAGAGAAATCCGTCCTTACTATTCTGTTTCTCTAGAACCACTCCTGATGCCACAATCTGTATTAGTCAGGATTCTCTAGAGGAACAGAACCAATAGAATGAATTGTATTAAAAGGGAATTTATGTCCAACAATAGCAGTTTGCAGGCCCAAGAGACAAGGAGCCTGGTAGCTTCTCAGTCCTTGGGGCTGGATGCCTCAGCAGTCCCAGTCTAGCATGGAGGCTTCCTGGAGAGTCGTTGGTCTTTAGGGCACACAAGTCTTCAGTCCATGCTGAAAGGCAGCAAGCAGCACTGCAGCCAGGTGGGGGAAGAGATTCTTTTCTTCCTAGAGCTTCTTTAGAGAAAGGCCTCCCCCTCTGATAAGGGCCACCCACTCTGAGGGAAGTCCTTACCTTGGGAGAAGGACTTCCTCTTTCAGTTAATCCTTCCTGGAAGCAACCTCAGAGACCCACTTTATTTTTTTTAATTTTTGTTTATTTATTTGAGAGTGACAGTGACAGAGAGAGAGAGAGAGAGAGAATGGGCACGCCAGGGCCTCCAGCCGCTGCAAACGAACTCCAGTTGCCTATGCCCCCTTGTGCATATGGCTAACGTGGGACCTGGGGAATCGAGCCTCGAACCGGGGTCCTTAGGCTTCACAGGCAAGTGCTTAACCGCTAAGCCATCTCTCCAGCCCAGAGACTCACTTTTGAGGAATGTCTGTGGATTCCTAAACAGAGTAAGTTGACGCAAAACTTAACCATCACACCCAGTAACCTAGATATTCAAAGCTAGGATCTACATATAAAAGAGCATGCAGCATTGTGTTTCTGTGCCAGATAAGATCTTTTCCAGTTCTACACATCTTCCTGCAAATTTCATTTTCCTTTATAGCTGAATAAAACTCCATTGTGTATATGTGCCATGTCTTTGTAATCCATTCATCAATTGATGGACATCTAGACTGGTTCCATCTCCTAGCTTTTGTGGATAGAGCAGCAATAAACATGGCTTAGCCAGTGTCTCAAGTGACTCTGAAGCATAGATTACTTAGGGATATATGCTTAGGAGTGGTACAGCTGAGCCATAGAATAGTTCTGTTTTAAGATTTTTGAGAAACATCTCACTGATTTCCATAATGGATGCATCGATTGTATTCCGACCAACATTTAATTAATGTCCCCTTTCCCCCCTTCTTGCCAGCATTTCTCATTTGTTTTGATACGTGCTGTTCTGACCAGAGTAAGTTTAATATAAAATTTCAATGTAGTTTTAATTTGCATTTCCATGCTGATTAAAAATGTTGAAAACTTTAAAAAATATTTTTATCCATTGGTATTTCTTCTGTTGAGGACTCTCAGTTGAGTCCCATAGCCCATTTTTAAAATTTTTTTGTTCACTTTTATTTATTTATTTAAGAGTGACAGAGACAGAAACAGGCAGAGAGAGAGAGAAAGAGAGAGAGAGAGAAAGAGAGAGAGAGAGATAAAGAGAGAGAGGATGGGCACTCCAGGGCTTCCAGCCACTGCAAATGAACTTCAGATGTGTGTGCCCCCTTGTGCATCTGGCTAACGTGGGTCCTGGAGAATCAAGCCTCGAACTGGGGTCCTTAGGCTTCACAGGCAAGTGCTTAACTGCTAAGCCATCTCTCCATCCCACATAGCCCATTTTTAACTTGGGTTGTTTAGTTGATGTTCTGTTTTATGAGATTTTGTGTATACTAGATATTAATCCTTTGTCAGATGTCCCATGCTGCAGGGTTACGTCTTCACTCTATTGAATGTTTTCTGTGCTATACAAAAGCTTTTTAGCTTCACGTGGTTCCATTTATCAGTTGTTGACCTTATTTCCTCAGTGACTGAAGTCCTATTCAGAAAATACCCACCTATACATATGTTTTGTTGTGTACTCCCTAGTTTTTCTTTGAGCAGTTTCATAGTTTTGGGTGGTACATTGTAATCTTTGATCAATTTAGAGTTGAATTTTTGTGCAAGGTGAGATGCAAGGGTCTAGCGTCAGTATTCTGCCTAGACCTCCAGATTCCCCAGAACTATTTGCTAGATGCTGTCTCTTCTCCAATGACTAACTTGGCGTCTTTGTTAAGACTGTAGTTGCACGGGCTGTTGTCTGAGCTCTCAGGCTTATGTGTGTGTGACTTTGCGCCAGCGCCATGCTGTTTTAGTACTATAACTTGGCAGTGTAACTTGAAATCAGGTTGGGTGATATCTACAGCAGTCTTCTTTTTGTTTGGAATTATTTTGGCTATTCATGGTCTTTTGTGCTTCCATACAAATTTTAGGATTAAAAAAAAAAATTCTGTGAAGAATGGTGCTGGAATTTTGATTGAGGCTGCATTGAATTTGTAGATTGCTTTTAGGAAAATGGCCATTTTCCCAATATTGATTCTTCTCATCCATGAGCATGGAATAGTTCCATCTGCATGTGTCTCCTTCAATTTCTTTCTTAAATGTTTTAAAGTTTTCATTGTAGTGGTCTCTCATTTGCTTGGTAAAGTTCATTCCACCTTCTCCTGAGGCTACTGCGAACTGGATTGCTTCTTTGATTTCTTTCTCCATGTTTGTCATTGGTGTATAAGAAGACCACTGATTTTTGTAGGTTAATTTTGTATCCTGCCACTTTGCTAAAGTGATTATCTCAGAGTTTTCTGGCAGAGTGTTTAGGGTCCCTTATGTACAGAATCATATCATGTGTAAATAAGGATGCTTTGTCTTCACCCTTCTTATCTACATCCCTGTTATTTCCTTCTCTTGTCTTATTGCTGCAAGCCTTCAAATACTATGCTGAATAGAAACAGGGAGAGTGGACCCCCTTATCTCAATCCTGATCTTGGTGAGAATGCTTCTAGTTTTTTTGTCATGTTGCATGATGGTTGGTTATCAGTTTGCCATGTATCATCTTTACTGTGTGGAGATATGTTCCTTCCATCCCTACATTTTTCCAAAGTCTTCAGGTGCATGGTTATTTATGCATAGACAAGGTTTAAGAAGAGTGCTGTGGGGGCCGGGGCCATGCCTGTGAGAACATCAGGACCTATTGGAACCTCAGCATCCATGTGAAGGCCAGACACAGTGACATGTACCTGTAATCCTAGGGCTGGAAAGCACAAGGACCCCTGGAGCTTGCTGGCTAGCTGGTATAGTCAAATCGTTGTGCTTTAGGCTCTGTGAGAGACTGTCTCAGAAAAATCAGGTTGAGAGTGGTTGAGAAAGACACCTGACACTGACCTTCAGACCCCATGTGCACAGTCCTGTATATATGTGTAAGCCCCCACCACACAGACACACAGAAAACAGAACTGAATTTGCTATGTTGTACATGCCTCCTGGTTTCCTAGAGCTGCAATGCGGCTTTCTTAGCACGTAGCACACAGATTAAGTGCTCGCGGGCTCCATCCTGCCAAGCCTTTACTTCAGCACTTACTTCACCCATTTAAGACTCTGTGTCCTAAAAATATGCTAACATCTGCAGTTGAGGGTGAGCGTGACAGGTGCTTTTCATGCTGGTGAAGCGAGGCACCATCTGTATGAAAAGGTCATGCTTAATCATCTTGGCACTGATTTCTGAGCAGTGAAAGCATGGACTAAAATGAAACCTCAAACTCAACAGTTATTGTGTTTAAGTTTAAAAAAGCAGACACTGACTCAGCAAAGTGAAGTGAAGTCAGCGTCCACACTTATGGGTCGGACAGGCCTTATCAGCATATTTTCATCTTTTTTTAAAAAATTATTTATTTATTTGCAAGCAGAGAGAGAGAGAGATAGCAGGGAGACAGACAGAGAGGATGGGTGCACCAGGTCCTCCAGCCAGTGCAAATGAATTCCAGATGCATGTGCCACTTCATGCATCTGACATTATGTGGGTACGGGGGAACCGAATTCCAGTCATCCGGTTCTGAAGGCAAGTGCCTCAACCACTGAGCCATCTTTCCAGCCCACTTTGTCTTTCTTGGCTGACTTTGATCTGAAAATATTGCTTTACTAATTAGCATATGCCAGCTAGTGAAGGTCAGTGATAACCAGGGAACATTAATAAATCAACTGGGCAGCTGTGATGCTTCTGAGATTTTTTTTTTTCTTTTTGGAGGCACCAGCATAGAGTTAGATGTGAAAATGGGTCAACTTTGAAATTACCCATGGTAATGTGAGTGAAGGAGCACCTCAGCCAAAATGTCAGAACACTTTGTGGGCTAGAGATGTGGCTCAGCAGATAAAGGCACTTGCTTGCAAAGCCTGGTGGCCAGGGTTCAATTCCCCGCATGTTGCAGTCAGGTTTGCATTGCTGGCAGAAAACACCTGACCAAGCAGCTTGTGGGAAAAAAAGGTTTATTTTGGTTTACAGACTTCAGGGGAAGCTCCATGATGGCATGGAGAAATGATGGCATGAGCAGAGGGTGGACGTCACCTCCTGGCCATATCAGGGGAACAACAGCAACAGGAGACTGTGCCAAACTCTGGCCAGAGGAAGCTGGCTATAATGCCCAAATGCCTGTCCCTCAACAATATATCACTTACAGGAGGTTTCAATTTCCAAATTTCTACCAGCTGAGAACCTAGAATTCAGAACACCTAAGTTTATGGGGGACACCTGAATCAAACCAACACCCCACATAAATCCAGGTACACAACGTGGCACATGCATCCAGAGTTCGTTTGCAGTGGCAGGAAGCTCCGGTGCGCTCATTCTCTCTTCTTCTGTTCTGTCTTATTCTCTCAAGTAAATAACAATTTTTTTTTAAGCACTTTGGAACTGAAGTTCAGAAATGAATGGGAACCTCTGGAATGCATGTTAGAAAAGATGCTATTTCAAGTCTACTGCTTAGCAGGTTGAGCAGATAGGGTTGGGTAGAAAGTACTTGGTTCAGCTTATACTGGGTGAGAGGGGATCTGGCATACTTGCCTTACCACAGTGTTCTTCCCTGACTGACTCCAGTGGTAGCAAAAATCAGAAAGCTGTAGTGTTGTTTTGAAAAATAGAAAAACATTTTACATTTTCTTTCTTTTTTTTCTTTCTTTATTTATTTCTTTCTTTCTTTTTTTTTTTTTTTTTTTTTTTGAGGTAGGGTCTCACTGTAGCCTAGGTTGACCTGGAATTCACTATGAGGTCTTAGGGTGGCCTCGAACTCACAGCGATCCTCGTACCTCTGCCTCCTGAGTGCTGGGATTAAAGGCCTGCACCACCATGTCTGGCTTCCGAAAAACATTTTCTGAGCTAAAATTAAATTAACTGGAAACTTGAATATCAGAAATTTGTTGTGTGTGTGTGTGTGCGCGCTCAGAGCTTTCATAAAATAAACACCCGAAGGGTCCTTGGATGATTTTCTTTGAAATTGCCTCAACAAATTCATATTTTGTCCAATAGCCCTGAAAGCTATGACAGTTAACTTTACAGAAAATATAGCTGTGCTTGCCACCCAGTGGCGGCCCTGCTGTATGGATTAGTCCTGCAGGTTCAGAAAGGTTTCTTTTCAACTCAAGTGGGGCACTTGTGGTGAGGATATCCTGCCACTAGGTGGCAGTCGCACCGCATTAGACATTGCGTTCCCCACCTCTGTACAGTGTAACATATACTTCACTGAAATAACTGAATTTAATGTTATTATATTAAAATAATTACGGAAGATATTATTAAGATATAATTTATTACCCACATCATCAAGTTTTAAATGGTTCAATCTTGAATTCCACTCTCCATTGAGAGTTTTAAAATTTTTATCAAAAGGATTTGAATGAGAGAAAATGGATTTGAATCAAAAGCTTCAACTTTATTCCTAAAATACGAGCTTCGTTCTGTCAGTAAGGCCTTGTCCAGGGGCAGGGCTGGCTTGTTCACACGGATGACCGCGGAGCCTCGAGGGTCCACGGAGCAGGGTCTTGAACTTCATCTGTTTGGTGTCCAAACACAAGCAAAGCAGCATGATGGGGAAGAGAAGAAAGGACTGAAGCGGACTCCAGAAAGGCACAAAGGTCTCTGGGAGGCAGTGAGTGTCCCAGGGGAAGACGCACAGCTTCAGAGCCCGGAGACAGCTGACCGCAGTGGTTCTGGAGCTGGTCACCTCACCGAGATCAACTCTCCAGCAAGATTTTCCAAGGTCATCTTTTCTTTTCTTTTTCTTTCTTTCTCTCCCCCGCCCCCCACCACCTTTTTCCTGGTTTTTCCAGGTAGGGTTTCATTCTAGCTCAGGCTGACCTGGACTTCACTCTGTAGTCTCAGGGTGGCCTTGAACTCACAGTGATCCTCCTACCTCTGCATCCTGAGTGCTGGGATTAACAGCATGTGCCACCACACCTGGCCATGTTTTCTTTTAATAACTGAAATTACTGATAATTATTCCAGGCTCTCCTATACCACATACTGTGGCAAATTTAGTGGACTGGCAAACCAGTGATATTTTTCATGATGAATTCTAGGGATTTATACTTTCATGGTTACAGTTTCCTCAACTTTTGTTGCCACTGAAATCTAGGTCACTAAGCCAGCCAATGAGTGGTTCTCTCCACCACTTTAACCTCAGGCTCCACAGCGTCCCTCCAAACTTAGCTCCCTCACTAAAGTGTTGATATAGCAGATTTTACCAAGGGTTTGCTTAGGGACATGGCAGTAAATTCATCCCACAGAGCTAGCATGACTCAGAGAAAAACAGCATTGAGTAGTAGATTATGAGCGTAGTTTCTTCTCAACATCCCAACACCCCAACAGAGCACTGCCTGTTGAACACGTTGCCCCACGACCACTGCTTCTCTCATGCCATGGAGGCCATTTGGAGGGACATGCTGTCATCAGAAGAGAGGTGAGCATTCGCAATCATGAAGCAGATGCAAAGGGCTCTGAGAGACAGCTGTCTACAGTGCAGTGTCCTGGGGCCTTGAGGTGTGGATGCATGTCTCCTTCTTCTGATAATGGCTGGAGATGGCATTTGCAGCAGAGACCTGAGTTGGAGGCTGATCCAAGAACAGAACAACAGCCTCACGAGAGCAGAGCTGCCATGAGGCCTGGTGCCTGTGAGAGACTCGCCTTCCCCTTGGGGACCTTCCAAGTTACACAAACATAGAAATGACTGAGTCTGCGTCACTGACAGGTAGATGTTTTTGAGCTAGTGACTAGAGGCACTAACTGGCACAATGACTTTCCTAGGGCTGACAAAAGAACTGGTCTTGGGGCTATTCCAGCAAATTTACTGAGCAGCAGAATGAGGCAAAGTTTCCTCAGTTCTCACATCCTCTTTCCACAGGCAGAAATGACACCATATTCCCAACGTGCAAACCCAAAGAGCGTACATCTCACCTAAGTTGCACTCAGGGCTTCTTAAATGTCAGTGTGCACATACCTCACTGGTGAGGTGCCAATAGATCTGAGGTGGGGGCCTAAGTGTCCTCATGTGCAACAAGTCCCCAGGTAATGCTGATGTTGCTGGGTGTCAAGGCCACACTTTGAGAAGTGTTACAGTCACCTCCATGTTTCTGGGATGAACATACAAAGCAGACACAGTTTATGGGAGGAAGGGGTTTACTTTAAGTTCACACATCCAAAGTAAAGTTCCATCAATGGTGAAAGAAGCTGCTTCCATATATCCAAGCAGAGAGAAACAACCAAACAGCCAACAAACACCAAAAGCAGCAAGCACAAACCTGCAGCAAGCAAAACAGCATGCGTGCAGAAGCGCACACACAGACACACACACACACACACACACACACACACACACACACACACACAGCAGCAGCAGCAAGGATCCCGCCAGAGCTCTCTCTGCATACCTTTGGGCTGGAATTTAGATCCTCTCCCAAACACACCTTTGGGCAGGACTCCAGTCACAATTCCTCCAGCCAGGTGGCTGGAGACCCAAGTACAAACTTTAACAAAACACCTACGTCTATGAGGGACACGCATTCAAACTACCACAAGAAGCAAGAGCGCAAGAAACCTAAGGGTTGCCTAACTCTTCCCTAGCCCCTACATTTGCAAACTGATCCAAAATAGGCACCCTTTGAAAACTGCACGTTGTCACCCCAAAGACAGCATGGCAGGTAATTCATGGTTGATTGTGGTTCCATTAGGAGGAAGGAGAGGTGGGAGGAGAGAGGAGAAGCAGTCCTAAGGATGCTCAATGGAAACTTTTTAAAAAAATTATTTATTTGGGTGAAGAGATAGAGAGGGAGAGAGAGAAAGAGGTAGAGAGAGAGAGAAAGAGAGGGGGGAGAATGGGCATGCCAGGGCTTTTAGTTTCTGCAAACAAACTCCAGATGCATGCAACACCTGTGGCTTTAGTTGGGTATTAGGAAATGGAACTCTGGTCATTAGGCTTTGCAGGCAAATGCTTCAATCCTCTAACATCTCTCTAGCCCTTTATTTATTTAGTTAGTTTTTTTTTTTTTTTTTTTTTTTTCCAGATAGGATTTCACTCTAGCCCAGGCTGACCTGGAACTCACTCTGTAGTCCCAGGCTGGCCTCCAACTCACAGTGATCCTACTATCTCTGCCTTCCAACGGCTAAGATTAACAGTGTGCACCACCATGCCTGGCAGTCAATGGGCACTCTTGATGACAAGACCTACTTTGTCTTGTTGGGTCAGCTCAATAGCAGCACAAACACAGTCCCCATCACACAGCTCTTCCTTTGAGGGACTCTGCTGCTTGCTGGCTCCTCAATGCCATTCTCAGACCAGGTAGGGGCAGCTCACTGTGGCATTAGGAGAGAGCTTAAGGTGTCAAATTTGGCTTTTTAATTATAGAAAGGGCCAGACCATTTTAAGGGATAGAGAGAAGGGGATTATTTTGGGGAGTCCCTTTGAAACCCCAAACCAGCTCAGAGGACAGCCAGTTTTGTTTCTGTCAGGGCATCCACTTTACTTCCCCATCTTCTCCAGAGCACCCAAAACAAAGCTCTGTCTTGTGGCACCCATCAGTGGCAGCAGCTGAGTGTAGCCAAAAAGCATGCTGCATATTTAATCCTGGTCACCCAGCCTGGTCTTCCTTTATATAGCTCTTTGCAGAATAGCTTATAGAGCTCTGATAAACAAAATGCAATTCACTCAAGCTCTCTCAGCCTCAGAAAACTTAAAAGTCTCAGAGGAAACTCATTTTCGAAGAGTTTTAGGAAGACTACACAAAGTTGAACTGCAGCAAAAGCATTCAAACAAGATGCAGAACGTTAATGGCATCAGGGAACTGTTACTCGGTTGCACAGAGTGAGTAGCAAGGGCAGGAGCTCCCTGGTCTTGCTCTGCCTTCTTTGACCTTTAGCTTGTGGCTGGATACCCAGTTTGAAGACTGGGAGCTCACTGAATAGGATACCTCTAGTAGATAAGGTGATGAAGTTCAGAGCTCCCCCAAATATACCACTCTGGGGTGCTGATTATTTTGATTTAAAGGCCCTTGAAAAAAGCAGTAAATTCAGGAGGGGCTGTTTGGCCTTTTCTTGGAAGCATGTGAAAGGACCCTTTTTATTCCTGAGAGGCTTTTTTTTTTTTGGTTTTCGAGGTAGGGTTTCACTCTAGCACAGGCTGACCTGGAATTCACTCTGTAGTCTCAGGGTGGCCTCGAACTCACGGCAATCCTCCTACCCCTGCCTCCTGAGTGCTGGGATTAAAGGTGTGCACCATCACGCCCAGCTGAGAGAGACATTTTAAAAACCAGAGGTAGAGAAGCTGAGGCCAAGAGGAATCTGTACAAACCACTCTTGATAACTAAACCTCATCTGTCTGGTCACTTTAATACACTTAAAGCACCTTTGTCTAGATACAAATTTAGAAAACATTTTATTTTTATTTATTAGAGAGAGAGAGAGAATAGATGCCCAGCACTTCTAGTCACTGTGAACAAACTCCAGATGTATGTTGTGCTTCTGGCTTAGGTGGGTCCTGGAGAATTGAACCTGGGTCCTTTGGCTTTATAGGCAAAAGCCTTAAACCACTAAGTTATCTTTCCAGCCCTAGATACATTTTATTATTGTTAAACTCAGTGCATAAACCTTTGGCCCTAACTGTTTGTGTCTTTGTTTTTTTTTTTTTTTTTTTTTACTGAGAAGGTTCCCATGCACATGTAAAACAAAAGTTATCCATTTAAAAATTAGATGTATTTATTCGCAGGGTAGATGCATTTTGTGTGCGTGTGTGCGTGCACGTGCATGCCCTTTGGCATGTCTGCTTGCCAGGGTCTCTTGCAACTGCAAATGAATGCCTGTCCAGCTTAATGTGGATTCTGGGGAATCAAATGCAAGCACCTTTAACTGCTGAGCAATCTCCCCAGCCCCAGGTTTTCCTTTTTGTTTCTCTGAGGTAGGGTCTTGCTGTGGCCCAGGCTAACCTGGAACTTACTATGTAGTCTCAGGGTGGCCTCAAACTCATGGTGATCCTCCTACCCCTGCCTCCTGAGTGCTGGGATTAAATGTGTGTGCCACTACATCCAGCAATCCTAATGTTTTATGTTAGTCCTAGCCAAGAATACTACAAAGTTGGAGGAAACTTCCACTTCCTGTACACAGGTAACAAAAGAAGAGTACATATGGCTTCTTCTTTTGAGGAAAGTTTGAAAGTCCATTATTGTGGACAAGATTTCAGACAAAGATCCAATGCCTGAGAGCTGGGTCACAGCACTGGACTCATCTTTCGTCAGGAGGACGCATTTGACTTTAAATTGAAAGTCAAAAAAAAAGAGAGAGAATTTGAAATGCCAGTTATGAATAAAATCATCTCTTGAAATCTTTGCTTTTTTTGTCTTGGTGGTAGTAAGAATAGTTTGAACCCAGTGCCTTATGCATGCTTGGCAAGCACTTTCCCACTGAGCCCCAGCTTCCTTTTTGCAGTTTTTTAAAAAATTTTTATTTATTTAGTTGAGAGCGACAGACAGAGAGAGAAAGAAGCAGATAGAGAGAGAGAGAATGGGCGCGCCAGGGCTTCCAGCCACTGCAAACGAACTCCAGACGCGTGCGCCCCCTTATGCATCTGGCTAACGTGGGACCTGGAGAACCGAGCCTCGAACCGGGGTCCTTAGGCTTCACAGGCAAGCGCTTAACCGCTAAGCCATCTCTCCAGCCCCATTTTTGCAGTTTTAAAAAATTACCTTCAAACATTGAGGGCAGGAAAGAAGACCCAGTGGGTGAAGGTCTTTGCTCACAAACACTAATAGCCTTAGTCTGAATGTCTACTAACAACATAAACACAGACACAGAAAGTACTGAGTATATTTGGAGTTTGTTTTCAGTGGCGGGAGGCCCTGTTGCACTCATTCTGTCTTTCCTCTCTCTCTCAAATAAATAATAAAAATATTTTCAAATTTTTGATAAAGGGTCTTACTACACTGTTAGGCTGGTGTTAAGCTCACTCTGTAGCCCAACTTGCAAACCTCCTGCCTCACCCTCCCAAATAGCTGAAATTAGATAGGCCTGGGCCACAAGGCCCAGCTATTGCTGCGTGTAAAATGAACACTACCCTTTGCCAAGGAACCCATACCTAACGCTGTATATCAAATTGTTTTACAAGTGCATTTATTACTTAAGTTGTTCAAGATGATCATTTAGATACTAAGGTTCCTTCAACATGTATTCACGGGGGCATGTGTGTCAAGCCTGTCCTTTGTTAACCTCTTGAACCACCCCATCATGTGATCACCACAGCATCTGGGTAGGGAAGGCTCCACGTCATCATTTCTAGGGCAGAAACTAAAACCCTTATAAGGTATCTTGTGGAAATGGCAGCAAGGAGGAAAACAGACTCAATCTTTGGTCTATTTGGCTTCATAGCCTTACTCATAGCCAACTGGCGTACTATGCCAGCGCCTATGCTCTCTGGGAAGCGGGGAAGGGGCTTTACTGGTTTACAGGCTGGATTTGTGGGACCTTCATGGGGCAGGTGCCACCAAGATGTGGCCAGGTAATCAAAGACACAGACACCCCATGCCCAAGTCTTTGGGGGGACTGAGAATTCACAGAGCTGCTGCGCATTGCTCAGGGTTTTACAAAAGAAAGAAAAACAACACACAAATGGGTAAAGGGCAATTAAATAGATGTCTGTAAAGACTCTTTTAAGAAGAAACAGCCAATTTGCATAATCACTCCCCAGCAACTCATGTACTATACCTCGATTTCACAAAAATAATCGTCTCATTCCTCCTCCTCCCCCTTGCCATTACCTCTTCTCACCCTGGATCTTAGAATGACAATACAATCAACACTTGAGGTTAGACCCATTAATCATTTATTTTTGGAAGGGAGTTAAGAGAACTGTGTGCCCACCTGTGGCAATTAAGCCTCCTAGAGTGCTCCGTGTGTGAGCTGTGGCGCTAAGGCCCCAGGACTGGCTGTCTTCCAGCTTGCTCGCCTGGTCACTATATTTAGCCTAACTAAAAGTTCTCCTCTGTAGTTGGGTCCAAGGCCACATTTTGATTTCCTGAACTTACATGCGGGCTGACCTTGGGGGCCTACCTTCTGAACCTGGTCCCGACATTGCTGGGAAGGGAACTTCAGAGGGCTGGCCATTTAATCCCAGGGACTCTCTCTTGTCCAGCTAGAGAACGAAACAGTTCATGAACAACTGTCAGGAAGAAGTTGAATACTGGAGATGACTCCTGAAACCCGTGACACTTTGCGCTGGCAGAGTCTTCCAGCCTCAGGAGAATGGGAGGCAACATGTATTGATGGCGTGCTTTCGTTATGTATAACTGAGAGTGAGCTTCTTCTTGGCTGTTTGTGTATGTGTACATATGTGATTGTTTGTGCATGAAGTGTGGGTGCAAGTGGATAGAGGTCAGAGCACAACCTTGGAGTGTCCGTGTTTGCCTTGTCCCTTATTTGAGATAGGGTGTCTTGTGTTTGACTGCTGCTAATGGTACGCTATCCAGCCTATGAACTTTGAGATTTTCCTGACTCTGCCTTCTATTGCCATAGACGAATTGGGATTATAGGTGTGTGCACTACTATGTCTAGCTTTACACAGATTCTGAGGAAACAAACTCTGGCCATCAGGCTTCTATAACAAGCACTTTAACCACTGAGCCATCTTCCCAGCCTTGATGGCATTTTTTTTTTTTTTAACTGAGTGTGTGATCTGAAGGAAACATCAGATTTGGATGCAGGTTAGCAGGAAAGAAAAGCTTTCAGTAATGATCTAGGCGAGGTTTAGGGTGGGGAAGACTGAACTCAAGATGGAGTCCAGATTCTGATGAGGATGTGAACTTTAAATCTTTCTGTAATGCCACACTGACTCTTCACCAGACAAAAGTTACCCCAAATCATTCTCCTTTGTGATGAGGAAGCAGTATAGAAAAATAGGAATAGATATGGAGATGAGAGAAGGGAGAGGAGCCCTCACTTCACTCTGCTCAATGCCTCTCACCAGCTGAAAGTTAAGAGTTTCAGCACAATTAACAACATTGCTGAGAAGGTTGTCAATGTAGAGATGACTCTTCATTTATGTTTTCAAATAAGAATTTTTTTTTTTGAGGTAAGATCTCACTCTAGCTCAGGCTGACCTGGAATTCACTATGTAGTTTCAGGGTGGCTTTGAACTTATTGTGATCCTCCTACCTCTGCCTCCCGAGTGCTGGGATTAAAGGTGTACGCCACCACACCCGGCTAAGAATTTCAAAATAGCAAAGAGTTATGCTTAAGTGTATATGGCCTTTCTCTTCCCTCAGCTACAAACCTGCAATTTTCTAGAAGTCTAATAAGAAACTTTACAGTAAAAGGACATGTCTTAACCCTCTTGTGCAACCCTTGTGGCCCATGGCTTTATTTTATCAGCTTGTAATCCCATCCGAAGCACCCCCAGAGACACTTTATAATCACACTTGCAGAAGGGGGGTGGGGAGTTTCTTAACACTTTGAGTTCTAACTTGGCAGCCACCTGAAGTGGTGTACGGAAGGCTGACACTGAAGTACGACTGTCCTTTGAGAAGCCACACCTACACTCTTGGTTGTGCCTTCTTTCCTTCCCTCCCTTCCTTCCTTTCCTCCTCCTCATGCACGTGTGTACACGCACACGTTCGCGTGTGTTCAGGTGTGCATGTGCATGTGCAGGCCACGGGACAGTCCCAAGTGTTGTTTCCCAAGTACAGCCACAGTTTCTTGGTGACAGGGTGTCTCAATGACCTGGAACTCATCTAATTGGGCTAGACTGGATGGCCAGTAGGTCCCAGAGAGTCTCCTATGTCTGCCTCGCCAGTGCTGGTGTTACAAGTGAGTGCCACTGCACCTGGCTTTATTATGTGGGTTCTGGGGATCAAACTTAGGTCCTCATGCATGCCTCAGAAGCACCTGACTGATGGGGCTAGCCCCCCAGCACTTCCTGTGTGTTATGAACTCCTACTGTGCTTCACATTGGTTTATCTTGAAGTTGTTTTCTGGGGCTAAACCAAGATCTAGGTCTCTCTGAATAAATGTTCCTAAAAGACTGATGAGCCCTCAAGCTGCTGGGGTTCCGGCTGTCTCTTGTACTGCCACTGACATCATGAATGCAAACCTTGCATTTTTAAACAATATTTTGTTCATTTTTATTTATTTATTTGAGAGTGACAGAGAGAGAGAGAGAGAGAGAGAGAGAGAGAGAGAGAGAGAGAGAGAGAGGGAGACAGGCATATAGAGAGTGAGCGAGAATGGGCGTGCCAGGGCTTCCAGCCACTGCAAACGAACTCCAGACGTGTGCACCTCCTTGTGCATCTGGCTAACATTGGTCCTGGGGAATCTAGCCTCAAACCAGGGTCCTTAGGCTTCACGAGCAAGCACTTAACCACTAAGCCATCTCTCCAGCCCAAACCTTGTATTTTTATAAACAATGTTGCTAGTTTCTTCTTTGAAAGATCATACGTTTTATAGGACAGTGTGAAAAAGATTTGCGGAGGAAGAAGGTGAGGGCAAGTGACATGAAAGCAGAAAGGAGGCAAGGAGGTTGGAGAAAGGATAATCAACAAAAATAAATCTTGTTTGAAAATGCCATTGTGAAACCTAGTACTGTGTATGCTGATTAATTTTAAACTTTTATGTTAAGTTTAAACATTTTTAATTTATAATGTTTTATATCTATAAACATATATTTATAAAATATAAAAATATATTAATTTTTTTTTATTTAAAAGTGACAGACAGAGAAAAAGGCAGACAGAGAGAGAGAAAGAGAGAATGGGCGCATCAGTGTCTCCAGCCTCTGCCAACAAACTCCAGATGCATGCGCCCCCTTGTGCGTCTAGCTAAGGTGGGTCCTGGGGAATCGAGCCTTGAACTGAGGTCCTTAGGCTTCACAGGCAAGCGCTTAGCTGCTAAGCCATCTCTCCAGCCCTAAAAATATATTTATAAAAAATTATAAAAGATAATTTAAGGAGCTTATATATTCTGAATATTGGTAAAACTCATCCAGGTTGAAATATCTTATTACATGTTTGTTCATTTCTTGTGTAAGCGAATCAGCCACAAGGAACTCCTTCCTACACTGGTTTTGTAGAAACTACCTAAAAATCAGAGAGGAGTATATTTCCTAAGAGTATTTTTTTCCTTTCAGATTACTTTTCATCTTCCTTAAACTAAAAGGTAATGAAATAATAACACAGGAACCGAGAACTGCCTATGGGATACATGGTAACTTAGGCAAGCTGTCTGCTTTGAATAGAGGCAAATGTCGAACACATGCAGTGGCTGACTTAAGTACTCAGTACCTCGAATACTTTTTGAGAGTAAAAGAATCATTAGAGATTGTCAATTGGTTCAAAACCCTGTCCAAGTATAACTATAAATGAACTTACAAAATCCCTCAGCTGGGGATCAAATATGCCTTATATTTTTGTCATTTTATAAAAGTATTCAACATTCAGAGCAAGCAAGTCTGTTAGTTAATGAATTCAAGATCACTGCCTAGATGCTAAGCAGGATCACTTCCTAGTCATTCAAATGATCTTAATCTTTGAACAGTTTATTAGAATTTTTATTTATTTATTTATTAGAGACAGAGAGAGAAAGAGAGAGAGGAGAGAGAGAATGGGCATGCTAGGGCCTCCAGCCATTGCAAACAAACTCCAGATGCATGTGCCACCATGTGCATCTGGCTTATGTGGCACCTGGAGAATTGAACCTGGGTCCTTAGACTTTGCAGGCAAGCACCTTAACTGCTAAACTATCTCTTTAGCCCCTTGAAACATTTTTTAACATAAATACTTTAATAAATATCTTGAAGTACATGAAGGTATAGACCTCGCTTTAAAGGAATTTCACACTCTTCAGCAAAATTTCCACGAGCTGTTTACTTCTGGTTATTCTGGGCCAGCTGCTCGGTCGGAGGCCTGGCTTCCTCTTCTGTCCCTAGGGCAGTGCATGTGGGCGCCCATCGTAGTGGTGTTCCTTTGGAACTTCCCCAGGTCACAAGTGACATTCTTCGCCTCCCACACACTTCAGAGTATTTGAAACTTAGGACAATCTTGGATTGGACACAAGCAAGCACAAGATGTGATGGTTAATTTTGTCAGTTTTGATTAAGACGTGCTTAAGGACTGGTGAAGCTCCACTCGGGGTGTCTGGGGGTCTGTGTTCAGAGGCAGGTCCATCATGAGGGTTCTCATGTAACCAATGGATGGAAACCCTTTTCTATTCTTCTTCTTCTTCTCTTTTTTTTGGGGGGGGTTGAGGTAGGGTCTCACTCTAGCTCAAGCTGACATGGAATTCACTATATAGCCTCAGGGTGGCCTGAAACTCACAGCAATCCTCCTACCTCTGCCTCCAGAGTGCTGGCATTAAAGGTATGCACCAAAGTATGGGTATGCCATGGCCTTTTGCCTGTGAAAATGAACTCCAAATGCATGCACCGCTTTGCGTGTTTGGTTTTACATGGGTTTTGGAATTAAACCCAGACTGCAGGCTTCATAAATAAGTGATTTTAACCACTAAGCCATTTCCCCAGACCAGTGAGTGAAACTCTTGATGGACTGGTAAGATGATAGCATTCTTAGGAAGTGGGTATAGCTGGAGGAATTAGGCCAGTGGGGATGTGTCCCTGGAGCTGTATCTTGCCCTTGCTTCTTCCTGTCTTCCCTGGTCACTGTTTCCTGTCCACCACCGTGTTCTGTGCTCTGTGCAAACAACCATGGCATGAGCTTTCTGATGCCATGAGCCCAGTGAATCCATCCTCCCACAGGTGTTTCTGTCAGGGGTTTTGGTCACAGCCACTTAAAAGTAACTTATACATTATTGTAAAACACTAAAGGCAAAGCCGGACACGGTGGTGCAATGCCTTTAATCCTACCACGAGAGGTAGGAGGATTGCTGTGAGTTTGAGGTCAGCCTGGGATTACAGAGTGTGTTTCAAATCAGCCCTGGCTAGAGTGAGACCTTACGTCGAAAAAACAAAACAAAACACTAAAGGTAATTGCTAATATAAATAAGAGCAATAATCGTTGAATTAAAATAAGTACAACTCGCCCTCTGCCAGCAGGTCAAAAGCTTAAGCTCACATCAAAAAGCAAAAGAATGTGGCCTTTATATCTCTGTCACATGACTTCATGCAGCTCAATTTTTCTAAAAGAGATTTTTATCTCTAAGAATGTTTTCATCTTCCCATCCTCAGTTTGGAAGATCCTCTAGAACAGAAACAGCTTTATATTTCCCCAAAGGACAAATTTCCGATCACATGATCTCAAACAGAGCATCATCCTAGATGTTCACCAGCATCTGACCCAGCAGGCCTCACTGTCACGTGGGGGGAATGAGGGAACATCTGGTGGGTACCTCTAACTGCCACTGGGTGTGCTTCCCGCTGGTGACCCCTGGCAGGTGTGGCTTAGCACAGATGTGTCCTCCAATGCTGTCATTCAGGCGCTATTTCCCCTTGGGAAGTTTCTCTGTTCCCTACCCACAACTGGATTTGAAGTCTGATTCTTTGCTCGTCTGAATCTACAACAGCCAGTTCTGGTCTGGGCAGCGAGAAGGCTTGCAGTATGTTACACTTACATCACCAAACAGCCAGCAAACACTAAGAGCCAGAGCGCCAAATGCTCTGAACACACCTAGTAGGACTAGGACCCCAGTGACATACTTCTTCCCAAGCAGGGCTATGTCCTCTGGAGACTCAAAAAAGCACCCAAATCTATGGGGGCATACATTTAGACCACCACACAGTTTTCCCATGCTTGTTGATGGGTGGTCATGCTACGACACAAGGTGAGATGCCCATAAACAGTACTGTGGGGGTAATGTGCTATCATAATTCAAACTGGGAACTTTGAAGGTTCCATTACTCTTCTCTTCATCATAGCCTACATACTGAATCTGCCTTTTCCCAGCCATTCCCATCGTTTCTGGACCAGATCATGCTCCCATCATGTCATTCCCACAATATGGTGACTCCTGATTTTAACCAGCTTAAAAAAAAAATCTCCAGTTCATCATTCATACCTGATAACATACCTCAAGTAACTCAAAACCTTCAGTAATTCTTTTCTGTTTATCTGTAGAAAAAAATGATGCATCTTTGTCTTGGCTTTCAATTTTCTTTATCTTTAACCTACTTTTCTTTTTTCTTCACTACTGGGTATCAAACTCAGGGCCCTGGAACATACTGAACATACTAGGGAAGTGCTCCACAACTCAGCAATATCCCCAAACCTCAAGATACTTACTTATTTTTGGAACTCACTCTGTGGCCCCAGGTTGGCCTTGAGCTCATAGCTATCCTGCTACCTCTGCCTCCAGAGTGCTGGGATTAAAGAGATGCACCACCATGCCTGGCTTCAACCTATTTTTAAAAGTACATTTTGTATTACAGTCTTTCTAAATGCATGGCTTCTCTTCACTTTCCAAACAGATTGTGCATTTTATATCCTTGTGCCATCATTTATGTATAATCTTCCTTTTATCCTTGAACATTTATCTTCCCAGCAAGAAGAATATTCCTGTTCTTTAAAATTCAAATAAAAAATACCTTTGAGCAGTCATCTAAGAAATCTTCTCTCTACAATTCTGCAACATCAGTTTCTCTCCAAAGCTAATTGCTCCAGCCCAGGGCTGTCTGTCATAGATTGTACACCTGAGACTGAAGGCTCAGAGTCTCTCGATGCCCTGTTTGGCATGCATTTCTTGCATTTAGCTTGCCCAGAGACTTTCACACCCTTGATGAGCATATGTTGCTTCATGAATCTTTGTACTTCTCTTCTCCCCTCTAACATTTGGCAGAGAGCCCCGTGTAGAGTAAGTGCTCACTAAGCGTGTGACGGCAAATAGAAAAGGCAATGGCAAACAAATAACAAGCTGCTCATTTGCCTAGCTTACTTTAAATTAACTCAGAGCGACCCAGCAGGGTGCCAGATATCACCAGGACCTGGGGCAAATCACGTGGGGTCACTCCCCAGGTTCTAAGCCCAGATGTGTTATGTACTTCATGATCCTTTGAGTATAAAAATGTCAGACTTAAATGGAGTCATTGCTTATGACACGACAGTTAATTAAGTGCAGATGTCCTCAAAAGCCATCTGGAAAGAAGGTGATCTTGGGCCCGCTGCATGCTCACTAATCCCGGTGGAGGAGTACAGTGTCATTTAATTCAGTTTGACTAGCAGCAGTTTTGTTTAGACACCTGCTCTTCTTCAGCATTCAAAGGTAACTGATATCTGTGTGCTTGTACGTGCCCAGATGGGCATCCGGTTCCAAAGAGTCACCTAAAATTATCTTTCTTAAGGGATCTATTTGAATCTGACATTTGCTCATTTCTTTTCTTCAAAATGTGCAGAAGAAACCAAGAGATGGCTTGTTGCTATTTTAAGGACATACAACAGATTCTCTTAGCAGAGACACACAGCCCTGGTTTAGGAGCTTTCAGAACTCCATGGGGCCAAGTAACCATGTCTTCTAGAAGGCAGGAAAAGCCTAAGAGCCTAGAACTTCCTCGTTCTGTGTGGAAGCCCACAGGAGGGATTTCCATGCTTTGGTCTATGTTCCTTGTGCTTTTAGCGCCCTCCTTCAACCTTATCTGTCCACTTCCTATTCACCGTTCACTTAAGGTTTTGCCCTTATTTTATGAGACTTCCTTAGATTATTCAAACGATACCATCACTCTTTTTCCCAAACTGCTTCTGTTCTCATCAGTGCCACCCAATTTGCATTTTTTTTATGCTTCTCACTGTTTCAAAGAATTTAATTTGACTTTCCTGGCCAGGAGGCAAAACTTTAAAAATTATTTTTGTTTATTTATTTGCAAGGGGCGGGGGGAGATAGAGAGAGAGAATGGGCATGCCAGGGACTCTTGCCACTGCAAATGAACTCGAGATACCTGTGTCACTTTGTGCATCTGGCTTTATGTGGATACTGGGCAATTGGATCCTGCCTGGCAGGCTTGGCAAGCTAGGACCTTTAACTACTGAACCATTTCTCTATCCCAAGAAGACACGACTTTTTAGTACCGGTGCTATGCACCTTTTTTTTTTTTTTCTCTCCCACCCTGGTTCCCCTTGGTAAATATTTCCTGGCTGATTGGAGCTCACAGAAATCAAACTGGAGAGTGCAATGGAATTGAAACTTTCACTGCTAGAGCAGTGTCTGGATGCCCTTGCCTCTTAGAACTGCTTCAGAAACAAAAGCAAAACCAACCAAACAAAATAAAAGAGTAAACTGTTGTTTAAACTATTTTCTTGCAGATTGAAGGCATTACAACAGAGAACCATGCACTAATGACAGCTTCAATAATTTGTAGGCACTTTCTAAGCCAGTGCAAGTATTATGCATAGACTCTTGGGGGAAGAGACTTTGGGGTGTATGCTTTTTAATCCTGTTAGTCACATGGAGAGAAAGGCAATAACCAGAAAAGCACTTCATAAAGGCTGGGATTAGACAGAGGCTAACTAGGGACATGTTACTGACAGAAGAGGTTACAAGCTGTGATCTGTCCCTTTGTTTACTAGAAATCAGCCTGATACTTTCCTGTCAGGTTTGGAAAACAATTAAATCTTTAGATGCTAGCAATTATATTATTACTTTTCCTTTGCATCCTATCAGAGTCTGTGTAGTTTAGTACTGTTAGAAGCTTCTTCTTAAATTTAGAACACACATTTATGGACCTGCAGGAAGAACGGACAATTCAAATTTGTTTCTGTAAGCCATTGGGAACTTCCATTTTCAATTCAATCATAATAAAGCTAAGGGACATGGTTGCCAAAGCTCAAATTATATGAAGTGAGGATGGATTTATGGAATAATAGAATTAATTTCTGGAAGTAATTTTGTGATTGTGTATGAAGGGAACTTTGGATCAATAAAGAACTAAAATTTATTAGATTTTTTTTATTAAGCCAAGGAAAAACATAATTAAGGAATAATTAGCAGTTATGAAAAAGAAAGACTTGTAATTTACCTCCAAAGATGACTAGGGGTTTAAATGATATTATGTCACAGCTAATTGTGGTTTCATTAGTTAACAGCACCAGTAAAATGGACAAGTGAGGTTTTACATTATAGAGTGTCATAATCCTGTGGGAAGAGAAGCTTGAAGTTAGTATGACCAAGTCTTCACTTAGGAAAAAGGAGGAGTTGTAACTGGTGTAAGTGACTATGCAAAAGTTATTGAGTGTCAGTTATGTGTTTGGCACTAGAGACAAAGGAGAGGATAGTATAGTTCAGAGCCCTTCTCTTCAGTGGAACTTGTAGTCTAGAAGGATGATAGACAATAGTAAAGACACATGAGATGTATGTTTTTATTTATGAGAGAGAGAAACAGAGAGGGAGAGAGAGGAGAGGTGTGCCAGGGCCTCCCATTGCTGCAAATGACCTCCAGACACATGCACCACTTTGTGCATCTGGTTCTGAGGAATTACAAGCAAGCAGCTTTAACCACAGAACCATCTCTACAGCCAGATGTATCTTAAATAGTAATGGATACTCAGGAAGACAAGAAAACAGGCAAAGGGGATAGGAAGCTGGGAATGGAAGGGTTATAATATTAGGTAAAATGACTGGAGAAGGCCTGAAGGAAGTGAGAGGAGACAGTTCAATGTCTGATGGGGAAAGAACATTCAAGGTAGGCCAGCCAGTGCAAATACTCTGAGATAGGAGATAGTGCTTGGTGCTGAGAGTCAGCAAACGGTTAGTGTGGTCTGAGCAAAACAAGAGAGGGAAGAGCTGTGGGAGCTAGGAAGGAGAGACACAGGGGGTGCAGGTAACTATGAGTGTCTGGGAGGACTTTGGCTTTTAGTCCTTGGGGAAGCTTGACCGGGGAAGAGATAGGATTTGATGTTAGCATTAGTGAGGTCAGACCTATGGGGGAAAGCAGTGATGAACAACTCAAAGAGTGGTTGGGACTTGGCTTTACACAACATCTTTGCTAAAAACCAGGTATTTTTAAAAGTTTGTTTATTGGTGTGTGTGCACATGTGCGTGTGCCTGCTAGGGCTGCTTGGCGTTGCAAATGAACACCAGATGCGTGTGCCACTTTTGTATCTTGATAATGAGAATGGCTAGGAAATTGAATCTAATAGGTTTTGCAAGCAAGTACTTTTAGCTGCTGAGCCATCTTCTTAGCCCAGAAGAGGAGCTTTTTAGGGAAGTGACAAGACCAAGGAAGGGACTTTGAGTTTCTAGGGTGTTGTTGTAGTCAGGTTCATAATGCTGGCAGGAAACACTGACAGCTTATAGGACGAAAGAGTTTATTTTGGCTTATAGACTTGAGGGGAAGCTCCATGATGGTAGGGGAAAATGTTGTCATGAGCAGAGGGTGGATATCACCTCGTGGCCACATCAGGTGGACAACAGCAACAGGAGAGTGTGCCAAACACTGGCAAGGAGAAACTGGCTATAACACCTATAAGCCTGTCCCTAACAATACACTGCCTCCTGGAGGCATTAATTCCCAAATTGCCATAAGCTGGAAACCTAGCGTTCAGAACACCTAAATTTATGGGGGCACCTTAATTAAACCACCACATTCTGCCCCTTGCCCACATAAACTGATAACCATCCATGATGTAAAATGCAATGCATGCAGTCCAACTTTAAAAGTCCCCATATCTTTTATCAATCCTAATGATGTTTAAACATTCCCATAATCAAATATCTTTTAACTGAGCCATAATATGGAAAAATGCCAAAAAATCCCATAACAACACAGAAAAAACACACTGCCAAAGATGGAATTTGCATAGCAAAGAAATATTCAACCAATACAAGATTTAAACAGGGCAAACATCAAGCTCTGTAGCTCTAAGTCCAACAATTCTAGTCAGTAACAAGTCTCCAAATCTGATAATTGACAAGTCTCTGGAGTTCCAATTCTGCCTCTCCAGCTACTCACAGTCCCGGAAAACTTCATCTGGTGCCAGTAGCTCTCCTTGACAGCCATCCTATAGTCCTGGCATCTCCATTGGTTCTCTCCTGAAACTCATGGTTCATCCTCATTGCTCCATAGAGTTTCCATGTAGGTAACTCAACAAGCCTGCTTTGTACTGCCCATAGCCATTTCCAAAATGCAAAACCATGTTGAAAATTCAATGTCCCTCTCTTTCCTGAATTTATTATGCTCTATAATACCAGGTGGGCTACCAACTTGTTAATCCAGGGGGATAAAGCAGACTTTGAAGAACGAGACACTCCTTCAGCATCCAGGTCCTTTCAAAAGAATCTGCATTCTTCTTCTTGTTTCAATGCAGGTTAGCTGCCCAGTCTCAAAGGTTGTTATCTCTCTTATAATTGCACCTGAATGGGCAAAAGTTTCAGCCCAAAGATTTCATTTTTCTGTGCCATATCCCTCTGCTCACACCATTTCTACATTATACAAACCTGCACAAGTTCTCAGGACACAGGCATAATGGCAAGTCAAACTGCTTCTAGCCCAGTCCGGACAAAGCTCTTTCTTATCCTCATAAGCCAAACCTCACAGTCCATAGTTCTTACTGCATTCATGTCTTTCAACTCTGACTAACATTTGTCCACCAAGCTGTACTTACAGCACTACAAGGAGTCTCTTAGGCCAAGGTTTCAAATCCTTCCACATTCTTCTTGAAAATAAGCTCCGAAAGGCCAAAAGCCATAAAGTCAGGTGTCTAGCAGTAATGATTCCACTTCTGGATACCAACTTTACTGTTGCAGTAAGGTTCATATTGCTGGCAGAAAACACCTGACCTAGAGCAGCTTATGGGGAAATAGGGTTTATTTTGGCTTACAGCCTCAAGGGGGAAGATCCATTATGGCAAGGGAAGATGATGGCATAAACAGAGGATGAACATCACCTTATGGCCACATTAAGTGGATAACAGCAACAGGAGGGTGTGCCAAACACTGGCAAGGGGAAACTGTCTGTAACACCCATAACCCTCCCCCAACAATACACTCACTGCCTTCAGGAGGTGTTAATTCCCAAATTGCCATCAGCTGTGAACCTAGAATTCAGAAAACCTAAGTTTATGGGGGACAGCTGAATCAAACCACCACTAGTGTAAATTGGGGGAAGCAAATGTGAATGTTTGGGAGAAGCAGTAGACGATAGGATGAGCTGGGGAAGTAGATGGTGGAGACGGTGGTGGTGTGCTCTCTGAGATGATCAGGCTTGTGCTTGTCTGTTGTGATTAACTTGTGCTGTTCATAGTAGAGAAGGAGAAATAAACCTTTACAAATTTATGATCTCCTTTTGGGCAAATAAAACAAAAGCAGGATGTTATTTTTATACCTGATTTTTCTCACTTACTTATCTGTTAAAAATAATCCCTGTGCCTAAGTGGGTGTATTTTGAGGTAGCTTGTTCTCTATTCTTCATACATAAAAATTTCATTATAGCTTGTTGACAGTAAGGCTAAGTTGCATAAACCTAAATATATATCACCTGGAAACTGCTTAAACAAACTATAATACATGCCCGCTATGGATTATTCAGAAGTATTTAAAACACACAAGGCATATATATGACAAGTAATATTGAAAGATGCAGTGACATATTTTCATTCACATTTGGGGCATGACTCCATTTATGCCCCAAATTCAAGTTGTATATTTGCCTGTGGGCATGCATGCATATTTATAGGAAATGGCCGGATAACATGAGCTAATCTTCCAACTATGTATGGGGAAGGAAGTCAGATGTTTTGGAGAGTCTAGGGGATAAAGAGTCCTTCACTTTATAAATCTTTGATTTGTTTTGACAATGATGATATATTATTGTGTTCCTTGTGCATGCATATTCAAAAGCTTATGTCAGGTGGTATCATAGTGGTGAAACAGAGAACCTGGATATACTTTCCAGGTGCAGCAAGCAGGGCCATGTGACCTTGAAATAAAAAGGCTTCATGATTTCAGAATTGGTAACATTTGCCCACATAGAACCACAGAAGCCCTTGAGGTTTGTAGTGAAACTAGAAGCAGTGGGCAGGGAAATTGTGATGCAGAAGAGAAGCAATTTGTGTATAATGATGTTGCTTTTTCTGGTGCATTCTGAGCTGTGGAAAGCATTTCAAAATAAAACTATGTGAGATCTTAACAGATCTGTATATCACTTGTTCTCCTGGCTATACTTATTAGTTTTCTGCAATAATTAAAACTTAGAAAGAAGTTTCTTTAAAGAATGGTATGGGGAAGGAAGGGCTGGGGAAATGGCTCAGTAGGTAAGAGTAGTTGCTGAACAAGCACGAGAATATGAAAGGCCCAAGACCATTTAAGTTCATCTCCAGCAGCAATGCAAACAGCTGTGCATGGTCATGCATGCCTTTATAGGTCTCTGTATTGCAGAGACCACCGATGTATGGCTAGAGAATTGCTGGGGCTCACTGGCCAGCCAGTCTGAAAACAAACAAACAAACAAACAAAAACCACAGCTCCACATTCAATGAGAGACTTGTCTCAAGGGAATGTGAAGAAAACCATTTAGGAAGACACCCATTGTTCTCCTTTGGCCTCTGCAAGTACACACCCGAGTGTGTGCATCTACCCACATACATGTGCATATGTTATACATACACTTCACACCATATATACACACCCTGATATACACGCCAAAAAAAGTGGTATGAGAAATAAGGGAAAGCCATTGTGAGACTGGATAGAAAGGAAAAAATATGGGGGCATGAGAAGAAAAAGAAGCCTCTCCAGTTTCTGATTGGAAGCTTCTCACTAGCTGAGGATCAAGAATTCCAGCACAATCACCAACCTTTGCTATAAAAATTGCTAACACAGAGACAATAGTCCTTTTATATATAGACATATATAGACATTTTATGTTTGAAGGGCAACGAACCATGCTGACGACCTCACTAAGCCTATATTATATACGATGTTCAAGTATAGCTTTACTCCTTTCCCAGATATTTTCTGAGATTGTTCACAGACAAGATTAAACCTTTGTTTATAGTAAAAACAGCTGAACTTCCCTGGCCAACTTTGTAATTTAGGGTTATTTTTTTTTGGGGGGGGGGCAAGCCCAACAAACTGCCTTTTTTAAAAAAATGCAAGAGTGAGAGAGAGAGTCCTTTAACCACTGCAATTGAACTCCAGATGCGTGCATCTCTTTGTGCACATGTGTGGTCTTACGTGCTTGTGCCACTGTGCATCTGGCTTATGTAGGACCTGGAGAGTTGAACATGAGTCCATAGTCTTCACAGGCAAGCACCTTAACTGCTAAGGCATTTCTCCAGCCTGGGATTTAAAATATATATATGTTTATTTATTTGCAAGCAGAGAGAGACAGACAGACAGAATGGACATACCAGGACCTCCAGCCACTACAAATGAACTCTAGATGCATGCACCCCTTTGTGCATCTGGCTTTATATGGGTACTGGTGCATCAAACCAGGGTTGTTAGGCTTTGCGGACAAGCATCTTAACTACTGAGCCATCTCTCCAGCCCTATAGTTTAGGGTTTTACCTCAACAGCCATAATCCCTTCCAACTCTCAGGAACCACTCGGTGATCTCATCAAAGTTCCTTAGCCACCTGGCGAAGATAGTAGTTTCAAAACCCACTAAAATGGTAGATGGCTATAGCAAAGGCAACAAGGCCAGGCCCTGCCTTTGAGAAGCCTAAACCCATGCAATTCCATATGTCTTACTTTCTTCCCAGGTACCTTTATGTTAACTGCTGTGCTTAATGTATTTTAATAAACTCCAACCTCCAACTCTGCTTCCTACTTGCTCATTTTGAAATGCCTTTCTCACAAAGTTAAGAATATGGCTTTTACCGAACTGGAGATCCCTAAAAGATAGGGGGACTCCGCAGTCTGTGAGTAGCAGCATGGAGGAGTGTCTTGCCCCACCACTGCACTGACATTTCCATAAACTCTTGTA
Organism: Jaculus jaculus; assembly: GCF_020740685.1. Lineage (NCBI taxonomy): Eukaryota > Metazoa > Chordata > Mammalia > Rodentia > Dipodidae > Jaculus > Jaculus jaculus. The sequence goes on from NC_059103.1 coordinate 104,626,503, forward strand.
CAAAGCAGGTGGGAGGACTTGTGAATATGATGGGGAGTGGTAGCATTTGCAGAAGAGGTCCCCAGCCAGAGGCCAAAAACAAGTACTCAAGTCACTGCCACCCAAGCTTGCTAATGCCTGTCTAGATAGCTATCACTGTTTGGAAACAGTATGCCATGACTCTACTGCCCTGAGCCCCCAGCCAGTCTCAAATCGCTGCTGTTGCTGCTGCTGCTGGTGTGTGTGTGTTGCTTGTGCATGATTCAGCCTCAAAACTTGACTCCTATGAACCTTCTCAGTATAGTATTTTTAGAAGCATATATTAAAATATAATCACAAAGGAAACCAGCTTTGTCACAATTCAGGTTTCCCCAGAGAAGCTGAGGCCCATGGTCTGCTGTTATTTCCTTTGAGCTCACCCTACAGGGCATCTCATAGGAATCCAGCTCTCTCCTTTTTGTACCTATCTGGGTTCTCTAGGCATTTGAATTTACCTGTATTCATAGAAATTCATGATTTATCTAACAGGAATTAAAGGCAAGATATATGTGAAGTATAGAAAGAAAGCATACAGTTTTGGAAATGAGAGTGACTACCTGTGATGTATATGATTTTAGGGAATTTACTTAACTTCTCTGAGCTTCAGCTTACTGATCTGCAAGTGCAGATAAACATATGTAATCCTTTTGAGAATTAAATATTGCTTAAAAACACAGTGGTGGGGCTTGAGAGATGGCTTAGTGTTTAAAGCACTTGCCTGCAAAGCTTGATGACCCAGATTCGATTTCCCAGTACCCACATAAGCCAGATGTACATGGTGGCACATGCAACTGGAGTTCGTTTGCAGTGGCTAGAGATCTTGGTGCACACATGCTCTCTCTCTCAAATAATAAATAAGTAAATAATAAAACTCAGTAATGAGTCAGAGCAAGCCATCAGTAAATCATAGGCATGATTCTTGGTCAAGAGCTGCTCTCACCTTTGAAGTAGGGTGGGGCCATCTATCTCAAGGTAAGGATCAAATAAAGCATGTAAAAAAACACTTCCTGCTTCTGGGCTTAAAAGTCAGTCCATACATGTTATGTTTTTTTCTCCTTTCCCCAAATGCATATGAAAGAGAATTTTATTTTAGAGTATATTGTCAGGATTATGGCAGAACAGGAACAGAAGATATTCAAATGAAACCAGAAATAACAAAGAAGTATCTGGAAACCAAATACTAACAGTCACTATTAATATCATTCCAAAAAAGAGTAAATTGCAATAGAATTACTGAAATTTATGTGCATAGAAGATCATGAGAAATATTGTATTTTCTTTTGCAATTCTCTTATGCTAGTAGGAGTTAGTTTCTAAACACATGGTCATTTGGACAAAGGGATTAGAAATGAAAAAAAAAGCTTATTCTCTCTCTTATTTTTGTTTTGTCAAGGTAGAGTCTTGCTCTAGCCCAGGTTGACCTGGAATTCACTATGGAGTCCCAGGTAGGCCTCAAAGTCATGACAATTCTCCTACTTCTGCCTCCCCTACCTGGCTGTCACAGTGTTTTTTTCAAAAGAGGTAAGAGAAAGGTCAACATAGCAAAGTACTAAGAGAATGAATTGTGGAGTTCAAATTCTCTGACTGAAGGAAGAAATTGGCTCAAAACAAGTTACTTGCCTCATTTTCTTCTTCCTCCTGTGCCTCATTTCCATCTTTGAACTTGTTATGATGATTGTCCAGTCTCAATGGTTCTTATGTATGGAGAACAGACAGTTCAATAAATGTAGAGGGGGACTATAGAGATGGCTTAGTAAGTAAGAGTGCAACCATGCAAGCGTGAGGACCGGACAGGCTCTGATTCACCCTAAGTTAGATACCCCAGCACCCACATAAACATCTGTACAATGCCAAACATAATTATAACCTCAGTCCTATGGAAGGGGAGATTGGAGACGCTCTGGAGTTTGTCTGACTGAAAAATGACTGCTCCAGCTTCAGCGTGAGACTCAGTCTGAAGGAAGCAAACAGAGGAGCATGAGAGGAGGGACATTGGACATTTTTCTCAGGCTTCTGCTGTACACACTTGCACACGGGCATGCATTCACTCCTTCCCCCCACACAAAAAGAAAGCTAATTAAAAATAAATGCTTATTTGAGGTGTTTTTATGGTGTCAACTTCTTTTAGAAGTAGAGCTCTAAAATTTTTTCTGTGATATTTCAGCTATCTCATTTTCAGCTACCATTTTGGGGAATTGAGACATTGGGAATGTGTGCTGGTGGCTTGTTGCTCCTTTACTCTTCTTGTTTCTTTGTTTGTCTTGGGAATTTATGAAAATAGACTTTTCCCATCTTTTTTTCTTCCTGTTTTTATTTTTATTTTATATATGTATATGTACCTGAGAGAGAGAAAGAAAGATGTAGACAAAAAAAGAGTTCATATGGGTGCACCAGGGGTTCCTGTCAGTGCAAATAAACTTCAGACACACACGACACTTTGTGTATCTGGCTTTATGTGGGTACTGGGGGATCAAACACAGGCAATCAGACTGTCAAGCTTGACAAGCAAACACCTTCAACCACTGAGCCATCTCTCCAGTTCCACCCACAACTACTCTGATTTCATTTGTTTCCTTTGCTCTAGCTCTATTTGGCTGTTTCTTTTGTTTCACATAAGTTCTTTCAGCTTCACTAGGAATCTTTCAGGTTTTGCGGGGGTAGGCTCACTGTCAAACACCACAAATTTGTTGATAGTTCTTGTTTTGCTTAACTGTAGATAACCTTTCGTATTACTGCTCTGTTCCCTTTAGTTTACTACTTTCACAAGCAAGTCAAAACATTCAGTGGAAAAAAGACAGATTATTCACAAATGGTCCTGGCAAAAGCAAACATCTATTTGAGGAAGAATGAAATTAGATCTGTATCTTTCACCCTGTACAAATTTCAATTCAATGTGGATCAAGGACCTTAATCTAAAACCTGAAACATTGAAACTGCTAGACTCAAAAATAGGAAACACACTTCAACATACTGGCATAGGCAAGAACTTTCTCTCTCTCTGTCTCTTTCTCTCTTCTACTCTCCTCCCCTTAAAAAATTACACACACACACATGTATGTATGTATGTATGTGTGTGTATATATGTATTCCAGCGCCTCCAGCCACTGCAAACAAACTCCAGATGCATCACCGCATGCATCTTACTTACATGGGTCCTGGAGAATTGAACCTGGGTCCTTTGGCTTTGCAGACAAGCATATTAACCACATATTTACTATCCCCCTTTTCCCCCCTCATGGCCCCTTTGTAGCTTCCTGGCCTCTTCTACTATTACTCCAACTTACATACAAATCTAAAAATTCACTGTTAGGATCTACCTATGAGAGATAATATGCAGCATCTATCTTTCTGAATCTGGGTTAGACAGTGAGGTTTTTTGAAGACAAAATGAGAAAAAAAAAATATATATATATATATATATATATATATATATATATATATATATATATATTTTTTTTTTTTTTTTTTTTTTTTTTTTTGAGGCAGGGTCTCACTCTAGCCCAGGCTGATCTGGAATTCACTATGTCTCCGGCTGGCCTCAAACTCATAGCCATCTTCCTACCTGTGTCTCCAGAGTGCTGGATTTAAAGGTGTACACCACCACACTCAGCTTACACACCAGGAACAGTGGAGATGAGTGTGTTAAGTGGGTTGGTGTATGCATTAATTACGTTTTTGTTACTGGAACAAAATATTTGACAAAAATTAATTTAATGGAGGGATAGTTTATTTCAACTTTTACAGTTCCAGGTTACTGTCCATCCTGGTGGGAAGGGCATGGTGACAGGAGTTTAAGGCAGCTGGTCACTGTTAGTATCTGAGATTTCTCCCATACTCCCTCCCCTACCACCCTGCCAAGATCTAACCAAACTGGGTCCTTCCCTGTGAACCTCACACTCCATAAAAGCCCCTCTCACTGTGAAGTCACCCGGCCCCCTAGGGCATGGACATAAGTCTCCCCAGACACAAATCTCTCTCTTTCCAGCCCTCTTCCTTGAAGGTTTGTGTGCTTTCTACTTCTTTTCTGTATCTCTTCCTGTTTTTCTCCCTACACATGCACCTTTTCATTCTCTTAGTCTTCCTCCTATATCTTTTCTCTCTCCCTCTCTCTTGGTTTCAGAGCCTCCCCTTTCCTACTCCCGCCGCCCCCCACCCAGCTCCAAAATCGATAGCTTGGCATTGTCTCCCTGCTTTCCCCCACCTCCCAGATCAGCAGCTGCTGTCACTGGGGTCCAGTAAGGCAAAGGTCTGTTTCTTTTGCTAATCCACAATAGAGCTTGCTAACACACTTGCAGGCCAGCTACAAGCATCTCATTGGCAGCCATAGTCTCTCTTGTTCTCAGACAGCCTGCCCCCTCCCCTTGCTAACTCTCCAGATTCCTTGCCCCTCCTCTCCTGAACCATTCCACTCTTAGCCACTAATAAAACATATTCCTACGTAGCAAGAAAAGGCATGGTCTCAGAACTTCTTTGTGAACCTCTAACAGTCACATCCTAGGACAATCTGACCTGGACCAGACATTATTCCTTGCAGAACCTCTGTCATGACTCATCCTTGAACAACCGATTTTTCAACCAGTGTCGTTCACTGTGGGAGACACAGTCTACAACACTTCAGATTTTAAAATGAAATTGCTGTTTGAATTAGATAATGAAGTAATTAGAAAACTGTCAATGTTTTACCTTAGACAAGATAAAAGCAGGGATAAGGTTATTTAAGAGATAGCAGCCAAAAAAATTGCTCAAACCTTTGTTTTGTTCAACAGTGAAAGAGGCTCAGTGCTTGGAGTGTGTGTCCCCTGAGATCTGAGTGACATGTGCGCTGCTCTTCCTCTGGTGTATTGGCGGGGCTGCTCCCCGGCAGGCAGGTAGTGCTGAGGAGGGACCAGGCTAGATGGTTCTTCCCAAGGGGTTGAGGAGAAGGGTGGATGTCGGATGACTCAGAACCTCTCCTAGTCACTGGAGAAAAACCACACTGAGTCGGGAGTTTTGTGGAAGCAGGAACTCGCTTTATTGTTACAAGTAGTTGCCTATACAATGTTGGGGACAAAGGCGGGGATTTTAGGATGGGGGAAGCGGTAAGGGCCAATAGTAAACTGTGACTATTGAAATGATAATTCCAACTCCTGCACGGAAGTAGCAGGCCATAAGCCATTAGGCGTCTTGCTGAGTCCTAGCTGGCCAGAGACAGGTCGCCAAATGTTAGCTAGGCTCAGGAAGTTCCACTAGGCTTCACGCCTGGGCCTCTCAAGGCCCAACAGTGTATGGATAGCTGAGTCTCCTTAAACAAAACAACAGTGAGGTCTGTATTCTATACCTGTGCAATTTGTCAGAGTTACTTAAGCTTTCTGGATCCCAGCTTTCTCAGTTGTGAAATGATGGGTTCATCTTTATCAGGGGTAGATAACCTGTTTTCTGTAAAGGGCCAGATAGTAAATATTTCAGGCTCTATGGTTCACATAGTGTCTGTCAACTCCATTCTCCTCTGGTACTGTGAAAGCAGATAGCAACAGAAGACATGTGCATGTGTTTGTTCCCATAAAACTTTATTAACAAAATAGGTTTGGATTGAGGATATGGCAAAATTGGTAAAGTCCTTGCCTCACATACATGGGAAGCCGAGTTCAATTCCTAATACCAATGTAAACGCTGGGAGTGATGGTTCTGTAGAGATGGTTCTGAGGTTGTCAGGGCAGATAGTCTACCTTGATTGGTGAGCTCTTGGATGAGAGAACTTGTCCTAAACATGATGGACAATTTTCCTGAGGAAGACACCTGAGGTTGTCTTTTGGCCTAGACACACAAGTATGCACATTTGCATGTGCAACCACACACAATATCACATGCAGCATGCAATATACACATGAATGTGCAACACAAACACACACACACACACACACACACACACGCACCCCAAAGAAGAAAAAAAAGAAAAGAAAGAAAAACAAAGAAAAAGGAAAACTAGATGGTGAATGGATTTGGCCTGTAAAAAGTTAGTTTCTTATTCCTGGGTTCAACATTCTTTTTTTTTCTTCTTTTCATTCTTCAGAGATTTAGGAGCTGCCTTAAGGGAAGAAAAAGAAATAGGGTTTCCGGTTAAGGTGGCAGCATAGGAGCCACACCAAAGCAGTGTAGGGAGGGGGTTAAGCAAAACCCCAGCAAAATACACTCTTCTTCTGAAAAGTGAAGGAGGATAGGTTATTCTTAGACACTGGAGAAGCGGGAGAGGCCCAGATCCACCAGAAAGGAGGAAAACGGCTAGAGTCGCACTGAGGCGCTCAGAGCCTGCAGTCCCTGCTCCGCACCGCCCAGCGCCACCCCTCCAGGTGCACCAGGTGGCAGCAGCAGCAGCAGCAGAGACCAAGCAGCAGATTTTTCAACTCCATCAGCCTTCATTCAAAGTTAAGAAATCTGAAGAAAAGACAGCTGAGATCAACTAAAGAACTACTGGAAGTGGAAGCAACTCCAGAAGTCTGAACTCTCTCATCCCCCACCATCAGAGCCATGAACCTCCAGCATTCAGCCCCCAGTGGCAGCGCAGCCAGCAGAGCAGAGCAGAGGTGCAGCTGCACAGCACATCTCCGAGGGCCTGAGGTGGGCACTCAGCATTGGTGAGACCACTATACTGCAAGAGCTAATCTCAAATAACTTGTATTTTGGGGTTGAATATTGTTGCCTTTGAGATATATATATATATGAATATATAAATAAATAAATATATATATGAATATATAAATAAATATATATATATCAATATATATATTTGTTTTTTGCTTCTGTCATTATTGGGGGCAGGGCCTGATCCAGATCCACGTTGACCTGGAACCCAATACAGAACAGAAATCTCTACCTCCCAGCTGACAAGATTAAGGGTGTAGAACAACACACACCCTTAGGGATTTTGGCTTTATACAACTATCTGTTTGTTTTTATCCCCACAATTGCATACTTTGTGTTGGTTTCTATTGCTTGTGTATGTTACTTGGTTGAAGTTAGAATTTGCCAGTAAATTATTCCACCAAGTACACTAGAATACTAGCTTAGCAAGCAAAGTCAACACCTAGGATTACTTCTGGGGCTTGACTGGGGGACAAGAGCACACCTGGAACCTTGAACCCATACCTGAGGGTATAAAGAGGTGGACTGCCATGTCTGGAAACACTGCATATGAGTAGAAAACCCAAGCATCAAATCAGTTCAGGATGCAAAAGTCTCTACAATATAATACAAGAAACTCAAAAAGATCAAGACAGTTCAGTCCCACCAAAAACTATAAATCTGTCAAAAATGTTCACCAATGAGACTGTTTTAGATGAAATGCCTGACAAAGATTTCAAGAAAATGGTGGTATCTATGCTCAAAGAAATCAGAGAAAAAAATGAAGGGAATAAAAGAAAAAAGAACAATGGAATTAAAGAAGAAAACAAACTTCTGAAAGAGAACATAGGAAATCAGCTTAATGAAATAAGGAGGTCAAGACATGAGTAAGAAAATAGAAATACTGAAGAAAAACCAGGTTGAAATCCTGGCTGTGAAGATACAGTCAATGAAATAAAAAACTCTGTGGAAAGTCTCACAAGTAGAATGGAGGAAGGAGAGAACAAAATATTTAAACTAGAACACCAGGTGGCAGATCTAATACAGTCCAACAAAGAGACAGACAAGCTAATAGCAAGGTGTGAATGGAAATTTGAAGATATCCAGGACACTATGAAAAGATCAAACATAAGAATTCAGGGTATAACAGAAGGAAAAGAATTTCAATCCAGAGGCCTAGTAGATGTTTTCAAAAAAAAAAAAAAAAAACCATAGAAGAAAAATTTCCCCAAATTGGGAAATAAATTCCAATGCAGATACAAGAAGCTTTTAGAACACCAAACAGACAAAACTGGGAAAGAACCCCTCCTCTCCATGTTATAATTAAACTACTAAACACACAAACCAAAGAAAATATATGAAAACAGAGAGAAAAAGCAAATCACCTACAAAGGCAAGCCCATCAGAATAACTGCAAATTACTCAATACAAGCTTTAAAAGACAGAAGGGTTTGGAATGATTTCTGAAAGATAACAACTGTGAACAAAGATTACTTTATCCTGCAAAGCTATCTATCCAAATTGATGGAGAAATAAGGACATTCCACAACAAATACAGGCTTAAGGAATTTATGACAACTAAACCAGCTCTACAGAAAATATTTGAAGGAATTCTTACTGCCAAAGAGAAAGAAAAATATACGCAGGAGGAAATAGGAAAAAATAAACCTACTGAAATAACAGTCAAAACAAACTAGTAAAGGGAAAACATGGAACACTACAAAAGAAGAAGAATGGTGAGAATAAATGCATACAGTTCAATAATCCTTAATATCAGTGGCCTCAATGCACCATCCAAAAGACACAGGCTTGCAGACTGAATTAAAAGGCAGGATCCTACCATTTCTTGCCTCAGGAAACTCATCTCTCAATTAAAGATAGACACTGCCTTAGGCTGAAAGGATGGAAAATGGTATTTCAAGCAAATGGGCCCAGGAAACAAGCAAGGGTTGCTATCCTAATATCTGACAGGATAGACTTCAAACCAACATTAGTGAGGAAAGATAAAGAAGGTCATTTTATACTGATTGAAGGAATACTCCAGCAAGAGGACATTATAATCCTAAACATATATGCACCTAACATGGGGGCTCCCAGTTTCAAACAAACACTATTAGACTTAAGGTCACAGATAACATCAAACACAATTGTAGTGGGTGACTTCAATACCCCACTCTCATCAATTGACAGGTCATCCTGGCAAAAAAATAAACAGAGAGACATCTGAATTAAATGATGTCATGGAACAAATGGGCCTAACAGATATCTATAGAATATTCCATCCAAATGCTACAGAATATACATTTTTCTCAGCAGCACATGGAACATTCTCTAAAATAGATTGTATATTAGGACACAAAGTGAATCTCCACAAATATAGGAAAATTGAAAGAATCCCTTGTACTCTATCAGACCACAATGGGATTAAACTGCAATTCAGCAACAGGAAAAACTACAGAGTATACAGAAACTCATGGAGACTAAACAGTACAATACTAAATGATCAATGGGTCATTAAGGAAATCAATAAACTAATAGTATCAAATGATGATGATAATACAATATACCAAAACCTTTGGGATACAAGGAAGGCAGTCCTGAGAGGGAAATTTATAGCTCTAAGTGCCAATATTAAGTAATTACTGAGTTCGCAAACAAACAATTTAATGCTTCATGTTAAGGCCTTGGAAAAAGAAGAACAAGGCAAATAAAAAATAAGCAGATGAGAAGAAATCATAAAAATTTGGGCAGAAATTAATGAAATAGAAACCCAAAAAAGAATCCAAAGAATCAACTTAACAAAGTGTTGGTTCTTTGAAAGGATAAACAACATTGGTAAACCCTTAGCAAATTTGACCAGAAGAAAGAAGAGACAAAAATTAATAAAATTAGAAAAAGGTACCATTATAACAGATACCAAAGAAATTCAGACAATTATAAGGACATACTTTAAGAATATATACACCTCTAAGTTTGAAAATCTGAAAGAAATGGATGATTTCCTTGATTCATATGACTTAACAAAATTAAATCAAGATGAGATAAGCCATTTAAATAGACCTATAACAAGTACAGAGATCCGAGCAGTTATAAAATGTCTCCCTACTAAAGGCCCAGATGGATTCACTGGTGAATTTTACCAGACCTCCATGAAAGAAATAACACCAATGCTTCTCAAACTTTTCCATGAAATAGAAAAGGAAGGAATTGTACCGAACTCCTTTTATGAAGTCAGCATCACCCTCATACCAAAACAGGCAGACAGAACAAAAAAAGAAAATTATAGACCAAACTCCCTCATGAACATAGAGGCAAAAATTCTGAACAAAATATTGGCAAACAGAATACAAGAATATATCAAAAAGATTATTCACCTTCACCAAGGTGGCTTTATTCCAGGGATGCAGGGATGGCTCAACATATGCAAATCAATAAATGTAACACATCATATAAATGGTCTGCAGGACAAAAAAACATGATAATCTCAATAGATGCAGAAAAGGCATTCAACAAAATCCAACATCCTTTCATGGTAAAAGTATTACAGAAACGGGAATAGAAGCAACATATCTCAAACATAATAAAAGCTATTCATGACAAACCTACAGCCAGTATAATACAAAATGGTGAAAAACTCGAAGCTCTTCCACTAAACTCAGGAACAAAACAAGGTGTGTCCACTGTCCCCATTTTTATTTAATATAGTACTGGATATAGCTTAGTAATAAGGCAAGAGACACTCATAAAAGGGGCACAAATTGGAAAGGAAGATATCAAATTATCACTATTTGCATATGATATGATTCTATACATAAAAGACCTTAAAAACTCTATCAGCAAACTGTTAGAACTGATAAACACTTTTAGCAGTGTAGCAGGATACAAAATGCACAGAAATCAGTAGCTTTCCTATATCTTTCCCATTCACAACTACCTCAAAAAAAAAGTACCTTGGAATAAACTTAACTAAGGAAGTAAAGGATCTCTACAATGACAACTTTAAAACACTCAAGCGGGAAATTGAATACACAAGGAAATGGAAAGACATCCCATATTTTTGGATTGGAAGAATCAATATTGTGAAAATGTGAATCTTACCAAAAGCAAGCTACACATTCAGTGCAATCCCCATTAAAATTTCCAATGGCATTCTTCACGAAAAAAGTCCTAAAATTCATTTGGAAGCACAATAAACCCCAAATAGCCAAAATGATTTTGAGCAACAAAAGTAAGCTGGTGGTATCACCATACCCATTTTTAAGCCATCTTACAAAGCCATAGTAACAAAAACAGCATGGTATTGGCACAAAGACAGACATGTAGATCAATGGAAAAGAATAGAGGCCCCAGATGTTAATCTAGGCTGCTACAGCCATCTGAATTTTGACAAAAATGTCAAAAATATTTATTGGAGGAAAGAGAGGCTATTCAACAAGTGGTGCTGGGAAAACTGGATATCTAACAAAGAAAGATAAAAATAGATCCTTGTCTTTCTCCATGCACAAGAATCAAATCCAATGGGTCACAGACTTTAATATCAGACCTGAAACTCTGAAATTGCTAGAGGAAATGATAGGGGAAACCCTTCAATGTATTGGCAAAGATAATGACTTTCTGAATATAACCCCATTGGTCAGAAAATAAAACCACTAATCTACTACTGGAATCTTGTGATATTACAAAGCTTTTGTATAGCAAATGAGACTGTGAATAGAGCAAAGAGACAGCCTATAGAATGGGAGAAAATCTTTGCCATCTATACATCTGACAGAGGATTACTGTCCAGAATATACAAAGAACTCAACAACTAGAGCAATAAGAAACCAAACTACCCAATTAAAAAATGGGCTATAGAACTAAATAGAGAGTTCTCACAGGAAGGAATACAGATGACATATAAACATCTTAAAAGTGTTCTATACCCATAGCCATCCAGGAAATGCAAATTAAAACTACCTTGAGATTCCATCTCTCTCCCATCAGAATGGCAACCATCAACGAAACAAATGACAATAAATATGGTGAGGATATCGTAAAAGGGGAACCCTTCTGCACTTTTGGTGGGAATGTCATGTTGTACAGCCATGTGGAAACAGTGTGGAAGTTCTTGAGACAGATAAAAAAAAAGATTTTTCATATGATCCAGCTGTAGCACTCCTAGGCATATATCCTAATAACTCTTCTCACTACCTTAGAGATACTTGGATAACCATGCTTATTGCTGCTCTATTCACAATATCTAGTAAATGGAACCAGCCTAGATGTCTATCCACAGAAGAATGAATAATAAAGATGTGGTACATCTATACAATGGAGTTCTATTCAGTGGTAAAGAAAAATGAAATTATGAAATTTGCAGGGAAGTGGATGGATTTGCAAAGGCTTATACTAAGTGAGGTAACCCAGGCCCCAAAAGCCAACTGTTGCATGTTCTCTCTTATATGTGGACTCTAGCTACAAATGTATAGATTTGTGTGTGATCTGGAACCAAAAATCAGTAGCAGAAGTTCATAAGCTAGAAAAAGTCTAAAAGGGAGGAAGGACAGGGAAGGTCTTAATGGGATGGTATTATATATACATAAGTAGAAAAACAGATTACAGGGAGGGGAAAGGCCTAAGCAGGGTCAGAGGAAGAGCTGGAATAAAAGAAGGGCTTGGAGAGGGTCAATCAAAATTCAAGATATTCTGAATAAGACATATGAAAATCTACTTTCTTAAATAATGGTACATCAAGAAACAATAGATTGTTACTAGAAAATTTTCAGTGCCAGGGTTGGTATACCTGCCAGTGAGTTGTTGGCCAGGGAGGTCCCTGTTGCCTCAAAAACATTATAGGTTATTGCCAAGGTCCTTGGTTCCCTCTGAGAAAGAGATGGTAAAACCCTATCACTGAAGACTTCACATATCTAAGCACCAAATTCACTGAGAAATTGGTACTGAGCAGAAAACCTTCTCCTTGTAGCTTAGCCAACTGAAAGCTGGAAAAAGCTGCACTGTATGCAGTCTTATGGGAGACAGAAGTCATCAGTGGTGTAAAAAGTGAACACTGGATGCCTTAAGTTTGGCCAGACAGGACAAATGACTGAAAGAGTGCAATAATGGCATGTCTATTCTGGGGGAATCCAGTTGTTCGCTAATTGGATTAAAGGCCCACTCTATGGGAGGGTATATGTGCCTGGTACTGAAAACCTAATCACAAGTCTATGGCAGGGGAGGTCATGAGCCTTAGGGGTATAAAGCCTTTTCTTGTCTGGTTAAAGGCTTATATTAAAAATTGCCTTGGGGCTGGAGAGATGGCATAGCAGTTAAGCACTTGCTGGAGAGATGGCATAGCAGTTAAGCACTTGCCTGTGTTGCCTAAGGACCCCGGTTCGAGGTTTGTTTCCCCAGGTCCCACGTTAGCCAGATGCACAAGGGGCCGCACGTGTCTGGAGTTCATTTGCAGAGGCTGGAAGCCCTGGCACGCCCATTCTCTCTCTCTCCCTCTATCTGTCTTTCTCTCTGTATCTGTTGCTCTCAAATAAATAAATAAAAAATTTAAAAAAAAGAAAAAAAATTGCCTTGAAGCACTACACTTAATTTTCATACTCATACGTTAATGCTATTCTCACTTCTGGTTAGAGAAGCTTCTGTTTTCAGATGGTGAGGACCACTGGGATGACCCAAAAAGCAACATAGTTCTGAGAAGAAGGGATAGAGGAGTGTCCATCACTGAAACATCTCACACCCTCCAAGGCTCAGGGTCCATTGCAGAAGAGGTGGCATACAACTGTCCAGACAGGATTTGGCCTCGATATTCAAGACCTTGCAGTGCCTGGCAATACCCACACAAAACCCTCATAATAGGAGAAAAAGATGATGACATGCAATTAAAAGATAGACTAATGGAGAGAAGGAGAGGATCTGATAGCACAGTTATGAAGGGGTGTGGGGAAGGGGAATGGAAGGAATTACCATGGTTTGTTGTTTGTAAGTATAGAAGTTGTTAATAAAAATATATATATTTAAAAAAATAAATAAAAAGAAGTGGGGAGCTCAAGCAAGTGGGGCCATGCAGCTTTTATTCACATTCAAATCAAAGCAACTCTTCATATTTTGGATATCTGAGGAAGATTATTTTTTAATAATTATCTGTATTAGTATGAACTTTACAGCATGAACATATTGCTTATTGATCATATTCCCATTGAATTATACTTATGTTCCCTCTTCCCTGCCCCCATTCCACTGAAGGCTCTCCTCAGTGGGGTTGTTGTTATTCACTATGGGGGTCTTGAATGTACCAGTCAGTCTCAGTGTGGGAGATAATGTCTCAGGACACATCTTCTCACCCTGTGGCTCTTAAAATCTTTCTACCCCCTCTTCCATAATGTTCCCTGATCCTTGGCAGATGTGTTATAAGACTTTTTTAGTGTTGAATGCTCTGGATCCTTTGAATTTCTGCTTTGGTGAGTTTTGAGTCTCCTCAGTGTCTACCATTGTTGCAGTCAGGTTCACATTGCTGGTAGAAATCACTCAACAAAGATCAGCTTGTGGGAAAAAGAGGTTTATTTTGGCTTACAGGCTCAAAGGGAAGCTTCACGATGACAGGGGAAAATGATGACATGAACAGAGGGTGGACATTCAGGCCCTAGCCAACATACGGTGGACCAGAGCAACAGGAGAGTGTGCCAAACACTAGCAAGGGAACACTGACTATAATACCCATAAGTTTGCCCCAACAATACACTGTCTCCAGCAGGCATTAATCCCCAAGTTAGGTGGGAACCTACCATTCAGAACATCTAAGTTTATGGAGGACACCTGAATCAAACTACCACATTCTGCCCCTGGCTGCCATAAACTGATGTAAAATTTACGTGATGTAAAATACAATGCATTCAGTCCAACTTTAAAAGTCCCCATAGTTTTTTTTTTAATCAATCTCAAAGATGTTCAAACATCTCTGTACTACAAGCTCTTTTAACTGAGCAATAAGAACAAAGAATCCCCCCAAAACCCATAATGACACAGAATAAATACACTGCAAAAGATGGCATTGGGCATAGCAAAGAAATATTCAACCAATACAAGAATTAAAACAACCAGGGAAAACATCAAACTCTGTAACTTCAAGTCCAACAATTCTAGCCAGTGACAAATCTCCAAGTTTGATAACTCTAAGCAGCAATAAGTCTCTGGCATTCCAATTCTGCCCCTCCCATTAGGCTACTCACAGTCCTGGAAAACTTCATTGGGGCCAGCAGCTTTCTTTAGTAGCCATCTTGTGGTCGTGGCATCTCTACTGCAATCCATGGTTCATCCTCATGGCCCCATGGGGTCTCCATTCAGTCATCCAGCAAACCTGCTTCACACTGCCAATGGCCATTTCCAGAACACAGAATGTGTTGCAAACTCAATGACCCTCTTTCTTGCATTTCTTATACTCCACAATACCAGGTAGGGTGTCAATTTGTTAATTCAGGGGGGAATAAAACAAACTTTGAAGAACAGGACACTCCATGAGCACTCAGGCCCCTTCAAAAGAGTCTATATTCTTTTGTTGCCCCAATGCAGGTCAGCTGGCCCAATCTCAAAGGTTGTAATCTCTTAATTGCAGTTGGACAGGCAGCAATTCACCCAGTGATTTTTCTTTCTGTACCATATCCCTTTGCTCACACCAGTTCATTTCTATGCAAAGCAACCCTGCACTACTTCTAAGGACCCAGCAAGCCTCACACAAACAAACTGCTAGCCCAGCCCAAGCAAAGCTGTTTCTCACCCTCATAAGCCAAATCTCACAGTCCATAGTTCTTACTGCATTCAGGTCTTTCAACTCTGACCAGAATAGTCCATCAAGCTATACTTACAGCACTGCAGGGCATCTCTTAGGCCAAGATCTCAAATCCTTCCACATTCCTCTTAAAAATCATCTCAAAAAGGCCAAAGCCACACAGTCAGGTGTCTAGCAGCAATCCCACTCCCCACTTTACTGTTGCAGTCAGGTTTGCATTGCTGGTAGAAATCACCCAACCAAGAGAAGTTTGTGGGAAAAAGAGGCTTATTTTGGCTTACAGTCTTGAGGGGAAGCTCCATGATGGCAAGGGAAAATGATAACATGAGCAGAGGGTGGACATCACCCACTGGCCAACATAAGGTGGACCATAGCAACAGGACAGTGTGCCAAACACTAGCAAGGGAACACTGATTCCAATACCTATAAGCCCACCACCAACAACACACCACCACCAACAGGCATTAATTCCCAAACTAGCTGGGAACCTAGCATTCAGAACACCTAAGTTTATGGGGGTCACCTGAATCAAACTATCACAACCATCATCTCCCTGGAGGAGGTTATCAGGATAGCAGTGAGCTTGGCACTCGAGTTTAAAGTACAACTTTCTCAGTAGTCTTGTGGGCTTGTGGGCCCTGGTAGATGTGATGGAAATCACTTGTCTCAGGCTAGGCAGTAAGTTATCTTTTCTTGTCAAATCAATGATCTTGGTTCTCCCCTGTATTAACTGCCATCTGTACAAAAAAAAAAAAAAAAAAAAAAAATCAGATTCTCCAACCCAGAGTGAAAGTAGCATAGGTTAAATTGGGCTTTCAGAATTTTTGATGGTATACTCTTTCTTTGAAGCCAAAGAACAGTGAGAGCTTCTCTCTGGAGTCTATGACCTTCCTATCTGTAGAATTCTGATTTGGCTTTCAGTGCTAAGTTTGATTTCCCTCCCACTGAACAGGCCTGAGAGCCAATCAGAGAACAGTTAATTACCCCCATAGCCTGTGTACCACCATTGAACAGGTCTTTAATCTTGTCAGGCTGGTTGATTTTGTAGTTTTCAGGATCCTCTGCTAGTTCATACTGTTGGTGATTATTGTTCTCCAGCAGATCACACAGTACTTTTCAGCACTGTCAGGGCTAGCCAGCAGCAGGCTGGCTTCATCTCCATTCCAGCATGCTCTCTTAAAGGTACTTCAGTTGAAAATCTCATAGAGAAAACACCGGTTCTGCAGTGTCCCCTTGAGAACTACATGCTTCAAGTGTGTTGCAGTTTCTTTTCATTGCTGGGCAAACATCAGGCCAGAAGCATCTTATGGGAAGAAAGGATTTATTTTAGGCTTACAGAAGCCAGGGGAAGTTCCATCATGGCAGAAGAAGCTGACGTACATCTATAGATCCTCAGAAGACAGACACCACCAACAGTCAGCAAACAAATAGCCAGAACTCATACTAGCAGTAGATATCTGTGGTGGTTTGATTCAGGTGTCCCCCATAAACTTAGGTGTTCTGAATGCTAGCTCCCCAGCTGATGGAGATTTGGGAATTAATGCCTCCTGGAGGGAGTGTATTGTTGAGGGCAGGCTTAAGGGCTTTATAGCCAGTTTCCCCTTGCCAGTGTTTGGCACACCCTCCTGTTGCTGTGGTCCATCTTCTGTTGGCCAGGGGGTGATGTCCACCCTCTGCTCATGCCATCGTTTTCCCCCTGCCATCGTGGAGCTTCCCCTCGAGCCTGTAAGCCAAATAAACCTGTTTTTCCCAGAAGCTGCTCTTGGTTGGGTGATTTCTACCAGCAATGCAACCCAGACTGCAACAGGCTCCACACCTTAGGGCTAGACTAAACTATCAGGTTCCAGTGATACTGCCTCCACTAGGCTGCTGGAGACTTAAGTTGCAAGCTTAATGAAAAATACCCCAGGCTATGGGGGAAATATGTTCACATTCAAACCACCCCACATGGTGTTGGCCACTCTCATGCTTTTGACCTTCTGCTGCCCCTCCCTAGCCCTGCCACAGCCTAATGATATCATGCCCATGCCTCCCTGAACCATCAATATGTCCAGCCCATTACTTTCTTTGTTTTGTTTTGTTTCCAAGGCAGGGTCTCGCTGTAGCCCAGACTGACCTGGAATTTACTCTGTAGTCCAGGCTGGCCTAGAACTCACAGTGATCCTCCTACCTCTGCCTCCTGAGTGCTAGAATTAAAGACAGCACCACCATACCTGATAAGCTCAGTACTTTAATACCTAAAGAGTTTGTTTTTTTTTTCCATCTGAGTTAGTGGTTCTCATTTCTCACAAGTTACAAAAATCTGAAATGGGGTTTGTTCCTCTCTTCATGGAGAGCTAGTATTAGGTATGGCAAATTTTATCTCATGTTCTAATATTTTCCTTCCTCTGCTCAGTCCCCTAGTCTTTCATCTAAACTTTTCTCAGGTAAGTGAACAGGAGAAACAGAACCTGTGGATGAGGGATATGCTGCCCTGTCAACCCAGGAGAATGATCTGTGTACACATGCAAATCTGACCTGGAAACTCACCTCATTGGGATCTGTCATTAGTTTTCCATCCATGTCAGATATAGCTCAAATTCCTCAACATGCAGCTAATGCAACATTGTCCATAGCTAATTGCACGATTTAGATAGAACCAAATGATACATTCATTTCTACAGGCTAATTCCATGGAATCTAATGTCATTTTATGAATAACACAAAACTTCACTCCTCCTCATCTCTTGGCATTTACCTAAAGCTACTTCATTATGAGGGGTAAAATTTCTTTATTGGAATATAAATCCCCAAACTCCTTACTCACTTAATCGTTTCTGAACATTAAAATTCATTCATTCATTCATTCATTCATTCAAGTGTGTTTTAGGATTGCACACATGCTGTACATGTGCCATTTTACATCTATCTATTCCTGGCTGCTAGCGAACCAAACCTGAGAACCTTTTACCAGTATAGCACCTTTAACTGCAGATCCATCTCTCTAATCCCTCTTTCTTCCAAATCTCATCAAGTTTGTATACTGGTAAAAGGTTCTCAGGCTCCCTCTCTGTATCCCCACAGCAACTGCGGGGAACACTCAGGCATCAAAATGACATTTGCTAATGATTCTTTTGGGCACCAATCAACCCAATCAATACCAATCAACTCTGGTATTTGTGGACACCATTGTTTCCTATGGGCTTGGCACTGTATACTCACTTTGTTGATCTAAACTGACAGGATGGATTGAAGCCATGAAGTTGTGTTAATAATGCTCTCTAGTAAGTTGAGCTAGCTTGGGGTAATGTTCACTAGTAAGGAAGGTTAGCTCACTTGGGGTAATGCTCACAAGTAAGTTGAGCTAGCTTAGGAGTCCATATGTGAGTTTGAACTTTAGAACTTCGGTGGGGGATTTAAGCCTGATCAGTATTATTTGCTAATAAATAGACAGGAGACATGAAAAATTATTTAAAATATGCTCAAAGGGCTTGAGGGATGGCTTAGCAGTTAAGATGTTTGCCTGCAAAGCCAAAGGACCCAGGTTCAATTCCTAGGACCCACGTTAGCCAGATGCACAAGGGGGCACATACATCTGGAGTTTGTTTGCAGTGGCTGGAAGTCTTGGTGTGCCAATTCTCTCTTTCTTGATTTCTCTCTCTCTCTCTCCCTCTTCCTCTGCCAAATAAATAAATAAAAATAAAATAAAATATGCTCAATATTCCTTTGAGAACTGAAGGAAAGATTGAGTCAAAGGCTAACACTTTTTGCCACATTACTTCTGTCAGAATGAATGATTTGAGTAAATTCTCTGGAGTTATATCACAGGAGAAAAGCATTTTTATAGTAGAAATACTACAAACTTTCACTTTTAAATTTTCACAATGTGTAAAATACTTTTCTCCCAAATCTCTTTGCATGCATATTTGCATATTTAAAGTTGAAATATTTCAGCCCACCCTTCCAAAATGACAATAAAATTGCAGGTAAATGGTAACATTAGTTTAGATAATGAATAATGCTTAGAGGATGTAGCTTAGTAAGTAAAGTGCTTGGCTAGCATGCACAAAACCCTAGGTTCCATCCCCATCAGCTCCTTAGGTTAGGTGTGGGGCACACACACTCAGCATGTGGGGTATCCCAGTACTCAGGAGATGGAGACAATTGGATCAGGGGTTCAGCCACACTTGGCTATGTAGTGAGTCTAGGCCAGACTGGGATACATGAGACCTTGTCTCCAAAAAAATTCTCCCTCATAATTATAGCAACCCACCTGTGAAACTATATATGGTGTGAGAACAGACGTCTATATGGAACAGCTGGGGGAGGTGAGTGAAAGCTTGTTCCTGTGAGGATAGAATGTTCCTAATAAAGCTGTCAAGCCTGGCTGAGAGGGGACAACAAACATGCAAGCAAGCAGTATCAACTAACTGGTCCCAAGTTGTGTGGGTCTCCTAGAAAAGATAGCCCCAAGAGGAAGGCAGCAGTCCAGCCACACATTCATCTCAGGGGTGAGGGCCCACCATACTTCAGTCCAGAAACAGGTGATGGTGCCACAAAAATCAATGCCATTAGCAAAGCCACAACAAAAAATAGCAGGCTACCTCTCCTAGATACTGTGCCCAGTGGAGGGCAGTCAAAATGACAGCCTTCCCGAGACTTCCTTCTCTTTCCTTGAAATGACAATCATAACTGTTTAGCTATAATGCTCACCAATGTTTCAGGAGCCTTATTACCAGCACAGCACCAGAAAAATAGCAATGTGTAAAAGTTTTACAATGGTTAAAATTCTATTCCATGGGGAAAAGGGAAAACAACAAGAATGAAGGAATATGGTCCTGTGCAGGAGCTACCTGAGAATGCCAATTGTGCCACGAACCCTGTGCTCAGAGGACTTTCTGGCTTGGTTCTAGAAGTTCTGTGTGAACAGGATGTTTTCACAATCAGAGTAAAATCTAAATATAGTGAATGCAGTGTTTTTCTCCTCTTCTCCCTCCCCCTCCTTCCTTGTGGTTTCAGAGCTGTGTTGCTCATGGGAGGAAGCAAGGTGACCCTTCTAAACTCAGTGGTATGATGTCTTATTTTGCACACCTGTTTCCATAGCCATAGGGGACCCAAATATATCCTTATCTTCATTTTATCTTAATGTGGAGTTCTATATGCATTTAGTGTAGCCCTCATTTTCTTTTGTGGTTCTTATTCACCATTTGTGTGTGGGCCTGTGTGTGTGTGTGTGTGTGTGTGTGTGTGTGTGTGCATATGTGTGATGGTTCCCATGTACATGTGTGCACATGCCTGTGGAGGTCAGAGGACAACCTGACATGTCACTCGACCACCCACCTTTTTTGAAATAGGACGTTTCATTGGCCTTGATCTTGCTGGCCAAGGGCCCCAGAGATCGTTCCGTCCCCCGCTCTGAGTGTCAGGTTTACAGGCACGCAGCTTCATGCCCAGCAGTTTTTTTACGTGAGCTTGGATTCAGCTTTACTGACCGAGCTCTCAGCCAGCCCTCACGCATCATTCTTCTGACAGTATTTAGTGATTATCTTGAGATTTTGACCATGATCTCTTTTCTAGTTGCTTTATTTATGTGTGTTTTCTGTTTCTCCCAATGATGGTCATGATGATGACGACGATGATTTTTTTTAAGGTAAGATCCCCCTCTAGGCTGACCTGGGATTCTGTAGTCTCAGGCTGGTCTCAAACTCACAGTGATCCTCCTACCTCTGTTTCCTGATGCTGGGATTAAAGGTGTGCACCACCATGCCTGAGTGGATGCATGTTATTTAATCACTATTTATTGAGCACTTATTATATGCCACACACCACTGTGGGAAGTTAACTTACATTATTTATTCATTTACTTTACCTGAGTTGTATTCTTTGTGTAAGTCACTAAAGCA
The DNA here is from genome assembly GCF_020740685.1 of Jaculus jaculus. Classification (NCBI taxonomy): domain Eukaryota; kingdom Metazoa; phylum Chordata; class Mammalia; order Rodentia; family Dipodidae; genus Jaculus; species Jaculus jaculus. The sequence goes on from NC_059103.1 coordinate 104,647,773, forward strand.
GGAACTGGCATTCCCATCTGCTAGAAAAGCCTGTGGTGAATAAGCAGGACTTGGTTTCAGTCTGTGATGTGTGAAGCTAGAATGCTGTCTTTGCTCTGTTTGACCTTGGAACTCAGGTTTATTCTTCTTGACAACTTATTTTTTGTTTTTGTTTTTGTTTTTCGAGGTAGGGTCTCACTCTTGTCCAGGCTGACCTGGAATTAACTCTGTAGTCTCAGGGTGGCCTTGAACTCATGGCGATCCTCCTATCTCTGCCTCCTGAGTGCTGGGATTAAAGGTGTGGCCACCATGCCCGGCTTTCTTGACAACTTTTGCTGCAAATGGCTCCATGTAGTTCTTCAATGTAATTTTAAAACATTTTATTTATTATTCATAGAGAGAAAGAGGGAAAGAGAGAGAGACAGAGAGAGAGAATCTGGGTGGGCTAGGTTAGCCACTGCAAAGGAACTCCAGATGTATACACCAACTTGTGCATCTGGCTTACATGGATACTGGGGAATTGAACCTGGGTCCTTACGCTTCACAGACAAGTGCCTTGACCACTAAGCTACCTGTCCAGCCCTTCAATATAATTTTTATACATTTCTCTCACCTCTGTGTTGGATTCATTCACTTTTATTTCAAAAGTCCTTGAGTAGATGACAAATGCTATGGTACAGTTTTTCAAAAATTTACCTTTCTTTTCTAATTCCCATCTAGAGTGCACCTCTGTAGTGGGTTCGCATGTAAATTGTCTCCCGCATGCTCATGTGATTGAATGATTAGTGCCCAGCACTTTGGGAAGGTTGTAGAAACTTAGGGAGGTAGAGCCTTCCTTGCTAGAGGAAGTATATCACTGGAGGAGAGCCTTAGGATATTATCATCTAGCCCTGCTTGCTGCACTCAGCTCACTCTCGCCATTTCCTCCCTCTGATGTAGAGATGTGATGCCCTCTGTCCACTCCTGCCATGCTTTCTCACTGTGATGAAGCTCCTTTTCAAAACTGTAAGCTGGAAATAAACCCTTTCCTTCCATAAGCTGCTTCTGGTTGACTAATCTTTCCTGGCAGTAAGAAGATAACTGCTACAGCCACTATCTACTATGTCCAAAGCATGTTTTCCCTAAACTTTTATAAAATATAAATAAATGATTATTCTCCCAAGCCCTCTGTGATTTAGCTCTTTTCTAATTCTGAAAGCTCTCAGAGTCTGTCCTGTCTCTTAATCATATAATCTTTTATGAAATGTTATTTATTATTGATCAGGAGAGAGAGACAGAGACAGAGACAGAGAGAGAGAGATTGAGAATGCAGGTATATCAGGGCCTCTTACCACTGCAAACAAACTCCAGACACATATGTCACTTTGTGCATCTGGATTTACAAGGGTATTGGGGCATCAAACCTAGGCTGGCAGGCTTTGCAAGCATGTGTTTTTAACTGCTGAACCTCTCCAGTCCATCATATAGTCTATATGCCAAATTTCAACCTTTACTGTAGCTAAGTGCTAGAAAAGTGCAAATGCTATTTTTGCATGCCCTTGAACTGACCCTTCCTGTGCCTTTCAAGGGCATTCATTTGATACCTCCAAGTAGTTCACTGGGAAGGCTGTGGACTGTTGAAGGTTTCTGGAATGTCAAAGATGACTAGTATTCTTCTTTTGATATCTCAAGTGAGATTTTACCATTATGGTTTTGAAAATGAGGCTTTTTTTGTTTGTTTTTTGTTTTTCGAGGTAGGGTTTCACTCTAGTCCAGGCTGACCTGGAATTCACTATGTAGTCTCAGGGTGGCCTTGAACTCATGGTGATCCTCCTACCTCTGCCTTCCAAGTGCTAGGATTAAAGATGTACACCACCACGCCCGGCTTGAAAATGAGGCATTTTGAAGAAGTTAATATTTTAAGATTTCTTATCTGCACCTGAGGAAGGGCCAGAGCTGTGCCTGTTCTGAAGTCTTACTTAAGGGAAGACCAGATGGAGAGAGGGAGGATGCTCTGTGTGGGAAGACTGTGAGAGGATGAATGAAGCAGGAGAGGAGACAGCACTGTCAGAGCGGACAGGAGGAAGTGTCCCTGAGCCAGGCATGCAGCTACTTCCAACCACATTCAGAGGGATGGCGCAGAGGCTCCAGCAGGAGCAACCAAAGGTGGTAAAGTCCTGGCTCACATGGAGTGCTCATGGCGTGCTGATGTGGCCTGGTGCAGACTGAGGAGAGCCTTGTCTCCATGCCTCCACTTGGGAAGAGGAGACCTCTGAAAGTGGAGTTCAGAGACCAAAGAGCACATGCTCTATAGCAGCTAGTAACTTTAATTACTCAAAAGTTAGGTGGGACTCATTGCACCTCTAAGAAGCTGCTGAGACTGCAACAGAGCTCAGGAAATCTAAAGAAGGTCTGTTCTACCATATCACAGCTGTGGGCCACACAAGTGCCAATCACACAAACACAAGGATGCCCATAATCCTGTCACCATAGATAACAGCTCTTTCCATCTTGTATCAGACCTTCTCAGGTCCTTCCAAATATTGGTGTTCTCTCTCTCCCATCTCATTCTCTGTCCTTCTTATTCTCTCTCTCTCCCTCTGTTTTTCTCTCCCTCTTTTCTGTGGCTCTGACATAGTAATACTCATGGGATCTTGAGCATACATCATTTATAAAATAAAGACAGTAATAATGACTCTATTGGGCTGCTTTGAATCAAATAATGCTTATACTACATCTGGTACATAATAAATATTTAAAATACTTTAGATGCTTAGTTTTTTTTCCAAGACTTTCAAGTGGGATTTTGTTTGACACATTTTCCTTTTTTATATATTTTTTATTTATGTATGTATGAGAGAAAGAAAGACCGAAAGACCGAGAGAGAGAGAGAGAGAGAGAGAGAGAGAAAGACAGAAAGAATAGGCATACTGGGGCCTCTAGCCACCACAAACAAACTCTTGATGCATGCAACACCTTGCACATCAGGCTTTACATGGACACTAGGGAATCAAACCTGAGCCATCAGGCTTTGCATCAAGCCCCTTAACTCCTAATCCATCTCTCCAGCCTTTGCTTAGTTTTCTTTTTTATTTTTGAGGTAGGGTCTCGCTCTAGCCCAGGCTGACCTGGCATTCACTATGGAGTCTCAGGGTAGCCTTGAACTCATGGAGATCCTCCTACCTCTGCTTCCCAATTGCTGGGATTAAAGGCGTGCACCACCACGCCCTGTGGCAGCGGTGGCTTCTCCTCCTCCTCCTCCTTCTTCTTCTTTCAAATGAACTATAACATGTTTTTAAAAGTAAACATGTGCCATGAATATCTTTGCATTTTAGCAGTTGCATTTTATTTTGTCATTTTATTTTTTTTTTAAATTTTTTTTTGTTTATTTTTATTTATTTATTTGAGAGCGACAGACACAGGGAGAAAGACAGATAGAGGGAGAGAGACAGGATGGGCGCGCCAGGGCTTCCAGCCTCTGCAAACGAACTCCAGACGCGTGCGCCCCCTTGTGCATCTGGCTAACGTGGGACCTGGGGAACCGAGCCTCGAACCGGGGTCCTTAGGCTTCACAGGCAAGCGCTTAACCGCTAAGCCATCTCTCCAGCCCTATTTTGTCATTTTATTAGCACACAAAGTACTAGGTTTCATTGTGGCATTTCTGCTTTCATACATTTACATCATTATATGTTGTTCTTATTTGTACCCCACTGTTTACAGTTTTCCACTTCTTATGGTTCCCTCCTCCCCCACAATAGTCCTTCCTTCTGCTTTTATGTCAGATACATCTGATTCCCCTGTCTTGTTTCCTTTCCCGCTCTCTTTAAACCTCAGCCTCCACCCCCAGTCTCCTTTAGTAGGCGCTTTTTCCATGTCATCACTCTGAAGGGTTCAATAGACTCACACATGTGACTGTGCCACAACTGATTTAACCATCCTCTTGTTGCACATTTATGATTTTCCTCAATCTTTCATTCGCAAATGGTTCTAACACATGTTTATTCACTTATTCCTCTCTTTCTTTAAGACAGGGTCTCAGGTAGTTCAGGCTTGCCTTGAACTTGATGTAGCTGAGGATGATTTTGAACTCTGTATCCTCCTACCTCCACCTCCCCAGTGTGGGGTTATAGGAGTGTATCCACCATGCCTCATTGAATTCAGTTCTGGAGAGCAAGCCCAGAGCTTTCTGCATGCTAATGCACGCACTCTGCCCATTGAGCTACATCCTCAGCCCTGAGGACAAATATTCTCATCAATAAATTTTTGCATCAAATCCTTGTTTCTTTCAGTTAACTTTATGGATCCACAATTTTTTTATTCCATCAAAGGATAGTCATATTTTAACACTATGTATACACATTGTCAAATTACTCTCTAGTAAGACTGAACTCCTCTGAGGTGACTTTTCAAATTTAGCAAATATTAACCTACACCACTCTCTACAGCAAAACTATGATTTCCGGTGAGATTCCGTTCTATGAATTAAAGAAACCGTATCTTAGGTCAAGAAGTCTGCCATGTGTTTTTCCAGACAGTGAAATGTGAGAGAAGCGGGGCAGGAGCTAACTTCTCAATTTACCCCTTGTCTTGTGGCTGACTGCCAACTGTCATGATTTTCTAACTCACAAACCCTGTCTTTTCTTTGCTCCGCTTCTTGTAAAGACTCTTGTTTAGAAGATACCTGCCTTTTAACTGGCTGGCATCCGGCATCATTACATTATATCTCAGCTGAAAATGACATTTAAACAATCCATTACCCTGAAAACCCCTCCGGTAGGAGATTAGTTCCCACCCCCACATGGATCATCACAGCCGTGACTTCCTCGGGGATTACTCACAGGGGCAAGAAGAGGCTGCCTCGTGCATGGAAAGAGGGAAAGCCACGAGTTCATGGAACTTAATTTAGAAACAACCTGCAAAGGATAGTTAGCAAGTAATGAAGGTTAACTGAGCCCTCCCTGGGGACAGTTCTCCTGGCTTAGCAAAGTCTTTCTTTTGCATTTGTTACCCTCAGGGGGGCCAAAGAAGATAAGAGGACCCACAGGAGAAGCATTCAGCTCTTCTGCACGTCTCTGCTGCCCTACTTAGAAAGGGAACAACAGCCTCAGAAAGCAACACATGCTTTTCTGGTTAGGTATTTATGTCCATTCTCTCTAGGTTGGAGTCTGTTGTAGTCAGGTTTGCATTGTGGTAGAAATCACTGGACCAAGAGCAGATTTTGGGAAATTAGGGTTTATTTTGGTTTACAGACTCAGTGGGAAGCTTTGTGATGGCAGGGAAAATGATGATATGAGCAGAGGGTGGACATCACCATCGTGCCAACATCAGGTGGACAACAGGAACAGGAGAGTGTGCTTAACACTAGCAAGGGAAAACTGGGTTATAACACCCATAAGCCTGCCCCCAACAATACACTGTCTCCAGGAGGTGTTAATTCCCAACTCTCCATCGGCTTGGAACCTAGCATTCAAAACACCTGAGTTTATGGGAGACACCTGAATCAAACCACCACAGAGCCCCACCATCTGGTAATTACAAGCCACAATTAATTTAGTCGTCCCACGTCAAACCTTGATACTGAGCTGAAAACAATGATGGTAAGCAGGTCATTTCTTCAGTTGTTTTAAAGAAATTCCTATATTACATTTCTTTTGTGGTATGTGAAGTGGATCAATGATAGGAATGTTCTTAGATGTTCAACCAATTCTTACTGAGGATCTCTGATGGGCCAACTATACTTGGTAACAAAAGTATGTATCTCTCAGAAAAGCTTAAGTCTGGGGTAAATGGGGAAACATAAATCCACAATTTAAGTTTAACATAGACAATGGTAGTCTCCACCAGGTAGGATTTTAGAAGAATGACAAACAATACCCTGAAGGATAACATCAGGGAAAGTTCTCTAAAGGACAAGGTGCTCCAAATAGGTATGAGGTAAAAGCTGTGGCATGCAGGAGAAACCATGATGGCAGCTGTGTGCCATATTGCTTTACTATATGTACAAGGGAGGATGATGGCATGAGATGTCATTAGAAAAGTAAACAAGCCCAAACACGGCTATATAGAATGTCTACTTTGTCATAGCCTCAGTCTGCCTACATTGATATCAGAAGCAAATAAGACCACAAAGAGGTGAAGTGACCTGTCTGGGGTCATACATCTGGTTAAGGAACAGAATAAGGACAATCAATGGAACTGGGACTTTACTATCTCTAATGGAGTTAAATTTAATATAATATATAACTAAAATTTTTCATTATAAAATAGAAATTATAAATATATTCATTGTTACTGCAATACTGAGAGGATATTTGTGAAACATTTTAAATGTGACATTAGCGATGTGCTAAGTGTTTAACAAGCATACTTCATTTACTCTTTTTTTTCTTTTATAAAATGTTTTGTTGCTTTCCTTATTTTATTTTATTTTAGTTTTTATTATTAGATATGGACATATTTTATATTAAACACCACATGTTGGTACCATCCTTTCTCTCCTCCCTGCCCCTTTTCTGAAGAGACCTTCCTCACTGGGGATGCAGGTCAACCCCATGGAGATTATGGGTCATGTCCTGCATTATGGGGGCAGCAGCCAGTTATGGGGGAGAGGCAATGTCTCTGTGCAAAATGTCCCAACTTGTGGCCCTAACAATCTTTCTGCCCTCTCTTCCACAAAAGTCCCTGAGCCATGCTGGGAGCATTTTAAATCTACTTCAATAATGGGCACTTAGGAGGATCTAGATGTCTGGTTTGGTAGGTGTTGAGTGTCCTCAGTATCTTTCTCCATCACCCTTGTGCTGATATCAGCTTAACTAAGAAAGCAGCGTTCTTGCTCATATCCCCAATTCCTCTGTGGCTTCACTAGAGTTGGGGTAGAGCTGGGTTGTTTATCTCCTCCACTTCTGTTCCCATCTGCAAAAGAGAAGCAGATTCTCCAATGAGAAGTGGAGTCAGTGCCAGTTGAATGGGTTAACCATTAGAGAAAATTAAAAAGGGTTTAGATACTTTCATAATCTAAGTTTAGTGGGAGCTTGACAATGGAAAGCAGAATCATTATCTGAATATGATTCTGACTTGTTTCCCAGTTCCAGATATGGTTTCCTTTCCACAGAGAGGATCTGTTAGCCAATCCAAGAGCAGTTGGTTACCCACCATGGCTGTGTGCCACTATTGCACTTGTGTGAGCATCACATTAATTTGTTTGCTTCTGAGTCACTTAGACTTTGAGTTGCTTGGACAGATGTTGATCACTTTCCCCTGGTAGCTCATGTAGTGCCTTCCAGCACTAGATGGACTAATTATCTGAGGACTGGCTCTCCTCTGGATTCCAACCAGGTCTCTCCATGGTGTATGCCAACAGTGTATTGTGTCTTCAGCAGTAGTATCTTACCATTAACCTCTGGTGGGTAATCAAGTGCTCTGACAGAAGTCTGTCTTGTTTGTTTTGGGAGATCTAGTAGGTCTCTGATCAACAGCTCATTGTGGATGCAGACCACATCCTGGTACAGGAAATTATAGGCCAGATCCAAGGGAAAAGAGAAAATAAAAAGCCAGAGAAGAAGGAGAAACAGGAGAAATTTGAGGCTAGGTTTCATCAGATTGGCCACCATCATGAAAACAAATGATCATAAATGTTGGCGGGGATGTGGAAAAAAAGGAACCCTTCTGCACTGCTGGTGGGAATGCAATCTGGTCCAGCCATTGTGGAAAACAGTGTGGAGGTTCCTAAAGCAGCTAGAGATTGATCTACCATATGACCCAGCTATAGCACTCCTAGGCATATATCCAAAGGACTCATCTCATTTCCTTAGAAGTACATGCTCAACCATGTTTATTGCTGCTCAATTTATAATAGCTGGGAAATGGAACCAGCCTAGATGTCCCTCAACAGATGAGTGGATAATGAAGATGTGGTACATTTATACAATGGAGTTCTACTCAGCGGTAAAGAAAAATGAAGTTATGAAATTTGCAGAAAAATGGATGGACCTGGAAAGTATTATACTAAGTCAGGTAACCCAGACCCAGAAAGCCAAGCGCCACATGTTCTCCCTCATATGGGGATCCTAGCTACAGATGACTGGGCTTCTGTGTGAGAATGAAAATACTTAGTAGCAGAGGCCAGTAAGTTGAAAAGGAGACATAAAGGGTGGAGAAAGGAAGGGAGGAGGATACTTAATAGGTTGATATTGTATATATGTAATTACAATGATTGTAATGGGGAGGTAATATGATTGAGAATGGAATTTCAAACGGGAAAGTGTGGGGGTGGGGAGGGAGGGAATTACCATGGTGTGGTATTTTTAAAAAATATTTTCATACTTTTATTGGTGCTGAGGAACAGTACACAAACATTTCAATTGAACCCAAGTATCAACACACATACCAAAAATCTAAAGATCATGTATTGTTTCTTTAGAAGTTATTCCAGTGACACCCAGCTTCAATCTTAGAGGCATTTTTCCTTATTAGGCTCTCGTGTACACACATCTTCAAATGCTCACAATCTCTACTCAACTCCCACTGGTTCACAATTTTAGTATCATATACACTGCAAATGCAAATTTTTTGTCTTTCCCAGTATGTTATCAAAATTATTAAGAACACTGGACTACCACGACTAGAGATGTCACAGAAGCACACAGTGCACAGGGCAGTGACCAAGGAGTGTTTTTTCCCCCCCCCTTAGGAAACGGCTCTACTAAAAACACAGACTAGGAGTAATTGAAAATATTCAAGACATATTAAATGCACAAATGTGACTCCAAATTGCCATTTAGTATGCTTTGTATTGTAGGATATAAACTAACCCCCCACCTATGGAATGTTAAGCTGACACCCAAGACAATCAAAGCTTCCCATAATTCAATATCCCACTATTTTCTGGTTGTACCAAAAAATAAGCAACCAGCAAATGATTTCACCTCTTAAAAAAAATCATTTACACTTAAAAAAATGGGATGAGGTGGGATTCCCTCCTTTTAAAAATATGTTTCTAGCCAGGCATGGTGGCGCACGCCTTTAATCCTAGCACTTGGGAGGTAGAGGTAAGAGGATTGCCGTGAGTTCGAGGCCACCGAGATTACATAGTGAATTCCAGGTCAGCCTGGGCTAGAGTGAGACCCTACCTCAAAAAATCAAAAAAAACAAACAAACAAAAAAAACCAAAATGTTTCTAGAGCTACTAAAAAACTTGCATTTACAAAATAGTTGATAAAACAATACTCCCCTGGATTGTACAGGAAGGAGACAGGGATGCTGATGGACATGGTGGATGACTACTCAGCCTTGGCCTCTTCCTCTCCCGCTTCCTCAGAGGCTGGATTCTCCTCACTCTTTGCTTCTCCGTTCTTGGCAGGTATGTCTTCTTTAGTCTCTGGCTTAGTCACTTCAGCCTGCTTGCCCTTTGCTCCCCTCTTTCCTTTTGCTTGCACTTTTTTGCCTGAAGATTTATCCTTTCCTGCTGCTTTTTTGGGCTTCGCTTCACTTTCGCAGGAGCCGGTTTCATGGACAGCCTGGCCAACATGCGCTTGGGCTCGTCCTTTGCTGCACCATCAGCTGAGCTCACCTTCCTCTTGGGCATCTTGGTGGCCTGTGAGGTTGCTGCGGGCCTAGGCGCAGGAGAACTTTCCCGAAGCTATGCTGCCTGACCGCCGCTGCTGCTCCGCCTCCAGCCACTGGAACTGCTTGTGGTGTGGTATTTTGTGAAAGGCCTCTGCATCAATTAGGATGATCATGTGGTTTTGTTATGATTCAGTTTATTTATGTGGTATATTACATTGACAAATTTCCATATGTTAAACCATCCCTGCATCTCTGGGATGAAGCCTATTTGATCAAGGTGGATAATGCCTTTGATGTGTTGTTAAATTCGGTTTGCAAGGATTTTGTTCAGGATCTTTGCATCTAAGTTCATTAGGGATATAGGCCTATAGTTTTCTTTCCTTGTTGCATCTCTGTCTGGTTTTGGTATTAGGGTGATGCTAGCTTTATAAAAGGAGTCAGGGAGGATTCCCTGGTCTCCGATTATATGGAATAGTTTGAGAAAAAATGGTTTCAATTCTTCTATAAAAGTTTGATAGAATTTATCTGAGAAGCCATCAGGTTCTGGACTTTACTCTTTTGAGAGTTTTTTGATTACCTTTTCAATCTCCATGGATGTGATAGGTTTGTTTAGGAGATTAATATGCTCTGAGTTTAGTTTTGGTAGGTGGTATATGTCTAGGAATTCATCTATTTCTTCCAGATTGTTTAATTTTGTGGAGTAGAGGTCTTGAAAGTATGCCCCGATGATTCTTCCAATTTTATTGATGGCTGTAGTGATCTCTCCTTTTTCATTTCTGATTTTGTTAATTTGAGACTTCTCCTTTTTTGTGCTTGATCATTTTGGCCAGGGGTTTGTCAATCTTGTTTATTTTTATGAAGAACCAGCTCTTCATTTCATTGATATTTTAAATTGTTTTCCTAGTTTACAATTCATTAATTTCTTCTCTAATCTTGATTATTTCTTTCATTGTGGAGCTCTTTGGGTTAGATACTTCTTATTTTTCTAGAGCCTTAGGTGGACAGTCAGGTTATTGATTTGTGATCTCTCTGTCTTTGTAATGAAGGCATTTATTGCTATGAATTTTCCCCTTATGACTGCCTTCATTGAGTCCCATAAGTTTTGCTAGGTTGTATTTTCATTATCATTCAACTCTAGGAATTTTACAATTTCTTTTTTGATTTCTTCCATGACCCATTCATTGTTTAAAAGTGTGTTGTATAGTCTCCAGAAGTTGGTGGAGTTCTTGATGTGTCTCTTGTTAATATTTAGCTTTCAAGCATTGTGATCCGACATGATGCAGGAAGTTGGTTCAATTTTCCTGACTTTATGAAGGCATGCTTTATGTTCTAATATATGGTCAATTTTGGAAAAGGTTCCATGGGCTTCTGAGAAGAATGTGTGTTCTGTAGAGTTTGGATGGAAAGTTCTGTAGATATCCACTAGGTCTAGATGATCTATGATGTTGTTGAGCTCTATAATTTCCCTTTGATTTCTGCTTGGATGATCTGTCTATTGATGATAGTGGAATATTGAAGTCTCCAACTATGATTGTGTTTTCTTCTGTTTTATTGTTGAGTAGATTTTGTTTTATAAACTGTGGTGCCCCTGTGTTTGGGGCATATATATTTATGATTGTGATGTGCTGATGTTGGATTATTCCCTTGATGAGTAAGAAGTGGCCTTCTTTGTCCTTTTTGATTACTTTTGGTTTGATGTCTACTTTGTCAGATATTAATATAGCAACATCTGCTTGTTTTTTTTTTTTAAATTTCTATTTGCTTGTAATATCATTTTGCAACCCTTCACCCTGAGGAGGTGTCTATCTTTAGTGGTGAGGTGGGTTTCTTGATGACAACAGATAGAATGGTCCAGTTTTTTGATCCATCCTGATAGCCTGTATCTTTTGATGGGTGAGTTAAGACCATTAATATTTAAGGTTATTACTGTGATGTTTGAATTAATCCTGCCATGATGAGGTGTCTTATGGGGTTGGGTACTTACTTGTGTTATGTATTGTTTTGAGCCTGGTTTATTTTGGTTATTGTGATCTTTCTGTAGTTGGCTCCTGAGATTGGTTGTTTTGACTATTCTGTGTGGAGTATTCCCTCAAGTATTCTCTGTAGGTTTAGCTTTGTATTCATATGACTATATAGTTGACATTTTCATGGAAATTTTTCTTTAACCATCTATTATGAGAGATACTTTTGGTGGGAAAAGTAGCTTGAGTTGGAAGCCATAGTTTTTCAGACTTTGAAGTGTTCCATTACAGGTCCCTCTGGTTTTCAGGGTTTCCATTGAGAAATCTTATGTTATTCTAATGGGGTTGCCTTTGTATGTTGTGAATTGTTTCTCTCTTGCTGCTTTTAACACTCTTTGTTTTCATTGTTAGGGGCTTTAATGATGATGTGTCTTGGATAGTTTCTTCTTTGGTCCTGCCTATTTGGTGTTCTGTGGGCTTCTTGTATCTGGAGTGCTCTCTTTTGCAAGATTTGAAAATTTTTCCTCAACAATTTTGTTGAGTATATTTTCTATGCCTCTGGACTGGATTTCCTCTCCTTCTAGTATATCCATGATCCAGATGTTTGGTCATTTTAGAGTGTCCCACAGTTACTTCATATTCTGTTCACTTGAATTTTTGAACTTAGCAAAGTTTTTGGCCTCCCTATCAATTTCTTCTGTCTTGTCTTCCAGGTCAGAAGTTATATCTTCTATATGAGTAACTCTGTTGATGAGTGGTTCTTGAGAGGTTTTCATTAATTGTATTTGATTTTTGTTTTCTGTTTTGTATAATGTCCATCTCTTTTTTAAGGTATGATTTCAATTCAAATTCTGATTCAATTTCATTCATATTATTGTTGGTTCTTTGATAGTTTGCTTCAAGGTCAGTGATTTTTTAAATCAGGATCTCATTGGTTGTTGTGTTTCATTTTGGGAATGAATTTCTGTTGATTTCTCTATGATTTCATTGGAGACTTCTGTAGTAGGAATAGGCATCCTTGGTGGAGATCTCTCAGTTTTCTAACTTTCATTGACTTTTTGTGTTGTTGTATATCCATTTTAGAAGGAACTCAGGCCTAGGAGGAGGTGGGAGGAACCCAGAAATGGGTCCAGCCTACTCACTCCAGACTGCCTTGCTCACTCGCCCACATACTAACTGTGCAAGGAACTCAGACCCAGGAGGCAGGAGTGGACCAGAAATGGCTCCAGCCTACTCACTCCAGACCACAGTGCCTGCCCACACACTGACAGTGCAAGGAACTCAGACCTGGGTGATGAGGCTCACTTACTCTTCTTCTTAACTGAACCATTTCTTTGTTACTATGTGTGATGGATAATCTTTTTATTTTATTTTTGACAATTTCATACACATATATAATATATTAGATCATATTGACCCCACTACTCACTATATTAGTCAGGGTTCTCTAGAGGAACAGAACTGATAACATTAATTGGTATCAAAAAGGGAATTTAGGGCTGGAGAGATGGCTTAGTGGTTAAGCACTTGCCTGTGAAGCCTAAGGACCCCGGTTCGAGACTCGGTTCCCCAGGTCCCACGTTAGCCAGATGCACAAGGGGGCGCATGCGTCTGGAGTTCATTTGCAGAGGCTGGAAGCCCTGGCATGCCCATTCTCTCTCTCCCTCTATCTGTCTTTCTCTCTGTGTCTGTTGCTCTCAAATTAAAAAAAAATTTTAAAAAAGGGAATTTATTAGATTAGCTTATAGCAGTCCAGCAATAGCAGTTTTTAGACTTGAGAGTCAAGGAACCTATAGATGTCCAGTCCACATGACTGTTTGCCCCCATGGTTCCCATCTAGCACTGAAGGCTTCCTGAAGAGCCACTGGTCTTCAGTCCATTATGGAAGGCTGAGGAAATTTGGTTCCAATGTCTATGAAGAATAGCCAACCAGGCAAGATAGCATACAAATGAAGGCACTCACGAGCAAGTAGCACCAGCAGCTAGACAGGAGGAAAAGGCCTGACCCCTCTCAGACATTTCCTATATATAACATACCACTGAGAGGGCCTCCTACTTTGGGGGAAGGACTTCCTTCTTTAGTCAATCGTTCCTGAGAGCAGCCTTGGAGATCTGCCCAAGAAGAATGTCTGTGGATTCCTACTCTGATTAAGTTGACAACAGAATTTAACCATCACACATTTTCTGTTAGCCCCTCCCTATAAAACTTATTCCAACTAGTCTTCTTTCCTACTTTTGTGGCTGTTTATTATTATTAGCAGTAGTAGTAGGAGGAGGAGGAGTATGTGTGTAACCTACTAGGTTTAATTAGGTTGCTTGCATGAACAAGGATGAGGGATTATTTACTTAAGTATGGGCAATTTATTAGTGACTATACCATTGAAGGACTTGGATCTCTCTTCCTGTGGTAGATTTTATAGAAATGGCTTCATAGCCTCTGGTACTTTTTAATTAAGCTTCCTAGTTAAGTCTCCAACAGTGGAGACCTGCTGGAGGACATGTGTCACTTGGGAGTGGATCTTGAGTGCAGCCCTGAGGTGTACTTAGAGCCAGCTTGAGTTCTGGCTGTGCTCTGTCTCTCTGCTGTGAATGCATGCTGAAGTGACCCAGCTTCCTTTGCTGTGATGAAGCGTCCACAGGAATCTATAAACCTGAAATAAAACATTTCCTGTCACAAGGGGCTTTAGATTGGGTGTTTGTCCCAAGAGTAAAAATGTAACTACAATACTCCCCCAGCAACCAATGACTACTATTAGATTCTCTGAGGAGGGGAGTGAGGTCTCATGAGCCTGTCCCTCATCAATAATGGACTGTTGACAGGAAACCAGAGAGAGGTGCTGTGAGTTAATGGGTGTAACAGCCATGCATATCCAAAAGGCAGCATTCCACAGCACTCTATCCCATCCTCCATCTCCTCTTCTGTGATATATTCTGAAGCTTGGTAGGAATAATATAGATATCCTATGTAGGTGTGAGCACAAAATATTCTCATATTTTCAGAAGGTTTGTTGGATATATGCCTGTTCATTAACCTTTACCCCATGGAAAATGCTTCTGTGACCAACACTGAGAACAGCACTAGTCTGTGGGTATAAACATAAATATTTAGAAGATAATTTGACATCATGTCTATTTAATCTAACAATAGTAGAGCCTATGATTTCCCCCAGCCATATCATTTGACCAGGTTTATAGTATCAGGGACAAATTCCCTTCTGTGGAATAGGTCTCATATCCAACCAGAAAGCAGTTTGTCACCTCTACAAAAGTCATGCTGCTTTTTTACCAGTGGGCACATCTTGTCTTGGTATTCAATTGTGAAGTATTCAGCATTCACATCTGGTCAAGCCTGTCTTTCTTCCATAGCAACCTGCATATCGCCTTCCAGCAGTAAGAAAGCTAGCTAACAGGGAGGAAGCTTCTATCTCAGTTCTAGCTTAATTTCTCTAGCCCTGCTACTGAAATAAGTGGTGTCTTTAGAAATAGGGACTTACGGGCTGGAGAGATGGCTTAGCGGTTAAGCAATTGCCTATGAAGCCTAAGGACCCCGGTTCAAGGCTCGGTTCCCCAGGTCCCACGTTAGCCAGATGCACAAGGGGGCGCACGCATCTGGAGTTCGTTTGCAGAGGCTGGAAGCCCTGGAGCGCCCATTCTCTCCCTCCCTCTATCTGTCTTTCTCTCTGTGTCTGTCGCTCTCAAATAAATAAATAAAATATTAAAAAAAAAAAGAAATAGGGACTTACCTGAGACGGATGATCTTGATCGTCAACTTGATAGGGATTAGAAACATCTTGGACACATACCTTTGGGTTTGTTTGTGAGGGCATTTCTGGAGAGAGGTTTAACTGAAGAGAGAGGAAAAATGGAGGAGACCCATTAAACACTAGCATTCAGTTCTCTCTGCTTCCTGACTGCAGATGAAATGTGACCAATCCTATAGCCATAGTCACTCTTGCCACCATGCCTTCCCTGCTATAGCAGACTC
This sequence comes from Jaculus jaculus, assembly GCF_020740685.1. Classification (NCBI taxonomy): domain Eukaryota; kingdom Metazoa; phylum Chordata; class Mammalia; order Rodentia; family Dipodidae; genus Jaculus; species Jaculus jaculus. The sequence goes on from NC_059103.1 coordinate 104,663,241, forward strand.
ACATCTTCAAACTGTCAGCCACAATAAACCATTCTTTAAGTTTCTACTGCCAAGTACTTTATAAGAGTGGTGGGAAAAGTAACTAATATATACACATGTAGATTAACCACCATCTGGACTCCTCAGGTCTTAGATATGTTTAACTACTACCTGAATTCCTCAGGTTACACACACACACACACACACACACACACACACACATATATTTGACAACTTCTATACTTATAGACAACAAACCATGGTATTCCCCTCCCCTCCCTCACTTTCCCATTCATAACTTTGCTCTCTGTCATATCCTTTCCCTCTCTCCATTAGTCTCTCTCTTAATTTGATGTCATCATCTGTTTCTCCTATTATGAGGGTCTTGTAAAGGTATTTCTAGGCACTGTGAGATCTTGGATATCAAGGCAAATTTTTGTCTGGACAGTTGTATGTAAGGAGTGGTACCCTTCCTTTGGCTCTTACATTCTTTCTGCCACCTTTTCCCCTAAGCCTCGGAGGTTTTCAGTGCTGGACACTCCTCCACCCCTTCTTCTCAGCACTATGCTACCTTTTGGGTCCTCCCAGTGGTCACATCTGAAAAGAGAAGCTTATGTACCCAGAAGTGAGAGTAGCATTAATATGTGAATATGAACATTAAGTATAGTGCTTTCAGGGAAATTTAGTTGGAATAATGTATGCATTTATTGAGACAAGAGCAGGCTTTATACCCCTAAGGGTCATAACCTCCTATGCCATAGACTTGTGATTAGGTTTTCAGTACCAGGCATGTATTCCCTCCCATAGAGCAGGTCTTCAGTCCAATTAAAGAGCAGTTGGTTTCCCCCAGAACAGACATGCATTATTGCACTCTTTCAGTCACTTGGCCTGTCTGGCCAAACTTGCGGCATCCAGTGTCCACTGTTTTCACTGCTGATGACTTCTGTCTCCCATAAGACTGCATACAGTACAGATTTTTTCTAGCTTTCAGTTGGCTGGGCTACAGGGAGGTTTTCTGTTCAGAACCAGCTTGATTTCTCAGTGACTTTCCTGTGCAGGCATATGAAGTCTTCAGCAATAGGGTCTTACCATCTGTTACTCATGGAAAACCAAGGGCCTTCGCAATAGCCTATAATGTTTTGGAGGCAACAGGGACCTCTCTGGCCAACAACTCACTGGAAGGTATCCCATCCCTGGCACTGAAAATTGTCTAGTAACAATCTATGGCTTCTGGGTGTGCTATTATTCAAGAAAGTAGATTTTCATGTGTCTTATTCAGAATATCTTGACTTTTGATAGACCCTCCCCTACCCTTTTTTTATACAATCTCTTCCCCTGATCCTGCTTAGGCCTTTCCCCTCCCTGTAATCTGTTTTTCCACTTACATATATACAATACCATCCCCTTAGGACCTTCTCTCTCCTCCCTCCCTTATACCTTTTTCTAGCTTATGGGCCTCTGCTACTGATTTTTAGTTCCAGATAACACACAAATCTATACATTTGTAGCTAGGATCCACATATAACAGAGAATATGTGACATTTGGCTTTCTGGGCCTGGGTTACCTCACTTAGTGTGGTGGTTTGATTCAGGTGTCCCCCATAAACTTAGATGTTCCCAGCTGATGGATATTTGGGAATTAATGCCTCCTGGAGGGAGTGTATTGTTGGGGGAGGGCTTATGGGCTTTATAGCCAGTTTCCCCATCCCAGTGTTTGGCCCACCCTCCTGTTGCTGTGTTCCATCTTATGTTGGCCAGGGGGTGATGTCCACCCTCTGCTTATGCCATCGTTTTCCCCTGCCATCATGGAGCTTCCCCTCAAGCCTGTAAGCCAAAATAAACCTCTTTTTCCCAGAAGCTGCTCTTGGTTGGGTGATTTCTACCAGCAATGTGAACCGGACTGCAACACCTAGCATAATCTTTTCCAGATCCATCCATCTCCCTGCAAATTTCATTTTTCTTTACCACTGAATAGAACTCCATTGTGTAATTGTGCTACATCTTTATTATCCATTCATCTGTGGATGGACATCTAGGCTGGTTCCATTTCCTAGCTATTGTGAATGGAGCAGCAGTAAACATTGTTGTGCAAGTATCTCTAAGGTAGTGAGAAGAGTCATTAGAATATATGCCTAGGAGTGCTATAGCTGGATCATATGGTAAATTTATTTTTAGCTGTCTCAAGAACTTCCACACTGATTTCCACAATGGTTTTACCAGATTACATTCCCACCAATAGTATAGAAAGTTTCCCTTTTTACCATATCCTTGCCAACATTTATTGCCATTTGTTTTATTGATGGTAGCCATTCTGATAGGAGAGAGATGGAATCTCAAGGTAGTTTTAATTTGCATTTCCTGGATGGCTAGGGATGTAGAACACTTTTTTTAGATGTTTATATGCCATCTGTATTTCTTCTGGTGAAAACTCTCTATTTAGTTTCAAAGCCCATATTTTGATTGGGTTGCTTGATTTCTTATTGTTCTGTTTTATGAGTTCTTTGTATATTCTGGATATTAATCCTCTGTCCGATGTGTAGCTGGCAAAGATTTTCTCCCATTCTGTAGTTCTGTAGGTGTATGTGGTGATGGTGCCTTTCTCATCTCTAATTTTATTAATTTTGGTCTCTTCTGTCTTTCTTCTGGTCAGATTTGCTAAAGGTTTTTCAATCTTCTTTATCCTTTCAAAGAACCAATTCTTTGTTTCAATGATTCTTTGGATTTTTTTTTTGTTTCTATTTCATTAATTTCTGCCCTAATCTTTTTTATTTCTTCTCATCTACTGATTTTTTGTTTTGTCTTGCTCTTCTTTTTTCAAGGCATTAAGGGGAAGCGTTAAATTGTTTGTTGGTGGACTCTGTAACTTCTTAATATAGACACTTAGAGCTATAAATTTCCCTCTTAGCACTGCCTTTTTTGTGTCCTAAAGGTTTTGGTATGTTGTATTATCATTATCATTTCATTCTATGAATTTATTGATTTCCTTTTTGATTTCTTCACTGACCCATTGATTAGCCTCTATGAATTTCTGTATGCTCTGTAGTTTTTCCTGTTGCTGAATTGCAGCTTACTACCATTGTGGTCTGGTAAATTCAAGGGATTATTTCAATTTTCCTGTATTTATTGAGATTTGCTTTGTGTCATAATATATGGCTTATTTTAGAGAATGTTCCATGTGCTGATGAGAAAAATGTATATTCTGCAGCATTTGGATGGAATGTTCTGTAGATATCTGTTAGGTCCATTTGTTCCATGACATCATTTAATTCAGTGTCTCTCTGTTTATTTTGTGCCAGGATGATCTGTCAATTGATGAGAGTGGGGTATTGAAGTCACCCACTACAATTGTGTTTGTGTTATCTGTGACTTTAAGTTTAATAGTGTTTGTTTGATGAAACTGGGAGCCCCCCATGTTAGATGCATATATGTTTAGGACTATAATGTCCTCCTGTTGAAGTGTTCCTTTAATCAGTATAAAATGACCTTCTTTATCTTTCCTCACTAATGTTGGTTTGAAGTCTATTGTGTCAGATATTAGCATAGCAACCCCTGCTTGTTTCCTAAACCCATTTGCTTGAAATACCCTTTTCCATCCTTTCACCCTAAGAAGGTGTCTGTCTTTTATTGAGAGATGAGTTTCCTGGAGGCAACAAATGGAGGATCCTGCCTTTTAATTCAGTCTGCAAGCCTGTGTCTTTTGGATGGTGCATTGAAGCCACTGATATTAAGAGTTATTGAACTGTATGCATTTATTCTCACTATTCTTCTTATTTTGTAGTGTTTCCTGTTTTCCCTTTACTCGTTTGTTTTAGCTGTTATTTGAGTGTGGTTTATTTTTTGTTATTTCCTCCTGTTTGTGTTTTACTTTCTCTTCAGCATCAAGAATTCCTTCATGTATTTTCTGTAGAGCTGGTTTAGTTATAAATTTAGTCATAAATTCCTTTAGCCTGTTTTTGTTGTGCAATGTCCTAATTTGCAGGATAAACTAATCTTGGTTGACAGTTGTTATCTTTCAGAAATTGGAATTCATCATTCTAAGCCCTTTTGTCTTTTAAAGTTTGTGTTGAGTAATCTGCAGTTATTCTGATGACCTTCCCTTTGTAGGTGACATGCTTTTTCTCTCTAACTGCTTTCAATATATTTTCTTTGGTTTGCATGTTTATAGTCTAATTATAACATGGTGAGGACAGATTCTTTCCAGGTTTTTTCTGTTTGGTGTTCTAAAAGCTTATTTTATCTGCATTGGTATTTATTTCCCAATTTGGTGAAATTTTCTTCTATCATTTTGTTGAAAACACCTACTAAGCCTCTAGATTGAAATTCTTCTCCTTCTATTATACCCTGAATTCTTATGTTTGATCTTCTCATAGTGTCCTGGATATCTTGAAATTCCCTTTCATACCTTGGTATTAGCTTGTCTTTCTGTTTATTGGACTGTATTATGTCTGCCACCTGGTCTTCAAGTTTAGATATTCTGTTTTCTCCTTCATCCATTCTACTGGTAAGACTTTTCACGCGTTTTTTTATTTCACTGTATTCTTCAGAGCTAGGATTTCAGTCTGGTTTTTCTTCAGTATTTCTGTTTCCTTACTCATGTCTTGTAATGACCTCCTTATTTCAGTAAGCTGGTTTCCTGTGTTCTCTTTCAGGAGTTTGTTTCATCCATTTATTTCAGTTTTTCCAATTTTGTAAAATATAGGTTTTTGAAATATGTAGTTATAATTCTCCCAATTTCATTGATACACATTGTAAAAACAAAGTGAGACATCTATTTAATCTTTAAATTGTTAATGATTATTGTCTCTTTCTTTTGATCAATTTGATAAGGGTTTATCAATCTTGTTTATTTTTTCAAAGAACCAGCTCTTTGTTTCATCAATTTTTGGGGGGTTTTGTTTTGTTTTTGAGGTAGGGTCTTACTCTGGTCCAGGCTCACCTGGAATTAACTATGTAGTCTCAGGGTGGCCTCAAACTCACACCGATCCTCCTACCTCTGCCTCCTGAGTGTTGGGATTAAAGGCGTGTGCTACCATGCCCTGCTTGTTTCATCAATTGTTAAATTATTTTTTTCATTTCTAATTCATTTATTCCTGCCATGGTGTTTTTGATTCTTTGTTTTTCTTTTTTTCTTTTTTTTTTTTTTCTTGATAGGGTCTCACTCTAGCCCAGACTGACCTGGAATTCACTATGTAGTCTCAGAGTGGCCTTGAATTCATGGCTATCCTCCTACGTCTGCTTCCCAAGTGCTGAGATTAAAAGAGTGTACCACCACACCCAGCTTGATTCTTTATTATTATTATTTTTTCATCTTAATTTCCATCTTAAGACTGCCTTCATTGTGTCACATAGGTTTTGGTATGCTCATTAAGTACTAAGGACATACATATATATATATATATATATATATATATATATATATATATATATAATTTTTTTGTTTGTTTGTTTTTCAAGGTAGGGTCTTAATGTAGCCCAGGCTGACCTGGAATTCACTATGGAGTCTCAGGGTGGCCTCAAACTTATGGCCGTCATCCCACCTCTGCCTCCCGATAAGGATATTTTTATTTCTTTCTTGGTTTCTTTGTTCAATAGTGTATTCAATTGCCAGGATTTCGTATATTTTCTGTTGTTTCTCTTATTGTTAATTTCTACCTTTATAGCCTTGTGGTCAGATATATAATATAAAGAGTTATATCACATTTCCTAAATTTGTGGATACTTGCTTTATATCCTAATATATGTTTTATTTTAGAGAAGGTTCCATGAACTACTAAGAAGAATGTGTATTCTGTAGTGCTTGGGTGGAATGGTCTGTAGATATCTGTTAAATCCACTTGATCTATGATATTGTTTGACTCTGTTGTTTGTCTATTTACTTTCAGTTTACATGATCTATTTATTGACAATAGTGGATGTTGTAGATACCTTTTCATTGCTGGGACAAAGCTGACTGGAATAAAAGCAGCTGATGGGAAGAACAGTTTTTATTTGGTTTGCAGCCTCAGGGGAAGCTTTGTGATGGCAGGGGAAAGCATGGCATGAGCAGATTTTGCACATCACCTTTGCCATAGCAGATGGAAAATAGCAGCTGAAGAGTGAGGCAAGCTCTGGCAAGGGGGTACTTGTTATGTTACCCCTAAATCTGTCCCCCAAAACATACTTCCTCCAGCAAGGCTCCTCTCAAATTGCCATCATCTAGGGGACCATGCATTCAGAACATAAGAGCTGATGGGAGACATCTGATTCAAACCACCACAATGGGGTATTAAAGTTGCCCATTGTTATTGTGTTGAGATTTATTTCTGATTTAATGTTGAGTAGATTTTGCTTTATAAATCCATTTCATCTGTGTTTGGTACATATATATTTGTAATTGTAATATCCCTTTGTTGAATTGTTCACTTTATGAATATAAAATGGCCTTTTAAATCTCTTTTGATTACTTTTGTTTTAAGGTCTATTTTGTCAGATATTAGTATAGCTAAACCTACTTGTTCCTATTTCTATTTGCTTAGAATATATTTTTCTATCCTTTCACCCTAAGGTGCTATCTATCTTTAATAGTAGGGTGGAGTTCTTGAAGACATCAAATAAATGAATTCAGTTTTCTGATCCAGCCTGTTAACCAGTATCTTTTTTTATTTTATTTTATTTTTATTTTTTGGTTTTTCAAGGTAGGGTCTCACTCTAGCCCAGGCTGACCTGGAATTCACTATGGAGTCTCAGGGTGGCCTCGAACTCATGGCATTCCTCCTGCCTCTGCCTCCGAAGTGCTGGGATTAAAGGCGTGCGCCACCATGCCCAGCTATGTAAACAGTATCTTTTGATTGACAAGCTGAGTACATTGATATTCAGAGCTATAGTTGAGAGCTGTGAGTTAAACCCTGTCAAGTTGAAGATTTTGTAAAGTTTAATGTTTTCTGGATCTTTATTTGCCTTTACATATGTTCTAGTTCTGATTATTGTTTGTTCCTCTTATAGTCTCCTTAGCATATTTATTCTTCTCTTCAGTGTGAAGTACTCCATCCAGTATTCTTTGTAGGGATGGCTTAATGCTCATTTATTCATATAGCCAGCTTTTATTATACAGTGTTTTTCTCTCTCCTTCTATGATGAAAACTAATTTTGCTGGGCATAGCAGTTTGGCTTGGCAGCCATGGTCTTTCAAAATTTAACATACTCCATTCCAAGCCCTTCTGGATTTTAGTTTCCATTGGAAATTGGATGTAATTCTGATGGGCTTACCTCTGTAAGTTATGAGCTGTCTTTCTGCTGCAGCTTTTAGTGCTTTTACTTTGTTTTCTGTATTTGGTGTTATACCTATAATGTGATGTTATGAATTTCTTCTCTGGTCCTGTCTATTTGGTGTTCTATGTACCTCTTGCATTTTCATGAGCCTCTCTTTCATAAGATTCAGAAGTATTTCTTCTTTAATTGTATTGAAAATATTCTCCATGCCCTTGGCTTGTAGTTCTTCCCCTTATTTTATGCCCATGAATCAAATGGTTGGTCTTTGCAAGGTGTTTCACATTTCCTTTATGTTTTGTTCTTGGGTAATTTTTTTGAACAAGAATTGATTTTTGCCTCTCAGTCTATTTCCTCTGCCTCAAGCTCCCATATTCTATTTTCCACATCATCTATTTTGAAGTAATTAAAAAACCTTTTTTTATTTATTTGAGAAAGAGAGAGAGAATGGGCATGCCAGGGCTTCTAGCCACAGCAAACGAACTCCAGATGCATGTGCCACCTTGTGCATCTGGCTAACGTGGGTCCTGGGGAATTGAGGTCCTTCAGCTTTGCAGGCAAGTGCCTTAACCACTAAGCCATCTCTACAGCCCCTTATTTTATTTCCATTTGGGTTTTGTTCAGCATCCCTATCTCCTTATTAAGTTCCATTTTTATTTCTTTGCACTTAGTTGACTGTGTCTTCTTGAGTGTCCTTTAGGCATCTGATCATGTCCTCTTTGAATCGATTCCTTTGTCTATTGAGTTCTTTTTTGTTGATTTTCTTCCATATCATTCAGCCATTTATTCATGAACTCATTAAAAAATTACATTTTGGAATTTTTTGCCTGAAGTTTCCTTTAAGTGGCTTTCATTAGAGACTCCTATTATGGGACTAGGCCTTCTTGGTGGGGATATCTTGCCTTGGTTTCTTGTGGTATTTGTGTTAGGTTGGGGTTTGCCTGTTTGGAGATAATCTCTCTGTCTTGCTGAGAATGCAGCAACAGTGGCTCTAATGTGACTAGTTTTGAGTGGCCTGATCATCCTTGATCCAGGCAGGTGTGGGTTGGCAGTCTATCCACAGTTCTGGGCTGGGCACATTGGAAGTTGAATAGAGTGGGCAGTCTCTATATTGGTCTGGGATTAGCACACTGGGGAGTGGAGCCAGTGTGACCAATGAGGGGAGAGCCTAATCTAGTTGCCCCTATGCAGGGTTGGTGTGGGCAGCCAGAACAAGGAGTGGGGTCCTGAACATCAGTCCAGGTGTGCATAGGCTACAGGTTTACCTATATGATTGATGGGCAGGGAGATGCTCACCTGGGAGCTGAGAGGCCTATTCAGTACATAGGCAGTCTTCCTGTACAGGTGTTTGTTTGGAATGACACAGCTGAATCCAAGGATATCCTTCAGATGCAGATTCAGTTTTAGTAGATGCCGCTGATTTTCTGAAATAGTTGCAGTAGTTCATATTCCTATCTGTAGTTCTGAACAATTTTGCCAGCTTTTGTTATGATCTGTTACATTTTAGACATTATGATAAGCATGTCAGTACATATCATGATTTTAACTTATATTTCCCTGGAGAATAATACAATTTTTTATATTTTTAATGTGTATCAGTATAAAGTGCCAGTTCAAATTTTGTTTAAAAAATCTGATATTTCAAGGTTCCACTATGAAATTGGAAGTTACTCAAGCAAGAGATAATTTTATTTTATTACTTGAGGGAGAAAGAGCACAGAGAGAGAAAGAGGCAGATAGAGAATGGGCATGTCAGGGCCTTTAGCCACTGCAAACAAACTCTAGATGCATGTGCTACCTTGTGCATCTGACTAACTTGGGCCCTGGGGAACCCAACCTGAGGGCTATGGCTTTGCAGGCAAGTGCCTTAACTGCTCAGCCATTTCTCCAGCCCTAATTTCATTTTTACTTTATCTGCTCAACAGAAATGTCAGAAGAATACTAGAGGATAGTCAGGCTGGTCTAAAGAAAATTTGTCTATTGATCACAATTTGCCCATGATATTCTTTCACCCTTTTACCTTCTCTGTGATATCATAGCCTTCCCATGAGCCCCATCATATTCTGTGTTCTGTGCATGTGAGAATAGAGCAGGAATAATTTATTTAAAAGTACTATATGTAAGGGACTTGGAAGATTGGCTCAGTGGAGAAACCACTTACTTTGTAAGCATGAGATTGTGAGTTTGATCCAGGACCCATATAAGTGGCAGGCAGGCATCATGCTGGCATGTGATCGTAGTGCTTGGGAAGTGAGGACTGTGAATCCCTGGGATACTCTGACTAGTTAGACTAGGTGGATAGATGAGCTTTAAGTCAGAGATTCTACTTCAGTAAATAAGTGGGAGAACAATCAAGTAAGACATTCGATGTCAACCTCTGGTTTCTGCCCACATGTACACACATGTGCACCCACACACATGCAAACGAGTACATATAATACAGTTTTTTGTTTGTTTGTTTGTTTGTTTTTCAAGGTAGGGTCTCACTCTGATCCAGGCTGACCTGGAATTAACCTTATAGTCTCAGGGTGGCCTCGACTCACAGCAATCCTCCTACCTGTGCCTGCCTCCCGAGTGTTGGGATTGAAGGCATGTACAACCATGCCAGACTCCACATACAGTTTTTTAATTAAGCAGTTTTAAAAGTATGATGGAGTTTCTTCAGTATATTGTGAACTCATTCACGAGTTTTCATGTTCAAAGGCAAGGTTAAAGCTAAAGTAGGGCAGAAGGGAATTTAACTGAATTAGGAATGAGAAAAATCTGAACTGGAACCAGAAAGGACTGAAACTTGGACAGAGTATGTAAGAGGAGGACTAGGAATGGCCTAGAGAAGGGATTCAGAGTCCCAGCACGTGATGCCAGTAAAAACTTCTCCATGGAGTAGTCTAATGGTTATTTTGCTTTTAATTTTCTGAAAAATACATTCACATGGTTACTAAACCAAGACAAAATAAAGGAATATAATTGAATATTGTGGTACAACTTTTTCCCTTTTTCCTTACTTAACTCAGTCTAACATGTCTTCATAGAAAATTTCTTCTTCAGTTTCTTTGGTATCTTTTCAAGTGTTTCTTTGCATAGATGCATAAACTAAAATATATTTACATCATTCCTTTTGTAACTTCTGAAACTATTTTGATAATGATGCCCAGTATTCAATTTAAGTTATTCGAACTATAAAAAAATTCCTTAAAGTTTAGCAAAATCTTCACATGCTGGTCTTTTATAATGTGTTTTTGTGTAGCTGACTTGAGAGTGAGTGTGCAGGATGTCAGCATATGTGGGATAGAGGGAGAATCTATACACTGAATTAACTGAGCAGAAACAAAATAAGGCCGCATGTGAATCTAAGAATTTACATCCACCAGGAGTTGGTTGAAATGGGTGTTGGATTTTCCTCAAAGTGTGTATTGGTGGTTGGGATCAATTCTATTTAGGTCTTAAGGACAAGGTGGCATCAGTTGATATCTGAATTATAACCTACTGCCTTCAACTATCAAATACTCCTTAATTATTAACTGACATGCTGGAAGGTGGTGATAAAGTCTCTTCTGTCAAATTGTGAAGCTTAGGTACTTTCTAAAGGCAAATGAGTCATTAAGGGCTTTTGAAAGTGGGAATGACATAAATAGAATTGTTTCCCAAAGTTTTATTGGCAACAGAAAAGTTTCTTGGTATATAAAAATGCATTAGCTATGTATTGATGCATAACAAATTATCACAAAGTTTAGCATCTTAGAACAACAAGCATTTGTCATCTGTTCCTGGAAGGCAGGATTCTGGGGTAGTTCCTGGTGGCGCTCAGCTCTTCACGTACACTGGAATTGAGCAGCTTCACCACACACCTACTTTCCTCAGCTCCTTCTCATCGGTCAGCAAATCACACAGCATCTGTCCTCCACCCCAGCAAGAGAGAAAGCAAGAAAGAAGCCTGTCTTTCATTACCCACTCTGGGAAGTAGCATCCTGTTACCTGTGCTCTCTTCTTTTATTTCAAGTGGGCTGCTGTGCCAGTCTACACTCGAGGGGACGAAGTTCCACCAGGGTGTAAATATGAGCAGGTGGGAATCACCGAGGCCCTTGGGGAGATTATATCAACCCAGCCTCTGGAAGCAGTGAGTGGTTCCTTGCAGGGGTGGTTCCTTTGGTCTGGGAGCTAGGTTCCTAGCATGAAAATAAAGACAGGCTTAGAACCGCCAGGACTTCAAAGAGCTTTGCTAAGAAGGGTGAACAGAAGAAAGAGCCAAGCCTGGCTGAATGGAATGATTGCCTGGGGAGTCACAGGAGGAGAAGCAGATTTGGGAGGAATGACAAATAATGAGAATAGGTGTTTTTAGCAGACTTAGCAGTTTGGAATCAGGAGAGAAAGAAACAATTCCCTGGTCTCCATTAGCTAGTGGCAGCTGGTACAGGAGCAAGAACATACAGGCTGTCATCAGACAGACCTGAGGTTAAAAATAGCTGTAAATCTTCTACAAGTCCTGCTCCACAAGCAATCTACCCTCGTCTTAATTGCTCTTCTGTAGATGTGGAAGCCAATGCCTACCCTCCTGATTGTTTACAGGATTCCATCTGATGACCTAATTAATATTCCTAGAGCACAGCAAGTGCTCTGTCAATATTCCTGGGTATGGTTTTCCTATGTATTTTCAAAAATAAATGTGAAGATGGCCTTTGACAGTCTTTCTTCACTTGTGTGTGTCATTAATATGCGGTGTGCAGTGTATGTGTCTATGCAACATAGTACCCCAAGTGCTCACCTGTGGTGGGGTGTGCTGGTTTTCAGGGGCTGGAGTGGGACATTGGGTGTCCAGCTCCCTTGCTCTTCCCCCATATCATTACTTTCAGCCAGAGTTTCCTACTAATACTGGAGCTTGTAATTTTTTTTTTTTTTTTTTTTTTTTTTGTCAGCTTGGGTGATTCTGTGGTCTGTGCTCTCTTAGGGGTCTGGCATGTGGCCAGGTCCAGCTGTGTATGTGGCTCCTAGAGATCAAACATGAATGGTCTCCCAGGCCTCCTCAGTCCCTCATGCTTGCATAGGAAGTGCTCTTAATTTCTGAGCCATCTCTGCAGGCTGGCCAGTCTCTCTTTATAATCATCAAATAATTCCAATTTGTGTCATCTTATTGTGTTCACTTTAAAAATGTATGTAACTATCTTAATTGTGATATTAATTGGGATATCATTATAATATCCCCCAAATAAGTATACCTAAATATTTATACCTGGATGCTAGCAATTGAGTCTTCTGCCCATAATTAATATATTAATTTTCCTTGCTTTTGCTGCCTTTCCCAGCCCTGCCGCTATCTCTAGTTAGAATATTATTTTAATATTTCCCTTTATCCCATAGAAACAGAGTAATAGAAAAAAAACTAAATTACATTTGAAGAATTGAGCTTGAATATTTTATTTTTAGGTGCCTCATTTACCCAGTTCCAGTAGTATTTTGCTCTTAGCATTGGCGCTCCAGTTATACATTCTCTTGAACTTGGCAGGGTAGCCACGTTTGCCACAGGTCAACTTCTGAAGGTGGCAGGTCTTAGAACAGGATGTGCGTCTTATTGCAAGGCTTTCCAAACAATGACTTTCCCTTCAGCTTCTTGCTTTTGCCGTGAGACCAAAGAACTGAATGCACATGAAAACTTTATGTGGTCTAGTGCCTCATTCATAATAATGAGATAATATTTTCTATCTTATATTTTTACAGAGAGAATGGCTGAGAATTATAATAGCAGAAGTTGGCATCATTCTTGTCTTCCCTGTCAACAAGGAAACTTGAACATGAGAGGTTGGGCCTTGTCAGTGTATCTACTGACCTAAGTACCAAGTGCAGGGTGTGGGCTGAGAGAACTCAGCATTGCCCATTCACCAGCAAGAAGGATGGACCTGGAGGATGGAGTCCAAACAGCAGCCAATGTATATATATATCTCCAAGTGCTAACAGGCAAGAGGCGTAGAACACAGATGACAATCATCTTTATTAGCATACAGTCATTATTATTATTTATTTATTTGCAAGGAGAGAGAGAGAGGAGAGACACAGAGAGAATGAACATACCAGGGCCTCTACCCCCTGCAAACAAACTCCAAATGTATGCACCACTTTGTGTATCTGGCTTCATGTGGGTACTGGGGAATTGAACTTGGTCATTAAACTTTGCAGAAAAGCTCCTTAACTGCTGAGCCATCTCTCTAGTCTTCCAATATTATTATGATTTTAAAGAAAGATGTCTTGTAGAAGTACACATCAGTGCAATGGTGGCACACATCCTTGGTGGGTTTTTGATTGGCTAAGAGATTGCTCAGTGGAAAGGAACCTATACCTAGAACTGGGAACCGGGTATGAATCCTATGGAGACAAAGATTATGCTTTCTAATGTCAGGCTTCCATTAGTCTTTGGCTAAAAGAGGGGCTTATATCCATCAAACTCTCCCTAAATTAATAATGCTTATCCAATTTAACCTATGCTGACTTCACTCTCCACTGGAAAATCCATTTTTCTTTTTCAGAAGATAGTGAGACCTGAGGAGATAAACCACCCCTTGCACCTCAGTCAAGGGCCAAGAGAAACCACCGAGGAAGTGGGGAGATGAGCAAGAGTGCTGCTTCCATGGTGAGCCTGACAATCAGTGTCAGGGTGAAGGAGACAGATGCTGAGGATACACAACATATACCAAAGCAGAGATCCAGAGATCTAAGAACTCATCACTGAAGTAGAGAGGAGATGGAAAGATTATCAGAACCACAGATTAGGATGTATATTTTCCCCATAGCTTGCACGACTTTTAACCTACAATCTCCATGGAGAATACCAGCAACTCCACTGAGGAGGGCGCCATGCAGAATGGGGGCAGGGAGGAGGGAGAAGATGGTACTAACACATTATCTATCCATACAAAATATTTTCTTAATGCAAAAAAAGGAGGGAGGGAGAGAAAAAAGAAGTAAAAAGAAAGATGTCTTATAGGACTTCTTATTTATTTATTTACTTGAGAGAGACAGAGAGAGAGAGAGAGCATGCCAGGGCCTCCAGCCACTGAAAACAAACTCAAGATGGATGCATATGCCACCTTATGCATCTGGTTTACAGGTGTCCCGGGGAATTGAATCTGGGTCCTTTGGCTTTGCAGGCAAGTGCCTTGACCACTAAGTGATCTCTTGGCCCCCCAATATTATTTTTAACTTCTTCCCTTCTTCACACTTTTTTTTTTTGTTTGTTTGTTTTGATTTTTCGAGGTAGGGTCTCACTCTAGCCCAGGCTGACCTATGGAGTCTCAGGGTGGCCTCGAAATCACGGCGATCCTCCTACCTCTGCTTCCCAAGTGCTGGGATTAAAGGCATGCACCACCACGCCCAGCTCACAGTTTTAAAGAAGTACTGAGTTTAAGAGATTTAGGACAAAATAGAAAGCATAATAGTTACTTCCTCATCGCTGAGACAATACACCTGACCAGAGGCAGCTTATGGAAAGAAAGGGCTTATTTCTGCCTTACAGCTTTGAGGGAAATTTCATCAAAATATGGGGAAGGTAGGAAGCATAGCAGGAACAGACAACTGGGCGTCACCTCTCTACAGCAGAAAGGGGAAAGTACAGCGCGTGCTGAATGCAGCAAGTGGGGCTGGGTCGCCCCCAGTGACACACTCCACCAGCGCCGCCTTCCAAAGGCTCCAGCAGCTGGGGGTTAAGTACGAAGCTTAATCACAAACACATGAGACTGCAGGAGAAATTTTTCATTTACACCACCACAGAGAGTAATAAGAAAGAATCTGAAATATATTTGAGACTGAAGCAGATGCTTAGGAAGCTTTTCTTCTTCATTGCACCATGAATCAAGAGCACTACAACAATTCACAAGGCTTGGAATGTCACATGCAAGTAAAACAATACTTGCAATCACCATAGTCGATAGTTGCTAATGTAACTGAACACTCAAACTGTGCAGGGAATGAATGTCAAATTTATTAACTTGTGGAATCTTTACCATAACCCAGTCAAGTAGGTATTATGATGAGCCTCTCTTACGAGAGAGTCAACAGCTGTAGACAAGGTCTTCTAGAGACCCAGGTATATGAGAGCGGGGCCTTCCTAGGGAGGCACCCTAGCTGCAGAGCCCCCACACTCATGTGTGATGCTAAATCTTAGGCTCTAAGTAAGAGTTTCCTAGTTCTACTTACCAGACTGTTGGTCTCCAAAGTAACTGCAAATTTGACAACACAGACTGCTCAGCTCCAGTTCAGACCTATTGACTTGACAGTGGCTCCCAGAAATTGACATTTTTAGCAAGGGGGTTGTCACATGATTTTACTGTACACTCAAGTTTTAAGAACCACTATACATATAAAACAATGCACAGCCTAAAACTGGCCAAGCCTCAGGAACTATCAGACCCTTGGTCATGTGTGCAGACCTTTAGTAGTCCATTAGCAATGGCTTGTTGATGAGACATTCATAAAATTCAGGCCTCAGTCACCAAGGCCAATCCTGGAAACCACTAATATACATATATATGCATGTATGTATATATATATATATATATATATATATATATATATATATATGCATGTATGTATATTAGTGATATATATATATATATATATATATATATATATATATATATACAGATACACATATCTGATCTATCTATCATATGTCTATGCAGAGAGAGAGAGAGGGAGAGAGAGAGAGGGGGGGGGGAGAGAGAGAGATGCAAAGCTGCTAATGCTCATAGGCTTCCAGGATGATTATATGAAAATGTAATTTCTCATCAGTAACCAATCTTTGCTCAGCTAAAGCTATTCATATATTCTTAGACTATCTTCATCCAATCAGCTTTATAGCTAATGTTCCCCCTTTTCTCTTGCTCCTTCCCAATCCATTGTCTACAAGGCAACTGGCATGTTCAGTTAAAACCCCATACCTACATAGTATCTCCTTGATTTTGAACATTTGATACCTGATTATGGCCCTTATCAGTTTCTGAAGTTATTTACTTTTTTCTTGTTCTTTACTTGTCCATTTTCTGTTTACAGCACTGATCTACACAGTTCAAAACTCCTGTTTGTCATTGTACCCCCGACACCTAGACAGTACATGATAGTTATAATAACAATAATTGTAATTATTATTGTCATAACTTTTGAGTGTGAAATGAGACAAAAAGACAACTGAGATGCTGGAGATCTTATGGCTAATTTTTATAACTAGTGCCACCTCACCAACTCTCCCCTTACCTAGTGTCTCTCTTGATTTCTTTGCATTTTGAACTATCTTGAGTGGAAGCTTCATATTGGCTGTCCACAGAGAGTGTGAAGCAAGTGTGTTCTGCTCTTAGTTCCCACTGACAGATTGGTTGGTTCTACCTGCTGACTTCCCTGCCTTAATTTTCCTTCCACTACAGTGAGCATGTGTTTTCCATTTGGCATATTTAGCTCAGTGGAGTTTTTCTGTTGGGGAGCATGATTAGTGTGTGACAGGCAGTGCTGAGTGAGTGAAAGTGCCATGGTTGGCAGCACTATTTATAGCAATTTGGGAAACTAAGATACACGGAGTTAGACTGACCTCTAACCTGAGAACTTGATGCACGGACTAGCCAGGAGCCATGATCTTCTGGTAGCACTACTGAAGCGTCTTCCCTCGCCCTTGCTCATATTGCAGGCTGGTATGACCCACACAAAAACTAGTCCTTTAGTCACTGAGTTCTTTTGGGTTAGATTTATGTAGATAAATTTTCATTTGATTATTTTTTGAAAAGTAGTATTTTATGAACAATACTGTCTTTATATTAAAATAAAAAGGATATTTAAAAGATTCATGTAGGGCTGGATAGATGGATTAGTGATTAAGGCTCTTGCCTGCAAAGTCCAAGGACTCACGTTCAACTCCTCAGGTCCCACATAAGCCAGACACACAGTGATGCAAGCACACAAGGTCACATGTGCACAAGGGGGTGCACATCTGGAGTTTGATTGCAGTGGTTCGAGGTCCTGGCATGCCAATCCCCCCCCCCCCCGACCTTGCATAAAAAAGGCCAGTCTGATGGGCTTGCCTCAAAAAAAATTTTATGTATGTTTTCCCCATATACATGTATTACACGTATTTTTTTCAAGGTAGGGTCTCATTCTAGCCCAGATGGATCTACAATTCACTCTGCAGTCTCAGGGTGGCCTCAAACTCATGGTGATCCTCCTACCTCTGTCTCCCACGTGCTGGGATTAAAGGTGTGCACCACCACACCTGGCAATTATTTTTGCATAGTCACTAAATACCAGAATAAAATCAAGATATAGAAGAATATTAATTGTAGCAACTTTCAAATTTAGGACCAAAAAAGCAAGTATTAAAAATCTTTTATTTGTTAACAAGACTCTACCTTCCAATGCGTTAGAAATATGTATCCTAGGATTGTTTAGCAGAGTTCAGTTTTTGTAATACTGTTTAAAAGTTAGCTATCAATAATAAAAACAGAGTATACATATATAATAGGACATGTACAAATCTTAAGCCTACTGGTCTTAAAATTTTTAAAAAGGTTATTTTTTTTTTTTTTTGTATTTGTGACAAATTCACTTGGCAACAAAATCTAACCTCAAACACTGCAAGGCTGCTAGAAATCTTTACTTAGTTCTCTAAGTATGAACAGCCATACATTTGCTGAGAAAACATTGAATGCACTTCAGTTAGCATGATTTGCATTCAGGAACATATGCAATATGTAACCCCAGAATTTTCAAATAGAGGACTAAGGGCCTGAATAAAAATTTGAGGTAGAAGGTACCTAAGAGGTAACATATTCCAACCTCCTCACTTTGTGAATGAAGTCTCTGTGTCCAGAAAAGTATAGTGACCTGCCAAAAGTCTTACTACTCGGTTAGTAGCAGAGATAGAAATAGACTCTAGTCCCAAGGTACTCTCAAGTCCCTGCTCCTCCTTACAGCCCTTCACTGAGCTTTGCCGGTGCCTCGGATTCCTAAATAAATGAAATATTCACTACTGTATTCTCCATTGGCACTCACTGTTTCAGTGTGAAAGTACATGAAAAATTGTGTGCACAAGTACTTTTATTAAAATGTAATTTTGCTAATATTTTATTTAGTTATTTGCAAGCAGAGAGATACAGACAGGCACAGAGACTGGATGGATGAGCCAGGGCTTCTAGTCATTGTAAATGAACTCCAGATATGTGTGCCACTTTGTGCATCTGGCTTAAGTGGGTCCTAGAAATTCAAACCCGGGTCGTTAGGTTTTGCAGGCAAGTACCTTAGCCTCTGAGCCATCTCTTTTTGAAGGAAACACTACTTTTAAAGGAAACACTGACCCCCTCTTTTCCCAAATGTCCCCATAAAACTAACCCCATTAACCATCACAAAATCAATTGCCATCATCATCTTTTCTGGCTTGGCAAAGGTACAATTTTTTAAAATTTGTTTCTTCATTTGAAAGACAAAGGAAGAAGTATGCAGAGAGTGAGAGAATGAGTCCGGGCATGTCAGGGCCTTCTGCGACTGCAAACGAACTCCAGATGCGTGCACCACTTTGTGCATCTAGCTTTACATGAGCACTGGGGAATTGGATGGGTGCAGTCAGGCTTGGCAAGAAAGTACCATAACCACTGAGCCATCTCTGCAGTCCCACTGTTACTAATTTATCAAGGCCTTGACCTTCACTTTCAACTCAACTTTCTCTTTTGGCCAGCTTCCATTAAAAACACTTCTGGGGCTGGAGAGATGGCTTAACCATTAAGCGCTTGCCTGTGAAGCCCAAGGACCGTGGTTCGAGGCTCAATTCCCCAGGACCCACGTTAGCCAGATGCACAAGGGGGCGCATACATCTGGAGTTCGTCTGCAGTGACTGGAGGCCCTGGCGCTCCCATTCTCTCTCTTTCTCTGCCTTTTTCTCTTTCTGTCACTCTCAAATAAATAAATAAAAATAATAAATAAAAAAATTTTAAAAACACTTCCGGGTGCACATTAGTTTTCACCAGGAATTCATAAAACTTCTGTGTATCCAGGATAGTGAAAAGATTACATTAGTGATTTTCTTCTGATGGAAAGTTGTCCTGTTATGAATATTTGGCTGGAAACATATTTAGTTGCCACAGCCTGAGATGTCCTACTGGCATGAAATGGGTAGAGGTCAAGGATGCTACTAATGGGGGGGAAAAAAGAACCACCCTGGATCAGAAGTTCCACAGTGCTAAGGATGACAGGACGATTCTGTACTCTCATTCTCCTTTTCAGAGATTGTGTGCACTAAATTGAAAAACAGTGGTCGGATATGCAGGATGTCAGAATGAAGAATTAACCTCAAGCATGAAGATTTCAACTGAGAGCACCAAAGTTCAAGCCTCACCCTAGCTCTTAATTTCCCTATGACCTTTGGCAAACCACCGAGTACTCAGAGCTTCATTTCCTTGTCTCTGAGATAAGGCTGTTGATAATTAGCCTCATTCACAGGGCTACTGTGAATAGCAAATGAGATGGTGTTTGTGAAAATACTTGGAGATTTGTAAAGATTGTATAAATATAAAACAATAGTACCACCATTTTTTTTTTTAAAATAACACTGCCTTTTCCAACTATAGACAGATTTCCCATTTGTCAACAACCAGTCTGATCTCAGAGAACAACACCACCACCCACTGGTGGTGCAAGCTAGCTGTCATTGAGCTTTGGAAGTTTCTATTTCCTTTCTTTTTAAAAAAGGGTCTGGAACTAGAGAGATAGAACAGGCGGTAAAATGTTTGTATTGAAAGCATGAGGGCATGCGTTTGATGTGTTGTTTAAAAAACTAGGCATGGTGGCATGTGCTTATAATTCCAATGTTGGGGAGGTAGAGACTGGTGGATCAGTGCAGTTCACTGGTCAGTCATCCTCACCTACTTGGCAACATTCAAGCCAATAAGATACCTTTCCTCAAAAAAAAAAAAAAAAAAAAAAAAAAAAAAAAGGTGGGGGGATGATGTCTAAAGGAGCAATGTCTAACTTTGTCCTCTGGCCTCCACACATATGTGTACATGTACACACAGATACATACACAAACGGGTTAGATGAAGGAATAAAAATTCAAAATAGTGTTTCATGCAGGCACTCATTCATGAACCCAGTGTTGGATCTGATATTAAATCCCAGACTAATAATTCTGCGACACTCTTTAATTATGTTGTTAGATGGATAAGTAAGCATGGCTGATATGCATCTGATATGCACCTGCAACTGGGTTAATAGAGGCTGTACTTTCTTCAAAACCAGGGCTGTGTGTCAAGTAATTCATCCTAGTATTAGGGAAATTCAACCATTAGATATCTGGATTTCCTCTTTCAAGACAAGGTCTCACTACACAGCCTAGTATGATCTTGAGCTCACAATCCTCCTGCCTCAGCCTCCCAAATGCTGGAATTATAGGAATACAGGAATCGAGTATATATTTTGGATTTCTAAATATGTTTTAATGGCAGAACTCTTCTGGTGTGTCAATGAACATTTAGTGCATGGAAGGGAAGGGCAGATGGGCAATGCTTGCAGGGATCAGAGAATCGTTTTGGTCCAAGCTCAGGTATTGGAAAATGAATCCCTAGTGCAATGCTATTAGGTGGTGGGACTTTTTTGAACTCAGCTCTGCATTGCTGGTAGAAATCACCCAACCAAGAGCAGCTTGTGGGGAAAAGAAGTTTATTTTGGCTTACAGGCTCAAGGGGAAACTCCACGATGGCAGGGGAAAACGATTGCATGAGCAGAGGGTGGCCATCCTCCCCTGGCACACATAAGGTGGACAACAGGAACAGAAGAGTGTGCCAAACACTAGCATGGGGAAACTGGCTATAACACCCATAAGCCCGCCCCCAACAATACACTGTCTCTAGGAGGCGTTAATTCCCAAATCTCCATCAGCTGGGAACCTAGTATTCAGAACATCTAAATTTATAGGGGACACCTGAATCAAACCACACAGACTTTAAGTGGTGATTAGGTCCTAAGGGTTTTGCTCTAATGAATGGATTAGAGCTATGCTAGTTGGAATGAAGCAGAATCTCATTGATGTGGCTTGCTGATAAAAGGATAGGTTTGATGTCCTCACTTCTGCTTGTCACCTGCATCTGCTCTTGTCCCTTGCCTTCTTCTACTGGCTCATGCTGTAGGGAAAATCTCTCCAGCTACAGCCTTCTCCACTTTGGATGTTCCACAATTCTGAGAAATAAACCGCTGTTCTTAAAATGTACCCAGCCTCAGCCTCAGGTGTCTTGTTATGACAACACGAAATGAATGAAAGCATGAATGTTACAAAGAGAGATGGTGACATCAAAAGAGAATAGGGACCAGTTAGAATAAAGGGATTTGGGGAAGGAAGGACCAAGGAGGGTGGAGGAAGGGGTTATGATCATGGTATGTTGTGAATAAATATATAAAGGTTGCCAGTGAAAAGTTAAAGAGAAGGAAAATTAGTTCATAAAACCAAATTCAGGTTTTAAATCCATAGTCTCTTAATTGTTTATAACATGTACATCTCTTACTATGATTTAATATGAGAAGTAAATAAACGCAGTGAGAAATTGTTTTATTTTCTTTGATGTTTTAATCTTTATTGTAGTATAAAAATATCAGCATATATGTTATTCTTTTCTAAATTTTTGAGGCAGGGTCTCACTCTATGTCAGGCTGACTAGTAACTCATTCTGTAGACCAGGCTGGCCTGAGACTTAGAAAACTCCTGCCAAGTGCTGGGATTCAAGATGTGTGTGACCATACCTGGCTTCAGAATGTATAAATTCTTGAATAAAATACCCTTCACAAATTCCCACTATCACTTATTGTGAATAAATGGCTACAACACAATTAAGTTATATTTTGGGGTAGGGATTAACAAAGATACCAGTATTTTTCTCTCATGGTATTCAGAATGGTTGACTTTCCCCATAATGTCTGTATTTTTTCCTGCAACACAGGACCATTCTCTTCCTGTCTCTTTGTGTCTCTGTGTTTCTCTTTCATCTGCTCTCTTTAGATGAAACCCAGGGTCTCATGCATACTAGGCAAGGGCTCGACCACTGAGTTATACCCTTAATCCTTCTTTTCCCAGGCATATTTGCTGCAATTTTTTTCCTTTCTCTACTGGTGGGAATGATTGAGAAGCAGTGAAAGGGAAGCAAATAAGCCTCATTTCACTCATTATACAGAAATATGGGTTTTCTTTCACACTCTACTCCAACACTGTATAAGCTGGATGATCTTGTTGGATTTTTAAATTTTTATTTATTTATTTATTATTTGCAAGGAGAGAGCGAGAGAGATAGAGAGAGAGAGAGAGAGAGAGAGAGAGAGAGAGGGAAAGAAAGAAAGAAAGAAAGAGAAAAAGAAAGAAAGAAAAAAGGGAGGCCTTATTGGATTTTTATTTTAGTTCCTAGGACCTCACATTTCACACTAGTTTCACTTCCAAATTAGTGTTCACAGATTTGCACTGATAGCACAGGGAGCAGTCTGCTGGCTTCACAATAAGCTTACCTTGTGAAATCGCATACAAAAATGAAATATGTGCCTTTAACTGTTCCAACAGATGTTCTAGGAAAGCCTCTTTCTAAACCACAACAACCCCTTCCTCTATTCTTTCTTTCATTGAGCTCCTTCTAATGGCAACCTCATGCTTTTCAACAGTGAGGGAAATTCCTGGCCTCAGGTAACTCTTCTAAAGGTGAAAATGGGCCTGAGTTGAGCTTCCTCAGTAACAGTGGTAAGTTTTACGATTTATCATTCAGTGCATCAGCATCAGGATTTGACCAACCAGCTGATCTTATTTCTAGGCACAGGTCGAGAAAATCAATGAAAGAGAAAGCACATTCTTTGACTTAATAATCATATTCAGAGCATCATACTCCCGATGCACAGCTCCAGGCTACATTTGGCAGGGGTCGGAGCCATCCAGCGGTTCTAAATGTCAATTCAGCTAAGGAAATAATCTGGAGACTGAAGACCACAGGAGGTCTCCGCGGGCATCCTCTGCTGCATTGTTTTATGATACTGAATGAAGCAGTGTAGGCAAATGCTTAATGCAGAAAAGACATGCCACACTAGTCATGCTGTGGTGGGCATGCATGATGTCCACTGGGGAACAGCAAGAATAAATAAGGGCTCATTGGCTACTCCATGGTCCCAGGAGTGGAGACACTCAGAGTAACTGCTCCCAGGCTGTCATTCAGCAGCTGCTGGCACTCACTCTGCTGAGTCACTGGCCTTGGCAAGACACCTTGGCTGAGACTTGGTTGGCAGGTGATAGAGAAGATACTGCTCTTTAAACCACCCTGCGTCCCTCTTATAAGACTCACTTTTTATTTTAGTCCATCCCTTTGGGTGACAGATGGAGTAAAGACCTCTCCTCTAAGCAAAGCCGCCCTTTAAAATGACTCCATCTTGTAAGATTCACTTTTTCTTTTAGTGCATACTTTCTATTCTGCTCCTTATATCTGAGCCAGTACCGTAAGTGTATTTATCTCTGAATATCTCTAGGGAGAGTGTCTTTGCCTTTTCCTCCCTCCTACATTTCCTGTGTCATCCAAATATATAGGCACAAAGCGGTGTGTGGGTGCACACGTGTGTGCACCCACCCACACACACGTACACCTGACCTGCCTGGGAGTATTTATGATTTCCTCCATCAATACTAGGGTAGAGAAGTTAAAGAATCCAATATCATAAATGATGTAATATGGAAAAAATGTACAGGACTGATTCTAGGAACCTGGTCCCATAGCTGTAACTAAAGGCATCTATTTGTCACTTCCCATCCTGGCACTCAGCATGAACCCAGCTGCCATTCAAGGTGGGCACCTTCAGGAAGCTTTTACCAGCTCTTTGTGTCTATGCCAGCTTGCTCAATTGAAAAGACCTTTGATCCCGAGTGAGCTGATGAGTATTTCTGCTGCAAGGCTGCACAAAGTGGGAACAACACTTCTGGAAGCAGCTGTTTGAGTTCCAGAATTCCTGTCAGACCAGCTGGAGATCCTTTACCATCTCTTTGTTACAGAGCTCAGGCTGCTCTGAATAGAGGATCCCGGCTTCTCAAAGGCACTGCATTTCAATATTTACCCAGGACCCGTGAGAATGACTGCTTTTCCTGTCAAAGATGAATGACTGTCATGATACTTTGACCATAAAAATTATCCCTTGGGCTGGAGAGGTGGCTCAGCAACTAAGATTATCCCGATGGGCAGTGATAACTCTTAAAAAAAAAAAGAGACAAAAAAAAATTCAAGTGTAGGGCTAGGGATATTGGTGAGTGTTTGCCTAGTGTGCATAAAGTTCTGGGTTTAATTCCCAGCATCACATAAACTGGGCATAAACTAGCCTCTTCCTAAGACAGCCCCTGACCCCAACCAACCAGCTGTCCCTTTGGTTGACCTGAACCCACCACCATAAGGTTATAAATACCTTTGCAAGCGGATGGCAGGCTCTCTGAGCTGCCTGACCACGTGGGAACTTCTAGCTGCTGGTGAGCTTTTTCTCAGCTGGGCCTGGAGTGAGGCCCCTAGCCCTTACTCTGCACAAGGGATCATTATCCTCTCCAGCTCCCCACAGGACAGGAGCTCTTTAAACATTTTTTTCTCTCTCTTTTCTTTCCATGTTTTCTTCAGGCCTGCCACATGTGTGTCTTTCCTTGGCTCTGTACTTCCCTCAATAAATATAGCAATTTAATAATTGTCTTTCTCAGTCTTTTTATTCAATTCTTTGACTAAAATTAGAAACGAACCTCAGGTTTGAAGTTCAAGGACTTTCCTGAACCCTGAACATGCACGCACAACATACAAACATACACATTCACACACCAAATGCAAAGAAGAAAAAAGAAAGCCTCTTGGGACAAAGGGGACAAGGGGACAAAGCTCCTCTGTGGTGCTGTTATAAAATGATGGAACTTAAAAAGTTCCAATTGAGTCATCTCAGCCACAACATGCGCTGTGACAAACAGGAGTTGTGGGCATTTGGTCTTCTGTAAATCACTCTCCGTGTCACTTGTGCACTAGATTCTCTGTGCTCCCTGACTTTGGCATCAGAGAAGGTTGGAGGGACTCCACTTGCTTCCTAGGCTATCAGAGAAGTAGTCATTGCCTGCAAGGGTCAAAACTTCAATTTGAAATTTTTTGTCACAATGCAATTTGTGTTTTTTTTTTTTAAACTGGCTTTCCCACTTTCCAAATATGACTTCCATAAACATCTGGGCAGTTTTGAATTATTGCAAAAATATCTACCTTGGGCTGGAGAGATGGCTTAGCAGGTAAGGCATTTGCCTGCAAAGCCTAAGGACTTATGTTCAATTCCCCAGTACTCATGTAAGCCAAATGCGAAAGGGGGTACATGCATCTGGAGTTTATTTGCAGTGACTAGAGCCCCCATCACACCCATTCTATCTGCCTTTCTCCCTCTTGCTCCTTAAATAAATAAATAATTTAAAAAATATCTACCTTATTGACAATTTTTAAAAATAATTTGAATATCTGTAATTAACTTTGATCATTTTGATAAGGCTCAAATCTGAGAATCCTTGTGGACAAAGAAATCCAGAGTTTGTGGAATGTCTTGCTCCACAAGGAGTCAAACAACTATTTTCAGTCTACCATTACAAACGGGTGGGAAGGCCAACAACAAGGAGAACCTATATGTAGATTTGGAAAAGTTGGTTATTTACCATATCCTTACTGGTCTTTCTCACATTCCTTAGAATGGTAGCTGTAACTTGAATGGTTTTAGTAACTTTCTTTAAAAGTTTGATTTTAATTAAAATTTAAATATCCCTTCTTTTTACGCTGAGTTCTTTCATTGTTGGCTTAATTTCTTGCTTGATTTTAATGTAATCATTTTAGAATGACTCAAATGCAAAGGACATAATTTTAGCCACTTCCTTCGATGTGGTGACATCCTGCTCTACACCTCAGCTATGCTTTTAATAAGCTTTGTGATTGCTTCTCGAGCTGGATGTACAACTGTCTACAGCATCATGCTTGCCCTCCTGTGAGAAGACTCACCATTTCAGAAATGTATCTGGCTCCCTGGATTAAAATCTCTTCAAGTAGAGAAGCTATGTGCAATGCCTCTCTATGCAATTGTCTCTTTGTGCCTGCAGTTTTCACATCAACAGATTCAACCAATTACGAACCAAAAATATTGGTAAGAAAGTTTCATCTGTATTGAGCATGTACAAAATTTTTCCTTGTTATTATTCCTTACACAACCTAGTATAATAACTATTGTCATCGTATTTACATTGAACTTGATACAGTAAAAAATCCAGAGGTAATTTAAAGTATACAATGTCTATAGGTGTTTTGCAAATACTACCATTCTCTTTAGATAGAGATTAGGAGCAAGACTACCTTCTTTTGTAAGTTGGTAGTTAGAGACACAAGCCCTAATGAACATAGATGCCAATCTGCCTAGGGGAGACTAGATGGGACCTCCAATGTCACTCAACATGGATATCAAGAACAGTTTCTGGAGTCTTCCTCCTAGGGTGCTTTCATAGGCTTTCCTCTATTGGCAGGCTCTTTCCAAGTTTGTGCTCTCCTCCCTGGCCCACCAACCAGTCAAGCTCCTCCATGTACATCTGACATGGCAATGAGGCTTGTTTCTGCTGGATGCCTAACTTACATCTCCAACTTGTCATGCAGTGTTCTGCACAGGACCCTCTTCACAGATTGGGAGCTTTTCCGTTCTTCCACTGTCTCTTAAAATAAATCTTTCAGGACTGGAGACTTGGCATAATGGTTAAGGTGCTTGTCTACAAAGCCAAAGGACCCAGGTTAAATTCCCCTGTTCCCACATAAACCCAGATACAAAACGTGGTACATGCATCTGGAGTTTGTTGGCAGTGGCTGGAGGCCCTGGAGTGCCCATTCTCTTTGTCTGTCTCTCTTCTCTATCTCTCTGCTTCCAAATAAATAATAAATATTAAAAAACAAATCTTTCATAACCTTTACTTTGTGTGCATGCTTGTCAATTCTTTGCTAGTCCTAAAACAAGAGTTTGAGAGCCACTGGCTTGGAGAGTAGTGTCTAGTGTTCTAATCCCTAAACTGTCTATCCAGAGGGCAGAAGAACTTTGTTGTTCTCAACAACTGTCTTGTATAAGACACTGACTTCCAAATATTTAGGAAGGGGCTTCTTGGAGCCAATCCCTAGAAGATACCAAGGATCACCTTTATCCTCAGGGCCTAGCATGGTGGTAGTTGATGGCATTATAATCCTGCTGGGTTTAAATTTGAAGCCTCCACTGAAAACAAAGACAACCTTGGAAACCCCTATTATCTAAAGACTGATCTGCAATTGGAGGTGCTAGAGAAAGCTCCCTTGAAGTGGTAACAATAAGTGATATGCCTTTTGGTAGATAACCACTTATATGGTAATAGAAATGGTGTCTGATGTGGAATATAAGGATGACTGTTGACTTCATGAAAACTACTAAGGAAAGACCTGATTCTGAGGCCCTTTAACTCTGAAAGCCACGATGCTGCTGTAAAAAGCTGGACGTGTGTTAAAGAACTTATCCTGAGTTTCCTCTCTTTCTATATTTTATAGTGAGAGAAGGATTAAAAGAAAGTCTGATCAGTTATTTGCTTTGAAGCCTTATCCCTGTGAGCAGGACATTTTGTTGGCTCTGCTTGCTTAGTTACACACGTGAGTTGTATTCATAAGGGGCTGTCATTTTAGGATGAGTGCTCCAAGTTTGACCACTCTTTGTCTCTAACACTGTAGGATCTCATTCAATGAATGTACCAAGTACTATCTGCTAAGCATAATGAACACAATCATAGCAGTTGCCATGAAACAAATTATTTCCCCAAGTTTTATTAATTTTGCTCAACATTATAATGTGCCTGACCAAGGCTCTCACCTTGTTATACTCCTTCAGAACTGGCAAGTGACAGTATTGCAAAGTGACACTATTGTGGACAATTAAATACAAATTCAAGGTTTCTGGGATAGTGCATCTATGAGTTTAAGCCATCATTGACCCTGCTCTGTTTCCTGTAGCACAGTGAATATCTAACAGTATAACATGGGCACTCCCAGTTGCTGTTGCCGTGTGACAGTCATCTGTTAGAGGAATGATAGGGCTTAAATGTTGACATCTCATATCCTGCGCCTTTATTTGTAGAGCGGTGGGTGGATGAATAAAAAGAATTAAGGAAATACACCTTCCTCTGTTTTAGGGAAGGAAGAGGATTATAGGCCCATGTCAGTGCCATCAGGTGTGAGATGCAGTGTGGGTGTCTGCTGTGAGGGAGCATGTGCAGAATCCTGATGCGCTCTGGGAAGGATACAGAAGTAGCACTAAAGGGTTAGTTCCCCAGTGCGATGACATTCTTCCTAAACATCAGCCTGCTTCCATAAAGGGCAATGCGACTGCATTGAGAACAGAGCTTTCTGTCTCTCTAAACCTAGTTGTTTTGGTTTTTTTTTTTTTCCTTTCTTTTGGTTTTTTGAGGCAGGGTCTTACTCTATCCCAGCCTGACCTGGAATTCACTATGTAATCTCAGGCTGGCCTCAATCTCACGGTGATCCTCCTACTTTGACCTTCCAAGTGCTGGGGTTAAAGGAGTATGCCACCACACCCACTAAACCTAGTTTTCTTATGAGGCACTATTTCACTGTACTGGGAGAATGTATCCCAGGACAAAATTTCCTTGCTAGAAAACACATTATAGCTGGGTATGGTGATTCACATCTTTAATCCTAGCACTCGGGATTAGAGTGCTGAGGTAGGAGGATCACTATGAGTTCAAGGCCAGCCTGGGGTACAGAGTGGGTTCTGGTCAATCTGAGCTTGAGCGAGACCCTGACTCAAAAAAAAAAAAAAAAAAGGGCTGGAGATATTGCTTAGCGGTTAGCACTTGCCTGTGAAGGCTAAGGATACCAGTTCAAGGCTCGATTCCTCAGTACCCACATAAGCCAGATGCACAAGGTGACACATTCACCTGGAGTTTGTTTGCAGTGGCTCTGGTGTGAGTTTCCCAAAAGAAGCATCCATTGGTGGTTGTTGTCTCAATAGGTATGTATGCTGTTTTGCTTTGTTTTAGTTGGGGTAACAGCTGAGCATGGAAAGATACCCTAGTTTATTTAGATTGTTCTCTGGCACTGCCTTTTGCCTTTCCATAAGAAATGTACCCAGAGTCCAGGCCCTAGAGAGAGAGGTCAGCACTCCTCTGGGAATGTAAGAACTGGGGCAACCTCAGGTTCTCCAAATCAGACAGACATTTGCACAGTTGCCTATATTCAACTGCGTCAGACAGTTGAAGACAAAAGGACTTTGCAGTATGAAAATTGAAAGTTGAAATTGCAGCCTTGACCTTTTTAACGGAAACCACTGAAATGTCCTGTCCTTTGCTTAACTAGTGCTTTGTCAAGGGCTGATATAACATAGATGTGACAGATTCAGGACAACAGCCTCCCGCTCCTGGGGCTCTGACCAGTGATTTCCTGGATGAAGTTTCCTTTCTGTGTGACTGCTAATGAGCTGGGACTCATCAGCACCTAAGATTCTTAACTATAGCCAGGGGCCAGGCATTGGCTGGGAGCTGAGGGTGGCAGATGGGGAAGCAGAAAGGCTTGGATAACAGACTCATTTCCACTAAGAGGCATTTTTCTGCTTAGCTAGGAGAGTGATCTAGTTTTTTCATGGAATGTATTGATAAATTTTGAAATGCCTGTTTTTTTGCTGGTTGTAATGAAGAATCATGTGTTTAGGGAAAAATCAAAATCTTCCAAATGGATTACTTTTAGATTTGGATATATAAAACATGTAATTTTAGTCACTTTTAAAACCTAATTTTGAGACACTCAGTATTTCCTTGTTATAGAAGAAATATACTTAAATACAAATATTTTACGAGGTATTTATTTTTTAATTTTTATTTATATGTAGGGAGATAGAACAGGTGTGTCAGGGCCTATTGCCACTGTAAGTGAACTCTTTGAGCATATGGCTTTACATGGGTACTGGGGAATCAAATTCAGGCTGTCTGGCATTGAAAGCAAGTGTCTTAGCCACTGAGTCATCTTTTCAGTGTGATATTTCTTATTTATGTATGAGAATCAGATAAAGATAAAATCAAACAAATGACTAGTAGATATATTATGTCTATATCTCAAGATATTTGTTGAATTATGATGTTATCACCAGGAAGTGCAGGTATTCCTCAAATCTGTAGGGGATGGTTGCAGGACCTTTCCCCTCCTTGGATACCAGAATCTATGGATGTTCAAATTCCTTATATATAATGGTATACAAAGGATGTGTATAAACCCCTACACATCACCTGTATGCTTCAAGTCATCCCAGCTCACTTATAGTGTCTAGTATATTGTAATGATATGTAAACATTTGTTACAGTGTACTGCTTAGGAAATCATGATAACAAAGAGCCTAAACATATTCAGTACAGGTGCAGCTTTAAAGGTGTTCAGCCGTTGATTGGTTGAATCTATGAATATGAAGCCTAAGATACAGAGGCCTCTCTATATGTTAGATTGCCAGGTCTTCACTAATTCTCTTAATTTTTTCCCTCTATAGTCATTAAACAAATCATGGATTATTTTCTAGTGATCATTAATGTGAGTTCCTGCGTCCTTGGGCCAGCCATGGTCCCCCAAGGCATCCCAGGCTACCATGGTGGTGGGCGTGCTAGAATCACTCTTGAGGAACAGTTTCGGTGAACAGCTCTCTTTAATCAATAAGGAACTGGGTTTTATAAGCAGTTGAGGGTCCTAAGGTGATTGGATGTAGAAGGCTGCTTGCAGATGCCTAATTAGCATATGGGACATTCATTCTAGCACTTAGGCAATGGTCCAAAGGGGCTGGCTGATAGCATATAAGGAGTTTCCTAGGCAAATGGCCAAATGTCACATGGTTATGGGCAAAGCCTAAGTCTTATCTGAATGTCCAGGTATCCCATGCTTGGAGAGGGAATGGCCTTACTTCCTGCAGATCTTGGGGTCTGAGATTTTGTCTGGGGGTCCAGGCTCACTGTGACCCCCAAGAATGGGGGAAAGATCCTGGCTCACTGCAACCCCTGAGAATGGAAGGAGTTGTTCCCCCCCTTCTGTCCAGTCTGATATATGACCGAGACCTCTCCATAGCCTGCAGCCTTCAGTGTCAGACAGCTTAGGTTTGCTTTAATCCAGGGCCATGCCTATTTCCGACATCTAATGCTATTGGAAGTGTGTGGACTTGGTCCCAAGATCTGCTCAAACTAAAAGGGAAGTAACTTAATCAGCCTAGAGGTCCTCTATGACCAGAATGATACCATCCAGCGGGATGTGGGCATCTCTTCCACGGTTTTCTTTGCTGCTGAGTACACATGTGAAGACATAATAAATGTGAGTGAAAGCAGTCACAACTCACTTCTGAAATCCACTAGTCCTGTGATATTACCCAAGGAACACCCAGATAGAGCAGACCTTGAAATAAGATTGAGCTGTGGCATTCACAGGATGGGTGAGGCCCTCAGGAGCCTGGCGCAGGTAAAGAGCATGTGTGCATTGGAGCCTAGAAGTGTGGGTATGGGATATCACTGGAAGTTTGAGAAAGGGAGTTTAATTTTCAGAACTCCAAATCCAGGGGTTGGATTCAGAAAAGTAACCCAGGAGAAACTGTTCAAGAACTGAGGATGAGAAAGATAGAGACACTGGTCAGATGGGTGCTCTTCAAAAGGGTTTGCTCTTTCCCCTTGATACCATTTACTACTCTGAACAAGAGTGTCATACATTAAAATTCTTACACCTTTAAAGAATCTTGCTGTGATGTCAAGAAGCAGTTATTGGGCTGGAAAGAAGGCTTAGTGGTTAAGGCACTTGCTTGCAAAGTCAAAAGACCCAGATTCAATTACCCAGGACCCTCATAAGCTAGATGCACAAGGTGGAACATAAGTCTGGAGTTTGTTTGCAGTGGCTGGAGGCCTTGACATCCCCATTATCTCTCTCTCTGTCCCCTCAAAATAAATAAATAAAATATTTTTTTAAAGAAGAAGTTATTAAGGGCCACTGCTGTGTACATAAAGTTTCAGGTCATGCAGATTCTCCTTGCTAGGTTGTGGTAGAAGTATTCATTGATAACCTTGGGAGTTTTTTAATGTCTCAACAGTTACTAAGCGACATAATTAAACCTACTAACCTACCAATAAAAGAAAACTTTCAGGTTGATGAGGGTAAAACTATGAGGTGGGGTCAGGGATATAAGAACTCTTAGCAGTCCTCATTCTTTACCTCTTTCTTTTCTTTTCTTTTCTTTTTTTTTTTTTTTTTGAGGTAGGGTCTCACTCTAGCCCAAGCTGACTTAAAACTGTGTAGTCCCAGGGTGGCCTTGAACTCACTGTGATCCTCCTATCTCTGCCTCCCAAGTGCTGGGATTTAAGGTGTGTGCCATCACACCCAGCTTTCTTTTTCTCTTTCTCTCTCTCTCTCTCTCTCTCTTTCTTTCTTTCTTTCCTTCCTTCCTTCCTCCCCCTCCCTCCCTCTTCCTTCCTTCCTTCCTTCCTTCCTTCCTTCCTTCCTTCCTTCCTTCCTTCCTTCCTTCCTTCCTCCCTCCCTCCCTCCCTCCCTCCCTCCCTCCCTCCCTCCCTCCCTCTCTCTCTCTCTCTCTCTCTCTTTCTTTCTTTCTTTCTTTCTTTCTTTCTTTCTTTCTTTCTTTCTTTCATCTCTCTTCACCACTCCAAACTATAATATTACCTGCCATCCACATACCAATCCTTGGTTACACACTGCACCCATCCTCACTGCCACCAAGTAGGAAAAGGCCTCCGAAGTCACCTGCATGGATAACTTGCCTCTGGCATGGAACTGGAAGGTGAGTAAAGCCCTGCTTTCTTCCCCTAACATGGTTCAGCCTGATCATTTTGGTTTCTTGATCCTAGCCTTCCTGTGTTTGCTAAGTTAAAAAGTTGATTTGTATTGCACTCTAAAAATATAGCCGTGATGTCTTTCTAAATTGATTAAAATATCATTTCCCAGCCTAGACTGCAAAGTCATGCCTCAGGGTCCCCAGCTGCTCATTTGCTGTGGTGTCAGCTCTGCCTAGCTCCCATTGAAAGGGAAGCCATTTTTCACCATGTCTTTTGGGCTTTCTATCTTGAACCATCACCATGTCACTGAGAGCCCTCCCCATCATTTGTGGAGGGCTCTGTCACTTAGCACTTAGGGACCCTAGATGTTTGATGTTTAGCCATCATCCATTTCTCTCCAACTTGTATGAGTAACTGGACATGTGCTTGCTATTCAACTTGTCACAGTGACAAAGGACCTGAGAAAACAATGTGAGGTTTATTTTGGTTCATAGTTTCAGTCCACAGCCAGCTGGTTCCATGGTCTCTGGCCACTTTGGTGAGGGAGAATGTCATGGAGGAAGGGCATGGTGGAGCAAAGCTACTGACCTAATGGTGACCCTGAAGCAGAGAGAGCAAGGGAGAGACTGGAAATGAGGTATACCCTTCAAGGGCATGCTCTCTGTGACCCACTTACTCCATATAAGCACCAACCAAGAGTTTCCACACCTCTCCAATAAGCCAATAAAATTATAATCCCATCAGTGGATTCATCCATCATAGATCAGTGTCCTCAGGCTCCAGTCACCTCCCTAAAGTCCTAGCTCTGGACAAGCCTTCCTATGAGTTTTGTGGAGACATTTAATAGCCATATTATTAAAAGTAGCCAGGTATAGTGGTGCATGTCTTTAATCCCAGCACTTGGGAGGCAGAGGTAGGAGGATTGCCATGAGTTCGAGGCCATCCTGAGACTACATAATGAATTCCAGGGTCAGCCTGAACTAGAGTGAGACCCCACCTAGGAAACAATAATAATAATAATAATAAATTAAAAATTAAAATAGATACTAAAGTTTATTTTACCCTCAAAATAAACTTGACTTCACCTACTGTTAGAAGTTAATTAACATTAGAGCCACATTGCATTATTTATTTGTATTTAATCATCCACTACTGTCTATCATCATTATTTCAACTCTTATCAGTTTCTTCCAAACATGAGAAACACTATTTCAGTCTTGTCCTTTTCAAAGAATCTAATTCTGTCTTGGCTTACCACTATTTCCTCACTAAAAGAGGCCTTTAGGTCTCAGCTCATATTCAGAACAGAGAGAGTCTCAATGACTTGCCAAACTCTGAAAGTGTCCCTATTCATCATCCCTGGTTTTGCAGGATAAGTCACCCCTGAGGAAACTCTACAATGTTATTTTCAATCACCCTAACCCTCCAGTATTTAATAACAGCAAAACTATTTTAAACATGGACTAGAAACACAGCACATATGGTTTCCATGGACTAAAGAGTCAGTGACTGATAGATCTAAGTTATCAATTAAGCCTTAGGATTAATATTGGAATGAGCCTACAGTCTCTATTTTGAAAGAGGACTTCTTGCCCCACATACTACACTAGCAAGTCTACATATGATATTTTAAAACTAGTTTACTACATGTAAACTGCAGCTTCGAGAATTTAGACCACTGATCATCACACTATCATTCAAAAAAAAAAAAAAAACTAAGTGATTTTAGAGTAGGACTAATCTCTCTAGATCAGATTTCTAGCACACAGTATTGGTATCATGTAGACATTAAAACTCACTAATGGAGGTTAGATAGATTGCTCAATGGTTAAGGTGCTTGCCTACAAAGCCTAATGACCTGGGTTCAATTCCTCAGTACCCATGTAAAGTTAGATGCACAAGGTAGAGCATGTATCTGGAATTTGTGTACAGTCTAAAGGCCTCTGTCTTTCTCCCCCCCAACATTGTCTGTTTCTGCTTACAAATAAATAAAAAATTTACTAATGGGACTTTCATTCATCCATAAGAATACTCTATTTTACTGCTAAGTATATTTCTGTAGTTTGTGCTTTAAATATTTTAAAAATATTTTTATTCATTTATTTGAGAGGGAGAGACTCCAGAGGCATGCACTTTATGCATCTGGCTTTATGTGAGTACTGGGGAAGTAAACTCAGGTCATTAGTCTTTGCAAGCAAGTGCCTTAACCTCTGAGCCATCCCTCTGGCCCTTCTGTAGTGTTTCTTATTTTGCATTTGTTTTAGTTAAGCAAAGTTCTGCATTATGATTATTATGTATCATTTATTAGGAAGAATTAGAAGCTGCATATTCTAATGACTCAACATGACAGACTGGGTAGTCAGAAATTACTGTGCCGTGCAATGTCAGCTACAAGAACTCGTGTCAGAGGGCAGCCATGGGCTTGTACTCCAGCAGCTGCAGTGCTCAGCAGAGGAAGTGTGCACATGCAAATGGTAAGGCTTACCTTCTAATGAAAAAGCATGAGTGGTCCTTTGACTTAGGCTTTAATATCTTGTAGTTGCATAGTAGCACCAACAAAATAATATTTGATGGCCTGAGAGATGGCTTAGCAGCTAAGGCACTTGGCCTAAGGAGTCAGGTTTGATTCTCCAGTACACACATAAGCCAGATGCACAAGGGTGCATGTGTCTGGAGTTTGTTTGCAGTGGCTAGAAGCTCTGGCATGCCCATTTTTTTTTTCTCTCTCTCCCCTTCTTTCTCTGTCTCAAATAAATAAATAAAATATTAAAAAGTAATGTTTGAGTTCTACCATTTGGACTTGATTCTTATCTATGGAGAGAGTAAAGGATACACACATACACACACACATAAACACACATATATCTCCAGTTTTTCCAACACCATTTGTTAAAGAGGCTGTCTTTTCTCCAGTGAATATTTTTGGCATTTATATGGTGATTTCCCCCATCCCAGAAGAGAGAGAGAATGGATGTGCTATGACTTTTAGCTGCTATAAACACACTCCCGATACATGTGCCATTTTATACATCTGGCTTTACCTAGGTAATGGGAAATTGAACCCAGATCAGCAGGCTTTGCAAATAAACACCTTTTACAGCTGAGCTGCCTCTCCAGACCATTTATTCCTTTTTGTTCCTGCATGCTTATGTATATATATGTATATATGTGTGTATATTTATTTATTTTTAGATATGGACATGTTTTGTATGTAAACAACACATGTTGGTACTATCCTTTCCCTCCTCCTTGCCCCTTTTTTGAAGAGGACTTCCCCATTGAGGATGCAGGTCAACCCAATGGAGATAGTGGGTCATACATTACATGGGAGTGGGAGAGGGAATGTCTCTGTGCAAAATGTCCCAACTTGTGGCTCTAACAATATTTCCATCCGTGCCAGGCATTGTGGCACCTGCCTTTAATCCCAGTACACAGGAGGCAGAAGTAGGAGGATAGCCGTGAGTTCAAAGCCACCCTGAGAGTACATAATTAATTCCAGGTCAACCTGGACCAGAGTGAGACCCTATCTTGAAAAAAAACAAACATATGGTAGATCAATCTTTATCTGTTTTAGGAACCTCCACACTGATTTCCACAATGGCTGGACCAGATTGCATTCCCACCAGCAGTGTAGAAGGGTTCCTCTTTTTCCACATCCCCGCCAACATTTATGATCATTTGTTTTCATGATGGTGGCCAATCTGACAGGAGTGAGATGGTATCTCAATGTAGTTTTAATCTGCATTTTCCTGATGGCTAGTGACGTAGAACATTTTTTTAGATGCTTATATGCCATTCGTATTTCTTCCTTTAAGAATGCTCTATTTAGCTCCATAGCCCATTTTTTTTGTTTATTATTTTTATTTATTTATTTATGAGTGACAGAAAGAAAGAGAAAGAGGCAGATAGAGAAAGAGAGAGAGAATGGGCGCGCTGGGGCCTCCAGCCACTGCAGATGAACTCCAGATGCATGCGCCCCCTTGTGCATCTGGCTAACGTGGGTCCTGGGGAATTGAGCCTCGAACCGGGGTCCTTAGGCTTCACAGGCAAGCGCTTAACTGCTAAGCCATCTCTCCAGCCCCATAGCCCATTTTTTGATTGGCTTGTTTGATTCCTTATTATTTAACTTTTTGAGTTCTTTGTATATCCTAGATATTAATCCTCTATCAGATATATAGCTGGTGAAGATTTTTTCCCATTCTGTAGGTTGCCTCTTTGCTTTTTTCACTGTGTCCTTTGCAGAGCAAAATCTTTGGAATTTCATGAGGTCCCAGTTATTAATCTGTGGTTTTATTGCCTGAGCAATTGGGGTTGTATTCAGAAAGTCTTTGCCAAGACCAACATGTTGGAGGGTTTCCCCTACTTTTTCCTCTAGCAGTTTCAGAGTTTCAGGTCTGATGTTAAGGTCTTTAATCCATTTGGACTTAGTTCTTGTGCATGGAAAGAGAGAAGAATCTATTTTCATCCTTCTACAGATGTATATCCAGTTTTCCCAACACCATTTGCTGAAGTGGCTGTCTCTTCTCCAATGAGTATTTTGGGCATTTTTTATCGAATATCAGGTGGCTATAGCTACTTGGGCTTACATCTGGGTCCTCTATTCTGTTCCACTGATCTACATGTCTGTTTTTGTGCCAGTACCAAGCTGTTTTTGTTACTATGGCTCTGTAGTATAGGTTAAAATCAGGTATGGTGATACCACCAGCCTTATTTTTGTTGCTCAGTATTATTTTAGATATTCGAGGTTTTTTGTGATTCCAAATGAATTTTTGGATTGTTTTTTCTATTTCCATGAAGAATGCTTTTGGAATTTTGATAGGGATTGCATTAAATGTATAGATTGCTTTTGGTAAGATTGCCATTTTCACAATATTGATTCTTCCAATCCAGGAACAGGGGATGTTTCTCCACTTTCTAGTGTCTTCTGCAATTTCTCACTTGAGTGTTTTAAAGTTCTCATTGTAGAGATTCTTTACTTCCTTCGATAGGTTTATTCCAAGGTACTTTATTATTTTTTTTTGATGCAATTGTGAATGGGAGTGATTCTCTAATTTCATCCTCTGTGTGTTTGTTGTTAGCATATATGAAGGCTACTGATTTCTAAAGATTGATCTACCATATGACCCAGCTATAGCACTCCTAGGCATATATCCTAAGGACTCATCTCATTTCCTTAGAAGTACGTGCTCAACCATGTTTATTGCTGCTCAATTTATAATAGCTGGGAAATGGAACTAGCCTAAATGTCTCTCAACTGATGAGTGGATAATGAAGATATGGCACATTTATACAATGGAGTTCTACTCAGCGGTAAAGAAAAATGAAGTTATGAAATTTGCAGAAAAATGGATGGACCTGGAAAGGATTATACTAAGTGAGGTAACCCTGGCCCAGAAAGCCAAGCACCACATGTTCTCTCTCATATGTGGATACTAGCTACAGATGATTGGGCTTCTGCGTGAAAATGAAAATACTTAGTAGCAGAGGCCAATAAGTTAAAAAGGAGACATAAAGTGAAGAGAAAGGAAGGGAGGAGGGTACTTAATAGGTTGATATTGTATATATGTAAGTACAATGAATGTGATGGGGAGGTAATATGATGAAGAATGGAATTTCAAAAGGGAAAGTGTGGGGGGTGGGGAGTGAGGGAATTACCATGGGATGTTTTTTATAAACATGGAAAATGCTAATAAAAATTTTAAAAATTAAATTAAATTAAATTTAAAAAAGAATAGAATAAATTCTGTTAAACTCATGGTATTGTGGACACAATATACCCCTGTAGGTGAAAACACCCTAGACACTGTTCTTCACATGTCAAGGATTTGACTTAGTGTCACATCAGAGAGGGAAATGCAAAATGGAATGTGAAAGCAATGGGATGATCCCTACATGCAATGTACCATGACCTTCCTGTATCTCTTTGTTTCTAAATATCTTTATGATTACATAGCATAGCATGTTTCTTGCCAAAGTTACACCTATGTCACCTATGTAACTTTGTGACTTCTTGTAATAGTGCCAATAGTGCCCCCCCCCCAAGTTTAACAGTATGTAACTTTGTGGTTTAACTCCTGATCCTGTTTTTACTGTAAACATCATGTGGTTATTTCCAATAAAAGCTGACACTCCAAACAGTTCAGGGCTGCATCTTGAGATCCCGAACTCTGGGATGCAGACCTGGAGCACCAGCTTTCCTCTTTTTTTTTCTTTCTTCCGAATAAAACTTTGCCACACAAAAAAAAAAAAAGAAAGAAAGAAAGAAAAAGAAAAAACAAACAAACAAAATAATTTCCATCCCCTCTTCCACAAAATTTCCTGAGCCACGCTGGGAGTATTTTAAATCTACTTCAGTTATGGGCACTCAGGAGCCTCTGGAACTCTGGTTTGGTAGGTGTTGAGTGTCCTCAGTGTCTATCTCCTTTACCCTTGTGCTGATATAAGAGTCACTGAGAAATCAGCTCTCTAGCTCATTTCTCCAATCTTTTTGATTAATCCTTTTCCCACCTCCTCTGCTCCATCGCCTCCTCTCCTGACCCCACTTACATGATTTCAGACCCAGAATTCCTCCTCTCTACTTACATATCTATATGCCCTCCCCCCAAAGCCCTCCCATCTCCTCCCTCCCTTATATTCCCTTTCTAGCTTCTGAGCCTTTACTACTAGTGACTTATTCTCCAACTCACATATAAATCTAAACCTTTGAAGCTAGGATCCATATATGAGGGAGAACATGCATCATTTGGCTTTCTGAGCTTGGGTTACTTCACTTAGTGTAATATTTTCCAGCTCCATTCATTACCCTGGAAATTTTGTAATTTCAGTTTTCTTTACAGCTGAATAAAACTCAATTGTGTGAATATACTGCATCTTCATTATCAGTTCTTCAGCTGATGGACATCTAGGCTCTGGTTCTTCTTTTTTTCCCTTTTTCTTTTTCTTCTCTTTTCTCTCTTTCTCTCTCTCTCTCTCTCTCTCTCTCTCTCTCTCTCTCTCTCTCTCTCTCTCTTTGGTGTTTCAAGGTAGGGTTTCACTCTAGCTTAGGCTGAGCTAGAATTCACTATACAGTCTCAGGGTGACCTTGAACTCATGGTGATCCTCCT
The DNA here is from genome assembly GCF_020740685.1 of Jaculus jaculus. Classification (NCBI taxonomy): domain Eukaryota; kingdom Metazoa; phylum Chordata; class Mammalia; order Rodentia; family Dipodidae; genus Jaculus; species Jaculus jaculus. The sequence goes on from NC_059103.1 coordinate 104,703,390, forward strand.
ACCTCTGCCTCTGAGTGCTGAGATTAAAGGTGTGTGTCATCACACCTGGCTTTTTAGGCTCTGATTCTTTTTTAAAAGCTTTTTAACAGCCTCCATATATATACACAATGTACCCTGATTATAGTGCCCTCCCACCACATTCCTTTGACCCCTCCACTAAACCTCTTCTTTCCAACTAGTATCTATTCTAGTTTGTTGTCACCATTAAAATTATATATATATATATATATATATATATATATATATATATATATATATATATATTTGAGAAATAGGGAAAGAATGGGCTTGCCAGGGCCTCTAGCAACTGCAAACAAACTCCAGATGTATCTGGCTTATGTGGGTTCTAGGAAGTCAAATCTGTGTCCTTAGGCTTCATAGGCAAGCACTTCAACTGCTAATCCAATCTCCACAGCATCAATTTTTTCTTTTGCCCTCATATTATGTGGGTCTTGTGTAGGTAGCAATAGCCACTGTGAGGTCATGAATGCAACATCTACTTTGTATATGGAAGACAAAATTCTAAAGCACTCCTTCCCATCACATTCTTTCCACCACCTCTTTTGCAAAAGTCTATGAGTCTGAGAGGGTTTGATAGAAATGTCTCTCACTGCTGAACATCCCAATGTCTTCTCAGCACTTTGATGAGTTTGTAGTCTCACCAGTAGTCACCACCATCCTAAAAGAGAAGCTTCTGTAATCAAAAGTGAGAAAAAACTGGTTCTTCTATATATATATTTGAGGTAGGGTCTCACTCTAGCCCAAGTTGACCTGGAATTCACTATGTAGTCTCAGGGTGGCCTCGAACTCATACTGATCTTCTTACCTCTGCCTCCCAAATGCTGGGATTAAATGTGTACACCACCACTCCTGGCTTAAATTGGTTTTTGATTGTGTCTGTCTCAAAATAATTTTGACACATGAAACCTAGCATATGGGCTGGAGAGATGGCTTAGCAGTTAAAGCCATTGCCTGAAATGCTAAAGGACCCATGTAAGCCAGATACACAAGGTAGCACATGCATTTGGAGTTCGTTTGCAGTGGCTAAAAGCCCTGGAGCACCCATTCTCTCTTTCTCTCTCTATCTGTCTCTTTCTTGGTCTCTCTCTCAAATTAAATAAAACCTAACATATGACTATTCACATATATGTCTAAAATTAAAAGTTAATTAGACCAAACTTGAAAATGGCCCTGGGTTTCCATTATTTGTAAAGATGCCCAGTAAGTAAATGGCTTGCATATGGAAACAAAGTGTATCTTATTCCCATTAAAATCCAAGTCAGTAGAAATAGAACGTGTATCATGTAAACCTCCAAGTGTGATTCAAGTGGCTTGTAGAATGAGGCTCAAATGAATGACTAGGGCCAAGTGCTACATGCCTTCAGAGCACCTCGACGTCCACACAAGAGAAACCAGCAACATTTGCAGGAGGCAGGGAGTAGGGAATATTAAACATGAAATACAGGAAAAATTAGCCTGAGAGAGAAAAGCAGGCCACAGACCTATTAAATAGCTAAGACCTGACAGCCTGGTTGTCAGATGGGATTGTCTGTAACTGTGGTTAGTTAGGGATAGTACCTTGGAGACAAGTTCTCAGGGTCCAAAAGTGCAAACATTAAGATGTTTAACTTCTTTGGGCCAATGATTTTCAATCTTTTCTTCTTTTCCCTCCGTGTTTCAGTTCCTTCTTTTATTCTCTTATTATTTTTAATGTATAAAGCATAGTCTTTTTTTCAAATTAAATATAACAGCTGAGTAGAAATAAAAACAGATGAAATGAGAATCAGAGACATGTCATTGAATTGTGCACTGTGAGCAGGAAAACTAGAGCCCCCTCCTTCCCTTGAGTTGGCTCCTGAGAAATCTAGAAATCAGAAAGTTTAGGCGATAGGAAATCAGGTTTATTTTTTCAGAGATAAGTTTTACTATTGTTTAGGCAGGCCTGTAACTCCTGCCTCAAAGGATCCTCTTGCATTGGCCTCCTTTGTTGCTGGGGCTTACTGGCCACTTACTGTGCCACTGAACCAGGTAAGACAATGGGTTTTAGGGATGAGAAGGTCTTTTCCCAGCCGTAGGAAGTTATTTGGCCTCTCTCATTTCTCTTATAACACAGAGGTAATCATGTCTTCCAGAGCAGTTATGATAATTAGAAACGAAGTACTGGGCACAGTGCCAGGTCTATAGGTGTTCAAATAAAGGTAATTGCAAAGTTAATGACCATGACAATGATAATGGAAATAGCAAGTGTCGCAAGGCACCAAACTGCAGCTTCCTACAGTCATTATGAGATCTATATTTGGGATTTTGTTCTTGCCTCACTGCAGCACAAGACCCCACCATTTAGTAGCCCCTGTGCAGAGCTGCTACCCCGTAGCTGGGTGCCTCTCACTGCCTGCTGTTCTACTCAAAACAGTCCTGACTCTGGAGATGAACCGAGTCTGAGGAACCCCTTGGTGTAGTTCTGAGTTTCCTGCACACCTCCACTTAAAAAAGCTTTTCTGAGGTGAAGCTAAGTACCCCCAAGGACATCACTAGGAACCCCGTCTTCCCCACAGCCAGCAGGGCTCACTCAGCCTATTCCAGAGGGATCACTGCAGAAGTACTCCTCTGCCCCAGTTCTGGAGCACAGCTGGTTCTGTTCCTTTCCTACAAGACTCTTATAAGTTATTTTATCCATAAAATACATCAGGATTGCATTACTGCTATGGCATATTTCCTGTGGGTATTCACATTTTATGAAAGGTGAACTTATTGGCCACTTATGTAGTCAACAATGCAACAAGTAAGTAGATTGTTTGGTGTGGGTACGGACAGACCAGCCTGCAAACTGAGCACCAGGTAGGTGATCTGAATATGTTTGTGTGTATATGCACACACATACACACTCTCAAAGGGCATCCAATGTGGAGAGTCAAAGTCATCTTTTAAATGGGGCTGAGTCTTTCCAGCCTGACTGTGGCACTGCCAACGCCATCTGCTCTAGAGCAGAAAGGCTACTTAACAGGCAAAGGCAGGTGCCAGCTTAGGCTTCGATGTACTCTTTCAGTTCCCTGCCGCATGACCTGGTGTGACCACCCTTTCTAGGTAAAGAGGATTCTCTCTCCATTGGACAATAAATCCTCAAGCTGAGGAAAGAGCGGGCATGTCAGTCTGGCTGACTTTAAATCACTGCAGGGTGGAATTTTTAGGACTTGGTACAAGCCAGCAAAGACCAATGTGCTGATCACTCAGAGGGTGAATTCAGGTTAGTTTCATTTGGGATCTGATCTTAATCAGAGTTGCAGTATCAGTAAAGTGAGGAAGGATGATAAATTCTAGCAAATGTTAATTTCCCCTGATATTTCAAGATGTAGTAAAACAAGGTGGCTAATCCCTAGGAAAGTGGAGGTGGGTGTGGCAGGCAGGACTGAAAGCAGAGATCGGCTGGGAACAGAGGAGAATAAAATTTATTGAGGCAAGTTGTCAGTTCTTTCAAAACAAGGACATGAAAATCGATTTGCTATTGGAGAGCTTAAAATCTCTTTATTGTATACTCTTTATTTCTAGTAGTGGGCATTGAAACCAGCACCTTGCACATACTAGGCAAGTACTCCTTCTCCCACTGAGCTAAATACCTCGTCCTCTTTTTTACTTTTTATTTTGAGACAGGGCCTTACTCAGTTGGCCAGGCTGGGCTTTCGCTGACCCAGGTAGCCCAGTTTCGCCTTGAATGCTGGATCCTTCTGAATCAGCCTCCCTAGTAATAGAGATTCCAGCCTGTGCTGTCAGGCCCAGGGGACACTTGATACAGGGGGACCAGAGCTGTAATTGCTCAGACAGTTTTGGGAGATTTGATCTGAAAAAGGGCTAGCACAATGTTAACAGCTCTATAATGGGTGAATTTGGCAAATTGCTTGGTAATGGCAAGAAATTCAAGGTAAAAGACATGAAAAATACAAATGCCTAAAGGATTTATTTATAATATTTATAAACATATTCTATTCTCTCTTCACAAAAAAAACAATTAAAATTATCTGTATCTAAAATTTAGCCTACTGTAATTAAAACTTAAACTTATTGATGTTAATCTGGTCATGATAATGGTTATGAAAGACTGAATTTATAGTACCCAACCAAGTTAACTAGGTTCCTCTATTTGTCAACCTTTTAACTAAATCTTAAGGTTAAAATTGATTCATTAATATTTAATCTCTAAGGTTATTATATCTAAAACCCTGCCTCAAAAAATCTCATAGAGAAATTATTTACTCTGTATTTCCTATTTTATAAGGTAAATAGCCTGCATTTGGAGATACTAAGCAGTATTTTACCTGTCATACTTGAAAACTATTTATGATGAGCAGTAAAAACAAATTCTAAACGAAGTTATGATGTGATTTAAGATGCAATTCCTCAATTCCTCCAACAATCAGTCTTAATACTTTAAATTTAACTTACATCATTACTGGACAAGTTTATCAAAGTACCACAGGCAGAATTAGAGTTGGTTAAGGTTCAAATAGTTATAGATTATGTCATGAAATTTTGTGTATGTTTGGAATTTAATATAGTTCTATAAAATTGATTTGGACGAGATTAAAATATTTCTCTTTGGCTCAGCAGTTAAAGGTGCTTATTTGCAAAGCCAGATGCACATAGTGGAGCACACATTTGGAAATTGTTTTCAGTGGCAAGTGTCCCTGGCATGCCCATTCCTGCTCTTTTCCCTGAGACTAACCTCCTTTTTATTAGATCATGGCAGTTTAGCCCAGTTCCTCTATTCTTTGGGTATGTTAGATATAGCTGAATTAATTTTAGAAACTGACTTATAGATTAGGTGGACATCTTATTTAGCTTTTAAAAGTGCTAAATCTCCTGATACTATAAAAATATCCCAATTCTGGTAAGCTTTAAAAATTATAAAATTCTTCACATCATCATATTTAAGCCAAAAATATTACTACATAATATAGATTTATTGTTTATTTTCAATCCTGTTAGCAGATCTTTTGTTCATAGTTTACTCTCTGTAGCCTCATGTGCCTTAAATATGTTAACTCTACTTTTTTGTTAATATCAGACTTTTCTAGATATTAGAATATAATTATTTGTTTTATACAAAATCCATGATGTTTGGCTATCAATAAGCTATGCCTGGCTAAAACTCTGTAATTTTAAGATGGTTCTAGTCTTGTTCATGCTAGTTTTGCTGGGTGATTATCCCTGAGGTTATAATATAAGTCTTATAAAAAATGACTTATTGTTATTTTGTTCTTAGAATAACTAAGGAAGCTCCCCATGTCTTAAGGAAATCCACTGTATACAAACAATGTTTATATAGTTTGTTTACTCTTCATGTAATAGTCATAAATATTTATTTAGTTAAGTCTTAAAATTATTTAATGGTAGAAAGTACTTATTTAAGACATTGCTTTGTGTCTCTTTATATTTAAAATAGAAATAATGATATCTTCTTTATAAGGCTGTCTTTTGTTATTTCATGTAGATGTAACATGTTTTTCACAATGTATTACATATTATAAACACCCGGTTTTATTTTTTTTTTTTTTTTGGTTTTGTTTTGTTTTGGCCTGATTTGGTTTTTTTTTTTTTTTTTTTAATTTTTTTGTTTATTTTTATTTGTTTATTTGAGAGCAACAGAGAGAGAAAGAGGCAGAGAGAGAGAGAGAGAATGGGTGTGCCGGGGCCTCCAGCCACTGAAAACGAACTCCAGACACGTGTGCCCCCTTGTGCATCTGGCTAACGTGGGTCCTGGGGAATCGAGCCTCGAAATGGGATCCTTAGGCTTCACAGGCAAGTGTTTAACTGCTAAGCCATCTCTCTAGCCCTGGTTTGGTTTTTTGAGGTAGAGTTTCTCTAGTCCAGGCTGACCTGGTATTTACTATGTAGTCTCAGGATGGCCTCAAAATCACAGCAATTCTCCCTCCTCAGCCTCCTGAATGCTAGGATTAAATGCAAGTACCAGAAATGCCCAGGTATAAGCACATTTTTTTTTTTTTTTGAGGTAGGTTCTCACTCTAGCCCAGGCTGACCTGGAATTCACTATGTAGTCTTAGGGTGGCCTTGAACTCACGACAATCCTCCTACCTCTGTCTTCCGAGTGCTGGGATTAAAGGCATGTGCCACCATGCCCAGCTAAGCACATATTTTTAATTTTTTACTAATTTTAAACAAAGTAATATCAACAAATAACTTTTTCTATAACCTGCTTTTTCTTACAGAACAGCACTATCATGATCTGTTTCTATGTCAAGAACACAAATATGTGATTTAATTTGAATACTTACACAGTGTTTCTTTCTATGACAATGCTATATTTATGGAGCATTTAGATGACACACAGGATTTTAATGGTTTTTTTACTGTTTCTTCATAGGTTTGTGCTAAAATTTATTTAACAATTTCCATTGTCAATTTTATGTGGTTGTGACCTTGGATGCCTGAGGAAAGTGAAAGAAGAAACAGTAATAAAGTATTACTCTGATTTTCTTCCAAAATTCTTTGTCTAGACTTCAGGCTCTTTTTTGAAACTTTCTTGTTTCTAAGAGGCCCTAAGAATTTTTTCATTTATTAAATCAACAAAGATTGAACATATACCATGTGCCCATTGTGGATACAATAGTGAAGAAAGACATACTCCACCTTTGTTCTAATAAATACCCACATAATCAAAGGCAGACTGTGAGTGCCAGGAAAATATAGCATGCTACCAGGATAATGGGAAGGGCTTAACCTAGACTGGGGTTCAGGGAAGAGTCTCTGTGGTGGTTTGAATATGAATGTATGTCCTCCATATCCTGAGGTATTTTTAAAAATTATATTTATTTGCAAGAAGAGAGGGAGAGGAGGAGAGAGAAAGAGAAAGAGAGTGAGAGAATGAGTACACCCAGGGCCTCTAGCTGCTGCAAAAGAATACTTGATGCATGTGTTGCTTTGTGCACCTGGCTTTACGTTAGCACTGGGGAATTGAACTCAGGTCAGGTCTTAACTGCTAAGCCATCTCTCCAGCCTTCCTGAGGTATTTTTTTTTTAAATTTTTTATTAATTAGTTTTGTATTCAGCAAATACAGGCAGTTTGGTACCATTATTAGGCTCATCCGTGACCTACCCCCTCCCCTTGGCCCCTCTTTGTTGAGCTATATGGGTCATGCATTGTGGAGTTAGCCCACAGTTATGGGTTGGGTCATGATATGCAGAGACATTTATCTTATCCATACCTGAGGTATTTTTGATTAAATTTGCAACTTAAGTCTCTAGCAGCCTACTGGATGGTGTGTCACTGGTAAGGGTGCATCCTGTGTGTGTTCAGAGCAGTTTGAGCTCTGGATGTCCATGTTTGCTGGCTGCTGGCTTTTCTCTCTGCTGTGCTGATGTATGATGAAATGATTCAGCTTCTTCTGCCATGATAAGGCTTCTCCATAATCTGTAAGTATGAAATGAACCCTTTCTTCCCATGAGCTGCTTCTGGTTGGATGTTTGTCCAGCACCATGAAAGTAGCTGCAACAGTCTCTGAGGATGATGAAAATGATGAGAACTGAAGTGTATGTACATTCACCGGGTCCCTGGAAGGGACGGGAAAGAAAGAGGGCTGTCTCTGGCAGGAGGCATGGTGAAAACAAGCACTCCATGCAAAAGAAAATACCTGGGACTGTGTACAAGCACAGGTGAGAGCAACATGTGCAAAGCCAACCTGGCCTCGTACTACATGCGCGTAACAAAATGTAAGCTGTAAATTTATTTATTTACTTTTTAAATTTATTTATTTACGTTTATTTCAAAGTATAAATTTTCAGGCTTGCTGGACAATTCCCCACTATGTTTAACACTTACACAGATGCCACTCTACTGTACATTTAAGAAGGAAAGGAAAAAGGGAGGTGGAATTTAAAAACCTTCAAAAAGTTATTGTTTATTTTTTACTAAGTAGGAACTTCATACGGACGCATACATTGCATTTCCCTCCTCCCTGCCCCCATTCCACTGAGGGCCGTCCTTAGTGTAACCGCTGGCATTTACCATTACTTGTAGATTATGAGTTGTGAGAGCAGCAGTCTGGCACTGTGGGGAGGGGTAGGTCTCTGGATATTTCTTCCCACACTGTGGCTCTTACTTTCTTTCTGCCCTCTTGCATAAACTTTCCTGATCCTGGTGAGAGCAACAAATTCAAAGATAACTGTCATTGAAATGGTTGTTTTACTTGTAGGTCTGAAGAGGAGGGGCCATACCACACCAGTCAGGAGGCAGAGGGACTGAGGACCTGGGTAAGAGTCTGCACTGAGATGTCCGCGGGAGGGCTACGGTGTGCTGCTTTCAGACTGGCTAGTTTGAACAACGTCAGCTGCTCTAGGCCATAATGACTGTCCTGTGTTTTCTGTGCCTGTTTCCAGGGTGTTAGGGAAGAAGGGATAGGTCCCTCAGAATTAGGGCTCAGTATTGAGGTGGCTGGGATTCTGGGTCTGATGCAGCTGGTTTTGGTGGAAAGACCCAGCCACAGGCTAGTAGCCTGTGAGTGTAGGCAGTAGTTTGCCCTGACAGGACACAGTCCTTCCAGGCCTAGAAAGACTTCAAGATGTTAGAGAACCAAAAGTACTGAATTAAAAAGACACAATTTGTGGAGTATATTTTGGGACATAAAGAAGCCAAGAGGGGCTAGATGCAGTTAGCAAGAGAAGGGTATGATAGGGAAGAAAACTGTTTCTCAACATCATGAAAAAAAAGTCATAGGAAGGAAGGAGGGTACTTTTCAGTGTTCTCTGAGAGGCTTCATGCAAGCAGATGCTTTCTGCACAAGCAGGCAGCTGGATTGTACATCCAATCTGGGTGGTGAAAGCCTCTGTACTCAGAAGCACCTCTCAGCCAAAGCAGTGATGTTGGGCTACTCCTGGATACTGAGTCTCTCCCTTGACAATATATTTTTCTTATCTTCCTTGACTGAGTATCCTAGAGAGATAGTTCTCAACTAGAAGCCACTTTGCCACCCGAGGGCCATTTGGCAATGTCTGAAAAAGTGTATGGTTGTCCTAGCAGGTGGATTATACTGCTGTCACCAAATGGACAGCGGCCAAAGGTCTTGATAAGCATACTAAAATGCATGGCTGAGCTGCCTGCAGGGAAACATCACAAAATCCAAAACCAGCACTGTCGGAGTTGAGAACTTTTTCTAAGTATTCACATCATGGAAGTTAAGGAAGCCAGTATATAAACCATAATCCATCACAAGGGAAATTTTCACCAGTGATTCTGAAGTAGAAATATTGTCCACATTATTTTTATAAATCTTTTTTTGTTCAAAAAATAACTTCCTTGATTTATACTTCTTTATTTTTCTATGTTTCTATGTTAGAGAAAAGAGGCCTGGAGAATTTATGCAGAGAGAATTACTTAGTCTCTGTATTAGTTATCTTTCTCATAGCTGTCACCAAATATCTACTAAGAAGAAACTTCTGAGAAGAAAGATTCCTTTTGGCTCACTTGGGAGGAAATGCATGATGGTGTGGAAGGTAGTGGCTTGCTCACATCTTGGTACAAGCAGAGAGGTTGGGCAGAAATGAAGAGCTGGGCTGTATCCCATAAGACTCAAAGACACCAATACCAAGCTCAACCATAAATCCTGCCTACTGGGCCAGTTGGAATTTCAGAACAGGTTAAATGATCAAAGGTTTTTCTAATCAAGCCAGTTTGTAAAGACTGGAAAGTATACCTGCTTTTTTAAAGCAGGAGGCTGAGGAGATGGCTCAGCTGTTAAAGATGCTTGTTTAAAAGCACAGACACGGGCTGGAGAGATGGCTTAGTGGTTAAGCGCTTGCCTGTGAAGCCTAAGGACCCCAGTTCGAGGCTCGGTTCCCCAGGTCCCACGTTAGCCAGATGCACAAGGGGGCGCACATGTCTGGAGTTGGTTTGCAGAGGCTGGAAGCGCTGGTGTGCCCATTCTTTCTCTCTCCCTCTATCTGTCTTTCTCTCTGTGTCTGTCGCTCTCAAATAAAAAAAAAAAAAATTAAAAGCACAGACACTGGGCTGGAGAGATGGCTCAGGAGTCAAGGCATTTGCCTTCAAAGCCTAACAACCTGGGTTTCATTCCCCAGTACCCAGGTAAGCCAAATGCATAAAGTGGCAAATGCATCTATAGTTTATTTACAGTGGCTGGAGGCCCTGGCACACCCATTCTCTGTGTGTGTTTCTTTCTGTCTCTGTCTGTCTAGCTCTTTCTTCTTGCAAATAAAAATTAAAAAAATATTTGAAAAAAAATTCACAGACACCAATTCAAAGCCACAGGATTATGAATAACCAGGGAAACAGCTACATGAAAAGAGCAAGTAACAAAATAAATGAAAAGCTGCAGCTAATGGATCCAAAGAAATGCAGGTCTATGAACCATTTTATCCAGAATTCAAAATAATGATTTTATAAAAGCTCAGGTACTTATGAAAGAACATTAATAGATAAAAAAGTCAAAGCAGGAAAATTCACACAATATCTTCTCAAATTTCTAGTGCAGCAAAGGCCTGGAAATCATAAAAATGACCCAAATAGACATTCCGAAACTGCAAGAACATAATGACTACTCTAAAGAAATTCTATGAAGAATTCCAACAGCAGACTCAGCTAAGCAGAAGAAAGCATGAGTGATCTCAAGAAGTTACCTAGTCATCGAAGCAAAAAGAACTTTTTAAAAATGTGAAGAAGTACATGGTCCTTATAGGACACCATCAAATAAACCAATATGTGCATTATGACAATTTCAGAAATGTTATGAGAATGCCATGTCAGAAACATAAATAAACATATTAATGTATTTATTTACTTATTTATTTATTTTGGTTTTTCGAGGTAGTGTCTCACTCTAGCACAGGCTGACCTGGATTTCACTATGTAGTCCCAGGGTGGCCTTGAACTCACTGTGATCCTCCTACTTCTGCCTCCTGAGTGCTGGGATTAAAGGCATGTGCCACCATGCCAGGCTCACATTCGTGTGTTTTCACAAGGTCCGAATTTCTTGGGTAACAATAAATTCACAAGGCATGAGGATTTCAGTGGCAGCCATTTGCCAGATAATCTCACTTTCCCTGAATGCTCTGGGTAAGGTACATAGCTTCTTATTCCAATCATACTAACGTAACTCTCAAATTACACTATCCTCTATCATATATATATAGTGAGAGACAGATAGATAGATAGATAGATAGATAGATAGATAGATAGATAGATCAATTGACCAAATACCAAGCTAAAGCCCCTGGCCTTGACATACACACCAGTTGGATAGGTCACAGGTTGGAGGGTGTCCCTTGCCATCAAGAACTAAATGTCCACTTTTTTTATGAGTTCCAGGTTATCTTTTCCTCAGTTCAGTGTGTACAGTAAGTCTTGGGTCTGGTTTTCCTGACATAATTCTATAATATGCTATGCCCATGTGCTCCTATCATCTCTGTTCATCTCTGATAAATTTAGAGCATGGCACCACTTCTGCTCCCAGGAATAATAGACAGATGGTGGTGTTTCCATGTCTACCCAGGCGCAAATCCACCATCCACCCTCAAAATGAAGTCAAAAGCTGCTTGCAAAATGGAGTCTCCCAGGGTAAGGTTCAGTCTGAAAAGCCACTGTTTACACACTATATGGAATAACTTAGAGCAGGGAACAGCCGGATTTCAACAAGGACCAGAGAAATAGAAGGGGGTAGAAACCTACTTTACAAAAAACAATTCCTAATTCTGGAAAGGGAAACAAACAACCAGTTTGTGATGTCCATAACCCCAGTCAGATGACTATGTCTTTACAGACACACATTACCATCAAGTTCTCAAAAGTCAAAGGGAGAGGGTGTTTTTGATTTCTTTTTTTCTGGTTTTTCATGGTAGGGTCTCACTCTAGCCCAGGATGACCTGGAATTCACGATGGAGCCTCAGAGTGGCCTCGACTCACGACGATCCTCCAACCTCTGCCTCCCGAGTGCTGGGATTAAAGGCGTGTGTCACCACGCTCAGCACAAAGGGTGAGTTTTTAATACAGCAAAAGAAAAATGACTAGTAACATACAAGGGAATTCCCATAAAACCACTGGAGGACTGATTCCTTAGTGGGACTCTTGAGGGACAACAGAGAACGAGATGTTTTATTCAAATTGTTCAAACACAAAACAAACAAACCAGCATACAAAAATCTATCAAATCCTGCTAAGAATTCTGTATTCAGCAAAGCTGTCCTTCAAACATGAGGGAGAGATAAAAACTTTCTAGCATGAATCAGAGCAAAAGGTTCATTATCACTAGACTTACTACCAGAAATGATCAAGGAGAGATGGGCTGCTTCTCCAGCTGCCACCATGGCCTTCTAAGCTGGAGGGAATCTGGTATGGGGAGAATGCGTGGAACCTGGTATTGCAGTCAGGTTTGCAATGCTGGCAGAAATCTCCCAAGTAAGAGCACCTTGTGGGGAAAAGGTTTATTTTTGGCTTATAGACTTAAGGGGAAGCTTCATGATGGCAGGGGAAAATGATGGCATGAGCAGAGGGTGGATATCACCTCCTGGCCAACATCAGACAGACAACATTAGCAGGAGAACATGCCAAACACTGGCAAGGAGAAACTGGCTATAAGCCTGCCCGTAACAATACACTGCCTCCAGGAGGTGTTAATTCCCAAATCTCCATCATCTGAGAAACTAGCATTCAGAACACCTAAATTTATGGGGGACACCTGAATCAAACCATCATATTCTGGCCCTGGGTCCCATAAACTGATAACCATCTATGATTAATGTTAATGTACTCAGTCCAACTTTAAAAGTCCCCATAGTTTTTATAAATCCTTATGATATTCAAAAATCCCCATAATCTAATGTCTTTTAACTGAATTATAAGAGCCATAATACAAACAACAACAACAACAACAAAATAATGGCACAGAATTAACATTTATATTGCAAAAGATGGCATGGGCAGAGCAAAGACATATTCAGCCATACAAGATTTAAAACAACCAGGGCAAACATCAAACTGTAGCTCCAAGTCCAACAACTGTAGCCAATCTCCAAGTCCAGTAATTCTAACCAGCAACAAGTCTCTGGAGTTCCAATTCCACCCCTTCAGATAGGCTACTCACAGCCCTGGAAACTTCATATGGAGCCAGAAGCTCTCCTTGGCAGCTATCTCGTGGTCCCAGCATCTTCAATGCGTCTCCACTGCAACCCATGGTTCATCCTCATGGCTCCAACAGTTCTCCATGCAGGCAACCAACAAAACTGCTTCACACTGCCCATGGCTATTTCCAAAACACAAGACCATGTTGCAATTCCTTGACCCTCTCTTTCCTGCATTTCTTATACTCCACAATACCAGGTAGGGTGTCAATTTGTTAATCTAGGGGTGAATAAAGCAGACTTTGTAGAATAGAACACTCATTCAGCATTCAGGCCCTTTCAAAAGACTGCATTCTTTCTGTTGTCCCAGTGCAGATCAGCTGGCCCAGTCTCAATGGTTATAATCTATCATACAATTACAGCTGAATGAGCAGCAGTTTGGGCCCAAAGATTTCTTTCTGTGCCATATCCCTCTGCTCACATCAGTCTGTTTCTATGCAAAGCAACCCTGCACAGGTTTTCAAGACATGGGCATAACAGTAAGCCTCTCACACAAACTGCTTCTAGCCCAGTCCAGGCAAAGCTCTTTTTCACCCTCACAAGCCAAACCTCACAGTCCTTAGTTCTTACTGCATTCAGGTCTTTCAACTCTTACCACAATAGTCCATCAATGTACTTATAGCACTGCATGGTGTCTCTTAAGGCAAGATTTCAAATTCATCCACATTCGTCTTAAAAATCAGCTCCAAAAGGCCAGAATTACACAGTCAAGTGTCGAGTAGCCAATGAAACCACTCCTCAATACTAACTTTACTGTTGCAGTCAGATTCACCTTGCTGTCAGAAATCACCTGACCAATAGCAGGTTGTGGGAAAAGGCTTTATTTTGGCTTACAGACACAAGGGGAATATCCATGATGGCAGGGGAAAATGGTGGCATGAGCAGAGGGTGGACATCCCATCCTGTCCAACAGCAACAGGAGTGTGTGCCAAACACTGGCAAGAAGAAACTGTCTATAATACCCATAAGCCTGCCCCCAACAATACACTCCCTCCAGGAGGTGTTATTTCCCAAATATCCATAAGCTGAGAACCTAGCATTCAGAACCCCTGAGTTTATGGGGGACACCTGATTCAAACCACTGCTCTTGGAAAAAGACTTCAGTGGTTGGGCCATTGCCGATCCAAGGCCAGTGGGCCATGAGGAGATAAAGTGTGTGGGTAGGTCCTGTGAGGCACCAGCTATGCATGTAACCTCACTTCATCTCATGGCGAAAAAGTGATCCAGACCCTCTATTCATTGCTGGATGCCAAAGACCAGGTTGGTTGTCAGGAAGAAGTGGGTGATCAGTGAGCATATGATGAGAAGTCTAGCTGGGCTCAATAAACCAGAAACTGCCATACATGGTGAGACCAAAGTAAAGGTGCTCCAATGATGCCCTACCTTTTCCAATGGAGTCCAGCCATCCCTCCAACAGCAGCATCATTAAGGATCAGAAATTTCATTAAGTACCAGCTACCTTACTGTGAGAACCTGAAGACACACAGTAAAAGCTCTGTCCTTTTGGAAAAATAAAGACATAATTCCCTAGGTCATGAAGGGGAAATGGGTACTAACTGCAACTGTGATGAAAGACGTTAGGACATTGTCAAGCATGCAAAGTGTCTCTCTGAAGAACAGTTCAAGGAATTTAATTTGAAAACTAGTACTTCTATTATTTGTGAATTAGTCAAGAATTCAAATCCCGTGAAGCCTATGTAGTTTCTGAAGGATGAAAAGACCACACATAAAACGATGACAGTTGTAGCTGCCTCGTACAAACCCAAGACAAAAGAGCAAGCAGGCAAACAAATAGCCCAAGGATCACTATCCTCATCTACCCACTTCTCTATATCTTTCTTGTGCTGCATCACACTAACAATATCTGACAGTATCTCAAGTTCCAGTTACAGATGGAACTAGTGACTTATGCTCATTTTAGCCATTTTGTCTCTTGTACCCTCCTCTCTCCATACAATCTAATCACAATAGTGCTTCTGGGACATTCATTCTTAGTCCTAGCCAGAGTTGCCTCTTCTCATCCAAGACCATTGAGGGGTAATATTTCTGGTTTTAGTGAGTACTTTATTTACTGTTGTAGTTTGAATGTGCAATGCTCAGGTGTTTGAACACTTGGTCCTCAGTTGGTGGCACTGTTTGGGAGGGTTGTGGAACCTTTAGGAGGAGCCTTGCTGGAGGAAGTGAGGCACTAGGGGCAGGTCTTGAGATATTATATAAAAGCTCCAAATTCCCGTTCGTCCTTTGCTTCCTGACTGGTACAATGTGACTGGTTCAGCTTCATGCTCCTAACTCTGTGCCTTCCTTGTCATGATATTTCCCTTCAAAAACTGTAAACCAAAATCAACCCTTTGCTTCCTTAAGTTGCTTCTGGTCAGGTCTTTGTTTCCAGAAATGGGAAGTAAGTAACACCTTTATTAAGGACCTTCTGAATAGGTAATGGTGGGAACCACAGTAAGAATGAGTAGAAGGGAGCTTATTGTGTTCCAGGAGCCAAGTCTCTACTCGTTTTTATTGGGGGTGACTGAGGCATGGAGGAGTTTTCACGATGTTGCCCAGGATGAGTTTGAACTCCTGATCTTCTAGCCTCCAAGTAGGTAGGATTATAGGCAATGCCATCATGCCCAGTTTGTCCTATACTCTTCTGCTGCAGGCATGTCCTTGTGTGTGTGTCAGGGGGCGGGGGGATGAGGTTAATAGTCATTTCATTGGAAGAATGACTGGACAGTGATTTAAAAAAATAATTATTTCACTTCTGAATTCAGACAAGTTGACTCTAGAATTATTTCACCCCTGAATTAGGACAAGTTGAAATCGACCTAAAGTTGAGTTTATGTGGTGTGTGTTCCTATGTGCATGGATGCACCTGTGTGTGGGCATCTGTATGTTTGAGGCCAGTGGTTGACACTGGGTGTGATGGCTTGAATGTAAAATTTCTCCCATAGCCTCATGTGTTGTGATGAAACCTTGATCACAGCTCATGGAGCCTTTGGGAGGTGGAGACTTGCTGGAGGAGGTGTGTTCCTAGGGGAAGGCCTTATATAGTTCAGCCCACTTGCCAGCACTACCAAGGTGCTCTGTCTACTTCTTCCCATTACTGTGGAGATGTGATACCTGGCTGGCTGCTTTTGACATGCTTTCCTCACCATGATGAATGTTTCCTTCAAAACTGTAAGCTGGAAATAAAACCCATTTTTCTATAAGCTGCTTCTGGTTATTTTGTCACAGCAACAAGAAGGTAACAGAAGGATCCCTAGGGCTCACTGGCAAGTTAGTCTAACCAAATCAATAAGATTTGGATTCAGTAAGAGACCTTGTCTCAAAAAGAAGGTTGGATGTAAGAGGGAGACAATAACATCCACCTCTAGCCTCCACACATGCGGGCACACATATGCATATACACTCACACATGTGTACCCAACATACGCATACAGTTAAATTCTATATGTAAAACTTATAATATATGTTGTAGTCAACTTTGTGTTTCTGGGATGAACTTCTAAATCAAGCACAGTTTATGGGAGGAACATGATTTGTTGAAACTTACAAATCCAGGGGAAGTTCCATAATGATAAAAGAAGCTTCCCCCCTTTCACAGGTGCACACAGAGAGAAATACTACCGCCAGGTCTATAAGCAAGCACACTCCAGGAACCCCAGGCAGAGCTCAAGCACACTATATCTTTAGTCTGGAATTATAGATCCGTCTTCACACATTAGGTCTGGACTCTAGGTTCTACTCAGAGTGACCCCTAATTACAAGCTTGAATAAGACTCCAGAATCTTTTGGGGGTCATCCATTAAAACTACCACAAAATATAATATTAAAGAAAAGCCTTTCTGTGTTTTTAATAGTGGCTGAAATAAAAACACATGTCAACATGGAAAAAGCTCTAAGGAGTAGGAGTGCACCTGCTGTATTTCAGAGAATCTCTCCCCTGGCTTTGAGGCAGCTGAATGTCTTTTACATGGGTCCAAATTGTTTTTCACTGTATCTGATTTCTGACTCAGGTTCCAGTGGGTTGGTTCTGACACATGAGCCATTTTGCATATAACTATCAATTTTTTTCCAGATCAGTATAATAAGGAAATGATGTAGATAAGAAAATATTTGCTAAAGTTGTTCATGACAAAATGAAAGAATGTGATGACTATGAAAACACAGATATATAAAATTCACTATAAAGATAAAGTTATAACTGTTGGGCCCTGAAAGGCCTAGGCGTGAGGCCTAGTGGAACTTCCTGAGCCTAGCTAAAGTTTGGAGACCTGTCTCTGGCCAGCTATGACTCAGCAGGATGCCTAAGGGCTTCTGGCCTGATACTTCCTCATGGTAATTGTAATTACCATTTCAATAGTTAAAGTTTACTATTGGCCCTTACCTCTTCTCCCACCCTAAAATCCCCGCCTTCATCCCCAACACGATATAGGCAACTGCTCAGAGTAATAAAGCGAGTTGTTCCTGCATTGCAAAGACTCCTGACTCAGTGTGGTTTTTCTCCGGTGGCCAGGAGAGGTTTCTGAGTCGTCCGACGCTCATCATCCCCTCAACCCCTAGGGAGGAACCAGCAGGCCTGGTCCTTCCCTCGGCACTACCTGAGCGGGAAGGAGCCCCGCATCTGGCGCCCAACGTGCGGCTCTGGGACCCCGACAGACTAGTGCACCCCGTGAGAGGCAGTCGTTGAGGAGGTAATCGGTGTTTGCGGGTGAGCGTACCCTCATAAGTTATGAGGTAGTCTTCCTATTTACTGCACTAACCTTTGCTTCTATAACCTGAACTTACTTGTTGACATCTCTTCGTTCCCTTTCTCTTCCCCTTCATCTTCGGTTCGCTGGTGGCTTTTGTATTTCTAAAGGCTTGTGCTTCTCTCTCTCTCTCTCTCTCTGCTTGGGCCTGTGAAAGCAGACCAGCTTTTTCTGCCATTATGGGACTTCCCCTGGATCTATAAGCTTCAATAAATATTCCTTCCTCCATAACTGTACCTGGTCTGGAAGTTTATCTCAGCAAACCTAAAGCTGTCTAATGAACTGAGATGAACCTGACCATGTGGATGTTAATCTTTTGGAACCTTTATTTTAAAGAAATAGACATAAACTTAATGCTTACAACTAAATGTGTCTTCTGGAGTGATAAGCCAAATTTTATGGACTATTCAGATGAAAGTTTAAAAATTCTAAGTACAGACAGCATTAAACTTTGAGGCTTAGCTTATAAGCTTTCTAAGAGGAAAGAAAGACTACAGGGAACTTCATTGGAACTGGAATACTGGCATAAGGGCCGGCTGCGTCCTGCTGCCCAGGCCCAAAGAGTTTAATCAAGGTTAAATTTGTAATAGACTGATATGCTTTGCTAGAGATATTGGATTAAAAATTTTAATATTTGTTTTTTCTTTGTTTTTGTTTTTCGAGGTAGGATTTCACTCTAGCCCAGGCTGACCTGGAATTCCCTAAGAAGCCTCAGGGTGGCCTAAAACTCATGGTAATCCTCCTACCTCTACCTCCCGAGTGCTGGGATTAAAGACGTACACCACCACGCCCAGCTGAGATTTAAGATTTTAATCTAAAACACCTCAAGCAAGTTACAGGCACTGAGACAAATTTTAGGTTATGACGGTTCAATTTACATTGTTTTAGTCTCTTTTTGCTATGCCTTATACCAGTTAAAAATGTTTACTCTGTGCCTTTATATGTTAAGTGTTTAACTTGTTTAATTTTACAAATCTCAATATCTTAAATTGGTCAAGACTGTGGGGACCTTTAAAATTAAACTAAGTACAATGTATAATATATGATAGTTATAAATCTACTGGGAGCCAGGGGCAAAATTTGGTAATTTAAATAGATGGCCCCCCTCTTGACAGCCTGTGCCTGACCATCCCCTACTGGGAAATGGCAGACAATCCACCTCCTGGGAGAGTGCCATGTGGCCCCCTTGGACTGACCCAGGTGGAGACAAGGGAAAAGTCCACCCTCTTGTGGTGACTGGGCTCACTGCTAACTTACTAGGGCAAGACATCCTTGGAGATGCCGAGGCTTTCATCACTACTGACCATAAGGCCTTTTATAATGATTTGTTAAATTAAAAAAAAATATATATCAACAATGGTTTAAGGAAGGGAGGGAATGTCATCCTAATTACTCCAATGAATACCCCCAATTCTAAGGGCCACTGCCCAGTCCCCCCATTTAAAATCCAGTGGAGACTGGGGGACCCTATATGGGTTGAGCAGTGGCCTCTCCCTTCTAAGTTACACCAACTCCACATACTTATTGATCAACAGTTGGAGACCGGACATATCCGTCCCTCCACTAGTCCCTGGAACTCTCCTGTCTTTGTCATAAAAAAGCCTAATGGGTCCTAGAGATTTTTATATGATTTAAGAAAGATCAATGAACGCATGATCCCCTTTGGAACCCCCCAGAGGGGACTTCCATGGATCCCAGCTATTCCCAATATATACCATATTACTATCATTGACATTAAAGATTGCTTTTTCTCTATCCCTCTCCATCCAGGAGACATGGGAAAATTTGCATCCTCTGTACCCGCTATTAACTTTTGTGGCCCAGATAGGAGATTTGAATGGACTGTCTTACCTCAGGGCATGGCTAATAGCCCGCCCATTTGTCAATATTACCTGTCATCCATTTTCTCTTCTCTTTTCAATCTCCCCAATACCCTGTTTTATATCTACATGGATGATATTATTCTTGGGTGCCTAGATTCCTCCACACTCCAGGACCTTACCCATCAATGTCTAACTATCCTTCATACTCACGGCTTTAAAGTAGCTCCTGAAAAAGTTCAAACTGTGCATCCCTTTAAGATCTTGGGCTCGACCCTTACTCTAGATACAGTTTCACCTGTTAAACCACAACTTTATATTCAGGATTCTTACACCTTGCCTCAACTCCAGAAGCTCTTGGGAGAAATTAACTGGATGAGGACTTGGATACCCATAACTACTGAAGAGCTGTCCCCTTTGTTTGACCTCCTAAAGGATCTTAACTTCTCCTCTCAGGTAATTTTGTCCCCTTGTCATCAACAAATTTTTTTTTTTAATTTTTATTAACGTTTTCCATGATTATAAAATATATCCCATGGTAATTCCCTCCCTCCCCACCCCCACACTTTCCCGTTTGAAATTCCATTCTCCATCATATTACCTCCCCATTACAATCATTGTAATTACATATATACAATATAAACCTATTAAGTAGACTCCTCCCTTCCTTTCTCCACCCTTTATGTCTCCTTTTCAACTTACTGGCCTCTGCTACTAAGTATTTTCATTCTCACGCAGAAGCCCAGTCATCTGTAGCTAGGATCCACATATGAGAGAGAACATGTGGCGCTTGGCTTTCTGGGCCTGGGTTACCTGACTTAGTATAATACTTTCCAGGTCCATCCATTTTTCTGCAAATTTCATAACTTCATTTTTCTTTACCGCTGAGTAGAACTCCATTGTATAAATGTACCACATCTTCATTATCCACTCATCTGTTGAGGGACATCTAGGCTGGTTCCATTTCCCAGCTATTATAAATTGAGCAGCAATAAACATGGTTGAACATGTACTTCTAAGGAAATGAGATGAGTCCTTTGGATATATGCCTAGGAGCGCTATAGCTGGGTCATATGGTAGATCAATCTCTAGCTGCTTTAGGAACCTCCACACTGTTTTCCACAATGGCTGGACCAGATTGCATTCCCACCAGCAGTGCAGAAGGGTTCTTTTTTTTCCACATCCCCGCCAACATTTATGATCATTTGTTTTCATGATGGTGGCCAATCTGACAGGAGTGAGATGGAATCTCAATGTAGTTTTAATCTGCATTTCCCTGATGACTAGTGACGTAGAACATTTTTTAAGATGCTTATATGCCATTCATATTTCTTCTTTTGAGAACTCTCTATTTAGCTCCATAGCCCATTTTTTGATTGGCTTGTTTGATTCCTTATTATTTAACTTTTTGAGTTCTTTGTATATCCTAGATATTAGTCCTCTATCAGATATATAGCTGGCGAAGATTTTTTCCCATTCTGTAGGTTGCCTCTTTGCTTTTTTCACTGTGTCCTTTGCAGTGCAAAATCTTTGTAATTTCATTAGGTCCCAGTGGTTAATCTGTGGTTTTATTGCCTGAGCAATTGGGGTTGTATTCAGAAAGTCTTTGCCAAGACCAATATGTTGAAGGGTTTCCCCTACTTTTTCCTCTAGCAGTTTCAGAGTTTCAGGTCTGATGTTAAGGTCTTTAATCCATTTGGACTTAATTCTTGTGCATGGCGAGAGAGAAGAATCTATTTTCATCCTTCTGCAGATATTTATCCAGTTTTCAAAACACCATTTGCTGAAGAGGCTGTCTCTTCTCCAATGAGTATTTTTGGCATTTTTATTGAATATCAGGTGGCTATAGCTACTTGGGCTTACATCTGGGTCCTCTATTCTGTTCCACTGATCTACATGTCTGTTTTTGTGCCAGGACCATGCTGTTTTTGTTACTATGGCTCTGTAGTATAGGGTAAAATCAGGTATGGTGATACCACCAGCCTCTTTTTTGTTGCTCAGTATTATTTTAGATATTCGAGGTTTTTTGTGATTCCAAATGAAGTTTTGGATTGTTTTTTCTATTTCCATGAAGAAAGCCTTTGGAATTTTGATAGGGATTGCATTAAATGTGTAGATTGCTTTAGGCAAGATTGCCATTTTCACGATATTGATTCTTCCAATCCAGGAACAAGGGATGTTTCTCCACTTTCTAGTGTCTTCTGCAATTTCTCGCTTGAGTGTTTTAAAGTTCTCATTGTATAGATTCTTTACTTCCTTGGTTAGGTTTATTCCAAGGTATTTTATTTTTTTTGATGCAATTGTGAATGGGAGTGATTCTCTGATTTCATCCTCTGTGTGTTTGTTGTTAGCATATATGAAGGCTACTGATTTCTGTGAATTTATTTTGTATTCTGCAACATTGCTGTAGGTTTTGATCAGCTCTAACAGCTTGCTAGTAGACTCTTTAGGGTCCTTTATGTATAGAATCATGTCATCTGCAAATAATGATAACTTGATTTCTTCCTTTCCAATTTGTATCCCTTTTATGTGTGTCTCTTGCCTTATTGCTATGGCCAAGACTTCCAAAACTATATTAAATAGAAGTGGGGACAGTGGACACCCTTGTCTTGTTCCTGATTTTAGTGGAAAAGCTTCTAGTTTTTCCCCATTTAGTAATATGTTGGCTGTAGGCTTGTCATAAATAGCCTTTATTATATTGAGATATGTTCCTTCTATTCCCAGTCTCTGTAGGACTTTTATCATGAAGGGATGTTGGATTTTGTCAAATGCTTTCTCTGCATCTAATGAGATGATCATGTGATTTTTGTCCTTCAACCCGTTTATGTAATGTATTACATTTATAGATTTACGTATGTTGAACCATCCCTGCATCTCTGGGATAAAGCCTACTTGGTCAGGGTGAATGATCTTTTTGATATACTCTTGTATTCTGTTTGCCAATATTTTGTTGAGAATTTTTGTATCTATGTTCATGAGGGAGATTGGTCTGTAATTTTCTTTTTTTGTTCTATCTTTGCCTGGTTTTGGTATCAGGGTGATGCTGGCCTCATAGAAGGATTTTGGTAGAATTCCTTCTTTTTCAATTTCCTGGAAAAGCTTAAGAAGCAATGGTGTTAGCTCTTCCTTAAAAGTCTAGGAAAATTCAGCAGTGAATCCATCCAGGCCTGGGCTTTTTTTAGTTGGGAGATTATTGATAACTGTTCGGATCTCCATGTTTGTTATAGTTCGATTTAAGTGATTAATCTCATTTTGATTTAATTTAGGTAGGTCATATAGATCAAGGAAATCATCCATTTCTTTCAGATTTTCATACTTTGTGGAGTATATGCTTTTATAGTATGTCCCTATGATTTTTTGAATTTCTCTGGAATCTGTTGTGATGTTACCTTGTTCATCTCTGATTTTATTAATTTGTGTCTCTTCTCTCTTTCTTTTGGTCAGATTTGCTAAGGGTTTATCAATCTTGTTTATCCTTTCAAAGAACCAACTCTTTGTTTCATTAATTCTTTGGATTGTTCTTTTGTTTCTATCTCATTAATTTCTGCCCTAATCTTTATTATTTCTTCCCGTCTACTAATTTTTGGTTTGCCTTGTTCTTCTTTTTCCAAGGCTTTAAGGCGAAGCATTGGGTCGTTTACTTGCGACCTTTCTAATTTCTTAATATAGGCACTTAAGGCTATAAATTTACCTCTTAGAACTGCCTTCATTGTGTCCCAGAGATTTTGGTATGTTGTGTTCTCATTATCATTTGACTCTATAAATTTTTTGATTTCCTTTTTGATTTCTTCATTAACCCACTCATCATTTAGTAGTGTATTGTTTAGTTTCCATGATTTTGTGTATGCTCTATAGCCTTTCTTGCTACTGATTTGTAGTTTAATTCCATTGTGGTCAGATAGAATGCAAGCAATTATTTCAATTTTCCTGAATTTGTTAAGATTTGCTTTGTGTCCTAATATATGGTCTATTTTAGAGAATGTTCCATGTGCTGCTGAAAAGAATGTATATTCTGCAGCCTTTGGATGAAATGTCCTGTATATATCTGTTAGGTCCATTCCTTCTATGACCTCATTTAGTCCAGATGCCTCTCTGTTTTTTCTTTCCCTGGATGACCTGTCAATTGATGAGAGTGGGGTGTTAAAGTCACCCACCACCACTGTGTTTGGTGTTATCTGTGACCTTAGTTCTAATAGTGTTTGTTTGACGAATTTGGGAGCCCCCATGTTAGGTGCATATATGTTTAGGATTGTAATGTCCTCCTGTTGGAGTGTGCCCTTAATCAATATAAAGTGACCTTCCTTATCTTTCTTGACTAACGTCGGACTAAAGTCTACCCTGTCTGATATTAGGATAGCAACCCCTGCTTGTTTTCTAGGCCCATTTGCTTGAAACACCGTCTTCCAACCTTTCACCCTAAGATAATGTCTATCCTTTGTAGAAAGGTGAGTTTCTTGGAGACAACAAATTGTAGGATCCTGCTTTTTAACCCAGTCTGCAAATCTATGTCTTTTCGTTGGGGCATTGAGACCGTTGATATTAAGAGATATTATTGAAAGGTGTGTTTATGTTTGCCATTTTTGTGTGTGTGTGTGTGTGTTACTGGTTCTACCTGTGCTCTCTTCTGTTAACTGGTATTTGAGTATAGCTTGTTTTTTCTAGGTTCCTTATATGTGTGCTTTTCCTTTTGTTCAGCATGGAGGATTCTATCAAGTATTTTCTGTAGAGCTGGTTTTGTCTTCAAATACTCCTTTAACCTGCTTTTGTCATGGAATGTCTTTATTTCTCCATCTATTTGAATGGATAACTTTGCAGGATAAAGTAACCTTGGTTGACAGTTGTTATCTTTCAGAACTTGGAATATATCACTCTAGGCCCTTCTGGCTTTAAAAGTTTGTGTTGAATAATCTGCTGTAATCCTGATGGGCTTGCTTTTGTAGGTAACTTGATTTTTCTCTCTAACTGCTTTCAATATTTTTTCTTTGGTTTGTGTGTTTGGAAGTTTGATTATAATATGGCGAGGAGAGGTTCTTTCTGGGTTTTGTCTGGCTGGGGTTCTAAAGGCTTCCTGTATCTGTATTGGCACCTCTTTCCCAATTTGGGGAAAATTTTCCTCTATGATTTTGTTGAAGATGCCTACTATGCCTCTGGAGTGGAGTTCTTCTCCTTCTACTATCCCCTGAATTCTTATATTGGATCTTTTCATAGTGTCCCGAGTATCTTGAAATTCCCACTCATACTTTTCTATAAGTTTGTCTTTCTCTTTGTTGGACTGCATTAGGTCTGCCACCTGGTCTTCTAGCTTAGATATTCTGTCCTCTCCCTCATCCATCCTACTGGTGAGAGTTTCTACAGAGTTTTTTATTTCATTAACTGTGTTCTTCATTGCTAGTAATTCTGACTGTTTTTTTTTATTATTTCTATTTCCCTATTTATGTCTTGTATTGCCTTCTTTATTTCATTAAATTGGTGTCCTGCCTCTTCTTTGATTCCTTTGATTTCCTCTTTGATTTCCTCTTTGATTTCTTCTTTGATTGTTTTCATGTGTTCTTTGACCTCTTTGAACATATTTATAATTATTCTTTTGAACTCTTTCTCAGGCATTTCCTCTAACTCTTTCTCACTGGAGGACGTTTCTGATGCATTAATACTTTTAGGTGGATTTATATCGTCTTGCTTTTTAGTGTTTCTTGTGTTATAATGTATATATTTTTGCATCTTGGATTAAGTTAATGCTTGGATTTTCTAGCTAGGTGTGTATTCTTAGCTGTATCAATTGATTTGATGTAATATATTTTCAGGGTAGGACCTTAAGGTATTAGGTGTGGCTCTTAAGACTCTCAGAGTATCTACAAAGATGTTCTTAGGGGTTGAGTTTCCCTGCTTTAGGAGTATTCAAGCAGGCTGAGTGGAATAAAATATAGGTAGATTCTAAAATTTAACTAAACACTGTACACATTCAATCAAAAACAGCCCCGAGTATGTATGCAAGAGTAGTTATTATAATGACCAGATCCTCTATCAACAAAGAGGTTTAGATTTCTGGTCTGTTGAGGGATCCAAGTCAGCTTGTGACCAAGTGAGACCCTTCCCGGTGTAATCCCAGTTACCTTGGGTGATTTTGGTCTCAGTCAAGTTGCTGCCTGGGTCGTCGGGCTGCTGTTCTGATTTCTGGAGCTGGGCACTTGCTTTTCCTACGGGGCAAACCGAGTCGCTGCTGCTGCCGTAGCTGCCACCACCGGAGCCACCACCGCTGCTGAAGCTGCCACTGCCGTGTCCACCGCTGCTGCTCCCCCCGAAGCCGCTGCTGCAGGATCTGCCGCCGCTGCCACTCCTGGGTCCGCTGCTGCTGGGGCCGCTGGTACCGGTGCTGGAGCCGCTGAAGTTGCTGCTGAACTCTGCTCCTGCTTGGGTCCCGCTGTCAGCCCAAGTTTGTGTGGCCGGGTCCCGGGCTGCTGCTGTGTTCGCTGGAGCTGGGTTCAGGCGTTGGGGGAGGGGAGGGAGCCGTGGCTGCTTTGGATCTCTCACTGCTCCACATGATCTTCTACCTCGCGGTCTTCTCCTCCGCTGCTCGCTGGCGCTCTCCCCTCACGTTTCCGAGTTGCGGAGAGCGCGGTGTGAGGGAAAAATCCCGCACCTGGCTTTTCCTGCAGCTCGAGCTGAGAGTCTGGCGGCTTTCTGCTGCGCCGCGGCTGCGGCGGTTGGCCGAGCTGCCGGAGCCGCTTTTCTGCCTGTGCGGGCTCTGGATGCTCTATAACTCTTCGACTTCTCCGCTGCCGCCTCAATTTCCTATACACCTCACTTTTTAGTAAAAGTGTGTATTTTGCTGAGTTTTTTTGGTCTTTTTCCCCCCTAGGCTGCTTTGGCGTGGTACCTACACCGCCATCTTAACCGGAAGTCTCCAACAAATTTTTTATAAGGTACAACAGGCTATAAATACTGCGACCTTAAAGAGGTTCAATCCTAATTTGC
The DNA here is from genome assembly GCF_020740685.1 of Jaculus jaculus. Taxonomy (NCBI): domain Eukaryota; kingdom Metazoa; phylum Chordata; class Mammalia; order Rodentia; family Dipodidae; genus Jaculus; species Jaculus jaculus. The sequence goes on from NC_059103.1 coordinate 104,730,061, forward strand.
CCATCTCCCTCTACATTTTCTCTGGGGAAACATTATGTACTGCACTGTTGGCCCAGGAAGGTGATCCCATCCAATGGATCCACCTCTCAATTGGTGGGATCCCCAGAGTTTATTCTAAAACCAACCAGGTTGCTGATTGCATTATCAAGGGCAGAGACACCTCTGTCCGGTTGTTTGGCACAGAACCTCACCTTATTGTCACTCCCTTTAAGATAACTGATTTCTCCTGGCTTCAGAGAAATAATAACAGAGTTGCTATGGCTCTCGAGGGGTTTCTAGGTAAAATTAATTGCCATTATGGCCCCCACAAATGGATGAGTTCTTTCTCCAGGTTAGAATGGAAGCCCCCCAGGCTTTTTCTGTCTCAACCTAACCCTGACTTTCTTACTGTGTTTACTGATGGAGGGTGCCTCGGGGCTTCCCTAGTCATTTACCCTCCTTTAAAACAGAAAAAAGAGCCTATCCCCATAAAGTCACTCTCCCATGAGGTTGAGGGGTCAGCACAATTCAAAGAACTATTTGCTGTCGTTCTAGCTTTAGACACTATTCAAGAGCCATTTAACTTATTTTCTGGCAGCCTTTATGTTGTTCATTTATTACCCAACCTGGTTGAGGCCCATATTAGATTGGACTCCAACCCTATATCTCCTTTGATGATTCAAGCTCGTTCCCTACTCAAACAAAGAATCAATCCCATTTTTCTTCAACATCTCAGGGGTCATCAAAACTTATCGGGATTTCTCTCTCAAGGAAACAATTTGGCTGATAAAATGGCTTCTATGCCTCAATTTAATACTATTACAGAAGCTACACGCTTGCACTTATTGACCTATGTCAACTGGAGAGGTCTCAAGCACAGGTTTCCACAGGTGCCAGTCAAGAACCTTAAAAAAATTGTCCGGACTTGTAAGTCCTGTCAGCCTTTCCTCCAAGTACCCCCCCTTCAAAATACAGGAAGCAATCCTCCAGGGCTCCGCCCTAATCATCTTTGGCAAATTGATGTCACACACTATTCTCCATTTGGAAAGCTTAACTATATCTTTCTTTCAGTCGATACCTTCTCCCGTGCCTGCTGGGCATCAGCACATGCTGAGGAAAAATCTAAACATGCCATTAGTCATATGCTTCAATGTTTTGCCACTCTCGGGCTACCTGATCAAATAAAAACAGATAATGGTCCCTGCTTCGTAAGCAAGGTCTTTATAGATTTTCTCCAGATGTGGAAAATTTCACATTCCACAGGCATCCCATACAACCCCCAGGGCCAAGCTATAGTTGAAAGATATAATCAAACTCTCAAGTCTCAATTACAAAAACAAAAGGGGGAATCCTTACCCCCACATGACCAACTAAAAAAGGCATTATTTACCCTAAACACTTTAAACTTTTCTAAAGAAAATAAACAATTATCCCCTTTTCAAAAACATTGGTCCTCATCTGTTACCTACAGTTCTATCTGGGTAAGATGGAGGGACCCATTGACTGGGGCCTGGAGAGGGCCTGATCCGCTCCTCACAGCAGGGAGAGGGTTTGGATGTGTCTTCCCTCAAGATGAAAAAAGACCCATTTGGGTACCAGCGAGGGGCCTAAAATATTTGTCTGAACAAGGGGACACTGACAATCACTTTTCTAGGGAGTGTCCCACCCCTGAGGACTGTTCCTAAAATGGTCCTTTACCCTGCTAAATTAAATAACTCCCTCCCTTGTGGAGGATTGCTGGCTTTGCCTCCAATCTGGGCCTCTCTGGGTGATTACAGTACACTTGTCCATACGACCTTAAAAAGCTGCTCAGCCACCTTCCCCATCCCCGTCCAGCTTTTCCCAATGTTTCCTCTGGGCATTTGGGTCCTTCCTTCTCCTAATAATTCCAGCATAGATGTGAGATACATTCATATTTCCTTCTGTAATTTTAACAAAACTGAGCCCAGTGCTCAACGCTGCCCGCCTTCTGGAATGGCTTATGTTTGCGGAGGCAAAATGGCCTGTAACTTTCTGCCCAGCAATTGGATGGGCCTTTGTGCTCCAGCCACCTTAATCCCAGATGTAGATATCATTCCTGGAAGCTAGATTCCTTGGCTAAGGTAGTCCTACAAAACAGAAGAGGACTAGACCTACTAACAGCCGAAAAGAGAGGCATATGTTTGTTTTTACAGGAAAAATGCTGCTTTTACGCCAGTAAATCGGGAATCGTCCAGGACAAGATTAAGAGGCTCCAGGAAGACTTGGAGAGGAGGCGACGGGACCCCCAAGACAACCTGCTGCAGACGGGCTTACATGACATCTTACCTTACATCCTCCCTCTACCTGAACCCCTCCCCATCCTTCTTCTTCTCCTTCTTCTCCTTCTCCTTCTTCTCCTTCCCCTCCTCCTTATCCTCACTGTCGGGCCTTGTGTAACTAACAAAATTACACAATTTATTTACCAGCGGCTAGAGGTAAAAAAAACCTCATCAGGTCGAGATATCACAGGCTGACAACTAAGAAATTAAGTTCCTCAGATGACCCACTGCCACCTCCCCTGCCCTCCATGTGACCAATGACGGGTAAGATCCCCAGAGGAGGACAACCTAAGACAGGCCGTGGAGTGGCTCAGTGAGCTAAACACCTGGTACTCAATGATGGGTAAGATCCCCAGAGGGGGACAACCTAAGACAGGGGCCACGGTGACTAATGCTCTTACAAAAACAAAAGGGGGAGATGTTGGGCCCTGAAAGGCCTAGGCATGAGGCCTAGTGGAACTTCCTGAGCCTAGCTAAAGCTAAAGTTAAAGCTGTCTCTGGCCAGCTATGACTCAGCAGGATGCCTAAGGGCTTCTGACCTGCTACTTCCTCATGGTAATTGTAATTACCATTTCAATAGTTAAAGTTTACTATTGGCCCTTACCTCTTCTCCCACCCTAAAATCCCCGCCTTTATCCCCAACATGATATAGGCAACTGCTCAGAGTAATAAAGCGAGTTGTTCCTGCATTGCAAAGACTCCCGACTCAGTGTGGTTTTTCTCCGGTGGCCAGGAGAGGTTTCTGAGTCGTCCGACGCTCATCATCCCCTCATCCCCTAGGGAGGAACCAGCAGGCCTGGTCCTTCCCTCAGCACTACCTGTGCGGGAAGGAGCCCCGCATATAACCAAATTTAGATACCTCAATACTGTGATAGTAATGTGAAATCACTCGTAATTCTAGCACTAAAGAAGACAGAGGTATTAAAACAACTAGGGCTCTAAGAACTTGTTAATGGATACACAACATAAAGACTCAGATTGTGGCACCAGTAGTATAAAATGTTGAAGAGGAGATACTTTAGTATATGTTTGACATTAAGTTGTGGTCAGATCTTTCTCTGGTTTTCCAAGGTAGGGTCTCTCTCTAGCCCAGGCTGACCTGGAATTCACTATGTAGTCTTGGGGTGGCCTTGTACTCATAGAAATCCTCCTACCTCTGTCTCCCAAGTGCTGGGATAAAAGGTGTGAGCCACCATACCTGGCAGCTTTTTTTTTTTTTTTTTTTTTTTTTTTTTTTAAGTAAGGTTTTGCTATGTAGCATCAAACCACTCAATATGTAGCCCAGGCTACTTTGGTACTCTCTGCTGTCTTGTCTCAGTTTCCTGAGAACTACAATTACAGGTATGTGCCACCATACCTCATTGATATCACCTTGAAACAGATGATTGTACAATGCTTTATGTGAACCTCATGGGAAGCAGAAAGAGAAACTCTAGTCAATACACAAAAGGATAAACAAAACAAATTACAGCTGCAAAAGATACTGGGATGAAACCCCTTCCTGATTCTCCTTTACATCGTAGCCATGGGGTACGTAGTTTCACTGTGTGTTCTGCCATGATGCGCTGCTTCACCAGATACCCACAGCAAATTATGGATGAAACCTCTGACACCATGAGTTAAAATAGGCCTTTTTTGCTTCCGCCGGAGGCCTGGAAGGGTGATGTGGCTGGGCTCGGCTGGCGTCACTATGTCTGCCATTTTCAATTTCCAGAGTCTGCTGACTGTCATCTTGCTGCTTATATGTACCTGTGCTTACATCCGGTCCTTGGCACCCAGCATCTTGGACAGAAATAAGACTGGATTGTTGGGGATATTTTGGAAATGTGCCAGAACTGGTGAACGAAAAAGTCCATATGTCGCAGTGTGCTGTGTAGTGATGGCCTTCAGCATCCTTTTCATGCAGTAGCCTGGAAAAAGTAACACTTGAATTTCCATCATATTTCACTATAAACAAGGACTTGCCTTCAGAAATACTGGGAAGAATGGTTAACCCTTTTATCTCTGCACATGGGATGAGATAACTTTCCAGATGCTGTTCTCTATTTTCATGTTATTGGACCAATGATCTGTATAAATAGTTAAGATGCAACCATTTAATACAGAGTTTAAGAGCCTGTAACAATTACCTTCAGTGCTGTTACTCAGTACAATATTCTGCAAATGTACTTCTGTTTTGAAGTAAGGCAGCTTACAGGCACATTGTAGCAACAGAATTGGGCAGTGACTCCATTCCTTCCACTGGGACTTGGAAATGACACATCTCTACAGAATGGCTTGGAGAAAAATTATTTTTCTTGTTGTGGATTGCATTTGCATTACTAATTTTGCTTTTCACCTGACCATACTTTTATCCTTAACCAGAATACCTCTACTCTTAGGAAATTCTGCAGTTTATTTCAGGTTTTTAAAATATTTAAAACAAACCAGGCATGGTGGCATAGGCCTTTAATCCCAGTACTTAGGAGGCCAAGGTCATAGGATCAGCATGAATTTAAGGCCAGCTTAGATCTACAGAATGAGTTCCAGGTCACCCTGGGCTAGAGTGAGACCCTATCTCAAAAAACCCAAAAAAGGTTTAAAACAAGCGTATGTAGTTCTTAAGCACTAATATAAATGGGATAACTTACAAGTAGAGGTGAGAAAATGTTCAAATTTAACAGAAGTGTGAGGCCTCCGGTCAGGTTTGGACACATGATTCACATGTAACCAGCTACCTGTTATTCTTTGAAAAAGACAATGTTGTTAAAAAGAAAAAGCAAAATTGAACAATTGTAGAATGATGATTCTAAATATGTTTTCCTTACAATGCCATGTCTTCTAAATAGAACATTTTTTGTAAAAAAAAAATATATATATATAAATTATATATATATATATATATATATATATATATATATATATATATATATGTGTGTGTGTGTGTGTGTGTGTGTGTGTATTGGCTTTTTTCTTTTTTCTTTTTTAAAAGTTATTTTACAGAAAGAGAAAGAAAGAGGCAGATGAGAGACATAAAGGGAAAGAATGGGCACACCAGGCCTCTAGCCACTGCAAACAAACTCCAGACACATGCTCCACCTTGTGCAACTGGCTTACGTGGGTCGTGGAGAATCGAACCTGGATTCTTTGGCTTTATAGTCAAATGCCTTAACCATAAGCAATCTCTCCATCCCAAGCCTTTTTCTTTTTAAGTAGATTGTCTTGTATATTTTATTCCACCAATGGAAGGCTGGCTGTCACATTGATTAATATCAATATGTAAAATATGCCCATAAGTAATTATTTTAAATGTAAATCTATTAAATTATTTAATTAAAGGACATAGAATGAGTTTATGAGTTTTAAAAAGGTCCAGTGATATACTGCCTAAGACTTACTTCATCTGTACAAAAAAATACAGGGTAAAAGTGAGGACATGAGAGAAGACATTCTGTACAGTCACCAAGTCAAAACTGTCACAGGAGATAAAGGTCATTTTATCATGACAAAGGGACCAATTCATTAAGAGACTCTCACTACAGGTGTATATGTACCTAGTAATAGAATACCTAAATACATAGGACAAATATTAACATACTGGACAGAGGGCAGATGGCAATGATACTTGAATCAGTAACCTGTTCTAGGCATACAGCTGACCCCTGAAAGAGGCAAGTTGGGGTACCACTTCCCCATGCAGCCAAAAGTATGAACATAACTTGACTCTTTCTAAGCTTAACTACTATTGTCATTAACTACTAGTGGCTGTTGATCCCTACTGATAACACAAACTGCTGCTTCACTCATACTTCGTATGTTACATGGATCATGTACAGTAAAAAATATGTGAGAACCATGACGATCACATTTATTTTTGTTTTGTTTGTGTGCGTGTGTATGTGATTGGTATTATGGTGTGATACGTGGAGGTATGGTTGGTGTGTATGCATATGCAGGTGCCCCATGAGCATGTATGAAGAGGCCAGAGGAGACCAGTCAGCCCTCAATTGCTCATTGTATGTTTCCTTGAGATGGAGTCTTTCACTGAACCCAAAAATGCTCCCCCCACCCTTTTTTATGGTAAGACGGGTTGAGCAGCAAGCGTCAGCAATTTTTAGTTTCCACATCCCACAGGTCTAGCTTTACAGGTATGCATGGCCTCTTGCACCTGCTTACTTAGGCTCTGGGAAAAAAAAAAAAAAAACTCAGAAGGAATTAGATTACACTCAGGTCATCATGTGTGGTTGTTTGAATGTAAACTGCCCCACATAGACTCATGTTTGAATAATCTCCAGTTGTGGAGCTGTTTGGGAAGTTTGTGGAACCTTGATGAGTTGAAACCTTGCAAATATTAGCTGAACTGAAAATGTGGCATTTAAATACAATTCAATAGGATGTTACTTGGTCTTATAAAATGAAGGAAATTCTGTCAATTATAACAATATAGATGAATGTGGAGGATATTTATATTAAGCAAAGTAAGCCAGAAATATAGAAACAAACATCCCATGATCTCATGCATAGAATCTTAAAAGGTTGAACGCATACAGGAGAGTAAAATAATAGTTGCTAGGGCTTTGGGAGTGGAGGAAATGTTGGCCAAAAATTGCAGGTTAGGGACTAAGGATGTAGCTGAAGTGGTAGAGTGCTGTCTTGCATGAATGAAGCCCTGGTTTTGATCCCCAGCACTGAACAAACCAGGTGTGGTAGTCCATACCTGTAATGTCAGAACTTGGGAGGTAGAGGCAGGAGTATCAGAAGTTCAAGGTTAACCTCAGCTCCATAGTAAGTTTAAGACCAGTCTGGACTACTTGATCGCCTGTCTCAAAAAAAAAAAAAAAAAAGAAAGAAACAGTACAAGGTTTGAGTTATCCAGAATGAAAAAATTTTGTAATGTAATATATACAGCATTGTGATCTTAGTTAATAATATTGCATTATATATTGAAATTTGACTAAGAGACTGGATCTTAAATGTTCTTACCATCAAAGGCAAGATTAGTTATATGAGGTGATAAGTATATATATTTTTAATATTTGTTTATTTGAGAGAGAGAGAGAGAGAATGGGCACACCTGAGCCTCTAGCCATTGCAACGAATGAACTCCAGACACATGTACCACCTTGAGCATCTGACTTTATGATGTGGGTACTGTGGAATTGAACTGAGGTCCTTAGGTTTTGCAGGCAAACACCTTAACTACTGAGCCATCTCTACTGCCCAATGATGGGCATATTAGTTAGCTTGAATATGGTAATAAATTCACAATGTATATCAGAATATCACACAGCACATATTAATATATACTATTTTATTGTTCAATCATGCTCCAGTAAATTGGAGGAAATTCAAGCCTTTGAAAATAAGATGCATAAAACAAGTTTCTGCATAGACCTAAATAGTGATTTTTCTGTGGGGGTAGTTAGTAGTTAGCTTTTTGAAAAATTTAAAAATATTTAATTAATTAATTTATTTATTTGAGTGAGAGAGAGAAAGAAAGAGGCAGATAGGGATAGAGGTAGAGAAAGACAGACAGAGAAAAAGAGGGAGAGAGAGAGAATGGGCACACCAGGGCCTCTAGCCACTGCAAATGAACTTCAGATGCATGCACCACCTTGTGCATCCAGCTTTAGGTGGGTCCTGGGAAATTGAATCTGGGTCCTTAGTCTTGGCAGACAAGTGCCTTAACCAGTAAGCCATCTCTCCAGCCCAGAAGTCAGCTTGTTTGAAATATGATTTACATATAATAATTTTTTTGCATTTACCAGAATATAATTCAACATATTTCATGATATGTATAACTCGTGTCACATAAAATATATAGGATATTCTCATTAGACATAAAGTCATAAACAGTGATTTTGGCTGTGTTACAAGAGAAATACTTTTTTTTTTTTTTTTTTTTTGGTTTTCCAAGGTAGGGTCTCACTCTGGTCCAGGCTGACCTGAAATTAACTATGTAGTCTCAGGGTGGCCTTGAACTCTAGGCAATCTTCTACCTCTGCCTCCTGAGTGCTGGGATTAAAGGCATGCACCACCAAGCCTAGCTAAGAAGAAATACTTTTGAATATTCATTGACTATGTCTGTCCTGAGACAATGGCTAATGATGAAGAAAGTTGACAAGGTCAAAAGAGAAATAGCAGACATTTGCTGCCCAGAGGTCTAAAGACCTTGTCCACTTTCCCAGGTAGAATTCCCCAGGGGATGTGATACCACTTAGCACACTCATGCTTTATATGTAACTTAAGATACTGAGCTATGTATTTGTGTTTGGTGTCCTATCACTACCCAAGAAAAACAAGATAAGCCATTTGGTGGCTGGTCGCAGTTGAAAGCAGAATCAGTACTTGTCATGGTGGGTTTGACAGGCCAGAGCCTAGTCCAGGGCACACCACTCACTCCACATCCTCAACTATCTTCCTTCATCCCTTCCAACTTTCTTTTTTTTTTTCCATGACCATACTGCAGTCTCTGCTGAAATTTAAGAAAGACTTAAAATCAGGGACACCTGTTGTCCTTGGAAACGCTATGTTGTCTGTGCTCCAGTGGCCATTGAGCCTGACAGCTGCACAAGTGCAAGGGCAGTCAGGGTTCGCTTCAGTCGTTCCTCCCCTGGATGAAAATGTCAGCAGGGCCTCAGGTCCTGCGCTGCTGAAGCAGGCTTGTTACTCTTTGCAAAAAGGATATTTCTCATCTGTTTCTATAGATAAGCACACATCTGTGTGTGCACATATACATACACACATGCACACACACATGCACACACACACACATGCACACACACGACAGGACTCACAGTAACCGCAGAAAATTAAAGTGAGAAATCACAAAATAATGTGTATGTCAAAACACTTTATTTTATCTTAAAATATAGAAGTCTATCTATTTTTCGCCATCTGCTGTAGACCAATGCTTGATGCGAGGATGCATACATCATTTGAAGTTCTGTTACCACTTTTGTTGAGAGACACTTGTAGTAGCAAGTGCCATTTCCACACTGGATTTATTTAAAGTAGTTTTATAACTCTAAGTTGGCTAGGAAACACTATCAGAGTACCTTCTATTTATACTCTTACACTTTTTCTAAGGAATTAACTTAACATACATATTTTTCCAGCAATATTTTAGTGTATTTCTTTCTAATAATAGCTTGTAAATTAGCAAACATTTGTTGTACAAAATAATGGGTTTCATTATGATATTTTCACACCAGCATATAAGGTACTGGGATGATCTAGTACTCTTAGTACTCACTGAAGATGGACCTTTTAAGTATGCCCTGGACTTATATAGTGTGTAATAAAGTAAAGAAAATCAAAATAACAAGAACAACTGGTGTTGACTTGCTTGAGCACAATGTCCAATGGCAAATATCTTATCTGGAGGGAGCCGTGGATAGGCACATTGGTAAAATAGACTCAGTCAGCCCTCAAGATCACCTGTGACAGGTCATCCCTATCAGGAAAGGTGATGTCCAGTCTGTTTCTGGTATGTTTGCTGTTTGTGTGTCTCCTTTATGGGGTTGTAATGCACTTTTAATAAAAGTGCAATTCTTCCTTCAGAAGGATCTTACACTGAAAAGCTGGAGGTGTTGTGGAGACACTGCATTCATCAATGCATGATTCTGCCGAGGTGGCCATTGAAAACTGCCTTGAGCTGCAAGGGTCATATGAAACACAGTATTTAAAGTAATAAGCTAAAACCTAAAGATACTATAACCAGAGGTAGTCATTTAAAAAACTTCCTGAACTTAAAGGTATTTTTCATGCTATGTTTTCCATCTTTTATGTTTCATGCAATTTATGGCTACCTCTTATGGGGTCCTTTCACCATCTCATTATCTTGGGATGGCATCCCACAGTTCTTACAGATGTTCATCTCCTTGTCATCTGGTGCTTGGCCCAGTGATTAGGAAGAAACAGCAAAGGGACTCAGAATCACCCTTACTCTGTGTAGTTCAGTAAACATGGGCCACGAGTGACAAAACCTTGTCAATCAGGTGTGTGGTGGTTCAGGCATGACTTTGATCTTTCCTAAAGTTATAACTTTCTGGAGCTGGGAAGATGAGTCAGGGTTAAAGAATTTTATTTATACAACGTGTGTCCTGATCCGGGTTCAATTCCCAATCTGGATGCAAAAAGTGGCATAAGAACCTGGTATTAGTGTGAAATGGCAAGAGGCTCTGCCACTCCTTCATCTCAACCCACATGCAAGCAAATACATTTAAAATATCTATCACTTTTTAACACTTTGTGGTATTAAGAAGCATTTTCAATGCTAACTCCACAGTTTATAGTTTTGCTTTCAAATTACTTCTAGGAAATGCAATATTGAAGTCAGGGCTTGGTCAGGAAAGAGAAGTGGTGGACTCTGAGGGCATACTAGGCAGAAATAAAGTGTAAAGGCACTGGCTTGAGAAAGCATGGTGTTACAGAGTACAGGGGCCAGAGTCATGAATTGTCTTCTCCAAACTTGAGTTTGGACTTTGTTCTGAAGCAATGGAAAGTTATTAAATGATTTCCCATAAGGCAGTAATGACACCATCAGATTATGATTTACATGGGTCTGCTTGTCAATACTAAAAAGGGACAGAGAGGGCTGGAGAGATGGATTAGTGGTTAAGGCACTTGCCTACAAAGCCAAAAGACCCAGGTTCAACTCCCCAGGTCCCATGTAAGCCAGACACACAAGGTAGCACATGCATCTGGAGTTTGTTTGCAGTGGCTAGAGGTCGTGATGCACCCATTCTCTCTCTCTGCCTCCTTTTCTCTCTCTACCTCCCTCTCTTTCTGAAATAAATAAATAAAAATAAAAATATTTTTTAAAGGACAGAGAATGGGTGGGGAGTTGAAGGCAAATAGACCAGATAGGAGGGTGTTACCATAACTCAGGGGAAAGATGAAAGAGACTTGAACAAAGGCAGTGACAGTATGGACAGAGGGAAGGGGATAAACTCCAAGGCATTAAGCATGCCTGTCTTTAGGCAGGAACACTTTACCATGATCACCAACTGCAGAGCCTGAAAGACAATGTAGACTTCATATGTGATCAAGCTTCACATTCCGTTTTAAGGCATTTTCCAGAGCTTCTAGTTTTCCTAACAAGGCTACAGTAGATGGATGAGTAGACTATATGCTGCAAAACTCTAAGACTCGACTATGTTTGGAGCTTCTTTGATCTCTGCAGGCTACCATTCTTCTTGTGGTTGCGCAAACAAATATGTCCAGAAACTGACTACATTGCTTCTTGAGAAATATTATGAGAGGCACACAGCCCCAGGATCTAACGTGAGATCGAGCCAGTTCTTGTTCTACACAGCTGCTGTGATGTATAGGAGAATAGTACAGATAGCACCAAGCTCTCAGGTACCTGGAGGCCTTGTGGCGAGGGCATGCAAAAACCCTCAGCACCAGAGCAGACTGAGACAGACTCTCTATCCCTCCATCAATGTGGATCAATGTGGCATATGCTGGGAATGCCAGAAACTAGTCCAACTAGAGGCTGCTTGCCAAGGCACCAAATTCAGGGTGTGGGTATATACAGCAAAGGAATTTGGAAGAGCCTCCAGCATGGGGAGCCCTTAATAGCATCTATACCCACAAACCAAGAAGCATTTTGATTCTATTCTGTTTGGAAAGGCTGAGAATACATGCACGGTCTTTTATTTTACATTAGCCAACGAAGATGGTATGTATTCTAGAAATTGATTTTTTTGTTTACAATTCATAGTATATCTAAGAATTAGTAAATAGATTGTGTAACTTTTTCTTTACTTTAGATAGTAGATGTATTTCTGGAAAGTTTTATTTGTAAGTTTAAGTAGTTTCATCATTCTGACATTCTTAAACTGCACAGCAATGCTAGTTTGGATAAAAAATATTCAATTACTATATACTAGATAGAAACCAGTATAATATAGCATTTTAACCAAATCTAGAAGTCTCTAAGACTGTAAATGCAAGTGTGCATACTGGGTAGGTCACAGCATCAGTACCAATCACACCCGTTTCCCTGGCACATAGCAGATGCTTGATGAATATTCAGTTAACTCACAAATAAATAAGATTGTATAACCCAAAGCTTATACACAAATTATCTCATTTGATCCTAATAAATCTAGGGAGTAGGTGTTATCTTTGTTATATAGAAAAGAAAATGACAGTTCAAAATGTTATCTAACTTAAATGCTTAAGGTCAGAGAACAAATAAATAATGCAGCTTGGATATTAATTGAGATCTTTTGATTCTTTCCCCTATCTAACAGCTACTTTAAAAAGCTTTGTTCTATGTAATTTGGACTAAGAGGATCTACTGAAGATCGCTACTGTAAAGAACAAGCTCATGCCCTAACTTATATTTTGTAAGTAAAAGAAATAGCATAGATTTTTTTCTAAGGCGTTCTCATTTATAAATGCACAAATCCCCATTTTCTACTCATTTTTAAGAGGGAATGGTTAAACACATAAAGAATAAAAAATAATTGCATCCCCCAAAAGAGAAAAATTTTAAAAAGCAAGGTAAAAAGCCTCCACAAAATTTAGACCTTTCCCCTTCTCCTCTTTTGTCCTGTGTACTATCATAACTTGTCTCGCCTTTAACTATTATATCATGTCTATTTCTTTCTTCAAACTGCTATCAGACTGAAAGAGATATTCTTCTAATGTCACTCTGTTTGATTGACATGATATATGAATAAAATAAAAAATAGCTGGATATGAACAAATGCCCCCCCCCCCAACAAACATATTTTGCAAATAGTAGATGGAGTCAGTGATGCTCTGGGCTCTGAGCTCTCTCTTATGCAACAGTGGACTCCACATGGCAGGGAAAGCTGGTTTCAGACCATGTGCCACAAAGCATAGACACTGCCACTTGTGTCTGTGCAGACTGCTGTGTCCCTACACCTGCAGGAGGACCTCTTGGGTCCAAGTCAGTTTCAATCACCACATCCTCCCTTGGTGATCCCACAGCTCCCACAGGAGATCATGTTCCTGATTCCTGTCCTGAACTGACGCGGAGCTTCGCACAGATGGTTTGCTCTCTATCCTGTCTATCCTGATCTTTTTTTAGGGGAGGGTGAGCAGAAACCCAAGGATCAGGTGCTGGCTAAGAAAAGAGGGGTTTAGTTTCAATCAGGATCAAAGGTGAGTACAAACCCAAAATAAGGACAGCACCTTCATCATCAGCATCCTTTAAGATGATAAAACAGGACTCTCCTGTATTATCATATCTGCAGTCTCCACTGTGGAGAATTTATATAAAGCAATGTGCTGTCTTAGTTTGTTTTACCCAGTCCTTATTTGACTGGTGAAAGTGTCACATCTTAGACACAGGGCCACTGACCTTGGCCACCTGGTTCTGGGTAGCATTTTGCAAGACTTTCAGTGACCTTAAACTAATATTTGATTAAATTTTACTCATTCAACTTGCCCTGTCTTTTTCTTCGATTTCTTCAACTTTGTTTATCTAAAGCATTGAGCAGGTACTGATTGAATGTAAAACTTTAAACACAAAGAAAATTTGCTGATTGTTTTTGTTAATCAAAGTAGGACCAATAAGATAAAAACATGCATTCTTGTCTGAGATTTTGCTGGAGGTGGCAATGTACTTCCCAGCTTGTTTGCTGCAAATTCACAATGGTGTTTACTGAAGTGCTCTATATTTAGCAGAGGCGAGTCTAATGGAGCTTGGCTTTGAGAGCCAGCTGAGAGCCATCTGATCCTCCTTTCATCACTGAGTGGTGGACAAGACTCTTTGGGCCCTCAAAAGGGGTATCACCATCCAGGCTTCCATTGCATGCACCTCCACTTCTGCAGCCAATGTAGCCTTGCTGCTCAGGAAGGTTTGCATGAAAATGGGTTCATCTCCATTTGATTTTGCAAATGGACTCATAGAGCCAGCATGGCAAAAAGGAAGAGAGAGGAAGGGAGGGGTTTCTTGGGCAGTCCAGGCCAGTTTCTTTATGTTCAGGCTGGAAAAGCACAATTGTTTTTATCTGCTTCTTTAGAGCAGAAGACACATTGAACTTGCAAGCCTGGAAACAGGTCTTGTGTGCTGGCCCAAATTCTGAGACTTTCACTGTTAAACAAAAAAAAGTAGCATCCTTAAATTCTTATGCATTTAATTTTTTAAACTTATTTATTTGAGAGAGAGAGGCAGATAGATAGAGGGAGTGTGGGCACTCCAGGGCCTCTAGCCATTGCAAAAGAACTCCAGATGCTGTGCCACCTTGTGCATCTGGCTTACGTGGGTATTGGGGAGTCAAATCTGGGTCCATAGGCTTTGCAGACAAATGTCTTAACCACTAAGCAATCTCTCCAGCCCGTTAGTTCTTTTTAATTGAAGAAACGATAGTTCTTCAAATTTGCTTAAAACTTCTCAAAAATTATAAAAGTGCACGACTTCCTCAAGAAAGAATTCTCTGGTATCTGTTGTTACCATATGATTCAATTAAAACCATTTAAGACAAAAACAATGTCTTCGTTTCAAATGAAATGCATTAAACATGTTCTAAAATAATGATTACATATCTGCTGACCACTTACTATGTATAAGCATTAATCTTGGTATAGTTATAAAAATAAAGACCAATAAGCATAGTCACTAGGCTCAGGGACCCCTAATCTAGCAGGGCAAGATATACATTGTCGTGTTCATACTGTGAAGTGGGCATTATATGAAGGCCACAGCCAGGATATTGTGAAAGTAAGAAGTGGAAAAACACTTGGCAGAAGTTGGTTAGGCTTCACATGGATATTAACATTTAAGCTGGGCTTTAAAAAGATACTATCTAAAAAGATTTGGGAGTGACACCACAGCTGAGTGGGAACAAATCATACTGCAATTGCTAACTAGCAAGACCAGCTCTGTTCAGCCAAGGTGGCTGGGTCAGAGATGAGATCACTTGGCTTCTTCTACCTAATCCCAGCCCCACCTGATCTTACCTGACCTGTAGCCTCAGCCTCCCAGCTGGTCTTTTCGCTTCACCCTTGATTCAGTGATAGGAGTCTCTTCTCCACCGAGCATCACTACTCACCCCCTTCATGTACAAATAACTTATGGCCTAGCACATGTTTATAGAGCATGTCAGGAGTCTTTCAAGGTGTGGATTACAGGAATCAACAGAAGTGGCAGGAATCTCTGGCAGCAGGAGACAGTCTTGCAGTCAAGAGCATACTAGAGAATATAAATAACTGCCTTTGTCGTATATTAGAGAGTTATAAATATTACTTTAAAAACTGAGCAGTGCCAGGCATGGTGGTGCACACCTTTAGCTAGCACTTCGGAGACTGAGGTAGGAGGATCGCTGTGATTTTGAGGCTAGTCTGGGGCTACAGAGTGAGCTCCAGTGAGCCTGGGCTAGAATGAAATCCTACCCCAGAAAAAAAAAAATTAAAAATAAAAACTGAACAGCAAAAGGTTGAGAATAATGTTGCTGAATGCAAAGTGAACTTTGTATGTAATTTGGTTAGGGCAGGACTCATCGAACAGCTGAAGAAGGAGGACAAAGTTAGCTATGGAAGTACTGGGGAGGGGTGTTATAATATAAGCTGAAGGAACAGCCAGTGCAAACAGTAAGTGTTTCACAAACAGCAAGATGACCATTGTGGCTAGAGCAGAGTGCAAGAGCAGAGGAAGGAAAGATAAGGGCAGAGAAGTAGTAGGGGTCATCCCATGAAGGGTCAGGACATATAAGGAATCTATTTTATTTGGTGGTAAATGAAAATGATTTTAAGCAGAAGAATGACATGGCATGGCTTATATTTTAAAAGAAGAATCCAGAGAGAATTAACCTGGAATGTTCCTGTGTTGGGAATGAATGTATGGGAGAAAGTTGCAACAAGAAGGCCTGAGAGCCCTCAGCCGTCTTGGAAGGAGAAGCAGGAGAGCAGCAATAAGCAGAGGGAGTGGTGAGAAGGGTCAGCTTCTGCATATATTGTAAAGGAAACTCCAGTGGGATCTGATGTTCTCACCAAGGTTTATGCCATAGAACCTGAAGAGTCTGGAAGCTGTCATTCGCAGACATGGAAGGGTGCCTGGCGAAACAGGTTTGGGAATAAGATAAGGAGTTCAAGTTTGGGCATTTTAAGTTTAGTAAGACATCACAGCAGGGACATGAATCTGACTTCATGAGAGAGGTTAGGATGGAGGTATCTTTAGAAAGTTACTGATATATAGAGGTATTAAGAGTCATGAAGCTGAGTGAGATCTCAAAGTGAGTATGGATATGTAGGAAAGAGAAGTAGGTCGCACCATGAGAAAAAGAAACAAACCCAAGAAGCAGAGAAGGGGTACTGAATGAGGAAAGAGGAGCAGTCAGGTAGTGGAGTTTTCTGAAAGCCAAATGAAGACATTGGTAGTAAACAGTGCCACCCAACCTTTGTGTTTAGTAGTATGCAGCTTAACATTAAAATCCAAGGGCCCACTGGTAGTGCTCACACAGCAGCAATTTTGGCAAATGGGTGAGAGTATAGTTTAATTGGAATAAGCAGCCAGTCTCTGTTTTATAGCCAGGTTCTTTGCAGGACTGTCTCTGCTCTGCATCTGGTCCTGTCCACTTAGTCATGCTCTCAGACTTGAACTTGGTACTTGGTTCCATTTCCATGGTTGCAACTTTGACTCCTTTAAATAATGACTTTCTGTTCCAGGAATACCACTCTCAGATGCCTCAAATATGAAGCTCATTTATTTTGAAGCCTAGCCATCCCCTGATGTTTTGATGCCATTGGGTTTGTCCTAGATTTAGAGGTGAGCAGAATCAAGTGGCAAATCACTTATGTAGACTAGATTTTCCCTACAGCTTCTCTGGAAGACAGACCCTCCCAACTTTATTTCTCTTTCAAATCATGTGTTGCATTTCTCCTGAAGCATATTCACCAAGCTGGTGGTAACAACTGGCTTCTTCTCTTCCAGAAGACTGGAACCTTTTCTGTCTTGAGCTGGCCCAATGGCTAGATTTCCTTTTCATGGTCACCTGGCTTCCATTAAGAGATCTACCCACCTAGCAACCTGTCTTCCTGTGAATTATTTTGACACTTTTTATTCAAAAAGTTATTCCCTATTAAAAAAAAAAGAGCTTGCTTTGGAAGCATACCTAAATTTGGATCTGTAGTACACAAAGCTAGGCATGGTGTACATGCCTGTAATGTCAGCCATAGGGGGTCAGAGACCAGAGGAGTCCTGGGGCTTGCTGGCTGGCTAGTCTAGTTGAATCAGTGAGCTCTAGGTTCAGTATGACTCCCTGTTTAAAAGATAAGGCGTAAAGAGATGGCTCAGTAGATAAAGCTGTAGTGCTGACTTCTGTAATCTCACCACACTGACAATGAGATAGGAGGCAGAGTCAGAATGCCCCAGAATCTTGCCAACCCAATAGTCTGAGAGCAGTAAACATCTTTGGGAACAAAAGACCCTGCCTCCAACAAGGTGGAAAGTGGGGAATGATACCTGAAAGTTGTCCTCTGACTTCCCATGTGTACCATGGCCAATGTGTGCCCACATTCGCACATACAAACATATGCACACATCCCCACATACATGTGCACACCTCAAAAATGTGTAAAGTGGGCTGGAGAGATGGCTTAGCAGTTAAGCGCTTGCCTGTGAAGCTAAGGACCCCGGTTCGAGGCTCGGTTCCCCAGGTCCCACGTTAGCCAGATGCACAAGGGGGTGCACACATCTGGAGTTCGTTTGCAGAGGCTGGAAGCCCTGGCATACCCATTCTCTCTCTCTCCCTCTATCTGTCTTTCTCTCTGTGTCTGTCGCTCTCAAATAAATAAATAAATAAATAATTTTAAAAAAATGTGTAAAGTGATGGAGGAAGATGCTTGTTGATATACATCTGACCTCCACATGTGGGCATACATGTGCATCCACACCTGCATACACATGCTCACATATACATATATCCACATACACCACATGCAAACAACAGCAACAACAAAAACAAATACACATTTAAAAGATCTTTGTTAAGTTATTGTTACCAAGAAACATTCCAATATCCATTTTATTTGGATGACTATATGTCATTTTATGCCCAAAGCTAGACTCCTGCGACAAAAAGAAATCAGAGATGTTTTCATACAAATAAACATTATTCAGAGCATTCTTCAGGAGTATAGGTTGGTGCATATCATTGTTATGGCTGTACTCAATACCAAGATGGGGCAATGCTGTCAGGAGTATGGTGGCAGATACCAAGATGTAAGTGTCCTTGGAAAATGGGGGACAAAAGGATGAGAGTGGAAATTTATTGTTGAATAATAGCTACTAAAGATCACCAGCCAGGGAAAAATTTTAAATTGATTTCTCTTTTTTCCATGTTTGTATTCCAATAGTTTGTGAACAGCTCCTGAAATTAAACATATAAATGCCTTAGAATGACCATAGGGAGGCAGAAGATGACCCAAAACAAAATCCAAAATGAATTGTTACCATAGAAACCTTCTTCCTGGATAGCAAAATGAAAGATACAACCTTCAATAGAGGCATGGATAGATCATCTAGTAAGAAGGGCCCTGGACAAGGTGGGGTGAAGCCTGACCCTAAATCATTTGGCTCTGGCTTATAAGTCTTAGTACAAGAAACTGGTTACAATCCATGTTGATCTGGTGAACAGAGATACCTAAGAAGTCCCTGAAACAAGACAGGGTTCTATCAGAGCACTTGATTACCCACCTGAGGTAAAAAGTAAGACCCTATTGCTGAAGACACTACATGCTGCCAATGCAGATGCCAATCAGTAGATCCAGCTGAATCTGAAAGGAAGCCAGTTCCCAGATGGTCTGCCTATATAGTACTGGAAAGTGCTACATATACTGCTGGGGGAAAATGGCCAACATTTAAGCAAGCAGGGGACACTGCTAAATGAAAGTAACCAACCTGACAAGATGTACACACCTGTGCAATAGTGGCACACAACCTAGGAGGGCAACCAATGGCTCTTTGCTTGGCTATGAGATCTGCTCAGGTGAAAGGAACCTATAACTGGAACTAGGAACCAAGTCAGAACTACATGGAGACCAAGATAATGGACTCTAGTAAGAAGCTCCTACTATCTTTTGCCCCAAAGTAAGGCTATACCCATCAAAATCTCTCTAAATTAACAATGCTCATCCTGTTTAACCTATGCTAATCTTTCCATTGGAGAATATATTTTTCTTTTTCAGGAAATAGTGAGAACCAAGGACAACCATAATCTACCAACAAGATAAGCATAGATAGTTGACTCCCAGACAGGAGATGTACCACCCCTTATACAGCAGCCAGAGCCTAGGTGAAGCCACAGGGGAATTGGCCAGATGAGCAAGGGTACTGCTTCCACAGCAAGCCTGACAACCTGGGCCAGCGTGATATAGACAGACACTGAGGATACTCAACACACACTAAATCAGAAATCCAAAAGCTGCTGAGAGCTCAAAACTAAAGTAGAACTAAAGTACACTCACCATGGCTCAGGGAAGTTTGCGAAAGTGGATGTGGAAAGAATCTAAGAACTACAGGGTGGGAAGGAATATCCAGAGACATTGCCCTTCCCACAATCACAGACTGCTGCTCTCAAAACATATAACTTACAACTATATGGCGAATACCAGCAATCCCTCAGTGGAGTGGGTGCGGGAGGAGTGAAATGCTGGCACCAGCATATGATATGCCCATATAGACTTTCTACTTAATATAAAAAAAGAAAAGATAAAAAATAGTTTTTAACTTGTAGGTTGAGTCAGCTAGCTTTCCATCACTATAGCAAAATACCTGAGGTAGTCAGCTTATTTTTTTAAAAGATTTTTATGTGTAGTCTTTCCTTTCCTTAAGCTCTATGCCCTACCTCACCTGCCCCCATAGCTTCTTTCTAGCTTCCTGGCCTCCACTGATTCTTACTCCAACTTGCATGCAAATCTTCATTCTAGTTCTATGTCCATCCTCTTGATGCTAATTGCTGCTTACAATCAATGGAAGCTGGTCCAGGTTAGGAACCACATAAGAGAGAGAATATGCAGCATTTGTCTTTCTGAGTTTGGGTGACCTTGCTTAGCGTGGTGGTTTGATTCACATGTCCCTCATAAACTTAAGTGTTCTGAATGCTAGGTTCCCAACTGACGGAGATTTGGGAATTAATGCCTCCTGGATGCAGTGTATTGTTGGGGATGGGCTTATGAGTATTAATGGCCAGTTTCCCCTTGCCAGTGTTTGGCACACTCTTCTGCTGCTTTTTTCCATCTTATGTTGGCCAGGGGGTGATGTCCACCTCTGCTCATGTCATCATGGAAATTCCCCTTGAGTCTGTAAGCCAAAATAAACCCTTTTTCCCCAAAATCTGCTTTTGGTCAAGTTATTTCTGCCAGCCACATGAACCTTACTGCAACACTTAGAATGATTTTTTCCAAGTCCATCCATTTTCCTGCAAATTTCATTATTTCATTTTTCCTTACCACTGAGTAGAATCCCATTGTGTGTATGTGCCACATCTTCATTAACCTTTCACCTGCTGATGGGCATCTCGGTTGATTCCAGTTACTGGCTATTGTGAATAGAGCAGCAATGAATATGACAGAGCAAGTGTCTCTGTAGTAAATAGCAGTCTCTAGAGCATACACCCACACCCTGGATCTAATGGTAGTTCTATTTTCAGTGCTTTGAGGAGTCTCCAAACTGATTTCCATAATGGCTGCACAAACTTGTTCTCCCACCAGGTGTGAATAGGGGTTCCTCTTTCCATATACCCCCACCAGCATGTGCTGTCATTTGATTTATTGATGGTTGCCATTCTGACTGGAATAAGATGGAATCTCATAGTCATTTTAATTTGCATTTCCCTGATACGTAGAGATGTTGAACATCTCTTTAGGTATTTATGGATCATTTATATTTCTTCTCTTGAGAACTCTCTATTCAATTCTCTGCCTCACATTTTGAGTAGGTTGCTCAATTCTTTTTGTTTAGATTTTTTTAGTTCTTTATAGATGCTAGATATTAGATCTTTATCCACTATATATTGTATAGATGGTGAATATTTTCTCTCATTCAGTAGGTTGTCTATTGAGTTTGTTGATATTTTGCTTTTCTGAACAATAGCATTTTAGTTCCATGAAGTTCCAATTATTGAATGTTTGCCTAATTCCCAGGGCTACTGGGGTTTTAGTCAGAAAGTCTTCCAATGCCTATATCTTGGAGTGTTTTCTCTATTTTTTCTTCCAGTTGTTTTAGAGTTTCAGGTCTTGTTGTAGTCAGGTTCATATTGCTGGTAGAAATGACCCACCAAGAGCAGCTTGTGGGAAAAAGAGGTTTTATTTTGACTTACAGGCTCAAGGGGAATCTCCATAATGGCAGGGAAAATCGATGGCATGAGCAAAGGGTGCATATCACCCCCTAGCCAACATAAGGTGGACAATAGCAACAGGGGAGTGTGCCAAACATTGGCATGGGGAAACTGGCTATAGCACCCATAAGCCCACCCCTGACAATACACTCCCTCCAGGAGGCATTAATTCCCAAATCTCCATCATCTGGGAACCTAGCATTCAGAACACATAAGCTTATGGAGGATACCTGAATCAAACCACCACATTCCACCCCTGGCCCCCATAAAATGATAACCATACATGATGTAAGATGCAATGTATTCATCCAACTTTAAAAGTCCCCATAGTTTTTATCAATTCCAATGATGTTCATACATCCCCATAGTCCAAGGTTTTTTAACTGAGCCATAATACCAAAAAATAAAGTAAAAAAAAAAAAAACCCCATAACAGCACAGAATAAACATTCACACTGCGAAAGATTGCATTGGGCATAGCAAAGAAGCATTTAACCAATACAAGATTTGAAACCAGGAAAAACATCAAACTCTATAGCTTTAAGTCAAACAACCTACCTAGTGACAAATCTCCAAGTCTGATAACTCTAACCAGTAACAAGTCTCTGGCATTCAAATTCTGCTCCTCCAGCTAGGCTGCTCACAGTCCTGGAAAACTTCATCGGGGCTAGCAGCTTTCCTTAGCAGCCATCTTGTGATACCAGCACCTCCACTGGGTCTCCACTGAAATCCATGGTTCATCTCATGTCCCCATGGGGTCTCCATGCAGGCAACCAGCAAACCTGCTTCACACTGCCCATGGCCATTTCAAAAACACAAGACCTTGTTGCAAACTCAATGACCCTCTCTTTCCTGCATTTTTTATACTCCACAGTACCAGGTAGGGTGCCAATTTGTTAATCCATGGGTGGGGGGAATAAAGCAGACTTTGAAGAACAGGACACTTCTTGAACATTCAGGCCCCTCCAAAAGATTCTACATTCTTCCTGATGCCCCAGTGTAGGATTGAGCCGACATTTGAGCCGACAGCGGGACCCAAGCAGGAGCAGAGTCTGGCAACAACATCAGTGGGTATGGCATCAGCAACAGTGGCCCCAGCAGCAGCAGATCCACCCGTGGCAGCAGTGGCAGATCCAGCAGCAGTAGCTTCAGGGTAGCAGCAGCAGCTCCAGCAGCGGCAGCTTCAGAGGCAGCAGTAGCATATCCAGCAGTGACAGCTACAGCAGCAGCAGTAGCAGCAGCAGCAGCAGCGAAGGATCCAGCAGCAGCAGCTTCAGCAGCAACAGTAGCGGTTCCAGCACCGGGGGTGCAGATCTGCAGGGCCACAGTTGCCAGGCTCGGTTTGCCCCCCAGGAAAAACCAGTGCCCAGCTCAAGAAATCAGAACAGCAGCACAACGACCTAGCCAGCAACTTGACTGAGACCAAAATCATCCAAGGTAACTGGGATTGCACCAGAGAAGGGTCTCACTTGGTCACAAGCTGACTTCAATCCCACAACAGACCAGAAATCTTAACCTCTTTGTTGATGGAGGACCTGGTTTTTATAATAACTACTCTTGCATAAATACTCAGTGCTGTTTCTGATTGAATGTGTTCAGTGTTTAGTTAAATTTTAGAATCTATCTGTATTTTATTCCACTCAGCCTACTTGAATACTACCATAGCAGGGAAACTCAACCACTAGGAACACCTTTGTAGATATTCTGAGAGCCTTAAGAGCCACACCTAACACCTTAAGCTCCTATCCTGAAGATATTTAACATCAAATCAATTGATAAAGCTAAGAATACCTAGCTAGCTAGAAAATCCAAGCATTTACTAAATCCAAGATGCAAAAATATATATATTATAACACAAGAAACACTAAAAAGCAAGTCCACCTAACAGTATTAGTGCATCAGAAATGACCTCCAGTGAGAACGAGTTAGAGGAAATGCCTGAGAAAGATTTCAAAAGAGCGATTGTAAATATGTTCAAAGAAGTCAGAGAACAAATCAAAGGAGTCAAAGAGGAACTCAAAGAGGAAATCAAAGGAATCAAAGAAGACGCAGGACACCAATTTCATGAAATAAAGAAGGCAATACAAGACATAAATAAGGAAATAGAAATAATAAAGAAAAACCAGTCAGAATTACTAGCAATGAACAACACAGTCAATGAAATAAAAAACTCTGTAGAAAATCTCACCAGTAGAATGGATGAAGGAGAGGACAGAATATCTAAGCTAGAAGACCAGGTGGCAGATCTAATGCAGTCCAACGAAGAGAAAGACAAACTTATAGAAAAGTATGAATGAGAATTTCAAGATATTCGGGACACTATGAAAAGATCAAATATAAGAATTCAGGGCATAGGAGAAGAAGAAGAATTCTACTCCAAAGGCATAGTTGGCGTCTTCAACAAAATCATAGAGGAAAACTTCCCCCAAATTGGGAAAGAGTTGCCAATGCAGATACAGGAAGCCTGTAGAACCCCAGCCAGGCAAAACCTGGAAAGAACCTCTCCTCATCATATTATATTCAAACTACCAAACACACAAACCAAGGAAAAAATATTGAAAGCAGTTAAAAAAATCAAGTTACCTACAAAGGCAAGCCCATCAGGATTACAGCAGATTATTCAACACAAACTTTTAAAGCCAGAAGGGTTTGGAGTGATGTATTCCAAGTTCTGAAAGATAACAACTGTCAACCAAGGTTACTTTGTCCTGCAAAGATATCCATTCAAATAGACAGAGAAATAAGGACATTCCATGACAAAAGCAGGTTAAAGGAGTATTTGAAGACAAAACCAGCTCTACAGAAAATACTTGATAGAATCCTCCATGCTGAAGAAAAGGAAAAGCACACATATAAGGAAACTGGAAAAAACAAGCAATACTCAAATACTAGTTAACACAAGAGACCAAAGGTAGAACTGGAACCACAAAAAAAAAAAAAAAAAATGGCAAACATAAATACACACTTTTCAATAATATCTCTTAATATCAATGGCCTCAATGCCCCAACCAAAAGATGTAGGTTTGCAGACTGGGTTAAAAAGCAGGATCCTACAATTTGTTGTCTCCAAGAAACTCACCTTTCTACAAAGGATAGACATTATCTTAGGGTGAAAGGTTGGAAGATGGCGTTTCAAGCAAATGGGCCTAGAAACAAGCAGGGGTAGCTATCCTAATATCAGACAGGGTAGACTTTAGTCCAGCGTTAGTCAAGAAAGAAAGATAAGGGCTGGAGAGATGGCGTAGCAGCTAAGCACTTGCCTGTGAAGCCTAAGGACCCCGGTTCGAGGCTCGATTCTGCAGTACCCACGTTACCCAGATGCACAAGGGGGCACACACATCTGGAGTTCGTTTGCAGTGGCTGGAGGCCCTGGTGCACCCATTCTCTCTCTCTCTGCCTCTTTCTCTCTCTATCACTCTCAAATGAATAAATAAAAATGAACAAAAAAATTAAAAAAAAAAGAAAGATAAGGAAGGCCACTTTATATTGATTAAGGGCACACTCCAACAGGAGGACATTACAATCCTAAACATATATGCACCTAACGTGGGGGATCCCAAATTCATCAAACAAACACTATTAGAACTAAGGTCATCGATAACATCAAAGACAGTGGTGGTGGGTGACTTTAACACCCCACTCTCATCAATTGACAGGTCATCCTGGGAAAAAAAATAAACAGAAAGGTATATGGATTAAATGAGGTCATAGAAGGAATGGACCTAATAGATATATACAGGACATTTCATCCAAAGGCTGTAGAATACATTTATTCAGCGGCACATGGAGCATTCTCTAAAATAGACCATATATTAGGACACAAAGGAAATCTTAACAAATTCAGGAAAATTTAAATAATTCCTTGCATTCTATCTGACCACAATGGAATTAAACTACAAATCAGTAGCAAGAAAGGCTATAGAGCATACACAAAATCATGGAAACTAAACAATACACTACTTAATGATGAATGGGTCAATGAAGAAATCAAGAAGGAAATCAAAAAATTTATAGAGTCAAACTGTAATGAGAACACAACATACCAAAATCTCTGGGACACAATGAAGGCAGTTCTAAGAGGTAAATTTATAGCCTTAACTGCCTATATTAAGAAATTAGAAAGGTTGCAAGTAAATGATGTAATGCTTCAGCTTAAAGCTTTGGAAAAAGAAGAACAAGACAAACCAAAGACAGGAAGAATAATAAAGATTAGTGCAGAAATTAATGAAATAGAAACAACAACAAAAAATAATTCAAAGAATCAATGAAACAAAGAGATAGTTCTTTGAAAGGATAATCAAGATTGATAAACTCTGAGCAAATCTGACCAAAAGAAAAGGGGAAGAGACAAAAATTAATAAAATTAGAGATGAAAAAAGTAACATCACAGCAGATGCCAGCGAAATTAAAAAAATCATAGGGACATACTATAAAAGCATATACTCCACAAATTATGAAAATCTGAAAGATATGTATGATTTTCTTGATTTATATGACCTACCTAAGTTAAATCAAGATGAGATTAATCACTTAAATAGAGCTATAAAAAGCATGGAGATCCGAACAGTTATCAAAAATCTCCCAACTAAAAAAAGCACAGGCCCAGATGGATTCACTGCTAAATTTTACCAGACCTTCAAGGAAGAGCTAACACCATTGCTTCTTAAGCTTTTCCAGGAAATAGAAAAAGAAGGAAATCTACCAAACTCCTTCTATGAAGCCAGCATCACCCTGATACCAAGACCAGGCAAAGATAGAACAAAAAAAGAAAATTGCAGACCAATCTCCCTCAAGAACATAGATGCAAAAATTCTCAACAACATATTGGCAAACAGAATACAAGAGTATATCAAAAAGATCATTCACCCTGACCAAGTAGGCTTTCCCCCAGAGATGCAGGGATGGTTCAATATACGCAAATCTATAAATGTAATACATTACATAAATGGGTTGAAGGACAAAAATCACATGATCATCTCATTAGACGCAGAGAAAGCATTTGACAAAATCCAACATCCCTTCATGATAAAAGTCCTACAGAAACTGGGAATAGAAGGAACTTATCTCAATATAATAAAAGCTATTTATGACAAGCCTACAGCCAACATATTACTAAATGGGGAAAAACTGGAAGCTTTTCCACTAAAATCAGGAACAAGAAAAGGGTGTCCACTGTCCCCACTTTTATTTAACATAGTTTTGGAAGTCTTAGCTATAGCAATAAGGCAAGAAACACACATAAAAGGGATACAAATTGGAAAGGAAGAGATCAAGTTATCATTTGCAGATGACATGATTCTATACATAAAGGACCCTAAAGACTCTACTAGCAAACTGTTAGAGCTGATCAAAACCTACAGCCAAGTAGCAGGATACAAAATAAATACACAGAAATCTGTAGCCTTCATATATGCTAACAACAAACACACAGAAGATGAAATCAGAGAATCACTCCCATTCACAATTGCATTAAAAAAAAATAAAGTGCCTTGGAATAAACCTAACTAAGGAAGTAAAGAATCTCGATAATGAGAACTTTAAAACACTCAAGTGAGAAATTGCAGAAGACACTAGAAAGTGGAGAAACATTCCTTGTTCCTGGATTGGAAAAATCAGTACTGTGAAAATGGCAATCTTACCAAAAGCAATCTACACATTTAATGCAATCCCTGTCAAAATTCCAAAGGCATTCTTCATAGAAATAGAAAAAACAATCCAAAAATTCATCTGGAATCACAAAAAACTCGAATATCTAAAATAATACTGAGCAACAAAAATAAGGCTGGTGGTATCACCATACCTGATTTTAACCTATACTACAGAGCCATAGTAACAAAAACAGCTTGGCACTGGCACAAAAACAGACATGTAGATCAGTGGAACAGAATAGAGAACCCAGATGTAAGTCCAGGTAGCTATAGCCACCTGATATTTGATAAAAATGCCAAAAATTCTCATTGGAGAAAAGACAGCCTCTTCAGCAAATGGTGTTAGGAAAACTGGATATATATCTGTAGAAGGATGAACATAGATTCTTCTCTCTTTCCATGCACAAGAATTAAATCCAAATGGATTAAAGACCTTAACATCAGACCTGAAACTCTGAAACTGCTAGAGGAAAAAGTAGGGGAAACCCTTCAACATATTGGTCTTGGCAAAGACTTTCTGAATACAACCCCAATTGCTCAGGCAATAAAACCACAGATTAATCACTAGGACCTCATGAAATTACAAAGATTTTGCACTGCAAATGACACCATGAAAAAAGCAAAGAGGCAACCTACAGAATGGGAAAAAAATCTTCGCCAGCTATATATCTGATAGAGGATTAATATCTAGGATATACAAAGAACTCAAAAGGTTAAATAATAAGCAATCAAACAAGCCAATCAAAAAATGGGCTATGGAGCTAAATAGAGCATTCTCAAAGGAAGAAATATGAATGGCATATAAACTTCTAAAAAAATGTTCTACGTCACTAGTCATCAGGGAAATGCAGATTAAAACTACATTGAGATTCCATCTCACTCCTGTCAGATTGGCCACCATCATGAAAACAAATGATCATAAATGTTGGCAGGGATGTGGAAAAACAGGAACCCTTCTACACTGCTGGTGGGAATGCAATCTGGTCCAGCCATTGTGGAAATCAGTGTGGAGGTTCCTAAAACAGCTAAAGATTGATCTACCATATGACCCAGCTATAGCACTCCTAGGCATATATCCTAAGGACTCATCTCATTTCCTTAGAAGTATGTGCTCAACCATGTTTATTGCTGCTCAATTTATAATAGCTGGGAAATGGAACCAGCCTAGATGTCCCTCAACTGATGAGTGGATAATGAAGATGTCGCACCCTTATACAATGGAGTTCTACTCAGCGGTAAAGAAAAATGAAGTTATGAAATTTGCAGAAAAATGAATGGATCTGGAAAGTATTATACTAAGTGAGGTAACCCAGGCCCAGAAAGCCAAGCGCCACATGTTCTCTCTCATATGTGACTCCTGCTACAGATGATTGGGCTTCTGCGTGAGAAGAAAAATACTTAGTAGCAGAGGCCAGTAAGTTAAAAAGGAGATATAAAGGGAAGAGAAAGGAAGGGAGGAGGGTACTTAATAGGTTGGTATTGTATATATGTAAGTACAATGATTGAGATGGGGAGGTAATATGAGGGAGAATGGAATTTCAAAGGGGTAAGTTGGGGGGGGAGGGTATTGCCATGGAATATTTTTTATAATCATGGAAAATGTTAATAAAAATTGTGAAAGGAAAAAAAGTAATAATAAATAAAAAGACAAAAAAACCAAACCAACAACAAAAAAAAAGAATTTGGGTTGTGTTGTTATGTATATTGTGTATGTGACAGCTATACTTATAAAGGATTGTAAATAAATATGCACAAATAAATGTTGATATATATATTTTAAAAAAGAATGAAAACACACATTAAGTGCTTTAAGCTTAAAAAAACCTCAGGCCATAAGTCAACTGAGTGAATGAGTAATTTTATAGAGGAAAGTTAGCAAATAAAAATTCAGGATTTGTGATGATCAGGGTTCTGACTGGGAAAAAAAACCTGTCCACCTTTGTAGATAATATGGTGTTACCAGATACTGTTTATCTATTTGAAGCTGTTTGCATTCATTTAAAAAGTTCCATGACAATGATGTCTAAAGTACACTACTGGTTCCAAATGGTTTATGTTCAACACAGAGCAAGTAGGAAGCAAAGCTTCAGGGCAAAAGTCAGATCCGAGAAGGTAAATGCAGGCTCAGCAGCCAAGAGCTGTTTTAAACCCAAGTGTGTGGGAAGGCTACAAATTCAGCTACTGGGGTGGGAGGCTGGATAAGAAAATATTGTAAAATGTTTATTTCGTGAGTGTATTCTTTCCTAGACAAATGTGTGTACTTATATATTATACACTGCACATCATTATGTGCATTCATAAATCTTCCAGTGCTCTATGCCCTGAAATGAGGCAACTGTCAGTTTCAAAGATTTTCATGGGCAGTTTTGACTTTACTTGCTTTTTACTTTAAGATGTGTCTCATAAGTTCAACCAAGGAACAGCCTGTGAACAGTCAGTGAGTGTGAAGACCCACTGCCCAAGTACTAATCCACACCAGATTGCTAATAAGGTGAGGTCTCTGCCTGCCAGTACCTGGCAGGTACTGGAGATCACACAGAATACACAAGAAAGAGAAGTGGAGCCAGAAGTGTTCTGATTGTCTCTTAGGTTGCATCGAGACTTGAACAGAGGTCACATTAGTCACTTTTTACAAAAATAATTCCGGGGCTGGAAAGATGGCTTAGTGGTGAAAACATTTGCATACAAAGCCAAAGGACCCAGATTCAACTCTCCAGAACCCATGTAAGCCAGCTGCACAAGGGGCACATGCATCTGGAATTCATTTGTGGTGGCTGAAGGCCCTGATGTACCCATTCTCTATCTGCCTCTTTCTCTCTCTAAGACATCTGGGGAAAACCCAGGTAAGAAGACCAATCAACTAGGATAACATTCCCAAGTCTTTGCAGGGTGCTTTGTGAGCTGTCATAGCAAAAGTGCATTGTGTTACCACAGACAAAAAGTGGTTATCTTGCCCGTGAGTTTGTTTCCCTGGAGGCTATGAGCATATATAGATAGCCAGATAAATCTTTTGTACCTGTTTCTATTCTTAGAGGTTGTGTTGATGGTAAATATACAGAACCAACTTGAGTCTTATGGAAGGGAGTGCATACTTTCAGGGACCAAAATAGTAGCACATTAAAATCAGGCAGGTGTTTGGGGAATGTGAAACTGTCATCTCAAAAAGTCTCTGGAGGTTTTTATTTAAATGTTTTCAGCAAAATAAACTGTTACTAGGAAAACATGTAGTCGTAAATATAAGAAAGGTCTGCTGGCTTGGAATTTGTCTGGCTGCTTTCTCCTTCCTTTGTAAGCCTATTAAGCCTAGATGTTCAGCAATAAAAGTCAGGTCTCCTTGCAGACTGTACCACCCACAGCTGCTAGTGGAAAATGCTCAGCATTCTGAATGACCTCTGACCTTGCAAAGGCTATGTAGTCAGTGATCTAATTTGACCTGGGAGGCTTTTGCATGGCATATAGACTGATGTTCAGACAGCAAAGAATTGTGTTGGAAGTAATAACTGGTTTAATGACTATCACACGCCAAAGAGACCCATCCTGGATTTGACACATCAATTGTTGAGCTGAATATTTTATTTATTTATCTGAGAGAGAGAGACAAAGAGGCAGATAGAGAATGGGTACATCAGGGCCTTCAGCCACCACAAATGAACTCCAGATGCATGTGCCCCCTTGTGCAGCTGGCTTACATGGGTTCTGGAGAGTTGAACCTGGGTCCTTTGGCTTTGTATGCAAATGCTTTAACCACTAAGCCATGTCTCCAGCCCCTGAATTATTTTTGTAAAAAGGGCATCAGGATGTATTAGCTCTGAATTTGTATTTGATACAAATGTATTGTTTTTGCTTTATTTTCAAGTTTTTTTTATTAAGCAAATTTAGAAGGTAAGCAAGAAAATGAGGCAATTTTTGGTAAGTATGAGTATTGTGTCCAAGGGTTTTGAATGTGACTTTTTAAAAGATGCATTAATTATACACCTTAGGGTCAAGATAGCATTTTCTGGTAGGCAGTTAGCTAGGGGGTTGTCCATGAAACATGGATGCCACCTTACCTGCTCTGGCAGGACTAGAACCTGTGTCTGATCCAGTCTCATCCAAGATGGCTGCAAGCATCAACTCCAGCATCAGCTTCCTCTTTCTTCCTTAGGGTTTTTCAGGCTTAACACCTGTGTGCTGATCCTTCTGAGATGGTGTCCCTCTTGGTCCCAAAAACCAATCAGGTCTGTCCCTTACACACCTTAGCCTAATGATGAGCCTCATTCTAATTGGATATCTGATTTATAGAAATGGGTCTGAAACCATGAATAGTCTCTCTTAGCCTCTTACCATTCTTTGCCCATTCTTCCTTATGTGAGAGGGATCTTTTGGTCTCAGGATTTCTTTTTGTCTGGGTGCTTCCCTGCTTTGTTTTGGGTGCTTTCCTGATTTGCTTTCTACATGTTCAACCCCTTCCCCAGAGGCTTCTTCCCTGGACAGAGACCTTTCCCTATGTGAGGGAGACCTCAGTTGGCTTGGGCTTTTCTGCTCTGCCTTCCCTCATAATACTAACTTGCCCTAAAATAAATCTTATAATTTATCCTTCTCTGAATCCACATTTTTGATTATTTGATAACTTGGACAAGGATATGAAGTTGGAATGCATGGGCCTGACGATCTCCTATATCTTCATAGAGATCTAATCACTTCCAGAACTACAACCCCACATTATTAATACTGTTCGTAGATTATAATACTTCAATGCCTTATTTATAATTCATTCCTAATTATTCAACTAGTAAGGATTTTTCCTAAATAATTTTGTCAGTTTTAACCATTGATTGGTATATAACTATTGATTCAATAATGTAGAACAATATAGCATTCACAGAGCCCCTAGAAGTCAGTCACTTGAGAGTTTTAACAAAGGTTTATTTTGTCCTTTCTGTGTGCCAGGCCCTTCATTAGGCACAATACAAGACAGGCAAGGAGAAGGAAGGAAGGAAAAGATGGAAGGCAAGAAGGGCAAGGAAAGGGAAGGAAAGAGGGAAGGTGGAGGGTCAGAAAAGAAACAAAAGGAAAAGGAAGAAAAGATCTATCTTTGTGAAGCCTATACTGTTCAGAATGTTGGAATGAGAGGAATAAAAAAGTTAGATATGATCCCTGTCTACAAAGAGTTTAAATTCTGGTGAGAAAGATGGCCAATAAATCAGTTTATTAATTTGATAATGTAATTTGATCATAATGTACAGATTGGCAGGATAAGACATGGTTATTCTGAGTTACATGTTAGCTACACATATAGACAAAAACAGAGACAAGATTTTAGGTCCCAAAATGCAATTAATCCTAAGAAGTAAAAGAAGGCTGGGGAGGACTGGAGAGATGGCTTAGAGGTTAAGGCGCTTGCCTACAAAGCCTAAGGACCCATGTTCAACTCTCCACGTAAGCCAGATGCACAAAGGCAAGGCAAGTGCAAGGTTGCACACGTCCACTATGTGGCACAAGCATCTGGGGTTCGATTTCAGTAGTGGAGGCCCTGGTGCATGCCAATTCTCTCTCTTTCTCAATCACTCTGGCTAAAACTAAAAATAACAATAAATATTAAAAAAAGAAGGCTGGAGAGATGGCTCAGTAGATAAAATGCCTGTGGTGCAAGTATGAGGACCTGAGTCCATGTCCCCAGAGCTCACATAAAAGCTGTATGTTGCAGTGGGTGTCTACAATACCAGAGTACCTAGTGCAAGAAAGGAGGCAGAGACAGGACCAAGAAACTTGTGGGCCAGCTAACCTGCTGCGTACAGTGGAGAACAGCAACAGAGGCCCCGCCTCAAAATGGATGGTGATGGCCAATCCCTGGATCTGCCTGCTGACTTCCACATGCACACCTTGCGACACACACGCCCACATGAACACATACACATATCCATACACAAACACCAAAAAATAGAATTAAAAAAATCTTTCTAAAACCACAGAAATAGGTCACGCATGTGATTCTGTACACAGGCAGCTGAGTTGGCCACTTAATTAGGTCCTGTTTCCACACCAGATTGAGAAAGTTCACAGTAACTTGTTACAGGCTGATGGGGCATCTTCTTTGCTCTGCTCTCTTAGGCTAATGAGGTTTTGGGGCTTTCCTTGCTAGATACACATCATGCATATCAGGATGACAGCTCTTGAGTAAGATTGGACCAAGAATTAGGTTCAGCTATTTTAAATAGCCACTGTTATATGGAGAAAGATTTGCTCACTGATATTTCACATTCAACCTGGTCGGAAGGGATCATTTCCCTTCATCCAGTAAGATCTGAAACACTGAAACTTGTACAGCTTCCTTAGGAGAAGGTCAGATGGAAAATATTATCTGATGTGACAAGTCAGGGGCCAGGAAGAAGATGAGGAGGAAGGCAGGGAGAGGGAGGATAGTGTGTCTACGAGATATTCAAAAGACAGAAGGTGGGGAAGTGGGAGACCAAAGATCAACTCTTTGATATACCTCCTGGTTCAAGGGGAAAAGTGAAAAACTGCTCCCCACCATGTCTGGACTGTGTGCAGGTTTGATGGCTTGTTAGTAAGGGTTTATTTCTGGTGGTGATGGTGAACTGTTCCTTTCTGCCCTTCCAAGTTTTAAGGGCATAGCTAAGGGTGCATCGAGAGGGTGCATGGTATGATGCCACCACAACGTGCTGTTCTGTACACAAGAAGACAGTGCTACTTATTCATCCTCATAGTACATGCTGTTTTTCTCCTCACAGGGATAGACTTATCTTAATCCTTCCACTCTGTGACTTTGGGCTCCATAGTGACCAGCTGGTCCCGTGGGAAGGCAACTGGCTGAGAGTGTGGAACGGCTTAATGGCCTGGCCCTATGACCCCCGCCTCTGCTCCAGCGTCCAGTCACCAATTGACTGTTTGCTAGAGTCATGCAGAACTCGGTTCCAATCAGAGCTTCAACATTTGTTAATTGGTAAAATTTGTGAAAAGTCTTTCGGGGCACATGTTTTCACTCAGCCTTGCTCTTTTTCCATAAATGGGGAATCATTAATTTTATGTGATATGATTGAAAATTGATGAGCAAAAAATAGAGGAAATATTTTCCACAATAACTGAAAAACTAGACAAACATTTACACTCTGAGCTAGGAGACAAACAGCTGGCCACACCCAAGACTTGGGCCATGGTCAGCAGAAAAGCCTCTTTCTCATAAATAAGTGCCAATGACAGAGGGTAGGAGCAAGGTAACCTTTTGCAGGTAGTCGGTTAGACACTCAGGCCCAGAAGACAAAACATGTGGCTCTGCCCTGGCTATACTACAGCTCCAGTCTAGTTCAGTCTGATTCAAGATGGTGATAAAGTGAGCTTCCCCCATCTTCCTCCTTAATTTTTCATGATCTTCCTCAAATGCCCAGCTGAGTCTACACTCTCCTCCTGGACCCACCAGCCAGTCAAGGTCCTTCATATACATTTGACTTGGCAATGAGGCTCATCCTGATTGGATACTAATTTAGAAAAACAAAACCTGATATCCAAGTTGCCATCAGATTTCCCCTCCCACTACTGCCCTCAGTGTGGGAGTTTTCTAGTTTTCTGTTTTCTTCTCTCTCTCTTTTTTTGTACTCTCTCCAAATAAGTCTTCATAGCTGTGCTTTTTTTTTTTTTTTTTTTTTTTTTTCTAATGATAAGAAAAAAGAACTTGAGAATCTCTGGCTTGGGGAGTTATAAGCCCATTCAGAGTTCACAGGGGCCTCCTGGATTCAATAGCTATGCACACTTTTATGTTTCAGGTCATCAGAGAACCCTTTCCCTTACCTATTGTACCTCAAAGAAACTGAGAATGTTTGTCCTTCGTTAAATGTTTGACATTTAAGTCTGAGTTTAATCCATGTATTTATTTCAACTCTCATGACCTACCATCAATAAACTGCTTATCTTTTTGAATGACACACATCATATTAAGCCATTGTCAGATACCCTAAATTTAGCCATTCCCTGTTATCAACTGGTGGGTGGTCTGGCCTTCATTCCTAATGGCTTCCATCATGTTAAAGTTTTACATGCTATGATACATCTCAGAAGACTTTCATGGAATGCTGAGAAACTTTCTCTACAGAGATAAAAATAATGATTCCAAGTCATTTCCTTTGTTGCTCTCTGAATTTCTATATAAAGTTATCAGCCACACATTCCTTTCCTGGTCTACCAAGTATGCCTGCTCACCGTGGGTTAATGCTGGCAACATTAGTCACAGTTAGTTGCTCAAGAGTTGAGGTCAGGTAGGCAATCCCTGAGTTCATCCATTAAAAAAAAAAAAAAAGATTGTAGTCATATGAAGGAATAAAAGGCACTGGTGGTACCAATGACTCCAACTGCTTTCAACAGCTTTGAGAGCATCCACTTTCATGGTAATATAAACTAACCCAGAACTCTGAAACATGCTAGAAGGAAAGAGTCTGAAGTTGTCTTCTTAAACCTAAAATTGGTCTTTTTTTTTTTCTATTTATGTATTTCCTTTTTGTTCTATAGATGAGTAGCTCCTACTCCATGTTTTTAACTTGTTTTATTTTTAAAACAAACCTGTAGATTGAATTAAAGCCAGCTTTTTTGGAAATTTATTTTAACGAGTTTTCCCTTTAATTGAATTTTTTTTTTTTTTTTTTTTACCTATACTACATTATTTGGAAAGAAAGCAGAAAAGAAGTCATGCAGGTAATTTGAAGGTGAGTGCTCATTTTAGAACAATGCCTTGCTTGTCTGTCAGAAAGCTTTGTGCTCACTGAGGGAGCAGGACTCAGGGAGAGATTGTCAGAACTTTAGGGAAGAGGCAATCATGATTTAACTTTTATACCCAGGGTATCTGACCTTCCAGTTTTACATTTTGCCAGCAGCAGGGAGGAACTCTGCTAAAGTCTGTGGTGTTATCATGACAGACAGAGCCATATGGAAAATGCTGGAAAAATTCCTCCTTAGACTATAATTGCTTGCTGGGCAGAAACTGCCTTCCATTCAGCTGTGAGTATGTATGCCTCACAGTGCTTCAGGTAGTCTCCAGGATTTATCAGCCAAGGCACGGTCAGCCTCAAGGCAGAGTTAAAATGGGAAGCTGAAAATATGTTGCTTGCCTGAATGGAGCCAACTATATTTTATTTCATTTTATTTATAGGATCACAGTCTTTAATCTCTGAGACCATAATGTGTTCACACATTAATTATATGAAGACAAAACAACCCCCAAACAGTTATATGGCTTGTCTTCATGCAGGTGCAGTTGCCTAGTGAATAAGTTGGTCCTTAAAGTCCTATAGGGTACTTAACTGTGGAAGACAGTAAGGCTGTGTATTGTAATTGCTAAGATCCAAGTTCACCTAAGTTTGGATTCTGCCCTATAATTCTTAACATCTCTGTGTTTCAGCTTTCCTATCACAAGAGTACACCAGTTATTTATAACTCTTTATAGGATGAAATACATTACAATATACATGTTAAAAAATGTCTCAGGGGCTGGAGAGATTGCTTAGTGGTTAAGGCTGCAAAGCCAAAGGATCCCTGTTTGATTCTTCAGGACCCACGTAAGCCAGATGCACAAGGGAGTGCATGCATCTGGAGTTCGTTTGCAGTGGCTGGAGGCCCTGGCATGCCCATCCTCCCTTCCCCTTCCCTCTTTCTCCCTCTTTCTCAAATAACTAAGTAAAAAAAAATATATTTTTTAAAGTGCTTCAAAGAGTCGGTGGCCCATAGAAAACACTATGTTAGTTATAGTTATTAAGAGAAACTAAATTTTGGGCACATTTCTATCTTTTTCTCTTCACCTTGAGTTTGGCTTTGTATCCCTGTTACTATACCTGAAACTTTCAGCCTCTCCTTGTCATTTTTTGGTCATGTTTTTAAAAAAATATTTCATTTTTATTTGTTTATTTGAGAGAGAGAAAGAGGCATAGAGGGAGAGAGAGATAGAAGAGAGCGAGAGAATGGACAAATCAGGGCCTCTATCCACTGCAAACAAACTCCAGACACTTATGCCACCTTGTGCATCTGGCTTACATGGGTACAGAGGAATTGATCTGAGGTCCTTTGGCTTTGCAGGCAAATTCCTTAACCACTAAGCCATCTCTCCATCATTTGTCATGTTTTTAATGGCAGCAGCAAGGGCAGAGGGCATCGTCACAGACATGGCTGGACAGGGCTGTCTGCATCCCAGGAGGGAGCAGGTAGAAGCTGCAATTGTTGGGGGCTTCCACTTCTTAGATACCCACATGCCTTTTCAGAGGAAGCAACACTCAGCATGGGGGTGGCACTTGCGTAGGAAGGGGATGGTTGATGGTGTTATTTTTGTATCCACATTTGTGGATGTTTAAAATAGGGCTTTATTCAATCGGCATAAGTGACACATAAACTATGTATAGTGGTGGAGTTGGGCCCGACAGGTGACGAGGACCAGATCTTGCAAAACGGAGCCGTGGTTCTCCACAGAGTGCCCAGGGGATTGCCCTGGGG
This sequence comes from Jaculus jaculus, assembly GCF_020740685.1. Lineage (NCBI taxonomy): Eukaryota > Metazoa > Chordata > Mammalia > Rodentia > Dipodidae > Jaculus > Jaculus jaculus. The sequence goes on from NC_059103.1 coordinate 104,767,752, forward strand.
GTGGCCAGCATAGACCTCCCCCCCATCTTGGGTTGTCTGGCAAAGCTGCCTGCACAACTCCTGACTTGTCTGGAATGGATGTGCCTCAGAGCCAGCGAGTGGGGACTTTGGCTGCGTTTCCATGGGGCTGGCCAGGGGCTCACATTTCCTCTCTGAACCTCCCAACAAGCCGCACTGTACTCATGAAGGGTAAGCATATTCCTTGTTCTTTGCGCTTGTTGACTCGGTGCCCTGCAGGCCTGGCATACAGCCAGTGGAACAGAGGATGAGGCTGCAGCTCAGCTATATTTAATTAGGGGTGCATTGTCTTGCTGGGGCTTTACACCTTTAGGGAATGTTTCTCAGATTGAGTCGATATTGTAACAGGGATCTGAAGCAACTGTCAAGTTTAGCCTGAGGTGTTTGGTTTTTAGTGCTTAGAACTCAAAGTTAAAATAAGTAAGTTTTAGGTGTCTGAAAACTGACTTTTTATGCCTTGAGTCATCATAGCAAGGATCCTAGAAAGGATTCTTTCTGTTTTGAAACAAGTAGTTTATGTCTCATGGAGCATAACTTCCAGAAAAGGGAGATGAAATATTGTTTTTCTATGAAAACTTTTTCTTAAATCAGAACTCATCTGATTAGACTCTCCAAAGAGCAAGAAAATGCATAGTTCTTGAGGCAAATATGAAACTACCATATGTACAAGGGAGAATTTGAAATAGTTCCGGAATATCCTTAATTAATTTGAAGCGCAGTGCAGAATATGAATTTTAGGAACTAGGAAAAGAAAAGCCGTCTAATCAGAGGCTGGGGAGAGAAAGATGGCACTTAGGGAAGGGTAATTGTGCACTTGCTAGACGGTTCTATAACAGACTCCAGGGAACATTTGGTGGATCTGAATTAGACGCCGCATGCCGCCCCCACCCCCAACCTCCTCTTTTCATCTCTTCCCTCAAGTGTGGTTTCGATATGATACGGAATGGACACTAAAAATATTTCTGGAATGACGTGACCCTCTGTCGCCCCATCCAGGAAAGGGACGAGGCTTCATATGAAACAACACCAGCTTTCCCTTCATTCCTGGCAGTCCCGAGGTCGGTCCGCAGACACTGCCCCTTCCGTGGCTGATGGCATTCAGACCCCCAGCCGCCGCTGCCAGTGCCAGGCAGGCAACTGGACAGGACAGTTCAGCTACGCGACACTGGCCACAGTCTCGGCCAGAGCCGCAGCCCCCAAGCCACAGACCACCTCCGCCGCCCCAGCCGGGAGCCTTCCCCCCTCCCTCCAGCCTGCCACGGCCCCGCCACAGGGGCTGAAGCAGTGGGTGGTAGTGGCAACCGTGGCCGTGGTACCCACGGTCTTGGGGCCAGGCCAGGCACGTGGAACCCTGCTTCAGGCCACTCTGCGGCCCCTCCAGGACCAGAGCGGGACTGAGGACACCACCAGCGCTCACCGCTGCCTCTTCCTGTCGCTGAAACCCAGGCGAGGGCTCAGCATGGAAGCCGGCTCTCCTGAACCGGACGCGCAGGCCAGCCTGGTGGACAAGGAGGACCGCGTGAGCCCATCTCGGGACAGCCGGGGACACAAGCAACAGCTGCGGCCACTGCCCAAGCCTTCAGGTTCCTCCCAGGGAGAAGCGAAATACGTGGAGATGTGTGCTTCAGCGGGAGGCGGGAGGGACAGCCCCCAGACCAGGAAACTGGAGCTCTGCTCCGGTGAAGAGGAGGCCTCAAAGAGCCCAAAGACAAAATCCCGGGGTGAAGCCAGCAGGCAGGACCGAGAAGCGGCAAACCCCAGGAGTCCTGCCCCCTCCCGAAGGCCCAGCACCCGCGCTGGTGAGGGTGACAGTTTCTCTTCCTCCTCCTCCCCAGCGGACCAAGCAGAGGATGAAGGTCTGTGCAAAACGGATGATTCGGTCACATCACTGGGGGCTCTGGCCACCTCCTCTTCATCCTTAGGCTTCGAGAGTGAGACCGAAGTGACCTGTCAACCCAAGGGAAGAGAAGAAGGAAGAAAAGCCGCAGGAGGAGGAAGACAGCAAGAGGGAGGAGGAGGGGTAGGAGATGGAACAGAATGCAGGGACATTATTGCCAAGTCTCAAGGCAACAGAGACCCCCCGAAAAATGAGGAGGCACATTACATCACCACGCATGAGATCCAGTTGAGCGAAGTAGAGCAGGACATGGACTTCGATGTGGGGCTGGCTTCCCGGTGGGACTTCGAGGACAACAATGTGATCTACTCATTCGTGGACTATGCTTCCTTTGGTGGCAGTGATGAGACCCCGGGGGACGTCACCACCCCCACTGAAGAGGATGATGACAACAGCTGCTACCTCAGCACCACCCCCAGCACCAGCGCCACCCGGACACCCAGCCCCACCAGCAGCGACCTGGCTCGCCCCAGTGCAGGCAGTGGTGGTCGCGACACCAGCAGCACGGAAGTGGGCAGTGGTCCCTCGGATAGTGACACTGTCCCCCCACCTACTACCGGGCCTGGCACTGCCGCTTTGCCTGAGCCTTTGTTGGAGCTCCCAGAAGCGGCCTCAGAGGCAGTGGCCACTGCTCCAAGCAGCTGTGGGAGTGCGGCAAGCCAGACCCTCCTATCAATCAAGCCAGCTTCCCGGGATATAAATGAGCCTAGCAACGTGCGTGCAAAGCAAAACATTATTTATGCTGCCAAGCATGAAGGCGACATGAGCCTCCGTGTCTCTACAGCTGCTGAACACAATTCAAGTTCGCTGAAGCAAAACTCGGCTGCAGCCGTGGCTCAGGACCATGCAAAGAAATTCATTGCTATCCCTGCTCGCCTGCAAACCAGGTGCGGGGCTATCCGGGCAAAGGAGTTGGTGGACTACTCCAGCGGAGCCTCCAGTGCGGTGAGCGAGCTGGACGATGCGGACAAAGAGGTGCGGAACCTGACCTCCCGGGCCTTCCGGAGCCTTGCTTACCCCTACTTTGAAGCCCTGAACATCAGCTCCCGAGAGTCCTCCACCACACTCTCTGAAGTGGGCTTTGGACGCTGGTCAACCTTCCTGGACTTAAAATGTGGGGGTGTTGGAGCCAGGGTGGAACAGAGCCTGCTCAGGAGCAGTGCAGCCTCGGTGGCTGCGGGTCTGAGGAAGGGCGGTGGCGCCAGGGCTGCTGCAGACCAGCTCTACATCCAAGCCAAGAAGTCCCAGACCAAGGCCTTGGAGTTCGTGGTCAGCAAAGTCGAGGGAGAAATCAAACATGTGGAAACACCCCTGTGCTTCCAGAAACAGGTCCAGACGGGCTCCCGCGTGGTCACGCTTCTGGAGCCCCTGAATTTACGCAGTGAGAGCAAAGCCAGTTCCGCCACTGGTCCCTGCAGGGCCACCAAAGGCTCCAGCAAGGGTCCCGGGTCAGTGTACACCGATGATGGCTCAGAGACATCCGAGAGCAGCAAGCCTGCTTCCCGCACTGAAGGCCCCCAGAAAAAGTCCAAGTTTGCCTCCAGTCTGCTCAAAAATGTCATTTCCAAAAAGATGCAGCGGGAACACGAGTTCAAAATGGAGAGAGGAGAAGTCACTGACACATCCCACCACAACCTCTCCGGGACCTCCAAGGAAGCCGAAGGCCTTCCGGGGACAGAGAAGCAGCGGGAGAGGGGCCTGCAGCGCCAGAGCTCTCGCCACTCAGAGGCCGGCTCTGAGTACACTGTGGTCAGCGTGTCTGATACTGGTGGAGAGGGGTCTACCGCAGGGTCTAAGTCACCCATTTTCAAAGCCAGCACTCCTCGAGAAAGCAGCGCTGCCTCTGGTAGGAGATTGTCTGATGGACACGCAGAAGTGTGTGAAATTAAAAAGAGTGCTTCCGAGACAGTGAAGGGCATCTTCCTTCGGAGCCAGAACAGTGCCTTCCGGTCCTGGAAGGAGAAGGAGGCCGAGAAGCAGGAAGGGAAAGCCTCCATTGGGAAGCTGAAGCTCTCCAAAGGAGGGGACTGGAGAGCTGATCTTGGGGAGATCTCTGCCAGCAAGTCCACCATCATGTCTCGCCTCTTTGTTCCCAACATCCAGCAGACACCCAAGGACAAGCAGCCAGAGAAGCAGGCCACCAAGTACCCAGCTGCTGCCCAGGCCACGTCCACGGCAGTGATCAGGCCCAAGGCTCCTGAAATCAAGATCCGACTAGGGAGTGTGCAGCAGCCAAGCTCAGACTTCAACATTGCCAAATTGCTCACCCCCAAGCTGGCTAGCGGCAACACGTCTAACCTGTTCAAGACCACTGAGGACAACACCAGGGCCCAGCAGAAGCTGTTCCGTGGGGACAACCTGGAAAAAGTGCCCCAGTTCCAGGTGAGAGATGTCAGAGACAAGTCCAAGGCCCAGGGGCCTCTCCACCAGGTGAGAGATGTCAGGAAACTAATCAAAGGGTCCGGGGACAGCAGTGACAAGGGCAGTGTTACCCCAGAGCAGGGGCTAACAGGGCCCAAACCTAGGCAGCTGGCTGCTGCAACAGGTGGAACGCGATCCTTGTCCCCCATGGTGATTACATGCCAGGCGGTTGTGAACCAGAGAGAAGACAGTGTGGATCGAGAGCCCAGGGAAGGCCTGGGGAAAGTGGGCAGTGCCAACAGGGTCTCAAACTCCTCGCCAGAAGGAACAGTCTTGGTTCACAGGGCATCTGGCAGGCTGCCTGTGGCCACCATTGCTCCCAATAAACCTGAGCAGGGGTCCTACCTGCCTGTGCTCAAAATTGTCTCCAAGGCTTCTGCTCAGAGGACCCCAGAGAAGCCCAAGGAGGAGGAGCTCAAGGAGGAGAGCAAAGCCCCGAAGCCAGCCCGGAACGCCCTGGAGAAGCTCACGGCTGCCGTGAGGTCCATGGAGGAGCTGTACAGTTTTAACAGGAACGAGTGGAAACGCAAGAGTGACCCGTTGCCGGTGATGGCTGACAGCCACGTCCTGTCGCTCATTGCCAGCGAGGAGAGGGAAGGTGTGGCTGGTCCCGAGGGAGACCCCGACAAGCTGGCTAAAGGGCTGAGTGAGATGGAAGACAGGGGCTCCGGGCAAAAAGGTGGCGGCGTGGTCCTGCGAGGAGCCCCGGTGGAACGTCTGCAGCGGAGAAACTCCAACCCCAGCTCTGAGAGTGTGTCTGCCCGGGCAGCCGCCTTCGAGAACATGGCCAGGGAAAGGCCCCGGTCCCTCTATATCCCCCCAGTCCACAAGGATGTGGAAAGAACCCAACCCCTGCAGCCCCTGCCCCCGCTCCCCGGCAACCGCAGTGTGTTCACAGTGAATGCCAACAGCACTCAGAAAACTGGGGGTGTTGCTGGCAAGTTCCCGCAAGGATCTTCTCCAGAAAGCCCCTCAGCAGCAGCAAAAGGCATCAAATCCCAGGGACTCCGGTCCCTCAAAATCTCCCCAGCCGCGCGGGCACCTGCTGATGAGGCTACCCACAGGAAAAGTGGCATTAGTTTGGAGAAGAGCAACAGTGACTGTGAGAATTACCTGACCATCCCCCTGAAAGGAAATCCTGCTTCGGGGGACTTGCCTGGCAGGCCTGGGGTTGCCAGAGAGGGCCCCTCCGTCTCCTCGGCTGCCTCTCTCTGCAGCTTACCCCCACTGAGTGCCCGCAGTCAGGTCCCCAATAGCTCCAAAGGGCCTCAGGTCAGTGGAACCAGCAGGCCAGCTTGGCGTTCCAAACCCGACCACCCCCGGGAGACCGTAGCTGCACCCACGGGGCCGCAGAGCCCTGAGCACACGCCTACTGCTGTCTACCACCAGCAGGCCCTGCCCTTTACCCTCCAGGGGACCCAACCTCAGGTCCTCTGCTTCTCCCCACCTGGTATGCCAGCCCCAGCACCCACAGGCCCTACCACCGTCTCCACAGACCCCTTCCAGCCGCCGCAGCCGCAGCAGACTCAGCGCAAGATGCTTCTGGATGTGACCACTGGCCAGTACTATCTGGTGGACACACCGGTACAGCCTATGACCCGGAGGTTGTTTGACCCTGAGACAGGACAGTACGTGGACGTGCCCATGACCTCCCAGCAGCAAGCTGTGGCTCCCATGTCCCTCCCTGTACCCCCCTTGGCCCTGAGTCCTGGGGCCTATGGACCCACCTATATGATCTACCCTGGGTTCCTGCCCACGGTGCTGCCCCCCAATGCCCTGCAGCCCATGCCCATTGCTCACACTCCAGGGGGCAGTGAGCTGTCCATGGCAGGAGAGCCCCCCAACAAAGAGGCAGCTGCAACGTTTGCAGAGGCCCCATATTTCATGGCCTCTGGTCAGTCCCCCGCCTCCTCTTCTTCTTCAGTCCCAGGAGCCACATCCCAGCTTGTGGGGGCCAAAGGCTTTGCCCAGATGCATGGCAAACCTGTCATCAGCATCACATCACAGCCCTTGGGGCCACGGATCATTGCGCCCCCTTCCTTTGATGGCACAACCATGAGCTTTGTGGTAGAACACCGATGAGGAGGAGTCAGGAGAAGGCAGGGAGGAACAGCTTCCGGTGAGTGCACTGTACTCTGTTCATGCAACTCAAGAGTAAGAACCATCTTGGTTTGTTGTTGTTTATTTTCTTTTACTTCCCCTTTTTTTTTTTTGAGATAGGGTCTCATTTTAGCCCAGGCTGAACTGGAACATGCTCTGTAGTCCCAGGCTGGCCTCGAATTCATAGCAATCTTCCTATCAATGCCTCTCAGGTGCTGGGATTAAACACCTTGCCAGGCCATCTTTTTCATTTCTTATTTCTTTTCCTTCCTTCCTTCCTTCCTTCCTTCCTTCCTTTTTTTTTTTTTTTTTTGAGTTTGGAATGGGACATTTATAGCAGAGGAGGCTGGCTATAAATATTGGTATTTTGGAAAAGTGACATGAAACCCGTTCTGATTTACGAAGGAGTTAATTTACTCTCCAGGTCTCTCCTCATTCCTCAATTCCTATGGACAGCCTTTCTGTCTCCTTTGACCTTTACTAACAGCCCAAGTGTTTCTCCCACCAGCGAATAAGAGGGAAGTGAACCTTGCTTTAGTCTCACGTTTTGGAAGAGTTTGTCAGGAGAAAGAAATGAGATCATAGTCTGGATTTTGTGGAGCAGAGCGAGCCTCCCCCTTTGTTCCTGACTACCTGGGCACCATACGCAAGCCACTCCAGGTTAATGGAGCCACCTTTAACCTGTTTGTTCCTCAAGAAGTAAGAGAGTTAAAAACTGATGTTTTCTAAAGCTGATAAAATGCCTCACTGCCTCTTTTCTCACATTGCTCACATCTTCCTCTTGAAATATATATATTATTGCGTTTTCAGTTGACAAATGATTTTAATTCTTTTTCTAGGGTCTTTAGTCTATCTTTCATGTAGGTGGGTATGTGATGTATTTGTGTGCACACACAGTTGCTCCTTAGATGGGTGGCTACATTTGATCTCTCCTGTGCATCATTGACTCTATCATGCGCCAGGGTTAATCCCCTGAAAGCATACTTACCCCTCTACAAAGGCAGTTAGAGAAGTAGACTCCTGACACCTACCTTAATACACACTCGCAGACAGGAACCCCTGCCATAAATACAGTCTGTGGAACTTGATAAGAGGCATGAGTTTAGCTGGTCCAAAGCAGGACGCCTCAGGTCAAACAGAAGACAGGACAATGACACCTGTCTAGAGGAGCACACAGGTGTCAGAGCTGTGGGCCAACGTGCCTCTCACACTCTGCGCCCTTCAGTGTTGCAGAGGTTGAGATCGCAAACGTCTCCAGTACTTTCACTCCTTGGAAAAGTCACACTAAATGAAAGAGAGAAGCTCTATTTATGCTTCTGTCATAGATGTGAACCCTTATTCTTCCTTCATTTAACTGAAAAGGAAAAGAAACTGTGTTGCTTTTTGCCAAGAAAGGCCCTTAAATTAGGAGGAAGGATCACTGGTAACCAGTGATAACCACTTCCCATCATTGTGATCTTGGGGATGACAAAACTACTGTATCATCTCGAATGGGGGCAGTAATATCTAGTAAATACTCACTCTGTATGAGGGTATTCGCTGCTCTGTGCAAGCCACAGAGCTTTGTTCATTGGGTCTGTCACTGACAATTCAGGTGGAAGCCCAGCCTTGTTCTAACTGCAGTCTAAATAGACAATATGGATTGCTCCTCCCTGACAGCCTGCAACATGTGCTGTGTGGTGATAACAAATAAAGAGGGAAGGGAGGAATTCAAAGGTAAATCATGCTTCTTTTGTTTTGTGTAGAAAGCAAAGAACGATTTCAGAGTACTTGTATGGGAGACTCAGTATTGAGGGATTAATGCTGCAGATGAAAGAGTAACCTATAGGCAAAGCCTTTTACTCTCCTGGACTGTGGTCTGTTTGGTGCTATTTTGGATCAGCTAATCCTGAAGAGCTTGAGAGGTTGAGGAGGCACACTAATAAGAGGAGGGGACAGGGAGCCAGGGAGGGAGCCCAGCAGTCACACAGGCCTTGGTGACTTCCTAGCAGCTTTTTCCTGTCTGCTGAGTCAGGAGAGATTAGCTGTGGGTTGTCTGCATCACGCACAGATGTAAACCTGAGTTTAGCATACTTGGAGTGGAACTGCAACTTTTGAAAATTTCCCCCTTTTATGGAAGCACAATATTTACTTTAGCAAACAACCCTAAAGATAGAAAGGCAAATGTCAGCTTTGATTTAAGCAGACTCATGAGCAGCTAAAGGTTAGCATTCCTGTTTACAGGCAAAGAATCTAGCTAGCCAAACTTAGATATGAATTAACATCCTTCAAAACTCATATTCTTGAAAGTTCTAGTTTCAAAAGAAAAGTCAGATTAAAACAATAGACTTAGGGCTGAAGAGATGGCTTAGCAGTTAAGGTGCTGTCCTGAGAAGCATAAGGACCCAGGTTCGATTCCCCAGTACTCCATGTAAAGTCAGATGCACAAAGAGTTACATACATCTGAAGTGCATTTGCAGTGGCTGGAGGCCCTGGTGTGCACTCCGTTCTCCCTTTGTGTCTCTCTCTTTCTCTCTCTCTCTTTTTCTCTATCTCTCTCTGTCCTGGGATGTGGTCCTACACATCTTTAATCCCAGCATTCAGGAGGCAGAAGTAGGAGGATTGCTATGAGTTCAAAGCCAGCCTGATACTACATAGTGAATTCCAAGTCAGCCTGGGCTAGAGTGAGACCCTACCTCAAAAAACAACAACAAAAACAAAAGATGAAATAAAATGTAAAAAGTGCGTAGTTCTTTTTCTGTATGCCAGCTTTAAAAAATATTGCTCAAATATTTCAGAACATCACTGGAAAGATGGTCATATGAAAAGCCCTAAGGAATGGTTTCAGTTTAGGATTTCCTTTGAAAGCCAGGCTTATTGCAGGGATTCCCTAGGGTGGAGGGTTAGGGCCTCCTTTCAACTGAAAACTTGTGTAAGTGATTAGATCCAATTACAATATTTCACACAGAGGTAAACTGGGACACATAAAGTGATGTTTCACTGAGATCCCCAAAGTGGAGAGGCATGCTCTGTGACACGGCTCTGTGCTCCTAGCCACACCTCATGCACAAAGGCTGCTCTTGGCATACATGGGTACAATGCATGGGGCAAAAGTTGCAGACAAGAGCTCTGACTTGTCATGAAGAACATCTGGAATCTGTAGTGACATTTGCCCATTAACCATTGTTTCTATTTACCTTTCTAGACATTTACCAAGTGCATATTCACAAGAAATTCAGTAATTTTCTCATTCAGTCAATAAGCATGGGTTCTACGCCTACACTATAATCACTGTGTACTCTGGTGGTGGGGCATTAAATACACCTGTGACCCAGTATGGCCACACAATTTAGGATCCTACAGCCCAACAGGGGGAGGCCAACTTCCCCTGCCCACAAGAAAACTGAAAGTTAATGTTCAAGAGCTGTCATTACCTTTTAGATTCCTTCCAGCGCCAAGAACAAGGATTTCATTGTCTGTTTCTAGCACCCCATGGCAACAGAAAGCTCTACTTACTCTCTGTGTATATTTGAGGGCAGGCAACTGCCATTGTCTTTTTGAATATTCCATCATGAACGCTCTTCAATGTTTCCTTATGTTTTGCTTCTACATTTCCTTTCCTATTGTTTTTTTTTACATTTTGGGGGGATTTCATACTTCTTTTTGTCCTGTGGTCATTATTTCAGTACTTCTTAAACTTTGCTATGCCATAACACATATAAAAAGATAATGACATATTTTATTATTACTTTGCCATATCAGTGCACACTGGGGTAGCTGAGCAGGTCTAGTAACCACCTAGCATTTGGTTGTCCAGTGGCCATATAGCCACAGAGGCAACCCATGTGCAACATACCAAGAGTCACACCAGTGGCAAAACCTCATCGCTCTCTCTATCTGTTGGGCATTTTGTGTGTGCTGTCTGCTTGGTTTTGAAGTCCCTCTCAGAGCGCAAGGACTGTCAGCCTTTCCTGAAACTGCTTTTGTTTGTGTTGTCTCTCACTCGAGGTCTGTGGTTTCACTTTTCCTTCTCTACCATGTCTCCTTCTGCCCATCCACCATAATGCCATATTTTTATTTTAAAATTTTAATTGAGTCTTGATACCTAATGTATTTTATGAAGTCATAAGATAAAATAAATATATATTTAAGAAAAGATAATTTTAATTGGCAACAAGAATTGTAATTATTTTGTTTATTTTGAATGTCCCATTTTCTCTTCCTTTTTGAGGGTGCTATATGACCTGTCATTTCTCCTCAAAGTTATTTCTGTCCACTGAGTTACAGCAATGGAAGAGGAAGGAGAAAGCAGATTTCAGGGGGAGGTGTTTCCACGAAGTCCTGAGATCACTGAGAAGGGAATTTGGGCTTAACAAAGTCAGGTGACCCTTCTTTGGTTACAGCCCATTCTGGGTAGATCTGGGTCTCAGCTAACCATTCCATATCAGGGTCTTTCTCAGGGTGCCATCCTCTTCGGCTTCTCTTGTTCTTCCCAGGGAAACACTGATGGTTTTACTTCCTGGTATCTCTTCCACCCCTCCTCTCTTTGCCTTGCTATTTGAGCAAAGAGTTTTCATTTTTTGCTTTTTGTTTATGTATTTATCATTCCTTTATTACTGTGGGTTCCCATTTCCCATTCACTTCAACTCAACTGACTTTAATGCCCTGCCTCGCATCTTGCCTTCTTATTTCTTATGGTTTTGTTTTGTTTTAATCACAGACTGAAGGGCAGGGCTTGCTACCTTCTTCACCTGAGTATCCTCTGAAATCTTGAGCAGCTCTGGTGAGTCATCAGAGGGATGGGAATCTGGCTGCCCTTCAAGACCCAGCAGATGGAGACTGCAAACTCCACATGTTATTTTCAGTTTGTCTCTTAATTATGTACCACAATCCAAGCTTCCTCTCCCAATTATTATATACAACTTCAGTTTTACTTTACTATATCCTTTTTAAAATTGAAAACCTTAATCTATGAACATACTAAAATTTGGTTATATTCTTGTCATGTTATCCTCTTTTGTCCCCTCGCCTCTGTTCCCATTCCTGAGGACTCTCCTCTTTCTAAACAGTCCTTCTGTTTTGCTGTCTCATTCCTTTTGTCCTCCTCCATCCTCTATGTAAGATGTTTATGGGCTTGTTACGATGTCAGTCACCACTCTGGGGTCATGAATGTACCAGTTGACTCAGCATGAGGACAGTGCCCCACAGTATACCTTCCAACCCTGTGGCTCTTACTTTCTTTCTGTCCTGTCTTTCTCAATGTTCCCAGGGTCTAGGAGGGCATGATACAACTCTCCTTTAGTGTTGAACTCTTGACAGCAGTTGTACTTTGATGACTTTTGAGTTTCCTCAGTGTCAACCACCCTCCCCATAGAGAAGATTCTCTGGCTAGCAGTGAGAGCAGTATTCATACTCAATCTCTGCCACTTCCTCTGCAGTGTTTCTTGGGCTCTGAAGGTGTGATGGAGATGATTCACTTAGTGCTAAGCCCTAGAGTTTCTCTCTTCTTGTCATTGAACCTTGAAGCCATAGGTTGTTACAGGTAAATCCCAGTGCATGAGATGAGTTACCCCACCCCACAGTAAGCTGTTGGTCAAAGAGGCCCATGAAGACCCCAACACAGTATAGGCTATTGCCAAAGTGCTTAGTTACTGACCAGAACCAGATGGTAAGACCCTATTGCTGATGAAACTACAGCCTGTGGTCAGGAGACATTAATGCTGCTCTCACTTTTGGTGGCAAATAGCAGGAAGACACAAGACTCTGCTATAGTCTTCCTTTTGCTTTTTTGTTTCCCCCAAGGTAGGGTCTCACTGTAGATAGGCTAACCTGAAACCCACTCTGTAGCCCCAGGTGAGCCTTGAATTCACAGTGATCCTCCTGCCTGTGCCTCCCGAGTGCTGGGAATTAAAGATGGGCACATTACAACCAACTACTATAATCAATGTCTTATTTTTTGCTTTACTTTTTATCTTTCCTTTGGTTAGATTGGATTTTACTACTGCACTTTACTGTGTATACCTTTCTGCACAATTATACTGCATTTATTTATTTATGTATTATTTATTTATTTATCATTGTTTGTGGGACAGGATTTCTTAGTCCAGGCTAGCCTCAAACCCAATTGGCTGATGAGGCTGGCACTGGACTCTGATACTCCTGCTTCTACCTCTCAACTTCTGAGATTAAAGGTGTGTGCTACCATACACCCTGCATTTATATTTTCTTGTCTACCCTAAGATTAATAAAAAGCAAAACATAGGGGCTGTGTTGGAGAGATGGCTTAGCAGGTAAGCCCTTGCCTGTGAAGCCAAAGGACCCAGTTCAAGGCTCAGTGCCCCAGGACCCACATTAGTCAGATGTACAAGGGGGCACATGCGTCTGGAGTTCATTTGCAGTGGCTGGAGGCTCTGGCGCGCCCATTTTTTCTCTCTCTCTTTCTCTCTGCCTCTTTCTCTATCTGTCACTCTCAAATAAATAAATAAAAATAAACAAAAACAAATTTAAAACATAGGGGCTGGAGGGATGCTTAATGGTTAAGGCATTTGCCTGCGAAGCCAGAGGATCCTGATTCAATTCCCCAGGACCCACATAAGCCAGGTGCACAAGGGGGCACACATGTCTGGAATTTGTTTGCAGTGGCTGGAGGCCCTGGCATGCCCATTCTCTCTCTCCCTCTCTCTCCCTGCCTCTTTCCCTCTCACTCTCTCAAATAAATAACTAAAAATAATTTAAAGAAACAAAAAATAATATCTAATTTGTACTAATCATTTACTATGTGTCAAAACTTAACCTCATGCCACTGGATTACTTAAAGTAGGTACTATTTTTAATCCCCATTAAGCAAGTGAAAGCATAATTTGCCTAAATTGATATCAACTGAAGTTCTGGGCTTTTGAACTCTGTGGCCTACGTTCTTATTAAAGAGGACTCTATTCACCATTTTCTCTTATTGTTCTTCTTTCTCTTGTTGAGAATTGTTCCTCTTACTTTATATATATTATTAAAACTTTTATTCTAAAAACTTTGCATTTTGCCTGTGGCCTAATCAGCCTGGTAAAGGATAAATTATAAGACATTTATGTCTTCTTGGAGGGCAGGAGAACAGCTGTTCTGCTGCTAATTTTCCTGACTTTAGTTTCATTCAATGGAAAAAAAAAAATCAACCTAAGAGAAAACTGAATCTCTGAATCTTCTAGCTCTCACTGTTTCCCCCCCCCTCCTTGTGTGTGTGTGTGTGTGTGTGTGTGTGTGTGTGTGTGTGTGTGTGTGTGTTAGGTTTGAGAGAAAGGGCAGGAAAGGTAACAAATTAAAATCCAATAATATCCAACACATTCTAAACTTCTATATGTTTTTTTTTTTCTTCTGATTAAAAACCTAACCATGCCACTCATAGTGGCGCACACCTTTAATCCCAGCACTCAGGAGGCAGAGGTAGGAGGATTGCCATGAGTTTGAGGCCAGCCTGAGACTACATAGTAAATTCCAGGTCAACCTGAGCTAAAGTGAGACCCTACCTTAAAAAAACAAAACAAAACAAACAAACAAAAAATCCATAAAACTTAACCATCCTTGGAACATCCTATGTTCAAAAGAAAAATATGAGTTCTCTCAGAATGCCTAGAGGCTGCGGGCTGTGTGCTGTGGCTCCAGTGGCAGGGTAATTTGGTGTAGATGTAGGAAGAAGAAGCTAGAGGTAAGGGTGGGCAAGGAATGTAGCTCAGTTGGTATAGTGCTTACCTCAAGTGTACATAAGTCTGGGTTCAATTCAAGCAACATGTAAACCAGGTGTGATTATGCATGGCTGTAATCCAAGCACTTGGGAGATTGAGGCGGGGGGATCAGCTGTTCAAGGTGAAAAATCTGGGGTGGTAGCTCACATGTATAATCCCAACATGGAGGGAGGCAGAGGTAGAAGGATTATTATGAGTTCAAGGCCTGCCTGGGCTGGAGTGAGTTCCAAGTTAGCCTGGGTTAGAGTAAGATCCTACCTCAAAGTATTTTTTTTAAATAAGAGTGGGACCCCCAGATGTTGATGGATTGAAACATTTTAGGGTTTGACTATAGTACATGTACATGTATTTCAGGTTTTTGTGCCTTGCGGCCAGAGAACCCAGATTCAAATTCCAATACTGATATTTGCTGGTCTAAGCCAATGATTTGCCCTCTCTGACTCTTAGTTTCCTCATCTGAGGAACTTTTAGAAGCATTGTGAATATTACAAAGCCATTGCAAAGGACATAGCCACAGTACATGGCAAAAAGTAAATGTTCAATGTCCCTTGGAGAATGGAACCTCACCAATGTCTCAGAATCCCCTGTCTTCTCAGGGCCTCTCACCCAGAGGAGAAAGTCAGCCTTATCCTGGCAGACACCCAGGGCAGTGCCAGGGCCCATGCAAGGATCACTGTGAACTTCTCCAAACTGCGGTGGTACTCACAGCTCTGCCGTTCTCTCAGAGCTCGCTCTACTCTGGGAAGGCCAGCTGGCTGTGTTTCAGGGTATTCTAGTATCCTCCAGTGGCCTTCCAGAACATTATACAACTCTAGGTCCAGCTTGCCAGTTCTATGTGCTGATTCTATGTGGTGATTTTCCTCTGTCTGAGCACAGGCCTATGAGGAGCAAAAGAAAACCTGACCCATAACCTGCTGAATTCTGCTGGCACTCTGGGTCTAAACTTATGGATGGGAAGGCATCCAGCCAGACCCTCTGGCTGCACAGTATAGCTGCCCCTGAATCTACTCACTTTCTCACCATCCATTGCTGAGGCCTCGTGACAGTTACTTTTATGTTTTTCTTAAGAATGAGAACAATTTTATTACTTCCAAGATTTCAAACAAAATTTCTCTAAAGTTAATGGAAACAGAAGCAATACCCTATGGATATCCAAGAAGGTGACATCCTGTTTTTTTATTGTTGTTGTTGTTGTTTTTTTTTTTTTTTGGTAGGGTCTCACTCTAGTCCAGGCTGACCTGGAGTTCACTATAGAGTCTCAGGGTGGCCTTGAACTCACGGCAATCCTCCTACCTCTGCCTCCCGAGTGCCGGGATTAAAGATGTGTGCCACCATGCCCGGTGAAGGTGACATCTTGACAACTGATCCCTAAATAGAATTCCAGGGATTATAGAAACAGATTTCTCCTGTATTTCTCAGGCTGCTATCATCATTACCCTGTGGAGGAGCCTCTCTTTCTCTCTGTCTTCCCCTTGATGTCCTTTTGCTCTGCTCAAGGAATCTTGATGAGACTCACCTTATGATGTGAAACAGCTAGGATTATTGTCATGAAATCATTCTTTTTAGTCTCATGGTTTCCTCTTCTCCCTTAGAATAGCATTCTTAGCATTCTATATGTCCTAATCTAGAAAACTGAGCTTAGCAAGTCAGGTACCAGCCACTTGCAGGAGACTGCTGAGCTTTTGGGCACTGCACGCTCCAAACACCAACAGTTCCTTTAAGCTAAAGATCATTGCTCAATATAAACAGGGAAGACTATGATGAACATGCAGCATGTACATATGAGCTGTAAATCATTATTGTTCTACTAGACTTTGTTGTAAACATGGACTTACATGGATCTTTTTGGGGGGATGGCAGGATTGAAATAGCTTTCACTTACTACTCTGATAGCATATAGTTGGCTAGAGAATTGTGTTTGCTGTTTCTTTTTAGAGATTATTTAGCACATGATGGAGATTTCTTAGTGCCTAACAAATATTAGCAGAAGTCCACTTCATTTGTGTCCTTGAATATGATATTAAAATATCAAGTTCCAGGTGTTAAAAACCATTCCTTAAGCAAAGTTCTAGTAGATATACCAATTTATATTGAGAATTTTCAGTAAGCTTTTCAATATGTCAATGCTATATTAAAATGGACTTAACTAAGTTATAACCACTATATCTAGTTTGAAATAAAACACATGTGAAATTCTACATAATTTAGTTAGTGTTCATTTGGTTTATAAGAATACTTAGTGTACAGTTTGTAATTAGATTATTGAAAATGGTAAATTTCAAATGCTGCCATTTAATTTAAATGCCAATTCTGCATGATAATTTTATAAACAAATAGCTGTTTTATGCTTTCTATAAATAATTACAATAAAACTAAATATATAACTTTAATGTTAAACTACTTTTTAAAAAATATTTTATTTTGATTTATTTGTTTATTAAAGACAGAGAAAGGGAGAGACGAGAGAGACAGAGTGAGAATGGGCATGCCAGGGACTCTAACCACAGCAAACTAACTCCAGACACATGTGCCACCATGTGCATCTGGCTTACATGGGACCTGAAGAATCAAGCCTGGGTCCTTAGGCTTCACAAGCAAATTCTTTAACAGCTAAGCCATCTCGCTAGCCCCTTAAACTATTTTTGAATACTTGCTTGTATTTCATTCAATTTTCAGTGATAGGTTTCAGTGTGGGAATGTTCTTAAAGTCAGTGTAATGTCTGGTGCCTTCAAAAACACATTTGCTAGGGCTAAAGAGACTGCTCAGTAGTTAAGGTGCTTGCTTGCAAAGCCTAATAACCCAGTTTCAATTCCCCAGTAACCACATAAAGCCACATGCACAAGTTAGCACATACGTCTGGAGTTTGTTTGCAGTGGCTAGAGGTCCTGCTGTGCCCATTCTCCCTCTCTGTCTTCCATAAATAAATAAATATATAAAACACATCTGATGGGGCTTGGGAGTTGGTTATGTGTATAACATACTTACTACCTGTTGCAGTCAGCCTCAGTTTCCGGGATGAACTTCCAAACCAGGCACAGTAATGTGAGGAAGGGATTTATTGAAGCTTACAGTTTCAGGGGAAGTTTCATAATGGCAGAAGAAATGGGCCCATTTTCACAGGTCCACACAGAGAGGGAAAAAAATTCTCAAGAAACAAAAAATACCACCAGTAGCACAAGCAAGCACACTCTAGGAACCCAGAATAGCAGAACTAAAGCACTTTGAATATCTTTAGGTTGGAATTCTGGGTCTACCCCCACATCTTAGGGCTAGACCCTAGGATCCACCTACAGTGACACCAAGTTACAAACTTTAAAACTCCTGTATTGAGGGGAGGACATTCATTCAAACTACCACACTACCCAAGGGTGAGGAGTTTGGATCTTTGCCACACATGTAAATATCTGGTGGACATGGCAAAATCTTAGGCTCAGGCCTCTGAAGGTGGAGATACGGATGCAAGCTGTCTAGCTAGACAAGTTAAAGCTGTAAGCTCTGCTTATGTGAGAGACCCTTTCTTTCTCACTAAGGTGGAGAGCTATTGAGGAGACACCCGACATCAGCCTCTGGCTTCCACAGGCACATGCACACACATACATGTGAACTCAAATACATACCCACATTTGCCAAACACCTTTAAAACACAGACTTTATCATTTCCCTAAATGAGAAATCATTGAATAGTATATTTTGTGACATTTTTCTTGCTTCTTTACAAGTGAGACATCCTTTTAGAATTAACCATCTTTGTTTTGACTATTTTTTCTTTTCTTTCCTTCTTTCTTTCTTTTTTGCAGGAGCAAGACAGAAATATGGACTGTTCTTTAATCTGAAAGTTGCATTGTGATAGTGCTAAGAATTCATCTGAAAAACTTCCAATTGTGCTATTCTTAACTTTTGCTTCTTATAAACCACGTATGTAAGTTTCTAAATTTTCCTGAACATCACTTAGGGCATTTTTTGTTATTTCAGTTTTACCAAGATGACTGAATGGTTGTATTTTCCCCCACAAGATAATTTCTTTTATGCTTCAATATAGAACGTAAGCTCTCTCTTCACCTCTTTTCCTCCTGAACTGTGACCCAGGCAAATAGTCATTAAGTAGCTACATGGTTCAGTCAAAATGTACATCAGAATCTGATTAATTCTGTTGTAAACCAAAGCAGCAAGCCAATAATTTAAATCACAAATTTCCTTGAAGGTTTGTGGGCTTTATCAAATCTAGCTGGCAGAGCTGTAGTCTGCTCTTTGACTCCTAAACCAGCCAGACCCATCATTCTCATGCTTGTGCTATATTCTTTTACCAGATCTGGTATGATTTCAAGTGTAATAATGACAAAGGTTTTGACATTTGTGTTTTGTTTTAATTTTTCCAATTTGTGCAATGCCATGACACTATCCATTGCCTTAACATAGATGTCTTTGAAGTATTGGAGAGCCAGCAATTACATTTAAAATTATAAGCTCCTCCTCTCAGAAAGTATAACGTATCCATTTTCTTTTAAGACTTTGGCTTTTGCTATGAGTATACAATACTCTTTTGCCACAATGATTCCCTCCATAGGTGATACTCCTGCCTCTTACAGTCTGTAGAAAAACCTGTCTGGGGCAGTGGAATCATCTGTGAACTCTGCCTCAAGACTCCTGATTCACTCCAGCCCTAGCCATCCTGTAGTAGTGACCTAGAACTGCAGTGCTTGCTCCTCACAAGGCAGGTTTCAAGAGATGTTAAGACTGCAAATCATGGGATCTTTCATTGCCATTCAACATTGCCTCAGTTGTTACCCAATTCTGAAGGCTGACTGAGTGATTGTAGTGTTGGAGGCTTGGTTGAACTGATGTGTTCAGCTTGTCATAATTGATAAGTGTGTCAATATATACTCAAAAAGCATTACATTAAAGTATTTTTTGCTTTCTAACAGAATATCCCTTTTAAACCTGTATATTCTTTCAGGCTTTTCCCCCTTTTTCAAAGATTTATTTTTATTTATTTATTTATTTGAGACAGAGAGGATGAGACTGGGCACACCAGGGCCTCTCACCACTGCAAACACACTCCAGATGCATGCACCACCATGTGCATCTGGCTTATGTGGGATGTAGAGAATTGAACCTGGGTCCTTAGTCTTCACAGGCATACGCCTCAACTGTTAAGCTAGTTCTCCAGCCCCTCTCAGGCTTTCTTTAAGAAACCTCCCTTTTCTTAATTTTTATTTCTTTTTTGTTTATTTATTTGAGAGTGGCAAACAGAGAGAAAGAGGCAGATAAAGAGGAAAAGAGAGAATGGGCGCAGCAGGGCCTCTAGCCACTGCAAATGAACTCTAGATGTGTGCACCCCGTTGTGCATGTGGCCAAAGTGGGTCCTGGGGAATCGAGCCTCAAACCAGGGTCCTTAGGCTTCACAGGCAAGCGCTTAACTGCTAAGCCATCTCTCCCTTTGTTTACTTATTTACCTGAAGATAAAGCATTCTGGTAAATTTTAAGATTGTTGTTTTATTTTTATGGTCATCAAGATTTGACATTTGCTTAGAATTGCTTCATGAACTGAGGAATTTTATTTTACTCATGAGACTGATTTCATTATGGTTTATATAATTTTACTACTGGGTAGCTACATTTTCCATCCAGAGTCTGCAACCAAAAAGGAAAAACTCAATTTTGCTTTCAGGGCCTTCCTTAAAAGGACAGAGTAAGTTCTCAGGAAAAATTAGGTTTTTTGGAATAAAGACAAAGATTTGAGACAGTAATAGCTCTGGTCACAATTCATTCACTCACTGGACCAATGAGCTACAAAATGAACTCAACCTCCATGAGACAAGCATGATGAAATATGGTACCTGTGTATGAAAGCTACTCTGGGACCATATTCAGGAAAACTGTTTTTTTCATCATAGAAGTCTTCTTGTCTAGGTATATGGATAGATTCATCCAAGACCTTATTTAATTTCTCACCACTGAGGAATGGAGAGAGATCAACTAGACTTAAGGTCATAGTCACTATGTACTGGAACAAGAAAGTAGAATCCAGAAAGATATCAGACCCATAACATTCAAAATAGCACCAAGAAATATCGAGTATTTGAATGTGAATTATGAAACGTATAAGGTGTAGATGGATAAAACCCTTACTGGTAAGGCTGCTTAAGACCCAAGAGACTTTCAGAAAAGCACAGTGAGCAGCCTTTATTGAGTCTACATTGAGCAGCCTTTGCTTGCCAGCTCCTCAGAAAGGAAGACCCTCTCTATCCTAGAAAATGTGGTAGGATCTAGTGGGCCCATAGCTATTTAACAATATCTATCTCCAGCAGATCTTGGCCTTCATGAAATTCTCTCAAGTGGGGGAACTGGGAAAGAAAGAACTTTTCACTTGTTGCTTCTATGCCAGAGGCTGAGCCCTCTGGGAGGTTTCCAAGAATGTAGTGTATGTGCAAGTGGTTAAAAATGTGTCTTTAAACAAGTTCTGTGACTCTTCAGCCAGCTATTGATAATTTTGCAGTTGTGTGTTCATCAGCTGCTAGGCCATTTACTACCTCGAGTGACAGGGACTAAGCACGTTTTACAGGCACAAGGTAAATCCCAACCCTCACTTTCATTGTTTTGTTATCTGTTGAACTTGCCAAGTAGAAACAAAAAAAGAATCTATAAAGTCTTCCAATCCAAAACACAACTACCCTGTCAATGTCCCTTAGCTACTAAACTACTTTTTATGTTTTACCATAAAAATGTTAATACCACATTTCCTCAATAGAGCTTTGAACTTGAATCTAATCAGAGTGTGACCTTGCTCTTGTGACTTCCTCTTGGGACTTTCCAGAAGGACCACAGGGCATTGTGTGCAGAAATACTGACCTATTTCCTCTTTTCTCCTGTTGGTGACAAGGTTATGTTGAAATATGCCCTGTTTAACTTGTTTTTGGAAAACAGAACACATCTGTAACCTGCAGAGAACTCATTTTACTAGAATGCATTTTTAAAATATTTTATTTATTTACTTGAGAGAGAGAGAAAGGGAGAGAGGCCGAGAGTGAGTATGGGCATGCTAGGGCGCCCCCCACCCCTCCCACAGCAAACAAACTCCAGATACATGCACCACTCAGTGCATCTGACTCTACTTGGGTACTAGGGAATCAAACCTGGGCCATCAGGCTTTGCAACCAAGCACATTTAACCACTGAGCCATCTCTCCAGTTTAGAATGTATTTTTTGAAGGCCTACTGAAATTGCCCACAGGAATAAGTGAATCCCAAGATGAAATGATTTAGCACATACATGTGTGTAGCCCAGAGTAAATTAACCAAAATGAATGACACTTTCACAACTTCATGATAAATCTCAAATCCTAACATGCATTTTAAATCTATCTTCAATCACTAGGAATTATCTAGCGATATAAATATCTTTTTTGCTAATTGGGAATTTGACTTTTTCATCCTTGCTTCTAAAAAGATTTTAATGCATTTTGATTTTCTTCATCCTTCATAGAAATGAAAGCCTGTATTTGCTACCAACCCAAAGCTCCTATTACCTGTAGTATGCCGTGGACTGCAGGACGGTACTGATTCCTAAGCACAGTGACTAGAATTTCATGATGAGTATGTACACTGTTGATTTCTAAATAGATTGACTATAACTTCATGATAAGTATGTATATGTGCATGGAAGAACACATTAATAATAGTCTTTGTATTTAAAACTATCATGGTATATATTTTCCTATGTGGTGCTGAGGAGTTTCATTCTACAGTTTACAAGGTGTAGTTTTGCACCCCATTTTCTCAGGGTATGTTATTTTACCCAAATACTTGAAAGAAAAAAAAGGTGCCCTGTATTTTATCAGTACTGTTGAGGGGGGAAATTGTGTATGTTTGTTTGAGAAAATGGCTTATAAAAATTAAATCTATAAACCATGTTAGGCTTTTACATAATTTCTAAGAGATATATACATAGATAAAAATATTTTTCAAGAGAGTGCTTATACATTATTTAACTTTTGGGTCCTATGTTGACCTCACAGGTGCATAAAATCATGAATAAAGCATGGAACATTTGCTCAATGGTGCCTTGAACTTGAATCTAATCCAAATTGTACTCTGGTCCTCTGGAAAGAAACTTTGTCCATGTGTGACAAGTGTGAACACAAGGTCCAGGGCAGGCTTCTAAGAAATAGACGCCTGTGTATGCCCTTTGTGTCAGACAAGAACTAAGCATTCACAGCAGCACTACAAGCTGTTCACATTCAGTTTTACGTTGCAAGTGTATCTTATTAGATGTATTCCTATTCAGTTCATAATGGTGCAGAACAACACACACATCTAGTTTGATGTTTTTAAGTATCTGAATTATTTTTTACAAGTTAGCATTAGTGGCATAAAGTACTTTCCAGGACTTCCTGAATGATCTATCATGCTTGTATCCATTTTCTAGCAAGTGGTCCTTTCTTTTTATCCTTTCTTTGAAGATGTGTGCTTCTGTATTTACATATAAATTATATTCTTGTAAAGACAGTGGTGGATGAAGAGAATGTGAAGACTGTAGAAGTTACGTGTGACTAGAAGAGAGCATATCATGCAATACGTAAGGAAGGACATTGGATAATGCTGAATTATACTCTTGACTATGAATGAAGCTGGTGGTATATGGAAAGAATGTGAAATTTTATGCTTCAATCAACAGAAATCTTGGTGGAAAAGTTCCTACCTGAAGTGAGGTTAGATGTGATCCGATGATAAGAATACCATGAGATTAACTAAGGGGGCTTTGAATCTAACCCTACAGCTTTAATTTAATTTGCATTACATATGCAAACTACTGAGGCAGGATTCTGTGGGACTAGCCTGTTTACCTTTAACTGCCAGCATCTGTAAATGATTGTGCAATCTTATGTATTGGTTTTTTATTTTGAAAGTTTTGAAAAAAATGTTTTGTTGTTGTTTTTTTTTTCCAGTAAAAGTAACTGCAAAGAAAACATACGTGGTTTGTTTTTATTTTACCTTACAAAAGAAACTGAACATTTTCATTTTCTTCTGGCTTCTGGCTTAATTTGCTCATTTAACTAAAATATTTTATACATACTATGAATCCAGGCATTAGTCATATTCTGTTGCTATGGTAACAAATTTCTACAGAGTTAGTGGCTTAAGGTAACACAAATTTATGACCTTTTAGACCTGGAGGTCAAAAGTCTGGCATAGATTGTTCCCTGTACACAGAAATTTTCTTGACCAACCTGAATCTGGCTTAAGCATATCTCATTAAGTAACATTTTATGGGGCACCTGAGGGCAACATGGAAGCCCAAGAATGTAATTGTGGTTGTCCTTCTCAAAACCTACAAAGCAGAGGGCGCACACTCTGGGAACTACCACCCAGAGAGGCACAATGGTATAATATTCCTCAGATGAAACTCTAGTTAGTGGATATCTCCATGAACCTCAAGGTTGAAGCCCCAAGACAGTGGAACCCATGAACCAGAAAGAAAGGCATGCAGGATTCCTCACCCATGTCCAGGAGTTAAGAGATTCACAGTAAGAAAGAAAACTGAGGGAAGCTTCAGACTTCGTGTTTGCAAGAGTCACCTCTGGCTTCCACCTCTTTTTTTCTCATACTTCTCAGTGTTACTTCAGGGAAACACCATTTTTCTCTGTTTTGCAGCACGCTTACCCAATCCTAAATATTCCAAACTAGGAACTAGAGGTGTGGCCAGATTTTCCCAAAGATTATATAAATGAGGTGATGATCAGCAGATGGCCCATCATAAGGCACGTAACTGCATTAGCGAAGACTCAAGCCAGAACCAGCAGCATACCTATTACTAAGCAGCCCTGTACCATCTCTGGTATGTGGTAATCTTCACTGCATTTTGAGTTCATTTATCCTCCAGCCTTGGTTCTTTTGATAAAGCCCTGACCCTCCTTTGACTTGCTACTTCCTTTGCTCCCAAGCAAATACCTATTTGTTCAGATCATGAATATACAACTTAGGCAGGGCTGGGCATGGAAGATTTGTCTTTGCTTTACAGAGCAGCAGATGAAGGACCAGAGAGTTTTCTCTCTCTCTCTCTCTCTCTCTCTCTCTCTCTCTCTCTCTCTCTCTCTCATTTCTCACACACATGCTTCAAAAGTTGCTGCTACCTGTCAGCTGGGAGCTCAGCTGGACCGCAGAGCAAATGGTCTCAATCCTTCATGTGAGCTTCTTGTTGCCTGGACTTCCTCAAAACATGGTGGCTGCTCTGACAGTGAGTAGCCCAAGAAAGCAAGCAGATGCTGCCAACTGCTTATGGTCTGCCTCAGAAATGGATACAGCATCATTTTCATCATCTCTATCTGACAAGCAGCCACCGTACCAAGATGCAATAGACAGGAACATACCTCTAAATAGGAAATGTAAATGTTTTAAAACCATCATTCTCATTAAGAGGCATTTAAACGCAAACTTTCTAAGAAGTTCATGGATCAGTATAGATCCATTCAAACAATCTAGGAAAAATGTCTATAAAAGGGTTGCTGGTATGGTGTGCACGTGTGTGTGTGTGTGTGTGTGTGTGTGTGTGTGTGTGTGTGTGTACACTGCTGCTTGGAAGGCCAGAAATCAAGGGCAAAAATATAGGGGAAACCAGCTTTCCTGGGAAAGAACAGAAACCTACAACTGATATGGCAGGTGCCCTGATTTGTTAAGAGGCTGAGATTTCAGAAAGCCTTTAAACATGGTAGGAATGCCTGATACACTCATGATCCTGCCTTGTGCAAGTCTTACCAAAAGCATGGAGTCTGGCTAACAGCCACCATAAAGAGAACAATATTGGTGACCCAGCATGGAGCAGCTGTGCAGGGGGAGGGGTTACAAAGCAAAGAGCCAAGGTCTAAACAGGACCTAGAAAACCAGAGCATTGCAAGCAGCTATTTAGGAATAGGGGGGCAGGGCAGCGAACAAGGAAAACAAATGAAGCACTGTGCTGGTAAGGAGAATGATGAAAGCCTTTAGATAAGAATCTTTCCAACACAAAGTGGTGAGAAAATGAGTAAAAACTGTTCCATGAAGCTCTGGCCTATTTAACATATTCTATATTGAAGACAGTTTTCCCAGAATGCTTAGTTTCTTTCAGTACCACTGGATAGAGAGTACGGATGGGTTTACTTAAGTCAGAAATGATTGGGTTCAAAGCTCATGTCTACTCCTATCAAGTTATTAGATTCTCTAAGACTTCATTCTTTCTCTGTAAAAAATCATATCATAATACACTAGAATATAATATATATAGCCATACTGAAGTAGTGAAGTATAAAATCATTATGTGACATTATTATGAGAGATTCTTAAATCATGTATAGTACATATACCCTGTAGTTTGTATTCAAGAAATAGTAACTACTATGACCTACCTCTCTATTTTGCACTCCTGTCTTTGAAAGGTTTAAATCCACTGCCTCACTAATAGCTTTAAAACACTCAACCATTTACTGGGACTTCAATTTAAAAACATAATGCAAATACAATGAAGAAAGTCAGGAAAATATTTTAAAAGCTTAAAAGAAGGGGGAAATTTTTAATTACATAGAAAGACCCATGGTATAATAAGCTCTAGGAAACATTTTCAAGTATGTTTGATAATTTACATGCAATTTTTAAGTATATTTTTGGCTTTCTAATCTTAAAAAATTTGTTTTCCATATTCTTAGAGAAAGGATTTTTAGTGGCTATATCTTATATCTTTATGATGATTATGTTTTAGGTATTTTCTTTTTATAGTTTGGGTATGAAAATAATGGCAATGAATAATTTTTAGGCCAACTGTTTGCAGGCATTTTTTTATTTTTTCAATATATGAAATTATCTGATTAGCATTACTGAATAAAAGGCATAGACCTTCTTAAAACTTTTGACAGAGATTTTGAGTAATTTATTACTTTTCTCATTCTACTCACTATCCTCAACACATCTGTTCTCATTCCTTTAGCAATTCTATTCTAATGAAAAACTGTTCCATAAATAATCCAATTATAAATCTATATCTTAGCACTTCACTTGTTTAAATTATCCTGAAAGTGGAAGGATGAGAGTCCCCCTTGTTTTTTTTCTTTCAAAAATGCATGTTCCATTATAAAAGGTACAAACTTTTACTTTCACATTTGTTTTTCTCACCTATTCCAGTTTACAAACATCAGGAAAGATCAATGGTCTCATGATATTTTTAAAAATATTTTATTTTTTATTTATTTGAGAGAGAGAAAAAATATGTGCACACCAAAGTCTCTAGTCACTGCAAACAAACTCTAGGCACATGTGCCTCCTTGTGCATCTGACTTATGTGGGTACTAAGAAGTCAAATCTAGGTCCTTGGGCTTCACAGGCAAGCACCTTAACCATTAGGCCATATCTCCAACCCTGGTCTCATGATTTTAAGTGTTTGCCTTCCTCCCTGGGTCAAATTTTCTTGCAGCAGGGATGTCCAAGGTTTGTCCCCTATACCAACAGTATGGGCATCACATGGGAAAGATCACCTGTTTGAGGACAAATTCTTGCCAACTTCCATCCTGACCACAGATCTAGTGGGGCAAGGAGCAGCAATCATCTTTAAACAAGCCTCCATCAGGTTCTCCTGCAAGCCTTAGGCCATACTCTGGAAAGTGGGTCCCTGACCACTGGATTTGACCACTTTCTTGGAGGGCAGCTAGAAAGCTGACATTCTGGAGTAGGGAATTTGGTTTTCCCCATCTGTCATTGCAATAGTGCCTGGTGATACATATCCTGTTGTGGTGGTTTGAATTAGATGTCCCCCATCAATTTATGTGTTCTGAATGCAAGGTCCCTAGTTGGTAGCAATTTAGGAATTGGAGACTTGTTAGAGGTGTGTGCCTTGGTAGTAGTCTTATGGGTGTTATAACCAGCTTCCTTTTGCCAGTTTTTGGCACACTCTCCAGCTGCTGTGTATCCACCTGATGGTGTCAAGGAGCCTCTGATCATGACATCTTTTCCCCTGCCATCATAGAGTTTCTTCTTGAGTCTGTCAGCCAAAATAAACCCTTTCCTCCCACAGTCTGCTTTTGGTCAGGGGCTTTGTGTCAGCCACAAGAAGACAACTGCAACAGTGGAGTTGGTTCCAGAAGTGAGGTCCTTGCTGCTAGAACCTGACTGTGGCTTTTGACCATGTGGAACTGATTTGCAGGAGGACTGTGGAATAATTGGAAACCTTGGTCTAAAAAGCACCTTGAAGAGATGAAGACAGTGTTTCATGGATCAGTCTGAGTTGAAAGACCTAAATACAGTGAGAACTACGAACTGTGAGGTTTGGCTCATGAGAAGAAGGAAAAAAAAAAATTGATGGGGCTGGGCTAGAGGCAATTTGTGTGAGAGGCTTGTTGCGTTCTGTTTGCCTATGTCCTGAGAACTTGTGCAGGGTTGCACTGCATAAAAATTGACTGGTGTTAGCAGATGGATATGGCACAGAAAGAAATGAAAGCTTCAGGCTAAAGACAACAGCTCAATTCAGCTACAATTTTTTGAGAGATTACAAATATTGTGATTGAGCCAGCTGCTCTCCACTGAGACAGTAGGAAGAATGCTGCCTCTTTTAAAAGTAGGAGGTTTGAATGCTGAAGGAGTATCCTGCTCTTCAAAATCAGTTTTATTTCCCCCACCACAGATTAACAAATTTGGTTGTCTACCTGTTACTATAGAGTATAACAAATGCAGGACAGAAAGAATCATTGGATTTGCAATGTGGTTTTGGCTTTTGGAAATGGCCATGGTTAATGTGAGGCAGGGTTGCTGAAAGTCCCTGAGTGTAGACCAAACGGAGCAATGAGAATGAACTGTGGGTTATAGTAGAGACCTTAGGACTTTTGAAATGCCAGGACTGTGAGATGGCCAACAAGGAGAGCTGCTAGTTTGGGATGATTGTTCCTCAGGCTATGACAGCCCAGCTTTCAGGATGAAATCAAAAGTCCAGATTTTGCCATTGGTTAGAGATATTAGACTTGGAGCTATGGAAGTTGATTATTGTTTTAGATCTTGTGTTGGTTCAATCATTCCTTAGTATGCTCAATACCATATTTCATACTGAGAATGCTTATTCTATGTCATCATGGTTTTTGTGTCTTTATTTGTTTTACAACTAACAGTTAAAAGACCCTGGACTATGTAGATGTTTGAGTAATTTGGCAATTGATAAAAACTAATGAGATTTTTAGAGTTGGGCTAAATACACTGCATTTTACATCATGAATAGGTATGAGTTTATGGCAGCCAGGGCAGAATGTGGTGGGTTGAATTAGTTGTCCCCTATAAACTCAGGTATTCTGAATCCTAAGTCCCTGACTTGTGGAAATTTGGAAATTGGAGTATTGTTGGAGGTGTGTTGTTGGGCTTCCTCTTGCCAATGTTTGGCACATTCTCTGGCTGCTGTTGTCGGCTTGATGTTGACCAGGAGGTTATATCCATCCTCTGTTCATGCCATCCTTTTCCCTGCCATCGTGGATTTTCCCCTTCAATCTATAAGCCAAAATAAACCCTTTCCTCCCACAGGCTGCTTTGGTTTACTACTTCATGCCAGCAACAAGAAGGTAACTGCAACACCTGTTCAAAACCATTGCCTCAATGACTGTTTCCTAAAATGGACACAATAAATGCTAGCCTTGGGATTTTTGTGAGCATTTTTTAAAGGTGTTTAAAATTTTCTATTTTCCTCATTTTGTCAAAAATTAATCTAGCCTATTTTGTTGTATCTTTAGTTTTTGAGACATGTTTTCATGCAGCTCAAGCTGAATTGAATTTCTGATTCTACTGTCTCCTCCTGAGCACTGGGATTGTAGGTATATGCCACCATACCCGGTTTATGTGATACCAATGCTCAAACCCAGGGATTTGTGCTTGCTAGGCAAGCACCTTACCAAGGAACCACAATTCCAGCCCTATACTTTAAGTTTTGACCCTAGGTTACATGTGTTCTTTTTTATTTTATTTATTTATTTATTTATTTATTTATTTATTTGAGAGCGACAGACACAGAGAGAAAGACAGAGGGAGAGGGAGAGGGAGAGGGAGAGGGAGAGAATGGGCGCACCAGGGCTTCCAGCCCCTGCAAACGAACTCCAGACACGTGCGCCCCCTTGTGCATCTGGCTAACGTGGGACCTGGGGAACCGAGCCTTGAACCAGGGTCCTTAGGCTTCACAGGTAAGCGCTTAACCGCTAAGCCATCTCTCCAGCCCTACATGTGTTCTTTTGAGGGGAGCACTATATTGAAAGACAGAGTAAGTTTCTCAGTGGTGGGGCTTATG
Organism: Jaculus jaculus; assembly: GCF_020740685.1. Taxonomy (NCBI): domain Eukaryota; kingdom Metazoa; phylum Chordata; class Mammalia; order Rodentia; family Dipodidae; genus Jaculus; species Jaculus jaculus. The sequence goes on from NC_059103.1 coordinate 104,797,174, forward strand.
ATGGAGATCTGTCCTCTTTAAAGGCGCCTGGGATCCTGAAAAGCAGATCATGTTAGGAAATCCCTGGAAGCCACAGGGGGTTGCTTCATACTCAGTGAACACAGACCACTTATTGCATGGAACATAGTGCAGGCTACATGCACGACCATAGCTCAATAAGCTCCCATTTTGCTTAGGAAGATATTTACATTAGAAAAATAAAATTGTAAAAACCACAAGTCAATGGCAAGAGACATAGAGAAGAGTAGCCTTGTTTTGGCATGGTTAAACAATCCCACCTGACATGTTAGAGGCATAGGTGCCAACTTCTAGTGCAGGAATTTTGATGGGAGCTGGGCTACAGAAGATCTATTTGGGCAGAAGACCAGGGGGACAGATGAGAGAAGAGGAAAAGACAGCCAAGTAAACATGCAGTCTGTGCGGGCGATTCAGCCTTGCTGGGGCAGAAGAGGGCGCTGCTCACACTCATGTTCATGCAGCTGGGGTTAAACCCAGAAACTCAGTAGCATTTCTGGTACACCGATTCTGTACATGTTGTAAAATAATGCTTCTTACCTGATAGTGTAGTTATGACAAGAAAGTGATTTGTTACCTATGAAGTATCTAGAATAGTGCATAGCATTTAAAGGCAATGCAATCCGTCTGCAAAATGGTACACATGGAGAAAGACTGTGGTTAACATAGGTCATTTCAATTTCTGGACTTGTCTGATCATTGAAATGATTTGTAAGTACCATGCACTCCCACCCCGTGTCATTAAGGAACTAATGCCTTCTTCCCTAGTGGAGGAATATAAGAACATCTCTACTTTCAAGCAATTCTGTAGCTCAACACTTCATCTCACACTGAAATCATGTCCTATGACTGTGTTTACATGGCTGATCCAGACAAATTGAGTAGGATAAGTATAAAAATATGGGTAGAGATAACCGAAAGCAGAACAGAGTTGATTCATTTTCAGTAACAAAAGAAATCAGGTAATTTAAACCTTAAGCCTATTCTAGAAAAAGAATGTCCACACTTTCACATGTAATCCTAGAAGATTGTGGCAGGAGTCTTTCCAGTAAAAATAGGAGGGTAAAAATAGTTTATAGGTTTGCATGATGTTCCAAGTCAAGTGTGGATAAATTAAAGTTTTATTAATAGGAGAGTAACAAAGGATTACCAATGTCATTTTAGACTTGCTATCATCCTGGGATGGAAGGTAAATAATCAGCTAATATCCTCCCAACAGTGGAATCTTTGTGAAACTAAATGTTTCTATTCTTTTGTAATTGCATCATATAATTGTGCAGCAAACTTTGAGATTACAAGCTGTTTTCACACTCAAACTGAAGATAAACAGATCTGACTCTCCTCTAAGGTTTTAGATGTCCCAGAGAGTTAAGGAAGCTGGAAAACAGCCAAAGCAAGAGGCTGATTCTGTGTTAAGGGGTGTTTAGGGTAGAGCTAAAGAAATCATGGGGCTAAGTTCAAGAGCTAGTAGAGCTGGCATGCCAGAGGTCTCTCTGGCCTCCCCTGCCTTCCATCAACTGCCTCTTAGGTGACAACTATATTGAAAGGAACACTGAAGTGTCAACCCATCTGAGTCATGAACAGATTCTGGATGGGGCAAGCCGTGTCATGGCTTCTCTGCTCCCTCCTTGAGCAGGAGGGCATTTAGAATTTCAAATAAGTTTTTAGTTTTTTTATTATTAAACTTTTTGCTACCATGCAAAGTCATGGGTTGCATTGTGACTTTTTTTTTTTTTTTTTTTTTTTTTTTCGAGGTAGGGTTTCACTTTGGTCCAGGCTGACCTGGAATTAACTATGTAGTCTCAGGGTGGCCTCTAACTCACTGTGATCCTCCCACCTCTGCTTCCCAGGTGCTGGGCTTAAAGGCGTGCGCCACCAAGCTCCGCTCACTGTGACTTTTTATCGAGCATTTTCATAAATGAACACATGTATTTGATCATTATTCCCTCCTACTGTCTTCTTTTGGCCCCTCTCTACCCAATTCCATCCAATACCTTCTTTCCAACTAGTCCCTCTTCCAACTTGATGTCTTTTTCCCTCTCCTCCATCATCAAGTTGAAATGTTGATAAGCTAAATATTGTGGAGGTAACAACAGCCGATAGCCGCAGTGAAATCATGAGTGAGATGGTCACTGCATGTCTTCAGAATGCTGTTCAAAGCTGCTCTTCCCCATTCGCTGACTCATACATTCTCTCCATTCCCTCTTCTGCAATGTTCCCTTAGCCTTGAGCATTCTAGAGATGTCTCACTTAGTGCTGAGCACTTGACAGCCGCTTACTCTAGGCACTTTGGTAAGTTAAGAGTCTCCCCAGTATCAACCACCTTTTGAAAGAAGGAGCTTCTGGCTATGTTGAGGACAGCACTAATTTATGGACATAGATACAAAATTTTAGAAAGCAACTTGATGAGCACAACAGACCTATTTAGTCAAATAATAATAATAATTTCCCCCACTAGGGTCTATGACCTTCTTAGTCATAGGCTTATGACTATGTTTTCAGTAGCAAACATGGATTCATTCAGTTCTGTGGTGTGAGCCTCAGAACAAATCAAAACAACAGTTAGTACTCCTCATAACAGTCCTACCGTACTGCGCCAGTAGGCACATCTTGCCTGACAGGTTGGTTGTATAGCAAGCAGGGTGGATTCACAGTTGGGTAAAACTTTAGACTTCTCTTCTCCCAGCTCAGTTCCTGTTTTATTATTCAATGTCCTGCAACCAATGTATGAGCTGTCTTCAGCAATAAGATCTCACCATGTAGTTCTGATAGAACAAAGGAGCTTTGGCAAGATCCTGTATTATTTTGAGGACCTTGATGGAAGCCGGGGGGAGGGGTGGTCTCCCTTCCCAACAACTCACTGGGAAGTATCTCATCTCTGACACTGGAATTTTCCTACAAAAACCTATGGCTTCGGAGAGCAGCATTGTCTACTTCTACAAGGAGTTTTTGTTTGTTTTTTGCCCAAATTCTCTCTAACTTATATTTTTAAATAAGAAAGAGGATTACCCTGTTATTTTTTTACATGTCTTTAGTTCTGATTGATTCTGTCCGCATCCTCTTCCTTCCTCCATTCCCATTCTGTGACCCCACTTTAGCCTGTCCACCTCCAGTATTCTACTGTACTTACACGTCTAATGCACCCTCCCTTTAAACTCTCTCCTGCCACCTCATTGCTTTTTCCTGGCCTTACTGTCTCTTACCCAATTTACATACAAATCTGTAAATTGGAAGGTAGGATCAACATGTGCAGTATTTCTTTCTAAGCCTGGATTACCTCACAGTATATTTTCCAGAGCCATCAGTTTTCCCATAAATTGCATAATTTTATTCTCCTTTCAGTTGAATAAGATTCTGTTGTATATATGTGCCACATTTTCATTATTCTTCATTATTGTGTATATGTACCACATATGCCCAGTTGATGGGCATCTAGGCTGAGTCCATTTCCTAGACATTGTGAATACAGCAGCAATAAACATGGCTGAGCAAGTACCTCTATAATAAAAGTGCAGAATATTTAGGATACCCATGGGGTGGTACGACTGAGTCATATGGTAGATCTATTTTTAGCTCACTCAGAAACCTCTACACTGATTTCCCTAATGGCTATACCTGTTTATAAGTGAATAAGGGTGAATATGTAAATAAGGATTCCTCTTTCCCCACACCCTCACCAGAATTTGTTGTCATTTGATTTTTAAAAATATTTATTCCTTGGGAAAAAAAAAAAAAAAACACCTTCTTTGCATTGTGATGATCTAGTGGGCATGTCTGTCAGCCGGACATATGCCTCTCTGACTATAACCTCTTATAGTTGTGTATAATGAAAACTGTAAATTTTTTTAATAAAATGTGTATATACCTTGAAAAAAATATTTATTCATTCATTCATTCATTTATTTGAGAGAGAGGAGAAGTGAGAGAACATGGGCATGTTAGGGCCTCTTGCCAATGCAAATGAATTCCAGTCCACAGGCATGCACCACTTTGTTCTTCTGGTTTTCTATGGGCACTGGGGAATCAAATCCAGGCCAGAAGGCTTTGCAAGCAAATGCCTTTAAGTGCTGAGTAATCTCCCCAGCATTCATTTTCTGTTTTGATGAAAGCCATTTTCTCTGGAGTGAGATGGAATCTCAAATTTGTTTATTTTGCATTTTCCTGATGGAGAAATGTGCTGAACATTTAAAATATATATATTTATTGGCCATTTATATTGCTTCTTTTGAGAACTGTTTAGTTCCATACCTGTTTTACGATTTTTTTTTTTGAGGTAGTGTCTCACTCTAGCTCAGGCTGATCTGGAATTCACTATGTAGTCTCAGGGTGGCCTTGAATTCACCATGATCCTCATCTGCCTCCCAAGTGCTGGGATTAAAGGCATGGGCCACCACCCCTGGCTGTTTTATGATTTTTTGTTGTTGTTAAATTTTTGACTTATTTGTGTAGTCTCTGTGCTTATCCACTGTTACACGCACAGCTCATTAAGATTTGCTTACATCCTAGAGGCTCTGACTTGGTTGATAGTTTCCTTAACTGAACCATAGCTTTGTAGTTTCATAAGATTTCATTTGTTGATCATTTGCCTTATTTCCTGGACAACTGGGGTCCTATTTAAAATGTCTTTGTGTGGGTGTGGTGACACCCACATTTAATCCCAGCACTTGGGAGGCAGAGATATGAGGATCACCATGAGTTCGAGACCACCCTGAGACTACATAGTGAATTCCAGGTCAGCTTGAGCCAGAGTAAGACCCTACCTCAAAAAACAAATAGTAATTAATAATAATAACAAAAGAAAGTACTTCCTTATGCCTATATCTTGATGTGTTCTCCCTACTTTTTTTTGTTTGTTTGTTTAGTCATTTCAGGGTTTCAGTGAGGTCCTTGAAGTATTTGGAGTTGATTTTTTAAAAATATATATTTTTTTAATTTTTTATTTATTTATTTGAGAGCGACAGACACAGAGAGAAAGACAGATAGAGGGAGAGAGAGAGAATGGGCACACCAGGGCTTCCAGCATCTGCAAACAAACTCCAGATTCGTGCACCCCCTTGTGCATCTGGCTAACGTGGGACCTGGGGAACTGAGCCTCGAACCAGGGTTCTTAGGTTTCGCAGGCAAGCGCTTAACCACTAAGCCATCTCTCCAACCCTGGAGTTGATTTTTATAAAGGGGTAGAGGTAAGGGTCTAGATTCATTCTTATGTCCAGTTTTTACAATCATTTGTTAAAAATGCTGTCTTTCCAATGGAATACTCAGGAGCCACAGATTGCTACTAGAAAATTTTCAGTGCCAGGGATGGGATACCTTCCAGTGAGTTGTTGGCCAGGAAGGTCCCTGATGCCCGCAAAATATTATAGGCCATTGCCGAGGCCCTTGGTTTCCCACCAGGAATAGATGGTAAGACCCTATTGCAGAAGACTCCACATACTTGGGCAGTAAGCCCACTGAAAAATCCTGCTGGAACTGAGCTGATAACCTCCTCCATGTAGACCAGCTGACAGAAAGCTGGAAGAATCCATTCTGCATGCAGTTCAATGGGACAGAGAAAAATCACCAGTGAACATACTCAACAGTGGACACTCAAGCCTTATATTTGGTCAGTGAGGCCAAATGAGCCAACAGGTGCAATAGTGGCAGGTTTGTCATGGTTGAAACCAACTGCCCTCTAATTGGACTGGAGGCCTGCTCCATGGGAGGGAATACCCCTGATATTGAAAACTTAAAACAGGGGTAGTCATGAGCCCTAGGGGTGTAATGTCTGCTGATGTCTGGCTAAATCTATATACTATGCTCATCAAACTGCCCAGTATGCCTCGAACTCAGAGAGCCTCCTACCTCTCCCTCCCAAGTGCTGGGATTACAGCATGCACCACCACATCTAGGTTTTAATTCTTTGTATTGTTCTTTTAATCTCTATTTCATTAATTTCTGTAGAGACATTTACTATTTCTTGCTACCTGCTTTTGGCTTGGTTTGTCTTGTTTCCTAAGAAGTTGAAAGCACAACATTAGGTCACTTACTTGAAATGTTCTGATTTTTCTATGTAAGAAATTATAGCTATACATATAGCTTAGAATTGCCTTTACTATATCCAGCAGGATCTGGTAAATTGTGGCTTTGTTTCTATTAATTCTAGGAATTTCTTCACTGGTCATTCAAGAGTATATTGTTCAGTCTTTAAGAATTTGTGTCATCTCTTTAGCTTTTCTTGCTATGTTAATTTCTAGTTTTATTCTAGTATGATTTGATAAGATACAAGAAATTATTTAGAGCCTTTTATATGTATGAAGATTTGTTTTGTGGCCTAGAATATAGTCTACTTTAGAGGAAGCTTCATGGGCTACTGATAAGTATGTGTATTAAATATCTCTAACCAAGAAAGTGAAAGACCTAAGCAACGAAACCATAAAAACTATTGAAGAAATAGAGGAAGATATGAGAAAATGGAGTGACCTCCCATGCTCATGCATTGGAAGAATTAATGGCCACCCCTCCAAAGGCAATCTACAGATTTAATGAAATTCCAATAAAAATTCCAGCATTCTTCTCAGTCATAAATAATAATCTCAAAATGCATATGGAAGCACAAAAGACCTCAGATAGCCAAAAATATCACCAAAAAAAGGAATAGCTCTGGTGGTATCACCATACCTGATTTCAAGATTTAGTATAAAGCCATGGTAATAAAAGCAGCACAGTACTGGCACAAAAGCAGATACATAGACCAATGGAGTAGAATATATGATCCCAGTAAAAGTCCTAATAACTACCACTACCTGATCTTTGATGAAAGGGCCAAAGATGCAAGCTGGAGTAAAGACATCTTCAACAAATGGTGCTGAGAAACTAGATAGCCACATGTAGAAAAGTAAAGTTGGACCCTTTTTTTTTTACCCTATACAACAATCAACTCCATACTAAGCTACATTACACAAGCTCAGAAAGACTAACATATGTTTTCCCTTATGCAGTTCTAACTTGGAACAGCTTATGTTGCTTATAAGTGGTAAGCATCAGGAATATTAACATGAAAGTAGAATGAAGGTGGGAGAAAGTGGAAATAGAAAGGGAAGAGATGAGGGGATATTGATAGGCAAGTAGAGGGACAGAACACAAGGGATAGAAGGGTCTTGGGGAGCTAGGGAGAAAGAAAAGTGTGGAGGAATACATAAAACTAATGACAGCATGAACAAGTACCGTAGAAACCTTCCTTCTGGTTAGCAAAATAAAATATATAACCCTTAATAAAAGAGAGGTTGAGATCACCTGGGCAGGAGGGCCCTGAAGAGGGTAGAGAAAGCTTAATCCTAAAATCATGGGCATTGGCTGGTAGTGCCAGAAGGTTACACCCCACAGTGAGCTGTTGGTCAGAGAGACCTATATGGTCTTTTCAGGACATTGCTAAAGCACTTGGTTACCTTCCAGAGCTAAATGGTAAGTGCTATTCTCAACTGCTAGCCTGCCAACCAGCTCCAGGGAGATGGCAATAGACACTGAAGACACTCAAAACTCATTAAAGCATAAATCCAAAGACTGTAGAGAGTTTAACACTAAAGGAGACTTATGATATTCCTTCCAAGGCTCAGGGATCATTGTGGAGAAGGGCAGAAAGAAGCCACAGGGTGAGAAAGAATATTTTGAGGCATTGTTACCTCCCACCACAGAGACTGACTGATGCATTCATGACCCCATGGTGAATACCAGTAACCCCTTTGAGAAGGGACCTCAGTGGAAGGGGGTGGGGGAGAGGAAATATGAGTATAACCCAGTAGGAATATGACAAGCACAATTTGTTCATACAGTAAAGTTCATAATTTTAGAAATGAATACATATTCCATTTCTGTTGAATGAAAAAATATATATGTATATACATATATATATGTGTGTATGCATATACATATATATACATACATATATGTATATATATTCTGTTAGGTACATTTGATCTATGGTGTAGTTTAAAGTCTTTTGATGACTTTCAGTTTGGATGACCTATCTAAAGATAAAAGTTGGATATTAAAATCACCCACTATTATTACATCATGGATTATCTGACTTGTTATAGCTGTGTTTGTTTTATTAAATTGGAGCACCAACATTTTGGTGTACATATATGTACAATTGTTATGTCTTCTTAATTGTTCCCTTTCTCAATGTAGAGTGGCTTTCTGCATGTCTCCTGACTAGTTTTGGTTGTCTGCTTTGTGAGGTATCAGAATAGCTATGACACTTTGCCCTGACTTCCACTTTCTTGACACATCAACTTCTATCCTTTGATTCTCCATCTGTGGATTTCTTTGGCAGTGAGGTATGTTACATGTGACAACAGATACTGGGATCTTGTTTTCTTTATTTCTTTTTTTCTTTTTGGTTTTTCAAAGTAGGGTTTCACTCTAGTCCAGGCTGATCTGGAATTAACTCTGTCATCTCAGGGTGGCCTTGAACTCATGGCGATTCTCCTACCTCTGCCTCCCAAGTTCTGGGATTAAAGGCTTGTGCCACCACGCCCGGCTCTTTTTCTTTTGTTTTAATCCCATCACCAACTTTTCATCTTCTAAATGGTGAATTAAGGCCATTTTCATTTTAGGTTATTACTTAAAGTAATTAAAGGGCACATATCTTTTGGGAATGATGGAAATGTTCTAAAATTGATTATAATTATGGTTATACAACATTGTGAATATGCTAAATAATGAATTCCATGGAAGAGAGTCAATTATAGTTCTTTAAGAGCCTTTGTTGAAAATTTAATTTCTTTTTAAATATTTATTTATTTTAACTTTATTAACAATTTTCATACATGTAACAATATATTTTGAACATAATCTTGTCTCATCTTCTTTGTAACTCCTCCAGTCCCTTTTCACCTAACTCTTCTTTCTAACTAGTCTCTCTTCTATAAAAAGCACATTTGTTATTGTAAATTCAAACTTGCCCAAAGCATTCTTTAAAGAGGAAGAGAAAAATAAATAGGCCTAGTCAGATGGCTTAGCAGTGAAGGTGCTTGCTTGCAAAGCCTAAGGACCCAGGTTCAATTCTCTAGTACCTATGTAAGCCAGATGCAGAAGGTGTCACATGTGTCTGGGGTTCATTTACAGTGGCTAGTGGCCCTGATGTGCCCATTTTCTCTCTGTCTGTTTGTCTCTCTCTCTTAAATAAATAAATAAGAAAATAAATATTTCTTAGAACAAATAGAGCAGGAAAGGGCTTCTGATAAAGTGACAGAGAGAGACTTGGGAGTGACAGAGAGAGGGAAATGACACTCAGAGCTTAGTGATATAAAGCATTGCAGCTGCTGTCCCGTTTGTGTTTTCATAACCCAAGACCTGCATTCTTTTAGCAGCCTGTTTTGGAAGCTGAAAGGGTCTAGCAAATATAGATGGAGGTGACAGAGAACAGCTTAGGGAGAGATTATTTATATTTGAAACCTAGTTCTATCATTTTCTAGATAAGATTTATTTTTCTGCAGGGCAAGTTTAAAGTGCCCTCTGTATTTCAGCTTCTCCATTCATAATTTATCTGTTCAGTACAATAGGCCACTAGAGCACTTGATATGTGTCAGTCTAAATGGAGAAGTGCTGTATGTTTAAAGGACATGCTATATTTTAAAGAACCAGCCTTTCCTTCAAAGCAGAATATTCCATCAATAACTTTATATTAACTTACATATTTACATGAAAATACTTCTGATACACTGGGTTAAATTAAATACACTATTAAAATTAATTTCACTTGCTTTTGTTTACTTTTTAATGCAGCTATTATAAATTTAAAATTGTTTATTTGGCTCACATGTTTTTCTTGAACAATGCTGACCCATAATGTGGGAATAAAGCTACTTGCCACATGTGTTGTTGTGAGGGTTTGATGACCTAATATGTACAAAATTCTTGATATATACTTGACACCTAAGAAGTATTAAACCAGTGTGGGTCTTAACACTTATTTGAAGTGGTCAGGTTCAGAGAAATGGGGAGCAACTTGTCATGGACAGCTCTGCAACATAAGACAACATATCATGGAAAAGGGAAAACCAGATTCAATTCTGAAGCCTTGCAGGCAACAGCTGGCTCGCCAGAATATGGAGACCAACCTCAGAGGACTGAGATTTCCAAACATCTGCACAAAACATAAGGACTCTCTTAAGTTTTCAGCAGTGTGACGGCTTCTAACGGTTGTCACCTTGACAGGACCTGGAATCACCTAGTAAAGTGGCCTCTGGGCATACCTATGAGGGTTTAGGTTAACCTAGATTAGCCAACTTGTTTGTAAGGGACTATCTTGATGTGGACAACTGAAGTAAGAAGAGCCACCTTAGCTGTGGGTAACGCCATTCCATAGGCTGGAGTCCTGAGCAGTATGAAATGGAAAGAACTGGCTGAGCACCAGCATGAATCACTCTCTGCTTCCTCACATAGCCGAATGTGGCCAGGGCTCATGTTCCCCATGCCTTTCCTGCTGTGACAGACGCTATCCCCCTGAGTGGTAAGCTAAAACAAATCCTTCCTTAAGCTGCTTCTTGTCAAATATTTTGTCCTAGCAATGAGAAAGTAACCGATACAAACAATGAAGTGACCAGAGCTCAAGAACTGCAGGTGCGAATGAAAAGTTATTTTTCTGGCTCTAACATCTCATTTCCAACTGCCAAATACAGTTCATCTTTCTTCAATTGCTACCTTGTTTATCTAAAAAGAAATTATTATTTGCCCTAGGCTCCTAGGGTTTTTTCTTTGACACATGTTATACTTAGAGTGCTGCCTGTTCTCTGATGGGTGGGCTGACCCTATGAACAAGGCCCTCATGGTCAGGGTACCACACTCATCCTGCTAGGGAAGACGTTCCTTGGCTGAGATTGCTCAGCTACCACACCTTCAGCTTCCCTCATCAACTTGTGTTCCCTGCAGCATCAGTATGTTCACAGAATAGCTCCCTCTGAGTTCCATGGTGTTCCATGCCCTTCGATGCTCTCACCCACCCTCAGCCTTTGACTAATTTCTCCCTTTTCAATCTCATATCTACAGTGCTGTCCAAAACAGGTTCAATGCTGTTTTCAAGCTCTTTGGTCCTGGAGAAGTTGGATGAGTTGAGATTTTTCCAAGAGAGTTCTGAATGCCCGTTTACAGACCTGGCCATTGTATTTCACTGCAAAGACAGCTGGATGTGTCTCAGGCTCAAGAAAAAGGCAGGATCAGAGAAACAGTCATGAATGATAAAAAGGAACTCAGTAAATTGTCACTTTTGTTTCAAGCCCATATTTTTTTTTTCACTTTGAGCTAAATATTCATTTCATGTGTGTGCTTAGTGAATAAATGAGCACCTGACATTTTGGGAGTTTATCACAATAAACACATTTATTTTATTAATAAATATTTTAAAATGTTTGACACGGCCTTCAGTTCATACAAGTAATCTATTTTATTTCATAGTTTTGAAATTCAAATCCATCAGTTTTTTGAAGCAATATTCTCTCAGTCATTATGGCTATTGTACAAATTGTAGTCAGACAAACTAAAGCTTCTGCCCCCAAACAAGTGAGGGAGCGACAAAGTGTTGACTACATCAGGATGTCTTTCACAAAGAAGAGTGTACTGCACTACAGTTTCAAAGAGACACAGCTTAAGAAAAATCAAATAGACTTCCTGAAATTTACTTTCTTTACTCCTATGTACTAATTTTGAATTATTTTTAGGACTGGAGGTACAGGTTGGAATGCTTTCCAAGCAGTCTCATTACTGGGCAAGCAGAAAGATAAAACAGCATGTTTTAATTCTATGCACCTCCTCCCTTAGTACGTAATAAAACTAGCAATAACAAAACATAAATATTACTTCTTGAGGTTAACTCACAAAAATCTTTTAAAAGTCTTATCTCTGCTCTTTCCCTGAACCTTCCCCATATACCAAAATCAAAACAAAATGGGGAGGGGGAGGAAGACAAGAAATAAGGAGGAAAAGGAAAAAGTAGCTTCTTTGTCATCCTGCATCCCCTGATTAGGGGACACAGTGTAGAGAAAGCAAGCTGCAGGTTCCACCAAGGGCTTCATATGCACTGACTGGAAATTGTTGCACCAGAATTGGATTTGCTTGAGCACCTATAGTTTTATGTTTTTGTCTTTGTTTTTAACAGACACTCATTTCTTTTCAGGGAAGAACTAGTCTCCTTGTTCTGGGGGGGGGGGGGGGATTTTGTGAACTATAAGAGAAAGTAAGAATGGTGTTACAAGTGTCACGTGATTATTCACTATGACACTGCTGGCCGTGTTCCTGAATAGGCTCAACTTTAATTGATGGAAACTTTTCATCACTTTTTACAAAAATCTTAAATACAGGTAAATATGTAAACACTGTGCTCTCAGAGAGAAAGTACTTAGGCATGTCAAATTCTATCCCTCTTGGGAAATGAATCCAAATGAACTGTTTTTCTGGTCAGTTTCAAAACCATCCACCTGAATTAGTCTCCGATGGAGGGGCGAAGACCACATTGCACATCTCCGAGTTCTCTTGATGGAGCGGGAGTTCACATCCTGCTATTAGGCTTTCTTTTCTTTTCTGAGAGACATAGCCTTTGCCTGTAGACAGCCTCTCGTACTTTGTCTCAAATTGCCTGCAGAACAGCAGCAACAAAATTACACATACCATGTCACCCACACCTGTCCCAGCCACATTTCTTGAGTGCACTAGCTTTGTCCTACAGCAATTTGAGACTGGGATTGAGTGTCAGCAACTCTCTGGCAGCTCTGTGCCCATGATTTTCTCCTTCTCATTTCTTTTTATACCAGTAGACACACTCCAAACGCCTAGAATGTGGGATTACTGCCACATATTTTTCTGGAATGAAAAACTGAATTCTTCTCATTTCTTTGGGGATGCTGTTAAGCCTTACTATGTGTCTCTTACCCTTCATTCCAAGAGCCCCACCTTAGGGGCACTCCCTTTTAGAGCACCAAGTCCAGTTGGATTTAAGCTGAGAATGTTGACAGGGAAATATTTCCAAGGCTCTGGCTCAAGTGAATTGGACCAAACTAGTTAATGATGTGGCTGAGTTGATGGTCATTTTGACCATAAGAAGGACAGTTTTGAAAAATACTCCCATTGGAGATTATCCTAAACATAAATTCATGCTAGTAATGACTTAATATTCTAAGTATAAGCCAACATAATTTATTCCATGAAAATAGAACTTAACTCATATTTGTATTTAAGTCATTGATTCACTCATATGGATCATGAAATATCAGTAAAATAAGGTATGGTTACCATCTCAGCAGGTGATGTAAGTTGTGACCTGCTATTTTGGGCATACAAACTACCTTGTAGGTATATCATATGTGGAAGAGACCTTTATAACTATTGTGGAAGAATTGGTGTCCTAGCCTCAAAGCATTCTAGTTCCCTGGGATAGAACTGCAATAGGGAATGTCTACTAGACTCACAGATACAGTATTAATGAGAGTTAGGATCTAGAATGGAACAATGTTGTGAAGCACATGAATAACTGTATATTAGTAGGCTTTTGCATGTGTGTGTACATGTATGAGCAAGTATGCATGCGTGTGTTGTGAGGCCAGAGAGCAATCATAGGTGTTAACTTCAGGACATGAATCCACCTCTTTGAGAGATAGGTTTGCCCCCAAGTTTGGATTTTACCAACTAGGTTATACTAGCTTACCAGTAAACTCCAGGGATCCTCTTATCCCAGCTCCCCAGTACTGGGACTACAGGCATACACTGCTGTGCCTAGCATTTTTATGTGGATACTGGGCATCAGATACAGGTCCTCATGCTTATGAAGTAAATATTTTGCTAACTGAGCCATCTTGACAGCCACAATACCTCAGCTTTAATGGAAGAAGAATGTACATTTGGTATTTTTGTTGAAACTATGTGGCAATGCCTACAATAAATCAAATCCCTTGTTTCCTTAAAAAGTTATTTCTGGATTAAATGTGATTTGAACTCATGTCAAATAAACTGGTCCTTAGAGTTGTTTTGTATCCTAGGAACTAGATTTTCCTCATTTTATCAATTATCATTGCATTTCTTTAAAGAAAAATCTTTTTTTTAAACTTTGGTTTCTACTGTTTTCTTATAATTTTGAAATTGAATGTTAAAAACCTGAATGCAAGATTTTGGTGAACTTGGGATGGCTCTGGAACATTCCACAAATACTCATCTTACCTGAAAGGAGCTTCAGCCCTGTCCATCTGCATGCAGACTAAGAATGGATACTGAGAAAACTGCACTGTAGAGATGAACTCCAGGCCTGCTTCTGATTCTGCTCTGGTTTCCAGACCAGCTTTCACAAAAGAGGAGTCCACTGTAATGTCACTGGTTATCACCACAGCCACCCTAAAATTGAGAAAAATGCCTCTTACTATTACATTTACCCAAATCAGACTAGCAGAATTGTACCAAGTCAGAACTCATGGCAGTTATGACTGGGAAGAAATTACCCTAAATGTGCTCAAAGCCTTATTCGAATCAGGGTCTGTTGTTGTTAGAGATTGGTTATGGAAGACTCACTCTCACCCTGATCCTCTCTTGCCTCAAATTCTAGACATGACAGCTAAGTGTATATTACATATGACACTATTTGGTATAGGCATACCATGCATCAGTACAAAATAAGCTTGGAACCCAGTCCTCACCTAGTTCCAGAAATACCTGAGTTATCTTAAAATTTATAAATACACCAAAATTACAGTTGGCATTTATAAAAATTTTAACTGTTTCTGTTGGCTCCAAGTTAGCTATTTCAGTTCCATTTTATTATTTCCCCTAAAGGATCTCTAGAAGCATGTCTGTTGTTGCCAAGTTAACTGAAAGAATGCTACTGAACCATATCTACAGTAGGGCTAATATGGTGGGTGCCCCAGAAGGGACAATAGGATGGATCCAACATGGTCAGCTAGAGAACCAGACAGATTGGAAGGCCTGCAGGATGTGGACTGTATAACAATGAAGACAATAAAAAAAATAATCTCAGTAAGTTTGGGTTTCTCTAGGCAGTTGTAGACTTTAAACCAAGTGGTAGAAAATTACTTCCATAATTAAATCAGATTCATATGTCCATATTTTAATAAAAGAGATATTAATTATTGTTACAGAATTAAAAGTCCTGCTACTGCTGTTGTTTTCAACATAACATAGGCCAGAGGGTGGCTTTAAGCCTAGAATTTACTACTGTTTTATATCTAACCACAGGTTTAAATTTTTAAATTTTAAAGAAAAATCCTAAGTACTTAATAGGTTGGTATTGTATATATGTAAGTACAATGATTGAGATGCGGAGGTAATATGATGAAGAATAGAATTTCAAAGGGGAAAGTGCAGGGGCGGGGAGGTATTACCATGGGATATTTTTTAGAATTATGGAAAATGTTAATAAAAATTGTGAAAATTAAAAATAAATAAATAAATAAAAAGTAAACAGAAAACAAACCAAATGAACACCAGGAAAAAAAAAAAAGAAAAATCCTAATTTCATGGAAGGGGGAAGTGAACATGGTGAATATATATGAGTACTTCAAAGACACTGTCTTTATAAAATCCAACACTATGCACAATGCCTACACAAAAATAGAAGAAAAAACTAAAAACAAAAGTAAAAGTGCAGATTTTTGCTGCTGCTGTTAATTTGTCTCAGCAAAGAAATCAACTCAGTTTAATTTGGAGAAATTTCTGTGTAGAAAATACTTTGAAATGAGAAGAGAGACATCTGTTTCAGTGGAAAGCATCAAATTATCTTGCTGGACTCTGGTGGGCAATTCTACTTCTCATTTAGTCACTATGTGTTACTTTTTATACTACATATGCCATCCTTGATTATTTTCAGCTGCTTCTTCCATAGTTCAAAATGAATAAAAAATTTTGGGGCTAGAGAGATGGCTTGGTGGTTAAGGGCTTGCCTGTCAAGTCTAAGGACCCCAGTTCAAGGCTCAATTCCCCAGGACCCACGTTAGCCAGATGCACAAGGGCACACATGTCTGGAGTTCCTTTGCAGTGGCTAGAGGTCCTGGCATGCCCATTCTCTTCTATCTATCTGCCTCTTTCTCTCTCTGTCTGTCGCTCTCAAATAAATAAGTAAAAAACAAAAAATTTTTAAAAAATTGTTACACTTATCTTACTTCTGTGCCACTGTATTTTTACTTTATTTATTTATTTATTTATTTATTTATTTATTTATTTATTTATTTATGACACAGAGAGACAGGGGGAAGGGGTGTGCCAGGGCTTCTAGTCACTGTAAACAAACTCCAGATGCATGTGCTACCTTGTGCATCTGGCTTACATGGGTACTGGGGAATTGAACCTGGGTCCTTAGGCCTCACAGGTAAGCTCATTAACTGCTAAGCCATTTCTCCAGCAACCCCTCCCCCCGCCAGCTGTATTTTTACATATCCCAAATAGTAAAAGTAAATTCCATTTCTATTTCCTTTTCCTCACTTTGGTGGCTGACAGAAGAATAATTATTTTGGTTATCACTGACGTAGAAACATTATTTCATTTTCAAAGTAGATTAGGAAAACTAAAGAAGCTGAGAAAATGGAACATTGGAGAACAATGACTATTGAAGACTTGATTCTGCACAGAAGAGGTCCCAGTTTCATGACCCACCAAAGACAGCAAAGGAGGACAGTTTTTAAATCCCAACATAAGGGATAAACTTAAAACATTTGCCCAACATAAAATTTCCTGATATTATTGTTAGAAGAGGAGGCCCCATTGTCTACTACGGCATGCTAGAAGATTCCCAGTTGAGTTTTACTGGCCTTCTTGTAAAGCAGCTTTGCCCAGAATGACTTCCCACAATCACATCCAATTCTATGATTGGATGGTTTCAAATAGAAAGCATCAACTTGAAAGTCCTGAAGACTAAACGATTCTGGCATTTCCTTGTACAGAGTATTAAGCATATTAAGCTTACCGGTTTTTCACTCGAGTTTTAGACTCACGATACCACAGACTAAACTCCATTGCACCTGAAATATCAATAGCTAGCCCACCCTGAACCTTCATGTTGGCCTTTAGTCCAGATTGCAACTGAAGCTCCTAGAAACAAAGAAATGCAGTTGTAAGTACACTTCAGTTAACCCTTTTAACTCAGGCACATTTCACTTCCTCTGCAGGGGAACCCAGTTAGCCTGTGCTGCTAACATCAATGCTCTTTTGTTTGTTTATTTCAGTGCTGGAGATCAAGTCCAGAGACTCTCCCCAAACTAAGCAAAGCCTCTCCCACAGAGCTCCACCCCTAGTGGTGGAATGTTTCTGTAGGCTTGGAAACATGCTATGCTAATCCTGATCACCAAAAGGAGACTCTGCTGATTTGGCAAAGTAATTAGTCAATTAAAATACTAGGGTAGTGAAGTGCCAATAGAGAAGGATGTTTTCCTCTTATCACTGCCTCACTTTGGGAAGGGTAAACCATTCTCAATGTATTGGCCATCCATGCCACCTGGGAATGGGTTTAAAATGCAGATTATCAGCCACTGAACACCAACTGAACTAAACACCAAAACTGGGACCCAGAAATTTATTTCAATAAGCCTTTGTACAATTCTGACACAACAAATGTGAGGACCACTGTATTAAGTCACTTCTATCAGAAACTAAGCTGTGGCTATTTGAAAACATGGATTTTGGACAATATGAACTCTTTGGGTCCCTAGTTTAGCAATTCGTGTTGAGCTAAACACAGGAAATTGCATCTTTTTTGACAAATAAAAATCAGGACAAAAATTCCCTGTGTGAGGATAATGAGAGATAATGCTGGAACTTAGAAGGAAGTTAGCTCCCTGCTGGCTAACTCTCATAGTGCTGAAAAGTGCTATGCAAGCTCCTGGCCACAAATAGCATGAACAAGCAGGGGACCCTGCAAACTACAAAATCAACCAGCTGGGGCAAGATGTATAAACCTGTGCAATGGTGGCATATAGGGTAATCAACTTCTCTTTGATAAGATATGAGGCCCACTCAGTGGGAGAGAACTTAAACCTAGCACTGAGAACCATGTCAGAGTCCTATATAGGAAGTCCATATACTCTAGAGATAAGTTCCTACTATTCTTTGGCTAAGATGACAGGGTATGCCCACCAAAAAGTCTTTGAAAGTACTGTATTTATCCCTATTTTTTGATCCATGTTACTTTCACTTTTGTTTGTAGAATCAGCTTTTTACAGATGACAGTGCATACTGGGTAGAACCAAAATCCATCAGCATGACAAGAAAAGATAGCTGCCTAGCATGACATGAGTCATTTCTATCATTATCAGCCAGGTCCCAGGAGACACTACAGAGGAAGGGGTGATTTAAACATGAGTGCTGCTCTCACTGCTAGCCTGACAACCTTGTCCAGGGAGATGGTATTAGACACTGAAAAGATGTAAAATTCACCAAATCAGGAATTCATAGGAGAAAGCTCAACACTAAAGGAGACTTATAATATACCCATCAAGGCTCAGGGAAAATTAAGGAAGAGTAGACAGAACGATTGTAAGAGCTACCAGGTGGGAAGGTATATCCCAAGGCATTGTTCCTCCCCGGCACTGACACTGACTAGTGTATTCATGACCCCACAGGGAATACCAATGACCCCACTGAGAAGGACCCTCAGTGGAATGGGAGCAGGGGAGAGGAGATAGGAGTATAGCCAATGGGAATATGACCAGTATGCAGTATGTTCATACGGTGAAGTTCATAATATGAAAAATAATTTTCAAAAAATTCCTAGTGTAGTATTAAAGTTCTAGGAACTATCTAGGTCAAGCTAGGAAATAAAGGGAAGGTAATTTAACTAAGCCTTAATACCCTGGTGCTTGACATTTGGAATAATATTTCAGTGATGGTCAAATCCAATATGAACTCAATAAGCATTTTTCAAAGACGCAGTAACCATTTGCAAACAGTCTATCCTGAAAATTATATGTTAGCTAAAATCCACTGTTTTGTGTTGCATTTGCTGTAGCTAGACTTTAAGTTGCACATTTTCCTTTCATGTTATGTGGGATGATTTTAGCTGAAAATGTTTTCTGCTGGATTGAAATCAGATGGACTGAAGTCAGTGTTGAAAGTGGTAATAATTCTGGGAATGGTGCTCAGTCTCTTTAACATTGATATTCCTCCAAAGATGGTGAGCATTCCTGGCAATCAGCAGCATGGCCAACTTCTTTGTGGAATTGCCCTACTCAGTCCAGAAAGGCCAATCACAAAGGCTGCAATTTCAGTGCAGCCCAGAATCTAAAGTGCTGGGTTACAACTTAGTATATTGAACAAAGGATGGAGATGCTTTGAGTTTGAAGGACACGCCTTGCTCAGGACACGTTAGGAGACATCCTTAAGGATACTTCAAGCTACATTTAGTCTCGAATAAAAATGTGGTTGTCATAGGATACAGAGACCATGGCATGCATCACAGCTAACATGAAAGAACACAATCTCTCCTGAGAAAATTCACCACAGTCATGTCCAAGCCTTTATCTAGGCCTAGGAGTTACAGGTTAGACATCAGAGGTCTTAGTGTGCACTGTAAGTAGAACTGTGCCAAGCAGCCCTACTGTATGCCTTGCTTCACTGGCACTCCTTTTTTTGCATCTTCTCCTCTCTTCCCAATCTGAAAACTGTATTCTTCTTAATCCATGCAGCCCAGCAGGGCCCTATGCTGTGGACCTTGAACTTCCCTCTGATCATACATGTGGCAGATATGAAAATGCATTCAGGCTGTGGAAAGGGGCATGTCACAGCTATCAGAAAAAATGCCTCGAGTGAGAAGAAAGCATTTTCACTGCAAGGTGGTTTTGAGAGAAACATCTTAGATTTGTAGAAAGACTTCTTTTCTCCCATGCAAAGGAAACATGTAATTACAAAGAACTATGTTGGACCTCCTTATGAGGAATGACATTTGATCTCCCAGAAAGACAAGCCACTCTTTCCTCTATGAAAGAGGCTCAACCACATAATGCAGTGATTCTAACACTGGAAAAAGTAGAACTACAAGATTTTTGAGCAACTACTGTGTGTTCAAAGCTTTGCATGTGATAACGTGTAACCCTCAGTCTAATCTTCCATGGAGGCATTATGTTTCCAGATTGATAGGAAAAATCTGTCTCAGAGCCAGAGTAACTAACTGGACTTTCTAGATGGGACGCTTTTCTACTACTATACGTTGTTGACACATTCTCATAACTCTTCTCCTAGTGTATATGAAAGGGTCTTCTAAGAATTTTTTTTTTAATTATAGAGAAGAATTCTAAGTCCTTAACTTGCCCAGAGCAAACATTTATTTAATTCTTTGCCTATGAACTATAAGAAGAATGTACTATTAGTTTGTGTTTTTACTTTGATCCCAAAGATGTTCCTTTTAAAATTATTTTATTATTTATTTGAGAGAGAGAATGGGCACAACGAGGCGTCTAGCCACTGCAAATGAACTCAACACATTTGCCACCTTGTACATCTGTCTGGCTTACATGAATACTGGGGAATCAAACATGAGTCTTTTGGCTTCATAGGCAAGTGCCTTAACTGCTAAGCCATCTCTGCAGCTCCTCCAAGGTGTTTCTTACAGATCACTGACATTTTGACAATCCAACCCATGGCTTCCACTTAAGAAAATAGGTTCTTCCTTCACTAAAGAGAACCCCTTATTAAATAGACTTTATCAGATATCCCTCTCTGAATAGTAATGGGGGGGGGGCGGGACAAGTATTCTGAGTAACTCTGTTTGCCCTGGTGGCTGCAACTGACCTCCCACTGCCAATATTTTCTTCAATGTCAGCACTTGATCTAACATGCCATGTGCTTCTGCAACTAGGATGGCTTCACTGGAGTGCTTTACAGAGCCAGGAGCCTCAGACAGCTGATTTTATAATAACCTCGGAGCTGCCAAATACCTCTGCCTGACATACACAGACATTGCTTTTGTTTAATAGTTAGAGGATAATCTTTCTCATAGACTACACCTGGTTGAAGTGCCCCAGCTTAATGAATAGAAAAACTATATAATTTAAATCAGAGTTTGATGAACTATGGTTGGCAGGCAAGTTACCCTACTGGCTGGTTTTGTAAATAAAATTGCACTGGAACACAGTCAGTCTTGCTCATTTGTTCACACATCACTGATGGCTATCTTCACTCCACAATGACAGGTGCCCAAATACTGTTTGGTCCTCAAAGCCTATAGCATTCACTTTCGGCCCTTTAGAGAACAAGTTTGCACACAGTGTCTCTTCTGTGTGGTTTGAAGATTAAAACACATGAGACGTACTGCCAGCTTTCTTCCTTATTTTCATTCATATGAAATGAAACACAGTTTGACCCAAAGTGTGCCCACACTCACTGCCAAACAATAATCCCTGCTTTCTTTGCTGCTAGAGGCAGCTGTGTGACAGAGTTTTGGTCAATTCTAGCTGGGTGTCCAAAGAAGTTCTTCTTGGGGAGCTAGACTCTTCACCTTCCCTCTCTGCCTTCCTGCAAGGAGGGGGTAGTGCTGAAATGGAGTTGCCATTTGGTAATTACAGGTGACAAGTGTGAGACTAAAAGCCACAAGTAAGGATGACTGTGTTTAAGCGAAAGAGCTGGGATTCTGATGCCTGTGGTTTCCTTGTCAACCATGGGAAAACCTACTCTCAAGTATCTATTACATGATAAAAGCTGAACATACAAATTGTTTTGGTTATGCATGGCTATCCTGGATTTATGTAAGGGATTATTTATAAAGATAGAAAATTGGTAATGTTTAATTCCATCTAGTGATGATTTGGAGTTTTAGTAAAACTTTCTAGCTCTTAAAATCTATAATATCATAACCAAAATCTTAAAAGTTAGAATCTTCACATTATCCTGCAAAGAACAGCAAAGCTGATAAAAACCTTTAGATCATCTTTTCCAAATGCCATACTTTGTTAAATACTGACTCCTCATAAGATCTTTATTTAGAAGATATTTCATTTTAATGCTTACTAAGACAGAAAATAGGTCAAAACATTGAAGAAGAATTTGAACATCAAACATGAAACCTCAAGGGCTATTCAGATTAGCCCTCCTTGTTTCTCAGAAAATACAACTCGGCAGACAATGTCCTTCCCATATTATCTTGGTGTGGTAGTTTGAATGGATGCCCCAAATAAATTCAGGAGTATTATTCAAGCCTAACTTGGCTGGAGGAGGTGTCACTGTGGACAGATCCTAGAGTCCAGCCCTAAGTGTTTGGGGACAGATCTGAGCTCCAGCCTAAGGTATGTAGAGAGCAGTCTGAGTGCTGCCTGGGTTCCCTGCTGTTTGGCTGTCAGGTTTTGCTCTTAGTTTTGGTGGTAGGTTTTCTCTCTTTTTTTCTTTTTTTGCCATTATGGAACTTTTCCCCTGGTTCTGTAAGTCTAAAATAAATTCTGTTCCTCCTATAAACTGTGTCTGGTTTGGAGGTCCATCCCAACAATGTGATGCTGACTACAACACTTGGTCACTTGAATCTTTTCTGCATAAAAATAGTATTGTCACATGTTGCTATAAGACTTGGGATCAAGGAAAACTATTAAAAAACTATAAAAATCTTGATGAATGAAGTCCAGGTGAATAAACATACTTGCATTCTCCATGGAAGAGCAAGCCTCTGTAAGATTTTATGAACCTGAGAACTTTGGATGATCTCCATGAAACATGTGGCTGATGTCAGTGGATGTTTAGGAGTCTTGTGGCATCGAATGATGCACTATATGGATTTTATAGTCATCTATATTATATGTGTCATTAGTAACTTATGAAGCTGTGTCATTTAGCTCCTGCACTCAGGATAAATATCACCCAAGCCCTTGTGTCTGGGGAAACCAAGTAGGTCATATCATCTTTTTTCTGTTTAATTCTAGGCATCCTCCATGATATCTGTTTCTGTTCATTGGCATCCATATTTGTATTTGTCTCAAAGTAAGGCAAGTCCCCAAAGCAGCTGATTACTCAAACAGTACTGCTTGTGCATAGCAAAGAAGAAATAGGACCTTGGAGGTGAACTCCCAGAAGGGCAGAACTTTACCTTGTAGACCCTAGTCACAGAGTGCATCATAAACATTTCTGACAATGTGAGGGATTTAATAAATATTCACAGACTGAGTATGTTACCTGAGAATGGTCTATTAGTAGAATAAGTCCTTTCACCACACTGATAGGATCTCCAGATGCTGACAACATTTTGGACATCAAATCACTGTATCCACTGAAAAAGGTTACAGGTCTGAGCTGAACATCAAAGAGGATGGCAGACATGCCAGCGTAGGAGTCAAGGTTTTCCTCCCCCTCATCAGGAGTGGCTGCAATTAAACCCTCCAGCCCTTGGGCTTCAAGGACCACCTAGAGAAAAATGGGTACAAAATTCATGATGCAAGCTCCAATCTGCTCTGTAAGTAACAAGGAGGGCTCTGAGATCTAGGGGCCCAGACCTCAAATGTACACAACAACTAGGTTAAATAAAGCAAACCTAAAATCAAGCAGAACCTCTATGCCTAAAGATAAGGGAAATTAGTTTTTTCCATGTGATCTTCATAACCATCCTTTACTCATCTGGTTAAGGAGGTGAAAAAAAAAACACTCAAGTTTACTCAGCTAGTATATGGCAGGATTTGAACCCCTGCTGCCCACAAGCTTTCATTTCAAGATGTCATCCTAGACTCTGTCTCCCCAAGGCTGTCACATATGGGTCAGCCGTTGTCTAGGACCTCTGAAAGGAGGTGGGGAGGCACTGGCATAGTTGCCCAAAGGGTGCTGTGATGAGAGGACATGAACTCTCCAGGACAGACTCAAAACCTCTTCCTGTCAAACATGTATCCCTCACCATGAAACTGTAGATGACACTATGAGAAAGCTCACACCCAGATTTCTAACACATACAGGAATTTTCTATATTTTCCATCCTGCATTCCCAGCCCTGTAAGCACCATGTGTTTGGCATCACAGAACAGATGGTGATGCCTTGGGACTGAGAGCACTGAATTCTGACCTAGCCACTATCAAGGGGTGTGGTACTTTCCCACTGGGGTAGGCTCAAGTTTCTGTAGGTTCTCTAGGTTATCTTTGAAGTATCAACAACTCAACTAGAAGATTACGATCTGACATTTATAAAAACTAAAATGATGGTATGGTTCCTAATTAGGAAGACTTTATAGATCACCTGATTTCAGATGAAACTAAGAGACTACAAATCAGCCAGCTGCTGTCCAATGCCTACATTTGATTCCTGTCTCTTCCAGTATTGAAGAAATGTAGAGTAAATCTTTTGAGAACTGTTTTCTATTACAGTTTCTCTTAGGAGGGATCAGTCTCTGGAGAGACATTCGAAATGGCAAATGTAGAATAGACTTAAATACTTAGGGGAGGTCTTCAGGAATATATTTATGACCGAAAATAGAATATTTTTTAAAGTTTAAGTAAGAATATTGTCACAATATCAATTTTGTAAGAATATGTGTTTGAAAAGACGAATAGGTATTTGACAAGTTAAGCAGATCAAATTGCTTGGGCTCCAATTTCATATTTGAGGTTTTATGATATAAGTTTCCATTAACTTACAAACATATTCTACAATGCTGCTCTCAGTATATTTTATTTTACCCCAAACCAATTTCTTCCATACACTTCTCACGGGAAATGAGGTACCTGGCTGCCATGAAGCTCTGCTTTCCCAATGTGCTGGAAGATGTTCAGGTTACTTCTCCTCAGAATGCCAGAACCAGAGTAAAGGATGTCAAGACTATATGTAGACGCGGCTCGGGGACTACCTAAAGACAAAAGCAACCACACAACTTAATAATGGTTCCAGAAATGCCAAGTGGGGAGAGGTGGGGAGGAAACCCCCTCAGGGGTTACATACGTTCTATGTAGCCAGTATAGGCAGAAGAGGACCCACTCTTGGCGAACCGGTCATAATTATGAGCAACCATTTCCTTGAGAACACGTCGGACCATTTTGCTGCAACATATAAAAAAGAAGGCTGCACATTCATTGTAACAGACATTTTTCAAATCAATCCAGGAACGACACCAAATCCTCAGTGACAAAAACAGAGGGCCAAATTTTCCTCATGCCACCCCAAGGCTGACAGAAATGCCAGCTGGACATCTGGGTCAAAATTAGGGTTTCCCCATTCATTCCTCAGGTTTTTCATATTTACATCAAAAGGACAGCCAGGCAAGAATGACCAACTATGAGATGGCTTCAGCTGACTGAAGGACACACTTTGAGAGCAGAATGCACACGTTCTTTGCATCATCACAGTTCTGGTTTTTTGTTTGTTTGCTTGTTTTTCTTTTTCTTTTCTTTTCTTTTTTTTGTTAATTTAAGAGAAAGAAAGAGGCAGAGAGAAAGAGAATGGTCATGTCTAGCCACTGCAAATGAACTCCAGATACATGTGCTATCTTGTGCATCTGCCTTTACATGAGTACTGGAGAATCAAATCTGGGTCCTTAGAAAGGCAAGCACCTTAACTACTGAGCCATCTCTCCAGCCCCACAATTCTATTTTTAAGGAAAGCACCAAATTTCTTCTTTTATGTACCATTTTATATCATCATTTGATAATACATAGCAATTAACTTTCAGGATTTCTTCTGTGCTCATGTAATTTTTAATAACGGAAGCATTTCAATAAAACCGACAAAGGAAGCATTGTCTCCTATAAAGTTTCAAACCTTACCTTATGTCTCTGCTGACAATGTAATTAATGTTATGACCTTTCCATTTCTTTTTTGTTTGTTTGTTTGCTTGCTCGCTTGTTTTGTTTTTTGAGGTAGGGTTTCACTCTAGCTCAGGCTGTCCTGGAATTCACTATGTAGCCTCAGGGTGACCTTGAACTCATGGTGATCCTCCTACCTCTGCCTACCAAGTGCTGGGATTAAAGGCATGTGCCCCATGCCCTGCTTCCATTTCTTATTATTCAATACCAATCATATCAGTAAAAGTAAAATTATAACAACATACCAAAACCTCAAAAGAATAAACCTAAGGAATCTGGACTTGGGTCTGAGGTAGAAAATTTTTGAAAGAAAGGGATGGCAACTTCATCAATAGGTTAGGTGGTTTCAGTCTCTAAGAAAAAAGATAAAAAGAAGGTCATGACAAATGTTCAAAGGGTATTCATGTGGGTGGACATGGGATGTGCTTTCCTCTGCTCCTGAGATAAAGCCAGGGCCAATGTGGCTATATCAGTGTGATGAATACCTGATGATGAGGTCTCTGAATGGAATAAATTTGGTAAGAGGTGGCAAGCTTCCTGCCACCAGAGTCTTGCTAGGAAATAAGGCTCCTACACTGGAAAGAGATAGCAAGCAAGATGGGTTTAATGCTCCTTCCAGATCTGAGGATTTTGGCTCTGAGAATCTGACCTACACTGTTTGCAATAGCTTCCTTCCATTTCCTAGGCTGCTTTCTGCCCACTTTCTTCTCTTTCTATTCCTCACATTTCTAGGCTCGCAAGACAGAGGCAGAAAATATACCTGTTGCTTCTTCCAAAGAGTCTTGCATAAGTAACAAACAACTAGAAGGAGAATCAAATCCCTTCTCCTATACAAGGCTGGGGATAGCCTGGCTTCCTTCCTGCCTTTCTATCCTCTCACCTGCTTCCTCCTGACTTTGTCCTGCTCTTCCTTCAGTTCTTACTATTTCTCATTCCGTCCAGCTTCTTGGTTCTTATTTCTTCCTTTTTTCAAGGTAAGGTCTCACTCTAGCCTAAGCTGGCCTAAAATTTACTATGTAGTTTCAGGATGGCCTTGAACTCATGGTGATCCTTCCACCTCTGCCCCTGAGTGCTAGGGTTAAAGGTGTGCATTACCATGCCTGACCTTAGCTCTTATTTCTTCCATCTTTTACTTTTCTGTCTTTTGTTGTTTTCTTTTTCATATCCATCTGCCCCCATTCCTGTTTTCTTTTGCTGCGAGGAATGCTCCCACCGATCTTTCCTGGTGGTACTGTTCGGCACGTACCTTCAGGAAGATGACAATTCCTTCTCTGGTCTCTTATTCTAGTAAGGGGACACTTTAAGGGAGACACCCTGAGGAGTATCATGGTGCATTTGGAAGGAGAGATTTAGGAAATGGAACAAAAGAGTCTGACAGGATTAACTGAAAGCAACCAAGCCTGCTGATAACGTTCTTCAGACCATGGGCTATCTTAAAATGTGAGCTATGCCTAAGGTTTTCCATCTAAATGAAAAATTCAGTGGAGCTATGAAAAATAAGCCTTCAAAGATTCCTAACATTTGAAAACTTATGACCATTGGTGAGAACTTAAATCATTTCATTGTGCAATATATTTATAAAAAACAACCCTGTTGAAAATACAATTCGATTTTAACATTTGGCAATATATATTTACCAAACTAAACAGATATCTAGAGGACTTAAAATACTGAGTTCCAATTTTATCTGACTCACTAAAGAGCTCTATATGAGGAAATCTAACACCCTTTAGGTAAACATTACCCTGCATAATTACCAGGTAATTATTATTAGACAAATGTATACTATATCATTATACACATATGACTAAGTAAGCAGGAAGACATATGCAGTTCATCATACCTGGCAGGCATCTCAAAACGCAGGATATCTTGGATAATGGTTAGCATATATTTGTTCATTTCTTTGGGAAGTTCCCCAATAGAGAGCAGGATATTTTTCACATCCATGTAGGATGGATTGTTCTTTAAAAGGACGGCAGCTGCCGTAGTGCGCACAGTCTTTTCATGAACTTTCCGATTCTGGTGGTATATCCTGTTCAAGGTCTTTTTCACCTGGTCAGAAGATATTTAAACTTACTGTACATAACTAGATTTTTTTAAAAAAACCAATATTGTAGTAAGAGTAGTGGTTCTTAAGATATGTGTGTGTTACTACATTTTCTAGATTCTTTTGCGATTTGATTGGAGCCATATGGCTAGTTCCAGTAAATAAGCCATGAGCAGAACCAGTGTGAATGACTGGCTCTTAAATGGGGCAGGTAAGAACTAGCATATTTTCTATATCTCCCTTCCATGACTACAGTGAACTTATGGCCACATAGTTTCTACCCTACTCAAATGTAGCATGAGAAGTAAACTGATAAATAGCTAAGATGTTGAGGATTTCTTGTTATGGAAGCATAGCTTAATGCTATATATTTAAAGACACTACTGTGCCAGTGAGGATCTAGCAAAAGATGGCTCTATGAACTGACATTTCCTCCCAAAGCAGTACTTCAGATTTTTTTCTTTTTAAGAAAAGTTAATGTACCTTAGTTCTTACAGCAGTTTTAGGTTCATAACAAAGTTGAGCAAAAAGAAAATGCCATTTCTAAATATCCCCAACCCCTCTACTAGCAAGTCTCCCCTATCTCAACATCCTGACCTGTTTCTATGGTTTAGATATGATTTGAGCATATCTCCCAAAGGTTTATGTGTGGGAAGCTTGGTCCCCAGTAAAGGTGACAGAACCCTTAAGAAGTATGGCCTAGGGAGAGGTAATTAGGTCAGGGAAGCATTGCTCTTAGAAGGAATTAGTGCAGGTTCCACAGGACTACATGAGTTCCTACCAGAACTGGATGCTGTATGGGAGCATGGCACCTCCCTTGATTCTTTATTTCATATACACCACTGGCCATATCCTTCCTCCTTGACTTTTCTTATCAACCTCAAGCTTTGTCTTGCTATCATATATGTAAGGGTTAAATAATCCACCCAAGACAAAATACCTAGGAAAGGACAGGCCATAATTTATAGCTTTGTTTTTCCTGAAATCCTACACCTGAATACCATGCCTTACAACCAAGGACCTTTGATACAAAGTTGATAGGAGAGCTCTTAGCTACAGACTGAAAATACCACTGTGTGTTAAACACCCTTCCTAGAAAGTCTACATTCAAATGTTCTCTGCCTAACAAAGTGTTAATTTATATGGCTTCCTGAAAATGTCATAGGAACAAGTGAGGTCATACTTAAACCAGGACATATCTGTTGAAAAATTTAACATTTATTTTTTAAAACAAGAGAATCAGCTTCAATACTTATGTTCCAGGGTTTAGGACCTTACTCAAAATAGGAGGCTAACTTTTAAATTCAATTTAAGAGTTATTTCTAAGCAAAAGAGAGAGCCCATTTTGAGAAAAAGCCAGACTGACTTGAGAAGGACTAGCATTTGATGTGCGTCAAATTCTGTTGATATCAAAGATAGTTTTCATATTTTACCTCATCTGTTATGAATGAGACGTCATATCTCTGGAGAGTGGTGATGGCCAGGTGGCTGACAGGCCCCTCTCCTGCCTCGGCATACTTCAGAAGCAGTGGGATGCCTTCTGGAAGCAGGGCATTCTTCAGAGCCAGCAGGTACATTGTAATGTCCTCTTTCTTCTCAGGTTTCTCAAGTCCTCCAAGGATTAGCTTCTTGGCTTCAACCACTGCCTAAAACATCATGCACCTCAGAAACATGCCTGGCCACTCATAAAACAAAACTTAGGCAAGAAAGGAACTAAACTTTCAAGAAGGTTTCCTTTGGCTGCCTGACTGAGACACACAGTGAGAGCAAACAAGTAAAACCTAATAAAGGCGTTGCGCCTTTGAAAAATATATGTTCTGGGGGCTGGATAGATGGGTCTGCAGATAGGAGCACTTGCTACACAAGCAGGTGGAAGTATAAAACAGCACACGTTAGATGAAAAACATTTGCCCAAAGACAATAAAATTCCATTTTGACCTGGCAGCACTAGCCCTGAAATGACATGTCCAACAATAAGAAGAAAGGATCCGGGCTGGAGAGATGGCTTAGCGATTAAGCGCTTGCCTGTGAAGCCTAAGGACCCCGGTTCGAGGCTCGGTTCCCCAGGTCCCACGTTAGCCAGATGCACAAGAGGGTGCACGCGTCTGGAGTTTGTTTGCAGAGGCTGGAAACCCTGGTGCACCCATTCTCTCTCTCTCCCTCTATCTGTCTTTCTCTCTGTGTCTGTCGCTCTCAAATAAATAAATTTAAAAAAAAAAAGACCAAAAAAAAAAAAAAAGAGCTTGTTATTTAAAAAAAAAAAAAGAGAGAGAGAAGAAAGGATCCTAAGATTATTAATTCTACCCTTATCTGTAATGGCAAAATAGTGAAGGCCATCAACATGACCACACATAGGAAATACTGGACACACTGTAGTCCACTGACACAGTGCACTAGTAGGCAGTTGTAAAAAGAACATGGAAAATCTGTCTACCAGTAGAAGATGATTTTTATGGTATGGTTATGTAGATAGTAATGTAAAAGTGAGGTAATGCAAAGATGTCAATATGTGAAGAATTCACAGGCTGTCAGGGTGAAGCGTGGACAGATGTTTGAGGCATTTTACAAGTCTTACAACTTTGCATAGGTTTGCATTTTTTTCAAATATGAATTAGGAGAAGAAAGAAATTAGGATTCAAGAAGGTCAAAATATAAGCAAAACACAGATAAAGGCTACATGGGACTTGATCCTAGCTGTGGATTTGTGGGCCATCCATATGTCACAGGACAGGAGTTCAGTATGGTATGACAACTATATGCATAGCATTTATACTATAATAAAAATCATGGGGCTGGGAAGATTATTTAGCAGTTAAGGGCACTGACTTGCAAAGTTACTGCAAAATATTTCCAGTTAGATCTCACTAACTACTCTGGCCAGTTCTCAGTCTGGCCATGACCTCTTGCTTCTTTCTCAATAAAAGAATCTGAGCACACCTCTCCCCTGCCTGAAAATCTCACAGCCCTCTTCCCTGCCATAGAAAAAAGGCCAGACGCCTCTTCTTTCTCCTGTGTTTTCACCCCCAGCTGCGAATGTACAAACTTGGTGTTCCAGCCCTACATAAGTTCTCACTGGTCCGAAGCACAGCAGGCCCCCTTAGGGTCTTTCATGCAATGTTATTTATATTCCTCCCCGAATGTTCTTCATTCCATGTTCTGATCTCTTCCCCTAGCTCTTCCAGAGTATGCTCAACTGTTACTGCTCCTCAGAGCCCTCAAATAAAAAGGCTGCTGGGGTGCTGAGGTGTTGGCTCAGGGGTTAACATACTTTCCCACAAAGCCTAATGACTAGGGATCAATTGCCCAGTATCCATGTAAAACCAGATGCACAAAGTGGCACGTGCATCTGGAGTTTGTTTGCAGTGGCTGGAGATCCTGGAGCACCCATTCTTGCTCACTGCCTGTCTCTCTTCTCTGATTTTCTCTGCTTGCAAATAAATAAATGAAGTAAAAAAAAAAAAAAAAAATATATATATATATATATATATATATATATATATACACACACACACACACACATACATACATACATACATACATATACACACACACACACACACACAAACACATATATATATGTGTATATATGTAGCGGGGGCAGGGGGAGGCTGCTGGGGTTTCCGTCTGCTTGGACTACTTTGTTAGGTTGCAGTCTGACAGTGCCCCTGGGGACTGGCTCCAGAACCCAACTCCTGCTGACACAAAACTTCACTGGTGCTTGAGGTCCTCATGGAAAATGATACAGTGTTTGCATATAGCCTATATGCAACCTCTTGTATACTTAAATCATGTCTAAATCACTTGTACTTTTTAAGTTTTAATGTGTGTGTGTGTGTGTGTGTGTGTGCGCACACGCATGTGCTCACATGCACACATGCATGCATGCAGGCTAGGGTCTCTTGTCACTACAAATGAATGCCAGATGCTTGTGCCACTTTGTGCAACATCCAGCTTATGTGGGTGACACATACATACATAAGCAAATGTTTTATATATATCAGAGCCATAGTCATTAAAAACAGCATGATTTGGCTTAAACACAGAAACATCAAGAAGTGGAATAGGACCAAGAGTCCACAAATAAACCCACATACCTATGGTCAATTAATTTTCCATGAAGATTTAATGGGGAGACAGTCTTATCAACAATGATATGTTTTGGAAACTATACATTCACATGTGGAAGAATACAAATGGACTCTTTACTCTCTTCTTATGCAAGAACTAGTTGAAAATAGATTAAGGGCTTAAATATAAAATCTGAAACTGCAAAATATCTGGAAGAAACCATAGGGAGGGGCCAAGAATGTAGCATTTGGGAGGCAAAGCTGGAAGACTGTGAGTTGGAGACCAGATTAGGCTACATAGAGAATTCAAGGTCAGCCTAGGCTACATAGTGAAACCGTGTTTCAAAACACTAGAGGCTACTGATGATACTTAATGCCATTTCCAACTATGTACAAGGCCATGGGCTTGATCTCTGGCACCACAAACACATAATAATTAATAATAATAATAAAAACAATAAATAATGATGATGTGGGAAAAACTCCATGGCATTAATGTGAAAAGATTCTTCAGCTGTGCTCAACAAAAGCAGTCAACAAAAGCAAAAGGACTAATGAAATTCCATCAAACCAAAAGGACATAATTATTATAATAAATAGGTATCCAAGAGACTAAAAGGAATTATTTGCAAACCATACATCAGATAAAGGGCTAAGGCCTAAAATATACAAGGTACCAAATTACTCAATAACAAGAAAGTAAAGAAACATATTAGTAATGGGAAAGAGAGGTTGGGGAAATAGCTCAATGGTTAATGGTATTTGTTTGATTCAATTTCCCAGTCCTCACTTAAAGCCAGATGCACAAAGTGGCACATGCATCTAGAATTCATTTGCACCAGAAAGAGGACCTGGCACTCCCCTTTTCCCTCTGTCAAATAAATAAATAGAACTATTTATTTTTAATGGGAAAAGAAACTACCTGAATAGACATTTCTCCAAAGAAGACACACAACACCCACATATAAGTAAAATGTATTCAATCATCAGAAAGACATGAATTAAAATACACAATGAGGTATTGCCACACAATCATTAGATTGGGTATTATAAAAAATTTATGGGTGATGCAGAGATAGCTCATTCAGTCAAGTGACTGCCACACAAGTTCAAGGACCTAACTTCAAATCTCTGCACCCAAGAGGCAATATTATGCAGCTTTTATTTTATTTTATTTTATTTATTTGTTTATTTGATAAAGTTTTAGACAGAGAGAAAGCACTGGAAACAGAGATAGAATTGGTTAGCCAGGACCTCATGCAATTGCAAACCAACTCTAGACACATGTTCTACTTTGTGCCTCTGGCATTATGTGGGTGCTGGGGCATCACACCCAGGTTATCAGATTTTTGTAAGCAAGTACATTTAGCCCTTAAACCATTTCTCCAGCCCCTTTACAACCTTTAACAAAAGGAGATTCTATCATTTGTTAAATGGATATATCTGGAAGCTATTATGCTAAGTGAAATAAGGCAGACACAGAGCCATAACCACTACATAATCTCACTTGGGCTTCGGAGGTAAAAATCCAAACATAGTCATATATAGAAAGTAGAACAACAAGCTTGGAGGAGGTTGGCAGAAGATTATGGACCAGGAAAGGAGAGATATAGTCAAATGGCACAGATGCTTTCCATTAGACACAAGGCACAAGTGCTGATGACCACACAGCAGGGTGGTTATAGTTCATAATATATATTTCAAATTCCAGAAGAATAACTAGTAAGCACAATGAATAATTGGACTGTAAAGTATGAGATGCCAATAATTGCTTTGCAAAAACCAAAGCAGAGTAGGAGGTGAGGAGTGCGGTGTAAAGGGGGTAATCTGGAATGGCAGCTGACAGATGGGATCACACTCACTTTGAGTTTGCAGCCGTCAGTCTGACACAGCTTCTTGACAAGAGCTCCCATGATGATCATGACACTTTCTCGGATGTCATTGCTCCCAAAGGAACCTTTGAACTTACTCTGTTAGCCAAAGAAGGATAAAAATCAGTAACCAAGACATTTCAACATTTTCAAGGGACACTTACAATGAGGGAATAGATAACAAGTAGTCAACACCTGGATAAAATGGATTTGAGTTCCTGAATGGCAAACCTGCAGCTTTATTTTGAAACTCTTAGACATTCACTGTCTCCTTTTGACCAATCAGTTAATAGAATGCCCTTATTTCAGGTATTCTCATTCACAGTCCATGAACTCCTTAAGTACCTGTAGATTGGATTATTTGGGTTAGTCAATGAACCCCCAAAAAAGTGCTTAAAATGTTACACATGAATGAGGAGGGGCATCATTGCTTACATTTCCTAAACAAGACCTTCACAATAGGAGAACAAGATGATGACATCAAGATATAAGAGAGACTAATTGAAAGGAGGAGGGGATTTGATGGAGGGTGGATATGAGAGGGGGAGGATGTGGGTAGGGGAGGGAATTATCATGGATTATTGTCTATAATTATGGAAGCTGTCAGTCAAAAGTTTTTTTTTAAAAATCCCTTGGACTCACGAGAAACCTAGCTTTTGTTTATTATATAATTGAGTATCAGGAAGAATGTATCTCTTAAGTGATATGTATAAATACCATGAAGAATCTGAAATCAAAGAAGTTTTTATTGCTTATTGAAGCATGACTTGGGCTTCTGTCTGTCATTTTGTCCTTTGACACATGACAGAACAGGTAAACTTATTTTTAAATTTTCATAAAGAATATGTTGTACTCATTACAGAGATTGTAACAACACTAAATGAAAAAGTTTAAAGTTAATGATTAATGGATAGAAAAATAAACCAATGAAATTTGAATGTGAAAACTCAGAAGACTCTGTATGGTAGCCTTCATTCTGATCTGAACCACTTATAGTTATTGCTTATATTTTTACGAGGTTATAGCTTTGCTTTTAGCATCTGAGGTCTTTCTTTTCCCAGTGTCCACATGACTTACAATGAGGGTTCTTAGGAGTTCTTCATCAGGGTGGGAGGCGAACCCACAAGCATAGAGAAACCTCTCCTGGAGGAGAACGCTGCTGTCACTTTTGAAATCCAAGAAGTCCAAAATAGCATCTAATGAGTCCGGGGTCTGAGCAGAGGTGACTGCATCCACCAGCTGTGGGCTGTGAAACAGACATTGTCATGGACATCCAAGTTTAGAGTGCCTAGAAAACCATTACATTTCTGTCCTTCACAGACTTTTCATTGGCTTGAATGTCCTAAAGGAGTGAATTTTTTATTTGAATAGAAAATTATGTATGAGATGTTCTCAAAAGACACCTCCATTGTATTTAAGCCTCTCCTTTATCTCCCTCTCTTTCCTCAGAATACATAAACTGATTGGATTAATACCCTAAACCAAATATAAATTGAAAACTTTTAAGTTAAAGTTGCATAAATAAAATTATAAATTAGGCTCAAATTATTTCCTATATGAGAAATACATAACCCAAAGGTACTTTTCCTCTAAGTAACCTTGAAAATATATATTTCTCAAATGCCTAATTTAATTAAAGCACAATTATTTATGGTAAGTATAAAATTCTTTTAACTTCATAAATGAGAAGTTTTCACTCTACTTTGTAAATAAGACATATCATGGAATGTGGTTTTATGTTTAATAAAAGTAATATTAGTGACCATATTCCCACAGGAAAATTCTAGTTAAATACTCTAGACATTAAAAGAAAACACTTTGGTTGGCTGAATCTGGGGATAAGAATATTTCTGAAACTAGTTTCACATTATTTATATATATATATATATATATATATATATATATATATATATATATATTCATACACATACACACACAAATACTGCATATATATTGAGCAAGGCATGGTGGCTCGTGTCACGATCCCAGTACTCAGGAGAATAGATAAGAAGAGTTACAGGCTAACCTGAGCTGTAGTGTGAGATGTGTCTTTAATTCTGTTAACTGATACTGTGATACCATAGGCAGTAAGGAAAGCTAGTAATGCTTTCTCTAGTTTCATGTTGGCTTATTTTAATAGGTTGGTAGAACATTTGTTGTAAGATGTAACCTATTTGTTGTCTGAAGTGTTTAACTATATAAGCTGAATTCCACAGGAGACCAAATCTTTTGTTACTCAAATGCCCTGAAATATATACTTTGATATTGAAAGGAGAACAAAAAACCACAACAAAAATACTACATACTACCTCCATATAAACGTATCAGATATGTGCTTCATACTTGAGACTTGTAAAAATTTCACATGTGCACTATGTCATTTTGATCCTAACAGAAACCTTGTAAATAAATCAGATATTAAGAAGCAAAATACTTATGGCATATCTATTATTAAAACATTACCTTAAGACTAGAGAGATGGATTAGAGGTTACAGTGCTTACCTAAATACTATCTTAGAAATTAATGGTATGCAAGTTATTTTTAACTTCTTCATCTTTAAAATGGTACTTAAATAGTATTAAATTAATTAATTTAATTAATAGCATTAAATAGTATTGTTGGAAGGATTAAATCACAGAACCAATACAAAAACACTTACATGATTTCTTGGAGACTAATAAAATATTAATAAATATTGTTAATAACGTTAGGACCTCATTTAATTCAAAAGATTTGGGGGGAAATTAGTAATTATTGCCCTCTTACATGCAAGGAAACAAACTCAGAACTTGCAGATCACTTGTTCAAGGTCACATGACTAGTAAATGGTATAGCTGGTATTGCAAACCAAGGTTTCCTGACTAGGTGTTTACCAGAGTGTTTTCCATGAAATGCTAGGGATCTTTAAACTCGTGTGAGTTTAAAAGATGTTCAAACCAACATAAGGAATTAGCAGATTAAAGACACTGAAAATGTCTGCAACAGCGAGAACTTTGTCACCAGTGCTTTCCTCCCCCAGCTGCTCACAGGATCTCCTCTTCTTGGCGTTCCTGTTAGCACCTACATTTCTGCACCTGCCTGCCACTATCCTATAATGAACGAGGTCATTATTGTCCGTACTTTATATATACTGTCAGTGAGATTCCGAGATGCTAAAAGTGAATGAATTCCTCACAGGTACAGCTACTGGAGACTAGAATTTAAAATTAGGTCCTTCTAATTTCAGGTCATCCTCATCTTCTCTGTATTACACCATGCTACATGTATGTAACATACTATATGGCACAACAATGATCAAATAATGTGATGTAGAAAATATACCATGCAGCTGTCCAACTTATTGTCACCTTAAGATTTTTAGGATACAGGGATAATAAGGTGCAGTGTAATCCCTATTCTACATTAATACCTCATTGCTACACTTTCCTTCTCAGAATTTTTTGATATTAAGGCATGTTTCTCTACCAAGATATTTTAAATATATTAGAAACAGAGCTTGAGAATTTATGATTCTAACTTATTTTTCAACTTTTGATTTAAATATTTTTGAAAACTCTATTTGTGTTTAGTCATGGAATTTCTATCCCTTTTAATATATCTTTTACAGGATAAATAACAGAGACAATAAAAAAAAATCACAGCTAAATTCTATTCTCTCTCTCTCTCTCTCTCTCTGTGTGTGTGTGTGTGTGTATGCAACTTGTTCAATTCTTTTGATTATATTAATGGCTAGCTAGTTTCACTGCCTAAAAAATTAAACAATCATTTTTCTATATCCTTAACTAGGATATATTGCATTATGTAGCTGAGTATGTATTGACAGATAAATTCTGTATTACATGCCAAAAAAACAATGAACTTACAAAAATGAATTTGAGAATTGAGCCAATGCTCTTCACTACATATTAAAATGAACCAAATATTAAATATATGGATTTCTTTTCTGTAGACTATTTTTGACTCAGTTATCAAATTGACTCTATCTAACATCAATTTCTACTTAAAACATGACTTCAATTTTATCTTTAATGAAATCACATCTTCTACTGACAAACATCTTCTTGTTTAAGTCAGCTCTGAAATTTTTTCAATAAAAATGAATAGCTTCCTGGACATGGTGGCTCAGCACTTTGTGAGTGAGGAAGGCAGAACACTATGGATTTGAAGGCAGCCTAGGCTATACAACAAATTAAACACCAGCACGGGCCACAAAAGGAGACCTTCTGTCAAAAAAAATTAGTAGCTGAGAACACAATTGTCAAATAGAATCAGCCAATGTGCCAGGGAGTGATGAAGAAGTCTTGGCCTTACTTCTCTGTATCCAAATATAGCACTAATTTAAACCCATAAATGCAAAAAAAAAAGAAAAAAAAAGATGCTATTGCAAATGACTGTGGAAAACTTGCTTATGCATGTCTGGCTAGTGATCATTAAGTTAGATCAAGGTGCCGAATGAAGGAATCATTGGTTTGGAGTTGGCTTAAGAATGATCTCTCAAGATTAATAAAATAAATAAATAAATAAATAACACAGAAATGTTTTCCTGACAGACAACATGCAAAGTTTGGAGAACTTACAGAACTTCTTTTTTCTCTGTCTTCAGGATCTGAAGGATGTCTTCTCTCTTTGCTGTTCTGAGGTGCTGAATGAAGGCCAGGAAGCTCCTCGCCGCCTCTGTGTTCGACAGGTTGTCAGGCTGCATGTGCTTCCTGATGGACTGCCAGTGCTCTGCCAACTGCAAGACACATCACGGGCACAGGCCCCTTGCTTCTGAGCACTCACAACTATCAAGACTGGTGCTCACCCCAGAGAGGAAACTGCCCTTGTATTTCTGTGCTTTTATATTTTACCTCATAGCACTTGCTCATATCTTACCCTGTGTGAAGCTAGTCAGATAGAAAGGCTTATCTTTTCCTGTGGGCTATTCCTCTGTAGGAGGATCGTTCTTGTGTAAGTGTTGAACTTGCAGGACCTTGGCCAATAATCAACTGTTATCTAGGCATATAGGTTATCCAGTGGCTATGTCAGAGTAATTACATCTGAGGCTAGGTTTTGACTAGTTTTGGCTTAATCTAGTGAAAATGTATAGAAACTTAAGATTTTTAAAGGGAAACAATATGGCTATTACCAGAATTGCATTGTTTCCAATTTACGTGAACTGCACTGAAAATTAGTTTTTATAATAGCTTGATCTCCCTATTTTCTTTGCATTGTGTTATTTGCCTGTAATTCAGTGCTTTCCTACTGTTGGTCCTGAAATGTTCCTAGCTTATATTTCTGTTTAATATAGTAGTATTGAGGAAAAGATCATTGTCTCACACATTACAAATATTACACTATGATTTTACAAATAGCAAATAAGTCTAATTAATGGAATGAATCTTACAGCTTTGAAACAAACTAAAGAACTTATTTTTCATACTTCACTACTTTTTACTTCACTATATAAAATGCTAAATGCTACCAGTGACCTTCAACTCTTGAGCTCTGCAAGTAGTCCCCAGGCCACCATCTTTTAAATGATTAATTACTTCTATTAAGCAATGGACACTTATTTTTCTCTTTTGCAATCGCTTTTAGCTTCCTTTTAAATCTTTATTTATTTATTTGAGAGAGAAGGAGGCAGGTGGGGGGAGGGAGAGAATGGGAGTGCCAGGGCCTCAAGCTGCTACAAACTCCAGATGCATGTGCCACCTTGTGCATGTGGCTTTACGTGGGTCATGGAGAATTAAACCTGCGTTCTCTGGCTTTGCAAGCAAGCACCTTAACAGCTAAGTCATCTCTCCATCCCTCTTTGATATTTCTAATCTTAAAAGGATTTTCAATCCACTGGTGTTTAGTTAAATATTTGCTTGGTTATTTCTGAGGGCAGAGAGCAAATCAATGGGAATTCAGATACTTATTTCTTTAAAAAGTTGCAGTAGTGACACAGTAAAGTTAGAACGACAAATTCCTCAATGACATGAACTCTTCTTGTGATACTTAAATAATTGTCAAAAAAATCCAAGTTGTCTCATAATGTTTAATAACTCATTATAATGGAGGAAGATATAGTTCATAGCACAAGAAAAAATGACTAGTCTCATTAGTCACTTTCCTAAATAACTTTAATACCATAAGACAAAAAAATTACATTGGATCATTAAATGATATGTACAGAAAAATAAAAAAGAAACAAAATTTAAAAATAAAAATTTGTATCTAAAACTATTCTGATTTTCTTTTAGTTCAATTTGGCAAATTTTAGAAAATAATAAGGAATTAGTATCATCTGCTTTAAGTACATTTTATCATCAGTTTCTGATGATCTACTTTTCTGAACACCAGTAATGCCTAAGGGAAGAGTACCTTCCAGCATTTCCAGAGCCTGGTACCCAGGGTTTGCTTTCCTGATGTCCTGATGTGTGGGTTAGTATTAGGAGATAGTGGACTCTAAGTTATTTTGTGATCATGCACTGCAGCTGTTTCATGCAGTCAAATGTATTTCTTTTCTGTGGCACTGTGCATATTGCAAGATGATCTACACTTCGACTTGGGGATGGGGTATCTTATTTCTGGCCATAGGTACAGAAATATTGATGTATGGAAAGAAAGTGTTCCCTAATTTAGGCAGAGAATGTGCAGTCCACTTTCAGACCTCGACTATAATAATTCAGAATACTAAGGCCAACCAAGTACCTTACCCATAGTGACATCTCTACTAGGTGGCAGAAGTTCCTTGTCCACTATTGACACTGTATATATTTCCTCCAATTTCATTAGGCCCTTTATCCCCTCTAAAACACAGGTGTCTTTTATAGAAAGCTGCTCTTAAGTCATCAGCTATCTTTGAGTTGAAAGTATTTCTTTACTATTGCTGGACTATATATCTTCTTGGATGCATATTGTTAAACTACTATTATCTTAACTCTATGGTGTCTTGCAGTTCTGTAGAAAATAGAATCAGCTGATGTTTTCACTGGGGATAAAAAAGAAAACAATTGTAATACAGTGTTAGTCTCACATTTGTTCACACTTACAGAAGGGCATCCTTTACACACACTCTGGAAGACCTGCCCCACAATGGGAATGGCTGTGTACTTTGAGTCCATTGCTTTAACCACAGTTGCAACCTGCTTTCCAGGTATCATCCTTGGGCCTGCTTCAGTCGTCTTCAACTCCAATTTCTGCCTACACAACACCAAAGACAAATATCACATTATAAAAGTTCTTTTGAGTGAACAAGATTCCTTTTGTTTAGTGAACACAATACAAAATAAGTTATTCCATTTGTCTACATCCACACTTCAGCATCTTGCTGGACGTGGTGGCGCACACCTTTAATCCCAGCACTTGAGAGGCAGAGGTAGGAGGATCACCATGAGTTGGAGGCCACTCTGAGACTACATAGTTAATTCTAGGTCAGCTTGGACCAGAGTAAGACCCAACCTCAAAAAACAAAAAACAAACAAAAAAAAAAAAAAAAAACTTCAGCATCTCTAGTGGTACATGAAACCTTTAGAAAGTTAAAAATCTTTTG
Source organism: Jaculus jaculus (assembly GCF_020740685.1). Taxonomy (NCBI): domain Eukaryota; kingdom Metazoa; phylum Chordata; class Mammalia; order Rodentia; family Dipodidae; genus Jaculus; species Jaculus jaculus. The sequence goes on from NC_059103.1 coordinate 104,838,414, forward strand.
GATACAACAATTTTTTCAAAAATTATTTGCTTTCTGAACATGATATTCAATATGAGCACATGTCATATATTAATCAAGACAATTAAGAAAGTTTAGTTTTCAAAAATGGTCTCAACACTATTTTTCTCTGATATACTTCTCCAGAATTCTGTTTGGCATAAAAAGATAGGAGCCATATTCCTTGCCTTAAAAGTAGAGTCTGTGTATGACTGCCCCAACTAATGAAAGAGGAAGTGACACTGTGTGACTCCCAAGGCTACATTAAAGGAAATTCAGCTTTCATCTGGCTCACTCTCAGTAAATATGCCTTGAAGTCCTGAGCTGCTATGTTTGAAGTTTGCTTATCTGAAGCCACCAGAATAAGAGCCACATGGAGACAGAGATGTATGAAGGATAGGGATATTTGATTCTTCCTAGCCCAGGTACCAGACACATGAGAGAATAACCTCTAATTGTTTACAGCTCTAGCCATCTGCAGCTTCTTAGCATATGGTATGCAAGGCATGCCAAGACAAGCCCTAAATTACGACAGAATAACACAGTGATTGTTGTTGTTTATTTGGCTGAGTTTTAAGTGGATTACTGTTCAAAAAAAAATAAATTAAAAAATTGTTGACTTATTTGCAAGCAAAGAGAGAGAGAGAGAGAAGAGAGACAGACAGAATGGGCATACCAGGGCCTCTAGCCACTGCATGAGAACTTCAGATACATGGAGCCACTTTGTGCATATGGCTTCATGTGGGTACTAGGGAATTAAACCCAGGTCAATAAGCATTGTAGTCAAGTGTCTTAGCCACTGACCAATCTCCCCAGCCTCCAAAAAAGAAATTTGATAGATATAATGAGTAATTAATCATATTTACTTTATATGAGAATTTATTAAAAGAATATTATAGTAAGAAGTAGAATGCAAATTTCTACTTTAGAAGAGGCTTCTATACCATTTGAAGACTATCATCTACGGCACTTTTCCCATGACTTTGTATCCACTGGGGCAACTTCAAAGGAAGTTTTTGAGACATAATTACATAATCTATAACTAGTTTAATGCTGAAATTGTCCTTTTTGAATTAAAATCTGAAAATAAAATGTTCTCTTAGGTTTGAAATTCCTATTGTTAATGTTATCAGAATTACTCTGATCAGGGAAATATTTGAGATTGATGCAACAGGCTTACACACTAAATTTTTACAACTCTGATCAAGAATTCTGTCAGGCAACTGGGGTGATAGTCCAGTAGTTAAAGACACTTGTTTGCAAAGCCTATAGACCTGGGTTCAATTCCCCAGTACCCATGTAAATCCCCATGAGTAGTTTTGGTAGCAAGAGATCCTGGAGAGCATCTTATTTTTTCTAATTTAATTTGTTCATAACTGATTTTTTAAGAAAGCTCTCTGAAAACTAATATTTTCTATATTTTACAGTGGAAGATGTGGAGTGGAAACAGATGAACAATGTTTTCAAGGAATTCCCCATTGAACAGAAACACGACACATGCATGCACACACATACACATATGTATTCAAATGCACACACATCTAAATATTTACAAGCAAGTACGTAGCAAACAAAAGTTTAAAAATTGTATAATCTTACTTGGATACTATTTTTCCTGAAATAGATTGTAAGAAATTTAGCACAAAAGCCCGTGTCTCTTCTGCTAGCACAGCTGTGACAAAGCTGTCTTCTATCTTGTAGTTTGTGACAGATGTGGCTTTCACAGTGACTCCCAGCACCTAAATAAGTAAATAAATAAATAAGTAGTTATCTTTGTAACAAGGAATACTTCCTTGAATTTTTGAATTGAGTCACTAGCAAACTTAATCACCATGAGAGTGCCTCCTTCCTACCACCCATCATCTACCCCTACAGCACATTTAGACACATCTCATGTGATGTGTGCGAAACTATAGCTTAAACTAAATGTGATGCTACTCGAATATATTGCTACCTTTCTTTTCTGTTATTATAATCTCTACAAAATGTAATTATTTGAATGCCTTAAAGAAAGCAAAGATCATACCTGACTTGCAGTTGTAAATCCAGGCCTTTCTATTTTGCACATATCCAAGGCCTTAATTTTGACCACTTTGTCTTGTTGAGCCTGGTAGGTCACTTTACAATCCCCAGAGATGTCTACCTAAAACAGAGACGAAGAACACAATATTTGGGATTCTTGGACCATTCAAATTCTAATAGGAAGAGGCTTAAAATTTGAGCTCCTAACATGGCATTGGGAGCTGCTTCATTTCCCCCAAGATGATAAAAACAAAAAGACGGAACTCCAGGTCTCCTTTAGGATGATTCTTTCTCATCTTTTGGTTGAATCTTCATGCATATTCTCAGTTGTCCCTGGTATAGAATGGGCCATCCTACCTCTCTCTGACTCCAAGAAGAATTAGACAAAGTGGTTTGGCCATAACTAAAACCTCTGGTAACTGGGTAATTATTTGGCAAGGAAAGGCAATTTTAAAAAATTTTTTGTTTATTTTTATTTATTGTGACAGTGACAGAGAGAAAGAGGCAGAGAGAGAAAGAATGGGCACACCAGGGCCTCCAGCCACTGAAAACAAACTCCAGACACGTGCCCCCCCACTTGTGCATCTGGCTAACGTGGGTCCTGGGGAATTGAGCCTCGAACTGGGGTCCTTAGGCTTCACAGGCAAGTGCTTAACCACTAAGCCATCTCTCCAGCCCTGGAAAGGCAATGTTTTAAGGTTTCTAAGGCTATGTCATGATTGTGTGTGGCGGAGGGGTGGGTGTGTTTATATGTTCAGTAATTCTTGAAATCCTATGGAATTAACTCAACTCATTGTTAGTCAAAGCAAAAATTTGAGTGTAGGCAGAGTCACCTCAATATAAACCTTGTTTAGTTCCTTTAAGTTTCCCCCAGAGTCCTGCCAGCACCATACCTGCCTCTGCTCTAGAGAGCTACTCACATTCCCTTGGCCCAGCCCTGCAATCACATTTTCTCATTCACTCATGATCTGACTGAATTAAGACTAGGAAAACAGGGCTCCAGCCCTGACTCGAAGAATGAATGTATAGGATCTACTTAACTTCTCTAATAAACTTCAGTTTCTTCACAAAATTAGGGGCATTGGAATAGACTAGTGATTCCCTCATATTGATGATGCATCTCATATATTTGAAATTATTAAAATATAGATTTCAAAATTTCTGGGGTAAATCCAGGAAAAGTATATTTTTTAACAAGCTCTTCATAAAAGAGTAGAGCAGAAAGATGCCTGTGAACCACTGTATGATGCCCCCAAATTTCAGCATATCTATTACTCTGAGTCCCCTTAATATAACTTATTCTACTTCCCTTTACTCTGTGCTTGAGTAATAAACTGTTTCATACATAAATAAAATTTTACCACTTAACTCCCCTTCTCTGAAAATGATTTTGATAATCCCATTAATGAGTAAGATTTTATTTATTTATTTTGCTGTATTGGGGGTTCAACCAAAGGTCCTGTAGAGACAAGGCAAGAATTTGACCACTGATCTTTATCCCCAGCCTTGTGTTTTATTTATTTATTTTTATTTTGAGAAAATTACTAAATTACCCAGGCTGGCTCTGAACTCACTATATAAACCAGACGGTATTAAACTTGTCCATGGGCAACATGGTCCTTGGGCTTAAACTTGCAATTCAGCCTTAGCCTCCTAGGTAGTTGACATTATAGGTCTACACATGCCCTCCCTAAGATGCTTAATGTTAACATTGTTAGTTTGTACCTCATTGGTGGTTCCAGAGCTTAACTGCATCTGAAACAGGCTAGCCAAGCCTCTCTTGAGATTTTCTATAGCCACTGGTTCATTTTCATATGAGTAGAACTCCTTGACCTAAGGGGAAAAAGGAAGAAATAAAAAATGAAGCAAAAGTATGTTGTTTATCAAATTTGGTTATGTTAGTGGCTAGAAAGGTCAGATTCTCACACCTACTAATTCTGGGAGACAGTGATCTGTTAGTACAAAGCTATGGCATATTTCTCATGGAAAGAAGCTATTTAAAGTCTTAAAGGAACTGGAATATCAGGATGTGAAATTTAGGGACCTGAAAAATGAAGATATTGAATAAGATAATCATTATATACAGGAGTACTGATATAGACAGGAATTTCTATGAAAACAGGAATTGTCCAAAGAGGAAAAATTAGAAGCATTGTATTTAAAAATGCTACCATGTTCTTTTACCCATACCTTTGCTTGAAACAAAAACTGACCAGGTCTTAAAAGAACAACAAATAACATTCTTAGAAGGTAATGACAGTTACCACAAATGAGAATCCTGAAATGACACATTTTGTAGCCTATGACAAAGGCCCAACAAGAGCCCAAGGACCATATTGTCCATGGACAAAATCCGCAGGTGCAACATTTTTCCAGAACATTCATGGTGGTCTCCGGTAAAAGAAGATGCAGAAGGTTGGAAGAGCAGAGGTTGACATTTCTACTACCACACCACACCCCATGCAGTATCTTAAATTTGGCAGCAATAGGAACTGATTTGTCTTTCTTTCATTATTGAAATTTATAGACACAGTGTCTCCTTTTAATAAGTTAGTTCATGTATAAAAATAGGAGAAAAATACAAAGAGAATTGTCTATAAATACAATAAGGCAGACTGTTGTTTTTACCTTGTATTGACTCCAAATACATCTCACAGTTTGGACATAAAGCATAGATATACCTTCCCTACAGAAATTCCCAAGGTAATTCTAAGTGTGCATTTCTATTAAAAATATCCTAAATATCTCCCTACATCTCTTTGAAAACAACCATGGCTTCTCAAAGTTCAGTAATAATGAATTTAATTAATGCCAATCTAAATAATTCAACCTACATAAATTTCTCATGCCTTAGACGAGAATATTTTGTCTGAACTCACCACACAAGTTGACTCAAGTCTCTATTTTTACTTCCTAGATATACTCTGCCCAGTGACAGATTAACTAGATACTTTATCTGGAAATCAATTTTAGTTATTGCACTGGACAATCCTATAAATGTTGGAATACTGTTGTTTGCCCTGGTTAAAAAAGAACTGATAATGACCTCAGTGTCTGAAAATCCATGGTGTCATATTCTCAAACAAATCACTGTTCATTTCTCAGACCCAAGCTGAGTTTCTGATGTTTATATTATAATCTAGGTGTTCATTCCTTTAATAGTAAGAGTATAATTTCTCCAGATATTATTAGGTTAATAACTGGATTTCTTGAGCCTAGCAAAGACAGAGTGCTCAGGTGGTGACAGAGTGTGTGTTGGGGTGGGGGGTGACTTTGTAGTCAGTCTTAAATACTTTAGGAAGTCCCTAAGTGGGGAAAATTACTGTACTCTCTATATCTGCTTCAATTTCCTCCCAACCTATAAGTGTGCAATGATTCATGAAGTTCTACCTAAAATTTCAGGAAGCCCAATTCTTGGATTCAGTCTTTGTATTATGCAGCTGGCCAGGTGCTTTTTATTATTAATGTACTTCTGGAAATCAAAGTTTGATCCTGATACCTAGATACTTATGAAAATGATATTACAGTTTTATTGTTTTCCTGACAGACTGAAAAACAAGGTAAGAGACATACTCAAAAAGGTTTTAAATGCTTTCTATTCATTTCTGGGGTGGGGGTTAATGTGGTGTGTGTGTCTGTGTGTATATGTGTGGTTTATGCATGTGTTTGTGCATTGGGGCTCCTTGTGATCAAGAGATGCCAGCTTGCAGTTCCTGAGGAGAAAATAGTGTGTCCCACTCCACTGCTCTTCCCTTTCTTACTTAAGCCACAGTGTCTTACTGATCTGAGACCCCTGGTACTTCTCCAGTCTCTGCTCCCCTATGGGACTGGGTTACAGACATGTGGCCTCCCAGCTGTTTATGTGGGTCCTGACAATCATAAGTCTCTCCCACCTGGGCCTCCTCAGCTCCTCTTGCTTTCACAGGAAGAGCTCTTAACAACTGAGCCTTCTCTCCAGCCCTTTCTATTAGTTCTTATTGTTTCCTTCCAACTAGAAAAATGGACATCTTCTCCCTCCCCCATACCTTTTGTTTGACTGCTACTTAGGTCCTACATTTATTTTGTTTTGTTTTTATCTTGTTTGTTTGTTTTTTAGAGCAGACCAGTAGGATACAAAATGAAGACAGTGTTCATATCCATATAAGTGTCAAAATTATTTAACAATAACGCTAATCAATCAGAGCTGTGAAGTTCAATCCATGTGGCTGTCACAGCAATAATCTCTAATTCATTATTTCACAACAGGAACTGAGTGAATTTTATGGTATTCAAGCCATAAAGCTGATTACTTCATTTAGTTCTGAAATGAGTTCTGAACATCAGAGCACAAAGCTCTTATCTAAATTCACAGTCCCTGGAGTTTGCAGAGAGCAACAGCTAAGCTTTTAACCCATGGAAACCGAAGCTGGAGAGACTGGGCCCCCCGCCAGGAAGCAAATGCAGTTCCTCTTCTGGTCAAATCTGGGGGAGGGGTCCTTGGAATTGGTAGGCATCACTCAGTTTTTCTTAAGAAGGAGAAGGCTCTATATACATTCTCTTAATACATGGATACTTTAAGAATAACAGAAAGCAAATTTACATTCATGTCTAGACATCAAACTACTTTGAAATGATCTCAGCAAGCAGGGAATAGTCATTTTCTCCTTGATACTTATCTAAGACAGAGTATGGTGAAGAGAACAGCGCATAAGGAAAGAAATGTGAAGAAATAGTGAAGAACAGTGAAGGTGATTATAATGAACTCAGTTCCTTTGGAGAGCTAATGCTGCGCAGTCAGATTCAGACAGAAAATCAATGCCTAGAAATGATGCAAAATAAGAGGCAGGGGCTGGGGAGATGGCTCAGTTGTTAAAGGTGCTTACATGCAAAGCCTGCCAGTCTTGGGTTTGATTCCCTAGCACCCACATAAAGCCAGGTGCACAAAGTGGCATATGCATCTGGAGTTTCTTTTCAGCAGCAAGTGGCCCTGACATGCCCATTCTCGCCCTGTCTCTCGCTGTCTTTGTCTTTGTGCTTGCAAATAAATAAAATAAACCAATTGTGTGTGTGTGTGTGTGTGTGTGTGTGTGTGTGTGTGTGTGTGTGTGTGTATTTGTTTTTTTTTTGTTTGGTTGGTTTTTTTTGAGTAGGCTTTCACTCTAGCTCAGGCTGACCTGGAATTCATTAAGTAGTCTCAGTGTCTCCTACCTCTGCCTCCTGAGTGCTGGGATTAAAGACATGTGCCACCACACCCAGCTAAAAACTATTTTTTTATTTATTTACTTATTTACTTGAGAGAGAGAGAGACAGAATGGGTGCTCCAGAGCCTACAGACACTGCAAACACTTATGTGCCACCTTATGCATCTGATTTATGTATGTCCTGGGGAACTGATCCTGAGTCTTTGGCTTTGCAGGCAACTGCCTTAACCTCTAAGCCATCTCTCCAGCCCCAAAACACATTTAAAAAAAAATTAAAAAAACAAAAGCAAACTAAGCTGGGCATGATGGTGCATGCCTTTAATCCCAGCACTCAGGAGGCAGAGATAAGAGGATCACCATGAGTTCAAAGCCACCCTGAGACTCCAAAGAGAATTCCAGGTCAGCCTGGACTAGACTGAAACCCTCCCTTGAAAAAACAAAACAAAACAAACAAACAACAACAACAAAAAAAAAAAGTAAACTCAGCAGCCACATGGCTAATTTAATGAATACTAACAACCAATGCCACAAATGGAAATCTGGACATTATCTAGTTGAGTGGATTAGCATTTCAGGCCAACAAAGAATGTTATGCTATAACTAGAGGCACCTTTTGCTTGTCAGTGTAAATGACCTTAACCAGACAACTGTCACTTTTCAACTTGGTTTATGAGTTGTAGACAAAACTAGTCATGCCCAAGCATGCATATATAGAAGACGAGTGGACTCAGGGAGAAACTGTGGAATGAATGTGCATCTAAGTACTTTGACAGATTGTTTTATAATAGAAGCTTATATGGAGAGAGGAGAGAGACCTTTACAATTACAAAGAATTTCTCAGGACTTTTGAGTAGAATTTAATTTCAGCTGAGGATATAAAATAAAAGGGACTCCACAAAAATTGCCCAGTAGCAATTTAGCCTGCATTTGCAAAGTCTGTCTCATAATAAGCTGAGCTGACAATGAGTATTCTGACAGTGATGGGGTCTAATGTCTATTGGTTTCTTTGTCACTAGGGTCAAGTTTTTCCAAGCACTTTATTGTGCAGGTGAAAGATATGATGTTGTACTTTAACCTGTGACTGCAGTAAATCATTATGAATCAACTTGAGGAGTCAAGCTGGCACAGTGGTGTCACTGAAATAATGATGTGGCAGCCCCATCCTAGCCTTTGAACAGTGAGGACACCAAGTTCTTGTGTGTGTAACACAAGACTTTGTACTCAACTGCTAGTGAAGGAGCTTTAAAATGATTGATTGTTGCTAAGATTATAAATACCATTAATATTTTATAAACATGACTGGCTTGCCACATTGGAGACCCAGAGAAGAAAATAATAGTATTCTATGTTAAGAAAGTTGAGCCATACACAGATCAAGTAAGTAAATACATATGGTGAAGAACGAAATAAGGTATGCTGTAAGTCAGCCAAGGAGGCTGACATTTTTCTGCTTTCCAAGAAAAAGACAGCAGAACATGGAAGTTTGGGCACAGACTCTGCTTCAAATTGCAGCTCTGTGGCTGCCAGTGGGGTGGCCATTTGCAAGTTTCTTAACTTCTCTGAACTTCAGTTCTACATCTGTCACAAGAGGGTGATAATGCAGCAGCAGCTTCATAGGATTGTCCCCAGCATGAGACAATGTGCGTCATGTCTCCAGTCATAGCCTGCAGTATTCATTTACCTGCACCTTTCATGTATCATTAAGTAAATAACAAGCAAGATCTTTTTCAAACTCTGAGTTTGTTTCACTTCACATAGTCTTATTTGCTCATACCTTGATTTTTTAAAAAATATTTTATTTATTTGAGAGAGAAAGAGAGAGGGGCAGAGAGAGAATTGGTGCATCAGGGCCTCTAGCCACTGCAAGTGAACTCCAGACACATGCACCACCTGTGCATCTGGCTTTATGTGGGTACTGGGAAACTGAACCTGGGTCCTTTGGTTTTGCAGGCAAGTGTCTTAACTCCAAAGCCATCTCTCCAGCCCATCCCTTGATTTTATAAACAGTGATTGAGAACCCATTATAAGCAAGGTGCTAGACATACTGAGGTAAAGATATAATTGCTCTAGGTGTGGACAACAGGCAGATAATGTATTTAAAATTTTTTATTTGTATGCACATGTGAGTAGGTAGGGTATGTGCTGACAAAGGCTCTTGCTGCTGCAAACAAATGCCCTTCCAGCTTTAAGTGGGTGGCTGAAAATTGAACCTGGCTGTCAGGCTTTGCAAGCAAGTGCCTTTAACTATTGAGCTATCTCCCCGGCCCCACATCAGGGATCATATCCAATAAATGCTTCCATAGAACCAAGTTCAAAAGGGGGGGGGAGGCACAAGGAATGGAGAGGGAGGAGGAAAAGAAGAGGGGAGGAAAACAAAAAAATTTGTTTGAAATACAATATAATAAAACCCAATTCTTCATATGTTAACAAAAATAAATATTTTTGACAAAATAAGCTCAAGAGTCTATGGGCTTGAAAGGATGTGAGGAGAACTTTGTAAATACATCATTGAGGGCAAGGCATGGGTATTTTGGAAAGGGAGGAGCAGAAAGATTTGAAGAGGAGGAGGAAGGCTGGAATATTAAAAGGAATGAGGCTTTTCTCTGCTGAAGCCACAATCTAGCAATGAACATAAATGGCCAAAAGAAAAGTGGGAAGGTCCATGATTGGGCTCCAGAATGCCAAGAGAGCTAGAGTAGAATGATTATTTCCAGCTGACTGAAAGGGTGTGAACTTAACAAAAGAAAGGAAGGCCTGTCAGGGAAGTCTGACACATGTTAAAGATTTTGATTGGAGGAAAGAAAGAGAAAGTAGTCCGGAAGACAGGATTTGTGTTTGGATGTAGGAGAGGTGGTCTTAAAATACACCTTCTTTTGAGTCCCTTTTAGTACAAACAAAAGTCTGCAGGCTGATTTGTAATATAGGTGCCAGAATTTCCTTTAAGTACTTGTTTGCGTCACTATTTTGAGTCTAGAAAGGTTAATTAAAAAGATCTGCAAAGTTATAACTGTCACATCTCCTTTTTGCTTTTCTATTTTGTGACTTGAGTTCTTATCTTCACTGACACTTTTTAAATGTTAATAAAATATTTATTTGTAGATTTCATAAATCCACATGTGTAATGTCTTAAGAATTTGCTTCTCAATTCAAAATATATTAAGACCATTTTAAATAGGCTAGATTTAAACTATAAATAACGCACATTTACAGAATTTCATTAGTGGATTTCTTTCTTTCTTTTGTGGTTTTTTTTTTTTTTTTTTTTTTGAGGTAGGGTCTCACTCTAGCTCAGGCTGACCTGGAATTCACTAAGTAGTCTCAGGGTGGCCTTGAACCAATGGCAAAACTCCTACCTCTGCCTCCCAAGTGCTGGGAATAAAGGCGTGTGCCACCATGCCCAGATCATTAGTGGATTTCTTGATGGATAACATAGTGCTCATTCATTATTTTGAAATAGTAAAAAGCTTTTCTGAGTCACAGTTTATAATCAATGTCTAACATTTTAAAGCAGCTGTACCTTAGACAAAATCTCCAACTTTGTGTTTCACCTAGATGTTAGTACCCTCATCAATAGATATGACCTTTATCACGAGATAAATTAATATCATTTATCTAAGTTATATGCTTTCATTATAATTCTTGTATTTTCCTAAATTTATCCAATTATGTGAAAATCTGCTATATTATACTATCTTTGAAAACCTAATTTAATAAAGACCATACCTTTGAAATCATATCTTTCTTCAATAACTAAAACTTGATTCTACTATAAAGATTTTTCTTCACAAAAAATGGGAAACAAATTGGCTAGAATATACAATTCAGGGCATTACTTTACTCTGGAAACATTTAATTTACAACTTCTGTTTATTAGTTCTTGAAACAATTCCATGTAAAATGAAAGTAGTGACAACATGATTATGTCAAAACAATATCCACTGAAGGAAAGAAAGCTAGGAAGTTGAAAAAACAATGTGGTTTCCCCCAGATTCCTTTACCTTCCCACGGATGAGATGGAGGAGCATAGGCCTCTGCATAGCTTCCAAGTTTTCTTTGCCTATGATTTTAGGTGTATTTTTTCCTTTGAAGATGCTCTTCTCTCCTCTTTGTTGATTTACATTTTCAACATTTACATCTGTTATCTAGAGTCATGTAGAGAAATTTATTAGGGAAATTTCCATGCCTGGCTCCATCATAGTCTCTCTTATAAAATAAAATGATGAAGGAATGGAATGATTAAGGTTGCCGTTTTTCAAACCATAATTCACAGGACCTTGTCACTTTAAAAGAATAGAGAAGGTATTTAAAATTAGATATTTCAAATTAGTAAAAAAAAAAAAAAAACAGTCTTTAAAGATCTCTCTCTAATTTAATAGTTACTGTGGCTCTTTTAGGTTATAGTCCCTACCTTTGCTTGATTCAAAAAGTTGTTGTCTGCTTGATCACGTCACTGTCTTCAATATTTGTCTACAAGGACCACTGCCCCACTCTACCATCTTTGAACTTACAAGGCAAAAGGTAAACACCATCATTATAGAACACAGATGCTTGTGATGGGATCTGAAGAAAAGCTGGCTGACCTGCTGACAAATGGCTCAGGGGAGTTGATGGTGATGTTTTGATCCAACTTGGAAAATACAACAACCACTAGACAGTGATCACTTGGTAAATGTGTTGCAATGAACTTCAAAGGGTATTGAAACTGCTTTTTCTAAGCTCTCAGTCCTCTGTACCTAGCTAATACTGGATGCAAAAGAATAACTAACTTTAAAAGGAATCTATTGCCTTTGGGTTTTTGAAAAGCAAATATGGAATCACCAAATATTAAAACTAGAAAAGGTCCTATAAGCCACCTACCTTCACCTCCATTCTAAGTATGTAACTTTAAACTATCATAATTGGCCAAGTATTGTCAAATGGGGAAGTACTTGATTCCTTCCTCAGGAAAAATGAAGACAAAGTTATTTCCCTAATTTGGTAATTCCATTTATTAAATCAGTGAACCCAGGAACCTCCTAATTTATCTCTTTCAGTTAGAGTGGTCTCATTTTTTTTTCTCATGACACTGGTTGCGTATCCCTGGACATTCTGAATGGATGCTATTGTAATGACCCTATTAATATGATATTTAGAACTAGGTACATAGTGAATTCCAGGTCAGCCTGAGCTACCGTAAGAACCCTACCTCCAAAAATCAAAAAAAAAAAAAAAAAAAAAGAAAAAGAAATAAAAAATAATTAGGTGCCAGAGTACAGTTACTACCAGATGCATTTCTAATTGCCTGCTTCAACATTTTGGACAATACAGATCATTTTTTGGCCATCAAAACATCAAAACTATAGATCCAATACTTATTTTAGTGAAAGATAGCAAACAAAATGATTACATAACCAAAAGTGCAAAGTAAATGGTGTTACATGGTATGTTTCTCAAAGGCATTGCTGCCATTGAATCTTGGTGTGTTTTTCTTTTTGTTTGTTCCAGTTACTATAAAATGCTCACTGTGATTTGGATCAGCTGGTCATCGTCTCCATCAGGATTCCTCCATAGTAGGACAACATCTACATTGGATGAAATTCGGTAGCCCACACTGTCCTGCAGCTGGCCCTTGCCTCTATCAAGAAAGACTTCAGTGGAATATGTGAGCTTATAGAGCCGGTCATTGTTTAATGAGAGACCAGTAGTGTGACCTGCAGAAAAGAAGGAACACAGATCAAGTTTTAATAATAGAGCACATGTTAGTCCTGAGAGTATATTGTCTTATTCCTGGTAGATTCTTCTAGCTCACTGGGAGTGCAGTAAACACCTGCTGAATCAAAAATTGTCTGCTTCTCCTGCTTAAACTAGTGGCTTGAAAAGCAAAACCAAATAAACTGACTAACAAAAAGTTTCTATTTCAGAAAACCTTAGTTTGTAGCTCTAATTAATTATCAGGACATGTAAGTCCTCCCTAGTTGAATAGTAGGACTGTTTTAAAGCAATACCACTCACTGTATTGCTTTTGTTTATATGAATGTAACTTCAACTAGAGGTCTTGAAAGGATTGTTTTATAAATTCAATAACACTTATTTGAAATCAACATATTGTTAATGCCAAGAATGGAATGCTAAAGTAGCTCGAGTGGTCAGAAGGACAGTTCTAGCATTTGCGCACTTGTTATATTTAAAGATGATCTTTTCTATGTACTTTTATGTGCTAATTCAATTAGCAAACTTTTATTTCAAAGGTTAATTTCTATGATCGGTATGTTGGTACATGCCTGTAATCCTAGGACTTGGAAGGCTGAGGCAAGAGGATTGTTAAAAAAAAAAAAAAAAAAAAAAAAACCTGGAGACATTCACACAGTTACTAGTGAAATTCAACCTATCCTCAAGAAGTATAAAGAAATAGAATCAAGTTCTTCTGAGAGATGAATGGAAATTTATATCTGTTTTCTAAGTGTAGCTCACAAGAGAAAATCAAGAAAGATTCAGTATGTATGTTTTCACTTGGGGCTAGTAGGGTTGCATTGCCTAGTTAAGTTTGATAATCATAACTTTTTTCTCCAAAACTATGCACACAAAGAGTGTGGTGCAAAAGCTCAGGAAGATGTAATGCAAGACTAGCAAAGAAGCCAAAGCCACTGGAAGTAAGGTAAAAATTACCTTAAAAAACCCAAAATTTAAAAACCTTCTGAAAAGGCTTTACCATCTGCATAGTAGGAAATTTCCCCAGTATCTCCACCACCTGCTACAACACCTAGTTGCCCACCTACCCCGTGTATCCCATGTGTGATTGCTAGGAGTAATGGTCACAATATGTGGCCCCTAGATTCTGTGCATGGACACTCACAGAAATATGAGGTTAGCATTGTTTTGTTGTTTTCTGTTTGTTTTGAGACAGTCTTGCTATATAGCCCAGGCTGGCCTGAAACTATTCTTCTGCCTCAGGTTCTTAACTGTCTGGTTTATAGTCATGCACCACTACCCAGGCTTGAGGTAGGCACTGTTATTATTCATTTTATATGGACACAGAGATTACACAATTTATCCAGGGTCACACAGGTAATTAATGGTGGGGATCTGATACAAACCACAGCTCTAGGGGCCACACTCTTACATACTGTGTACCTCAAAAACTTTAGGTTGAATTCTTTCATTCCTAGAGAATGAACCACAGGTTCATTCATTCAATAAGGTGTTCTGAGTACCTCCTAGGAGATGGACAAGTTTTTTAGTCTGAGGAGGTTGTATTAATAGTCTGAAACAAAATTTCAGCCCTCATGTAGTTAACATTTAAGTGAGGGGACATAGACAATAAACAATAAGTGTTTAAGTAAATATCATAGCATGGTAGAAACTCTAACTCAGAAAACTGAAACAGGACAGGAAATGGGGACAGACACTAAGGAAAAACCTCTGTAAGGCCTGAAGGCTGGTCCCATGGGTCTCTCTGGGAGAAAGCATCACCACACTCCACTCCTCCACTCCTTAGTCTCCTCAAGACAGAGTGGAAATTGAAAAAGCCCTGGGATTCATGAAGAAGTAATACAGAACCAGCAGGGAATCCAAGGCCACCGGAATTAAAGAAAGATGATGAGGTCAAGTAGGTGCCTATGGGTGTCAGGGAGACTTAGGAGACTTTTGCATAGACTTGGAGTTTGACTCAAGTGATATGGGGAAATGCTAGGGAGTTTTACATAATGACCTAGTTTTAGGTTACCTGATCCAACAAAGGGTCAACAAAAGATGACAGGGATTTCAGTGGGAACCAAGAAGAAGCAAGTATAGGAAGTATGGGAGCATATCTGAGCATGTATATACCAAAGCAGCGTTTAACCACCAAGTCAGTGTGGGATGCAGAAGCCAGGTGGAGTACGGATGAACCTTAAAGGAGATGAAGCCTGTCCCTCCGTCAGCCTCTCCTGTCTCTACCTCTTTCATTCTTACTGGGTCTTCTGCAGCAGGTTGAAACATGACTTATGGCCATGAAAGACAGTTTTACCCAGGAAGCCTTTTTTATGACATCTATCAAATACCACACAGGGCCCAGAAGTAATACATGCTGTCTTATCTAATCCTCACAGCAGTTCTGAAAGGTAAGCAGTATATGAGAGCTGACAGAAGCCGACTCTAAGTTCAACCCAAAAAAGCAGCTATGCCGCAGACTTTGATAGTCATATTTTCTGAAATCTAAGTTTATAAACTACACGAAGGTGTTTTTTTGATTAAAATAGCTGTGAAAACTTTATAAGGAGGTAGTTTTTCATAAAGTTTCAAGCCTTCAAAACTGTGGCGTTCATAACTTTTTTTTTCTTGCTTTTACTTTACTGGTCAAAAGAATATGAAAAGGAAAATAGACTAGACTAGAACAGGTCCTACTTATGATAAAACCCAGAGAACAATGAAGAGCCTTGTTTTCTGAATGATTTTTCTTAACTCCCTCCATGGGCCTATTCTTAATCTCTTGCTAAATGCTTAAAAAGCCTAAAATGGTTCAAACACATAGACTATGCTAGAGAGCTGTCCCTGCTATCCCTCCCTCTTTGGTATTTCTCTGTTTCCAATTGGATATTTGGCCACACTGGGCATCCAGAGCTTCTGCCATTCGTGTTGTTGACCTAAAGCTCTGCTCTAGGGTACTGCTCTTCACAGTATGCGTGGCAGAATCTTTGGTTTAGAGCTGGTGTTTGATGAAACCAAAATTTTAGTCAAAACAGAGTTACTACTGCTCCAATTTCCCCTTTCAAGTGTGTTCAGAATGTGCAAGTGACTGAAAAGCAACAGGATTCTTAGTTTTGAATGCTTTAAGAAACGCACAAGCACTGTGTTCTTTTACAAAACTTTAGGCGACTACAATAGGACTGCTTCCTGGCTTCAGCAAGAAGACCAAGCAGAGGTGCAGAGGTCATCTAATGTGAGCCTGGAAAGAGGTGCAGTGGAGGTTAGGGTGGAGGAAATAGAGTCTAAGTACCTGACAGTAAACTATAAGCTAGAGATAAGAGAGGGTGCAGAGAAAGGAAGGAAGATAATTAAGGCAAATAGGAAATCCAGAGAGTAAGTCTGGAAATGAAGGAACTTTGCAGGTTTCGAGGTGTCAAAACACAGAGAAAGTAAAAACACTTCATGAAGAAAAATAAAATTTGGCACTGAGAACAAATCTATCTCCAGGTGTAACCAATGCTAAAATGGGGAAATGTGAGACTACAAAAGTTCACACTCAGCAAATCATATAGAATCTCCCCATTCTCACCTTGATCCTAATCCAAAATTTAGAATAGCCTGATTTTAAGGTAGTCACTTCACATGCTGTTGGTTGGTTGAAAGTCAATCATTACGAGGGAAAAGAATCTATAAGAAGTCATGGAAGTGAAATAGTAGTGGCCACTCCATCTGGATAGAGAGCACTAGATCATGTTCTGTTTACTTTTGAAACTTGGCATAAGCAACCAATAATATGAAGTTAAAGAAGCTTGAGCCTTAGGCCCCCTCATTTGCCCAGGCTCCTTGTAAGATTTTAGGAGATGAACCTAGCAGTGTGTACACATATGTTATCTTTTCCCAGGAACCTTTGTAAATGTAAGATCTTTTTGTAATGTTTTCTAAAAGCCAGCCTTTAAATTGCACAAGCTTCAGGGTCTACAAATCTGGATTTGCCACTGAGCTCGTACACACCAAACTGTCATGTTCCAAATATTGTTTTCCCTATGTGTAGTTTTCATTTGGCATGTGTGTGCATGGCATGTATGGATATACTTAAGTCCTCTACAACTGCATTTGCCAATTTATAGTGTACAGCACGGGGAGAAAAGAGAATCCTATGGTGGCTATCATTTCTTGAGTATATTCCTCAAAGCAATCATGGTATTCAATATTACTCCTTTTATGTCACTCATGTTTCAAATACTCAACAGTTTATTACACAAATAATGAAATGATATGCTGTCTATATAAGAATTATGAATCAGATATGATTTCTGTTTCTTTTGTTCATTTTTTTTTTTACAACCAAGTAAAGACTGCATCTTGAAATACTAACAACCTTAGAAACCGTTAAAAAATATTACTATCACCTTTAGGTTAAGCCTAACATATGATTTCCTCAGGTGAAGTAATTTAAATTTAGCCCTCTAATACTTAAGTACCAAAGTTTGTTCTTTTTGACTTATATGGAAATTTTCCACACAAAAGTTTTGAGACAGTCCATTTTGTGATCAAGAGTTACATGTATCCCAAATTTTTAAAGTTTATATGTGAATAGTTTCATTACAACTATTTAGAGTACATAGTTTTAGAAATTGAACCCTATCATGACACTTTGAAAATAATAACTTCACATAGGTCAATAATCAAAATCCCAGTGAGTTAATAATCTAACTGATTTGAAATAATATTTTATTAATATATTTTATACATTACGAGGAATGAAGTCATTCCTCATAAAATATTGCTGTCTCCCTTTTGTGAGGTTATCAACTCATATATTTTTAAAAATAAGTTTATCTTAAAATAGAAAGCATGGGGGCTGGAGAGATGGCTTAGCAGTTAAGCTACTTGCCTGTGAAGCCTGAGGACCCAGGTTCGATTTTCCAGATACAGTGTAAGCCATATGAACATGATGGCACATGCATCTGGAGTTTGCAGTGGCTAAAGGCCCTGGCTTGCCCATTCTCTCTCTCTCTCTTTCTCTCTCCCCCTCTCTCTGTCTCTAATAAATAAATAAAAATAAAATATTTTAAAAGTAGAAAGCATAACTAGCAACACTTTTTAAAAAGATGTCTTATTTCTTAAATCCATATCATGTAGTTTTATTTTCTTTAATTCACTATGACTATTCTACTATTTTTGAATGCTACTAGAATTAAATATGTGCTTTACCTTTCATTCATTATTCCTTGGCAAATCAAATGCCTTTTCCATTGGACCTAATTCTTCTTAAGGTCACATTGCTAAGCAACTAGAAGGAAATTTAAGAACTGGGTTTCTGTTAAATCCTCTTTTACAATTCAAATGAAGGAGTTGCATTCTGTGTGACCAAGAGCAGAAGGTAACAATAGCTGACATCTTTCTCCCCTTTTAAAAAAAAAATAGGCCACGAATAAGAAATTGAAGCTAGAGACAAACTGGTCTGAGGGGCTGAAATGAAAAGTGATGTCTAATTTTGTAAAATAGTGGTAGAAATTTAAATTTAGTCTTCATTTCCACTTAGTCATGCTTTTACAAACTTACATGGTTTCCAAAGATGGTATAGTTAGGAAGTTATTACACATGCGCGCGCGCACACACACACACACACACACACACACACACACACATACACAGTAACACAGAGACAGACTTCTCCTGAAAAGATTGAAATTAATGTTTAGGAGCTGACAACATAAACTTACCTTTAACTGAAGCGGAATATGAAGAAAAGAAGCAGAGGAAAAACACAGCAAGAAGAATCATGCTGACTGGCTACCCTCTACTGCATCCAGTCTGGCTAGGAGTCACTGAGCAGTGGACCCTTCTGGTGGCAGCCAGCAAGGAAGTGACCCTCCTCAGAATCTGCGACAACAGTGTTTATCTATAGGGGAAAGGTCAGACTCCAAACTCCAAAATCAGGACCTAAGTTCACTGAAGGGCTCATTATTAATGATTAAACGTAGTTTTCAGTCTCTCACTTTAAAAAAGTTTATTTCATTCAAGGAGGAAGATTGAGAAGGTTTTCAGTTTTGAGAGATGTACCTCATCCTATAAATGCTGAAGTCCTGAGAAACTTTCCAAGAGACCTGCTGGTACTTTCCTGCTCAGAACACAATCATCACGGTTGCCTATCATATTACCTTCCTGTCAGAATAGTGCACTTTTATGTGGGAGGTGGTGGGGATCGTCACACTCTGCTAAGTAAAATTGAATTCTTTCTTTTATAGTCAGGGTTTTTTTTTTTTTGCATGTGCATATGCATGGGTTATATGTACATGTGAGTTCACGTGTTTATGGGAACACACGTTTGTATGTGTGTAGGAAGACCAAAGGTCAACACTGATTGTCTTCTTCAGCTGCTTTTCCACCTTTTTTTGCTTATGTGTATGTGTGTGATGTACGTATGTGTGTGTATGTAGGTAGGTGCACATGACCATGTATGTGCATGAAGAGGCCAGAAGTTGACAGTGTCTGTCTTCCTCAATGCCGCTCTTTATTTACTAAGGCAGGATCTCTCGCTTGAGCTCAGAGCTTGTTGATTCAGCTCGTCTTGCTAGCCAGCTTGCCCTGGGCATCTCATCTGTCTCCCTACCACCAGAATCAAAGATGGGCTGCCATGCCCACCTGACATTTACATGGATGCTGGGGATCTGAACTGCAGTCTTCATATTTGTGAGGCAAGCACCTTACCCACTTAAAACTCCTCCCCAGTCCTCCACCTTATTTTTTGAAACAGGCTCTCAGTGAACCTGAGACTCAAAAACGACCAAGCTAGCCAGTGAGTCCAGGGGATCCTCATGTCTCCTCTTTCCCAGTGCTGGGATTACAAGTGCAGGCCATCTCCCCAGGCCCCATTTTGAATTTTGATAGTACTTGTATAAAATCACCCTGACCCTGGCCAGGCATGATGGTGCATGCCTTCAATCCCAGCACTCAGGAGGCAAAGGTAGGTGATCACTGTAACATTTGTCTGGGTCCCCAGACTGGTTGGCTGGAGTCCTGTGCTTTCTGAATTCCATTTACAGGAAGAAATTCAGAGGGTGAGTCTCAGTGCTCACCACCCTTTTAACAGAATATTAATTGGGAAACTTAACTAGGATGAAAGGGAGTGTTTAGTGTGGCTAAGGTCATGCCAACTGGACTAACCCTTGTCAAATGGAAACTCCCACAAGAATCCTGATAGGAACATGACCTACTAAGATGAAGTGGCATAGGGTATATGTGGGGGTTAGGGGAAGTCCTGATGAAGGGTTACTTGAATATACTAGAAAACCTCATGGTCCTACTTCAGTATGAAATGAATTAAACTTACCCTAATTCCTCTCAAAAAAAGATCCATAACCTTGAGATCAAATCACTTAGACACCTTAAATAACAGGCAGCAAATAATAGAGCTGCAAAATGAAATATAAAATTGAACAATCTCCAAATTTAAGAATATATCCTCTTGAGGTATATTTGTATATGAAGAAATGAAAGATGAAAATTACTTTTATCTTCTATTGAGAGAAATTCATTTGCTATCACCAGCTTTCCCAGAATCAAGCAGAAAAGCCATTCTTACAAAACAAAATAGCTTTGTTAAAATAATGTATATTTATCAATACTAGGGTCATACATACAGGGTAAGGTGAAAGTGCTCATCCCTTCCTTTTTTGTGTTTTTTTTTTATATAGTTTTGTGGTTCATTTGTTTGTTCATTCCCATAGTATTTTGTTTTATTTATTCATTCAAATATTTTTAATTATTTACTTGCTAGGGAAGAGAGAGAGACATAAGACATAGGCATGCCAGGGACTCTTGCCACTGCAAATGAACTCCAGATGCCTGTGCTTCTTCATGTATCTGACTTTACACTTGCTTGCAAAGCCAGCATGCCCAGGTTTGATTCCCCAGCACCCACATAAACCCATATGCAAAGAATGAAGTTTGCATCTAGAGCTGTTTGCAGAAGCAAGAGGCCTTGGTGCACCCATTCTCTCTTGGCTAACAAATAAAAAATACTATGAGAAAAACAGAGTAAGTTTTCATCTTACTGATTTTCACAGAAATGTCTTTTGTATTTTCATTTGAGATCCACAGTTACATAGACTTAAAGTTTGTGGTTAGATTATGTAGTGTGTGATACGTGTCTCTTTGGGTAAAGTTCTATTCATTGTCAGGTGTTTACCAGAGTCCAGCCAATAAAAGGCATATCTATTGCCTAATAAAGAAGTGCTGTTTTATTTGAGCATTTGACTTCCAGTAGAAAGCTCCCATGAGTCACTGTATTCAGCCAGTCTTCATTTTACAAATAAGGCTGCTTCTGTTATTTAAAATAATATCATCCTTCCCTACTTTGCTTTTATATCTTTTTTGTACAAAGAAATTTGAGGAAAGCCTTGTGATTATTTCACTGAGATGAAATAAAAAGTGAAACTCTTACCACATTCAGAGGCCTCTGTGTGCAAATGAGGCATTCTCCTTTGCTGACCATGCAGGGCAAACACTGCACAGTACTCTGGGAAATATCTCCTCAAACTCACCAGCTATTTTGCATGGCAAATGAAGCCGTGCAGGAGGATGGCACAGTATGAAAGTAACAAGACCTGCCATTAATGGAACAATTACTATTTATAGCACACTATGTTAAACCTTTTACAGTTTATCATCCCAACAGTCATTTTGTTTAGGCTCAAGTTAATTTAATAAAATGTTTTAAAGAATATAGTTGAATAAATCTCAAAAGCCTAAATTTAATACCCTTACTTAAAAACTTTAACAGTAGTGTTGAAAAATGATTTCATAATCATGGCAAGAAATTGTTAATAACTGGGATTGTGTTTGAGTAAGCCCATCACAATTTCTTATGAAAGATAACCAAGTTCTTGATTTTTGTGGTATACATTTGAGGCAGACAGCACAGAGGCAAACTGGTAGGTACAAGTGAGCACAAAATCATGGAACACATGTTCAACAATGTCATTGCCCTTTGCTAATACCTAGCACTGGAATTGCTGTGGTACAATCGTCTTGCCTTGATAAATGAAGCAACTGAAATAAAGATGGATAACTAATTCCAAAGTACAGCTGTGCTTCTATTGAGTATCACAGGTTGTTAAGAGTTAACTTATTTTCTTAGATTAGAAGATAAATGAACTTTAGCCCATTAGAGGTTGAAAGGAAATGAATTACCCTACTAGATATAGACATAGTAACTCAAGATGTGTGATAGCTCTGTGAAGAAAAAAGTTCATACTATCAGAACATTTTGCTCTGTTCTTAGAAGTATGTCATTGTTCAAAAAGTTTTAGGAGATGTCAAATTACCCCTATCAATTAATAATAGTTTAAAGTCTAATGGCATTTTCACTTTAATAAGGGACTTGGCATTTTGAGGGAATCCTAAAAATCATTTTTTATCATGATCATTTTTATAGTTTGGTGACCTCTTTTATACCAAGGCAAAATCAGGGTAGACTATATACATTATTTTACTCAACAAACGTATTAACTTAATATAGTATATCAATTCATCATGAAATCATTTAAAATACTACTACATAAGTATGCTTATACACATTTATTGACTATTAAGAACAGACTACTATAGCAGATACAGTTTGAAATAATTTCTTGTACATACATATATGTATGAAATTTATTTGTGAAAGCACAAAAAGAGGATTAAAAGAATGGCCAATGAAAATATTAGTAGTTATCTGTGAGATGGAAGTACGCTTTATTTGTATTTTCTTTTTGACCTTTATTCTATTATCTTACATTCGACATATTATGCACATTACTTTGAAAATAGATTTTATTTAGATTTGCAGAAAATTTGCTGAAATAATACAAAGATTTCTCATGTAACCTGTATCCTGTTACCACTATTACTAGTATTTTAATGTGGTAAAATTAACATTATATAAATAATATTTATGCATTATTAACTAAAAACCATGTTTTATTTTTAACTAATACCTTCTCCCCTTGTTCCAAGATCACATCCAGGATACATTACACCTGTCATGTCCTTTAGGCTCCTTTTGGCTGTGTGACAGTTTTTAAGAATCCTGTTTGAGAGTTTCTAAGATGACCTCCTATGTGAAACTTTAAAATACTTTTCTTCAAATCTTATTGGAGTTGTGTGTGGAGGAAGACCACATAGGTGAAGTGCCATTTTCATCACACCACTTGATATGGTACATGTTATCAGCATGATTTATCCCTCTGTGCATGACTTGACTTAGGTCCCCGGGCTGAGCAGTATTGTCAGATTTCTCCACTGACATTACTTTCTGGACATCCTCATTCTCTGCACTGTGCTGTGTTCAGCCCACATTCAAGGAATATGGAATTGTTTCTCTTTAAGAATGAAGTAGCAGCACAAATTATTATGAATTCTTCTGTAAGGGAGTTGTCTTCTTTTTCTGTTTAATCACTTACATTATTACGAACTCATGGATATTTATTTTATATTTGGGCCATAACCCAACACTACTTCACTTAATCTCAATATAATTGTTTGATTTTTATTCATTGAGAGTTCTCTCAGGTTGGCTCCTGTATTCCTTTGACATATCCCCCAGTATCTCCAAGAAACTCTGATTCCCTCTATTCATGAATAATAGAAACTAAGACCTTGGCTCTAAGTATATTGTGGCTGTAACTCTGCACTCTCTACATTGACTTTAAATCCATGAGTACATCTCTCTTAACTTATTTGGATCTTATTTGATTTTCATCAGTCTTTCAGATTTTCTCACATAAAGCCTTTGCAAATTTTGTTGGACTTGTATCTGCTTTATTTGGGAGGGGTAATACTGCTTTTTAATTTCAAGATCTAATTGTGCATTGGTGGTACATAGGAAATCAAATGTATTTTGAATGCTACTTTTTTATCTTGTAACTTCACTGTGATTGCTCATTAGTTTAATGGGGTTTTGTTTTTTGTTTTTCTTTTTAACATAGACAATCATGTCATTTGCAGGTTTTTTTATTCTTTTCCTTTAATCTCCTTTTTTTCTGAATTGCTAGACCTTCCAATATAATGTTAAATATACATGTGTGCTTTTTAATACTAAAATTAAAAACTTTAAAAAATTACATAATACACTCCCACTCCCCTTCTTTTCTCACCCCTCCTAAACCTCCTACTGAGCCCCTCTTCTTTCCTACTATTCCATCTTCTATATTGATGTCTTTTTTCCCCTCCTCCATCATCCATAACTACCTGCTGGTGGGTCCTAGATTATGTGGGTCTTATGCAGGTAATGACAGCTGCTGTAGGTCATGAATATAATGACCACTTTGTGTGTAGAAGCCAGTACCCAACAGCGCTCTTCTCCATCTGTTGGCTCTTACATTTATTTTCTGCCACCTCTTCCACTGTAGTCCCAGAGCCATTGGAGGGTGTGATAGAGATGTCTTGTTTAGTGCTGAACACTCAAGTATCACTTCTTCTCAGCACTCTGTTGAGTTTTGAGTATCTCCAGCCCTCAGTGCCATCTGAAAAGAGGAACCTCACTAACCAAAAGTGAGAGCAGCACTAATATATGAGCATACACATAAGTACATAGAGGGCAATTTGGTTGGCATAATAGACCCATTTTGCCAAATAAGAGTAGTAACTTCTCCCCTAAGGTTTATGACTTCCCAACCACAGGCTTTTGACTAAGTTTCTGTGTCAGGAATGAATTCCCTGCTCCAATCCAACTAGACAGTGGTTGGTTACCCAATAACAGATAAGCTACTACTGCTTTAGCGGGCACATCTTGCCTAGGTGACGATTTGTGTGCCTTTGTAGGGTTCACTGCTTATTAAGAAGGCTGATGACTTTTTTTCCCTAGCATAACATTAGTTAGCAAAGAGAATGCTTCCTGGTCAATCCTAACTTGATTTCTCAGTATCCTGCAACCATAGAGTGTGGTTCATTAATAGAGCTTTACCATGTTGTTCTGGTGGACAACCAAGCCCCAACCATGGGTTGTTTTGTTTTGGCGGTCTCACTGACCAACAACTCACTGGGAGGTATCCCAACCTTAACACTAAATAGTTTCTGTAACAACATATGGCTTCTGCATTTGCACCCCAATAGTGTACTTCTACCCAAACCCTCTTTTTTTAAAAACAACAAAATAGAGGCTTTGTGATATCTACCACTGACCCACTCCAGCACACATACATATCTAAAAATAAGAACTAGGATATGAAAGAGAACATGCAGTGTTTGACTTTCTGAGCATGGGTTAACTCACTTGCTATTAACTTTTCCAGATTCATCCATTTTCCTGCAAATTTCATAATTTTGTCTTTACAGTTGAATAAAATTCTATTGTATATATATATTACATTCTTATTATTTATTTTTTTGTTGCTGGACATCTAAACTGATGTAATTTTCATAGCAGCAATAACACTGATGAACAAGTATCTTTGTAGTAAAGTGTAGTGTTTTTAGGGTATATGGCCAGGAGTGGTATAGTTGGGTCATATGGTAGGTCTAGTTTTAGCTGTCTCAGAAACTTCACCACTGATTTACATAATGGCTCTATTATTTAACATTCCCACCAACAATGGATAAGGGCTTCTCTTTCTTCACACCCTTGCCAGAATTTCTTATTTGATTCACTGATGATTGCCATTCTGACTAGATTGAGGTAGAATCTCAAAGTAGTTTTAATTTGCATTTCCCTGATAGCTAAAGATGTTGAACATTTGAAAAAATATTTATTGGCCATTTGTATTTCTTCTGAATAGAGAACTCTCTATTCAGTTCTATAACCCATGTTTTGATTGGGATGTTTGATGTTTCATTGTATAGATTTTAAAGAAATATTTTTGATTTTCATTTATATATTTGAAAGGAGGGGGAAGAGAAAGGTGTGCACCAGGGCCTTCAGTCACTGCAAATGAACTCCAAATGACATGGGTCCTGGAGAATCCAACTTAGGTCCTTTGGCTTTTCAGGCAGATGACTTAACCACTAAGCCCTCATTGTATGGCTTTTTTTTTCATTGTATAGCTTTTTGAGTTCATTGTATATTCCTAGATTGTAGTACTCTGTCAGATGTACAGTTGGTAAATATTTTCTCCCGTTCTATATTCTGCCTCTTTGCTCCATTAATAATGTCTACACAAAAGCTTTTAAATTTCATTATATTGCATCGGTTGATTAGTGACCTTATTTCCTGAGTGACTGAACTTCTATTCAAAAAGTCCCAGCCTATACCTGTATGTTGAAATGTTTCCCTTACTTTTCCCTCTAGTAGTTTCAGTCTCAGGTCTGATGCTAAGGTCATTGTGCACTTGGAGTCAATTCTTATGCATGGAGAGAGACAAAGATCTACTTTCATTCTTCTACATATAAATATCCAGTTTTCCTAGTAGCATTTACTACAGAGTCTGTCTTTTCTCCAGTGAAATTTTCTTTTTCTTTTTCTTTTTCTTTTTTTTTTTTTGAGGTAAGGTCTCACTCTGGTCCAGGCTGACCTGGAATTAACTATGTAGTCTTAGGGTGGCCTCAAACTCATAGTGATCCTCCTGCCTCTGACTCCCAAGTGCTGGGATTAAAGGCATGTGCCACCACGCCCAGCTCCAGTGAATATTTTTGGTGTTGTTTTTGTCAACAAACAGATGGCTGTAGCTGCCTAGGTTTATATTTGGATCCTTTGCTCTGTCCTACTGATCTACATGTCTGTTTTTGCACAAACACTATACTGTTTTTGTTATTATGACTCTGTAATATACCTTGAAATCAGGTATGGTGATGCCACCATATGTTTCTTCCATTCCCAGTTTCTTTAGGATTTGTATCATGAAGCAATGTTGTATTCAGCCAAATGTCTTTTTTGTGTCTATTGATATGACCATGTGATTTTTGTCCTTGAGTCTATTCATATGGTGTATTAAATTTATTGATTTGCATATGTTGAACCATCCCTCCATCTCTGTAATCAAACCCACTTGATCAGGATGAATAATTATTTTGATGCGTTCCTGTATCCTGTTTGCCAGTAGTTTGTAGAGAATTTGCATCAATGTTCATGAGGGCAATTGGTTTGTAATTTTCATTTTTAATTGTGTGGTAGAATTAACCAGTGAATCCATCTAATCCTAAACTTTGTGTACTTGGGAGATTTTTCCCAACTGCATTGATTTCATTATTTGTTATATGTTTTTATCTAATTTTGGTTTTTTTTTAAAAAAACATTTTGTTTATTATTTATTTGGAAGGAGGGAAAGGAGGGGGAGAGAGGGAGAGAATGGGTGCACCAGTGCCCTCTTTCCACTGCAAATGAACTCCCAAAGCATGCACCACTTTGTGCATCTGGCTTTACATGGGTGCTGGGGAATCAAAGCTAGGCCATCAGGTTTTAAAAGCAAGCACCTTTAGCCACTGAGCCACTTCTCCAGCCTACCATTTTGGTTTAATTTTGGCTCATCAAATACATCTAGAAATTCATCCATTTGTTTTAGACTTTTCAATTTTTTAATATAAATTTATTTTTGTTTATTTAGTTGAGAGCGACAGAGAGAGAAAGAGGCAGAGAGCAAGAATGGGTGTGCCAGGGCCTCCAGCCACTGCAAACAAACTCCAGACACATGCATCCCCTTGCGCATCTGGCTAACATAGGTCCTGGGGAATTGATCCTCCAACCGGGGTCCTTAGGCTTCACAGGCAAGTGCTTAATGGCTAAGCCATCTCCCCAGCCCTAGACTTTCCAATTGAATGGCGTGTTGCAGTCAGGCTCACATTGCTGGTAGAAATCACCCAAACAAGAGCAGCTTGTGGGCAAAAGTGGTTTATTTTGGCTTACAGGCTCGAGGGGAAGCTCCACGATGGCAGGGGAAACAATGGCATGAGTAGAGGGTGTACATCATCCCCTGGCCAACATCAGCTGGACAATAGCAACAGGAGAGTGTGCCAAACACTGGCAAGGGGAAACTGGCTATAACACCCATAAGCCTGCTCCCAATAATACACTGTCTCCAGGAGACATTAATTCCCAAATCTCCATCACCTGGGAACCTAGCATTCAGAACACCTAAATTTATGTGGGACATCTGAATCAAACCACCACATGGAGTATATATTTTTAAAATCTTTTTGTTTATTTTTTGGTGGGGAGGGGTAGGCATGCCAGGGCCTCCAGCCACTGCAAATGACTCCAGATGCATGCACCACTTTGTGCATCTGGCTTTACATAGCATAGGTACTACGGAATTGAACTCTGGCCCTTAGGCTTTGAAGGCAAGTGCTTTAACTGCTGAGCCATCTCTACAGCATGAGTATATGTTTTTAAGATAGGTCCCTATGATTATCTGAATTTCATTGGTATTTGTTGTAATGTTGCCCTTTTCATCTATAATTTTATTAATTTTATCTGTTGTAATATTACCCTTTTCACATCTAATTTTATTAATTTGGGTCTTCTCTTTCTTTCGGTTTATTTTGCTGTGAGTTTATCCATCTTCTTTATCTTTTCAAAGAACCAACTGTTTGTTTCATTGATTCTTTGTATTGTTATTTTGGGTTTTAAAAAACATCTTCATTAAAATTGTTAATACATAAGCATATTGTAATTTGATCAATTTTCATGCTATTCTCCTTTTTTGCTCTCCTTCCCACTCTGATCCCATTGGGCACCCTCCTCTTTTCAAGCATCCCTCCATTTTGATGTTCCATTCCTTTTGTCCTCCTCCAGCCTCTATGTTTCTATTAATTTTTGCCCACTGGTTCATTCAGGACCAAGTAAGGAAAAGCTTCCAGGCCCAATCTTAGATCCTTGCTGATTGTCAGAACATCTCTCCCACTACTACAGGGGTCTAACCTGGCTTAGTAAGTTTCCTAGGGATGTTGACCTTGCAGTAAAAGGGCCAAAAAAAGTATGGTGTGTGTTATCTTGACTCTTTTCTACCTAGTGTTCTTTCGTGAGGTTCCTATCCGGCCATATTAACCAGAAATCACATTTGTAGTTTTTATATTTATTTTCTGAGTTGCTACTTCATTAAAAAATTTTACCCTTCTTACATCATTTTTGTAATGTTTTTTCTCATATCTTTATTATTTAAAAAAATCTCCAAATTTATTTTGAAATGTTGGATTATAGTTTTCATCTATTTTTTAAATTCATTGTACTTTTTTCATTCTTCATATTATTAACAACAAAAAATATATTTCCTGTGGATACATCATGTGTTTGTACCCTTGTTTCCCTTGTCCCTGACCCCAATCCGCTGGGGACCTCTTCAGTGGGGTTGCAAATATTTCCTATGGGGTTATGCACTGTGGGAGCAGCACACAATTATTTTTTTGTAGGGGGGGTTAGGCTTCTGGGCATGATGTCTCAACCTGTGCTCTTACAATCTTCCAACTCCACAAAATTCCCTGAGCTGTGGTGGGTGAGTTTTAAGTCTACTTCAGTGATGAGCAATTAGTAGCCTCTGGATCTCTGCTTTTGTATTCATTGTGCCTTTTTTTATTGCAACAATTTTAAATGGAATTTAATCATAATTCATTTTGTAGGATATTTCTTAACTAATCAAATTACCTGTACTTTCAGTGAGTGGACAAAATAGCTTTTCTAGTCTTATGGTTCTTTAGATTCCAGTTGAATGATATTTTCATACATACAATTCATACAATTCCATACATATATCTCTGGATTTTATGAACTGACCTCTATCTCCTCACCTCTTTTTCACTTTTATCTGGATCTACTTTTTCCCCTGCCTATGTTGTCTTAATCCTATTCAATTTGGATTCTAACAGTTTCTCCTTAGTACTGGGCTTGGTCCCAGAATGACACTCCAGTATATTGCTTCTATAAATTTCTAAAGCTCACATGACTGTGGCAACTTCATTCCTTTAAGTCCTACACTTAGAGGAGGTGCTGGAGCACCTGACAATTTTCCTGCTGATGTCATGCTGTTCTCTCTTGCTTTTCAGAAAATGCTTGGTAGTTTTTGGACCCTCCAATTCTCAGGCCTTCACATGTTCTGTGATATTCTCACCAGTTCTTTGAACTTGAATGCTTACTTTATGTTTGTTTCCATGTGCTCATACTTTGAAGATTTTAAGGATTCCTTTTTACCTCCTTATGTTAATAATGCCATTTGTAATTGTTGTTAGTTTGGCTCACCCATTTTTGTAAGGGTATTTAGGAGGTTCAGACTACATTTTCTCCTACTCATCTTTCTAGAGTTCTCAATATTTATGAATCACTAGGGAATAAAGTTCTATAAGGTGTATTTTAATTTCTTGCTCTATTTTTGAACTTACCCATAGTGCAGCTTGAAATTAATATAGTTGAGAAGTTTATTCTTCATTTTTTAAATACATTTCAAGTCAATTTTTAAAATGATTCTGTTGGGTCTTCTCAGCCTGAAACTACTCACAAGTGTTACTCTGTTCCCTACTACCCAATGTGTTAAAGAGTACTCTCAGACTTAAAATTAGAACTAGGTGACTTCTGGTTAAGATGACAGAATAGGAACCACGCCAAAGCAGCTTAGGGGAGAAAAAGCCAAAGGGTGAAAAAAGACCTGCAAAATACACTCTTCTACTAAAAAGTGAGGGGTATAAGAAATTACCAATGTTAGCAGAGAAGTAGGAGAGATCCAGAGCATCCAGAGCCCACATAGGCAGGCATAAAGGGCTCTAGCAGCAACAGCACCAGGTGTGGGGCCACAGCTGCAAGGCCTGGCTTGAGCCACAGGAAAACCCAGGTGAGGGGATTTTACACTCATACTAGTGTTCCTCACAAACTCAAGAAAGGTGAAGGTAGGACTGCAGTGACCAATGTTGGACCAGATCACTAGGTAGAGGATCACATGGACCAGCAGGAGAACTAGAACCACCATCCACAGCCACCCCTCCCACACCACCAGCACAAGCACCAACAAGCCAGAGACCAGGGGAAGGGAAATCACAACAACCAGCACTGGCGACCACAGCAGTGATGGAGCAACCCAGTCAGCCTACTTGAACCCACAGTGCACCAAAGAGGGACCCAAGCAGGAGTGCAGCATAACTGAGACCAAAATCATCCCAAAATGTAACTGGGTTTACACATGTCAGTACCCACTAAATAAGCCTGGTATATAGACTTGAACTGGAAGTGCTAATTACACTTTCCATATCAGGATAAATTATATGTTAAACCTGATGGATGATTGGATTTGCCATTCATAAACAAGCTATATTTTGTTCTTGTTATTTGTTGCTTCCTTCTTTATAGTGGCTTTGTTTCCTCTTCTGTTGTTCATTAGGGAAGGGTCTCACCTGGTCACAAGCTGACTTGGAACCCTCAACAGAACAGAAATTTTAACCTTCTAGGTAACATGATTAAGGGTGTGGGGCAACACACACACTAAGGGATTGAGACTTTATTAGAGGATCTGGTTGTCATAATACCTACTCTTGCATAAATATTCTGTGCTGTGTTTCATTGAGTGTGTACATTGTTTAGTTAAATTTTAGAATCTGCCTGTATTTTGTTTTACTCAGGCTACTCAAATACTCTCATAGCAGGCAAACCCAACCTCTATGGTCGCTTTTGTATATGCTCTTAAGAGTCTCAAAAGCCACACATAGCACATTATGCTCCCACCCTGAAGATATATAAGATCAGATTGATTGATAGATCTAATAATACTACAGCTAACTAGAAAATCCAAGCATTAAGTTAATCCAAGATGCCAAAACATGTACATTATAACACAAGAAACACGAAAAATCAAGACAAGATAAATCCACCAAAAAGTATTAATGCATCAGAAATGACCTCCAGTGAGAACGGGTTAGAGGAAATGCCTGAGAAAGATTTCAAAAGAATGATTACAAATATGATCAAAGAAATCAAAGAGGAAATCAAAGGAATCAAAGAAGACACAATAATACAATTTAATGAAATAAGAAGGTCAATAAAAGACATAAATAAGGAAATAGAAATAATAAAGAAAAAACAGTCAGAATTACTAGCAATGAAGAACACAGTCAATGAAATAAAAAAAAAAACTGTAGAAAATCTCACCAGTAGAATGGATGAAGGAGAGGATAGAATATCTAAAGTAGAAGACCAGGTGGCAGATCTAATACAGTCCAACTAAGAGAAAGACAAACTAATTGGAAAGTATGAATGGGAATTTCAAGATATTCGGGGCACTATGAAAAGATCAAACATAAGAATTCCAGGTATAGTACAAGGAGAAGAATTTCACTCCAAAGGCATAGTAGGCATTTTCAAAAATCATGGAAGAAAAATTCTCCCAAATTGGGAAACAGGTACCAATGCAGATACAGGAATCCTTTAGAACACCAAATGAACAAAACCTGGAAGGAACCCTCACCATATTATAATTAAACTACCAAACATACAAACCAAAGAAAAAATATTGAAGGCAATTAGAGAGAAAGATCAATTTACATACAAAGGCACACCCATCAGGATCACAGCAGATTACTCAACACAAACTTTAAGTGCCAGAAAGGCTTGGAGTAATGTATTCCAAGTTCTGAAAGATAACAACTGTCAACCTGCAAAGTTATCCATTCAAATAGACAGAGAATAAGGATATTCCACAACAAAAGCAGGCTAAAGGAATATTTGAAGACAAAACCAGCTCTACAGAAAATGCTTGAACGAATCTTCCAGGCTGAAGAGAAAGAAAAGAACACATATGATGAACCTGGAAAAAAAAAAATCCAAATACTAATGAATACAAGAAACCAAAGGTAAAACTGGAAGAACTACAAAAAAAATGACAAAAATAAATACACACTTTTCAATAATATCTCTTACAGCCTCAACGGCCCAACCAAAAGACATAGGTTTGAAGACTGGGTTAAAAGGCAGAATCCTTCCATTTCTTGCCTCCAAGAAACTCACCTTTCTACAAAAGATAGACGCTACCTTAGGGTGAAAGGTGTTTCAAGAAAATGGACCTAAAAACAACCAGGGTTGCTATCCTAATATCTGACAAGGTAGACTTCAGTCCAACATTACTTAGGAAAGATAAGGAAGGTTACTTTATATTGATTAAAAGCACACTCCAACAGGAGGACATTACAATCCTAAACATATGTGCACCTAACATGGGGGCTCACAACTTCATCACACAAATGCTATTAGAACTAAAGTCACAGATAACACCAAACACAGTGGAAGTGGGTACCTTCAACACCTCACTCTTAGCAATTGACAGGTCATCCCGGCAAAATATAAACAGAGAGGCATCTGGATAAAAGGAGGTCATATAAGAAATGGACCTAACAGATATATACAGGACATTTCATCCAAATGCTACAGAATATACAGTCCTTTCAGCAGCACATGGAACATTCTCTAAAATAGACCATATATTAGGACACAAAGCAAATATTAACAAATACAGGAAAATTGAAATAATTCCTTACATTCTGTCTGACAACAATGGAATCAAACTACAAATCAATAGCAAGAAAATCTATAAAGCACATATAAAATCATAGAAAGTAAACAATACACTACTAAATAATGAATGGGTCAATGAAGAAATCAAGAGGGAAATCAAAAAATTCATAGAGTCAAATAATAACGAGAACACAACATACTAAAACTTTGGGACACAATGAAGACAGTCCCAAGAGGGAAATTTGTAGCTTTAAATGCCTATATTAAGAAATTAGAAAGGTCTCAAGTAAATGACCTAATGCTTCACCTTAAAGACTTGGAAAAAAAAAGAACAAGGCAAACCAAAAATCAGTAGACAGGAAGAAATAATAAATATTAGGGCAGAAATTAATGAAATAGAAACCAAAAAAACAATCCAAAGAATCAATGAAATAAAGAGTTGGTTCTTTGAAAGGATGAACAAGATTGATAAACCCTTACAAATCTGACCAAAAGGAAGAGAAAAGACACACAAATTAATAAAATTAGGGATGAAAAAGGTAGCATCACAACAGATACCAAAGAAAGTCAAAAAATCATAGGGATATACTACAAAAACATATACTCCACTAAGTATGAAAATCTGAAAGAAATGGATGATTTCCTTGATTTATATGACCTATACAAATTAAATCAGGATGATATGAATCACTTAAATAGACCTATAATATTATGGAGATCCAAGCAGTTATAAAAAATTTCCCAACTAAAAAAGGTCCAGTCACAGATGGATTCACTGGTGAATTTTAACAGACCTTCAGGGAAGAACTAACACCATTGCTTCTTAAACTTACCAAGCCAGCATCGCCCTGATACCAAAACCAGGCAAAGATAGAACAAAAAAAGAAAATTACAGATCAATCTCCCTTATGAACATAGATGCAAAAATTCTCAACAAATTATTGGCAAACAGAATACAAGAATATGTCAGAAATATCACCCTGACCAAGTAGGCTTTATGCCAGAGATGCAGGGATGGATCAACATATGCAAATCAATAAATGTAATACATTATATAAATGGACTGAAGGACAAAAATCACATGATCATCCCACTAGATGGAGAGAAAGCATTTGACAAATTCCAACATCCCTTCATGATAAAAGTCCTACAGAGACTGGGAATACAAGGAGCATATCTCAACATAATAAAGGCCATTTATGACAAGGCAACATATTACTAAATGGGGAAAAACTGGAAGCTTTTCCACTAAAATCAGGTACAAGACAAGGGTGTCCACTGTCCCCACTTTTATTTAACACAGCACTGGAATTCTCAGCCATAGCAATAAGGCAAGAGACACACATAAAAGGGATACAACTTGGAAAGGGAGAGATCAAGTTATCATTATTTGCAGATGACATGATTCTATACATAAAGGACCCTAAAGATTCTACCAGCAAACTGTCAAGAGCTGATAAACACCTATAGCCATGTAGCAGGATACAAACTAAGCACACAGAAATATAGCCTTCCTATATGTTAACAACAAACACACAGAGGATGAAATCAGAGAATCATTTCCATTCACAATTGCATCAAAAAAAAGTACCTTGGAATAAACCTAACAAAGGAAGTGAAGGATCTCTATAATGCAATCTTTAAAACACTCAAGAGAGATATTGCAGAAGACACTAGGAAATGGAAAAATATACCGTATTCTTGGATTAGAAGAATCAATAATGTGAAAATGGCAATCTTACCAAAAGCAATCTACACATTTAACACAATCCCCATCAAAATTCCAAGGGTATTCTTCATGGAAATAGAAAAAAAATACAAAAATTTATTTGGAATCACAAAAATAAGCTGGTGGTATCACCGTACCTGATTTTAACCTATACTACAGAGCCATAGTAACAAAAACAGCATGGTACTGGCACAAAAGCAGACATGTAGATCAATGGAACAGAATAAAGGACACAGATGTAAGTCTGGGTAGCTATAGCCACCTGATATCTGACAAAAATGCCAAAAATACTCATTGGAGAAAAGAGAGCCCCTTCAGCAAATTTCATTGGGAAAACTGGATATGTATCTGTAGAAGGATGAAATTAGATCCTTCTCTCTCTCTCTCCATGCACAAGAATTAAGTCCAAATGGATTAAACACCCTAATATCAGAACTGAAACTCTGAAACTCATAGAGGAAAAATTAGGGGAAAGCATTCAACATATTAGTCTGGGCAGACTTTCTGAATATAACCCCAATTGCTCAGGCAGTAAAACCAAAGATTCACTGCTGGGACC
This sequence comes from Jaculus jaculus, assembly GCF_020740685.1. Taxonomy (NCBI): domain Eukaryota; kingdom Metazoa; phylum Chordata; class Mammalia; order Rodentia; family Dipodidae; genus Jaculus; species Jaculus jaculus. Next base: position 104,873,945 of record NC_059103.1, read on the forward strand.
TCATAAAATTACAAAGATTTTGTACTGCAAAGAACACTGTGAATAAATAAAAGGGGAACCTACAGAATGGGGAAAAAAATCTTTGCCAGCTATATATCTGATAGAGGATTAATATCTATGATATACAAGGAACTCAAAAAAAAAATAAGAACAAATCAAAACAACCTGATTAAAAAATGGGCTATGAAAAAAAATGGGCTATGGAACTAAATCGAGAGTTCTCAAAAGAAGAAATACAGATGGCATATAAGCATCTACAAAAATGTTCTACATCCCTAGTCATCAGGGAAATGCAGATTAAAACTGTGTTGAGATTCCACTCACTCCTGTCAGATTGGCTACCATCATGAAAACAAATGACCATAAATGATGGCAAGGATGTGGAAAATGAGGAACCCTTCTACACTCTTGGTGGGAATACAATTTGGTCAAGTCATTGTGGAAATCAGTGTGGAGGTTCCTGAGGCAGCTAAAAACCTATCTAACATATGACCCAGCTATGTCACTCCTAGGCATATAGCCTAAGGACTCATCTCATTACCTTAGAGATACCTGCTCAACCATGTTTACTGCCGCTCAATTCACATTACCTGGGAAATGGAATCAGCCTAAGATGTCCCTCAAATGATGAGTGAACAATGAAGATATGGCACATTTATACAATGAAATTCTACTCAGTGGTTAAAAAAAAATGAAGTTATGAAATTTGCAGGAAAATGGATGGATCTGGAAAGGATTATTCTAAGTGATGTAACCCAGGCCCAGAAAACCAAGCATTGCATGTTCTCTCTCATATGTGGATCCTAACTACAGATGATTGGACTTTTGTGTGAGTAAAAAGAAAACTCAGTAGCAAAGGCCAGTAAGCTAGAAAAGAGATATAAAGTGAAGAGAAAGGGAGGGAGTACTTAATAGGATGGTGTGTGTGTGTGTGTGTGTGTGTGTGTGTGTGTGTGTATATGTACGAAGAATAGATTATTGGGGGTGAAAAGACCCAAGTGAGGTCAGGGGAAGAGATTGAGTAAAGCAATGGCGGAGGGAGGGCTAATCAAAATCTAAGAGGATATTAATAAATCAAATGGAAACCTACTTTTTTTGGACAGTAGAACACTCAGGAGCCACAGATTGTTACTAGAAAAATTTCAGTGCCAGGGTTAGGATACTTCCAGTAAGTTGTTGGCCAGGAAGGTCTCTGATGCCCCCAAAACTTTACAGGCCATTGCCAAGGCCCTTGGTTTCCACCCGGAATAGATGGTAAGACCCTATTGCTAAAGACTCCACATACTTGGGCAGCAGGCCACTGAGAAATCCTGCTGGAACTGAGCTGATAACCTCCTCCATGTACACCAGCTAACAGAAAGCTGAAAGAAGCCATTCTGCATGCAATTCAATGGGAGAGAGAGAAATCACCAGTGAATATACTCCACAGTGGACACTGCAAGCCTTATATTTGCCAGCCAGGCCAAATGAGCCAATGGGTGCAATAGTGGCATGTCTGTCATAGTGGAAACCAACTGCCCTCGAAATGGAGTGGAGGCCCGCTCCATGGGAGGGAATACATCCCTGATGCTGAAAACTTAAAACATGAGCCCTAGGGGTGCAACGTCTGCTGCTCTCTGGCTAAATGTATATACTATGCTCATCAAACTGCCCAGTAAGCACTTCTCTTAATGTTCATACCTATATATTAATGCTACTCTCACTTTTAAGAACCTTTTCTTTTCAGAGGCCAGTGACCTTGGGATGACTCAGAAGGCATCATGGTGCTAGAAGTAACAGGATTGCTCAGCCCTGCAATATCTCTATCAAACCTTCCAAGGCTCAGGGTCCATTGCAGAAGAGGTAGTGGAAAGAATGTAAGAACCAAAGGAAGGGTAGAACTCCTTACACAAAATGGCCTGGATATTCATGACCTCACAGTGCCTGACACTATCTACACAAGACCATCATAAAAGGAGGAAAAGATGATGACATCAAAATAAAGGAGACACTGAGAGAAGGAGGGGATATGATGGAGAATAGCATTTCAAAGGGGAAAGTGGGGTGAGGGAAGACAATACCATGGGATATTATTTGTAATCATGTATGTTGCTAATTAAAAAAAAATTAGAACTAGGCTTATAATAATGTCATTTTGGGGGGAGTTCTAGGTAGGGACTCACTCTAGCTCAGGCTGAGCTGGAACTCACTATGTAGTCTTAGGGTGGCCTCAAACTCATGGTGACCCTCCTACTTCTGCCTTCTGAGTGCTGGGATTAAAGGCGTGCACCATCACGTACAGCTAATGATAGCATTTTTTTAAAAAAAAATGTATATTTTATTTATTTATTTGGTTGGTTTTTCGAGGTATGGTCTCACTCTAGCCCAGATGACTGCCTAATGTAAGCAAACATATGAAGGAGCTCATAATTTTATTACCATGCTTTCTGTCCTAAAATTCTGTTTCTATCTGTGACCTGCTTCTCACTCTGCAATGTGCAGTCCAACAACAGACTGGCTGTCAACTTTCTGAAAGTGGTCCACAGTTTTTTTTTAATTTATTTATTTAGTATTTACTCATTTGTGATCAACTGATAAAGACCATTTCTTTTTTCATCTTTTACATAAATTTTATTATATATATTCCAAGTATACAACATGTTATAGGCTACATACAGAGAGTAATAGAGTTGCTACAATGAAGTAAATTAACATATTCATCATTTCACAGACCAATTTTTGTTGCCACTTTTGTGGCCAAAGCAGTTAAAAATCTCCATTAGCATAAGAATCATATGCAGGGCAACTTTGTCACTTATGGACTTCAGGTTGTACATTAACTCTCTAGACTTGTTCATCTTATATATCTATACTTTGTATCCTCTGACACCTACATCTTGTCATCCCCTTCTTGATTACCACTGTCAGGCACTTGTTTCATATCTTCGTGTGAATACTACAATGACTTGGGAGAATAAATGATCTGAGGTGGTGATTTCACTTCTTCTGGATAAATGTCCAAAGGTATATATGTATTGATGTATATATGGTACTTCTATTTTTAATTTTAATTTAATTTCATTTTATTTTATGAGAGAAAAAGAACTGGCACGCCAGGGCCTCAGCCACTACAACTGAATTCAAAACCTTGAAAAACTATTTTAAATTTTCTTTTAATTTTTATCGTATTTTTTTTATAATGGATGCCCAATGTCGTAAGAACGTAGTTGGGCTGGAGAGATGGCTTAGCAGTTAAGCGCTTGCCTGTGAAGCTTAAGGATCCCAGTTCGAGGCTCAATTCCCCAGGACCCACGTTAGCCAGATGCACAAGGGGTCGCAAGAGTTCGTTTGTAGTGGCTGGAGACCCTGGCGCACCCATTCTCTCTCCCCCCCTCTCTCTCTGCCTCTTTCTCTCTCTGTGTGTCGCTTTCAAATAAATAAATAAAAGTAAACAAAAAAAATTTTAAAAAAAGAAGTAGTTGTCAATACCTACAACCAGATTTCACATACAAATTCAGATTTCTGGTTTCTCTTACAAAACTTGAGGTCTGATGTTATTACGGCCACATTCTCACTTGGAACTTATACTCTGATTAAAGAGGAAATATACTCTCAGGCTTCCTTCCAGATAAGTATTCTTATTTCTTATCTTTTTGACCCATAGATATACAAACCTCTTATATTGGCTCAAAGTACAAATATGTCCTGTTAATTTTCAGTCTGTTTCTATTTAGATGCCTACATATCCCTCAGATTCAATATTCAAAACCCACTTACTATTTTTTCAAAAAGCTAATTTTATCACTGTTCCCTAAATGACTCAGTTAGTGAAACTGTATTCCTATAATTTTCTAAATCAGAAAAGTCCTTAGGGTTATTCTTTCTTCTGTCTTTTTTATTCTACCCACAGCTTTTCAGTCAGGTCAGGTGCCAAACCATGACACACATTCATCTTTGCCTTCCTTGTTCACAGTATTTTAATCTCTCTTACCTTCCTGACATTTGGAAATCTGTTTATCTAAGATGGAAAAAAAATTAATCTATGAAGCTATATCCTATGCCTCCTTACCATCTATAGGTATCTTAAGTACATTATTGCATTGTATGCTATTTATTTACTTCTGGATCTCCTACTAGAGATTCTTTAAGGACATAAGTAATCCATTAGTCATCTTTGTATAAAGTCCTAAAACATAAACATAGAACTGCTAAGTGTATCAAACAAACATACATTTTCTAATCAATGACTAGTTTATATCACATCACCCCACTTAAAACATTTTGTATGTTTCAACCTTTGGATAAAGTGAACTTGCTTTGTTGGCATTTTTGTTGTTGTTTGCATACTTTGGATTCTATAATCATTACATTTTGATCATATAACTACAAAGTTAAACTACTAAGTTAAAAGAAAATTAACTCTTCCATTATCAAAATGAGGATTAACTTAAAAATTGTTTTAAATATCTAAGGATGCTAACTATTACCTCTAAATATGTATAATTATTTATAAACAGAGCCCATAGGGGCAACTGAACAGCTGCTGAAAGATTTGGCATATTGCTCTGCCAGCCTGAATTTAATGACCTACATGTGAAGGGCTCTAGATCCAATTACTAATCCTCCCTCAGCTACTCTTTGCCCTGATATGGAGACGACTGAAAAAAGATGCCCTACCAACAGATCAGAAATGGATTCAGACTTCTCTGCCAATGCTCAGTTAACAAAAAAATCTTTTAGGTTTGAAATGAGAAAGAAACACAACAGTGACAGCTCTCAGTTTTTCAAATAAGATTGGAGAATTTAAAGCAAGAGGGAATAGTTTTGCGACTATATTCAGAGAAATTTTAATTTTAGACTCTCAAATTGTTTATTTAATTTTCTTTCTGTTTTTGTTGGTGTTTTTTTGTTTTTGTTTTTGTTTTTCAAGGTAGGGTCTCACTTTAGTCCAAGCTGACCTGGAATTCACTATGTAGTCTCAGGGTGGCCTCGAACTCATGGCCTCTCGGGTGCTGGAATTAAAGATGTGCACCACCAAGCCCGGCACGAATGTAAACACATTCAAATGCCAAGCAGCAAGAAAAAAGTACTTCTGAGTTCTTTCATACTGAGAAGGCAGACTTCTATTCAAAGATTCAAACCTAATTTTATCTTCAATTTACAATAATCACCTAGAAGTAGGGCCAAATAAAAACAGAAATAGAAGATGACAATCTACATGATTGTTTCATATCCTCCGCAGTTGATCTGGGCTATATTTAGCAAAAAGATTATATAAGGTCAAGTAGTAAAAACAATGAAGTTTCACCTGCTGTTTTGCAAAATGGCATAAGAATAGTCCAAAGCATGGAGTGTAAGGCGTATGCTTTAATTAAGAACATAAAGAAAACCTTAAAACGTCTCAGTTTAAATGCATTTTCATTGAGCATTTCACTCACTTCTTGAATTTCCCACTTGTTACATAAACTCATGTGATAATGAGAATTTTTTCTATATATATTAAAAACAGCTTCGCCCGTTTCGTATTTTTAATTTTTAGGAGTCGGGATATTTCATATCCCCGCCCCCCAAACCGAAGGAGCGTACAGCCTACTGACAAGATTTACCTCAAGAGGAAAACCACGCCTCGTCGTAACACTCTTCGCCCCCGCCCCCAGGCCCTGCTCCGTGCAAACCCCTCCTCCTCTCACAGTAGAGTCGGGCTGGCGCAGTCTGATGACGCAGTACGCACGGGCCGTCTTATCCGACGAGCAACTACAGCCGCTGCCTCTGGGAGTTGAAGTTTCCGTAGGAGGACCGGGCGAGCAGTAGCGAGACCACTCCACAAAGGCTTTCTGAACGCGTTCTCACGCTCCCCGTCAGCTCCTCGGCTTGGTAAATCTGATGCTGCGACTGGCAATCGCCTGCTTTTTCGTATCCTTTCGGATGCAAAAGGAGCGAGTTCCATGCCGCCTGCCCTGACACGGAAGGCTTCCGGGGGAGAGAAGCCGGCCTATGGCGTAGCGGCAGCCATCGTGCCCGGGGAAGTGACGTCAGGCGGCGCGCGCTCGCGGCCCGCCTCACGGCTGTTTGATTGGCGGGCTGCCGACGCGGCCCGGGGTTGTGGCGCATGGCGTGAGGGAGTGGGCGTGGCTGGGCCTCGCCGCCGGCGCCCTAGGTTTTCGTGCGCCGCGTGTGGCGCGGTGGCGAGCGGCTGACGGCGGGGCCGCTTTGAGGCCGGGGCGGCGGGCCGGCCGTCGCTCCGCGTGCCGTCCATCGCGGTGGCGGCCGCGCCCTCGGAAGCCCCCGGCAGGTCGCTGCCGGAGCCTCGTGGGGCTCCCCTGAGGGCGGTTCTCAGTCACTCTATGTACTTGGCTTAAATTTGGCTGTTTTTCCAGAGTTGTAAAGAGCGTAGCAGCCGGTTACGTGCTTGGTTTACAAAGCCAGCTCCCGGTCGCTTTCCTGGCCGTCCTCCCCCGAGGGTGCGAACGAAACAAAGGCTTCGGCGGCGCCGGGACGGTCCTGAACTCGCTCCTCCCCCGCCCCGAGTCCTGCCCGCGGCTGCTGCAGCATTTCTTTGGCTGTTTCTGGGCTGGAGACTAAAAAGCGCCAGGCCCGTTCCACTTTAGCCCGCTTGATAACACGTAGGCAAACTTTCGTTTTCTGCGTCCCTGATTTATGATGTCCATCTTCCCTGCCCTAGACGCCCTTCGTTACTCATCGGTACCCAGTCCCTAGTTTTGTAAGTCGACTCGGTCACGTATCGGAATAAACCACCCAGTTCTTTTTTTTTTTTTTAATCTTTTCGCACTGGAGTAAAATTTCACACTAGTGTCTCTATAACCACTGGACAATTACTTCTTGAACTTACTTGAGTGAATGAAAATTACACTATTGCTTGCCAGAGAGGAACCAAAACTCCCTCGCGGAGATTTTTGTATATTAGGACCCCAAGATGAAACACTTAGAAAAGAAGTGTACTCAAAAAGTGTCATGTTTTGCGTAACATGTTAGTGTAACAAGATGGTACATAATGAAGTATTTATTTTATAGTACAGCCAGTCTGAACGGGCTGGAAAATATACCCAAAAGAAGATATTAAGCTACTAATTTGGCTGCATTCCACTTACTCCTGTTTCACTGTGCCTTAGTTTCATTTAAACCTCGGAAAATTAACCTAGTGCATTGTTTTAATTGAGAGTAACTAAAACAGTAATGCTTGTGGTAGCTATTCATGACCTTTCCTTGTATATGATAGACTGTTTGAAAATATTAATATACTGTTATTACAGCACGTTAAATTTAAACTTGCGATTTCTTGGATATGAAAGGCAAATGCTCCCCCTGGTGTATGAGAGTTGTAAAAACATTGCATTACATTGTTTTTATAATTCTAGTAATATAGAGCTAATCAAAAAGAACTGGTCAGAAATAATTGCCATGATAAACAGAAATATGCTCTCTTGAAAAATTACTTCATGGTGTTAACTATGACTTTGAATTGTACCCTGAAGTTTGTTTAGTTTAACAGGCCTTGTTTTCTCCATCTTTTGCTCATTTTTATTTATTTAACTTAATTTTATTTAATGTACTGTATACGGAAAGAAAGTAAAATAAAAGTGATTATAGGGATCACTATGTTTATTTTTAAGTTGTTTTCAGAATTACTGAATTTCCTTTGCTTTTAGTTTCTAAAATTGAATGCTAACCTTGGTTTCCAGCTTTTTTTAAAGTCGATACTTTGTACTAACAGATCATGTGTTGGTACTTTCATTTCCCTCCTTCCTGCCCCCATTCCATTGAGAGCCCGCCTCAGTGGGATTGCTGTTATTTACCATGAGCCCCTTGATGAGTTATGAGTTGTGAGAGCAACAGTCAGTTTTTGTGAGGAGAGTGGGCAATGCCACTGGATAGTCCCTTCCACTCTATGGCTCTTACAATCTTTCCACCTCCTCTTCCATAAAATTGCCTGAGCCATGGTGTGTATGTTTTAAGTCTACTTTACTGTTGAGCTCTCAGCAGTTTCTGGATTTGGTGTGTTTTGTGTTTCCTCAGTGCCTGCTCCATCACCCTTGCGCAGGTTGTCAGGCTTGCCATGAAAGTAGCACTCTTGCTTATCTGGCTAATTCTTGTTTTCACTGGCTGATGTGCCACGGATGGTTTATCTCCTCAGTTCTTGGTGCCTTCCGAAAAAGAAAAACATTCTTCAACAGAAAATGAGGTCAGCATAGGGATAGTTGAGTGACATAGGAACAGGTCTTTAATGACTGAGCCATCTCTCCAGTCTGCAGAGGAACAGTTTTAGAGCCCTCTGTTATGAGAACTGAAGCAACACAGTTATTTTGTATTCTTTAAATCCCTTCACCTTCTAAATAAGGCTTTGGGGTACTAGGGAATGTTAAAATTAGATCCGAGTTTGAATCTAACCCGATCACTCCATTTATTTATTCAACCAAATATTTTGAGTTACATTTGTCTGATGATGATGTATTATTTAGGAATCATTTTGTAGCTTTGAAATTCTGGACAGGTTATGAAGTCTCACTCAGTTTTTTTTGTTTGTTTGTTTGTTTTTTGTTTTTTGAGGTAGGGTCTCACTGTAGCCCAGGCTGACCTGGAATTCACTATGGAGTCTCAGGGTGGCCTCAAACTCATGGTAATCCTCCTACCTCTACCTCCTGAGTGCTGGGATTAAAGGCGTGCACCACCACACCCAGCTTTTACTCACTTCTTTTTTATTTATTTATTTTTAACTTTTTTTTTGTTATTTTTATTTATTTATTTGAGAGCTACAGATAGACAGAGAAAGAGGCAGATAGAGAGAGGGAGAAAGAATGGGCATGCCAGGGCCTCCAGCCACTGCAAACAAATTCCAGACGTGTGTGCCCCCTTGTGCATCTGGCTAACTTGGGTCCTGGGGAGTCAAGCCTCAAACCAGGGTCCTTAGGCTTCACAGGCAAGCGCTTCACCACTAAGCGATCTCTCCAGCCCTACTCCTTTTTAAAGTAGACTTGATACATCAACCTTATGAGGTTGTTTTAAAGATTACATTAGACAGTACTAAGCACAATAAAAATTAGGAAATGTTTGTTATTACTGTCTTTATTACTTTAAAAAACCCTTTGTAAAACACACTCACTTATTTATACTCCCAGTATGTAATAGAATCAACTAAATCCCAATCATGGTGACATTACAGTTTTAAAGAAAGCAAGAATTATATAATAAAATCAGTGCTTAAATTATGTTCTGCAAAAAACTGTTATGTTCTCTTGATTTTTCCTGTTTATAGCTTTTCTGTGCAGACTTATTAGCTAGCTCTATAAAAAGGAAGAATCATGGAAGTTTCCTAGTAGTCAGTAGAATATTTGGTAGCATCATGTTTAGTTGTTAGTTGGGAAAAATAAGAAAATATTCTTAAGCATTCTTGTTAATAAGATATTAGAAAAAAATTTCATTGTTTCCAACCTTTCCCTAATCTGAAGACAAGTTCAGTTCTAGTCAGTATGGGCAAATATGTGTGTACTTAGATTGAAATGAAGATTTATGTGAGATGACCATGAGTTCCATAAAGCCAGAGTGATAACAATTAGTTTTCGTGTTTTGTGTAACAGCCGTGACCAAAATGGAATATTTATAAATTTACAATGAAAGATATTAAAGGAATCAGCCAGACCTGTGTATATTTTCCAAGGTTAAAAAAACGTAGAAAACTGTGGACAAAAATTAAAGGTATATTAGTGTTTTGGTTTTTATTCAAAATATAACCGTTTCCTCTTGTCAATAAATCTTTTTGGAAAACCATTTTTGCTGGCTGCTTGGTATAACAGACCTATGTTGTAGAGGAACCATAATTTATTTACTCCCTTTTTGCTAACATTTAAGTAGTTTCTAACTTCTCACTAGTAAGCATAGCACTATAGTGTATATGCTATGGGCAGCACCCTTTTTCTTCAGACCTTTACCAGCACTGCAATGAGTGATATTTAATTGATATTAAGTGATAGTTAAGTGGTTTCTGCCACTAAATGGTATCTAATTATTTAAATTTACATTTTTTATTATAGTTGTAGTTGAACACTGATCACATTTTGGTCATTTGGATTGTTTTACTTTGTGTGTTTCTAAATAATCTACATATGTAAAAACAATGCGGTTATTCAATTTTTCAGAGACAACAAATATGTCTTCTGAAATGTTGCCAGCTTGTATTGAAACTTCTAATGTGGAAGAAAAACAAGACTTAAGTGAAACTCAAGAGGAGGGACAGAAACCAAGATTAGATGAAGGGCTTGAGCCATTATCTAAACGACAAATGAAGAAGCTAATAAAACAGAAACAGTGGGAAGAGCAACGAGAGCTCCGCAAGTACGTGCTGCAGAATGTATGTGCTCTGCCCTTTTTAGAAATATGGAATGTTTCATCCTACAGAGCCCTTTGGCTTTGTCAAAGTAATTGTGTTGAGTAAAATTGGCGTTACACATATTAACTAGCAGTGTGGATTCATTGTTTATATATGCTTTGAATTCTTCTTTTTTAGTGTTAGCAATGAACAGCATCTCAAAATTTTTTTCACCCTAAGCCTGTTGTGAATAGCAGCATGTCTTCTGAAACAACCAACTTAGATAAGAGATACAGTTATGATCCATTTCATAGATATGGAATTAAAAATAACCAACTCAGAAAGATCCTGCTTGGGCCTGAAATGTAATTTGCTAGAACAGGTTTGCATAAAAGCAATTATGCTATGGCTATTATTCTTTATGCCAAAATTCATAAGAGAAAATAAACTGTAATTAGTACAGATTAAAGAAAAAATGGGCCTTTTAGTTTTGCTCTTTTAGCATATTTAGTAACTTTTTAAATATACCTTATATGTATTGCTTGAAGAGCACGTAGAAGATGAATGATAAAAGTAAAATTCACCATAACTCCAATTTAGTCCTTCTAAGGTATCTTAGGGATAGTATGATACTAATAATGAAACTATCTAATGGAGTAGTTATGACTTGAAAGCTTTAGATGTTTTTGAAAAGTGAGTTTCTTACTATGTAAAGCTATTAGATAGATTGAATAAAGTTGTTAATGCTTCAGCATCTTTTACCCACAGAAAGGACAAATTTTGTATGGTTCAGCCTGATGATTTTTTAAAAACAGGATTTTTTTGTCTAATTAGAAGAGTCTTGTGAATATCTAAATATACAAATAACAAAAAGCTATTTCAATTACTAATTTTAGACAAAAGCGAAAAGAAAAACGCAAGAGAAAGAAATTAGAGCGGCAATGTCAACTGGAATCAAACTCAGATGGAAATGACAGAAAACGTATTCGAAGACATGGTGTTCATAGCACACTCCGTCTTATCATTGACTGTAGCTTTGATGATTTGATGGTATTAAAGGTATCATGCAGTTCCTATATGTGAATTAGGCCCAGTCATTCATATTTTAATATGTAATACTACTGATACAACTTCCTGTGTTAATGTAAATCTTATTTTATAAAACTTCTGATCTTTCAATTAAATGTCAATTGCTTGGATAAGTATATGTATATTTATGTATATGTTTATATATGTATAGACAGAGACATTTGCCCCATAATTAGATAGTAAAACTCAGTAAGTACACATTAGTCATAATGACATGGGTTACTTGTGTGTTTGAACATGTCTGATCTTAGCACTCAGGAGGTTGAGATAGGGAGAACACTGAAAATTTGAAGCTAGCTTGGGCTACATAGTGAGTTTGAGGTAAACCTGGACTACTTAGTGAAACTTTGTCTCAGGAAAACAAAATCTGTGAGGTTTTGCCAATGCCATTGGTAAAGGTGTTAAAATAATAATAATATGGCTGTAAAAGAGGCTTTTTTGTTATTGTCTCTTAAGATTATCAGCTAGTGTTTTAAGTAGATATAAACCATGAAGGATGAGTCAGTTGCAGAGCATTACCTTCACTTGTAAATTTATTAGTATGTAAGGAAATCAAATTGAAATTACCAGAATGGATTTGTATTTAAGAAGAAAAAATTTTCCTTTTCTTGCCATTCTTCTGCTTATTTTGTTCCTGTAAAATCATAGCATGCTCATAGGTTTTGATAACTCTGTTTTAAAAATTGTACTCTATTAATAGGACATTAAGAAACTTCATAAGCAGATTCAACGGTGTTATGCAGAAAATAGACGAGCACTGCATCCTGTGCAGGTTTGTATGAAGGATTAAAAACAGACTTTAGGGCTAGAGAGAAGGCTCAGAGGTTATAGTGCTTGCCTGCAATGCCTAACAACCAGGGTTTGATTCCCCAATACCTATATAAAACCAGATGTACAAAGTGGTACATGCATCTGGAGTTCATTTGCAGTGGCTAGAGGCGACACCCATTCATATTCTCTCTCTTCTTACAACTAGATAAGAGATTAAAAAAAGAAGAAGAAGAAGAAGAGACTTTAGTACTGGGCAGACAGCACAGCAGTTAAAGGTGCTTGCTTGCAAAGCCCAGGTTCAATTCCCCAGTACCCACGTAAAGCCAGGTGTACTAAGTGGCACATGCATCTGGAGTTCATTTGCAGTAGCAAGAGGCTCTGGTGTGCCATTCTGTCTCTCTCACATACACACAAATAAAAATTTAAAAAAGAAAAACAAAAAACTTTAGGGCACTTTTATATTTCCCATGACAAAAGATAAATTACTCCAGCTTTTACATGAGCATCTTAGTGGTATCTTGTTTAATGTTTGTTAATGTGCTTTTTGTAAATTTTTGTGTGTATATGTGTGTGTGCATATTCATATGTGTAGGTACAAATGCATGTACCCATATGTGCTTGTGCATGTGGATGTCAGAGATTGACATTGGGTGCCTTCCTCACTCACCTCTTTATTTATTTTTTAATTTTAATTTTTTGTTGTTTTGATATAGGGTCTCACTCTATCCCAGGCTGACCTGGAATTCATTATGTACTCTCAGGCTGGCCTCAAACTCACAGTGATCCTCCTATTTTGGGCTCCTAAGTGCTGGGATTAAAGGCATATGCTACTGTTCCCAGCCGCCTCTTCATTTTTTTAAGACAAGGATCCTTACTGAACCTGGAGCTCACTGATTAGGCTAGACTAGCCAGCCTGCATGTCCCAGGGATCCTGCTTTCTCTGCCTTCTAGCATTAGGATTGCAGTTGCACACCACCATGAATAGCATTTTACATTGGTGCTAGAGATCCAACTCATGATTTCATGACCCATCTTCCCAGTCCCAACTACAAGAATATTTTTAACATCTCTTACATCCCATTCTCAGACACACTTCTTCCAGTTATCATCAAGCATGTACATATTTCATTGTCCACTGCTGTGTACTTAAGTGTCGTCATTATTGGACATAAACATGTTTTCATTACAAGTCGTTAGCTTTCAGTTCTTTACAATCTAGGACTTAAAGTTTGGTTTTTAGTCACTTTGAAAAGTATTATTTTTACAGATATTCTTTTTATTTTCAAGAAACAATTCAGAATAATTTCACAGGAGGGAGACTATTAAAAAGAAAATAGTTCTTTTTTAACGTTAACAATTTAAGAAAAAAAATCAATCCTTAAAAAAAAACCCATTAGCTTCCTAAAAATAACAGAAACCCATTAGCTTCCTAGAAATAACAGTATCTGAAACTTGACTAAGGGATATTATAATAGATGAAATGGAAATAAAGATGTGTAAGAGTAGGAGACACTTGCATTTGTCCCAACCAATGAGATTTCTTTTTGGGAAAAAAAAACAGAATTGTAAAAGCTAAGAAACTTAAAAGGTTTTGTTTTATTGTGTTTTGACATCCAGCACATAAAACTTTTATTATAAACCATGCGTGGTAGCACACGCCTTTAATCCTAGCACTTGGAAGGCAGAAGTACAAGAATAGCCATGAGTTCAAGGCCACCCTGTGATTACAGAGTGAATTCCAGGTCAGCATGAGCTAGAGTGAGACCCTACCTCGAAAAGCAAAAACAAAAACAAAATAAAACAAAACAAAACAAAAAACCTTTTATTATGTCCTAATTCCTACTTCCAAAAACCTGAATAGTATTTCTTAAACAGGGGAGTGATTTATAGACAAGTTGGTTCTTATGAGTAGAATTTTTTTGAGTAGTAGGTAATCTTTAAGACTGGCTCACTGGTGTTAAGAATCAAGAACTTCTCAAATATTTTTAGTTAAATGGATTTTTTTTTTAACCAAGTCATAGTAGGCTTTTGTTTTTATATTGTTGTATAATTTTATGTCATAGTTCTGTGGTGATCTGTAATCTTCATTTTTGTCCTAATCAGAACTATATCATCCTTGATTCAGATTTAAGGTAGGTGTCAGGGTCTGGAATCAGAACTGTGAAGACTTGGGAGTGGTACAAAATCAATAAATGGCAGTGATGGCAACAACTCCCTCAGAAAGGTAGATGAGAATGTGACAAGGGAGCAGGAAGTTGTAGATATGTGGTCATTAGTGTCAGACACTTGTAACTATTGAAAAAGAAGTGTGATGAAAATGTAGATGGACTACTGGAGCTGGTGGCTTATGAGATACCACCTAAACACACATCATTTATTGTTTCTAGATCATTGAGAATATATTTTGTGTTTTACCGGTGATTACATGAGTGGATGAGGGAAATAAAAAAATGGACTTGAATGATCTTTTTTCCCCCTTTTTTCTTTGCCTACCACTTCTTAATCAGTTTTACTTGACAAGCCATGGAGGCCAACTGAAAAAGAATATGGATGAAAATGACAAAGGATGGGTCAACTGGAAGGTAAGTAAAATAGCCCAACTCACATCATCCTAGTATTTTTTAAAAATATTTATTTATTTATTTATTGAGAGATAGGAAGAGGCAAAAGGAGAGAAAAAAAGAGAGGAGAGGAAAAATAATGGGCATGCAAGGGCCTCTAGCCAATGCAAATGATCTCCAAACACATGCACCACCTTATGCTTTATGTGAGTACTGAGGAATCGAACCTCCTGGCTCCTTCAGTTTTGCAGGCAAGTATCTAAACCACTCAGCCATCTCTCCAGCCCCAATTCTTAGTATTTTTATGCTCCTAAAATACCTACATTTTTAATCAAAATTCTAGATAATGATGCACCCAAATGCTATATATCATTGAAACCATATCACATGTCATAAATGGGAACGAGAAGAGAATGATAAAAGTGTTAACTTATATTTACTCTTAGTAAATCTAACCTATTTTACTGCCAACCCTAAAACATGTTTTTAAAAGGAAATATTTTAAAACCTTTGTATAATTTTTCCCTAGCAAACTATCTGTACATCATCTGGGAGAGTAAATTCACTCTAAAATTTGGAAGTGTGTCTGCATTTTGTTTCATTTAAATCTATGCTGTTCACTTTGTGGCCACTAGCCACATGTGGCTATGGACTAAAATGTGATAGTCTGAATAGAGATACACCATAAATATGAAATACACACCTAATTTCTAAGACTTAGAGAATATATATTATTTACGACATATGTTGTCATTGTAACATGAGTATATTAATAAAATATATTACAATTTATTTACCTAGTATTTTGGCTTTTTTAATGTGGCTACTAGAAGTTAAAATTTCATTTATGGTTTACATTTTTTCTGAGTGGCAAGGAGATTGGCTGTATACCAATCCCTGATGCACTCTTCTATCCAGAGAAGTTCTGGGTTATTTCTATACATTTTAGTTTGTTTTTTGGTATTCACAGTGTTAAGCCTTCCTTTTTGCATTTTTTTCCCCAATTTTCATTAACATTTTCCATGATTATAAAAAACATCCCATGGGAAGCTGAGCATGGTGGCGCACGCCTTTAATCCCAGCACTTGCAAGGCAGAGGTAGGAGGATTGCCATGAGTTCAAGGCCACCCTGAGATAACAGAATTAATTCCAGGTCAGCCTGGACCAGAATGAGACCCTACCTCGAAAAAAAAAAAAAAATCCCATGGTAATACCGTCCCCCCAACTTTCCCCTTTGAAATTCCATTCTCCATCATATCCCCTCCCCATCTCAATCATTCTACTTACATATATACAATACCAACCTATTAAGTACCCTCCTCCCTTCCTTTCTCTTCCCTTTATATCTCTGTTAACCTACTGGCCTCTGCTACTGAGTTTTTCCTTCTCACGCAGAAGCCCAATCATCTGTAGCTAGGATCCACATATGAGGGAGAACATGTGGCGCTTGGCTTTCTGGGCCTGGGTTACCTCACTTCGTATAATCCTTTCAGATCCATCCATTTTTCTGCAAATTTCATAACTTCATTTTTCCTTACTGCCGAGTAGAACTCCATTGTATAAATGTGCCACATCTTCATTATCCACTCATCAGTTGAGGGACATCTAGGCTGGTTCCATTTCCCAGCTATTATAAATTGAGCAGCAATAAACATGGTTGAGCACGTATGTCTAAGGTAATGAGATGAGTACTTAGGATATATGCCTAGGAGTGCTATAGCTGGGTCATATGGTAGATCAATCTTCAGCTGTTTTAGGAACCTCCACAGTGATTTCCACTATGGCTGGACCAGATTGCATTCCCACCCAACAGTGTAGAAGGGTTCCTCTTTTTCCACATCCCTGCCAACATTTATGATCATTTGTTTTCATGATGGTGGCCAATCTGACAGGAGTGAAATGGAATCTCAATGTAGTTTTAATCTGCATTTCCCTGATGACTAGTGACGTAGAACATTTTTTAGATGCTTATATGCCATTCGTATTTCTTCCTTTGAGAACTCTCTATTTAGCTCCATAGCCCATTTTTTGATTGGTTTGTTTGATTTCTTATTATTTAACTTTGAGTTCTTTGTATATCCTAGATATTAATCCTCTATCAGATATATAGCTGGTGAAGATTTTTTCCCATTCTGTAGGTTGCCTCTTTGCTTTATTCACAGTGTCCTTTGCAGTGCAAAATCTTTGTAATTTCATGAGGTCCCAGTCGTTAATCTGTGGTTTTATTGCCTGAGCAATTGGGGTTGTGTTCAGAAAGTCTTTGCCAAGTACAATATGTTGAAGGGTTTCCCCTAATTTTTCCTCTAGCAATTTCAGTTTCCGGTCTGATGTTAAGGTCTTTAATCCATTTGGACTTAATTCTTGTGCAAGGAGAGAGAAGAATCTATTTCCATCCTTCTACAGATATATATCCAGTTTTCCTAACACCATTTGCTGAAGAGGCTGTCTTTTCTCCAATGAGAATTTTTGGTATTTTTATCGAATATCAGGTGGCTATAGCTACCTGGACTTCCATCTGGGTCCTGTATTCTGTTTCATTGATCTACATGTCTGCTTTTATGCCAGTACCACACTGTTTTTGTTACTATGGCTCTGTAGTATAGGTTAAAATCAGGTATGGTGATACCACCAGCCTTATTTTTGTTGCTCAGTATTATTTTAGATATTCAAGTTTTTTGTGATTCCAAATGAATTTTTGGATTGTTTTTTCTATTTCCATGAAGAATGCCATTGGAATTTTGATAGAGATTGCATTAAATGTATAGATTGCTTTTGGTAAGATTGCCATTTTCACAATATTGATTCTTCCAATCCGGTAACAAGGGATGTTTTTCTACTTCCTAGTGTCTTCTGCAATTTCTCGCTTGAGTATTTTAAAGTTCTCATTGTAGAGATTCTTTACTTCCTTGGTTAGGTTTATTCCAAGGTACTTTATTTTTTTCGATGCAATTGTGAATGGGAGTGATTCTTTGATTTCATCCTCTGTGTTTGTTGTTAGCATATATGAGGGCTACTGATTTCTGTGTATTTATTTTCTATCCTGCTGCATGGCTGTAGGTTTTTATCAGCTCTAACAGTTTGCTAGTAGAGTCTTTAGGGTCCTTTATGTATAGAATCATGTCATCTGCATAGCTTGATCTCTTCCTTTCCAATTTGTATCCCTTTTATGTGTGTCTCTTGCCTTATTGCTATGGCTAAGACTTCCAGCCCCCTCGTTTTTCCCTTTTTGCACATGCATCACATGTAAGTGTGTGTGTAGAGTAAGTATGGTGTGTATGATGTGATATTGTGTGACATATGTGTATGTGCAGATGCATGCACCCATGCATGTGTACCCATGTAGAGGCCTGAGGAGAACATTGGGTGTCCTGCATTACTCAAAATTGGCGTGTTTCCTTGAGACAGTTTCTCTATACAGTGCCGCTGACTTTTAGTGTGTGACCCCAGAGTCTCTGGTCTTCTGCACCATGGACTGGAGTTAGACATGCATGGCCATTCCCAGCTTTTTTATATGTGTGCTGGGGGAATCAAACTTGGGCAGTCTTACATTTGTCTTAAGATTTATTTACATAGCCACACTCTGCCCCACTGAGCCATCTCCTTAGCTCTCCCCTTTTGTTTTTAAAGGATATCAACATCAAAGCAGAACACTATAGTGAACTCATAAAGAAAGAAGACCTGGTTTATCTTACATCAGATTCACCGAATATACTGAAGGAATTAGATGAATCAAAGGCCTATGTGATTGGAGGGTTGGTAGATCACAACCATCACAAGGTACTAGTAAGGCTTATTTTTGGTTTTGCTCTTACCTAGAATCCATGTCCAGATCCTGAAAGTGACAAAATACTAAGGATAGCTGAGCCTTCTTGAGCACCTACTGTGTAGTGGTCACCTTTACAGCCAAGCAAAGAATTGTCAGTGTTAGCTTACTTACCCTCACCACACTGTAACCCAGCTAGGTCAGTGCAGTTATTTTCTCCGTTTAGATCTGAGGCACAGAGAAATTAAGCCTCATGACAACAGTAGTAGCAAAGCACATAGTTTCAAATGAGCCAGTTTGGTCCAGAGTCCACATGTGTAAGCACCATGCTGCATTGAAAGGAGGGACTGCTGCTTATGATTTGCTGAGCTATTGAAACTTATACCAGTTTTTAGATATATGATTTTTCTCAAGATATTTTTTCTCTTATATTTGTACTTTGTTTTTGTCTTAACTTACACTTTTATTGATATGAAAAGTTACAGAACTGCACTACCTAAAGAAAACATATTGTACTTTGTGGCATACCAGCTTTCTGAGGAAGTCTTTTTTACTAAGTCTCTTATCAGCTGAATAAAGGAACCCTTATTCTTCAGTAGCCATACTGACACAGAACTTTCTGCAATGTCTGTATCTGCCTGCTGTGAAGGTTGTGTGTCTATAGAACATTTAAAGTGTGTCTAGTAAATGCAACTGAGGAACTAAATTCAGATAAGTTTTAATAGTCAGACATGGGCTACCAGTTGAACCGTGTGACTGCAGAGCATTGGAGGGAATTTATCAGAAAGATCTTTACCTTTTCTATATTTTTATTTAGTGAAAAAATTATATTTTGTTGTTATCAAATTTTCTGCTATATTGTATATTTCATGCTTGATCAATTTTGTTTCCCCCAAATTTTTTTCCTCCCCCCAAATGTGTAAACGGATGACTGAGAAATAGAACCCATATGCTTCCTGTATTCTGCCTTTTGACTTTCACTCATCATAGTCTGGGACATAGACTTTAAGCATTTTAATTTTGATGAGCTATGAAATTTGTATCTAAATCTTTTTAGTAAACAGAATGAAAAATAAAATTTAATGACTGTTAAAATTTTTTTCATTCTATTTTCATTTTATTTGTCTTTGCCATTTTTGTGATTCTGTGCTATATAATTGAAACTTAGTTTATGCTATGTTCTGTCATATATTTCACACCCAAAAAAAGTGTGATGGTGTTTCTCTCAAAATTCAGTTTGAATATTGTAAATGGAGAGAAAAGACAATAGGGAATGTGTCAGAAAGCAAATCAGCCTTATTTTCCTTATGGTTCTCGTACTGTGGGGCTTTACAACAATGATGGGAATATAGTTCCTTTGGTCTCCTCTTTTGTAAATTGAGGGGGTTAAAACAAATTCTTACCAATTGTCAATGGAGTGTTTCCAAATTAGCAGCTAAATGTACACACATCCAACCCTCTGTATTTAACGTTCTCTAAACTAAAGTTTTTTCTAAAACTGGTTTTACTGTCGCAGAGTTTAGAGAAATTAGAGTCCTCATCTAAGTCAGTGTCTTGGTTTTAGGGGTTCACGTATAAACAAGCATCAGATTATGGAATTGAGCATGCACAGCTCCCCCTTGGAAATTTTGTGAAGATGAATAGTCGAAAAGTTTTGGCAGTTAATCATGGTAAGTTATGATGGGCTAGATTGAAAATATACCTAAGTGAATACTTCAAATTATTTATAAGTTAATGAAATGTAAATGCAAATTTTAGAAATTATTTGAAAATGTACAGAAGTGTGAAAACTATTAGCTTTAATCTGCTACTCACACATATTTGGTATTAACCCTTTGGTGTGTTTCTTTCTAGATTTTTCCCTGTGAATATATAATATTTGTCACATAATTGGATTCTTAATAATCATCCTTCTATTTTTTTGTCTTCCATGAATGACTTGTGACATACTCTCTTAGACATAATTCCTTCCATGGAATATACTTACTTAAATTTAATATTTCAAGGGTAATTTTACTTAATATACAGCAACTTGTATTGTCCTAAATACTTGTATATAGAAGGCTTTAGGTGGCTATAGGAAAGAAATCATTTATTCAAGGAATGAACTTCTAAAACCTTTAGTATATAATAGAAATTACTTTTTTACAAAATAATCCAAATAGCCTTCAGTAAAATGTTGGACTTGAAATAATATTGATATTTTTATACTAAAAAGCAAGAAATAGGCCCAAATTCCTCCTAGTGTGTTTTTCTAGGAAGTTAGAAGACATGAAGTAATGTTATCCATTTGTTTTCTAGTTGCATACTAGTACACAAAAGATAAATAAATAAATAAATAGGAGGAAACAGAAATAATTAAATAGGAAGGAAACAGAAAATGTCTTGTCTGTTAATTGTCTTTGGCAAGGGTTACTGGTAAATTTCTGTGGTGTAAGAACTGAATTAAGGAAGAGTAGAAAGGTCATAACTGGCTTGAGATCCTTAGAGCAAATTGTTCCTGAAAACCAAAAAAAGAAAGAGTGGTAAGGACTGAGCTGTTAATAGAACAAATTAGCATTCTCAGCACCAAGGCAATGTTAGAAAAACATGTGTTACATTGTAATGAACTTGACTAAGAAGTGTGATAATTGTTGTTACTGCAGTATTTGAAATCATTCTGGAGTACTTGGAGACAAGAGACTGGCAAGAGGCATTTTTCACTATCTTACCCCAGAGGAAAGGAGCTATTCCTGCAGATAGTGCCTGTGAAAGCTCTTCCCGGGACAAACAGTCTCCAGCCCAAGGTGGAATGGACAGTGACTCCAGTGAGGGAGAGCACAACAGAAATGAACCAGAAGCACCACAGAACGAAGAAACACAGAATAAGGAAAACAGCAGCAAGCCTGCAGTGAGCCCTCTTCCATAGTAACAGTACCTGGTCCTCTTTTAGTTTATACCTTAAGGAGAAATTAGGAGCAAGTGAGGTGCTTCATAGAATAAAATTCAGATTGGAAGAAAATTTTCTCTTATTTCTTTTGTGAAATTTTAAACCCTTTTTTTTAGACCTAAATGGTAATGAAAATTTTTTATTCTGTAAGAAAGTTTTGTTTCTATGTGAGATTTAAAGGTATCATTTAAAAAATTGTTTCCTAAGCCTCAAGAGTCACAGAGAATGTTGTTTTCTTAGTGTATTCATTCTCCTTCATTTACTGGAGTCTACTCTTCAGACTGTGCCTTCTGAACTTTGTTTTGTTATATGATTTTCATGTCAATGTCTTTTTGGTTTATTGCCTATTTGCTGGGGGGCAGATATTGATATATGTTCTCTAAGTCTACTAGAATGTTTAATAGTGGAGAGTTACCTCTATTTGTAGCTTTTATATTTGGTTTCATTTCTTCACAGAAGTGCATTAATTCTGGGAAGAAATCCCAGCTTGTCTTTTCTTTGTGATGCCTTTTCATGGTTCTTAGATCATCGTGACAGAGTTGGGAGTCAACTTCTTACATCCTTTTTGGTAATTAGTTAGTTCAGTTACAAAACTAATTTTTTCTGGCTAGATTATTTGGTAATTTTGGGTTTTTGTTTTTTTTAGAAGGATCAATTTTTTTTTTTCTTTACCTAAGTTTAAAACAAAAGAACTCTTTAACAGCTATCTTTCCTTCCATGTATTTTTTGTTCTTCATGGTTGGGTCTCACTCTAGCCCAGGCTGACCTGGAATTCACTATGTAGTCTCAGGCTGGCCTCAAACTCACAGCAATCCTCCTACCTCAGCCTCCCGAGTGCTGGCCATGAATTAAAAAACAAAAATGTTGGATTTTAATGTGAATTATTATGCATCTGCCTCCTAATACTCTAACTAATATAAATGTATGTTTCTGTAAGTAATGTGCATGTATGAAAATGTAACTGATTGCCCACATCATGTGCGGTACTCAGTTACTAAGCAGTGAGTCAGGACTGATGTGTATTATTTGTGTGAGTGGTTGTGTTGAACAAACTTACGAGTTATTCTGAATTGCATTGAATGTCAAAATCCAGGAGTAGTTTGAAAAGCAGCAAGGGAGAACAGAGGGGCGGGAGCTGCGGTAATATCTACAGTAATTGTAAAATGTTGCTGTTTTCACCATAAGTGGTTGTTCTCCTTCAGAAACTTGCAGTAGATTTTAACAAAATGTGCTTCTGTTCTTTCCTGTTTTCTTACTAAATATTTGAAAGGTATATTTAAACAGTTGAATAACATGTATGTTATACTAAACTTATATGTGGTAAAAAGTTTGTTGGATGTAATATTAATGTTCTCCATCTCTTTTTGTTGTTTTGTTCTTAGTAACATATCTTAGTTACCCATTCTGAAGTCTCTAAACAAATACTGTAAATAAGATCCTACAATTCTAATTGAGCAAAACCGATGTTGTAAGTTGCATTTTTTTTTCTGCTTTGCTTTATTTTAATGCTATGTACAGGAGTTACAAATTACAATTAAAATGGAATCAGTTAGGTTAATTCCACAGAACTTGAAATCATGCAGTACTGCATGGTAAAAACAACAGCTTGGTTCATATACAAAAAAAGTATTACTCTGAGACTTATGACAGTATCTTCAGTTTTTTTACATAAGCTTTTTGCAAAGAGTATTTTATAAACAATTAAAGACCTGATTAGTCAATGTGTTATTAAGAAATATAATAAACATCTTTAGTAAAGTGAGGTTGCAAGCAATTTTAAAGTTGCACCAGGAATATATAGACAGGGCTGAGTGTCATCTTATGAAACAAATATTTGGTTAAGAAAATAGTTTTGAGAAGTTCTCATACTGAAGCCATGTGTTAACTTTGTTGAATCAGGTTATATAATCAACAGTTAAGTTTCTTCAGTTAAAGAAAATATGCCAATCCTTTGTTATAAATAGTACTTACATGTACTCTTTATATACAAGTGAAGAAACATGCAATGTAAAAAAATATACTGCCAATCCACTTACTAATGCCAAAACTGTTCATCTACACATTAATTGCATTTACGAAAATGTTCCAACTTAAATCACATTCAATTAGCATAAATATTTAAGCTGAGAATTGTTGTAAACAATGGAAAAATTTATTGTTTTTTGAATTTTATCACTGGGTAGCAATGTACTTCTTTGTGCAGAATTCTACATAAAGGCTCAACATTTAATCAGATCCAAAGCCCACTAAAGAGTAAACAATGTTTTTCAAAGTACATAATTTCCAATGCATCTGTTTGTAATATTTATACAATTCCAGTTCATTAGCACAAGATAAAATGAACTTGGCTATAAAAACACTAAGGAATGCTATTGAAAAGGAAAGGCTATTTGGTAGAAGTAACTACAAAAATAGTTAGTTTAGGGCTGGAGAGATGGCTTAGCAGTTAAGCGCTTGCCTGTGAAGCCTAGGGACCCCGGTTCAAGGCTCAATTCCCCAGAACCCATACTCCACTCTCTTAAAGCCTCTTTTTTTCCCCCTATTTCATGGACTCCTTTCTAGTTTCCTGGCCTCTATACACACTTATTCCCACATATTTGAGAGCGACAGACACAGAGAGAAAGACAGATAGAGGGAGAGAGAAAGAATGGGCACGCCAGGGCTTCCAGCCTCTGCAAACGAACTCCAGACACGTGCGCCCCCTTGTGCATCTGGCTAACGTGGGACCTGGGGAACCGAGCCCCGAACTGGGGTCCTTAGGCTTCACAGGCAAGCGCTTAACCGCTAAACCATCTCTCCAGCCCTGTGCTTGCTTTCTTAATGAATGGTAAGACCCCTTCTAAATATGGTCTGCTTCATATTATCAACATTTAAAATTCTTCCTTCAGAATCAGTGTTCTTAATCAATTCTTACAGTAACATGGACTCTTTCCTTTGAACAACAGGTCGTTTTTCCAAATCAATTCATGTGATGACTTCAAATCGAGGTTCTTCCTGCTGATATATCTTTAGGCTTGGGATAGCATCACTAAGAACAGAACACCCACACCAGAAGATAAAAGAATACTTCTTGTCAATTTTCATTATAAAAGCCTTTTACAGTCTTTTGAAAATCTTCTTGATGAATCAACATATGGCTTAATACAAAAATTAAAAGGATATATGTCTCATGAAATAATAGGATTAGGATTTCCTTTCTTTTCATGTCATCCATAACTTCTAATCTTCATTAAATACACTCATTCTTAAAGGGAAAGAAGATTCTTTATTCTGATTCCTCAGAAATCAGTGTTTAGAGACCTTGTAGCTTTTGAAAATGCTCAGAATGGACCAAAGAGGTGGGGGAGACATTTCTCCTGAAGAAATGCTTTGTTGGAGGTGAATGAAGAAACCCACCAATGACTAGCAATTAAAGTAGAGATGGAAAGGGTCACTTTAATGATCAGATAAAAGGCAATAATTGTCTGTGGAGCACTGGGAACATGCACAGACAATAGGAATAAAGTGAAATAAGAAAAGAAAAAAGGAGAAAAAAAGAAAGTAGAGATTATTAGAATACCAGCAAGACCTGGAGTGGTCAAACATTATCTCATTAGCATAGAGATAATTTGTTTCTTCCTAACTCATTGCTATACATATAGGCTGAATATATGTGAAGAGAATAATTAATAACAGAATCAAGAGCTGATACAGGGGTGGAGAGATAGCTTGGTAGTTAAGGCACTTGCCTGCAAAGCCAAAGGACACAGGTTCAGTTTCCCAGAACCTATGTAAAGCCAGATGCACAAGGTGGTACATGTGGCTGGAGTTTGTTTGCAGTGGCTAGAGGGCATGGCATGCCCATTCTCTCTCTCTCAATTTTTTTTTTTTTAAGAGCTAGTATAGTTGATGAAAAGATGGGTAATTAGAGTAGGCTTAAACCTTGGTATGCTACCTGTTAGTAAAACTGGGCAAGTTATTGAATCTTTGTAAGTCTCAGTGTCCTCATTTATAAGATGTGTTATCCTGTTCACCCTGTCTGTTTTTTCCAAATAAAAATTATTTATTTGCAAGCAGAGAGAAGACAAGACAGACAGAGAGAATGGGCGTGCCAGAGCGTCTACTGCAATGAACTCCAGATTCATGCACCACTTTGTGCATCTGGCTTTATGTGGGTACTGGAAAATCAAACCCAGGTCATTAGGCTTTGCAAGCAGGTGCCTTAATCTCTAAGCCATCTCTCCAGCCCCTCTGTTAGGCCTTGGACAAACTATTGTGTTTGAAAATACGTGTGACTAACTTAGAAATGTTATCTTATAGTGACTTTCTTCATTTATTCCTTCATTTTGTTTTTCACATCTCTAACATTGTCTATTCTAAAATGGTGGTGATATTAAGCTTTTGTTTCAGACTGTTTTTAGTAAAGCCCGGGTTTTAGCAAATTTTAGAAAAAAAAAATGAGCATTCTAATCACTGCGTAGTTTGAGTAGATGGCCCCCGATATATTTAGTTCTTTATTCTTTGTAGTTTGCATCTGCTGGCTACCTGGCTGGAGGCAATGTCACTGGGTGGATCTTTAGGTGTGGTGGTGGGTTTCAGATTTCAATCTAAAGATATGCAAAGTGTGCCTAGCTGGAGTTCCTGAAGTGTGCTGTGGCTCTTGACCTTGTGCTTCTCTCTCTCTGCTCGGTCCTGTGAAGGCAGGCCAGCTTCTTCTGCCATTTATGGAACTTCCCCTGGATCTGTAAGCTTCAGTAAATATCCCTTCCTCCATAACTGTACCTGGTCTGGAAGTTTATCTCAGCGAACCTGAATCTGTCTGCTACACTCACTGAACAACAAAAACTTATGGAGAAACAATAAATTCAGTGCTAACATAAAACATAATCACACATGACCAAATCCTCATGTCCTATCAACAAATATAAATGATCTCAAATCACTCATATTAGATGAAAAAAAGTTGATACATAATTTTAATATTAATGCTGAAATTTAAAAAAAAATAAGGCATACCAGGCCAACTAAAGAAAAAGAAAAGAGAAATTACAATGTTAACATTCAATAAAGCTCACCAGTTTAAAAATAAATGTGGAAAAGAAGGGATGAAGGCAGCTCTTATCAAAAATCTTTAGACAGGAAAATGCAGTACAATATTTAAATTAATTTAGAGAAAACTTTGAGTTTGAGCATTAGATGAAGGACAAACATCAGTATACCTCTGCCTCCTGAGTGCTGGGATTAAAGGTGTGTGCCACCACACTGGCTATAAATTTTTTTTTTTTTTTTTTTTACTATATGCTTCCTGACTAGTGGTAGCTCAATAGACTAAAGATAAATAAATGGACAACAGAAATGGTATTTTACTAATAGATTAAATTGACATATATATCAGGTATGTAGGTTGAAAGCAAAAACAAAAATGAAATGTGTTTTTCATTGCCTATAGAATATTACTACAGAAGCTATGTTTGACTACAAATGGAAATAGATTTCCAAAACTAGAAATTCTATAAGATGCTTCCCTGATAACTACATCAAGGTGGAATGTAAAACATGGTGGGACTCAGGGCTGAGGCACAACTTAGTGGACAAACTGCTTGACACACAAGCATGAGACCTGACTTCATAGCTCTAGCAGTCATGTAAAATCCAGGCATTGTGGTATGCACCTGCAACCCCTATCAGTAGGGATGCAGAGAAGGGATCCCCAGGATTTGCTGGTTGTCTAGGCTAGCCATGGTGAGCCCTATTTTCAGTGAGAGATACTGTCTCAAAAATAATAATAATAATGTAGAAGAGCAATTGAAGAAGATAAGTGTCAACTTCTTGCCTCCACACAAGTGCACACATACACATACTTGTCCACACATACCATCATGCGTACACACACACATATGCACACAAACAAAACCCAACTAAACCTCTCCCTTGGGGGAAAAAAAATAAACACCTGGTTGGGCTAGGGTAAAAGTCTTACCACCTGGAACTTTATTTTCCACGGGGCTAGGACAATAGCACAGTGGATAAATGCTTACCTCACAAGCATGAGGGCATGTGATCAATTCCCAGAACCATATGAAAGCTGGTGGTTCTTGGACAAGGTGACCACAAGAAGGACCCCTGGACTCGATGGCCAGCCAGCTTGGATGAAAAAGGTGGCTGGTGTTCCTGAGGATGGCACCTGGGGTTGTCTTCTGACCTTTATGCATACACACTGACACACATGCACCTGCACACACACACAATTTTTCCAAGCTATTTGTGGATGAAAGAAGAAATCAAATCAAATTGTAGAATATTTCTGAAACAAAAAACATGACTAACAAAAAAAAATCATCCTAAAACATGCTAATAAAAGTGACAATATAAATAAATTTAAAAGAATCAACTCAAAGTAATAAAAATGAACCTGAGGGCTGGAGAGATGGTGTAGCAGTTAAGCGCTTGCCTGTGAAGCCTAAGGACCCCAGTTTGAGGCTCGATTCCCCAGGACCCACGTTAGCCAGATGCACGGGGGGGGGGGGGGGGTGCATGCATCTGGAATTCGTTTGCAGTGGCTGGAAGCCCTGGCACGCCCATTCTCTCTTGTTCTATCTGCCTCTTTCTCTCTCTGGCTATCACTCAAATAAGTAAATAAAAGTAAACCAAAAAGAATTTTTTTAAAAAGAATCTGAAAATTTAAAAGACTGGGGAGGAGCCATAAGAGCAAACTGGGAACAAACTTGGGAATGAACTACATAAAAGAATTGGGAATATTTCTTATGGACCTTACAAATAACTTTTGTGATATTGCTGTGAAATACTAAATTCCTTACTTATAACTTGCTCTAAAGTTAATCTTACAGCTGTGTAATCCACCTGCTTAAAGAAATGTTATTTGGTCTTCTGTCTTAGTGAACCTTGGGCCTGAACAGCACAGATGACCAATATTGACAAGCAATGTTTGGAGATGCTGACTGATAGATGTGCTGTATGTTCTCCTCGGAGGCCTGGTGGGACTCTTGACTCAGAACAAACATACATGCATAAGAAGTGCTGATTATAGCACTGAAGATGAGGTCAGTCACTATAGGCCCACAAATCTGTTGCAGACAGCAGGTGAGCTTAGTGTGATTGCTCTTGTGATCAGTGTATATGTGTTCTAGATCAGCAGAGTCCAGCAGGTCATACCCCTAAATCCCTTCCTTTAACAAATGTTTAAGGATTATCCGTGGTTGAAAGTTCCTTACCCATTGCTCACGCAATGCACACCTTGTCCATGTATCACTGGTTTTTCACTGTTTAGTAAAAGTACCAGTGAGTCCTGTGTGCAGAAGGGAGGAGAGCACAGCTGCAGTAACATCGAAGCAGCAGTGGCAGATTTGCTAATGGCTTAGACAACACTTCTCTTCAGTTTTCTTTCATCCTCAGGCTGCTGCTAGAGGCAGCTAGCCGACTTTTGGGGTGGGGTATCAGGAATTAGCTCTCCCACTTCTCAGGCTCTACTCCTAGAAACAGTTTGCCAACTTATACACAAGAAAATTCCAGAGGTCAATGTTCACCAAATTCAGGACTGTGCACCCTCAGCCCCCGAAAAAATAAGGCAGAAATGAAAGTAAGAAAGATATGAAACAGAAATACAAGGTCCAGTCTTTTTGAAACTGATAGCAAAATGTAAAAAGTTATGAGGCTAACTGAATCAAGAAAAACTGTCACTACATAACATAAGATTTCAGAATAAACTTAAGGAGGTATTAGAATCATTATGACACATATCTGTCTCAACTATGAGGAAATAAATTTGGAAACTTGGATGGATTGACAATTGGGAAAATACAAACTGCAAAACTTACCCCCTTCCTGAAATACAGAAAATATAAAATGACCAGTGAACATAGAAGAAACAAAAATGTCAAAAAGCTATCACCCCACCAGCTAAAAGAAAAAAGGAAACAATAATCCTACAATCCCACACAGTTTACTAGGTAAATTTTACCAAATTTAGAAGGAAATGGAATCCAGGATGTGATGGTAGTCTGTCTATAACATCAAAGAGAGAGACTATGTCTATGATAATTATACAAATGGGACATGATATTGGTATGCATTTGTAGCACCTAGTGGTGAGGCACATGGATTGCAGCAACACTGCACCAAACCTGTGTCTGAGGCAGTTAACTGCCTATAAAATTCCAGTTTTGGCAGCCAGGTATGGTGGTGCATACCTTTAATCTCAGCACTTGGAAGGGAGGCAGAGGTAAGATCACTGTAAGTTCAAGGCCACCCTGAGACTACATAGTAAATTCCACATCAGCCTGAGCTATAGTGAGACCCTACCTCAAAAGAACAAACAAAAACAAAATCCAGTTTTACTTCCCATAAAATGTAATTGTACTCAAGATTTCTCATCGGCTTCCCTTTTAGTTTGACTAGCCCTGGACCACAGAACTTCACTAGAAGTAGCAAGTACCATTTCAAGGCTAAGAGGTGAAGTAGATATACCCTCCATGTGGAAGGCAGAGTAATGTTTACCCAAAGACCAAATCTTGGAACTTGTGACCATCTTGTTAAATGATAATGAGGAATTTAAAGTTGTAGCTGGATTCAAATTATTAATCTGCTGACTTTAAGGAGACAGTCTGTATTAACCTGGATAACAGGAAAGCCCAGTGTAATCATAAGAGTTCTTAAAGTGGCAGAAACAGAGTGATTATGAAAACAACTAGACTGGCCATTTCTGGCTTTAAAGACAGAGCTCTGGACTAAGGAGTGGTGGATTACCTATAGAATATGAAGAATAGATTCTCCCTAGAGCCTCCAAAAGGAATATGACCCTGTGTTGTGGTTTGTGTATAGAATGCCCCCAAAGGTTCAAGTGTTTGAAACCTTGGTCTCCAGCTGATAATGCTGTTTGTTAAGGGTGTAGAGCCATTAGGCAGTATAGCTTTGCTGAAGAAAGTGGGTCACGGGTGTGGACATTGAAGTTTGATAGCCCAGCCCCACTCACTGTCTCCTGCTACCTGATTGAGGATACAATGTAACTTGGCTTTGTGTTCACACTTGCAACCATGGTTTGCATGAGTCTGTGGCATGGCTTTTTTGGATTGTCCTTATTCAGATCTACAATAAGAAAGAAAATGCATTGAAAATGTTTGAAAAATGTAAAGTTTGACAAGGAAAGAAATGTGAACTGTATAAAATTCCAGGCAAGGACACTAGAACCTACCTGGCTATAATTGTTAAAGAGAATAACACCATTAAAGAACAGCTTATTAATCTACACTGGGACAATAGGAAAGATACTCTGAGGGCAAAAACCCCACCCATGTAAACCTCTAGTTTATAAGAATGGAAAATCTTTGAAAAGGAGGAGGTCTAAAGGAAGAATGTTGAAGGATTTCCCTGCTCCCCACAGTCAGCATACAAAGGCTGTTACAGCTATGGTCCAAGGCCAGGATTCATCCTAAGCTGACAGCTGGTCTTGGCAACATCATCCATATGGTATATGTACATAAAAGATGAAAGATTGAAGAGGAGTGGAGTATCTTGCTCCATTGTTTGAGAAAGCCTCCAAAAGAAAGAAATGTGAGGTAGGGTCAGATTTCCTGCAAGAAGGCCATGAGAGGCCACTGCGTAGAGTAAAGATGAAGCCTAAGTTGTGATGGAGACCACAGGATGCTGGAGCTGCCAGGACCATGTCCACCAAGCAAAGCTATATGTGCAAAATGGAGACAGCTCAAGAAAAAGGCTGTGTGTACTACAGATAGCAGAGCTGGAGGGATAGAGCTACCCAAACCTTTTGTAGCCCAGATGGTCATGAGTCCAAGATACTGGACATATTGCTGCAGGATTTTGTCTTTGTCCTGCTGGATTTTAGTCTTGCTGTGGTCCAGTCTTGTCTTGTCAAGTCCCCATTCAATTTTGGAATGGAAATATCTATTCTATGCCATTATATGTTGGCAGCATGTGAATTACATTTTGACTTTACAGGGTTCATAGTTAAGAGATTGGTGTCTTAGAAGAGACTTTGGACTTTTCAACATTATTGGGATTGCTAAAGATTAGGGGGACTTTGGAAGTTGGACTGAATGCATTTTGCATCAGGTGATGGCCATGAAGCCTATGGGGGTCAGGGTCGGAATGTTGTGGCTCATTGAACAATTGGTCCTAGCTGGTGCTTGGGAAGGTTGTAGAAGCTGTAGAAGGAATAGTTTTGCTTGAGGTCACTAGGGGTGGGCCTTGAAGTTTCAGTGGCTGTGCCTTCCCCACCATGAAACTTCCCCTTCTCCTTCCTTAAGTTGCTTTTGGTTATACATTTGTTCAGAGCAACCAGAAAGTAACTAATAAGCCCTGCCCTCATATGATCTCACTTCACACCTCTGCCTCCAGAATGTGAAAGAATAAATTTGTGTAGTATTAAGCCACTAACTTTGAGTCAATTTGTTATGGCAATAGAAGGACATATAATCCTCTGTTCTCATTTTCTTCTTTCTTTCTTTCATTTTGCAAGCTGGATGCATTTGGCAATGATATCATAGATGACTATTGAGCCACAAGGTGACCTCTCAGTCACCAAGCAAAGTGAAACCCTAACTATGAACATAGGTTTTGAACTCATGTATGAGAAATAAAGGTTGTTATATTTGAATGATGACATTTGTTATAACCCTATACTGAAATAATCATAGCTATGGCTCAAGAGGCATTAATTTAAAGATACAGAATTTCAGTACTAGGAAATCCGTTTTTATCCACCACTAGCCCTGACCTCCTTTCTGGCTCATGAATTAAGCAAAAGCTTTAAGGTCTATTTCCTTTTTTTGAGGTGAGGTAAGAATAATTACATAATAATTCAACTGTAGTGATACATTGCAAAAGTTGTCTCAATTGTTAAAATTGTCAGGCTGTTCCCCCCCCCCCCACTCCGGACAAAGATTGGCCAAGGTGTGGGGCATAATTATGTAATTCAGATTCTGAAGATGTTCTACTATTAGGGTCCTATGCTTAGGTATGAATAGTGTAAGACTGGAAATAGTATTTAAATAAGCACACTTCTTTTATGTGAAGCATTAGAATTAACTACAAACAGAAATATTGTCTTCACTAATATTTATTTATAGCATTTTGTACAGGTGTTTTGAGAACTATAGTATCACTATAAAGAAGACTATTAAGATTCTTTAAAAATCTGATTTGATACTGCAACAGTATGAAGATCATATTTGTGAAGGAGTTCACCTCCATTTCTACCTCTGGTATGTTAAAGGATAAAATGCTCTTTGAGGACTAAGATTGTATCCCTGTGCACTCCTTGCTGACACAGGTCTTGCTGCTCTGCTGTCCTGAGTACTGGACCTGAAAGGAGACTTGGGTTTGCTGAAATAATCCATAACAGGTATTTTCAGCTTGCTTCTTCTTATAAACAATGGGGACTTGTGCTCAGCACCTGAAATAAAACAAGAAAATCTAAATAAGACAATAATTGAGACACTAAATATAGCTTCTACCTTGTTTCAGTAGCAAATAATTTAGGATTTAAAAAAATCAAGAAAAAAAAAGGAAGAGGAGGAAGATAAAGAGAAGAAAGAAGGGGAAGAGGAGGAGGAAGGGGAGAGAAATTAAACACAAATTAAGGTTAGGTAAATCAGAAATACCTAAACTGTTCTGATCTTTCTTACCATCTGTTCACCATTAATGAGTTGTTTGTTCAAGTACATGTACAGTGCATTCTTACACTCTTAGAAGCAAACACAATTTTCATAGGAATGACTTGGGGATAGGTCAGTGGAATAGGCAAGAACTGAGTAAGAGAAATATCTATGGGCCTTACACATAAAACAAGAATAGAAAAGCGATTTAAAACAGATATTCTGGGCTGGAGAGATGGCTTAGCGGTTAAGCGCTTGTGTGTGAAGCCTAAGGACCCTGATTCAAGTCTCGGTTCCCCAGGTCCCACGTTAGCCAGATGTACAAGGGGGCACACACGTCTGGAGTTCATTTGCAGTGGCTGGAAGCCCTGGCAAGCCCATTCTCTCTCTCTCCCTCTATCTGTCTTTCTCCCTGTGTCTGTCGCTCTCAAATAAATAAATTAAAAAAAAAATGAACAAAAGAAATATTTAAAAACAGATATTCTTGTAAGACCTTTCCAAAGCTTACATGGTTACACCCAAATAGGACAAGGTTTGGGGAAGATACTGAATACCACAATAGATGGATACAAAGGAGTATAGTTTGGAATTTTTATACAAAATTTTTTTTTCAGGGCTGGGGAAATTGCATAGTGGTTAAGGTGCTTGCCTGTGAAGCCTAAGGACTCAGGTTCAATTCCCCAGTACCCATGTAACCCAGATGCACAAGGTGGCACATGCATCTGGAGTTCATTTGGAGTGGCTGGAGGACTTGATGCACTCTTTCCATCTCTATCTGCCTCTTTCTTTCTTACACTCTTAAATAAATAAATAAAATACTAAAAAAAATTTTTTCTAGATATCTAGGCAGGGTGAAATATACTGAAATATACAAAAAGGCTATAATGAAGACATAAACTGACTAGAAGCCATAACTATAATAATTGTATAGTCATAGGGGTGATAGGAGAAGCCAGATACAATAGACTACCAGTGGAGTGAGAGAAAGGCTAGACTTTCAAATTTCTGAACTATATTTACTATTGCTTGTTAGCACATAGAGCTGTTTTGTGTTGTTAAGCCCCAATGGAAATTGATGGGGTCTAGAGTGACCCTCCCCACAGGGAACCCTACTTGATTACCATCTCATTCCTGGTGTGAGGGAAACTTGAAGAGATAAGATAGGTTTTTATTTGAGGTTTGTAGGTATACCTGATAGCTGATCTACAGTCATCATTTTTATGCTTGGTTTAATGGTAAAAATGGCCAAACCTACAGGATTCTTCAGTTGGGTTATTCAGGAACTATGTAGGATTTTCAACAATTATGTCCAAATTGTAGGCTGATGCTGTACTTCCAATGTTCCTATTTCAGCTGTATCCTATGATAATGGTTTGTGGGATTACAATTTTATTTATTACTCTGGTTGGTTTCATTGACAGTGAAATAACTTAACTCCACAACAGCTAAGCTACAAAGATCTGAGTCTTTTTGTAGGCCAATGCAAGATTTCCTTCTCCATGAACTGGTGTCACCACACTTAAGAGATCTTAATGTACTACTATTTTGCTTTTCCAAGAGTGATTTGCCTCTAATGACACTCTGCATTTTGAAACAAGGACATATTTATGTCAGACTTATCTTTGTAAAATTCAGCAGATGCTGTCCTTGAAAAGTGGTGGTGGAAATCACTTGAATTTTATGGATTTTCCTTTAAAAGCACAGATACTTAAAGTTTTTGTCCCCTGAATCATTGTTAGTACTTACTGGTTTCCTATACCGACTCAGTAATTATCACAAACTGTACTTAACCTTGCGATACTGCCTTATTTCCATCGGATTCTTGACTTGACGTTCTAAATCAGTTGGAGAAAGAAAAAAAATATGAACATGAAAGACTATACATCAACAAGCTCACGTAGTATCTGTCTTAAATATGGTACCTCAGTGCTTTGTTCAACTTTACTTAGCAATGAAAACTTCTTTCTTTGGGCAAATACATAATGTGTGTATCATACACTAGTCACTAAAGAAAGGATGACCTTTTTTTTTTTTTTTTTGGAAATCACATAAAGGTTTAATGTCAGCCTCTAGCAACAAGTGTGTGAAAGGAAACAATAAGAAAGTGCAGGAGAATTCATTTTAACAAGTAGCTGACCCCCAAAAATCAGATCCTATTCCAAGACATCCAGGCTTGCTGCAAACCAGTCTGAAGGGAATCCTTTAATTTGGAACAAAACCACATTATCATTACCTTGTAATTGGTCATTACCCACAATCTAATGAGCCTCCCACAGAGTGCACATCATACTGACCACCCGGTACTCCCAAGGCAACTGGCTGGAGGACCCCAGGATCCTTTTCTGAACAAGCCCCTACTCCTTCGCTTCTCTCTTTCTTTCTTTTTTTATTTTTATTTTTATTTTTTAAATTTTTATTTATTTATTTGAGAGCGACAGACACAGAGAGAAAGACAGATAGAGGGAGAGAGAGAATGGGCGCGCCAGGGCTTCCAGCCTCTGCAAAGGAACTCCAGATGCGTGCGCCCCCTTGTGCATCTGGCTAACGTGGGACCTGGGGAACGGAGCCTCGAACCGGGGTCCTTAGGCTTCACAGGCAAGCGCTTAACCGCTAAGCCATCTCTCCAGCCCGCTTCTCTCTTTCTTGCTCTTAGATGAGCTGTTCTCCTTCTCCTTCCTGGAGCCTGCGGCATTGCGGGAGGCCTTAGCCGCCTTTTCTGAGCCCTTGGGAGGAAGGGCAGCAACCAGGCCCCGTGCATTGGCACCATCTCCTGAGCGACCCTGCACCTCTTTCTTGCTTGCTGCCCCCTCGCTCGGAGTGAACAAGGAAGTCCCTGGAGTGGGTTTGCTAGTGTCTTTGCCACTCTTATTCCTTTTGGATTTGCCTTCCTTCCCTTGAGGACCTGGCACTGGGGTCACCAAACTTGATGTTGTCTGGTAGTGTGGCCACAGCATTGGGAGCTGGTATCCCCACCTCCTTTGAGCCTGACATTTCCAGTTTCTGCTGGTCCTTTTCCAGATCGGCGTCCAGGTCAATGATGAGATTCCCTACTCCAATGTCCCATTCATCCCCACTGTCGTATGTCTCAACCGGGTTTGCATCCACTCCTTTCCCTCCGGAGGCTCCACTGCTCAAGGACATCTTAGAGTCAACCGCCCACCACAAGATTCAAGGCTCTTCCTTGCCCCCAGCTTTCCTATTTTCAGCTTCAGCTATGTCCTCAGACCTGCCACCTTGGTCAGTACATGTCCACAGGACAACATCATTGCTCCTGGATATATGATAATACTTCATTTTCTTATGGAATTGTATTGACAAACACCAGGGCTTCACACCATATGGAATAGAGATTGGCCGCGCGGCCGGTTCCCTGGGAGCCGCCTCCGGCCGCAGGGGTGGGGGGGAGCCCCCAAGGATGACCTTTAATATCACCTAATTTTATGGAAACTTTATGGTAGAAGCAAATTCTAATATAAACTAGTCTGTATCATAATTCTTCTTAATGTGACATATTCTGTTTTTGCAATATTCACTTTCTGTGACCTTGAGTTTAACCCAGCTTTTAATTTTAAAACAGCAAGATTTTTCTCTCCAAGTTTAGGTCACATTCTTTTGACATAATGTTACACGCACACAAAAATATGGGTTTGTTTTGTGTTGTGTTTGGAACAGGATCTTCTTAAGTTGCCTATGTTAATCTTAAAGCTGTAAAGCTCTTGCCTCTGCCTCGAGTGCTAAGTGCTGTGTGCTAGCATATCTGTGTTTGCTCTACTACTGAAATTGCTTGGTTTAAGAAATTTTTCTTCTGAGAAAAATATCCAACTATCTTAGGTGTTATTTTTCTCTCTATAACCTCCCAGGAATGTGGCAGAGAAAATTAGGTCAAGCAATTTACTTTTATCTTCATTGTTTTGTGCAAAAACAAGTCCTAACCATATCAGTTAAGTTTCCATTATGGCTTGCACTTTTAGTTAAACTTTTTAAATGCTCTGTATTTTCTAGGTGTTTATTTTTACTAGCCTTTAGGAGACAGAGAATTTTCCTCAAAATAAAAGTTATTGGATTAAGAAGACAGCTTCTGCCAAAAAATTCTCGCCGGGCGTGGTGGCGCAAGCCGGGTGTGGTGGCGCACACCTTTAATCCCAACACTCAGGAGGCAGAGGTAGGAGGATCGCCATGAGTTCGAGGCCACCCTGAGACTACATAGTGAATTCCAGGTCAGCCTGGACCAGAGTGAGACCCTACCTCGAAAAAAACAAAACAACAACAAAATATTCTCAATAGTCAAGTTGAGAACAATTTTCATATTATGTTTGTGCAATTGGAAGAAAACAAAAATAAATTGCAGTCATTTGCTGCATAGAGGCCTATACCCTCAACATGCACAGCAGTTTGAAAGATAAAACAAGATGATTCAAAGTCTCAGGACACTGCGTACCCCCCAGGTTATAACCTCTTTAATTACCTGGGTGGTTGGTATCCTTCTCTAGCTTCGGACAGCACCTTTGGTTTTGCAAGTGATTTTGGCAGTGACTTGCCTTTGGTGGGTGATGTAACTGCAGGTGACTTTGTAGTCACTACTGCTGATTCTGCTGAGGCGTTTCTTCTTTGGTGAGTCAGCAGGTTAATCTCAGCCAGCTCCGAATGAACCATAGCCGATACCCACTCTTTTTCTAATGAGAAAGGTAATTGGGGAACATGAAGGTTGTTGTTTTCAGATTGGCTGGAAATCCAGGGTTGATTCCTTTTCATGTTTTTATATTTAAGGTAGTGCACAAAGTAATGGATTTCATTATGACATTGTTGTGCATATAACACAGTTTGTCCTTATTCATCCTCTCCCACTTCATTCTCCCATTTCCCATGCTCCCCTCTTGCTGGTTTCCACCTCTTCCCAAAGAGTACCCCCTTCTGCTATCATACCACGTGTATATGGTTCTTTTATCTAGCATCCCAGCATGAAAGATTGGCAACCTGCTTTCTTGATAGATACCTTTGTGTGAGTAAGCATTTCTGCAGAAAAGTTGGTGCACATCAACCTAATGTTTATTAACTTATGAAAGTATGGAATGCCCAGGGTCATCCCTTGAGTACAAAAGCAGCCTTACAGACTACAGCTAAAATTATGAGAATACTTATGCAACATACCTATACAAAATTAGTACAATGGTATTCCATTAAAATACAAGTTGATAGTTAAATAATAAAGAGTTATAAGCATGACTCAAAAGATATATATCAATGTGCTGAAATTATACCTGTTGTAATTTTATTGATTCTTCGTGTTCTTTCTTATCTCCCTTGCCCCCTGGTTTATCTGTGTTTTTTTCTCTCCCAACAAATAAGCATTTATTATTTGTATAATTAAATTTTACATTCTTTAATAAAGAAAGGAGAGAGAGAGAGATTTTCTCCTCCAAGTAGTTCTAAATTTCCTGAAAAATAGTCTTGAGTTCCTGGAGTAAGGCACTACTTCCAGAATTCTCCCCATGTAAAACATTATCCTATCCCTAGCATGCCGGTACCTGCACAAAGTAGTGCAATGATTCCTGAAGGTGCTCCTCAGACTAGCATCACCTGGGAACTTGTTGGAAATACAGGTTCTCAGGACCTACTAGGAGGGGTTCCCTCAATTGGATGATCAGCTCGGTTTGAGAATAGCTGCTGTGTACCACGTATTGCTGCCCTGCTTGGAAATGGCAAGTATTGTCGTGAGATAGGCCAGGGAGAACCCCAAAGGAGGCTAAGAGATGATGAATTCAATGGCTTGGGTTAAAACTGGCAGAGTCTGAAATTTGAAAAGCTGTGCTACTGACATCCTTACAAAAGTCTCTTTGTTTGCAGTTCATAGTGGGCCAGAGGACAGTTCAGGAGAGCCCTGAATAGTGTGGAACTTGAAGGAGATGCAGAAACCAGATCTAACTGAGAACTATTTCATTATCACCCCAGTGTTTAATTTTAGGAACTATCTTTGGATTCACTGAATGACCAACATGCATGTGTGTGGGTATTGATTCTAGTATGAAAACACTGGGAAAATAATATCTCAATGTTAGCTTTGTAAATCCATACAGGATTTGTATATTACCAGTCTTTGGCAATAACCTGAGCTCAGTGTCTACAAATGCTTATCTCACTCTCACCTTTTGTTCTTGCATTAAGCAGCCATTGTAGAACTTCTGCCAGAGAATCAGTATGTAAAATGCCACAGAGCTTTTCTAGGATCTGACAGAGAACATTAGAGTTACATACTGAGGAAATAAATGGTACAAGGTTTACAATTTCTCCTTTTCTTTAGAATCTCATCTTCCTAAACATCATTCTCTATGAATTATGCCCAGGTCAATTGGGATTGAGTTTGGGAGCTGAATTTGTATGTGATTGTGTGTGTACATACGTCTGTATGCAAGCACGTGCACGTGGGTAGGATGGGTAGTGTGATATGTCTGCCTGTGTATGTGCTAAAGCAGCACCATGTGAGGCACCTGTAGGGATTGGAAGAGAATGTCAGTTGTCCCCCCTCTGTCACTTACCTACCTGTTTTTTTCCTTGAAACGATTTCTTACTGGTTCTGAGCTTGCTGTTTTGTGACCCCCCCAACGATTCTCCTCTTTCTGTGCCCCACAGTACTGGAGCTGTATTGGAGCTATCTGTTTGCATCGCTGCTGGGGAATTGAACTTAGGTGACCTCAGGACCCTCGCAAGCCCTCATGCTTGTGCAGGAAGTGCGATTAACTCTGAGCCATCTTTCCAGCCCCCAGGAGCCACATGGTGACACCAAGTGTCACCAGTCCAAATAATTGTTATGGTCTGTTCAGTTTCAACATCTTACTAAAATTCACTTGTTTTGTACCATTGATCGTTTACCACTGCACCATGGGGCTCTAGTGGAAATCAGCTAGTCATAGCACTGGCCCACCTATACTGCTTCTCTCCATACCTTGGGTGAAACGAATGCACCATGAGGTTCTAGTGGGGATCTGCAGGTCACAGGATGGGCCATATACACAGCACCGCTCCATAGTGTGGGTGAGAGCGATGTAAGCTGAGCTCCTGGACTGCACCTCAGTTCTTTGAGTACAGTGATGGGCCCAGGAAGACAGGAATACAAATCCTTTTAGTCAGTGAGAATCTTTCCTTGAGGTTGTATGTTTTCTTTCTTTCTTAACTTGAAACTACCAGGTTCCTGCCTCTCACATCATCCTTCACTTATGCAGGATAGAACTCTAAACAGGCATCCTTTTGTCCTTTAAACACTTTAAAAATGTCATTGCATTGTCAGTCTTCCTGCTGCAGTCATATTGATCACTATGTGTCGTGTGCTTTCTTTCTCTTTCTGCTTTCAAGATACTTGCTTTGGTTTTCAGCAACTGCTTTATGATATGCTTATGATTCCCTTTGTGTTTACACTTTTGTGAGCATTAGTTTCTATCAAATTTGGGAAAATATTAGCAATTAGTTCAACTATTTTTTAAATTTATTTTTCTTTTTGAAAAGCGGTATGGCCTAACTTGAGCCCAGGCTGACCTGGCACTCACTCTCTAATCCCAGCCTGGCCTCAAACTCACAGCAGTCTTCCTATCTTCCTACCTCTGCCTCCCAAGTGCTGAGATTAAAGGTGTGCACCACCACACATGCCTTAAATGATTTTTTAAATTTTTTATTAATTTATTTAAGAGTCAGAGAGAGAGAAAGAGAGAGAATTGGGTGCATTAGGGCCTCCAGCCACTGCAAACGAACTCCAAATGCATGCACCACCTTGTGCATCTGGCTTACATGGGTCCTGGGAAATCAAACTCCGGTCCTTAGGCTTTACAGGCAAGTGCCTTAACCAGTAAGCCATTTCTCCAACCCCTCTATTTTTGTGTTTTAATCTTTCCTCTTTTGGGGAACTCCAATTACACATGTTGTAAAATTGTCCATATATTCTCAGGTCAATTTAGGTTTTGTTAATATTTTCATACTTAATTTGGTTACTTTTCATTGCTCTGTTTTCAAGGTTATTTATGTTTTGTTGTGCAGTGTCAAAGGTATTATTCAGCACGAATACTTTGGTTTCAAATAGTATATTTCTCAATTATGAAAAATCCTTTTGGTCTTTCCTATGATTATTTTTATCCATTTCCCTTTGATAACTCATTGAGTTCATCTTTTTTTCCTATAAATCCTTTAAAATATTTTAAACAAGTCTTTTAGCACCCTCCCTGTTAATTGCTACATCTGTATTATTTCTATGTGTCTTTTTTGTCTCTTCTGGTTTGG
The DNA here is from genome assembly GCF_020740685.1 of Jaculus jaculus. Taxonomy (NCBI): domain Eukaryota; kingdom Metazoa; phylum Chordata; class Mammalia; order Rodentia; family Dipodidae; genus Jaculus; species Jaculus jaculus. The sequence continues at coordinate 104,915,229 of NC_059103.1, forward strand.
GTTATAAAATACCATTCCTTGCAAGTCAAATAACTCTTTGTTGTAGATGTACTTTGTATTTGCCCACTGGGGTGAGCATGTTTTCCTTTTAAAAGATACTGAGTTCTGTTCTAGAAGATAGTTAGTGTACTGCTAAGTCAGTTTTATCTGTTGACTACAGTGTTAACAAACCCTGCTCTGTGATTTTCTGGGTCTCATGCAAATTCCTGGTATAGTAAACAACAATTTTTAAGCTCTTTTTCCTCCCATCCACTTTTTTCTACCAGTTGTCTGCATCTTACCTTGTGTATGTAAAGCTTAATTTTGGACCAAACACTCAATAGGATAAATAGATTTCTGCAGTTCATTCCTTACATCGATCACTCTCCTACAGCATCTTACTTTGCAAATCCCAGCCACCTCCACATTCTCTCATGCTAACCCCTGTCTTCTCTGCTTGGAGAAGTCACTACTACTTGGGTTTTACTTCTCTGTACCACAATTAGCAATGTGCCTCAGACAGAAGACTGGGTTGAATGTTGAACCTCCAATTTTCTCTTCTCTATATGGTCATAAGCCTGTATTGTTTGTATCTAAGTATCTAAAAACAGTTGATTTAAACCTTCTTCCCATTTTTTTTTAACTTTTTATTTTTTTAGTACAAGACTATCTGAGCCTGACCTATTGTTTTAAAGTCACAGTCCCTTGCCCACATTTTTACTGCTTCCACCCCCCCCCCCAAAACTCACGGCTAGTGACTTTTTTTGGTGTGTTCATGCCATTTCCATTTATTTCCATTGTATTTAATAAACCTGCCTCTTACTTTTATTTCCTGATCCAGATAGTTTGGTATGCGTACGGTCTTCTCTTTGACATCAGTCTTGGTGTTCATCACCTCCGAGGAGCAGGAGCCAGCAGTAGAGTATGCCTGTGGAGGTGATAGTGGCTTTTTGGCTTCAATTTCTTCCTAAATAAAAGGTATAATATACTTAGTATTTATTTTCTTTCTTTCTTTCTTTTCTTTTTTTTTTTTTTTTTTTTTGAGGTAGGGTTTCATTCTAGTTCAGGCTGACCTGGAATTCACTATGTAGTCTCAGGGTGGCCTTGAGCTCACAGTGATCCTCCTACCTCTGCCTCCCGAGTGCTGGAATTAAAGGCATGTGCCACCACGCCAGGCTATACTTAGTATTTCTTTTTCCACCTTAGCTTTAAACTTAAATATAAAATATTTACGTTAATTTTAAGGGTCCTTTGAACTCTATAAAACATTTATATTTAGAGACAAAACAGTAGCAACATACTATTAACTTTTGGTAAAATAAATTAAAGCCCTTAATGAAGTATTAAGATAATTCTAAATATTTAGTGTGTAACCTTTATTCATATTGTAGTTCCAGAAAACAACCAACTCCTGCCACATGAGATTTGTGTTGAGTTGGAAAGATTTCTCTTTTGTGACCAGGAAAAGGCAGCTGACAGGTTTAATATTTTGTCTATGAAGTAATTTCATTATGTAAACTGTGGCTTCATTGCTCTGCTAAATGGCAGCTAAGAACTGAAGACTTAGGAATACAATCCAATTTTGTTCATTTGATTAGCTAAAAGAGGAAATAGGAAAGTCATGAGGCAATTGGCAGCTGGTAGACATGCACATTTTCTTGACTTGGGTGCTAGTTTCCCAGTTGTGCCTATGTAGTTATCAAAGTTCATCAAACTGCACATTTTGGGTAAGATACACAATATTACAAAACATGGTGACATTAAGAAAGACTTGAAGCCGGGCGTGGTGGCACATGCCTTTAATCCCAGCACTCGGGAGGCAGAGGTAGGAGGATTGCCATGAGTTCAAGGCCACCCTGAGATGACAGAGTTAATTCCAGCTTAGCCTGGACCAGAGTGAGAACCTACCTCGAAAAACCAAAAAAAAAAAAAAAAAAAAAAAAGAAAGACTTGAAAGATGGAGTAAGTAATAGAAGTCAAACTAAATAGCTGTACATAGCTGTTCTTTACCTTTTTAATTACTAAGGGATTGTCTGTGGAAGTTTTGAAGCACTCGTTGGCTTTTCTACATGGCTCTGAAACAAAATTCCAGAAAATATATTTAAATTAAACCAAAAGAGAATTTCTGTTACATACTATATGTGTTAATTTCCAATATAGACGAGAGTCTATCTGAATTTGAACTCAGAGATGTGAGTACATATTAGGAAGCTTGAAAATGGATTGGCTTAAACATAAGTACATTTATGTTCAAAATTAATTGTGACCTGGAGAGATGGCTCAGTTGTTAAGGCACTTGCCTCCAAAGTCTAATAACCTAGGATCAATTTTCTAGTATCTACATAAAGCCAGATGCATAAAGTAGCACATACTTCTGGAGTTTATTTGCAGCAGCTAAAGACCCTGGTGCAACCTTCTCCCCTCTTTCTCCTTGCAAATAATAAATAAAAATATTTTTAAAAGAATTCTACCCTCAGAAGGATGGGGGTGGTGGAAAGGGAGCATAAATAGTACAACCCTCTTGAAATATGACCAACATACAATAGGTTTATACAGTAAAGTTCACAATTAATAGAAACAATAAAAATACATGGTGGCGCATGTCTTTAATCCCAGCACTTGGGAGGCAGAGGTAGGAGAATTGCCTAGTGTTTGAGGCCACTCTAAGACTACATAGTGAATTCCAGTTCAGCCTGGGCTAGAGTGAGACTCTACCTTGAAAAACCAAAAATAAATGAATAAATAAAGCAAAAAATGAATTTTAATCCCAACACATGATAATGTGAAGCATTAAGGCACACATGCTAGACAAGTCTGTACCATCAGGCTATAGTCCCAAATCTGTTTTCACTTTTAATTTTTTTTTTTAATTTTACCTTTAGAAAGAGTAAGCAAGAGAGAGGGAGATAGAGTGAGAGAGAATATTGGTGTACCAGGGCCTCAGCCTCTGCAATTGAACTCCACATGCTTGTGCCACCTAGTGGGCATGTGTAACCTTTCACTTGTCTCACCTTTGTGAGTCTGGCTTACATGGGATCTGGAGAGTAGAACATGGGTCCTTCGGCTTTGCAGGCAAGTGCCTTAACTGCTAAGCCATCTCTCCAACCCCTCACTTTTTATTTTGAGACAGGTTCTCACTAAATTTTCCAGGCTGGCCTTGAACTTGTGATTTCCAGTCTCAGCTTCCCAAGTAGCTTGGATTGCAGCTATGTACTGGTAGGCCTGGCTACTGAAAGCTTTCTTGATCTGGCTAAACTGATTGAAAAAGTGTGTATCTCATTATAAGATGTTTTTCTCTGTTTCATATCCATATAACTTTCATTTTCTCTGATTAACAGAAAATTTGTTTCATTTGAGCTGAAGACAGAAGGAGATTTGTATTTAGATATAATCACATTCTTTATTTTCTTGTTTTTTCTGCTTTTCAACCCTACTCTTCATTAGACATTTAACTAAACCCCTCTCAGTTACCCTTATACCATCCAAAACTTTGCTTGATATGAACTTCTTTTTGTATTAACTTAAGGGTATTTTCCATGTAAATGATACTATCTCTTTTGCCAAAGCCATAGTTACCACAACAATTTTTTTTAATTTTTTTTGTTCATTTTTATTTATTTATTTGAGAGCAACAGACAGAGAGAAAGAGAAACAGGCAGATAGAGACAGTACCACAACAATTTTTAAGTGAAAAGTTTTGTCCATAATCCTAATAGAGACTGAGTTCATTTGTTCTAGACAAAGAAAGATAGTTTAAAGTTATTTTCTAACACAATGTTACAGCAGTTGAATATTACATTAGTCTTTACTGTTGGACATAATAAGCAAAATTAAATAATATAGGGATTAAGAATATATCATTGTGTTTAGATGTACTGGAGCTGTGAGCTCTGGTCCTGATTCCATTGTCACTCTGATAACAATACATGGGACATGACCATCCATTGGAGACGTAGCCTTTAATACAAACAGAAGTAGAGTTGGGAGAACACTTCCACTCATTTACTATTACCACATTCTTGAGGCTAAAGATTAGGCATTGGGCTGCTGCCACAATCAGAAAACCAAGCTAGCTTCTGACTTTGCCTGTTGACACCTGTAAATCCAGATTCTGAATGCCAGACATTGTGGAAGGAAAACCCCATCATATGGGATAACAGATGAAAATGTGCCCTGAAACCCACAACCACACACAAATGTTTCTAGGTTGTAACAACCAACTTCCATGAAGAAGCTCTATTTTGCAAATGTAGCTTTCAAGTTTCTATCTACATAAGAAAAGACACCAGAAATAAGGTGGACTACCTAGGTTCCTTCATTCCCATAAGTGAGGGAGGAAGGACTCTTGAACAAATAAAATGGCATATGTGAAGACCTGAGAGTGGTATGTGGTTGGCACATAGTAAGCCTTCTACACAGGACTACTCTGCCTCTGTTTAAAAATATATGAATTTTACTGCATTATACCAAAATAATTTTATATGCTATGAAAGTTTTAGTAATAGCACATAATTCATATGAATTTAATTTTTATCATACAAAATTCTTCTGTTTACCCCTTGGATTTTGGCACAATTTACCTTTAATAAAGTTAATCAGCCTCCATATTCATTAATAGATTGATTTATTTACTAACCATATTCTTGTGCATGGAAAACAAGATGTCAAAACCACTGAAAGCAGTGTCACACGGAGACATGAGTCATGTAGGGAAGAAGTATACATGCATTTCCATCCCTGTTTTGTTTACTGGACCCAGTTTTTTTCTGTCATAGTTTCCTGTCAGTGTGGGCTAGCCATTCACATCCAGTATCTAAATTAGCTACTAAGTAAACTACTAAATAAGCTTTTTTTGATGCTTTGGCCAATTGCTTAAAAGAAGCATCTTAAAGGAGGGAAGAGTGATTTTGGCTCACAGTTTGGGAGGATACAGTCCCTCACGATGGGAAAGAAACGGTGGTAGGAGTGAGGCAGCTGCTGCCGTCGGGAAGCACAGACAGATGAATGCTGGTGCACAACTGTCTCCACATTTTCTCTTTTTTATTCAGTCTTGGATCCAAACCCATAGAACGGTGCTGCCAGCTTTTGAGGTGAGTCTTCCCTCTTCACCTAAACCCCTCTGGAAACACCCTCGCAGACACACATTGTCACCCAGGTGATTCCAATTCCATCCAAGCTGACAATAACAGTAATAATATTTAATAGCATGACTGTCCTACTAAATTTGGATTATAAAACTAAATTTTCTATAATGAGTAACCTATTTCTTTTCTTTAAAATATTTTATTAATTTTTAAGTAGAGAGAGACAGACACAGAGAAGGATAGAGAGAGGGAGAGAGAATAGGCATGCCAGGGCCTACAAATGCTACAAATAAATTCCAGATGCATGTGCCACTTTGTGCATCTGGCTTTATGCGGGTACTGGGGAATTGAACTTGGGTCTTTAAGCTTTACAGTCAAGCTGCTTAACTGCTGAGCCATCTCTCCAGCCCCAAATTACCTATTTCATAGTGAGAAAATGTTTTGCTTTTGTTTAAAACTCACTGCAATTATTTTAACACCGAGTTCATGTGTGTAAGAGGCCTACGGAAATATTCCATTACTTTACTGGAACAGGCTCACCAGACTGAGGCCTTGGAGGTGTTTTGACACTGATTAAAGCTGGTGACAGTCCTCGGGCAGGACTCTCCGGGGCTGCAGTGCTGGATGGGTTACAGCATTTGGCAGGTGGTGTCTCATTCTTCTCTGCATGGTTAAACACACCAGTGCCACACAATGTTCTCAGCGGGATCTCATCATCATTCACAGTACAGATTGGAATGTTGTTTAAACCTGGGAGAATAGGATTAAAAAAGAAAAACTAGATTAAGTTTTTATCAGATTTTCATTGAATCAATGACACTTTTCAAGCAGGTATCATTAAATGTCCTCAAAATTTCAGACTTCCTGCTTTATGAATTACTTTGTATCAGATACTTTCTCATTGCTGGAACAAAATACCCAACCAGCAATAGCTTATAGAAGAAATAGGGTTTGATTTGGTTAAGGGTTTCAAGGGGAAGTTTTATCATGAGGGGAAGGTATGACAGGCCAGAGCAGGAAGCCCATGTTACATCTCCTCTGAGACAGGAAACAGAGAATGAAAAATTAGTTGGCAGGACCAAATTAAAAAAAAAAAAAAAACAAAACTCAAGGCCTGTCCCCAATGAGAATTTGCCCAGAAAGTCTCCAGTTCCTAAAGGTTCCACAACCTTCCAGAACAGTGCAACTAGCTGAGAATCAAGTTTTCAAACACATGAGCCTACAGGGGACATTTTACATTTAAACCACCACATTCTACCTTTGAGCTCCATAGGATTCATGGCCATCTCATGATGCAAAAACATTCAGTCCAACTTTAATTCAGTCCCCATAATCTTCAAAAATCTCAACATTCTAAAAATCCAGACACATCTAACTCAAAGCAGTCTCTTAACTGTGAGCCTTTTAAAATTAAAACACAAGTTACATACTTATACAATAGCACAAAATAAACACTGCTGTTTAAAAAGGGAGGAATTAAGGCATGGCCAGGACAGATTGGATCAAAGCAAGACTGAAACCAGCAAGACAAACACCAAATCCTGCAGCTGCAGGTCCAGTATCTGGACTATAAAAGGCTTGGCTAGCTCCACACCCCCTTAGTTGTGCTGCCTGTGGCCTCTCTTGTGGGCCAGCTCTACTTCAAGCCCACAGCTCTGGAGGGTGTCCTATGGTCCTGGCACCTCCAACAGCCTGGGGTCTCTATTGCAACTTAAGATTCACCTTTATAGCTTTACTCTGGGGCTTCCCAGTGCTTCCATTCAGGGCCTCCAATTCTGCCACACATTACTTGGCCTTAGCTGCAATCTGGGACCTTGGTGTAATACTCTAACTACTCCATGACCCTTTACAGCATGTCCTTTCACGTCTCCAAGACCAGTACCATATAGACCATGCTGTTATGTTCTACTGTGAACTTTGGTGCCCATGGGGCTCAGGTGAAGCAGCGTCTGTATGCTGACCTTGTCAGCCTCTGGTGCTGACAGGGAACTCACACATTTTCACTACAGGTCTTTTCCTTTTAAAGCAAATTCTGTTTTCACTAGCTACAGCCTATTATCCCAGTCCAGAGCAGTAGGCATCTTTTTAATAGTAGCAATCTCTATAACAGTAACAGCCAAAGCAGCTGCAGTTTCCTTACCTGGGACTTTGAACTTGCTCACATTTCCTTCTGTGTCAACCTCACATTTTCCATCTTTCTTTTGGATTTATAATTTTTTATTCTGTCTTGCATTTTTCTACAGTTCTTATAATTCCATCCTTGTCTAAATATTCATGAATATTTTTCATATTGAATTATAACCTTTCTTACTTTCCATACTTTAAAATATGCTTCCAGTTGTGTTTACATATCACAGTACATAATTTATATGAAATTGAAAATGTGAATATGTTTAAGAATTATATTGCCTCCCCTTAGATAGGGAATTATTCCTGTTCATAATTCTTTGAAAGACATCTTTCTTTGTTGTTGTTGTTGTTGTTTTTGAGGTAGCATCTCACTGTAGTTCAGGTGGACCTGGAATTCACTATGTCATCTCAGTGTGGCCTTGAACTCTTGGCAATCCTCATACCTCTGCCCCCTGAGTGCTGGGATTAAAGGCATGTACCACCATGCCTGGATGCATCTTTCTTTTCTTTAAAATTTTTTTTGTTCATTTTTATTTATTTATTTGAGAGTGACAGAGAGAGAAAGAGGCAGGGAGAGAGAGAGAGAGAGAGAGAGAGAGGGAAAGAATGGGCATGCCAGGGCTTCCAGCCTCTGCAAATGAATCCAGATGTATGTGCCCCCTTGTGCATCTGGCTAACGTGGGTCCTGGGGAACTGAGCCTCGAACCGGGTTACTTAGACTTCACAGGCAAGTGCTTAACCGCTAAGCCATTTCTCCAGCCCCTTCCTTTTTTTTTATTATTAGTTTTGTACTCAATGAATACAGTCAAGTTGGTACCATTGTTAGCCTCCTCTCAGACTACCCCCCTCTGCAAGGACCCTCCATATTATGAAATATGGGTCATGCATTTTCGGTTAGCCATCACGGAGACATTTTCCATATCTTTTTGCTCTATAATTTGCTCTTTTACTGTAGATATGAAAAAGAGCAGCTAATGCCATGCCACAGATTCAATGTTTCTCAGCTTTAAAATTTACTCTGCCACCTATCTTAGTCCATTAATTTTAAATTCAGCCACACTCAAGTTCTCAGGATAGGGCCAGAATGAAGCCAGTTTCTTTGCCAAAATATCACATGCACTGCTGCTAGCCCAGTTCCTGATAGAGTCCTTATTCCCCTCTGAAATGTCATGAATCACTCTTCCATTATCTACATTTCTCTCAGCCTTATGCTCTTTTAAACTCCCATGAGAATGGCTCACTAACTTCTGCTTACCACATTGTGAAGCTTCTCTAATCCAAAGTTACCAATTATGCCATATTTCTCCTGCAGTTCCAAAAGCCTAGGAACCACATGGTCAGTTTTACTGTAGGAACAACCCCACTCTTAGTACTAATTTTCTATATCAGTGTTTTCTCATTGCTGGGACAAAATACCTGACAAGAAGCAGCTTATGGAAGGAAAGGAGTCTAATTTGGCCTACAGTTTCAAGGGGAAGTTCAAGCAGACTTTAAGACAACATGTCTCAAACAGAATAAACTTATTGATAATTTAATAAGTATTTATGAGAATAGAATTAGGTCTTTCATACTAAGCATTTGAGTATTTGCAACATGATTATAAAAGTTACCCTTGGGGGCTGGAGAGATGGCTTAGCGGTTAAGCGCTTGCCTGTGAAGCCTAAGGACCCCGGTTCGAGGCTTGGTTCCCCAGGTCCCATGTTAGCCAGATGCACAAGGGGGCGCACGAGTCTGGAGTTCGTTTGCAGAGGCTGGAAGCCCTGGCACGCCCATTCTCTCTCTCTCCCTCTATCTGTGTTTCTCTCTGTGTCTGTCACTCTCAAATTAAAAAAACAAAAAAAAAAGTTACCCTTGGGGCAAAATCATGAAATGAGTTGTAGCATCCTGATCCTAAATATAAGTTTAAAGCATGCATTGATTCTTACACAAGCACTCCTCTTTGAGCCTCCCTCTGTTCTCCCTATCAGACTTTCCCAGTTACCAGACCTTCCAGCATTGTCATGGGTATCCTCAAAAGATATCTATTCAAATGAGTGTGTATATTTGTATGTGAGCATATATTACTATGCTGGCAGGTCCTGTAGGGGACTTATAGACATAAAAAATCAGTCCATTCCTGCCAACAGTTTTTTTAAAAAAAATTTAAAATTTTTATTTATTCATTTGAGCGAGAAAGAGAAAAAGAAGGAAAGGAGGAGAATAGGCACACCAGAGCCTCCAGCTGCTGCAAATGAACTCCAGTTGCATGGAACAACTTGTGCATATTGCCTTACATGGGTCCTGGGGAACCCAGCCTGTGTCCTTTGGCTTTGCAGATAAGCACCTCAACCACTAAGCAGCCTCTCCAGCCCATGCCATGTGTTATAAAGTTATTCAAAACATAATGTTAAATAAAATACAGAAGAGGCATTTATCAAGCACTTTTAAGTAAAATCAGAAAAACAAAACCTATAAGCAGTTTAGAAATAGTTCTTCCTCATATGAAAAGTATTCAATGTGAGTTTTGAAGCTACCTTCCTCAGATTTGACCAAGCCAATACCATATGTTCCAAGGGAATTTAGGACTCCTTTATCATGACATCTGTATTTTCCTCCTTGGCCTGAATTTACCTAATCTCCTTGAGGAATCAGTTTTACTTATTTATTTATTTTGAGGCAAGTCCAACAGACTGCCCCCCCCCCCTTTTTTAATGAGAGAGTAATAGCAAGAGAGAGAGAGAATTGGCACACCAGGGCCTCCAAACACTGTACTAGAACTTCAAACATGTGTACCACCTTGTGCATATGTGTGACCTTGCACACTTGCATCACCTTGTGCTTCTGGCTTATGTGGGATCTGAACAGTCGAACATGGGTCCTTTGGCTTTACAGGGAAGTGTTTTACCACTAAGCCATCTCTCCAGCCTGAAGAATCAGTCTTTGACAGTCACCAAGGCATCCACTCTTAACTCATGCTTCCTGCTGCTAGGTCCCTCTGTGCTTCCCAAATCTCTACCCTAAGCTTCATCCTCTGCTCTCTGCCCATTCCCCATCTCCTTCCACTTGGATGATTGAAGTGATAATGTATCTGGAACTCTGTGGTGAAGCTCAACTTCCCTCTACTTTCCATAATATTGCTGGAATGTCATCAAAAAGATTTAAATTAGCTTACAAAATATGTTTCCTTATAACATTGAAAACCCATGTACTTTGCTCATATTCATCCCCTATTACCTTATTTTGTCACCCCTTCTTTCTGTCCCTTTCTTTTCAGCAAATAGTTCCCTTTCTACTTTCATGTTTTATATATATTTAACTCAAATTCCACATATGAAAGAAAACCTGTAATATATTTTTTCTAATCCTGTCTTATTTTGTGTAACATAAAAATCTCCAAATTTATCCATTTTCCTGTAAATAATTTAAAATTATTAATTTAACTAGTAATTAATTAAGTAAATTTAAAATAAAATTACACATAATTTTATTCTTATTTGTGGTTGAATAAAGCTCCATTGTACACATACACTACAGTTTCTTTATTCACTTATCAGTAACTGCCATCTTGGATACTTCCATAACTTGGGTGTTGTGAACAGTGACACAGTAAGCCTGTCTGTACAAGTATCTCTGTGAAATATGCACTTCCTGTAGTTCCTTCAAGCTTCTTCCCAGGAGTGGCATGGTTGGATCATGTTACTTCTGCTTTTAGTTTCTGAAGCTCTAAACTGATTTCCATAATGGCTACACTAATTTGCATTATCATTAGCAATGTATTAGGGTGTCCCCAACCCACATATTTCCTGTTGTCTATTTTCTTGATGACTTCTATTCTGACTAGGTGAAACAGAATCTCAGTGTAGATTTAATTTTCTCCTCTTAGTTAAGGATATTGAATATTTTTCATGCAGTTTTTGGCTACTTACATTTCTTTTGAGAACTATCTGTTCGATACATTTGCTCATTTATTGATTGGATGATTTGATGTTTAGATGTTTAATTTGTTGAATCTTTTATTTTAATCTTACATATTAATGTCCTGTCAGATGTATAGTTAAAAAAGATTTTCTCTCATTCTGTAAACTTTCTCCTGTTTATGTTCTTTCCTTTCCTATACAGGCATTTTTTGATGTGATGCAATCTCATGTTAATTCTTGTGATTATTGTCTGGTGTATTGGAGTACTTTTCAGAAAGTCTTTGCTTATGCCTGTATCTTGAAGTGTTTTTCCTATATTCCTCTATCACTTTTAATGATTTAGGTCTTATGTCAAAATCTTTGATCCACTTTGAATTAATGTTTTTCTTTTGCTTATTTTTATTTTCTTATTTGAAAGCGACAGAGAGAGAAAGAGGCAGAGAGAGAGAATGGGCATACCAGGGCCTCCAGCCAGTGCAAACAAACTCCAGATGCATGTACTGCCTTGTGCATCTGACTTACATGGGTCCTGGGGAATTGAGCCTCGAACCAGGGTCCTTAGGCCTCACAGGCAAGCACTTAACCGCTAAGCTATCTCTCCAGCCTACTTTGAATCAATGTTTTTACAGAATGAGAAATAAGAATCCAGTTTCATTCTACACATAAATATTCAGTTGTTCCAACACCATTTTTTTTTAAACAGGCTGACATTCCTCTAATGTAGGTTTTAGGCACCTTTATTGAAAATAACGTGGCTGCAGCCGTTTGAGGTTCTTTGTCCTCTGCTCTATTCCATTGGTTTGTGTGTCTGGTTTTGTGCCAATCCTGTGATGCGTTTGTCACATGGCTCCACAGCACAACTTGAAATCAGGCACTATGTCACCTCTAGCATCACTTTTTCTGCTTAGATTGCTTTGGCTATTTGAGATCATTTGTACTTCCGTATAAATTTTCAGGTTTTATTAGTTCTGTGAAAATGTCAGTGGAGTTTTGATAGTGATTAAATCTGTAGGTTGCTTTCAGCAACTGCTTTTAGTAACATAAACATTTTTCACAATATTAATTCTGTTGTTCTATGAGCATAAAAGGTCTTTCTACATTCTAATGTCTTCTTCAATTTTTTCAGTTTTTTTAAGTTTTCATTGTAGATATATTTCACTTCCTTGGTTAGAGTTATTCCTCTAACTAGGTATAGGTATTTAATTCATTTATTTGTTGAGGTAATTATGAAATAATTTTGTCCTGATTTCTTTCTCAGTATATTTGTAACTGATATGTACAAAAGTTACTGAGTTTCGCATGTTGATTTTGCACCCCACTTTGTTAAGTGTGTTTCTCAGATAAAGGAATGTTCTGATGGTGTCTAGGGTCTTTTTAAGTTTAAGACCATATTATCTACAGTTAGGGAATAATTTGACTTATTTTCTTATTTACATTAATTTATATTATCTCTTCCCTTATTTCCCTGAATAAACATTCAAGACTATACTGAATACACGTGGAGGAAGTGGACATCATGTGGGGTTCCTGATTTTAGAGGTAGGGCTTTCATGTTACCCATGTGGTATAGTGCAGGCTATAGGTTTGCCCTACACAGCTTTTACTATGTTGAGGCTTGTTCCTTGTATTCATAGACTCCTCACAGTGTCATAAAGATGTGTTGAATGTTGCCAAAGACCTTGTTTGCATTTATGAAGATTATTGGGTGATTTCTGCTCCTATGTCCATATATATAGTGTGGTGGTTTGACTCAGGTATCCCCCATAAACTTAAGTGCTCTGAATGCTAGGTTCCCAGCTGGTGGCCATTTTGGGAACTGGAGCCTCTTGGAGGGGATATTTTGTGGGGGCGTGGGCTTATGGGTATTATAGCTAGCTCCAGCTCCCCCTTGCCAGTGTTTGGCCCACTCTCCTGTTGCTGTTGTTGCCCTGATGTTGGCTAGGAGGTGATGTGCACCCTCTGCTTATGCCATGGTTTTCCCCTGCCATCAAGGTCCTTCTCCTGGAGTCTGTAAGCCAAAAGAAACCCTTCCTCCTACAGGCTGCTCTTGGCTGGGCGTTTTCTGCCAGCAACATGAAGCTGACTATAACATATGGTATACTCCATTTACTGATTTGGATATGTTGATCCATTTGAACCACCCTGTAGTTAAACCAATTTGATCATAGTATATGATCTTTTCCATGTAATATTGAATTCACTTTGCAGATACTTTATTAATAATTTTGTCATCTACACTCAGCACTGGAATTGGCCTATAGTTTTATTTCATGTTATGTTCTCATCTAGTTTTGGTATCCAAATAATGCTGGCTTCATAGAATGAGTTCTATAGTGTTCTTTTCTTTCCAGTGTATGGCATAATTTGAGGAGTATCAATGTTAGTTCTTCTTTAAAGTTCTGGTAGAATTTGGTAGTGAATCCATCTAGCTTTGGTCATCTCTTTTTTGGGAGACTGCTCCTGTTTTAATCTTAGTATTTATTATTAATTGATTTAAGTTGATTTAACTTTATTAGGCCATAGGACTTTAGGAGGTTTTTTTTTTTTTTTTTTAAGATTTACAGAATGCTTTTTTTTTAAATGAGCCTTCAAATTCTTCCCTAGTGAGCCTCTGTATTTCATTTATATTTTTATGATGTCACCTTTTAATGTCTAATTTTAATAATTTTTAAAAAATATTTTTATATTTTATTTATTTATTTGAGAGAGAGAAAGAATAGGTATTCCAGGGCTCCCAGCCACTGCAAACGAACTCCAGATACATGTGACCCCTTGGCCATCTGGCTTACATGGGTTCTGGGGAACTGAACCCGGGTCCTTTGGCTTTGCCATCTCTCCAGCCCCTAATTTTAATAATTTTGTATTTTCCTTCCACATTTTTTCAATGAAGCTTATGTTTTCAAAGAACCAACTCTATTTCATCAATTCTTTGTGTTGTTCTTTTCATCTATATTTCATTAATTTATACCCAATACTAATTTTATGTTTGGCTTGTTCTTACTTTTGTAAGACCTTAAAGTGCATCACTGAGTTGTTTATTAGAGTTCTGTCTGGGTTTTCAAATATGTACACTCATAGCCAGAAGCTTCCTTGTGGAATTGCCTTTGCTGTACCCCAAAGTTAAGTTGTGTTTCCATTTCTTTTCATTCCAGGATTTTTGTAGTTGCCTCCTTATATAATCATGTTTTAAAAATTTTTTGTTTACTTTTATTTATTTATTTGAAGGCAATGGACAGAGAGAGAGAGAGAGAGAGAGAGAGAGAGAGAGAGAGAAGGCGCACCAGGGCCTCCAGCCACTGCAAATGAATTCCAGACACATGAGCCCCCTTGTGTATCTGGCTAACAGGGGTCCTGGGGAATTGAACCTCCAACCGGGGTCCTTAGGCTTCACAGGCAAGCACTTAACCACTAAGCCATCTCTCCAGCCCTATAATCATGTTTTAAATAAAAGCACTTCCTCATGGACACACACCTACTGGGCAACTAGAGTAGAATTTAAGTCTCTGTTAAGACATGTTGATGGCTCTGACTTATCTGGGTATAATTAAAACCTTCTTTCCTTCTGTAACAATTTAGCACTTCCTACATGACCACCAGTCCAATAAACTGAGATAAGTTGTGAGAAAAGCAAATACACTTCCTGGGTTTCTGGAGCTCAGTTAAGTGCAGGATGTCTGATATTGAGAAAGAGCTGAGGAGAGGGTGGAATGAAAGAGAGAGGGATAGAAAGGAGGGAGAAGGGTGATAGAGAGAAGCAATAGTAATTGCCATAGTATACGTGATGGTGAATCTCCACCTACCTAGATCTTGCCTTCAGAACCAAGGTTCTCAGCTCTCTAGCTGATCAGCTAATATGGTTCATGCCAAGTCCTTGTTAGAGAATTGCTGTCAGCTGAAGGGAGCTTCAGTGGAAAACAGCTCTACCACCAAGTGGCCTGCTATAGGAAGTTACAGAGCCTGGAGTCTGCATGGAACTGAGACACATTTAAAGAGCCATTCCAGCCACACTGTTGTGTCTTCACATTCTCCTTCTGTGCTACTCTGCTTCCCTTTCTTCCCGTGTAGGTGCTCTTCTCAAAAGCACTCTCCAGTAGAGCGCCTTCACGCAAGTTTTCATCCCAGAATCTGGTCCAAGAAAAGTTCTCTAGTGGGAAATATGGGACACTGAAACAATGTCTTAGGGAAATCTAAGATTGAGGATATGAAGCTTGGAAAATCTCTTTGAAGTGGTGTTTAAGCCAATCTCTGAAATAGGAGAAATAGCAGTTCCTGGGGGAGCTTTATGGAAGAATGTAAAAACTCCAGACCTTGGAAAAGGCTTGTTACATGCTCAAGGAACTTGGACACGTGCAGAATGGTTTATGTGTATGTGGGAGGGGTATGTGAGATGCCACATTGTAGGGAACACTTTAGTTAATGTTAGAATAAACAGTGTTATCCTGAATACATAGAAAACCTCTGAATGAGTTTTAGTAAGGCATTTAAAAAGGTGAATTTACATTTTGCTGTGGTCTTTGCAGTGGCTCCATGGAGAATGTATTGGATAAGGACAATTGATTTGTTTTCCATTATTTCCATCCATGACCATCCTGATTATGTCTGTTGAATTTGTTAAAATACAGATAGTGGTAACATTAGCACAATTCATGTGGAATGTGCGACAGCCAGAATGCAGTAGGCTGAGTAGTAGCTGAGAGGTAAAGGAGTGAAAACCATGATATGGACACCTCTTTTGATTGTGATGGAATGTAATATATTCTCAACCTCCATTCCACTTATTTAGGTCCCTCCGCTCCACATGCTCCACACTAGGCATATCTATCTTTAGCTCAGTTTCCCCATTCTCTTTTCCCCCTTAACAGTGTTGCCTTAACTTCCCTGTTCATACAATAACCATACTGTAGGTATTACTGTTATTTTACAAAGCAGTCTTGGAAAGGCAGTCTTGTTCCTAAGGCCAGTCTCTTGCTTATATTTTCACTCCAAATAAGTGTGTTTTGAATAAATGGGTGGATGGGTAGATAGATGACTGAGTGAATAAACAGCTCATGAATATTCATAGTTTAAATCACTCATATGTTGGTGACTCCTGAATGTACATGACTTCCTATTTGAGCTCAGTCCCAGCTTGCCAATGGGTAGACCATTTGCATTTGATGCCCGGTGTTCTGCAAGGTAGCATGTATCCCACTGAACTCAACTTGTTGTCTGACTAGCATGTGAACTCCATGAGAAGGGACATTTGCTGTTACACATTCACTATTACATCTACTGCACCTAGAACTTCAGCTTCTCCCTCCTGGCACTCCTATTTTATTAAAAGCACATATTCTTCTCGTCATAATAAACTAGGGTGGGGAAAGGGAAAAAGGGCAGGTTTGTGCTTTTCCTCTTCACAATGTCCTATTCAGTTACCAGGGATTTACATAGCCTCATAGACTATTGTTGCTTAGCTACGAGAACACAACAAGGGTGCTTATCCACATGTGTTTGGACAAGTGTGGCAGCCTCTTAATTTTCTTCTTTATTTCTAGGCTCTGCCCTTTTCCAACAAAAGATAGATCACTTTTATTGTGGAAATTATTATTTTAAATTATTTATTTATTTGCAAGTAGAGAGAGACAAAGAATGACAGGGAGACAGTGAAAGAGAATGGGCCCATCAGCGTCTCCAGCTGCTACAAGCAAACTCCAGATGCATGCTCCACTTTGTACATCTAGCTTTACATGGATACTGAGGAACCAAACCTGGGTTATTAGGCTTTGCAGGCAAGTGCCCTAACCACTGAGAAATCTCTCCAGTCCCCAAAATTACTTTTTAATTGACATTTCTTTAAAAATATTTATTTATTTGAGAGAAAGAGAGAGAGAGAGAATGGGAGCACCAGGGCCTCTTGCCACTACAAACTCCAGATGTAGTCTCAACATTGTGCATATGGTACTAGGGAATTGAACCTGGGCCATAAGTGCATTTAGCAGCTGATCCATCTCCCCAGGCCTATCATGGAAATTATAATCTTATTTTTTCTGTCACCTTAGAAATATGGCATACTTCCATCTGTTAGGTGATCACTATAATATCAATTCTTATTTAGGAAGTGCTGTAGTCAGCTCCACGTTGCTGGAAAGAATACCTAACCAGACACTTTTTATGGGAGTAAGGGATTTATCTCAAACTTACAGATCCGGGGAAAGTTCCATCAGTGGTGGAAGAAGCTGCTTCCATACTTCTATACATCCAAGCAAAGGGGGAAAAACAAAAACAAACAAACAAACAAAAAAACCTACAGCAACCAATCACCAACAAGCAGCAAGCAGGAACCCAACATAGTTCAAAATGCTCTTTCCAGACCTTTGAGCTGTAATCGTATCTGCCCCCAGGGACATGTCCTCCAGCAGATTGCTGGAGACTTAAACTGGAAGTTTAACCATAATCCAAAACACCGGGGGCTATGGGGAACAGACGTTCATATTCAAACCACCACAGAGAATGCTGTGGCTCTCATAGCAATATGAATCTCAGAGTGAGACCTAAGGGTCTGTTGATTAAGCCCGGGAGAGCTGAGGTTGCTCCCATAGCTACTCTGCCAGGAGTGAAATGATTAGATCATTTTGTACAGTCCCAGTGACTGTCTCCTTTCCATGTACTTAATAACCTTGAGATCCCTACTCAAAATATCATTCCCCTCTAGAACTCAAAATACATTTAGAAAATCTATACATTTTTATTCTTTCCTACCAGCTAAGTTGAAAGAAAACACTACTAATGTTTAATTTTTCAAGAGGCCTGCTGCATTAAATTAAAGCAAAAACAAGGACGAGGGAAAGAAAGACAGGAAAGGCAGCAGAGAAATGGAAGGCAAAGTACAAGACGTGCTTTTTAAGCTAGGGATGTGGCTTAGTGGTTGAGTGATTGCCTAGCATGTGCAAGACCCTGAGCTCAATGCTCAAGATTCTCATCATGTACACACACACAAGATTTCTTTAGAGTTTACATTTAGCCCGCAGATGCTAGCATGGCTGAACACAGAGATACAATATTAAAATAATTTTAAGGCAACTGATCAATGCTGTTCTGAGTTCCCTGAGTTACCCCTATGGCTGCATTTTGGCCATTTCTCCAAGCCCTTGTCCTAATAATTAAGCAGTCTACAGGCTAATGTCTAGTAAGGAAAGTACCTGCATACCATCACAGGCTCTGGTGTCTGGCTCCATGCCTTATCAGTGGGTGAATATTGTAAAGAACCCACCAGAATCATCAAGTAGAGTATGTATGGAGGAGACAAGGTGTATGGAGAAGAAAAGTCCCATTACCTTTGATGTGGCACACTCTTCTGGGATGAGGGGTGTGCCTGACTAGAAAACAACTTCCATTTCCACCCATAATGTAGCTGCCTGTGCCCTCAAGCTGAAGAGCTGATGAGGGTCTGAGGTTTGGGATCATGGCCTGTTGTTCTCCCCTCTTCAATAATGTCACAAAAGTTCTTGGGGTCTACTTTGACCTCACTTCCAGATGTGCCGAGACTCTGAAATCATAGAATGACAGTCATTCTGAGAAGAGAATCTTGACATTTTCTTATAAATCAAACATTTTGTGGTTTTTTGAACCACCCACATATCAGTAAACTATTGGATTTTATTTAGAGTAAATGACACATATGCATATTCTTAGTCCAAAATAGCACATATGTAAAACATATACACACACAGAGAGAACACATCTAATTAAGGAAAAGCTGAAAGTTTTGATGAGCTCATCCAGGCATAAAGCTTATCATGCAGAGAATGAATAATGATGGTTTGCATTTGCAGAATTCCTAGTCTAGAATGCACCCCACTCAGACTTACCCAGAGCTGCCTTCCTCACTGTCATTTCTCTGCGCATCCACAAGGCATCCTAACCTTTCCCCTGAAGTAGTTTCTACTATCAACCCTACCTCCGTCACTTTCTAACCTTTTTCTCTGTGTAAGCTTTCTTCATAGCACGTAGAATTACTTGTTATTAAAAAATTACTTATGTCCTACTCCTGTCAGTAGGATGTAGCTATCAAGCAGGCTGGCTTTTCATCTTTGCATTTGTAGAACACAGCCTGCTACATGGCAGAAGCTCAGTGGTCCCTTGTTAAGTGGGCTAAATGTTTTCTGCAGAATCAATGTCTTTATTCTACAAACTTAGTGCACTTGTATTGGTATGATCTCCTCAAAAATAGATGACAAACTTTAAAAGATAATACCCCATTTCCTTAAATCAGACTTATTTGGCTTTCACATGTCTTAACAAAAGATGAATTTTAAGGGTCATAAGTAAAACATACCTTAAATGCTGCAAAATTATCCTAATTAATCCTAGACTTCTACCTGAGGATGGTTTTTAAAGTTGGTTGTTGGGCTCACAGGAACTTGGGTCTGTTGATGCCCTTCCAGCCTCATAAACTGGGACTTAAACTGAGAATTTTTGACTGGTAGAAACAGCTTAATGTCTAATGCCACCAAAAGAACACAGCTGTTTCTCCTTCCAGTTCTCCCACTCCCACTCCAAGGAGCTCTTTTGACTTCTGGGTTGTTAAGATACGCTTAGCAACACAGCTTGGTAACACAGTAACATTCTTTGGAAAAATCCAGGTTCCGGAGCCTTGTACCCACCTTCCTCTCAGGCTTCCATTTCCACAGCTTGACTAAACAGGAAGTGCAAATAAACTTTTCTATGATGTTGAAGTAGGACAGAGGTGCATCACATCCAAGAGAAGGAGAAAGAAAGAACAGAACAAATTGTATCAATAGCTCTCACAATTCTGTTGAAAGAAAACTTACTATGACTTAATCAAATCACTCAATATTCATATGAGATGGTGTGAATGAGTTTGAAGGCTTGCCAATGGTTGTGAATGAAATACACCATTTGGTAGACAGGGTGTCCATGCTGATGTCTAATTCAATAACCTGGAAAAACCTTGAAATGTTAACAGTGATGGAGTAACAGATATATGCATATCTGTTAAGATTATGTGTAATTCCAATATTTTGCCTTTCAGAATATATGGGATTTTCTGAGTTACAGTCTTTGAAAGTAACATAATTAAAACATTAGTCCATGGAATACTGCCCTAAATGAGCACTGTTGCCTTTGGAAAAGAAATCCCAATTCAATACAATATAAGGAGAGAACCTGACTTAATAATTAAATGCTCAGCTTATCCTCACAACTAGTTCAGGACTTAATACCTATTATTTTGCGGTATTTCATGAGGGAATTGAATTGATTTTATTAGATAATTTTGTCATTTAAGATTTTCATACTACATTTCATATCATAAAATTTGTTCACACAACTAATAACATAGACTAAAAATAGTACTTTCAGTAAAATATAGATGCATTTTTCCTTCACATCAAAGAGTGCCATAGTCCCAGCTGTCATGAAAGTCCAGGGTGTCATTATGACTTTTTCTTGTCATCTTCCATAATGTTTGGCTTCCAATTTTGAAGTTATCTGTTGTCCAAAATGGTTGCTAAAGTTCCTGTCACCAAAGATGACAACTGTATTTGCAGATATCAAATTCATTTTGTGGCAGGAAACAAGAGAAAGGAAGGGGTGTGGGCAGACAAAGTGCTTGCAGCCATCTGCTGCCTTCTAAAGAGCTATTTCGTGAATCCTGGACTTCCATCTAGGTTTTATTGAGCACCATACGAGGCAGGAAAGAAGATGGTGCTTCTGAACAGAGCACACAGCCATCCAATTCTAAAATAGAGATTTGGTTACTAACAAAAGATGGGGAAGTGCATGTAGGGTTGTAAAGAGCAGATCTTGACATTAGCCACCCCATTGTAAAGTAGAATGGCCAGCAATAAGAAAACAAATGACCACAAATGCTAGAGATGAGGAGAGATGTACCCTTCTTTATGGCTGGTGAGAGTGGAAACCAGTGCAGCCAACTGTGGAAATCTGTGGAGGTTTCTCAAAAACTAAAATAGAACTGCCATATGATCTAGCTAGAACATTTTTGGGTATATACCCAGAGGGCTCTAACTCCTATCATAGAGATACTTTAACAGCCATATTTTTTGCTGCACAATGGCTAAGAAATGGAATCGGCCTCAAGGAATAGATAATGAAAATTTAGTACATATATACAATGGAATTTTATGCAGCCATAAAGAACAATAAAATAATGTCATTTTCAGGCAAATGGATGGATTATTATCCCATACACAGAAAGATGAATACCATATCTTCTCTCATACACAGACTCTAGATTTTAGTTTATGTGAGGGGGGGTTTAGGTCATGAAACTAGAAAAGGGACTGTGGGGGGGGAGTGCTCTTGATGGAGAATTGGAAAGAAGAAAAAGGACTGTATAAGAGAATACATTAGACATGGAAGCAAATGGAATGAGAGGGAAAGGAAGGAGAACAGAAAGAGGGTGGGGTGGGGTGGGCAGAGGATCCACAAAACATGGCATATATGAAACTCATTACTCTGCATGCTAATTAAAAAAAACTAATAAGACAAATTATTGAAAAAAGAAAGTAGATGGAAAGGCTGGGCATGGTGGCTTGGGCCTATAATCCTAACACTTAGAAAGCTAAAACAAGAAGATTGCCTTAGTTCAGGCCATCCTTAAAAATAAAACAATAACAACAAAAATAAATGAGTAGGTTTCCTGGAATGTGTACACTAGTGGTGATTAATGATTTTAAAGCATTATCTGGAACAATGGTACAGAAATGCCATGGATAATTGAGATGTCATGGCCTGAGTTAAACCCCTCCATGATCATTCTAAAGCCCTAACTCCAGGGCCTTCAGGGAAGTGGTTAGGTGATGCAGTCATAAGATGGGATCCTAATCTCAGATCTGGTATCCCTTGGAGATGCATCAAGAGAAATGTTGTGAGAATAAGCAAGAAGCTGCCATGAAAAGCAGAAAGCCTTCCTCACCAGATCCCTCATGGGCCAGAGTCTTGGTCCTCAGCTCCCCAGCTTCCTGACCATGAGAGGATAAATCCGTCTCAGCAGACCACCACAAATGTTCCTCTCATGTTGAAGCAGGAGATCATCTCTCAGAGCTGTGAAGTGGTTAGGACTATTGATTTGGTCACTTAAAACTTCACTTTGAGGCCGAGCATTGTGGTTGCTGTCTTTAATCCCAGCACTCGGGAGGCAGAGTTAGGAGGATCACTGTGAGTTCAAGGACACCGTGAGACTACATAGTGAATTCCAGGTTGGCCTGGGCTAGTGAGACCCTACCTTGAAAAACAAACAAAAAGCTAATTAAAAAACAACCAAAAAACCCCTTACTTTGCATTTACTATAAAAACACTCCAGGTTTCTGATTGATATAGAAAAAGGTAATGTAAATATTTTCTTAAAAGCCAAAATGCTAATTTAACAGAATGAAAATTTCATCTGATGTCCTGCCCAGCCTATAGTCAGCTCTGATGATACTGTTTAAAGCATGTTATTCAGTCTTGAATTTGCAACAGTTATCTGCAGTCTCAGACAGCAGTATGCCTGACTCTGATCTCCAGAGCCCAACAACGGGATTGGTATGAGTATAGTAGTAGAAATAATCCAAAATCCTATCCTGCCCTAGGGCATACCATGTGCGACCCCTTTCCCTAAAGTTTGAACAGACTGAATATGATGCAAGGCACTTTTGTGATTCCATGCCAAAGATGAGTAAAAATTGCAGATAAAATTCATGTCTCTAAGCAGAAAACCTCTGCATTCAGAAAGGTTTGTCAGTCAAGAGGGGCTTCTTTGAGAGGAGCCCAATCTAGTCAGTAAGCCCTGCAGGAGAATATTTAGATTCTTCGTAAGGCTGAACTGCTGTCCTACTGCCTTTAAGGAAATGTATTCTAGAGCTGCAGGGACATGAGTCTGCTGACAACCATGAGAGTTTTGTAGACAGTTCTTAAATGAGAGCTAACCCTTGCAGATATCTGGACTGTTGCTTTATGAGACCCTATACAGAGCACCCAGATAAAGGCATGTCAGGCCCAGACACCTCACCATGGGATATTTGAGAAAGTGAATGACTACACATTGTTTCAAGTTGCTGAATGTGTAGTAATGCAGTAGACAATACATAAAATTTTAAAAAATTCGTTGACAACACTGAGGCATAAAAATACTATTTAGGACTAGGGAGATAGCTTAGTTGGTATGGTTGCCTGCCACTCAAGCATGAGGACTTGAGCTCAGAGCTGTAGCACCCACATAATGCTGAGCATGGACAACCATTCACACCTGTAATCCCCACCCCGGAGAGGTGGAGACAGGCTGATCCTCAGGACTAGTGACTAATTAGTTGAGCTAAATCAGTGGGATCTAGGTTCAATGAGACCCTATCTACAAAAAGAAGACATAGGGAGATTTTAGAAGACCTTGGGTGGCAACCTGTGGCCTCCACCTACACTTGTGCAATCACACACGCTACATACACATGCATGTGCAAAACTAAGTAAATATAGTATCTCCTGTATCAGATTATGAGACAGGTTGTGCAAATAGTATACAAGATTCAGTCAGAAAATGTGTACGTACATATCTATAAATTGAAAAAAAGAAGGGATTCAGTGGAGGAAACAATTAGGAGGGGGAAAAGGGAGGATAGTGGGAGGTGAATATGATCATGGTATACTGTTTATATTCATGGAAATTGCCAATAAAAAGTTTAATGTCCTTATGACCTCTCAGGGAAAAGTTAGCAGTTATGGGTGTGTGTCCTGAGGCTGGGAGCCAAGCACAGTTGAATCCAGCTGACAGGCCCTGAAATTCATGTACTGATAGTTTTCAGCTCTCTCCTTCCCACCTGGCTTGTATGCGTGCCATATTGACTATTATGTACATTTTAATGATTTAATGACTTAATAACATTGTCAATAAGATCTTTTTCGCAAATCTTAAAGGTATAAGAATTATGTAAAATGTAGAATATAGATGTCCCTAGTTGTGGGAGGGGGGAGAAAAACATGGGGAGAAGGAAGGACACATGAGTCCTCTAGAACAGTCAAAATTCATTTCTGTAATCTGGAATACTGAGAACAAGCCAACCAAAATGTACAGTCTATCAGCAGAAATGTTTTCTCGTGAATTTGCCACAGAACTATTTTTCTGGAAGTTCTTGTACCTGGAATATCCCATAGCATTTTTAATGATTTTTTTGTCAATACATAATTGAATATCCTTATATTCATTATATAATTTATATTTTTTTTGTCAATATATAATTGAATATCCTTATATACATTATGCTGATATGATATATTGTATGAAATAATCTCCTAAGGTAATTAACATGTCCATCACTTGAATTTTTTCTCTTTTGAGACAGGGTCTTGCTACCTAGCTCTGGCTGGCCTTAAACTTGCAGTGATTATCCTACTTCACCTTTCATGTGCTGGGATTACAAGGCTTACACCACCATGTCTGCTGAAAGTACAAGTACATTATTTTAAACACATGAAAACCAAAGCTAGATCTCTCCTTTGACTTCTCTTTCCCCCTTATAACCTTGTCATCTCCCTTGAGTTGAGCTTGCTAATTTTTTGAGGGGGGGCTGGTGGGCCGTCCTGGAAATCAAACCCAGTACCTTGCACATTTTAGGCAAGGACTCTACCACTGAGTTACCTCTCCAGCAAACAGGAAAAAAAAAAAACAAAAAAAACAAAAAAAAACTGAGGTACACTGAAGATTGAACCCAGTGCCTTTTGCATGCTCAGCAAAAGGTCTACTCCTTAAAATTTTAAAGTAAATATTTTAAAATTCAGGAGCAGCCTGGGTAAAGACTAGATACATAGGCATTTCTGATGGCACCTTAACAAATGAGTTCAAGGTAAACCAGTGGAAATGCATTTCTCACAGTGCTGGAGGCTGGAATTCTGAAAGGCACCCCAGGCCCATGCTTGCTCCAAAGGCTTTCTCTTCCTCCCTGTCCCTTCCCCTCCCCTCCTTCTCCCCCCTTTCCTCCCGCGCCTTCCTGGACGTGTTCCTTGGCTTGCCTCATTACTGCACAGCAGCCTCTACTAGTCTTAATTCTCCTCTAGTTTTTGAGCCTCTTTTTGTGTCCTATAAGGATACTTGTCATTGGATTTAGGGTTTGTTTAGATAAAATAGGATGATCTTATCACAAGATCCTTAATGTAGTTACAGCTGTAGAACCCATTTTCACCAATAAGATCCCATACAGAGGTTCCACAGGACCTGTGATTAGGTCATATCTGTTTTGAGAGCAACTCTTTGCCTCAGTACAGGGTGACTATAGGGTTCATTTCCCCAGGACACATAATCCAGGACACAAAAGTTGTGCATATGTCTGGAGTTTGATTGCAGCAGCAAAAAAAATCCCTGACATACTCTTACACCCCCTCGCCACACACAAACAGACAAATGTGAAAATGAGTTTTTAAGTGTGACCCAAGGACTGTGTGTATGAGTGTGTGTGTGTGTGTGTGTGTGTGTGTGTGTGTGTGTTTTACATACGTTTGCACTTGTGTGAACATGTGCATGAATACATGTGTGTGTAGAGAGAGAGAGTACCTGTTAAAAATCGCTGATTACACCATATCTAAAGTTGTCAAAAAGATATGTCAGAGTGATGCTGAGGAGTGGGGTGTGGAAGTGATGTTTAAGATTATTTTCAAACCTATGTTCCCTTCCCTCCTCCTGAGGGCACGTTGGTGATGTGTCATCTTCACCAGTAGGTGGCAGCAACATGCTACACAAGCCCAAGTCCTGCGGTGGCCTTTCAGTTCTCTAAAGCAGTGAGCCCTTGAGAAGGAAGACTTATGCAAAGGCCTTTCAATAAGTGACCCCTGATAAATGAGCGCTGCGACAGCGCCTCCACTACTGGGAGGGACACTGCATCACGAAGGGCTTTGGACTAGGATTTACCTCCCTGTCATTCAGTTTTCTCCTCTTTAAAATTGAGCTCCAGATACTTACACCCTACCCTGTGTCTCCACTTAAACAAGTGAACAATTAGTTGCTACAAAATGCCTCATGGACTCAAGAGTTATAGAGCAATATGGGTTACCATTGACTATTACCCCAGAACGACGTCCTTTAAAGAGCGATTCTTTTTTTCTTTCTTCTTTTTTTTTTTTTTCGAGGTAGGGTCTCACTCTAGTTCAGGCTGACCTAGAATTCACTATGTATGTATTCACTATGGCCTCGAACTCATGGCGATCCCCCTACCTCTGGAACTAAA
Source organism: Jaculus jaculus (assembly GCF_020740685.1). NCBI lineage: Eukaryota > Metazoa > Chordata > Mammalia > Rodentia > Dipodidae > Jaculus > Jaculus jaculus. The sequence goes on from NC_059103.1 coordinate 104,941,527, forward strand.
GGTGTGCGCTCCCACGCCCGGCTAAAGAGAGATTCTTAATCTTGGTCCCCTAGGAACTTCTTTTCTTAAGGAAACCCTCCAGGTGGATGGGTGATTCACCCTCTGTAATAGCGCTACAGATGTTGACTGAGAGAGTGCATATACGAATGAATAAATAAATACACAAGATGAAGTGTAGTTGGTGAGATGACCTCCCTCTTCTGGCCAGCGACGGTCAGGAGCGCAGGACACTTGAGGGCAGTGGCGTACGAAGCTGTGGCAACCGAAAGAACTGGCGCTAACTGACCAAGAACAGAAATCAGCGATTTGAGCCCTTTTCCGGCAAATACCAAATTTAGTAATAATAACTGGTGCCAGGACTGACTGGTCCCAAATTGGAGGCTACTCGCACTTCTAAGCAAGGCTGGCATCCTTGCCTTGAGGCGAAGAACAGGCTCCTAACCCCAGCATTGTCTAAGTACTGCTTTCTGCGCCTGCTGGTAGGATTGCGCCGTCCCTGGCGATGCGGCAGAGAAGAGGGGGCGCAAGAGGTCCCTTTGCGCAGGATGCTTCCACTGCTTGGGCTAAGGAATAAAGGTTCCTACAAAGACTGTGTGTCAACAGCGCCCAGGGGGGGCTTCACGACACTTATGTGGAGCCTAAGGCAGAGTCTGCAGTTTGCATTTGTTTGTAAAGGCAGGCTAAGAGAAATACTGTACAGCCAGGCCTCGAGCAGAGCTCCCTCATCTGACCATGCCTCTGCACCCAGCCAGCCTGGGTGCTCCGGACTCCTGCTGGCTTCAGACAATGTCTGCCTTTTCAGTATCTCCACCAGGGCCCCTATGTTGCAGTACTACAAGCAGATTTGACGGCTCAGGTGGTCAGCTGGCATTCTTTTCCCTTCCTTGGCATAACAATATTAACTGCTGACATTAACTGAACAACTTCCATGTTCTATGTTATGCTGAATAGTTCATATGCATGTGTTCCATGTAACCTCCATAATCATCAGAGAGGGTAAGAACTACCACATCTTTATTTTATTGGTGAGAAAATTGAGGCTTTAAAGGAAGTTATGCACAGATCACAGAGCCTGGAAGTGGCAGAGTTATGACCAACACCCAGTTCTGTTTGAAAACCAAGCTTCTTTGTTGTCAGAGATCATCCAGAACACACACTCTGGTTAGTGATGGAGGCAGGCCCACAGAAGAATCTGACTGGCATTTCAATTTATAATATAGGGTTAGAACAAAATTTAATAAAGTGTAGAAGCAATGAGAGTAGAAAATGTAATGATTACTGCCATTTCGAATTGGAAATAAATAGTATCTTGAAATTGTTTTATTAAGAAGTTGGTAATTTTTTTCTTTTAAAAATTTATTTATTTATTTACGAGAGAGAGAGAGAGAGAGAGAATGGACATGCCAGGGCCTCAAGCTGCTGCAAATGAACTCCACATGCATGTGCCCCCTTGTGCATCTGGCTTACTTGGGTACTGGGGAATCAAACCTGGGTGCTTAGGATTTGAAGGCAAGTGCCTTAGCAGCTAAGCCATTTCTCCAGCCCCAAGAAATTGGTAATTATTAATGCAGCTCTAGGCAATATTTTATTCTAGTTTAAAATTTATTTTTATTTGTGCGTGTGTGTGTGTATGCACACCAGAACCTTTTGCTGCTACAAATGAAGGCTAGACAGGCCATGTTTTATGTCTGCCTTTATTTGGGTGCTAGGCAGTAGACCCTGAGCTGGTGGGATTTGCAAGAAGTGCCTTTAACCACTGAGCAATCTTGCCAGCCCCTATACACAAGATTTTAAAAATCAGTAAGACATGGCATAGAGCCAGAGCAGGGTGGAGAGGTGATCTTGAAAAGCAAGTGAGTAAAGTAAAATTTAGTTCATATTTTTAGATAAACCATTAACTTTTATATCATAACGCAAATATTAAAAAAGCATTTATACTATGAATTCTTCTCTTATTTTTCCTCTTTCATAAGAATGATCCTAAGCTATAGTGCACTAAGAAATGTTAATGGTCCACCTATTTTGAAGATTTATTTTTATTCATTTATTAGAGACACACACAGAAAGGGAGAGAGAGAAAAAAAGAGAGAGAGAATGGGTGCTCCAGAGCCTCTAGCCACTGCAAACAAACTCCAGATGCATGTGCCACCATGTGTATCTGGTTTATGTGGGACCTGGAGGATCGAACCTGGGTCCTTAGGCTTGGCAGGCATGTGCCTTAACCACTAAGCAATCTCTCCAGTCCCTCTTTTTCCCCCCACCTATCTTAATGAATCATTTTAGTGCTACCTAATTTGTTTTGTGGACTTTCACCCTCCACTACATGAATGGAGAGGAAGTCACAGGCTATGCGCTTACACTGGGCTGTGGATAGCAGGAATACAGGCTGGTCTTCTGAAGTGGGATCCTCAAGAGGAATGGAATAAGCAGAATATGATGGACCTGGAATGACACAGAATGCCTGAGGCTGACTCCACTTTTGAGCAGGAGAAACAATCTTGAGCCATAGTGTCTCTGGGCTCAGAAGATGATACCTCAAACTGTGGTGTTTGACATCTGAGCTAGAGTTGGAATTAAACTCACTAATACCCCCTAATCTGATGATGACAACTTGTTTCAGTGACACTGTTTTAACTGTCTTTTATGAATCACATTAAATAACAAAGATCAACAGCTGAAGAATGAATGCCTCCACACAGTCTGTCTTGGTCTCCTCCTCTGAGGGTAGTGGCTGCAAGATTCCTGGGAGACTTGATCTGCACAAAGACACTCTTCACCTTCTTATAACTTGTGAATACTTCTGTTTTCCTTCCCTTCTCCATCTCCACCATAATGAAAGCCACCTATAAATTTATTCATCCTTTTCATTTATGAAAGGGTTTTTTGAACTCAATTATTTAAGAGATGACAAGGAAGTTTGGTTTTCTATTATTAAGTTAGAAGATTAGGCCCTAGCAACATGTCATTGTGTAAAGAAGGGCTGCAGTACATGTTGGGGGGGGGGATATAATGCTCACTGTGTAGCTGGTAATCAATTTCCTATCATCACCCCCCTTTTTTTCAGTTATTCTACCTGTGGTCCATTCATTCCAGTGAGGTTTCTGGGAATAAACAGTGCCATTTAATCCATAAACTCAAATTAGTTTATTGGACGGGTTGGTGAGCCTCCTCCTCACCTAAAACAAAGCAAGAGCAGAAAGAAGGGAGAGGGACTCTGGTGGGGTGAGGGAATATAGTGAGAAACAGCCTGAAGAAAGAGGCAAGTCATGACTAAAGATGCATAATGTTACCTGGAGAAGCCATAAGTCAAAGCCATTCTATGGGCTCTGTTGTTTCAAAGACCACCTCAAATATCAATATTAATGCCATTTTGTTCTGAATTAACATAACACTCATTGTTTATTCCTCCTAAACTGTGTATGTGCCTGTATCATTTGTCTTCTGCCACACTGTCAACTTCTTCTATTTTGTATGTAATATGATGTTGAAAGATTAAATGAAGGAATGGTACAGTGGTTTGATTCAGGTGTCCTCCATAAACTTAGGTGTTCTGAATGCTAGATCCCCAGCTGACATAGACTTGGGAATTAACACCTCCTGGAGGCAGTGTATTGTTTGGGGTGGGCTTGTGGGTGTTATAGCAAATTTCTCCATTCCAGTGTTTGATATACTCACCTGTTGCTATGGCCCACCTTATGTTGGCCACAGGGTGATGTGCACCCTCTGGTCATATCATTATTTTCCTGTCATTGTGGAGCTTCAAGCCAAAAGAAACCATTTTTTTTCCCACAAGCTGCTCTTGGTTGGGTGATTTCTACCAGCAGTGCGAACCTGACTGCAACAGTAAAGTGGTACCAAGGAGTGGGATTGCTGCTGGACACTTCACTATGTGGCTTTGGCCTTTTGGAGCTGATTTTCAAGAGGAATGTGGGAGGAGTTGAAACCTTGACCTAAGAGATGCCTTGCAGTTCTATAAGTACAACTTGATGGACTATTCTGGTCAGAGTTGAAAAACCTGAATGCAGTAAGAGCTATGAACTGTGAGGTTTGGCTTATGATGGTGAGAAAGATCTTTGCCTGGACTGGACTAGCAGTTTGTGTGGGAAACTTGCTGTTACGCCCATGTCCTGAGAAGTTGTGCAGGGTTGCTTTGCATAGAAATGAACTGGTATGAGCAGAGGGATATGGCACAGAAAGAAAAATCTCTGGGTGAACTACTGCCTGTTCAGCTGCACTTGAGAGATGACAGCCTTTGATCTTGGGCAGCTGATCTGCAGTGGAGCAACAAGAATGCAGACTCTTTTGAAGGAGCCTGAGTGCTCAAGGAGTGTCCTGTTCTTCAAATTGCTTTATTTCCCCCCTGGATTAACAAACTGGTGCCCTACCTAGTATTGTGGAGTATAAGAATTGTAGGAAAGAGAGGGTCATTGAGTTTGCAACATGGTCTTGTGTTTTAGAAATGGCCATGGGCAGTGTGAAGCAGGTTTGCTGGATGCCCACATGGAGACCCCATGGGGCCAATGAGATTGAACTGTGGGTTGCAGTGGAGACCCAGTGGAGACACTGCGACCACAAGATGGATGCTAAGGAAAGCTGCCGGCCCTGATGAAGTTTTCCAGGACTGTGAGTAGCCTAGCTGGAGGGGCAAAATTGGAACTCCAGAGACTTGTTGCTATTTAGAATTATCTGACTTGGAGATTTGTCACTGGCTAGAGTTGTTGAATTTGAAGCTACAGAGTTTGATGTTTGCCCTGGTTGTTTTAAATCTTATATTGGCAGAGTATTTCTTTGCTATGCCCAATCTCATCTTTTGCAGTGTGAATGTTTCTTCAGTGCTATTATGGGTTTTGGGGGGATGTTTTGGTATTATTGCTCAGTTAAAATATCTTGGACTATGGCGATGTTTGAACATCATCGGGATTGATAAAAACTATGGGGACTTTTAAAGTTGGACTGATTGCATTGGACTTTACATCATGTATGGCTATCAGTTTATGGGGGCTAGGGGCAGAATGTGATGGTTCGATTCAGGTATCCCCCATAAAATTAGGTGTTCTGAATGCTAAATCCCCAGCTGATAGAGATTTGGGGATTAACACCTCCTGGAGGGAGTGTAGTGTTGGGGGAGGGCTTATGGGTGTTATAGCCAGTTTCCCCATGCCATGTTTGGCACACTCTCTTGTTGCTATGGTCCACCTTATCTTGGCCAGGAATTTATGTCCACCCTCTGCTCATGCCATCATTTCCCCCTGTCATCATGGAACTTTCCCCTCGAGTTTGTAAGCCAAACTAAACCCCTTTTTTCCCACAAGCTGCTCTTGGTTGCATGATTTCTACCAGCAATACGAACCTGTCTGCGACAAATGGAATGAAGAAACAATGTTTATAGACCTCCCAAGCGGAGACAGAGGTGGGAGGTATATGTGAGGGAGAGTGAGACAAAAATTGAGTGTCACCTCTGCTTCTTTAGAATGGTGGCTTGTTTCCACACTTCCAATCTCCAGGCTTTCTTCTTTTGATTAAGAAGTATGTAACTCTCCCATCAGAGACAATTCACAGGAAACACACCGTTTTTTTCTCAGCTCTGGACTTTCCTTTAAGTCTGTCCTCTGCACTTGTGCCAATCTAGCAAACCAAGACTTCCCTGGACATCGGCTGCTTTATCTATACAGGCCTAAGTGAAATTATTCTTTCTGAGAAGTAATAAATGGAAACAAAGAAGAAAATGGGAACTAACAGCTTACTATTAATTACTAAAAATTACTAACAGTAATTTTTCAGTATGTGTATCATCCATTCTAGAAATTATTTATTGGGCTGGGGGAAAGGGGTATGCTATACAGTTATTTCTAAGCAAATATATAAATATCCTCAGAATTATTAGAGGGTTTTTCTCTCTCTGCCTTTCTGAATTTGGGTGCTGTGGGAAGATGTAGCATTTATGTCTTGCAAGCCATCTTTCTAGCATGAGAGGAGGGATCACAATCACCCCAAACACTGCCACGTTGAGACCCTGGGCCAAGGTCATCAATTCCAGATGCATGTGCCATTTTGTGCATCTGGCTTTATGTGGATGTTGGAAAATTGAACCTGGGTTGTTAGGCTTTGTAGCCAAGCGCCTTAACTGCTGAGCCATCTCTTCAGCCCTCAATCATTTGTGCTAAGGTGCTAGGGTAATGAAATCTTGAGTCATTCCTCTCACTTCTACCTTCTTTCAACCAAACACACCTTCTACTCACACAGTATATTCTACCTATCGCATAGCAGTTTAAAGAGGAAAGAAAGAGGGAGGGAAGGAGGAAAAGGATGGATGGATGGGAGGAAGGAAGGAAGGAAGGAAGGAAGGAAGGAAGGAAGGAAGGGAAAGAAAGATCCATATAACATTTTCCTATGTCTGCATCTATTTTTGAGAGTTCATCTCACATAGCTCAGGCTGGCTTCATACAGGATGACCTTAAATTTCTGATTCTTTTGCCTCTACTTCCCAAGTGCTAGAATTGCAGATGTGTTCCACCACTCCATGCTTTTTTGTTCTCTTTATTTTGGCCTTGTTTGTCTTTTAGACAAGGTTTTGCTACATGGCACAGGCTATTTGAACTCACTACGTAGCCCAGATTGACCTAAAACCCAGAATCCTCCTGCTTCTTCTCATACATGCAGTCACCATCATGCCCAGCTTCCCATAACAGAATTAGAGAACGTTGTATATTTCATTATTCTTTTTAGGCCCTCCGCCAGTTACATGCACGGACTAAGGCAGTGTCCTGTTAAATTTGTGTACTTTTGTTGTTTTTTATTGTTTACATTATTGCTGAGCCTATATTAGACAAGTGTTCTTTGAATACCAGGGGTCTGTGTTGGCCAGACTTAGCTTTGGAGTCTGTGAACTGGGAAGGTTCTCTTGCTCTTGATTTTACCCTGTGAGATGGCTAGTAAGGTAGCTGAGGTGGTGTCTCCCAAGGGCCTTTGAAGTGAAGCAACCCCAGCATGGAGTCATGTGCAGGAGAAATGAGAAAGTCATCCAAGCTGTGCTTTGACAGAAAAATTGCTTGACTTCTTTTGAAAGATCTGCTTAGACATGCAAGATAAGTAGAGCAGAGAGAACAACCCTGCTACCTCTGTCTTTCTTCTCCAATCCTTTCCCTAATCTTTTAAAAACCTTCCCCCGCCCCCGCTCATTTTTTGTTTTTTCTAGGTAGGGTCTCACTCTAGCCCAGGCTGATCTAAAATTCACTAGGTAGTCTCAGGGTGGTCTCGAACTCATGGCGATCCTCCTACCTCTGCCTCCCGAGTGCTGGGATTAAAGGTGTGCGCCACCACTGCCCAGCTCCAACCTTTCCCTTTTTATGTAGTATTGCAAATTCTACAGGGGCATTTGTAACACCTCCTCCTTTCCTCAATTATATGAATTGATTTGAAGAAAAGCAACCTGTTTGTTTGGAAAGAAAGTGCAGGTGCCCACCCCAGGAGGTCCCAGACCCTAGTCATCTTTGACTTTCAAAGACTGTTTTCTCAGAAGAAGGGTCTGCCCAGCAGGGGGGATTGCATACCTTTTGTCTCATTGTACCTGTTGGAGTTTATAAAAGCCCTCAATGTTCCTAACAACTCCTCCAAAGATGGACATTTGAAACATGAAAGCTGTTTACCGTTTTCTAGAAGCCAGCCTTGAATAAATGCAGTTCCTCCCACAAACCTCTAGCTGTCTGGGTGCTCGGTAGAGTGATGAGCAACATGCGCTCAAAGTCTGTCGGCAATGCTGTTAAACCAGAATACTGGCTCCCATACTGGCCTCCCCACTGGAGTCATTGAAAAGATTTCCCAGAATTGCATGTAATTAAAAGGGGGACGTATGGGAGTTGGTCTAGTGTACCTTAACAATGTCCCCACCGTTCCTAATGTGAGTCAAAAATAAGCAATTCTGTTTTAAAATAAAATCCTTTGCTTTATTTAAGTATCATTTACCAAAGTATCACTTTCCACATCCTAACAGCCAGAACAGTATAAGAGTAATAACTCTGAAGGTACAGAGATCTTAGGTGCTTCAGGCCACTGTGGCCAATATAAAATGCTAGCTTTTAATTTTTAATGACCATCTTGGTATTTATTTTAAAAATCCTTAAAGTATTTTAAGAAAAAAGAAACAGCTATATATTTATTAATATATTTCCTTGGTATACTTACCAAGAGAGAGTACATGATACAAAATGGTCCACATAAACTGCTTATAAAACTAGATTCTACATTTTACTACCTATGGCACCAAAGACAAGATATCCAAAATTCCTGAGCCCACGTTCCTCACATGTCTTATTTAGAATACATTTTAGTACCTGTTGAGCCAAAAAGAATCTATCTGAACCCTGACTTCTTAAATGATTCCTCAAAGGATCCTTGTATTTTTCAATCAAATGACATACCAAATTGATTATATGTTACTACAGTACTATATAATAGTAGTATTGCTCAAATATTAACACTGGCCCCAATTTTTCAGAGTTGACATCTACCCAACATGCCCAGAAGTGACACAACAGCTGGCATTTATTATAATGGGATATGAACCTTCTGCGGACCTCACTTATTGGTGTCCTTGACTTTTAGGTTCATAGTTTTTATTAAAAATGTTGCTATATTAACATATTGCAAATTGGTCATATTCCTATTGGGCTACACTTTTTTTTTTTTACCCCAGGTAGGGTCTTGCTCTAGCCCAGGCTGACCTAGAATTCACTGTGTAGTCTCAGGGTGGCCTCAAACTTACAGTGATCCTCCTACCTCTGCCTCCCAAGTGCTGGGATTAAAGGTGTGTGCCACCATGCCCGGATATTGTTGGGTTATACTCTTATATACTCTTATGTTCCTACCCCTTTATCCCTATTGATGTGGGCCCTCTTCAGTGGGGTTATCAGTATTCACTATGGAGTCATGAATGTACTAGTGGGGGGGGAAATGCCTCAGAGTATACCTTCCAACCCTGTGACTCTTATATTCTTTTCACCCTCTCTCCTGCAATATTCCCTGAACCTTGGGGGATATGTCATAAGTCTCCTTCAGTGTTGAGCTCTCAGCAGCCTCTGATTTTCTGCTTTGATGACTTTTGAGTCTCCTCAGTGTCAAGTGCTATCTCTCTTTCTCCCTCTCTCCCTCCCTCTTTCTCTCTCTCTATCTGTCTCTCTCAAATAAATAAATAAAAATAAACAAAAAAAAATTTAAACAGGTTACAGCACAACCGTGTGAGCTAAGGGAAGGAAGGGGTAGATGAGCCTCCTTCCCTACCTGCCATACTGCTATAGTCCCAGGTACTTCGTAGAGTAGCCTCACACTATAGCATGAACAGCCACAGTGAAGAAGTGATCTACAGCCATTTGCACTATTAACATTCTGGAATCCTTCTCCATAGTTCATTGAAGAAATATTATAAATCTGACATGATGAATGCGTCCCAAAGTTATGTCTCTCTTTTGCACACTCCCTTCCTCACTGCTGTGATGTGACACTTACTCTTCTTTGCAAGAAGCAACCTCCAGGCTTTCTCTTTGTAAAGATGCACTGCTAGGTCTCGGTACCTCAGAGTAACTTTTCAACATCCCTCAATCCAGTCACATGGAAGCATTTATTCTCTGCATTTTTAAAACAGAGAGACAATATAGGATTCCAAGTTGGATAAAAGTAACTCAAATAAACCATGTAACCCAGGGTCAGAAGATAAGGAGGATTCCAAGTTGGACATAGGTAACTCAAACAAAAGAAGGATAAGGAGCAGAATCAAAAACAACTTGGGGGCTGGAGAGATGGTTTGTCGGTTAAGTGACTTGCCTGTGAAGCTAAAGGACTCCGGTTATATTCCCCAGTACCCACGTAAGCCAGATGCACAAGGTGGCACATACGTTTGGAGTTTTTTTTTGTTGTTGTTGTTTCTGGTTCACCTATTCTCTCTCTCTTAAATAAATCCATAAATAAAATATTCTTAAAGAACTTGTCTCCCCCCCCCCCCCGCAATTCTTGACTTCCTTTAATTGAAATTCTCATCACACAGTCAATTGGCATGCTGGAAAAAATTTTAAGCCGGCATGGTGGTGCATGCCTTTAATCCCAGCACTTGGGAGGCAGAGGTAGGAGGATTGCCGTGAATTCAAGGCCACCCTGAGACTACACAGTGAATTCCAGGTCAACTTGGGCCAGAGTAAGATCCTACAATGAAAAACTAATAAAATAAAATAAATTTATATAAAGCAGATGTGGCATGTGGCATCCTCTGCTTGTTATGAAATGAGTTAGTGTGAAGCAGATGTGGCATCATCTCCTTATTATGGAGCAGTCTGGGTTGGAGTATTTTCTTTAGTGGGGTGTGCGTGCAAAAGAAAATGTTATGATGCTGCCAAGCTGTCTCACATGGAAGCCCTGGAAGCTGGCACCATGTGCTGCCCGAAAGATTAGCACAGATCTCACCCATCAGCTCAGAGGTGCAGGTGCTGCACCCTGCCTGCCCTGGCCTGTTAAATTCCCACCGGGCGTGGTATGGCTGAAGGTATGAAAGAATAAGTTTCAGCTTGCATCTGGCTGTAGGGCCCACGGCATGTTTTCAGTGTTGGAAAGAGAAGACTCTAGGAACAAGAGTTAGAACAGAACCCCCTCAAGGCTTATTGTTTGATAAGGCGGAGCAAATTTCAGCAGTGTTCACTGTGATCCTGGGTGACTAAGCAGTTTCATGCCCTTTAGTACTTACAATTACATAATTATTTCAGTAGCAAAGGTCAAAAGAGTGTGAAGAATAGTAAATCGATTTTCATTTCCATGTACATGTAAGAGCCCCTTCTTTTTCCATTCTCATACCCTTGGGAATACTGCCTATTCAATTTCCATTTACTGAGTGATGGGTAGTGTGATAATTACTTCACAGTAACACCTCACTTACACTTGTTAACAATCACCCGAACAGTTATGATTTCTTCTCTTCTTATGTTTCAAGCATATAGTGTCATGTCATATGCACTTACTGGCCATTACTGGAGTTGATATGGTAGCCTAGCTCTTCTGACTCCAAAGGACTTTCTGTGTTCCCTGTTGCCCTTATGGGACAGGGTGACTAAAGTCCTAGATGAAGTTCTTGGCAGAGGCTCTAATGGAGAAGGAAAGGAGAGGCATCTGCAGAGAGAAGGGCTGGTCCCCACAACAGCAGCCTTCTGCAGGTCTCACCCTTTCACATTCCTGAGGTGAGGCAGCATGTGGATAAGAGAACCATCCGGTTTCCATTTGCAGGGTGCATCTCTTATTTGGAGCCCTGAAAATCCTGCATTCTTGGAACTTACTCATTGTTCAACAATGTTATGGAGGATCAACCTACATGAGGATCATATTTTGCCTCTTTTATTCTGTTCTTGTAGCAGCTCCATGATCTTGGAACATTCTGGAAGCTCCTAGGACTCCATAGTCCAGCTGTGTAAGGCAGGATTTACTAAGCGTGGACTCCAGAACGCTTTGCCTGAAGTGATTACATTTAAAATATTCTAAAACTCCAACCAAGAAATCCAAAAAATAATCCACACAATTGGAGATAAACACTGGCATTTGTTGATTACGAGCCCAGCAGAGTCCTGGAAGCTTCATGATCTTTACCAGTAATGCTCAAGACAACCACATGGTGTCGCTACTACTATTATAACCTCTTTGAGGAATGGGGTAGCTGAAGTCATGCAGTAGGCAAACAAGGTTTATAAACCATAACACCTGTATTCTTTTTTTTTTTTTTCTGATTACTTCATCTTGGTTGCTTTATTTTGCAGTTTTAAAGTTCACAAAAGCTTTACAATATCTGCTTCCCCCATGTTGATCATCAAGGCTTTATGGTAAGACAATGAAAATTTTATCACATCAATTAGGTATATTCAAAAAAAAATGGATAATTTACAAATCACTTTAATTAAAACATTTTGCAAAATAAATATTCTAGTACACATCTGAATTTATTGATCCTAAAATTGGACTTGAAAAAACAAAAGCAAAACAAACATATTTAACAGTGTCACACCTAGGAGAAGAAGATTGTTGGCAAGCTATAAACAGCTTTGTGTGTGGACGATAATGTGAACAAAAGGAAGAGGAAGAAACTATGTGTTGAACTGATATTTAAATGTATCTATTAGATTTCCTTCCTCATGAATTTCTACCAAGTGAACAACTTGGCAAACTGGTAGTTTCTCAAATTTTATATTTAAACTAGTAACACCTTGATTAGAAGAACTAAATCCTGGGACTAGAATATTTAAGAAAAGAAAAACCCTGGGAAGAAAAATTAATGGCAGTATCTTCTAAAGTCTCTCTAAAAATGAGTAACAAGTAAATCACTGTTTATATTTACGAAGAATATCATGTTTTAGAAAAATTAGATATGTATAACTTATCAAAGGAAAAAATAAAAATTCCAAGTGGTCTCATTTAGGAAACTTAAAAAAATAAATCTTGTCCTCAATTAGTTTTTAATTTGTGAAGTAGCTTAATACATATTTCAAGCATCCATTACAGATCCATTACAATTATTTATACTTCTATTTCTACTTTTAATATAATCTGTATGTACTTTGGGGTAGCTCTTTTGATAATATCAATAGAAGCCACAAAGTCATGGCAGATGGCTGGACATGATGGCTCATACCTACAACTCTAGTACTCAGGCAAGGGAATCATAAATTCAAAGTCAATGTGGAAACTTACATGGTAAGTTTGAGACCAGCCTGAGCTACATAATAAGACTCTATCTCAATTTTTTTTTAATGATGGAATTGAAGTGAGAATAGAGTGAAAATGGATAAAGGACAGGAAGATAATGAAACTGGGTAGTTAATAAAAACCATGATTTTTAAGGTTTCCTCACTAATGTCACAAATTATGTATTTTGGTTCAATGTCACTGTGCTGCTGGAAGAGGCCAGGAAATGACAGGACTCCCCTACTGGTTGCTGGGGATTCCTAAGTAACTTGTTCACTCTTGAGGTAAGGGGTAGCAATGCTGACCTCAATGCCTTCTCTGCTTGCTTGCTCTTTCTTTCTTTCTTGCTTGCCTTCTTTCTTTCTTTCTTTCTTTCTTTCTTTCTTTCTTTCTTTCTTTCTTTCTTTCTTTCTTTCAGGAATACTTCTGAAGAGCTGAGAACCTCTTAAGAACCATAGAACAAGGAACTGAGATCACAGAGATTAATAGAATAATCTATGAGCATGTTAGTTTTAATACAGAGTATGGGCCTATTTATGTTTTCCTCTAATGATCAGAAGGGTTTCTGAGAAATCTTAACCCTAAAACCCTCTTCCATCTTCTAAATCTTATCTATGATGTTGTTTAAACCTACACATCACATAGCATGGTCCAAAGTTTTACGAGTATTTTAGTGGAACAGATGCATTCAGTTCATGTACTTGGAAAACAGTATTGTATTCTCAGAGGTCTTTTGTAGAGATTTTAAGTGCTGTTTTATCACTGACTGAGAATTCTTCTCAAAGCAAATATTCTCTAAGACACTAAAGTACTAATTCATTAGGATGGTAAACCTTGACATTGCGAAGAGTTACATTAAGAAAAGCAAGCCTAAATCTATAGAATCACAACTCAAACTGCTAATATTCTCACATAGGATCACTCACATGAAATGCAACAGACTACTGTTGAAGTGGGATGATTTCTAACTATACATGACACTTGTAACCAAATGACCATATTGTGGAAGACTAAAGAACATGTGTTAAGTATAGAAAACTGCTCCCAGAACTGCTTTTTCAAGCTTTAAATGACCATCATATTTTAGAGGGAGGGGCATGAATATATATTAGCAGACTGTCCATGTAGAAAACATTTTTGATTCAGATATTTTAAACAGACTACTTTAGATGTTTATTTGATATGAGAAAGGGCCAGTTATAATAAAGTATTTTTCTTCATCACAAAATATTAAGGATTCACACAATCAGAGGAAGGACCTATAAACTTCTTTTTGTCATCAACACTAATTCTCCTAAAAAGGCTCTCCAAAATCTTGAGTAGAAATATCATATTCTGCAATGAAATGTTTGAGTTCTTCCACACACCTCTCACCTATTTCATGTAAATTCTGCCTCAGTGCAAACTGTATGGATTTTTCTAATGAAGGATCTTTTTCAATCAGCATCTTCACCACCATCCCAAAAGTCTCACAATCTTGCCGATAAACCTGTTCAATCTCTTTGGTTTTTGATGCTATTGCTTTAGAGCAACTGGTCAACTGGCTGTCTTCAAACAACTCTGTGCCATCCACTGTGTTCACCTCAGGTTCTCCTGTCTGATCAATAAACAAGGGTGCCGTGGATTCCATCTCAAACTCGGAAATTTCAGGCAAATTATTTTCATCTGACTTTTCTAGTTTTTCAGCAGCCCATTTGCTTGCAGCCTCACTAAGTTCCTTCTCAGTTAGCCTGCTTGATTTATCTAACACCTTTGATGAAGAAACTGCTGAAGAACTTGAGGGTGAAGTATCTCTTGATGTTTTCAAAGACTGGATGGGTCTCTCCTTACTTCTATGCTGGGATTGATGGAAAGTGTATGTTTTGCTTCTTTCTGGAGAATAGCTTCTACTGCTGACACTGGAGCCAGATCTGCTGTGCGGGGAGTCCTTCCGGCCTACAGGTGAGTCTCTGAAAAAAGGAGCATCTCTTTTATGAGGAGACCACTCTCTTGAACAATGGGAAGAATAGAAACTTCTTCTAAAGCCATCCCTCATGTCCCTGTAGTCAGGCTGTCGGCTTATGGAATGATCATCTCTGGTCCATCTATAACCAGCTTCATCTCCTCTGTGAGGTGGACCACTTCTTCGATCATGAGAAAAACTGCGGCCCTCGTCATAGTCTCGGTAATCAACATGACTGTAATATCTACTGTAGCTTCCTACATCAGGGCTGTCTAGAAGAGGTGGTCTCTTTTCTAGCAGAGGTGGTCTCTTTTCTAGCAGTGGTGGTTTCTTTTCTAGCAGAAGTGATTTCTTTGGCACAATATTAACTACTCTATGGTAGCCATCACTGGGGTGATTCCGAGGAGGTCCCCTTTCTCTTGGAAGTCGTTCATAGTCATAACGCCCCTCAGACCACATTTCATCTCTTCTGTAAGCCAATCTTGGGCGATAGCCAAGGACAACGGGGATTTGAAGCATGGCTGGCCACAAGTTTGCCAAGTGAATTAGTCCCAGCAGTCCTTTGGTGGACGCCAAGACATTAATGCCTCTCAAAATTCAGCTGTACCCCTGATGGATTGCATTTCCGTCCCTCTAGAAGACATCGGCTTCAGTCTGGATTGATTGTGCAGGCTCCAGGGCAGGCTCTGGGTTCCAGGCTGCTGGCACGCAGGCTCCGACTCTCGGTCGCCGGGAAAACCTGCGAATGTGGTCCTACGCCTGCAACCACGATCCTAGAGGGGCCCTGTATTCTTTTTTTGTTTGTTTGTTTTGGTTTTTCGAGGTAGGGTCTTACTTTAGTCCAGCCTGACCTGGAACTCACTATATAGTCTCAGGGTGGCCTTGAACTCACAGCAATCGTCCTACCTCTGCCTCCCCAGTGCTGGGATTAAAGGCGTGCGCCACCACGCCCTACACACCTGTATTCTTTTATTGTTGTTGTTGTTGTTATTATTATTATTGACAGCTTTCATACTTACAGACAATAAACCATGATAATTCCCTCCCTTCCCCTACTTTCCCCTTCATAAGTCCACGCTCCATCACAACCCCTCCATCTCTCAATTACTCTCTCTTTTATTTTGATGTCATCATCTTTTCCTCCTATTATGAGGGTCTTGTTACTTAACACCTGTTTTCCTATAGCATACTTCCCAAAGGTCTCCCAAGTTCTCTACAAAATTTGAGTTCGTAGACCTTTGTAAACTTTGGAATGAACTCATGTTCACAGAAATTATGAAACGGGTTATCCTGACGGAATTGGCCTAAGAATTTCATATAAATTATGTAATAGGGCTCACACAAAAGTTATGTCCCGTAAGTTTTCTTAAAATGAGGATGCACATGCTAGATAACAAATGTGACAATGTTATACATATGCATATTATAGAAAGAAAACTATATATACATATATATGTAAATTTCAGTTCTATGTATGAAAATAAACATGCAGTACTGGACTTTACTCCTCCCATTACCCTCGCATGCTCTTATCTCCTCTCTGAGACACCTCCCACATGCACATGCTTGTCTCCACGTTCATGTCATGTGTGTGCACATATAATACAGAATACATATTATTTAGTTGTTTTAGTTCTTTGTGTACCCTGGATATTAAGTCTCTTTCAGAAGTATAGCTGGCAAATATTTTCTCCCATTCTGTAGGTTGCCTCTTTGCTCTATTGACAGTGTCCTTTGCTGTACAAAAGCTTTTTAGCTTCATGAGGTCTCAGTGGTTGATTACTGGTTTTACTTCCTAAGCAACTAGGATTACAATCAGGAAGTTGTTGTCTATGCCAATATGTTGAAGTATTTTTCCTACTTTTTTCTATAGCAGTTTCAGAGTTTTAGGTCTGACATTAAGGTCTTTGATCCATTTGGACTTGATTTGTATGCATGGAGAGAGATAAGGATCTATTTTTATGCTTCTATATATAGATATCCAGTTTGCCCAGTACTAGTTGTTAAAGAAGCTGTATTTTTTCCAGTAAATATTTTTGGCCTTTTTGTCAAAAATCAGATGGCTATATCTGCCTGGGTTAACATCTGGGACCTCTATTCTGTTCCATTGATCTACATGTCTGTTTTTGTGCAAGTATCATGCGGTTTTTGTTGCTATGGCTCTGTAAGACATCTTAAAGTCAGGTATGGTGATATTGTTAGCCTTATTTTTATTACTCAGAATTGCTTTGGTTATTCAAGGTGGTTTTTTTTTGTGCTTCCAAATTAATTTTAGGATTGTTTTTCTATTTCACTGAAGAATGCCATTGGAATTTTTTTGTTTTTTGAGGTAGGGTTTCACTCTAGCCCAGAATGACCT
Source organism: Jaculus jaculus (assembly GCF_020740685.1). Lineage (NCBI taxonomy): Eukaryota > Metazoa > Chordata > Mammalia > Rodentia > Dipodidae > Jaculus > Jaculus jaculus. The sequence goes on from NC_059103.1 coordinate 104,958,533, forward strand.
GGAAATCACTCTGTAGACTCAGGATGGCCTTGAACTCATTACAATCCTCTGACCTCTGCATCCCAAGTGCTAAGATTAAAGGCATGTGTCACCACACCCAGCACCTTTGGAATTTTAATGAGGATTGCATTAAATGAATAGATTGCTTTTGGTAAGATTGACATTTTCACAATATTGATTCTTCCAATTTACGAACATGGGATGTCTTTCCAGTTCTTAGTGTCTTCTGCAATTTCTCTCTTGAGTGTTTTAAAGTTTTCATTGTAGAAATCATTCACTTCCTTGGTTAGGTTTATTCCAAGACACTTTTTTTTTGGAGTCAATTATGAATGGGAGTATTTCCCTGATTTAATCTTTGGCATGTTTGTTGTTGGTATATAGGAAGGTTACTGAGTTTTGTGTGTTAATTTTGTATTGTGCTGCATTGCTAAAAATGTTTATCAGCTCTACACATTTGCTGGTAAAGCTTTTAGGGTCCCTTATTTACAGCAATATATCATCTGTGAATAGTGATGATTTGACTTCTTCCTTTACAATTTGTAACCTTTTTGTTTGTATTTTTTGTCTTATTACTGTTGCAAAGACTTCCAGTACTATATTTAAAAAATGTGGGAAATAGTAGACACATTGTCTTGGTCCTGCCTTTAGTAGAAAGGCTTCAATTTTTTCCCCATTTAGTATAATGCTGGCAATATGTTTATCATAAATAGCCTTTAATTTGTTGATATATGTTCCTTCTAGTTCCAGATTATGTAAGACTTTTAACATGAAGTGATGTTGGGTTTTGTACAATGTCTTTTTTGCATCAATGGAGATGATCATGTAATTTTTGTCCTTCAGCCCATTTATGTGATAAATTATATTTCTTGATTAGTGTATGTTAAACCATCCCTACATCTGTGGGCTAAAACCTACCTGAATGGGCTAAATAAGCTTTATTATTATTATTGTTATTATATATACACATAGTTAGTATGTAAACAACATATGTTGGTACCATGCTTTCCATCCTCCCTGCCCCCTTTCTGAAGAGGCCTTCCTCATTGGAGATGCAGGTCAACCCCATGGGGATTGTGGGTCAAGCATTATGAGGAGTGAGAGGCAATGTCTCTGTGCAAAATGTCCCAACTTGTGCCTCTAACAATCTTTCCACCCCCTCTTCTGCAAAATTCCCAGAGCCATGCTGGGAGCATTTTAAGTCTACTTCAGTGGTAGACACTGAGGAACCTCTGGATCTCTGGTTTGGTAGGTGTTGAGTGTCCTCAGTATCTGCCTCCATAATCCTTTTGCTGATATCAGATTCACTAAGAAAGCAGCACTCTTGCTCATTTCCCCAGTTCCTCTGTGGTTTCAGCTGGGGCTGGAGCAGAGTGCACTGGGTCATTTATCTCCTCAGATCCAGCTCCCGTCTGAAAAAGAGAAGCAGATTCTCCAATGGATAATGAAGTGAGCACTATTTAGATGGGATAACTACTATTAATTTAGAGAGAATTAAAAGGGTGTAGACCCTCTTGTAATCTAAGGGTAGTGGGAGCTTGACAATGGAAAGTGGAATCATTGTCTGGATATGATTCTGATTTGTTTCTAGTTCCAGATTTGTTTCCTTTCCACTGAGTGGATCTGTTAGCCAATCAAGAGCAGTTGGTTACCCACCATGGCTGTGTGCCACTATTGCACTTGTGTGAGGTTGTTTGCTTCTGAGTCACCTAGATTTTGAGTTGCTTCGACAGATGTTGGCCACTTTCCCCTAGTAGCTCATGTAGTGCCTTCCAGCACTAGATGGGCTAACTGTTTGATGACTGGCTCTCCTTTGGATTCTAACCAGGTCTCTCCATGGTGTATGACAATAGCGTATTGTGTCTTCAGCAGTAGGGTCTTACCATTAACCTCTAGTGGGTAATCGAGTGCTTTGACAGAAGTCTGTCTTGTTTGTTTTGGGAAATCTAGTAGGTCTCTCTGATCAATAGTACATTGTGGATGCAGACCACATCCTGGCACAGGGAATTATTGGCTAGCACCAAGGGAAAAGAAAAAAAGAAAAAGACAGAGAAGAAAGAAAATCAGGAGAAATTAATTTGAGGTTAGGTTTCATCTCCCCTTTTCCAGGACTCTTTGATTCAGGTGCTCTCCCTAAGATCCTCTTGAGGGTTCCGCCTTTTAGTCTGACTTCTGGGATATAGGATTCTACAGTACCAGTCCAATTTGGGTTCAGTTTTGTTTCCCCCCACACACACCCGTCCCCTTCCCTCAAGTCCTACCCTCCCTATTATCCAAGCCTCAAGATACTATACAGTTATGTCAGCAACTGGGGCTGATCCACGTTAGGAACTGCAGTTGAGTGAGATCATGAGGTGGTTGTCTTTCTGTAATTGTGTAAGTTCACTCAAAATGATCTGTTCCAAGTTCAACCATTTTTCTACAAATTTCATTGTGTCATGCTTTCTTACTGCTGAGTAGAATTCCACTGTGTGGATATTCCACATCTTGGTTATCCATTCATCCAATGATGGGCACCTGAGTTGATTTCAGTTTTTAGCTATTATGAATTGAGCAGCTATAAACATGGTTGAACAAATATCTCCAAACTAAGATGTAGGGCTTTTAGGGTAAATGCCCAGTAAGGGAATAACAGGGTCTGCTGGTAACTCTATATTCGCCCTTTCCAGGAGTCTCCAAATTAATTTCCACAGTGGTTGTATGAGCTTATATTCCCACGAACAGTGAATGAGTGTTCCTGTTTCTCCACAGGCTTGCCAACATTTGTTTTCATTTGATTTTTAATGTTTGCTATCCTTATTGTGGTAAGGTGGAATCTCATAGCTGTTTCAATTTGTGTTTTCCTAATGGTTAGGGATGTTGAACATTTTTTTAAGTGTGTTAGTCATTTGTAATTCTTCCTCTAAGAACTCCCTATTTAGTTCTGTGCCCCACTTTTGGAGTGGGTTGATTGATTTTTTATTTAATTTTTTGAGTTCTTTGTACATTCTAGATATTAGGCTTCTGTCAGTGGTATAGCTGGCAAAGATTTTCTCCCATTCAGTGGGTAACCTATTGGCTCTGCTTATGGTATGTTTGTCTGTGCAAAACTTTTTAGCTTCATGAGATCCCGTTGGTTGAGTACTTGTTTAATTTCCTGGATGACTGTGGTTTTGTTTAGGAAGTCTTTCCCCAGTTTTATATCATGGAGTGTGCTTCCTATTTTTATTTCCAGTATTTAAAGAATTTTGGGTCTTATACTAAGGTTTTTAATCCATTTGGACTTGATTTTTATGTATGATGAAATGAGTGGTACTAATTTCATTTTTCTACATATAGTCATCCAATTTGTCCCCCACCATTTGTTGAAGATGCTGTCTTTTCTTCAGTCTACATTATTGGTACCTTTTTTTCTTCAGTCTACATTATTGGTACCTTTGTCAAAGATCAAGCAGTTGTAGTTACTTGACCTAAGGTCTGAATCATCAATTCTGTTCCATTGGTCTATGTTTCAGTTGTTATCACTGTGCTGTTTTTGTCACTATGGCTTTGTAATAAAGCTTTAGATTGGGTATGGTGATACCACCAGAGGGTTTTTGTTGTTTTTTTTTTTTCTGTTGAGGATATGTTTGGATATCTGAGGCCTTTTACAATTTCATATGAATTTTGAGGTCATTTTTTCAATCTCTGTGAAGAATGATGCTGGTATTTTTATTGGTATTGCATTAAACCTGTATATTGATTTTGGTAGTGTTGCCATTTTCACAATATTAATTCTACCTGTTCAGAAGCATGGGATGTCTTTCCATGTTCTCAAGTCCTCCTCTATTTCTTTCTTGAGTGTTTTTATGATCACATTTTATAGCTCTTTCACATCCTTGGTTAGTGTTTTTCCAATGTATTTAATTTTTTTGTTGCTATTAAAAATGGAACAGCCTCACTGATTTCTTTCTCTGTATATTTGTCCTTTTCATATAGAAAAGATGCATTGTGCATTGATTTTGTATCCTACCACTTTGCTAAAGGAATTTATCACCTTTAGAAGTTTTGAGATGGATACTTTCAGGTCACCTATACATAGGATCATGTCACCTGCAAATAGGACTAACTGGACTTCTTCCTTTACAATCTGAATCCCTTTTATTTCTTTCTCTTGTCTTATTTCTTTGGCTAGTACTTCTAGTACTACGTTGAAGAGCATTGGTGAGAGTGGGCATCCCTGTCTTGTTCCCTATCTCAGTGGGAACTCCTTGAATCTTTCCCCATTAAGTATTATTTGGGCTTTAGTAGTTCTATATATAGCCTTTATTGTGTTGAGATATAAACCATCCATGCCTATTCTTGCCAGTGTTTTGATCATAAAGTGGTCTTGTATTTTGTCAAAGGCCTTCTCCACATCAGTTGAGATGACCATGTGGTTCCTATGGTTCAGTTCATTAATGTGGTGTATTATGTTGACTGATTTCTGTATGTTAAACCATCCCTGCATCCCTAGGATGAAGCCTACTTGATCAAGGAGGATAATAATTTGATGTGTTGTTGAATTCGGTTTGCAAGGATTTTGTTCAGGATCTTTGCATCTCAGTTCATCAGGGATATAAGCCTGTAATTTTCTTTCCTTGTTGCATCTCTGTCTGGTTTTGGTATTAGGGTGATGCTTGCTTCCTAAAAGGAATTGAGAAGGACTTCCTGGTCTCCAATTATGCAGAACAGTTTGAGACATATTGGTTTCAGGTTAAAGGTTTGATAGAATTCAGCTGAGAAGCCATCTGGTCCTGGACTTTTCTTTTGGGGGAGGTTTTTGATTACTTTTTCAATCTTCATGGATGTGACAGTTTTGTTTAGGAGATTAATCTGCTCTGAGTTTAGTTTTGGTAGGTGGTATGTGTCTAGGAATTCATCCAATTCTTCCAGATTATTTAATTTTGTGGAGTAGAGGTTTTAGAAGTATACTATAATAATTCTTCCATTTTTCATTGATGTCTGTTGTGATCTCTTCTTTTTAATTTCTGATTTTGTTAATTTGAGACTTCTAGATTTTTGTTTGTTTTTTGTTTTTGCTTGACCAATTTGGCCAGGGGTTTGTCAATGTTGTTTATTTTTTTAAAGAACCAGCTCTTTGTTTCATCAATTTCTTTTATTGTTTTCTTAGTTTCCAATTCATTAAGTTCTGCTTTAATCTTGATTATTTCTTTCTGTCTGGAGCTCTTTGGGTTGGGTTCTTCTTATTTTTCCAGCGCCTTTAGGTGGACAGTTAGGTTATTTATTTGGGATCTCTATGTCTTTTAGGTATTTAGGACTATGAATTTTCCCCCTAGGACTGCCTTCATTGTGTCATAAGTTTTTGTAGGTTGTGTTTTCATTATCATTCAATTCTAGGAATTTTAAAATTTCTTTTTTGATTTCTTCCATGACCCATTCATGGTTTGAAAGTGTGTTTTTTAGTCTCCAGGACCTGGCAGAATTCTTGATGTGTCTCTTGTTGTTAATTTCTAGCTTTAAAGCATTGTGATCTGACATGATGCAGGAAGTTACTTCAATTTTCCTGGCTTTATGAAGTTTTGCTTTATGTCCTAAAATATGGCCAATTTTGGAGAAGGTTCTATGGGCTGCTGAGAACAGTATGTATTTTGTAGAGCTGGGGAAGAAAATTCTGTAAGTGTCTATTAGGTGTAGTTGATCTATGATCTATTATTTCCCTGTTGATTTTATGCTTGGATGATCTGTTTATTGGTGATAGTTGAGTATTGAAGTATCCAACTATGATGGTGTTGGTGTTTATTTCTGTTTTATTGTCAAGTAGATTTTGTTTTATAAACTATGGTGCATCTGTGTTTGGCACATATGTATTTATGATTGTGATGTGCTCATGTTGGATCATTCCCTTAATGTGTAAAAAGTGGCCTTCTTTGTCCTTTTTGATTACTTTTGGTTTGAAGTCTATTTTGCCAGGTATTAATATAGCAATGCCCACTTGTTTTTTATTTCCATTTGCTTGGAATATCATTTTTTTTTTAATTTTTTATTTATTTATTTGAGAGCGACAGACACAGAGAGAAAGACAGATAGAGGGAGAGAGAGAGAATGGGCGCTCCAGGGCTTCCAGCCTCTGCAAACGAACTCCAGACGCGTGTGCCCCCTTGTGCATCTGGCTAACGTGGGACCTGGGGAACCGAGCCTCGAACCGGGGTCCTTAGGCTTCACAGGCAAGCGCTTAACCGCTAAGCCATCTCTCCAGCCCTGGAATATCATTTTCTAACCTTTCATCCTGAACAGGTGTCTATCTTTAGTAGTGAGATGGGTTTCTTGAAGACAGCAGACAATGTGTATCATTTGATGGGTGAGCTAAGACCAGTAATATTTAAGGTTATTACTGTGAGGTTTGAATTAATCCCTGCCATGATGAGGTATTTTATGGAATTTGTTGCTTTCTTGTGTTATGTACTGTTTTGAGCTTGGTCTATTTTGGTTATTGTGATCTTTTTAGCTCTTGACATTGGTTGCTTGACTCTTCTGTGCGGAGTATTCCCTCAAGTAAGTTTGGTTTTGTGTTCATATAATCATAGAGTTGACTTCTTTCATGGAAAGCTTTTCTTTAACCTTCTATTATGAGGGATACTTTTGCTGGGTAGAGTAGCTTGAGTTGGAAGCTATAGTTTTACAGGTTTTGACGTGTTCCATTCCAGGTCCTTCTGGCTTTCAGGGTTTCCATTGAGAAATCTGAAGTAATTCTTATGGGATTACTTTTACATGTTATGAATTACTTCTCTCTTGCTGCTTTTAACACTCTGTTTTTGTTGGTAAGAGTTTTAACTATGATGTGCCTTGGAGAGTTTCTCCTTTGGTCCTGTCTGTTTGGTGTTCTGTGAGCTTCTTGTATCTGGATGGGCCTCTCTTTTGAGAGATTCAGAAAACTTTGTCGAATGTATTCTCTCCACCTCTGGCCTGGATTTCCTCTCCTTCTGGTACACCCATGATCCAGATGTTTAGATGTTTTAAGGTGTCCCACATTTCCCTCATATTCTGTTCACTTGATTTTTTTTTTTTTAACTTAGCAAAGTTTTTGGCTTCCTGATCAATTTCTTTTGTCTTGTCTTCCAGGTCAGAGGTTCTGTCTTACACATGAGTAATACTGTTGGTGAGGGGTTCTAGAAAGGTTTTTATAATTTCTATTGGATTTTTGTTTTCTGCTGTGTTATTTTGTATTGTGTTCATCTCTTTTTTAATATTTTATTTTTATTTATTTGACAGAGAAAGAGGGGAAGAGAGAGAGAATGGGTGTGCAAGGGCCTCCAGTCACTGCAAATGAACTCCAAATGCATGCAGACTCTTCTGCATCTGGCTAATTTGGGTACTGGGGAATCAAACCTGGGTCTTTTGGCTTTTCAGGTAAATACTTTTACAGCTAAGTCATCCCTAAAGCCCTCCATTTCTTTTGTGAGGTGCAGTATCTATTCAAGTTCTGATTTTTCTTGATGCTTTCTTGAGTTCATTCTTGCATTTGATCAAGTATTCATTAAGCTTAATCAACCAGTTGTTGAGATCTTCCATTCCTTGACTCACCTTCAATTTGCTGATATCTCTCTGGAGGGGTCTAATATTTTCTTCAATCAAGTTAAGCCTACCGTCAAAAGCTGAACTCTCTAGGAGATGATTCTACTCAATTCCATGGATGTTATTGTTGGTTCTTTGATAGTTTGCTTCCAGTTCAGTGATTTTTTTTTGATCAGGGTCTCATTGGTTATTGTGTTTTCATTTTGGGAAAGAATTTCTCTATGATTTCACTGGAGGCTTCCACTGTAGGACTAGGCATGGTGGAGATCTCTCAGTTTTCTGACTTTCATTGGCTTTTTTTGCATTGTCTACCCATTTTAGGAAGACTCTTTATTTTATTGAGGAGGAAGCTAGTTTTTGTTCTTTAGCCAGTGCACCTCTGATTCAGGTGAATAGGGATGTTGGTACCCAGTGGCCAGTCACAATACCCAAGCAAAAGGCCTGATTCCACAGTTCACACAGGGACAAGGCCTCCCCAAGGAAGGCACAATAGTACCTCCCAGGATCAGGGGACTAGGAGGAGAAAGGGAACAGGGATCTGGCCTGCTTCATGCCATGTCCTCCAGCACACAGTCCAGCACAAGGAACCCAGACCAGGGAGGTGGGAAGAGCCTAGAAACAGGGGTCTGGCCTATTCACTCATACCACCACACCCACCCATACACTGTCCACACAAGGAACTCAGACTGGGTTGAATAAGCTTTTTGATGTATTTGTGCAATCTGTTTGCAAGTATTTTGTTATGTTATATATACCAAATAAAGAAAGAAAACATGTGATACTTGTCTTTCTGAATCTGGCTTATTTCACTTAACATGATGATTTCCAGTTCCATCCACTTCCTTGTGATATAATTTCATTACATATTTTTTTTTCTTTTTTGATTTACATGTTGATAGGCACCTAGCTGAATCCAAACAAATCTTGGAAATAATAGGAATAGTTGCACAATAAATCTGGTTATGCATACACCACTGTGGTACTCTGCCTTATATTCCTTTGGGTATGTACCCAGGACTGGCATAGCTACATAAAAATGACAGTTATATTTTTTTTCTTTTTGCAATTTTCATTAACATTTTCATTATTATAAAAAATATGCCATGGTAATAACCTTTTCCCCCACACCCACACTTTCCCCTTTGAAATTCCATTCTCCATCATATTACCTCCCCATCTCAATAATTGTACTTGCATATATACAATACCAACCTATTAAGTATCCTCCTCCCTTCCTTTCTTTACCCTTTATGTCTCCTTTTTACCTTACTGGCCTCTGCTACTAAGTATTTTCCTTCTCACACAGAAGCCCAATCATCTGTAGCTAGGATCCACATATGAGAGAGAACATGTGGCGCTTGGCTTTCTGGACCTGGGTTACCTACTACTATAATCCTTTCAGATCCATCCGTTTTTCTGCAAACTTCATAACTTCATTTTTCTTTAGAACTCCATTGTATAAATGTGCCATGTCTTCATTATCCACTCATCAGTTGAGGGACATCTAGGCTGGTTCCATTTCCCAGTTATTATCAATTGAGCAGCAATAAACATGGTTGAGCACGTACTTCTAAGGAAATGAGATGAGTCCTTAGGACATATGCCTAGAAGTGCTATAGCTGGGTCATATGGTAGATTAATCTTTAGCTGTTTTAGAACCTCCACACAGATTTCCACAATGGCTGGACCAGATTGCATTCCCACCAGCAGTGTAGAAGGGTTCCTCTTTTACCACATCCCCACCATCATTTATGATCATTTGTTTTCATGATGGTAGCCAATCTGATAGGAGTGAAATGGAAACTCATTGTAGTTTTTTTTTTAAATTTTTATTAGCATTTTCCATGATTCAATGTAGTTTTAATCTGCATTTCCCTGATGACTAGTGACATAGAACACTTTTTTAGATGCTTATATGCCATTCATATTTCTTCCTTTGAGAATGCTCTATTTAGCTCCATAGCCCATTGTTTGATTGGCTTGTTTGATTGCTTATTATTTAACTTTTTGAGTTCTTTGTATATCCTAGATATTAATCCTCTATCAGATATATAGCTGGTGAAGAATTTTCCCATTCTGTAGGCTGCCTCTTTGCTTTTTTCACTGTGTCCTTTGCAGTACAAAATCTTTGTAATTTCATGAGGTCCCAGTGAATAATCTGTGGTTTTATTGCCTGAGAAATTGGGGTTGTAGTCAGAAAGTCTTTGCCAAGACCAATATGTTGAAGGGTTTCCCCTACTTTTTCCTCTAGCAGTTTCAGAGTTTCAGGTCTAATGTTAAGGTCTTTAATCCATTTGGACTTAATTCTTGTGCATGGCGAGAGAGAAGAATCTATTTTCATCCTTCTACAGATATATATCCAGTTTTCCCAACACCATTTGCTGAAGAGGCTGTCTTTTGTCCAATGAGTATTTTTGGCATTTTTATCAAATATCAGGTGGCTATAGCTACCTGGACTTACATCTGGGTTCTCTATTCTGTTCCATTGATCTACATGTCTGTTTTTGTGCCAGTACCATGCTGTTTTTGTTACTATGGCTCAGTAGTATAGGTTAAAATCAGGTATGGTGATACCACCAGCCCAATTTTTGTTGCTCAGTATTATTTTAGATATTCCAGGATTTTTGTGATTCCAAATGAATTTTTGGATTGTTTTATCTATTTCCATGAAGAATGCCATTGGAATTTTGATAGGGATTACATTAAATGTGTAGATTGCTTTTGGTAAGATTGCCATTTTCACAATATTGATTCTTCCAATATAGTAACAAGGGATGTTTCTCCACTTTCTAGTGTTTTCTGCAATTTCTCGCTTGAGTGTTTTAAAGTTCTCATTGTAGAGCTTCTTTACTTCCTTGGTTAGGTTTATTTCAAGGTACTCTCTCTTTTTTTTTTTTTGATGCAATTGTGAATGGGAGTGATTCTCTGATTTCATTCTCTGTGTGTTTGTTGTTAGCATATATGAAGGCTACTGATTTTTTTGTATTTATTTAGTATCCTGCTACATGGCTGTAGGTTTTTATCAGCTCTAACAGTTGGCTAGTAGAGTCTTTAGGGACCTTTATGTATAGAATCATGTCATCTGCAAATAATGATAACTTGATCTCTTCCTTTCCAATTTTTATGTGTGTCTCTTGCCTTATTACTATGGTTAAGACTTCCAAAACTGTATTAAATAAAAGTGGGGACAGTGGACACCCTTGTCTTGTTCCTGATTTTAGTGGAAAAGCTTGTAGGTTTTCCCCATTTAGTAATATGTTGGCTGTAGGCTTTTCATAAATAGCTTTTATTATATTGAGATATGTTCCTTCTATTCCCAGTCTCCGTAGGACTTTTATCATGAAGGGATGTTGGATTTTGTCAAACACTTTCTCTGCATCTAATAAGATGATCATGTGATTTTTGTCCTTTATTCCATTTATATAATGTATTACATTTATAGATTTGTATATATTGAACCATCCCTGCATCTCTGGGATAAAGCCTACTTGGTCAGGGTGAATGATCTTTTTGATGTATACTTGTATTCTGTTTGCCAATATTTTGTTGAGAATTTTTGCATCTATGTTCATGAGGGAGATTGGTCTGTAATTTTCTTTTTTTGTTCTATCTTTGCCTTGTTTTGGTATCAGGGTGATGCTGGCTTCATAGAAGGAGTCTGGTAGAACTTCTTTTTCTATTTTCTGGAAAAGCTTAAGAAGCAATGGTGCTAGCTCTTCCTTGAAGGTCTGGTAAAATTCAGCAGTGAATCCATCTGGGCCTGGGCTTTTTTTAGTTGGGAGATTATTGATAACTGTTTGGATCTCCATGCTTTTTATAGGTCTATTTAAGTGATTAATCTCATCTTGATTTAATTTAGGTAGGTCATATAAATCAAAGAAATCATCCATTTCTTTCAGATTTTCATACTTTGTGCAGTTATGCTTTTATAGAATGATTTTTTGAATTTCTCTGGAATCTGTTGTGATGTTACCTTTTTCATCTCTGATTTTATTAATTTGTGTCTCTTCTCTCTTTCTTTTGGTCAGATTTGCTAAGGGTTCATCAATCTTTTTTATCCTTTCAAAGAACCAAGTCTTTGTTTCATTAATTTTTAAGATTTTTTTTTGTTTCTATTTCATTAATTTCTGCCCTCATCTTTATTATTTGTTCCCATCTACTGATTATTGGTTTGCCTTGTTCTTCTTTTTCCAAGGCTTTAAGGTGAAGCATTCAGTCGTTTACTTGCGACCTTTCTAATTTCTTAGTATAGGCACTTAAGGCTATAAATTTACCTCTTAGAACTGCCTTCATTGTGTCCCAAAGATTTTGGTATGTTGTGTTCTCATTATCATTTGACTCTATAAATTTTTTGATTTCCTTTTTGATTTCTTCATTGACCCATTCATCATTTAGTAGTGTATTGTTTAGTTTCCATGATTTTGTGTATGCTCTATAGCCTTTCTTGCTACTGATTTGTAGTTTAATTCCATTGTGGTCAGATAGAATGCAAGCAATTATTTCAATTTTCCTGAATTTGTTAAGATTTGCTTTGTGTCCTAATATATGCTCTATTTTAGAGAATGCTCCATGTGCTGCTGAAAAGAAGGTACATTCTGCAGCATTTGGATGAAATGTCCTGTATATATCTGTTAGGTCCATTCCTTCTATGACCTCATTTAGTCCAGATGCCTCTCTGTTTATTTTTTTCTCGGGATGACCTGTGAATTGATGAGAGTGGGGTGTTAAAGTCACCCACCACCACTGTGTTTGGTGTTATCCGTGACCTTAGTTCTAATAGTGTTTGTTTGATGAATTTGGGAGCCCACATGTTAGGCACATATATGTTTAGGATTGTAATGTCCTATTGAAGTGTGCCATTAATCAATATAAAGTGACCTTCCTTGTCTTGCTTGACTAACGTTGGACTGAAGTCTACCTTGTCAGATAGTAGGATAGCAACCCCTGCTTGTTTTCTAGGCCCATATGCTTGAAACACTGTTTTCCAACCTTTCACCCTAAGATAATGTCTATCCTTTGTAGAAAGGTGAGTTTCTTGGAAACAACAAATTGTAGGATTCTGCTTTTTAACCCAGTCTGCAAACCTATGTCTTTTGGTTGAGGCATTGAGGCCATTGATATTAAGAGATATTATTGAAAGGTGTGTTTTAAGTTTGCCTTTTTTTTTTTTTTTTTGGTTCCAGTTCTGCCTTTGCTTTCTTGTGTTAATTAGTATGTGAGTATTGCTTGTTTTTCCAGGTTTCTTATATGTGGCTTTTCCTTCTCTTCAGCATAGAGGATTCTTTCAAGTATTTTCTGTAGAGCTGGTTTTGTCTTCAAATACTCCTTTAATCTGCTTTTGTCATGAATGTCCTTATTTCTCCATCTATTTGAATGGATAACTTTGCAGGATAAAGTAACTTAGGTTGACAGTTGCTATCTTTCAGAACTTGAAATATATCACTCAAGCCCTTATGGCTTTTAAAGTTTGTGTTGAATAATCTGCTGTAATCCTGATGGGCTTGCCTTTGTAGGTAACTTGACTTTTCTCTCTAACTGCTTTCAGTATTTTTCTTTGGCTTGTGTGTTTGGTAGTTTGATTATAATATGGCGAGGAGAGGTTCTTTCCATGTTTTGTCTGGCTGGGGTTCTAAAGGCTTCCTGTATCTGCATTGGCACCTCTTCCCCAATTTGGGGGACGTTTTCTTCTGTGATTTTGTTGAAGATGCCTTCTATGCCTTCAGAGTGGAATTCTTCTCCTTCTAGTATACCCTGAATTCTTATATATGATCTTTTCATAGTGTCCTGAATATCTTGAAATTCCTACTCATACTTTTCTCTAAGTTTGTCTTTCTCTTAGTTGGATTGTATTAAATCTGCCACCTGCTCTTCTAGCTTAGATATTTTGTCCTCTCCTTCATCCATTCTACTAGTGAGATTTTCTATAGAGTTTATTTCATTAACTGTGTTCTTCATTGCCTGTAATCCTGACTGATTTTTCTTTATTATTTCTATTTCCTTACTTATGTCTTGTATTGCCTTCTTTATTTCATTAAATTGGTGTCCTGTGTCTTCTTTGATTTCCTCTTTGATGTCTTTTTTGATTCCTTTGATTTATTCTTTGACTTCTTTGAAGATATTTACAGTCATTCTTTTGAAATCTTTCTCAGGCATTTCCTCTAACTCGTTCTCACTGGAGGTCATTTCTGATGCATTAATACTTTTAGGTGGATTTATATTGTCTTGCTTTGTAGCGTTTCTTGTGTTATAGTGTATATATTTTTGCATCTTGGATTAAGTTAATGCTTAGATTTTCTAGCTAGCTGGGTATTCTTAGTTGTGTCAGTTGATCTGATGTTATATATTTTCAGGGTAGAAGCTTAAGGTGTTTTGTATGGCTCTTCTGACTCTCAGAGTATCTACAAAGGTGTTCCTAGTGGTTGAGTTGCCTGCTAAGGGAGTATTCAAGTAGGCTGAGTGGAACAAAATACTGGTAGATTCTAAAATTTAACTAAACACTGTACACATTCAATCAAAAACCGCACAGAGTATGTATGTAAGAGTGGGTATTATAACAACCAGATCGTCTATCAACAAAGAGGTTAAGATTTCTGGTCTTTTGAGGGATCCAAGTCAGCTTGTGACCAAGTGAGACCCTTCCCTGGTGCAATCCCAGTTACTTTTTTTTTTTTTTTTTGGTTTTTTGAGGTAGGGTCTCACACTGGTCCAGGCTGATGTGGAATTAACTCTGTAGTCTCGGGGTGGCCTTGAACTCATGACGATCCTCCTACCTCTGCCTCCCAAGTTCTGGGATTAAAGGCGTGCGCCACCACACCCGGCCCCAGTTACCTTTTTATATGATTTTGGTCTCAGTCAAGTTGCTGGCTGGGTCATTGGGCCACTGTTCTGATTTCTGGAGCTGGGCACTGGCTTTTCCTGTGGCGGAAACTGAGCCTGGCAACTGTGGCCCTGCAAATCTGCACCCCTGCTGTTGGAAACGCTACTGCTGCTGCCGCTGCTGCCTCTGAAGGTGCTGCTGCTGGATCTGACACTGCTGCCGCTGAACTTGCTGCTACTGGATCCGCTGCTGCTGGGGGTGCTGTTGCCAGTGCCAGAGTCATTGATGTTGCTGCCGGACTCTGCTCCTGCTTGGGTCCTGCTCTCGGCTCAAGTTGGCATTGCTGGGTCCCAGGACCACTGCTCTGTTGGCTGGAGCTGGGCACAGGCGGTGGGGGAAGGGAGGGAGCCAATGCTGCTCTAGTTCTCTCATTGTTCCATGTGTTCTACATTGTGATCTGATCCTCCGTTGTTCACTGCCACTCTCCCTTCCAATTTCTTGAGTTGCAGAGAGCTCCAGTGTGAGTGGAAGCTCCCCTCAACTGGCTTTTCCTGTGGCTCGAGCTGAGCCTGGTGGCTTTCTGGTGCGTGGCCAACACGGTCTGCGGACCTGCCGGGGCCGCTTTTGCCAGCCTGTGCGGGCTCTGGATGCTCTGGATCTCTCCTACTTCTGTGCTGTCGTTTCGATTTCCTATACACCTCGCTTTTTAGTAAAAGTGTGTATTTTGCTGAGTTTTTTGGTCTTTTTCCCCCCTAGGCTGCTTTGGCGTGGTACCTATGCCACCATTTTAACTGGAAGTCGATAGTTATATTTTTTAAATTATTTAGGAATCATCATTTTTACTTCAGTAGTGGATGCACTCATTTATATTCACTCTAGTAGTAATAAGCATTTTGAACATCATCCTCAGCAGCACTTGTTTGTTTCCTTGATGATAGCTATTCAAATTGGGGTAGGATTAAATCTGAATGTAGCTTTTTATTTACATTTCTCTGATTGCTAAAAAAGCTTTACTTTTTCATATATTTGTTTTCAATTAGCACTTATTCTTCTGAGAAATTTCTGTTCATTCACTTGATTATTTGTTAAGTAGATGATTTACAAAGTTTTGGTGTTTAATTTTTTGAGTTCTTCATATATTCTACATATTAATTCTCTTTCCGATATACAGACAGCAAAGATCTTCTCCTGTCATGTATGCTGTCTTCACTCTGCTGAGCATTCATTTCACTGTCCCTTCACTCTGCTGAGTATTGCTTCCACTGTCCCTTCACTCAGCTGAGTATTGCTTCCACTGTCCCTTCAACTTGGTTGAGTATTCCTTCCATTGACTTTTCCCTCTGCTGAGTATTCCTTCCACTGTCCCTTCACTCAGGTGAGTATCCCTTCCACTGTCCCTTCACTTGGCTGAGTATTCCTTCCACTGACTTTTCCCTCTGCTGAGTATTCCTTCCACTGGTCCCTTCACTCAGCTGAGTAATGCTTCCACTGTCCCTTCACTTGGCTGAGTATTCCTTCCACTGTCCCTTCACTTGGCTGAGTATTCCTTCCACTGACTTTTCACTCTGCTGAGTATTCCTTCCACTATTCCTTCCATTGACTCTTCACACTGCTGATTATTCCTGTCATTATGCAGAAGCTTGTTTCATTTCATGCACTCTTACTTTTTCATTCTTGTATTTGCTTCCTAGGCTTCTGGTGCCCTTTTCAGAAAGTTCTTGTACATGCCTATGTCTTGGAGTGTTTTTCCAATGTTTTCCTTCAGTAGTTTCAATGTTCAGGTTTTGTACTAAGATCTTTGATACATTTTTAAATTGATTTTTGTACAGGTTTCAAGATATGGATCTTGGTTAATTTTTTTACCTGTAGATATCCAGTTTTTTCTCTTTCCTCCAGTGCATATTTTTTTCAAATATCAAGTGACCATAGTTGCATAGGTTAATCCTGGGTCCTCTATTCTATTATGTTGGACTACAAGCCCTGTTTTTTTTTTTTTTTTTTGGAGGTAGGGTCTCACTCTGGTCCAGGCTGACCTGGAATTAACTCTGTAGTCTCAGGGTGGCCTTGAACTCATGGCGATCCTCCTACCTCTGCCTCCCGAGTGCTGGGATTAAAGGCATGTGCCACCACATCCGGCCAAGCTCTGTTTTAATGCTAGTAACATGCTGTATTTGTTACTATGATTATATAGCATAATTCAAAATTAGGTATTGTGATGATACCAGCATGGCACTTTCTGCTTAGGACTGCCTTATGCTTCGGTGTAAATTTTAGGATTGTTTGCTCTGGTTCTTTTTTAAAAATTTTATTTTAGAGAGAGAGGGGGAAAACAGAGAGAATTGGCATCCCAGGGCCTCAGCCAGTAAAATTGAACTCCAGACACTTGCACTACCTAGTGGGCATGTGCAACTTTGTGCTTGCCTCACCTTTGTGCATCTGGCTTATGTGGGATCTGGAGAGTCAAACATAGGTCCATAGGCTTCACAGGGAAGTGTTTTAACTGCTAAGCTATCTCTTCAGCCCTCTTTGCTCTAGTTCTATGAAGAATGTTATCAGGATTTAAATGGGAATTGTATTGAATCTACAGATTGCTTTGGATGATATAGTTATTTTTACATTTTACCTCTGCTAACCCCTAGACATATTCTAGTATCTTCTTCAATTTTTTTCTTTAAGGTTTTAAAATTTTCATTGAAGAGGTCTTTCACCTCCTCAGTTAGATTTTTTTGAAAGCTATTACAAATAAGGTTTTCTTCCTTATCTCTTTCTCAGAAAGTCTGTTGTTTATATATAGAAAAGATACCAATTTTGTATTCTCATTTCTATGTTTATTTTCCATCCTGCTTCTTTATTGAGAGCATTCATAAGTTTTCTGGTGAAATATTTAGGGTTTTTAAGTGTAGAATCATATCATTTGCAAATAAGGACAATTTAATTTATTCTTTTCCTATTTATAACCTTTTTTTCTCTTTCCTTATTGTTCTGGATAAACATTCAAGTACTATAATCAATAACAGTGGAGTAAGTGGACACCCATATTTTGTTCTTGATTTTAGAAGAAATGCTTTCAAATTTTTACCAATTTAGTATAATATTGTCTGTAAATAGTCATGTATAGATTTTACTATATTTAGGTATGTTCTTTCTGTCCCTACTTTATTAGGGCTTTTTATCATGGAGAGACATTGAACTTTGCTAATGGTCTTTTCTGTAACTTTAAAAATGATCATGCTATTTCTACCCAAGTATATTCATATACTATATTACATTTATTTATTTGCATATATTGAACCATCCTTATATATCTGAGTGAAACCAACTTGTTTGTGCTGTATGAGATTTTTTTAATGTACTGATAAATTTAATTTGCAAATATTTTTGAGAATTTTTACCTCTATCGTTATCTGCACTTTTGTGTGTGTGTGTGTGTCCTTATATGGTCTTGATTGCAGGGTAATATGCTTCAAAGAATAAGCTTAGTGTGTTCCTTTCCTTTGTTTTTGATGGAATACCTTGAGGAGAACTGGTGCAGCTCTTATTCAAAAGTCTGATAGAATTCTGTAGTGATGCCCTCCAGTCCTAGCTTTTCCTTCATTGGGGGAATTTATTACTGCTTCAATTGTTTTTTCTCCTTGGAAATCTTTTAAAGTAGTTATATACTCTTCATTTCATTTTAGTGGGCCATATGTGTCTAGGAATTCCTCAATTTCTTCTAGATTTTCTAGCTTTTTGAAATATATGTTTTCAAAGTATTTTCTCATGATATTCCTAATTTCATCATTGATATCTCTTGTAATATGTCTTTTCTTAGCTTATTAATTTGTTATTCTCTTCCATCTGATTAGTTTGACTAAGAGGTTTTTGACAGTTTTTATCTTTTCAAAGAGCCAGCTTTTTAATTCATTGATTATTGTTCTTTTAGTATTTATTTCATGAGGTTATACGTTAATCTTCATTATTTCCTGGCCTCTGCTTCTTTTGGGTTTGGCTTTTTATTGTTACTTTAAGACCTTGAGGTGGGCTGGAGAGATGGCTTAGCGGTTAAGCGCTTGCCTATGAAGCCTAAGGACCCCGGTTCGAGGCTCGGTTCCCCAGGTCCCATGTTAGTCAGATGCACAAGGGGGCGCACACGTCTGGAGTTCGTTTGCAGAGGCTGGAAGCCCTGGCGTGCCCATTCTCTCTCTCCCTCTACCTGTCTTTCTCTCTGTGTCTGTCGCTCTCAAATAAATAAATAATTAATTAAAAAAATTTATAAGACCTTGAGGTACATCATTAGGTTATTAATTTGAGAACATCCTTGTTTTTTAACCTAAGTGTTTGTGGCTAGAAATGTGGCTACTTCTTAGAACTGTCTAAGCTGTATCCAAAGGTTGCTATATTGTACTTGATTTTTCATTTTGTTCTTTACACTTAAAAATTTTCTCACTAACTTTTAGAATGACCTTCTGTGCATTTAAGAGTGTATTTTCAAGTCCCACATGTTTGTATAGGCTCTTTTATACTGACTTGCAATTTTATTCTATTATGGCCTTCCTAGATAAAAGAAATTATTTTATATTAATAATCATATGTTTATTAAGAGTATGAATTATGACCTAATTAAGAGAAAGTTCCATGTGCTGCTATAAAGAATATTTATTTCATAGCTGTTGGATGGAATATTCTGTAGGTATTTGCTAAGTCCATTTGACTTATTGTACAGTTTAACCCTGAGGTTTGTTACTATTTTATGGATGTTTTATATTGTTTTTTGTATTCAAGAAAAGCTTTTACATGGGTTGTCAAAGCTATGCTTGAAATTGATTCTTTTTTAATTTATTTATTTTTATTAACATCTTCCATGATTGTAAACAATATCCCATGGTAATGCCCTCCACCACCTCCCCACTTTTCCCTTTGAAACTCCACTGTCTATCATATCCCCTTCCTCTCTCAATCTGTCTCTCTTATTTTTATGTCATGATACTTTCCTCCTATTATGATGGTCTTGTGTAGGTAGTGTCAGCACTGTGAGGTCATGGATATCCAGGCCATTTTGTTTCTGGGGGAGCACACTGTAAGGAGTCCTACCTTTCCTTTGCCTCTTACATTCTTTCTACCACCTCTTCCACAATGGACCTAAGCCTTTGAAGATGGGTTACAGATACTGCAGTGCTGAGCACTCCTGACACTTCTTTCCAGCACCATGATGCCTTCTGAGTCATCCCAAGGTCACTGCCATCTGAAAAGAGAAGGTTCTCTACCAAAAATGAGAGCAGCATTAATATATGAATATGAACATTAAGAGAAGTGCTTACTGGGCAGTTTGATGAGCATAGTATATACATTTAGCCAGACAGCAGCAGATGTTACACCCCTAGGGCTCATAACTACCCCTGTTTTAGGTTTTTAGTATCAGGGATATATTCCCTCCCACGGAGTGGGCCTCTGGTCCAATTAGAGGGCACTTGTTTTTCTCCATGACAGATGTGCCACTATTGCACCTGTTGGCTCATTTGGCCTGGCTGGCCAAATATAAGGCTTGCAGTGTCCACTGTTGAGTATCTTCACTGGTGATTTCTCTCTCTCCCATTGAACTGCATACAGAATGACTTCTTCCAGCTTTATGTCAGCTGGTCTACATGGAGGAGGTTATCAGCTCAGTTCCAGCAAGATTTCTCAGTGGCCTTGCAACCCACGTAATGTGGAGTCTTCAGTAGGGTCTTACCATCTATTTGTGGTGGGAAACCAAGGGCCTCGGCAATGACCTGTAATGTTTGGGGGGCATCAGGGACCTCCTGGCCAACAACTCACTGGAAAGTATCCCATCCTTGGCACCGAAAAATTTCTAATAACTATCTAGGGCTCCTGAGTGTTCCATAAAATGGAAAAGCTTTTTGAAAACAAAGTAACAACATCACCAAAGGTGTATTATAAAAAACAAGGGGCAAAACAAGAGATGAAGTCATGGAGCATCTTCTTCCACTGTCCTCTAAAGCGGGAGTCTCTAGGTGGAGGAAGGTGGAGCCTCTGCTCCCATTGGCTTCTCTTGTTGTTCTGACCACTAAGGCTGTTGCTGAGCCTGAGCAAGTTAAGTGCCTGATGTCTTTAGCACTCCCATCCCTGGAGAAGCTTCCTTTGGTGTGCACCAGGAGTCCACTGTATCCATACTTGGCTTTACAGTCTATAGACTAAGCATGCTTTTCACACTCCTGATGCCCTAGTTTGGTCACTCTGGGAAGGCTAGCATTCCAGCCATTGCAATGGGGTCAACAAACAGAGTGGAGATCTGTACAGAGGTCCATTGTGTGTGTTTTCAAAGCCTGCTTGGCAGTGAACACCCTGCAGGAAGGATGTGGCTTCAGGAGTTTCAGTCCCATTAACAGTGAACTGCATAGCAGATTGGTGGTCCAGAGGCTCAGGCCTGGCTGTTTCTAGTTATGCTTGGATTCAACTCCCAGTTATATAGGGTGGTGCTGCAGATCACCTGACTCTTCACTGCCCAGGTACAGCTTCTGCCACCTGGGCTTCTCAGCTTGTCTGTGTCTGTCTCCCAAGGCTATCTCCTTCCATGGAGCTTCATCAGGTTGACTCCAGGTTCCCTGACTTGTCATTTTATCTTGCCATCAGGCAGGCCCCAGGATGGCAAAGTCTGAAACAATAGGCTCCCCTCTTAAGATGGCACGTGGTCACTGCTCTCTAAGATATGAATAATAACCGAATGAAACTCTTTCACTGATGACCCATCAAGCAGAGGTCACTGTCTCACCCAAACCCCCAAATGGTTTCAGTGCTTTCGAGAACTGCTGGCTTGAACCAGTAGTAGGATGGACTTCCATCCTCAGAGCCACCTGACTTACCTTCTGACTAAGACTTCTGTTTCCTTCCCCACCTTAGAGAGCCTTGTGATGCCTGCCCACACTTTTCTACTGCATTCCTTTCTGTTTCTCCCTGCTTTTCAGCTATCTTGTCCCGCTTGTGAATTCCTGCATATTCCTAGCTCTCTCTGGGGTTGTGTCTAGTCTTTATTGTCCCTACTCTTCCCATTCACTAATCATAATGAAGCAGCTTCTAACTCACCATCTTGCCCTGGAAGCCTCTGACTACATGCATTTTTTAAGCTGCTGCTGCTGCTGCTTCTCCTCCTCCTCCTTCTTCTTTTGTTATTAGTTGCTTTCCAAGTGTCATCTTTTGACATTTTATCGTTCAGTTAATTCTGAGGGACTTGGATTAGGAAAATAACGCTTGTTTAGATATTAAGCACCATTTGATACATTAATTTAGAAAACTTTAGTTTTTTAGGCAAATGTATTATAAGGTTTTTGCCTAGGCCTTTAAAAGCAGTTTATGAATTGAATAATTTGGCATTTATGCCAAAACCACTCATATTAGTACTCTTTTGCCTTTGTTGCTAAACTGAAGTTTGGTGGCTTTTGTTGGTTGACACTTGAAATGCCTGTCCCTGTCCATACCTGCTCAACTTCTTCAGACAATGCCTGCAAGACATGCTGGGTTTCTCCATCACCTCTCCATCACTCCTGAAACCATGGTGCTCTCGACCCTGAGCAGCTGGCAAGACTTTTTCGCCTGGTGGATTTAAGTTAGCTAATGAATTACACTGACTCATTATATTCATAATTAATCCTGAATTAGGCATAACTACTTTTAAAATTGGATTTATAGCACTTTTTATATCACATTGAGAGATTTATGGCAAAATTTTCTATCTTTCAAAGGAAAGTTCTATTGATTATATAGTAACTTGAAAATGAAGTCTTGCATATTTCTTCTGAATTAGTAAGAGTACATATTCTGCATTTCATTATCCAGCCAGTTTGTCTAAAGATAGAAACTATGCCTCACTGGATTTACTCAACAGGAGTAAAATCTCATTAGTGTGGAGGTGTCAGTATATCAGTGTGAAAACCACCATTGTCAAAAACAAATTTACCTGGGATACTCTCTTACCACAAGTGTTAATAGACCCAGGGGAGTCTGGTGCTATTGCATATTAGGAAACAGTGGCTTGAAATGGTGAAATAGCTAAGTACTTCCTCAAGTAAATGAAAGCCCATTAGAATTCAAGAGGGTATGGGTAGGTGGACTCGAATGCCTTTTGAGCTCTTGTACTGGATACCTGTGTACCATATGAAACAATGCTCTGGATGGATAATGTGATCTGGGGCCAGATGATAATTTTTATAAGTGCAGGGACAACATATTTAACTTTCTATTTCTAAAAAATATAGAAACTATAGCCTTTCTTATTCATATTTATATATCACTAATTCATCTTCATTAGTCTTTACATTTTTTTCTTTTAACAAAATTGTGTGTGTGTGTGTGTGTGTGTGTGTGTGTGTGTTAGAGCTGGTGATTGAACCTAGAGCCTCATGAATACTAGGCAAGTGCTTTATCACTGAGCCATACTCCAACTCATTTATATTTAACTGCACATTTTCTATAAGTCTATATAAGTCTAAAATCAGCTGCTCCTTACATAGCAGCTTGCATTTAAGAAGCATGCAAAACATTCTTTATAACTTCTGTGTGGCTGAGCTCTCTATCCTATCTTTATATTCTCCAACATAAAATGGGTAAGAACATTTTCTGCCCTTTGCTATATGTTTAGTTATCCTGCCTTTGTTAGATGCTGGGTTTTTGTCTAACCATAATAGTCATTGTATTTCCTTTCACAACTTGTTTTGCAAAAAGGGTGGGGTTTCTGAGACATTGGGATTTTTTTTTTTAAGTTTAGAATCTACTTGTATTTTTTTTAAATATTATTTTTTTAATTATATATTTATTTATTTGAGAGCGACAGACACAGAGAGAAAGACAGGTAGAGGGAGAGAGAGAGAATGGGCGCACCAGGGCTTCCAGCCTCTGCAAACGAACTCCAGACGCGTGCACCCCCTTGTGCATCTGGCTAACGTGGGAGCTGGGGAACCGAGCCTTAGGCTTCACAGGCAAGCGCTTAACCGCTAAGCCATCTCTCCAGCCCACATTGGGATGTTTTGAATGCTACAAATCATACTGCAAAAGGCAAAACTTTTTAGCCAAGCAATTATTTACAAGAAGAAGTACTGTTGTTTGCAGCAGAGTGAACTGAGCATCTATCTCTGTCTGTGGAATACAGAACCAAGGAAAAGCTGGTATGAGCACTGCTGGGAAAGTAAGTGGGGCATTTTGCATGCTCACTCTCTTGATCTAATAACAGGGGTTTGGTTTTGAGAACTTTGAATTCAATGAAGTAACAAAATACTTGGTCATTATTCTTGAGGAGTAAAATGCCTGGTATGTAGGCACACACTGGGGAAAACACCTGTCTGCAAACCCTAACAACCCGAGTTTGATTCCTCAGAACCCATGTAAAGCTAGATGCACAAAATACACACATCTGGAGTTCATTTGCAGTGGCTGAAGGCCCTGACATACCTATGTTCCATGTCTCTCTTCTATCTCCCTCTGCCTGAAAATAAATAAATAAAAATATTTTTAATAAACTGGTTAAGTGCACAAAAGGATACAGAGATACAAAGATAGATCATGCCTTACAGAAACACAGCTCCCTTCATGTCTGACCATGGCAGTGGTCTAATTTCTTCACTATTGCTACAAGTTTTTTGTTTGTTTGTTTTTTGAGGTAGGGTCTCAGTCTAGCTTAGGCTGACCTGGAATTCACTATGGAGTCTCAGGGTGGGCTCAAACTCACGGTGATCCTCCTACCTCTGCCTCCTGATCACTAGGATTAAAGACATGTGCCACCATGCCTGGCTTATGTTTTTGTTTTGTTTTAGCAGTAAATAAATACTGAGTTAAATTCTTGCACACTGATCAGGAGCATTTTCTGTTTTATAGATTTGTCCTTTGTGCATAAGCAGTATACATATAATAATTTTGTTAAACTATCACATTTGAGATTATAACAGAAGAAAGTAGTTTATTGAATGTTTTATGAACACCAATTAATAATAAAAGAGCCATAAGCTGGAGAAAGTATAGCTCTGAGCTGGTCCAGACCTCACCTCAATAGGGAAGCTGTCATTCAGTGTCTCTGGCCTGCATGGCTCATATGTCATCCAAGTGTGTGAGGACAGCCATCCTGGGAAAATCAGAATATTACATGTGGTCATCTACTCAATGAGTCTGCATCTACAAAAACATAATTGGGATCAACTGAAACACTTGACGATTTCTTAGGTTATTACGTGCAAATTAGCTGTACTATGAGAAAGGATCAACCCTTCTCCATTGAGGAAATAGAAGTAACCACACCAAAAGCTAAAATAATTCACATTAAGGTACGAGGGGGGCTGGGAGTCCATAAGCTTCTGATATGCTCCATTTCTGCTGAGAAAATCATTGTTGTAGTTGGATTTTTAAGGACATGTTTGCAAAATTTTATTTATTTTCCATTAGTTCTGTGTTGTTAAGGAAATTATTATACTGATTATGAAATTAATGAGTTTATTACTCATTAAGAAAAACAATGTTAGCCAGGAGTGGTGGCACACGCCTTTAATCCCAGCACTCGGAAGGTAGAGGTAGGAGGATCACTGTGAGTTCAAGGACACCCTGAGAATACAGAGTGAATTCCAGGTCAGCCAGGACTAGAGCGCAACCCTACCTTGAAAAAAAAAAAATGTTAATACATCCTGTAAAAGATGGCATTTGTTGAACTTTTGGTAGAAAATAATTAAAAGTCATGACCAATGAATTGTCTTAAAGATTTCTAAGAGTCAAGTTACATCGACATTTTCTGCCTCTCTCTGCCTTTCAGTCCATCTCTGCCCTCTCCTTGGGATAGAACCTCAGCTATTATTCATGCCAGGCAAATGCTGTACCACTGAGCTCTATCCTCAGCCACAATTTCACTTTTTTAAAAAAAATTACTTATTTGAGAGAGAGAGGCAGATAGAGAGAGAATGGGAATGCCAGGGCCTCTGTCCACTGCAAACTTTAGACACTTGCAACAGCTTGTGCATCTGGCTTACGTGGGTACTGGGAAATCAAACCTGGGTCCTTGGGCTTTGCAGGCAAGCACCTTAACCAGTAAGCTATCTCTCCAGCCCCAATTCTCACCTTTTATTTTGAGACAGGGTCTGACTAACTTTCCTGGGATGGCCTTGAATTTGTGATCTTCCTGCCTCAGCCTCCCAAGTAGATGTAATCACAGGCCCATGTCACTAGAACTATCTTTTCAAGAGAACGATGACTCGTTTGTGCCTGAGAAACAGCAGCTTTCTGCAGCATCCCTCCCTTCCTCATTCCTCCCCTTTGATTCGGCCATCACTTCACAAAGTAGGCCTGGCTGCCGAGCTTTCTTTTACTCTGTCCTGTGACTGTTACCTGAAACAGAAAACTTTCATTCCTTACTTTCTGATATGCTAAACTCTCCAACCTTCATTAAGAAAATCTGGAAAGACTTAGCTGCAGATGTATACTTGTGGACCAGCCACGTGGTAGCATCAACATTTTGGCTTTCTCAAAAGAGCAGCAGTTAATGGAGAAAAGCACCAAGATTCCAGTAGAACAAGAAGCTCCAATCTTGTAAGTCCCTTAGAGACAGGGAACTTACACGATGGTTGATGTGGGGCTCAAACTTCTTTGTGTAGATGTTTGCACAAAAATATACATATGTGCATGCAGCAGTACATGTATGCACATGCATGTGGAGACCAGAGGACAATCTCAGAACTGGAATACTGTTTACTTTTTTTTTTTTTTTTTTTTTTGAGAAATGGTCTCTCATTGGGTGGAGTATGCCTAATTAGGCTAGACTGGCTGGTCAGTGAGCCCCAAGGACCTACCATCACTGCCTCACCAGCACTGAAAACACAAACATATGCCATCATTCCTTCCCTAAGCTTGGGCTGCTCTAAGAGTCAACAGTATGATATTAGAAAATGATATAGGATGAACAATTAATTAAACTCTTGTCAAGAGCAAGTTAAATATTCTCTCCACTGTAAAATGATCAGTTTTCTGATGGGCACAATGCCCATTCTCTCTCTTTTAATATAAAAAAAAGAGATGCACAGATTTTGGCTACAGGAATCTGCCACACAGATGACCATGTGATAAAGGGAGCAGTGGTATCTAAGTTTCCAGTGATTTGGGGAAATGAAGTAGCTAGGGTTGTAGAAAGTTTTAGAGAAGGTATCACTACAGTGAGACCAGGTAGGGAGGCAAAAGTCAGAAGTAAGTAGGACTTGATTATCCTATCAAGAGAAAGAGCACACAATAGGGATTACTGGAGATACAATGCAATTTTAGGGTACACCAAGAGAATGGATTGTGTTCAATAATAGTTTATTTGTCAAATTTTAATCTTTCACAAGAAAACTTTGTGGTGCTTATAAACCCTAGACTATATTAAAGAAATTTTTGCTATAGTATGAAGTAGATTCATACCCTCTTCATTTATTTATCTATCTTTTTTTGAGACAGGATCTCTCTATGTTTCCAAAACTAGCTTTGAACTTAGTTTGTAGCCCAGGCTTAGCTCAATTCATAGCAATTCTCCTGCCAAGTCTCCAGTGTGCTGGGACTACAGACATGAGCCACCACACCAGGTTTATTTCATATTTTAATGTTAGAGAAAACCACTTTACGTTGTGATGTTTTTTCTCTAGGTGACAAAGTCATACCTCTCTTCCTATCACAGTGGTCAAATGTGCAATATAGGAGCATACTGGGAGGCCCTCAAATTCCTCATGTTTGTTTAGTTTTTTTTTTTTTTTTTTTTTTTTTTAGGTAAGCTCTCGGTGTAGCCCAGGCTGACCTGGAATTCACTATGTAGTCTCAGGGTAGCTGTGAACTCTCAGAGATCCTCCTACCTCTGTCTCGAGAGTAGGCATGCACCACCAAGTCTGGCAAGCCTCTTAGTTTTAACAATTCACTAGAATGTTTCAAGAACTCAGAAAAGTTAGTTATTCTTGAAGTTATGGTTTCATTAGAGAAAACAAATACAGATTAAATTGAGAAAAGGAAAAAAATCACACATAGGATGGATAGAGTTCAGGACTGATTGGTCACAAGCTTCTGGGTGTCTTCCTCCAGGGGAGCTGCATGGACAAAGGACAGTGCTTAATACCTCATTCCTACCGTGCCCTGGAAACACCTGCATGGTGATAATAGGGAGGCTCACCTAGATGTAGGTTTTTTACTGGGAGTCAGTAATGTAGACAAGAGTCATCCACTTGACGAACCTCAGCTCCTCAGACCCATCAGAGATAATATAATGGCCCAAAGCCCAGATACACAAAAATAACCATTGCCCACATATCATACTGCTAACATAAAGTGTAGCCATTTCCCAAGGTCCCAGTTATTTTGACACTTTATCTGTTAGGATATTTTAAGGACCAAAAATTTATTCTTGGGCTGGAGATATGGCTTAGTGGTTAAGTCACTTCCCTGCAAAGCCAAAGCACCCAGGTTCAATTACCCAGGACCCACATAAAGCCAGATGCACAAGGTGGCACATGCACCTGGAGTTCATTTGCAGCAGCTAGAGGCCCTGGTGCTCTCACTCTCTTTTTCCCTCCCCCCCCTACCTATTTATCTGTCTCATGGTCTCTCTGTCAAATAAATAAATAAAAACAAAATAATTTTTTTAAAGTTATCTCTCAGGAACTGGTCACTGGGCAGTCCTGAACACTTTTGTCTTCAATGATGAAATATATTCTTTATTTGCAGAACACTAAGTAATCAAAGAAGTGAGATAAAACAACAGCAAAAAGTTGAACCTTACTATATTTAAAAGTACTATTTTTAAAAACACTTTTATTTATTTATTTGCAAGCAGAGAGACATAGAAAGAAGAGAGACAGAGAGAAAGGGCACTCCAGGCCTCCAACTTCGCAAATTAACTCCACATGCATGTGCATCTGGCTTTACATGGGTATTGGGAATCAAACTTCAGTCCTTAGACTTTACAGGTGCCTTAACCACTGAGCAATCTCTCCAGTCCCCAAAATAATATTTTTAAATAAACTATACACGCTTAATTTCAGAATAATGGTTTTCTTCCACAATATCAGTAATGTAGATACTAATGCAGATTTTAATCCCTACTTGTTACTCCTTAGAAAAAGAAGGTTGGGCTGGAGAGATGGCATAGCAGTTAAGCACTTGCCTGTGAAGCCTATGGACCCTGGTTCGAGGCTCGGTTCCCCAGGTCCCACGTTAGCCAGATGCACAAGGGGGCGCTCGCGTCTGGAGTTCGTTTGCAGTGGCTGGAAGCCCTGGCACGCCCACTCTCTCTCTCACTCTCTATCTGCCTCTTTCTCCCTCTGTCACTCTCAAATAATCAAATAAATAAATAAAAATCTTAAAAAAAAAAAAAGAAAAAGAAGGTTGGGAAAGGGGGAAATTCTCTTAAGTAGGGTGGGATCTCAAATTAACAGAAACTGGGACCACAATCCACCTAAATCCTTAGAGACAGAGTGAGGCAAAGTGACAAAAACTCACCTTACTAAGGCTTGGAGGGAAGTTTTTGTGATACCGCCCTTCCACTGCCATAGTCTGAGGTTTACAAGAGTCAACATGCAAGGCTTAGAGAAGTCTCAGAACACATACCCAGGATCATAAGATTTAAGTCTGGAAACTGAAAGCCAGCCATCAACAAGATTCTCCATCAAATATAAGCAATGAACCTAGGAGCCTAGGAGAGAAGGCAAGAAAGATCCAATCAAATTCTGGCTTAAGCAGTTGACCACTAGGAATTTAGCAATATCAGGAATGAATAAATGAATGAATGAGTGGTAAAACAATTACCCTCATCTCAAAAGCTCCAAACTCAGTGGCTGAACTGTGGGATCAAGATAGCATTGTCTGTCATGGAAATTACTACTTACAGAGTATGGGCACACCACTTGCAGTTCTCTGGAAGCATCTTCTTACATGTGCACACATTTCAATATACATGCTAA
Organism: Jaculus jaculus; assembly: GCF_020740685.1. Taxonomy (NCBI): domain Eukaryota; kingdom Metazoa; phylum Chordata; class Mammalia; order Rodentia; family Dipodidae; genus Jaculus; species Jaculus jaculus. The sequence continues at coordinate 104,987,798 of NC_059103.1, forward strand.
GAACACTACACACACACACACACACACACACTTTCCTTGGGTCATTACTTCAGAGGGAGAATGAAGCCAAACAACCGAAAGACCTAAGCACAGAACCAGCCTTTCTATTTAAAACAAGGAAAGACACTATCACAATAAAGTCATTCCTGGCTCATGGGGGTTCTTGTGTCCTGCACTCCCTGCTTGATGTAAGATTGGCATAGTGTCCTTCTAGCAGGAAAATGACTTTTGGCTGGATCTCTCTTTAATCTAGTTTAGTACTGGGTATAAACCCCAAAGTTGATTTAACCACATTTGATTTAACTTTCTGGATTATGGGATTGCATCGAGTTTGGACTTGTCCAATTTATTTACAAATGACTCAGAGTCATGATTATTCAGAAAATGTTAGTCGGATCAAACTTAAATTCTGCAAGGATTTGTGGAGAAGAAATACAGTTCGGTGCTTCTTTAATATGCTATGAGATCAGAACAGGCTGTGGGAATGGCTAAGTAGGCTGCAAAGGCCCCCTGACTCAGGGGGTAGTGATTTACTATCAGGCAAATATTGTCTTTGTTTTAGCAAATATTCCTTTCTCAGACATTCTTCATTTCCAGTTCCCTTTGCGACATTGTGATCAAAATGAGTATATCATGAGTCTCAGCAGGAATCATGGTGATCCTCTGAATTTTCCCAATGCTGGAATTGTCCCTGTGGTTTCACGTTGGGGTTTTATCTCCACAGGACACCTCTGGCTCCACTTGTGTGGGAGGAGTCGGCTTGTAGGTTATCATGGGCTATAAGTCAGCTGGAGCCTCCATGATCACTGGGATCGATCTAAACAAAGACAAATTCAAGAAGGCCTTGGCTGCGGCACCACAGAGTGTATCACTCCCAAAGACTTTGCCAAGCCATCAGTGAGGTGCTGTCAGATATGACAGGTGACATAGTGGCACATACTTTTGAAGTTATTGGGATTCTTGAAACCATGGTAAGACCCAAGATTCACAGAATCACAAAACACTCAAGCTACTAGACATATAGAAAGTAAAACTCAAAATAAAAAGAAAGAAAAAAAAATTAAAAAAAAAGAAAGTAAAACTCATTTTCCATAGCTTTAATACAATCAACTATGGAAATATCTGCTACTCATGCAAGATAAATACAACAAGCACATAGAAATTTTGCCTAAGAAGCCAGTCTTAGGAGCAGTTCTACATCACTACATAAGTATCACACCATGCCACTCTATGTGGCTACAGGGCAAGGAGCCAGTGCATGTCCATAAATTTCCTCATATATGTGGTCTTGTAAAAATGATTGGATTTTATTTAGCAATCCTAGCTGGGGAGGTATATGGAAGGAATGGGGACGGTTCTAAATGTTGTAATCTCTTCTTCACATCCTTCTTACTTATTTCACCTGTGATTGGTTTGTTTGCCTTCGTCCAAATTTCTTTAGAACATGAGCTTTCAACATTCTGACCCATGTTTGTTTTGTGGCAGGTAGCAGGATCAGACTGAATACTATAGATCTGTGAATTTTCAGGATTCCTGGAATTATAAAACCCTTATCTTGGATAATGGGACACACCACTTACACACACATTTGTGTAACAGGTTACATTTTCTTAGAGGCATTTGGTAATTGAGAACTACAAAGACTTCAGTTTAGATGTCACCATGTCCCTTACCCAGGGTCAGCTAGAACTCATTCCATAACAGTACTTGGTCAGCCAACTGTTGTTAAACTGATGCTTTCAGAACCAGCTCCGAATCAGCTCACAGACTCTTTATCAGAGATGCACAGAATGAAAGTTAATTGATGTGGACCTCTGAGCTTTTGCAGTAACAATTTACTTAAAGTCTCTATGAGAGAGAGGGCAAAAGTTTCAAATTCTTATTTGAAAACTATAGGAATAAATTACTAGATTCTCTCCCTTTACATTCCAGCATTTGAACTGCCCTGACATTTTGAGATCCTGAGTGATGGGAGCTCTGTGCTGTTTGATGGTGACCTGACGCTTGCCTTCCATAGCTCGCTCTGAGATCTCTTTCAGAAATACAGGCAGTATAAAAGATTTGGCAAAGACATAGTAGCTTAATAAAATTTTATGAATTTTAAATTCAGTCTTATGAGTAACTGGGAAGTTAATAACATTAAATATTTAAATTTACATTTCCTAAGGCTAGGATTACTTAACTAAAACCATATACTTGGTTTTCTATGTAAGAGTAGACAGTTATTTTAACTTTTAACTAGCTTCTATTACTTAAAGTAAATATAACATGTAAAGGTTAAATGTATTTACTGGAGAGCTATTCATTTAACATATTGTAAATACCATTCTGTTTCTAATATAAATAGTTTTCACACCTGAACCACAAGACACGGGAGAGGGTAGGATCAAGACTGACCTAAATCTCCTACATCTTCCCTCCCTCCTTCTCCCCTTCTCCCCTCTATCTCTGTCCTCTCTAACTCTTGTATATTAGTAATCTTTTTCCTCAATTTCTTAGTGGACACTGACCTGTAACCCCCACTTCCAGCTTGGGCCTACCATCCACAATGAGCTTTTGATCAGAGAAACCTATAAGGTTTCCCAAAACAATGACAGACTTCTGTCAGAGTACTTGATGACCCACCAAAGGCCAGTGGTAAGACCCTATTGCTGAAGACTCCATATGCAGCTGACGCGTAAAATGGAATGACATGGCTGGAAGCCAGGAGAGAGTCAGTCCCCAGACAGTCAGCGTGTCTAGTGCCAGAAGACGCTACATAGGTGACTGGGGGAAATGACCAAGATCTGTCCAAGCAACACATTGTTTAACCTAATTAGCAACAAATAACCGGATGTGATGCCCACACAAGTGCAATAGTGGTACACAGCCATGGTGAGGAATCAATTGCTCTTGATTTGGCTAACTGATCCACTCAGTGGTACTAGACCCATAGCTGGAACTGGGAAACAAGTCAGAACCATACCCAAACACAAGCCCATTCTACAATATCAAGCTACCATCAATCACAGGGTATAAGAGGGCCTAAACCTATCATACTGTCTATCAAAAAAGTAAGTGTTATCTCAATTTTCCGGGTGCTAACTTACTCTCCATTGGAGAATCTGCTTCTCTTTTCCAGATAGATGCAAATCCTAAGAAGAGAGCTGCCCAACATACCTCAGAAGGGGCCCAACTGAAACTAAGGACAACTGGCGAAATAAGCAAGGGTGATGTTTTCCTGTGAACCGGATACCAGCACAAAGGGGAAGGAGATCAACGCAGAGAAAAATCAACTCCTACCAAATCAGAGAGCCCCCAACACCTCAGCACTGAAGCAGACCAAAAATGAACCCAACATGGCTCAGGGAAATCTTGCGGAAGAGGGGGTGGAAAGAATGTCAGAGTCACATGTTGGGTCATGATTTGCAGAGACATTTATCATACCAATAACTGTGGGCTAACTCCACAATGCACGACCCATTTTCATTAACAAGGAGGGTCTAATGGGAGGGGATAGATCACAGATGAGCCTAAATAATGGTACCAAACTGCCTGTATTTACTGAAAAGAAAACTAATAAATTAAATTTTAAAAAAATAAAATAGATAGTTTTCAAACACTTGTTATAAATTAACTTGAATTAAATTGTAAAATCAGTTCATTACATTGCATATATTACTTGATTAGATTAAGAAAGAAATTGGGAAGTTTAAGGGAAAGGCACTTTTTTTTTTTTTTGAGGCACATACCTTTTATTCCCTATAAGCATAGGTTTAGCTGTTCCATGACAAATATTCAAAGATTACTTTCTCCAAAAGATCACCAAGCCAAACATTTGGCCATTCTTTTATTTCTACATATACTATAAACATACAATACATGCTACAAAAAAAACATTTCTTTAAAATTTAACTGTCAAGAAAGTGTATAGTGTTATAATACAATGGCACATGTTCATATTTTATTTCAAATTGGTTTGCTTATCACCCATTTCAAGCCATTAATAGTGAAATGTTACTTGTGGATAATTAAAATCTATTTGCTTTATTAATAAACAATTCCAACAAATTAATAAGAATTAACCATGTCAAATATTAGATTCCAAAAAATGGACTTTTGCAGAAATGATTATATAAAATATAGCAGCCAATTTCAGTTTACTTTGCTCTGTGACAATGTACATATGCATTTGAATAGGATTCTAGCTTTTGCTTTTTTTGGAAGATATTTATAAAAAGTCCTTTGATTTCTTGAGGTCCAGTAACTGCTTCACCAGCCAAATGCAACCCAACAGTTCGTGTAATGGCTCTGGACACTAAGTCACTGAGAAATTCTTATGATCTGGGTAGAGATGCATATTCCACTAATATTACACATGATGAGGAGACATCACAAGCTAATATCAAAGTCAAAGGCAAAATAAAAAATAAACATTCTGATCAGTTGTGACAAGGATCTTCTTCAAATATTTTGGATGCCATACTTCCAGGAAAAGAAGACTGAATGTATATTTGGATTTTATAGTAACCTATGCTAACTGAAAATTCAACATAGTAGTAGATGGAATTATTTTGAGTATTGCAAATCTGTCCATCCAACACTATTGAGCACCACTGTGCATAGCACTGTGCTAACATTTTGAGTGTTTACATTTTTGTCAAGCATTACTTTAGTGTGAGGCAAAAATGTATTAAATTAGCAACAACTCATTAGTTTGCCTATGGTAATGTACGTATTCTGGTGCCACCTGACTTCCCTATGTCATGTCACACGCTTCTGTGCTCCACTCATTCTCTCATACACAACACCTGCACATGGCTGTGCTAAGCAATGTGCTGATCCCTGCAATGCCATGATTTGGTGCATGTCCAAAGAATGCAGACTTATCATATGTTATGAACCTATGCAGGACTAGAAAGGTAGACAATTTTCTAAAATGAGGTCAAGGGAAAGTAGAAGGTGTTTCTACTGGTCACACCACACCAGAGACCACTAAGTGCTTTTACTGACTGGGAACTAACTTTGAAAGTTCCATGTTATAGTCTTAACAAGAGCCAGATCATTTTTGGTCTCATAGGTCTATTCTTTGGAGCACCTGACCCCATATAAGCCATTCTATATTTGTAAACTAACCTGGACATAAAAAAATGAAAGGTATTTGTAATGTAATGTAATTCAAGCACTATTCTGGTCATGTAAAATGAGTAATACATAAGTAATTTATGACCGGTTCACACATTTTTCAAAGTATTAACCCTCTCTATCTCAAAGTCAAATTCTAAACTGCTTTTTTTTTTTTTACAAGTTGCACATGATGCAGAGGGCAGTATTTGGCCCTAAAACCTTCCATGGAATATGGTAAGTGATTGGTCCTTCCACTCCATCTAGAATCTGAGAATTCCAAGTGGCCCGTTAGCACTCGGGAGAGACAGCCCTGCTGGAACCCCACTGTCAGCCAGGGGTGTCTTTAGCTGCTGTAGATGTGTGCAACTACTGTCCCCTCGGGGCAAAGTAGGGAGCTTGGAGTTTGACTGTCCACTGAGTGAATCCAATACTTGCTTAAAGCTATGCACTGAATAAAGTGCTCTGCACATCCTGCTTCTCGTTTGGAATGAAAATATACACTCTTCTAATAATTAGGGCCCGGGGGAAGAGAATGACAAGGATTGAAAGAATACAAGAGAAAGTGTGAAGCACTGACTGAGAAGGAAGACAAATGCCTCTAGTAGTGTTCTCAGAACCCTCAGGATTTGAAATGTCAGAATGAGTCACACAATGGTCATGTTCCATAAATGAAAACAGGATCCCACTGGGTGCTGTTCACCTGGTGCATGGTTACTTCATGGGGAGGAAGGGCGCAGTCTACTGCATTTGATAGTGTGGTTTGAGAATGAAAACAGAGCCACTCAGTCAGGGTAAGCAGTGCCTAAAGCTCTTGCTGTTCATCAGTTCTCCGCAGGTTGATGTGCACTGCGGAGAGAAAGGAGGCCAGACAAGCATCCTTCTCATGCGGCATGGCCGCCACAACCTCAAACTGCCAAATCAGAAGTCAACTACAAAGCCCTCCAGTTTCGTACCCTGAATAAGGTATATAAGACTAGAAATGGAGTAGTTCACTCTAAAAAAGTATTACAGGTAACAGAATGCTTATATAAACTAGACTGCTTTTGACACCTGTAAGAAAATTGTATAGATGGCAATTGGGAAGGAAAAAAAAAGATTGTTCCCATCTGTCAGCAAAACCGTTGAGCTATACTCAGCTGAAGTCCACATCAGGATCCTGTTGATCCAGTAGAAGGATGTGTGTGAATGGGAAGTGACCTCGTTTGCCATTACACCCCCCTTCCCACTGACTACTCACATTAATCTTCGTAACCTTTACCAGCTCACCGACCTCCAAAGCCAAGGCTGTCTTGTCGTAGGCATTAGGGACTCGCTTCTGGATAACCCTGGCATAAATGGGCCCATTCTGGAGGTCAGGGAGCGGAGTGTTGACGCTGGGTTGGGCATAGGGCCCAGGCTCCGGCCCACCCAGTGGCTGTGGGTGGGAACCCTCCTGGTTACCTCCAATCAGAGCCGATACTGAGGCGGGGGCAGGTCTATACTTCTCCAGCAAGGGACTGGAATCATCCCCCTCTTTCCTTCTCTGTCCTCTGCATTCACCACTGCTCTTCAGGCTTATCCCGGATTTTCAGGATGTCTCCTTTCTTAAAGGGAAGATCTTCTTCATCATTCCCATTAAAGTCAAAGAGGGCTCGGACATATTCTGTCTCCTCCTGCCTGAGAATCACTCCACCCTGCCTAGATCTGGAAACCGGTTCTATCAATGTTGTAGTGTCCAAATAGTGTATTTTGTAGAATTCCAGTAAAGCAGGAAATGAATCAAATTCTTGATCTCCTATTCGGAGTCTGGAGGGACTCACCCCCGCTGGGCAGCGCCGGGTGCGCTCGGCACCCTCCATGATGAAGGCTGACCCAAGAGCCGGAGGAGCCACGAGGTGGAGAGATGAAATGCGCCCGAAACCTGCCACGGTTCCGAGCACTCACTCAAAGGCACATTTTTCAATGATTAACTTTAAAAATTATCATCATATAACCTAGTTCACTGGCAAAGCACAATAGTACCTAAGGCTACTTGCCAACATACAATAATATTTAATAAAATATAAATTTTATATGACTAAATACAAGCCTATAGCTATAATCACAATGTGGTATTTATCATAATGTTCAATTTAGCTAAGTAAAATTATAGGTTCCTAAATCTCTGTTTGCATAGTAGTTACTCCATTTAACAGAAAAGCATTTTAAGTTTGACACAACTTCACTGGCATATCTTTATCTATGTATATGCACATATATAACATGAGCTAATTTTTTCTTTTCTTTCTGTTTATATTTTGAGACAAGATTTTTCTATGTATCAGACTGGCCTGTAACTCTCTATATATCCCAGGATGGTCTCAAATTCATAATCTTCCTGCCTCAGTCTTCCAAGTGTTGGGGCTACAAGCATGGATCACCACCTATGACTAAAAAATTAATAAAATTAAAAGATTTGCATACAAAGTGGTTTGTGATGGCATTGTTTGTTTGAAGAAGAAAATTTTATTCTGTTATTGAGATTTTAGTGGTTATAAATAAAATATTGAAGTACTAGAAAACATAATTTATAAGAAAACATAATAAATTGAATAACCATAGCAGAAATTTAGGATTGCAATGTAAGTGCATAGTATAATTGAATAGTCTTTCCCTGGTAGATTGGAAAATGTCAAGGTAATTATAAAGTATTTTTACATAATGAATATTTCTCAGTGAAGAGTGATTTGAAGCCTGGAATGGTGGTACACACCTTTAATCCCAGCACTTGGGAGGCAGAGGTAGGAGGATTGCCGTGAGACTACATAGTAAATTCCAGGTCGGCCTGGGCTAGAGCAAGACTAGACCTTGAAACAAAATAACAAAACAAAAATGAAAAGTTATTTGAACCCAAGAATTAAACATACTTCTTTCTGTGAAGAAATTCTTCTACAATCATTTTATGAGGCCACTGTTACCCTGATACCAAAACCACACAAGAACACATGAAAAAAAAAAAAAAAAAGCTACAGACAAATATTCCTAGTAAGCACAAAAACAGAAATTCTCAAGAAAATACTGCCAAACTGAATCTGACAAGCTAAAAATGGCAAGTGAGACTTAACCTAGGTTTGCATGGATAACTGAACATTGGCAAATCAGTAAACAATATATCAATAGAATGGACAAGCTTTTAAGAACATTTTAAGAACGTTCTTTATAATTAAAAAAAAAAAAACTCAGCCTGAGCTAGAGTGAAACCCTACCTCAAAACAACAACGACAAAATAAAACTCAACAAATTAGACAAAAAAGGGCTGTACCTCAACATAATAAAATCTATATATAATAAACTTGAAAAAAAAACTCACCATACTGAATGGGGAAAGGGTGCAAGTGTTTTTCTCTAAGATCTAAGAACAAACCAATTATTCCCACTTTCAGTATGTATATTCAAGTTTTAGACAGAAGACAATTTAACCAAAAAAGGACATTGAAAGAAGGAAGTCTCATTATTTCTATTTACAGCTCCATGAACAATCTAATGAGTCTGAAAAAACTATTAGAACTGAAGAACAACTTCGGAAGCAAATCAGCATACAAAAATAGTGACCTTGATAGAATAAAAAAAATCCCGTGGCTGGAATGATGGCTTGGCAGTTAAGGTGCTTGCCTGGGAAGCCTAAGGACCCAGGTTCAATTGCCCAGTACCCATATAAGCCAGATGGACAAGGTGGTGCATGATTTAGAGTTCGTTTGCAGTGGCTGGAGGATCTGGTGTACCCATTTTCTCTCTCACACACACTCTCTCTTTCAAATAAATAAAATATATATATTTTAAAGTCCTATTTGCCAAAGCTAAACAAAATATAATTTAAAAATCTAAGTAGGAACCAGGCGTGGTGGCACAAACCTTTAATTCAAGCATTTAGGAGGCACAGGTAGGAGGATCTCTGTGAGTTCGAGGCCACCCTGAGACTCCGTAGTGTATTCCAGGCCAGCTTGGGCTAGAGTGAAACCCTGCCTTGAAAAACAAAACTAAAATAAATAAATAAATAAAAGAAAAAAAAAAGAAACCTGAGTAGGGGCCGAGAAGTTTGCTCAGTGGATAAAGCACTTGCCACTCAAGCATGAGGACCTAAGTTTGGAGCCCTAGTGCTCATGTAAACATTCTGTGGTAGCAGACAGACAAGGACACCAACGCTTGCTACTAGCTAGTCTACATAAACCCATTAGCTCTGGGTTCAACTGACAGAGATCCTGCCTCAGTAACTGCAGTGAAGAGTGCTCCTGGAAGACAGCTGAAGTCCATGTGTAGCCTCCACATGAACACACACACACACACACACACACACACAAGTAAATTTTACCAAGGAAATGAAAAGTTATCAACCTAATCCCTGGTTGTCATCTCGAGGACTTAGAATCATCATGGAAATAAATATCTGGGCATGTCTGTGAAAGGCTTTCTACATTAGGTTGAGGTAGGAGGACCTACCCTAACTATGGGTGGTACCATTCCATGGGTTGGGGTCCAAGACTGAATTAAGAGGAGACAGCAAGCTAAGCAGTGACAACCATTCATTGCTCTCTGCATCCTTAATGTGAATTGACTATCCCCCTGACTCAAGCTCCTGCTACCATACCTTCCCCACCATGATGGACTGTAACCTCAAACAGTAAGCAGAAATAAACCTTTTCCTTCCTTTAGCTGCTTGCTGTCAGGTATTTGGTCACAGAAATGAGTAAAGTAACTAACACAGCCTTTATAACTAAAATTGTTCATACTTGTGGTGGTTTGACTTAGGTACCCACCCCCATAAACTCATGTGTTCTGAATGCTTGATCTCCAGCTGATAGTACTTTGGTAGGCAGAGTTTTGCTGGAGAAGGTGTGTTGTTGGGGGAGTACTTAGAGCTCTTATATCCAGCTCCCCCTTGCTAGAGCTAGACTCGCTTTCCTGCTGCTACTTTCTACCTGCACGGCAGAGGTGATGTCCAGGCTCTGTTACAGTTTTCCTCTGCCATTATGGAGCTTCCCCTCAAAGCTGTAAGCCAAATATTTTTCTCCTATAAGCTACTTTTGGTTGGGTGCCTTGTGCCAATAATCAGAAGGTAACTACAACACCTAGAAGATATTGAAAAGGGCACACAAAGACATAAAAAGATATTCCATGTTCTTGGATTGGAAGAGTTAATATTAAATTTAAAATGTCCATTCTACCCAAAGCAAAATACAGGTTCACCCCCAATGCTCCCAAAACATTGCCAAGGCTCCTGGTTCACACCAGAACTAGATGGTAAGAGCATATTGTTGACTCCACATGCTTTGGCTGCAAGTCACTGAGAAAACAAGCTGGAGCTAAGCTGGAAGAGTCCTCCTTGTTGACTAGCTGTTAGGATGGTGGAAAGAGCTATGCAGCCCATTGGGGGCAAAAAGTCATTGACAAGATTAACCAGCTCTGGATGCTGCAATCTTTATAGCTGGCCAGTCAGGCCATATACACTAATTGATGCAATGGTGGCATGTCTGTTATGGGGGAAACCAACTGCTCTCTTGTTGGACTTGAGGCCCATGGCATGATAGGGAATTCTTATGTGGTACTGAAAACTTAAGCAAAAGTCTATGACTAGGGAGGTCATAACCTCCCTTGGGGAACTATTACTGTGGTCTGGATCAAATGATACATTATGCCCACCAAATTGCCTCTAAATATTTATGTTTATGCCATATACTAATGCTTCTCTTACTTTTGGTTAGAGAAGTTTCTCTTTTCAGATGGCAGCACTGGGGAGACTCAAACCTCATCAAAGTGCTGAGAGGAAATTACAGTGGTATATTCAGTACTAAGTAAGACATCGCTATCAAACCCTCCAAGGCTCAGGGACCATTCCAGAAGAGGTGAGGAAAAGAATGTAAGAGCCAAAAGAAGGGGAGGAAGGCTTTGCAAGACTGTCTTCCAGACACAAAGTAGCAATAGTACTCATGACCTCACGGTGGCTAATGCTACCTACACAAGACCTGATATAGGAGGGAAAAATGATGACATCAAAATTGAAAAGAGACTATTGGAAAAAAAATTCAGTGGATTTTTTTTCAGGGGGATTAGGAGGCATCAAGAGAGGTTGGTGGTAGAGGATGATAATCATGGTATATTGTTTATATGTATGGAGGTTGTCAATAAAAAGTTTTTAAAGCTAAACATGGTGGCATACTCCTTTAATCCTAGCAATTGAGAGGCAGAGGTAGGAAGATTGCTGTGAGTTCAAGGCCACCCTGAGACTACATAGAGAAGTCCAGGTCATCCTGGACTAGAGCAAGACCCTATTTCAAGAAAACCAAAAATTTTTCAAAAAAGTTTTTAAAATACAGATTCAATGAAATTCTCATAAAAATGCTGATACTCTCCACAGAACTAGAAAAAAAAACACCTTAAAATTCAAATGGAACCACAAAAGACTCCAAATAAGCAAGGTAATTCTGAACCAAATAGAACAAACCTGTAGCCATCGCAGTACATGACTGAAATCCACACCTCAGTGCCCTAGTATCTAAATGTGCCCAGTACTCTCATAAAAATAAGGCAGTATAGCCAGTGGAGCCCAATAGAGACCATAGAAACTAATCGATGGAGATCAGATACTAACAAAGGTCCAAGGACACCACTGGAGAAAAGAAAGTCATTCAAAATGATGCTGAGGGAAACAAATGAGGAAAAGCTCACCATCTACTTACTATGGTATTTGCCTCAAAATGTTACTAGTAGTTTTTAGGTTCATGAAGCTAAAGGTCTCACTTCCTGATGTGCTATTTATTATACATTCATTTCTCCCAATAATCAGATTCTTCGTGTACTTATCTAGAAGCATGTGCTCCAATCAATACTAATTTTGATATAAAATTCTTTTAACATATAGGAAGGAAAAGACTATTTTCAGATTGCTGTCCCAGAAACCTCTGGCTCATCTTCTCAACTCCAGTCAAAGCAAAGTTCCTGCCACCACACTTTCTTTGCTGTTCCTTGTTCCTCTTCATCTGTAAAATTGCTTGTATTTCCTTGTGGCAACCAACACCTCATAAAGAAGCAAATATAGTCAACCGCTTCTTGCACTTATCCATCCCTTAGTTCCTTGCTCCCAAATAGCACTGTGTTCCTGCATTAAGGAATGTGAAAATTTCTGCTATACAATTCATCTGAAGTTCTAAGTCTTTTCCAACACTGTTCTGACATTGTTGGTCACTCCATAAGGCATGGAGACATGATTCTCCATGTTCTCTGAGTATTACCCCTTTACGTGTGTCAAAAGTGCAATGCAGTCCTGTCTTTAAAAGCACCTTGTTCAGGCAACCTGCTGACACCCACAGGGTAGCTATTGCAGCTGGCTCTGTGCTTTCCCCTGCCAGAGGTGGAGAGATGCCCCAGGCTGCAGGGCTCAGCTGGCCAGCACCATGGTTGGGCTGAGGCACCGGTATTAGAGATTATGGCATCTAAAATCAAGAATGTTAAAAAATGGGGCTGGAGAGATGGCTTAGCGGTTAAGCACTTGCCTGTGAAGCCTAAGGACCCCGGTTCGAGGCTCGGTTCCCCAGGTCCCACGTTAGCCAGATGCACAAGGGGGCGCTCGCGTCTGGAGTTCGTTTGCAGAGGCTGGAAGCCCTGGCGCGCCCATTCTCTCTCTCTCCCTCTATCTGTCTTTCTCTCTATGTCTGTCACTCTCAAATAAATAAATAAAAAATTAAATAAAAAAATTTAAAAAAAATGTTAAAAAATGGAACTCTTAGCTGGGCATGGTGGCACATGCCTTTAATCCCAGCACTTGGGAGGCAGAGGTAGGAGGATCACTGCGAGTTCAAGGCCACCCTGAGACTACATAGTGAATTCCAGGTCAGCCTGGGCCAGAGTGAGACCCTACCTTGAAAAACCAAAAAGAAAAAAAAAAAAAAAAAAGAAAAAAAAAGGAACTTCTGTAATAACATTGAGGACCATTCCATTGATCTTCCTAGAAAGAGGATCTCTAATTTCACTAATAAGAACATGAACAAGGTTAAGAAATCTCCAAAGCAGTTGGCTGCTTACATAAGTAGAACAGTTAGACAGGTGATTAAAAGCCCAGATAACGTACACAAGGTTATCTGTCCCAGAGAGAAAGGTCATCACCCATTTCTAAATCCCTGTTACAGAAACAAACAGTCCCCTAAAGTGGGGACTGTGACATGACAAATAATGAAAATGAAGTGGCTTGTGCAGGCCACCTGCCTGAAAAATTACTCCATGATAGTCGGGCATTTTTGGTTAACTTGGGATTCTGGTTCTTCAAACAGAAAGCCTATCATCAAAATGCAGTGGCTTTTTTCCTGAGGATTCTCAGGACCATGGAACAATGGCCCAAGTTTTATTAACCAGGAATTTGAAATTAAATGTAGCTTTAACTTTCTAGAGAAAGAGAAGTATAAGTGAACTTGTGGACTGTTTGGTAAGGATAGAAGATCTTAGAGTTGTGGTAGCTTGCCTTCCTGTTTGAACTAATAGCTTATAGAAGAAAAGCAACATATCCCACTTGGCTGCTGTGTAGACTTGTCTCTAGTAAAGTCATTACTGAAAAGAAAATTTGAAGGATATGTAATAGGTGGTGTAAGCTGGCTTCAAGCAGTAATAAAAAGGTGGCGGTCAGAACTATCATCCAAAACAGAAATTTTAAATGATGGGAATATTAAATTTTTGAAGCAACAATTAAGTGGATTATGGGAACAGGAACACCATCTTACTTTGGTTCCAGGACATACTTGGTAATATAGCTAAGGATCTAGATGCTTATTTATTACAGTTGCATTGATAAGTTTCCTCTACTACAGAGCTTTTGGTTATTGAAAACATCACTAGATTAAATAATTTCCAAAAGTAGGTCTCTTCTGAGAACTGTGGACTATGGAAGAAATCAAATCATTTTTTTTTTCCTTTTAAAAGCCACTAATGAAACCCTAACAACCTCCTTAGTACTGAAGTGGAAAGACAGCCAAAAGGAGCAGCTTCGTCCCTGAGCTGACCGCTCACCAGGAGGCCATTCGCTGTTGCTGCATCTGTTTCTACGGCTGTGGGCAGCATGGGGTGAGAACGGCCTGGTCTTCATGCGGTCCTCTGTGAGACTACGATTTATACTATGTCAGAAAATAAGACAGGACTCACTACTAGGAACTACAAAAACCAATCATTAATTTTATTGTGTTTCATAAAAAAAAAAAAAGACACTTCAATGTCTGCCCCTACTTCTGTTGAGAAGACTTTGAAAGCTTAAAGAATCATAGTAAATAATCAGTATAAAATTGTTTTAGTACACACTGATATTGTGTAAACAAAATGCCCTAATTATTAATAAGCCAATGTATTATTATACTAGTATTGCTTTTTAAAAAAAATAAGAAGATCTAACGTTTCTGGCTTCATAAAATCATGGAATTAAATCAAGGGTTTAACATTCATAAAGGATATTATTGAAATATATCCCACACCATGTTTTAAACTTCAGAATATTTTTAGTGGCTCTGCTTTTTTTGAAAGAATCTTCATATTATATTTGTATGTTTGTTTTATCCTTATATAAAAATGTTATTATGTATTTGTATGAATGTTTAACTGGCAGTGTTCATGGATTTGGCAAATTTATATTCACTTTTTATTATATATATATATATTTCTAAATTTTTCATTTCTATAACATTTAAACTTCTTTCATTTGAGTAATTTTACTAATTAGTTCTAAAGAAACAGTACCTAGTTCAACATTCCATGTCCAATAGACTGCAAAAATTTGTGCTGACTAAATCTGAATTGAAAAGATTATTTGCTTTTGACTATGCCACTTGTCCAATTCATCAGGTGTATTAACACATTATGCAAAGAATTGAATGAAGTAACTTAGCATGTTCTTGGCAACTGTTCTTTTAACTAGACAAATATTTTAGCTGAAATTTGAAATGAACAAGAATTTCACTGAAGATTCAAGTCAGTATTTTAATTACAAATAATGTTACTTGAATTTGTAGTTATACATTATAAAACACATAATGTGGTTTTAACTTTGCTAGCATAAAGTTCAATGTGATCTTTTGGCAAAGACTCATAGAATTATATAACTTCTTGGCACGTATCAAGTGCAGTACTATTCATCCAGAGAGATCTGTTATAAAACAACCTTTAATGTACATCAAAAAAAGAAGTGCAGTCCTTGTATTGTGGAATAAAGCTTCAGTCAGAAGCATGGTGTGGTGGCGGGACTAAGGAGGCATGGGCAGATCACAGCTCCACCCTACTAAAACCAACACTTGCTTCCTGGGGTCCTAGAAAACTCCAGCCCACAAAGACTCTAATTACAATAAGGTCTTTTTAAATGAATATCAACTTCCTCCCAGAAGGAAGATTGAAGAGTTACTCTTTCGAAACGAATGTTTTTAAAACACTTTCAACACAGGACTTCAGAATAGAGAACTTGCTGAATGGATCATTTCAGGCAAGAATCTCCTCAGGAAGCCACTGAGGCTTCTCGAAAGTGCTTGTCTGAACTCAAAAGAAATGCTCTATTGTGTATGATTGAGAACTACCGAGTCTCTTGGAGAAAATACACAAGGCCTGGATTGCAGTACCTAGGTGCTGTCATTATTAGAAGGCTCCACTTTATCCCCACCTGTGCTTGGTAGAGGTGCTTGGTAGCAGAATTCTGATCCCAATTTGGACTGTTGTCCAAACTTAAAAGTTCGATAACAGTTTCGATGCTTAAAGCTACTTTCTTCACATTCTCAGTTTGTCTGATTTGAAAAATGTTTCCAATCCCGTTCCCCGCATTTTTTTGTTTTTGTTTTTGTTTTGAGAGGTAGGGTTTCACTGTAGCCCAGGCTGACCTGCTATTTACTCTATAGTCTCAGGATGGCTTTGAACTCATGGCCATCCTCCTACCATTTCCTCACATTTTTTTTTTCAAGTGTCTAAACCATGAGGAATACCCCATCTGAGTTACTTGATCTAACTATAGTCAGGGTAAAAAGGAAGAAGCTACACTCTTTCCCAACAGGGAGCCACTGGATTAGAAGATCCACCTGCCCTGGGTAGGAGGCAGCTGGGTGTATTCCTTTGGTACCAGTACTCTAGGCGGTATTATGGGCACAGGAAAAGTTTCTGAAGGGGAAAACACTCAAGCATTCCCTGACGTCTCCCCACACTACTTGGAGACCTCTCACAAAGGTCTCTCTACTCTTTACTCCAGAAATCCTTTTTAAGACCTTTTACAAAGTTTGCACAACAGAAATACCAAAAAGTTCATGCCTAATACTTTGCCCAGAGGATAGCTTTGCACTTTGATCTCACCTACATGGGTAAACTACCCAGAGAGCAGGTATAATGACCCAAATGTTCAAGAGTAACTCAAACAGACATGACCAAACAAAGCCATTCATTCTCCCCAAGCTTAATCTACTTCCTGTGTTCTCATAGTTGTGATCCCATCATCCCTGCCTTGCTCACTCAGACAGAAAACCTGGCCACCATGCTGGATTCCCTTCCTTCTTTGCCAATATTCAAATCTAGTGAATTACCAACACCACTAGGTATTGAAATGTGAAGTGACAAGCAATTCCCTCATTGCTGTTCTCTGCTAGCCTGTTGTCCTGGTTCATTCCT
Source organism: Jaculus jaculus (assembly GCF_020740685.1). Taxonomy (NCBI): domain Eukaryota; kingdom Metazoa; phylum Chordata; class Mammalia; order Rodentia; family Dipodidae; genus Jaculus; species Jaculus jaculus. The sequence goes on from NC_059103.1 coordinate 105,004,529, forward strand.
ACATCTTCACCCAGACTCCTGCAGTCCCCATCTGATGCACACCCACCACTCCTCTTTTTCAATTCCTTAAAAATGCCTAAATGCAGGCTGGAGAGATGGCTTAGTGATTAAGGCACTTGCCTACAAAGCCAAAGGACCCAGGTTTGATTCCCCAGGAAGCCATGTAAGCTAGAGGGGGCGCATGCATCTGGAGTTTGCAGTTTGTAGTGGTTGGAGGCCTTGGTGTACCCATTTTTTCTCTCTCAAGTAAATTAAATATATTTAAAAAAAAAAAAAAACCTAAAGTCTTTTTGAGAGCAAAGAAGGAAACTCATGCAACCTCCTTCCAACACCTTCTAATCTCCAGCCTCAGAGCAGTCCCAGCATGGTCAGGAGGGAAAGGTGCAGAGGAGATGCCCTGCTTGAATCCTACTGATTTTTGTTCATGTGGGAGTCACAGGAACAGGACACTACCTGAAAAGGTCGGAGGCAATGCCAAACACAGGGCTCAGAGCCTCTCTCCATCTTTCCTCACCATCCAAGCAGAAACTGTTTCCTGTTCCTCAGTTGTCATTTGCACCTTTCCTCCTTAAAACCAAGACAGATGGTTTACAGTTTAATTGCCACGGATTTGCCTGTTTGATCATTTTTTTCAAGACACAGGTTAGTAGTATTTTGGGAATGGTGGCATTTGTTTTTACAAGTCCTCACTCTGTAGCCCAGACTGGCCTTAGACTCACTGCCTCCCCTTCCTGAGTTCTGGGATTACAAGTGCATACCAGCAAACCCAATTTATATGGTTCTGGGATCAAATCCAGGGCTTCATGCAAGCTAGGCAAGCATGCTATTGACCAACTGAGCCACATCTCTCCAGCCCCTATAACAGCATTCTTATAGTTAGGTTTATCAAATTTTTAAAAATAAGTTTGTTCAGTACTCACCCTCCCCTCTAAAAATATAGTTTGTGTGACTTAATTTCACTCTTCTTTGGGAAACTGCTAATCTCTTAATACATGATTTGTCCTGGAAGTACAAACAGAACTGAGGGAAATTCACCCCACGCACAGCCTCTTGTCTTATCCCCTCAGGCGTGTTCCTTCGGCACTCCCCAGGCGAAGCATCCAAAGGCAAACCTAGGCATGTCTCTTCTGTGCTCAGCAGCCCTGCTGGGGCGCCACTTTCTGCTAGCATTCTTAACTGGATGGAAGCCCTTGTGAGAGGACAAACGACCTCCCATTACCCTTGCACTGCCCCCAAATACTTGCACTCACTGTGCCAAACCCTCTGAGACATCTTCCTTGCTTTCTCTCTTCTAGTCCTCCTGTTTGATATCTTCCTCATCCTTCCCCTTTTATCTTAACAAATTCCTGTTCATCCTTTGGGATTCGGTTGACTCTTCTCCAACACACCTCCTCTGACAGCAGGGTCCCACTGTGCTCATTGTAATGGCTATGATGCTGCCATTGTGTGTACCATGTCAGGGTTTGCTTTTCTGCTTGTGTGTTTGTTCCTTCACAGGTTTATTCCTCTATCTCCAGCTGCTGGAACAGAGGCAACAAGAATAGAATAGAACAGAACACTTATTTCGGAAATCTATGCAGGAAGATCCTTCACCCCATCAGGGCTGCTTTCCTCTGCAGGACTTTCGAAAAGCCCCAAAGGTGGCAGTATGCAGCAGGGCAAAACAACTTTGAGATAAGTATTTACAAGACACTTTTCAGATTATGGGGCCACAGAAAGCTGTTCAGTTGTCAGAGTTAACAGTGATCTCAATGCTGGTGAATGTTGACTTTGAAGTCTAGTTCAGATCTAGTATTGATTAATTTCTCTCATGAACTTTCTTTTTTATGAAAGTAAGTACTTTTAATTATTAACTGTTGAGTGTTAAAGTTTAGTTATCCCTGTGTATGATTAACTTAGTTTTCAGCTACTGAAAGTGTGGATATACCAGACAACTTACCAGGAAAAACTTGATTCAGTTTGAGCAAGGATTCCCAGAATGGAAATTGAAGTCTAGGGTCAGAAGTCCTTTGAACGAAGGGGAAGTGAGTAGAGGTGGGATTTAAGATGCTCTTGTCACCTCCTGACACCTTTATAAAGCAAGAGTCATGTCACAGTTGAAGAGTACTGAAAGAGCATTTGAAAGTGGCTATAATGTGCCCAACTTGCACTGTTCCCAGGAGGGTCACAGGTGGCCCTTTCCCTTGGTCACTGTGGAGTGACAGTGGCTGTCTTGGTCCTTGGGCCTCAGTGGCTTAACCACATAGAAAAAAAGTTCTGTGATGGAAGTCTAAAGTGGACTTTTTGGAGGGGTGGTGTTGAGTTGAAGTCTCACTCTAACCCAGGCTGACCTGGAATTCACTATGTAGCCTCAGGGTGGCCTTGACCTCATGGTGATCCTCCTACTTCTGCCTCCTGAATGCTGGGATAAAGGTGTACACCACCATGCCCAGCTAAAGTGGACTTTTTAAAAAGTGACCCTACATACCACCAAATAACTTACCTCTTTCTCCTACCTGGGAACATGGGTTTGGCTAAAAAAAAAGGAGGCATTTCTTATGATTGTGCAAATGGGGAGCAGGAGAGGTAATGACTTTTGAGGGGACAAGGACATGTAGGGCATATGTACACAGCATTATAGCCTGAAGGGCCCTTTCTACTGGCCTTTGAACTTTTGGATCCTAATGACTTTGGTGCTTCTGTGTAGCACTGAGCAGACAGGAGACTGCCTATTGTGGTCTCATTGTTACCTGCTCATTGCATGAATGGGTATGAGAGCTGTAAGAGTGGCTTCTCAGTGTAGTCTTGAGGGTGGCTGCAGGCAACATGGAAGAACATGATGTTCTCCATCCCCAATGTATGAAAATGAGAGTAAGTCTGACCACCTTCAGTGATCAAGGCCTGATACAAGATGCTGGATGCTCTAACTTGCTTCCCCAATCTCAACCCAGTTGATACACAGGTAGTTATGGTGAGCCAAGTTCTATATGTTACATGATTTTATTATTATTATTATTATTATTATTATTATTATTATTATTATTACTATTATTATTATTTGTGTGTGTGTGTTTGTGTGTTTGATTACTTGGTTTGGATATTTTGATAGAGTTTTGTGTTGTGGCCTTGGTTAGTGTAAAACTCATTATGTGGCTCAGGCTGGCTTTAAACTCATTGCAAGCCACCTGCTTCAGCCGCTTGAGTGAAAAGATTATAGGCATGCACCTCATACCTAGCTATTTTCATATATACATATTAAAGTGGATGAATAAATATTTTTGCAAGTTCTTATTCTAGTTCTATCTGTGAAATGTTTGCAATGGTATGAATATACATTGAAATCCCAACCCCCAAAGTGCTTGTATGAGGAGGTGATGATTTGGGAGGTGATTAGGTCATGAAGACAGATATATATGTCTTGAATGAAATTAGTGATCTACTAAAGAGGCCTGAGAGAGACTCCCTGGACCTTCACAGCATGTAAGAATGCTGCAAGAAAGTGTCTGTGTGCAAATCAGAAAGGGAGCTTTCATTAGTCACTCCAGCATCATTTATCTGGGACTTTTGCAGACCCTGAACCATGAGGAGTTTTTTTGTTTATAAGCTACATGTCTATGGTATTTTTTGTTATAGGAGCTCAAACATACTGAGACAACATCCCTAGTACCATCTCACACAGGCCATGGAGCCTGAAGAACATATACACAGAGGAGAAATCTTTTAGGAGTGTCAGGGCATTTCCTTTTACCCCCATACTTCTTCTCCCTACAGTCATGAAATGAGGGGGATTCAGAAATCCTAATAGAGTTCAACAAACTCTTCACTTGGCTGCAGACCCATGGAGTATTCCAGTTTCCCCTCAGTTGAGATCTTGTTTTGTTTTTTGAGGTAGGGTTTCACTCTAACCCAGGCTGACCTGGAATCTCAGGGTAGCCTTGAACTCACTGTGATTCTCATACCTCTGCCTCCCAAGTGCTGGGATTAAAGGCGTGCACCACCACATCCAGCTTCAGTTGAGATCTTGAAGGGTCCTGAGCAAAGGGCTAGGATGACCAAGGTTGAAGACTGCCAATGAAAATAAATGCACTTTCTAATCTACTCTGCCAATGATAGCCTAGGACCTTCTCATAGCAGAAGGTCCATTTCATGGTCCAAAGATGGAAGGTCTTTGCCTGAAATAACACCAGGTGAAAGTTAGGCTTCCTGCATTAGCATTTTTTTATGTTTTGGGGAACATGGAATGGGCAGGATAGTGATGTGTTTGTTAAAAAAAGAAGGAAGGTCAGAGTCTTCACCTTCCTCTCAGGTGACACTCAGTGCCAACAAAATGTTTACAGCCACAAGTACATCTCCTTGCCTGGGGAGGTGTGGAAGCAGGAGAAGCTCTCAGTGGTACCATGTACTCAGACATTGTCTGTAGCAAATCCAGATGATAAGTCCCCTGAGTGGGTACAGAATTGTAGAGAAGTATGAGGAGACTGTGAGGAACTGGTGCTCTAAGATGCCCTATGGATCTCATAAAATGGTGGCTTTGATTGTGTCATTGGCTTAGCTTCAGATTGACTGACAAGAGGGTAAGGTCAGTGAGCATAATATAAGTCCTAACAATACTATTGCAAGAAGAAAATATACAAAAACCAGTGATATTAATCATTGTCTTATTATTAGCTGTGCATATTCATGGGTCAAATATAAATTGATACCTGTGTACATTGTACAGTGATCAAATTAAGATGGATAACATTTCCATCAGTGAATGTTTATTTTAATCAAGTCCATCCTCACACTTAATTTATACAAGAAAACTATGTGAGCTCCATTTATGTGAGAAGAAGGTCTCTTGTCACTAATCTTCTGTCTCTATCCCCTAACGCTCTTATCACATTCCAGTAGCCACTCTTCTGTGTCACATTAGCACACAACATATCAAGTTACCTATGCTGTATGACAAGTTCTAAAAGACTGCCCAAATTCCTCAATCTGATAATAAATCAAGTAAAATTAAGTTAAAGATATTTTTTTTGGAAAGGCAAGTTTAACTGATAATACATGGTGAGCAGAAGTCAAAACAACCACTAAAGAAAACATGTCCTGGTAGGTACCATTGCACATTGCTCAGGGAGGCCTGGCCCCTGTGTGAGCTCTGGAATCAGAACTTTTGCTCTGGCATCTTGGATGGACACTAAGTACCAACATCCCTGTTCACCTGAATCAGAAGATGAACAGACCAAAGGACACAAACTTGCTTCTTCCTCAATAAAATAAGGAGTCTTCCCAGAATGGGTAGACAACAATGCAAAACAGCAGTGAAAGTCAGAAAACTGAGCAATCACCAAGGATGTCTAGTCCTACTACTGAAGCCTCCAATGAAATCATAGAGAAATCAACAGAAATTCATTCCCAAAATGAAAACACAACAAACAATGAGACCCTGATTTAAAAAAAATCACTGAACTTGAAGCAAATTATCCAAGAACTAACAATCATATTAATGAAATTGAACAGAATCGTCTCCTAGAGTGTACAGCTTTTTACAGTAGGCTTAACTTGATTGAAGAAAATGTTAGAACCCTCCAAAGAGATATGAATAAATTGAAGGTAAGTTAAGAGACCTCAACAACCAAAGGGCCCTGGAGAGGGCGACATGAAACCTACTCTCAAATTTCTCCTGTTTCTCTTTCTTCTCTTTCTTTTTCTTTTTTTCTTTTCCCTTAGTGTTCTACTATAATTCACTGTACCAGGATGTGGTCTACATCTACAATGAACTGTTGATCAGAGAGACCTACTAGATTTCCCAAAACAAACAAGACAGACTTCTGTCAGAGCACTTGGTTACCCATCAGAAGTTAATGGTAAGACTCTACTGCTGAAGACACCAAACACTCTCAGCAAGGACCATGGACAGACATGTCTGGAATCTGAAGGAGAGCCAGTCCTCAGATAATTAGTCCATCTAGTGCTAGAAGGCACTACATGAGCTACGAGGAGACAGTGGCCAATATCTGTCCAAGCAACTCAAAGTCTAAGCGACTCAGAAGCAAACAACCTGACATAATGCTCACACAAGTGCAGTAGTGGCACATAGCCATAGTGGGTAACCAACTGCTCTTGGATTGGCTAACAGATCTGCTTAGTGGAAAGGAGACAATATCTGGAACTGGGAAACATGTCAGAATCATATCCAGATAATGATGCTGCTTTCTATTGTCAAGCTCCCACTAACCTTAGACTAGAAAAGTGTCTAAACCTTTTTAATTCTCTCTAATTTAATAATGGTTATCCCATTTAACTGGTGCTGACTTCACTCTCCATTGGAGAATCTGCTTCTCTTTTTCAGACGGGAACTGGACTTGAGGAGATAAACCACCCAGTGCACTCCACCCCAGCCCCAGCTGAAACCACAGAGGAACTGGAGAAATGAGCAAGAATGCTGCACTCTTAGTGAATCTGATATCAACACAAGGGTGATGGAGAAAGATACTGAGGACACTCAACACCTACCAAACCAGACATCTAGATGCTCCTAAGTGCCCATCACTGAAGAAGACTTAAAATACACCCAGCATGGCTTAGAGAATTTTGCAGAAGTGGGTGGGGGGAGAATGTTAGAGCCACAAGTTGGGACATTTTGCACAGAGACCTTGCCTCTACCCCATAACTGATTGCTGTTCCCACAATGCATGACCCAAAATCCCCATGGGGTTGACCTGCATCCCCCGTGAGCAAGGCCTCTTCAGAAAAGGGGCAGGGAGGAGGGAAAGGATTGTACCAACATGTGATGTTTGCACACAAAATATATCCATATCTAATAATAAAAAAATCCAAAAATATAATAAAAATAGAACGATATAACATAATAAATATAATATAAATAAAAAGAAAAAAGTTGAAAATTACCTTAAATTTCTTTTCTTTCTTTCTTTCTTTCTTTTTTTTTTTCTTTTGGTTTTTTCTTTTTTGAGGTAGGGTCTCACTCTAGCTGAGACTGACCTGGAATTCACTATGTTGTTTCAGAGTGGACTCAAACTCACGGCAATACACCTACCTCTGCCTCCGGAGTGCTGGGATTAAAGGCATGCACCAATATGCCTGGCAAAAATGACCTTAAATTTCTTTATATTCAACTCATTCATTTGATAGGTGAGGTTTGTGGGACAATAATCAAGACTGGTGTGTTCAAAGCAGAGAGAACTCAAATGGTCCTCATGTAGTTTCTTCTGCTCCTTTTAATGGTGCACTCCACTTTGCAGGAGAAAGCATGTGTTTTCATCACTGATCTTTAGAATAGATGGAACTATTGTCTGTTGATTGCTGTGGAAAGGTCAGGGAACATGTACTCCACAGCTGCTTATAACTTCTAATCTCTGGCTAGGATGAGGGGAAGAAGTCATCCATTGAAACTCCTCTCCTATCTGGTATAGAATTTCACCCCACTGTGGTTTGCCAAAGAGTTGTGAAACTTCTGCTAGGACATCTCCATGCCTGGAAAATAATTAGTTCAATCTATAATCATGTTTTACAGCTGGAGAGATTCTCTGTGGAAGTCATTCGTCATATCAGCTTTACCTGCTTCTTTGTAGCTCTGGCTTTCCTGAGCTCTGCCTCACTGATATAGAAAGAGGCATGTAAATTCATTCATATGAAAAATTCCGAGGGCCTAGAGAGATGGCTTAGCCATTAAGATACTTGTCTGTGAAGCCTAAGACCCAGATCTAATTCCCCAGGACCCATGTAAGCCAGATGCACAAGGTGGCACATATATCTGGAGTTCATTTGTAGTGGCTAGAGGCCTTGAGGCACCCATTCTCTCTCTGTCCATTATATATGTGTGTGTGTGTGTGTAATCTGCCTCTTTCTCAAATAAATAAATTATTTTTAATTATGGGAGGAAATATGTCAAAATGTTATTCATGGCATTCTTGGAATGCATCCTTCGCTTAACACTTGGAAATTAATGGATTTTATTCTTTTTATCAACAGTATTTTATACTTCATATATATATATATATATATATATATACATATATATATATATATATATATGTAGATAGATAGATAGATAGATATGCAATTTTCCATAACATCAAATGTCATATTAACAAAGGAAACTGAAAGCTATGTTTATAACTTCTACTGAAATAAATAAAGACCACTGTCTAAAAGATTCTACTTACCAACTACAGCTCGTTGACATCAGTAAAAAACATTGCCTGTCACTGGCACAAATTTCACTGGCAATTTCAAGCACTGTGCATATTTTCTCTGAGTGCTTAAATGTCCAACAATTTCTTGTGATAATTCATCTTGCACAAATTTTGCAGTTTTCCTTAGGTATTATTTCTAAAAGCATGGACATTTTGTTTGTTGAATAACAAGCTTCAAAAATGCATACATTTTAAAGTTTTTATGGGCAATGCAAGAGACTAAATTTTTTTCCATATCTTCCAACCCCCAACATTCATTTGTTGAATCCTTGACATAAAATATGATGTGACTGTCTGTTGGGTTACGAAGTGATTATGCTTAAATGAGGTTATAAATCTAGACCCTTGTCAAGTGCTTTTAGGAAGGGACGTCAGAGAACTGGCCTGTTCTTTCACCATGTCTACAAATCCTGGGAAGATCCATTACCAGAAGTCAGAACAGCAGTGATCTTGGACTTCCCAGCCTCCACAATGTCAGAAAGGAATTTATGTTTCCCATCTATATTATTTTGTTCTATAAATCTGGGCCAAAACAGCAGTAAAATATTTGTTTAAATAATCATTTAGCTTATTCAAAATTCTTTGAGATTATTCTGCCAATCTATAGAATGAAGGAAAATAACTCATAAACAGTGTCCAGTGAATATTTTCAGTGTGAGAAAATTAATACTGTGTTTTAGTATGGAGGAGGGATATTAACATTGCTTCAAAATGAAGTCACTTGAAATTATTAACCTGGAATTAATTACTACCTTCTTGGTATCTCTTTAAAAAAAATATTTATTTATTTATTAGTTTTCTATTCTGCAAGTACAGGCAGTTTGGTACCATTATTAGGCTCATCCGTGACCTACCCCCTCCCCATTAGCCCCTCTTTGTTGAGTTATATGGGTCGTGCATTGTGGAGTTAGCCCACAGTTATTGGTATGATAAATGTCTCTGTATATCATAACCCAACTTGTGGCTGTGACATACTTTCCACCCCCTATTCCACAAAATTTCCCTGAGCCATGTTGGGTTCATTTTTGGTCTGCTTCAGTGATGAGGTGTTGGGGTCCTCTGGGGCTCTGGCTCTGTGATTTGGTAGGCGTTGATTATTATCTGTGTTGGTCTCCTTCCCCCTTGTGCTGGTATCCGGTTCATCAGGAAAACAGCACCCTTGCTTGTTTCTCCAATTTTCCTTAGTTTCAGCTGGGGCCCTTTTGAGGTATGATGTGGTGGCTCTCTCCTTAGGATCTGCATCTGTCTAAAAAAGAGAAGCAGATTCTCCAACAGAGAGTAAGTTAGCACCAGGACAAATGAGATAGCCGTAACATTTTTTATAGAAAGTTTAATAGGTGTAGGCCCTCCTGTAGCCCATGATTGATGGTAGCTTGATATTGGAGAGTAGTCTTATGTTTGGATATGGTTCTGACTTGTTTCCCAGTTTCAGCTATGGGTCCCATACCATTGAGGAGATCAGTTAGCCAAATCAAGAGCTGTTGGTTCCCCACCATGGCTGTGTGCCACTATTGCACTTGTGTGGGCATCACAACAGGTTATTTGCTGCTAAGTAGGTTGGACTATGAGTTGCTTGGACAGATATTGGTCGTTTCCCCCAGTTGCCCATGTAGCACCTTCTGGCACTAGATGTGCTGACTGGGGACTGACTCTCCTGGCTTCCAGCCATGCCGTTCCATTTTATGTGTCAGCTGCATATGGTGTCTTTAGCAATAGGGTCTTGCCACTAACCTTTGGTGGGTCATCAAGTACTCTGACAGAAATATGTCATTCTTTTAGAAAACCTTGTATGTTTCTTGGATTAAAAGCTCATTGTGGGTAATAGCCCCATGCTGGTACTGGGAGTTACAGGTTAGTGTCCCCTAACAAAATGAGGAAAAAAGGTAACTAACATATAGGAGCTAGAGAGGAGAGATAGAGAGAGGGAGAGGGAAGGAGGGAAGATGTAGAGGATTTAGGTTACACTTGATCCTACCCTCTTCAGTGTCTTGTGGTTGAGGTGTTTACTGTAAGGGACTGGTGATGGTTCAGCTATTTGGTCTGCCTTTTAGGGAGTAGAATTTTATGGTACCATTGCCATTTGTGTCTAGATTAGTGTTTCCCACCCCTTCGATGCCCTCCCCTCCCTCCCCATCCCTCCTAGTGTCTAGTCCATGAGATGCTTGCTGGGTGTGTAAGGTATCTTGGGTAGATTCAGGTTAGGTGCTGTAGATGAGTGAGACTATGTGGCGATTTTTTTTCTGTGATTGGGTAAGTTCACAGAGAATGATCTGTTCCAGGTTCAACCATTTTTCCTCAAATTTTTTTGTGTCATTTTTTCTTGCTGCTGTATAGAATTCCATTATGTAGATATACCACATCTTAGTTATCCATTCTTCTAGGGATATAACATCTGGGTTGATTCCAGCTCTTAGCTATTATGAATTGAACTGCTACAAACATGTTTGAGCATATCTCTCTGGCCTGTGGTTTGAAGGTTTTAGGGTAGATGCCCAGTAAGGGAATAACTGGGTCTGTTGGTATCTCTATAGTCAGCTTTCTCAGGAGTCTCCATATTGCTTTCCAAAGTGGCTGTACCATCCTACATTCCCACCAACAGTGGGAATGAACAAAAAAAAAAAAAAATTAAAAAAAAAAAGAAAATGGGACTGTGTCTCTTATTTCTTTCTCTCTATCTTTGTCATTTGCATATAGAAATGCTACTGATTTTTGTGCATTGATTTTGTATCCTGATACTTCGCTATAGGAGTTAATCACCTTCAGGAGTTTGGGGATGGAGCCTCTCGGGTCTCTTACATATACAATCATGTCATCAGCAAATAGAGCTAACTTAACTTCTTCCTTTCCAAATTGTATCCCTTTTATTTCCTTCTCCTGTCTTATTGCTTGAGCTAGGACTTCCAGTACTATATTGAAAAGCAGAGGTGAGAGAGGACAACCCTGTCTTGTTCCTGATCTTACTGGGAATTCCTCCAGTCTCTCTCCATTAAGTATTATTTGGAACTTCGGAGCTTTGTATATTGCCTTTATTATGTTAAGACGTGTACCACCTATGCCAATTCTCTCCAGTGTTTTGGTCATGAAGTGATATTGTATCTTGTCAAAGGCCTTTTCTTCATCTATTGAAATGATCATGTGGTTTTTATATTTAACCTTGTTTTAGTGGTGTATTACATTGACAGATTTCCTTATGTTGAACCACCCTTGTGTTCCTGGGATGAATCCCACTTGGTTAAAGTGGATAATGCTTTTGATGTGTTGTTGGATTCGGTTTGCAAGGATTTTGTTCAGGATCTTTGCATCTAAGTTCATTAGGGAAATAGGCTGGTAGTTTTCTTTTCTTGTGGCATCTCTACCTAGTTTTGGAATTAGGTGATACTAGCTTCATAAAAGGAGTTGGGTAGCTTTCCCTGTTCTTCAATTGTGTGGCACAGTTTAAGGAAGTTTGGTTTGAGTTCTTCCATGAAGGTTTGATAGAATTCAGCTGAGAAGCCATCTGGTCCTGGACTCTTCTTTTTAAGGAGGTTTTTTATTACATTTTCAATCTCCATGAGTGTGATGGGTTCATTGAGGTGATTAACCTGCTCTGAGTTTAGCTTTGATAGATGGTATGTGTCCAGGAATTTAGCCATCTCCTCCACATTATCCAGTTTTGTGGAGTAGAGGTTTTTGAAATAAGTCCTGATGATTCTCCCAATTTCACTTATGTCTGTTGTAATCTCTCCTTTTTCATTTTGAATTTTGTTAATTTGAAGCCTCTCCTTTTTTTGCTTGATCGAATTGGCCAGTGGTTTGTCAATCTTGTTTATTTTTTTGAAAGAACCAGCTCTTTGTTTTGTCAATTGTCTTAATTGTTTCCCTGGTTTCCAATTCATTAATTTCTGCTCTGATTTTAATTATTTCCTTCCTTCTGGAGCTCTTTGGGTTGGATTTTTCTTGTTTTTCCAGTGCCTCTAGGTGGATGGTTAGGTTATTGATTTGGGATCTTTCTGTCTTTTTTATGAAGGCATTGAGTGCTATGAATTTTCCCCTGAGGACCACCTTCATTGTGTCCCATAAGTTTTGGTATGATGTGTTCTCATTGTCGTTCAATTCCAGGAATTTTGCAATTTCCTTTTTTATTTCATCCACTATCCATTTATTGTTTAAAAGTGTGCTGTTCAGTTTCCAGGTGCCATTGGGATTCTTGGTGGGTCTTTTGTTGTTGATTTCTAGCAATATAGCATTATATCATAATATATCAATAATATCATGCAGGGAATTATGTCAATTTTCCTAAATATGTGGAGGCAGTCTTTGTGACCCAGTATATGGTCTATTTTAGAGAATGTTCCATGGGATGCTGAGAAGAATGGATAGTCTGTGGATTTGGGAAGGAAAGTTCTGTAGATGCCCATTAGGTCTACATGCTCTATGGTTTTGTTGAGCTCTCTTACTTCCCTGTTGAGTTTCTGTTTGGATGATCTGTCTATTACTGATAATGGTGTATTGAAGTCCCCTGCCATGATGGTGTTGGTGTTCTGCTTTATTGTCAAGTAGGTTGTGTTTAAGAACTGTGGTGCCCCTGTGTTTGGTGCATACACATTTATGATTGTAATATCCTCTTGATGGATCATTCCCTTGATGAGTAGGAAATAGCTTTCTTTGTCTTTTTTTGATTATATTTGGTTTGAAGTCTATTTTATCTGATATTAATATAGCTACACCTGCTTGTTTCTTATTCCCATTTGCTTGGAATATTGTCTTCCACCCCTTTACCCTGAGGAGGAGTCTGTCTTTAGTGGGGAGGTGGGTTTCTTGAAGGCAACAGATTGAGGGGTCTAATTTTTTGATCCATCCTGTTAGCTTGTGTCTCTTGATGGGTGAATTAAGGCCATTAATATTTGGGGTAATGACTATGAGATTTGATCTGATCCCTGCCATATTGTGTTGGTAGGTGTGTTGGTGTTTTCATGGGCTTTGAAGTTTTTTGTGCCTACTCTGGGTTTGGTTGTTGTGATCTGCTTCTTGTAGGCATTTGAGTTTGGTTATTTGTTTCTTCTTTGTGGAGAATTTCCTGAAATACTCTCTGTAGGTTTGGTTTTGTGTTCATATAATTGTAAACCTGAGTTTTGTCATGGAAAGTTTTTCTTTCACCATCTATTATGAGGGATACTTTTGCTGGGTAGAGTAGTTGGGTTGGAATCCATAGGTTCTTAGACTTTGGAGAGTTTCACTCCAGGCCCTTCTAGCTTTCAGGGTTTCCATTGAGAAGTCTGAATTAATTCTGATGTGGTTACCTTTGAAAGTGTTGCACTATTTTTCCCTAGCTGCATTTAAGATTTTCTCTTTGGTGCCAATGTTTAATGATAGTATGTCTTGGAGAGTTTCTCCTTTGGTCCAGTCTGTTTGGAGTTCTGTTGGCTTCTTGTATCTTGATGGGCCTTTCTTTTAAGAGACTGGGGAAGTTTTCTTCAATTATTTTGTTAAATAAGTTTTCCATGCCTTTGGTCTGAAATTCTTCTCCTTCTGGTATTCCAATGATTCTGATATTAAGACATTTAAGTGTATCCCACAATTCCCTCATGTTCTGTTCACAGGAACTTTTGAACTTACTAAAGTTTTTGAACTCTCAAACTGTTTCTTCCATCTTGTCTTCCAGATCAGAGTTTCTATCCTCCACTTTGCTGACTCTGTTCTTGAGGGCCTCTAGAGAGTTTTGGGCTTGTTCAATTAAGTTTGCATTTTCTACTACTTTTCTATGTATCATTTCCATCGCTCTGTCAAGCTCCCTTCTCACATCATTTTCTGATTTTCTTGATGATTCTTGGAATTCATCCCTGCATTTCTTTATGTCTTCATTTAGTATGGCCAGCTGATTTTTAAGGTCCTCTTTTTTTTTTCACTCTCTCTCAAATCACTTACCTCTCTTTGAACTCCTTCCAATCTCTTATCAATTTATTCTAGCTTAGTGATGGTAGCATCTACACGATTTTCGGTCCTTTGTTGCTTTCCTGCAAGTTCTATCAGTAGGTTGGTCAGGGTTGCATTGCTCATAACTTCAATTTGATGTTCTGATCCTAATAACTCTTCTATGTTTTGGTTAGATGCATTCATTGTAGGACTGGGTTTTCTTGCATTTGATTTTTCATGTTATTTCTTTTGCGCTATGGTCTGCCCATGACAGTGTATGGGCAGGTAGGTGGGTGGATAAGCTTGGGCTCTAGCGCAATGGGAATCTGAGGCAGCCTGGGGCAGTTGCCAGGCAGCCTGGGCTTTGGCTCCCACTTGCCAAAGCCGCCTATCTACTGCCTGACAGGGGCACCAAAGCTGCCTGCCTTTGAGCTTGGAGGGGGACTGAGTTACAAAGCCCTGAAGCAGCCCAAACTCTGGCTGGGGACCCTGGGTCCCGGGAACAGTCTGCACTCCCCCGCCACAGGAGAATGTAGGATGGTGGGCGAGGCAGACAGGTAGGAGAGGGTACCTGAGCTGATGCAAGGGAGAGACACTCTGGGCTTGTGCGTCAATTACTGTGGGACTGGGCTCGCTGAACAGTAGTGTGGGCAAGTGTGCAGAGCGGTTTAAGCTTCTGCACGCAGAGATTGATCTGTCCACGTGATCTGGGCATGTAAGCGGGTGTGGCAGTGGTGGCAGGGTGCGGGACCATGACTGCAGGTCAATCCACGGCAGCAGCAGCAGCAGCGGGTGCGAGGCTGTGGTGGTGGGCACAGAGCCACAGAGGTACGTCCAGGGCCACGGGGGCAGGTTGCAGGGCCTCAGTGTGGGGCGTGAAGGATATTTGGTGCTAGGGGTGGTCTACCCACCCACAAGGGGACCCACATTCACTGTCCCCCCCCCCTTGTGCCCTCCCACTGATAAGAAGTACCAGAAAACCCTTAATGTCTTGCCTTTCTTTCCCCGGGATTTGCAGGGCAGCTACGCGGTCGCCATCTTGGCCAGAAGTCCTCCTTGGTATCTCTTGAACCTATTACTATAATGAAAATAGTTTCTGGTTTGGTCTTTTTTTTTTTTTTAATCACTGGAAAAATGCCTGAAAGAACCCATCAAAAGAAGAAAGACTTGTTGGGCTTAAAGTTAGAAGTTTCAGTCCATATAAAGTTGGTCCTATTGCTCTTGGTCCTCTGGTAAAGCAGGGCTCATGATACAAGCAGGTGGCAGAGAAAAACCCTGTTTACCTCAGTGGCTAGAGAGCAAAAACGAGAAGTATGGGGCAAGGGTCCCAATATCCCTTCAAGGAAGCATTCCCAATGGCTGAACATCTGTCCTCTGTGCCCCACGTCCAATAGGATTGAATTCAAGCCTTTAGAATCTGAGTCTTTGGAAGCCACTTCAGATCCTAATAGCATCACTTCCTTTAAGAGAAAACTTCATTGGTTTTAGCATTAAAATAACCTTTCAATGGGAGAAATTTAGGTTTGATTTTCAACTGTGCTTCTTTTCCAGATTTGTGGCTTTCAGCAACAATACTTTCCCAATCTACAGGATGAAGAAGAATAACTCATAAAGTGATGTGAGGATCAAGTATTAAGTATCCATGAGTGTTGAGCACCTACTGCCATGGTGAGCGCATGGTAGTCTCATACGTCTCATGCCCCTCTCCTGTCTCTTCCACAAACACAGAAATAGAGAAGTGTTATTGCCTCATGTCAGTCATATAAGTGCACTGAAGTTAATTATGGCTCAAGCATTTCCTATCCTTTTACATTTCTATTTCATCTCTATTTCCTGCCCTCATTATGAATTTTCATTTCCTCCCACTTGTTGGAATACTTTTACTGAGGCCACTGGAAAATTCCTACCATCCACCACCATGCCTACCAAATTTCTCTGAAACTAGAGTAATTTTTATAATTTACAACATTTATATTTTCACTTTAACACCAAAACCTCTTAATTAAAAAATATATTTTATTTATTTATTTATGAGAGAGAAAGAGACAAATAGAGAGAAAGAGAGAATGGACACACTAGGGCCTCTAGCCACTGCATACAAACTCCAGTTACATGTGTCTCCTTGTGCATCTGGCTTACATGGGTCCTGGGGAATCTAACCCAGGTCCTGAGGCTTTGCAGGTAAATGCTGTAACTGCTAAGCCATTTTCCCACTCCCCACACCTTTAAATTTTTTTGTAAAAAAAATATTTCAAAAGTTATGGGGGGTGGTAAGAATACTTTATATCTACCCCTTTAACAAATTTCAAATGTATAACATAGTATAGACATTAGCCATCTCTCCAGATTTTCTTAGAAAAATGTCTGTTCACCTAGGTCTTTGGCCTTTGCCTGTTTCATGTTGCTGCAATATACAAGTTTGGCACAGATTTTTAGGGGGTAAATACCTGCTGAAGAGGTCTCTGGCAGAGGATCTGGGTCTTACATTCTGCATACAGACTGAGGTATTTTGGGGCCCTTAGGAAGAAGGAAGTAGGGTGATAAGGGTGAAAAGTTTTACAGCTAGCCAATCCCATTAAAGAAGGAAGTGGGAGTGGCTATTATTGTTCCTATTAAGAGGAAAAAAGAGGAGTGTCAGTTTAGAGAGGAAAAAAAACAACTACCTATTTTAGTTCGGGAGATTTTTCATTGAAGATGAAGGCTCCTAGAGCTAACAAAGAACCTGGGACCCTGGGACTTCCGGTACTTCCAGTACAGTGTTTAATAGAACGAACGAGCAACAGCAGCCGTCCTTGAAAGACAAACAACCTTTTAAAGAAACATAATTGAATCCTGCTGCTTTTCAAAAATACTTCATCTGGCTGGGCGTGGTGGCACACACCTTTAATCCCAGCACTTGGGAGGCAGAGGTAGGAGGATTGCCATGAGTTCGAGGTCACCTGAGACTCCATACTGAATTGCAGGTCAGCCTGGGCTAGAGTGAGATCCTACCTCGAAAAAACAAAAAACCTTTCATCTGTTTTCATATGTTATATCCAGCCAAATATGCCCATATACTGTCCCTTCTTGAAAGACATTCCTCCAAATTGACATTATTTCCTCTTATGTGTTCACTTGTCAAAATGTTTGTTCCACGCTCCATGGATATCTTCTGGTCACACTACTTAGTCTCTGTAAAGGTTCTAGTATTAGATTTTTCCAATTTTTACCTACATAATGTTCTGGAGTTTATGTTCTTTGAAAGCAGAAAAATGCCTCAAGTTCATCTTGATATTTCTGTATCTGGCTCCCTCTGAGCCATGCAAGTTTACTGATCTAAATCAGTTCAAGGAAAGAAGATACTTTTCTTTATGTTCCATCTTTCTCCACTCTCCTCATGGTTTTTCCAGAGCCTTAATCAAGTACAGGATGAGAGTTACCAATATTCCCTTCCTATGTAAATCACTGTAGCCCACACAAACACTGCTGGTGTTCTCTCACACCACCTGTTACTTTATTGTCCTGGCACAGTCCATTGTTTCTCTACTTCCTTTTGCCAACAGATGTGGTGGATAATTTTAGTCTCTTTTATTATTAAGCAAAGTACACCAAGGGTTGATCTCCTTTCCTGACAAATGTTAGAGATACAGTAAGAGTAGTAAACAGCAATACATATGCCCCCTTTAAAATCCTGTTTTGAATATCACACATATCGGCCTTTTATTTGTTTTTAAAAAGCTTGCCCTCTGGACTTTACACAGGGCACAAGGATATTGTCAAATGTCACTATGCACGTATGTCACTTGCCCTGGCAAAGGAAGGAACAGAGAAAGCACTCTTGCTCTTCTCTTGCCTCGGAAGAGGGCAGGTTGTCCCAATGAGGAATCGCTGGCAAACATCACAGAAAGCCTTTCTATGGCACAGCAATGAGCAAGTTAGCACTTCCAGCTCTGAATCAGTTTTTCAGTCAGCTGAGAATGCTCACTTTCAGGGGCAAGGTTGGGCACAGTGCAGCACTAGCTGAGCAGAGACCCTCTTCTACGCCAGTGTCAACCATGATTGTAACACTGGAGTTGGATAAACTGCGTAAATAGTCAGATATAGTCAGATATAGCTTAATGGAACTCATTTGCCTCCAGGTATATTTTGGCCAGTGCTTTTCTATAAAGTTATTATAGTTTTTCCTACTTTCTTAACTTAAATGTGTATATTATAATGTTCCTTATTAAGTAATTTAAAGCTTTTAGCTATGAATACAGGAAGAAGCATCTCATGAACTGTGGCTATTGCTTTCTAAAACGTCCAGTTTTTAATTGCTTCTTTTAAACTTTTTATTTGTGTGTGTGTGTGTGTGTGTGTGTGTGTGTGTGTGTGTGTGTTGCACATATGGAGGCTTGAGGACAATGAGGTTTCTGCGCTCCACCTTGGAGACAGGGTCTCTTGCTGCTGCGAGTGAAATGCAAAACTGCAAACAAATAGACTAGCTAGCTCATGGGCTTTGTATTCTCCTGGTTCTGACTATTGCTGTCATAGGCATGTTGAGATCACAGATTCATGTGTCACTATGCTTTTCGTTTTACATGGGCACTGGGAAATCGAACCTGGGCTGGCAGGTTTTATAAGCAAGTATCTTTAAATATTAAGCCATGTATGTACATGCAGATGGTTTCTCACTATGGCTGTGCACCACTATTGCACTTGTGTGAGCATCACAACACATTATTTGCTGATAAGTAGGTTAGACCATGAGTTGATTGGGTGAGTTCACTGAGAATAAGCTGTTCTGGACTCGACCATTTTTCTTCAAATTTCATTGTGTAATTTTTCCTTACTGTTGTGTAGAATTCCATTGTGTAGATATACCACATCTTAGTTATCCATTCATCTGGTGATAGACATCTAGGTTGATTCCAGCTCTTGGCTATTATGAATTGAGCAGCTATAAACATGGTTGAGCAAATCTCTCTGAGCTGAGGTGTGGAGCTTTTAGGGTACATGCCCAGTAAGGGCATAACTGGGTCTGTTGGTAACTCTATATAGTCAGTTTTTTTAGGAGTCTCCATGTTGCTTTCCAAAGTGGTTGTACCATCTTACATTCCCACCAACAGTGGATGAGTATTCCTATTTCTCCACATCCTTGCAAGCATTTATTTTCATTTGATTTTTTGATGTTTGCTATCCTTACTGGAGTAAGGTAGAATCTCATAGTCATCTTAATTTGCAATTCCCTGATTATTAAGGATGATGAACATTTCCTTAGGTGTGTGTTCGCCATTTGTATTTCTTCCTCTGTGAACTACCTGTCCAGTTCCTTGCCCCATTTTGTGAGTGGGCTGTTTGACTTTTTATTGTTTAGGTTTTTGAGTTCTTTGTAGATTCTAGAAATTAGGCCTCTGTCAGTTGGATATTGAGCAAATATTTTCTTCCATTCTGTGGGTAATCTATTGGCTCTGCTTATTGTATGTTTATCTGTGAAGAAACTTTTTAGCTTCATAATATCCCATTGGTTGAGTGATTGTTTAAGATCCTGTGCTGCCGCATTTTATTTATTTGTTTATTTATTTATTTATCTACAACTAGAGAGAAATAGATTAAAGAGCGACAAACAGAGAATGGGTACCAGGGTCTCCAGCTGCTGCAAATGAACTCCAGATGTATGTGCCTCTTTGTGCATCTGGCTTTACGTGGGTACAGGGGAATCAAACCTCAGTCATTAGGCTTTGCAGGCAATCACTTTAACTGCTGAGCCATCTCTGTAGCACTTAATTTGCTTTTTTAGTCTCTCTGCTATTCAAACAATGAATATTTGAGAACTATCTATTTGATTTTGGGTTGTTTTTTTTTTTTTTGAGACAGGATCTAGATATGTGGGTGGTCTCAAAGTTACAGTCCTCCTGCCCCAACCTCATAAGTGCTGGGATGACAGGAATATGCCACCACACCAGATAAGATATTCTTTTTTTTAATTGTTTTTGTTTATTTTTATGTATTTATTTGATAGCGAGAGACAGAGAGAGAAAGAAGTAGAGAGAGAAAGAATTGCCACGCCAAGGCCCCTAGCCACTGCAAAACTCCAGACATGTGTGCCCCCTTGTGCACCTGACTAACGTGGGTCCTGGGGAACTGTGCTTTGAACTGGGGTCCTTAGGCTTCCCAGGCAAGGGCTTAACCACTAAGCCATCTCTCCAGCCCAAGATATTCTTAATAGCTATACAATATTAGCAACAAATTATCTGTGATCACTATTTCTAAATTATTTAGATACTTAGGTCTAGATTTTGTACCATAGATCTATGTATTTTACAACATAACTTAGAAGGTTTTTACATGTTTTCTTTAAATTTTTGAGAGGGTGGAGTATGCACACCATACTCCTATGACACAAAAACAAGAGTAGACTAATAAGTGCATTAGACACTACCATCAACTCATTGTGACAGTAACAGTCTAATTACCATACTCTATTATTTTGGACTCACACATCTGGGAAGTGGTGCCATGTTGCAGACTTTATCTTCTAAGAAAGGAATCCACAGTGGCCTCAGAGTGATTTCAAAGGTTGAACAGTTATTGCACAGAGCTGAAACTAAGTGCCAGAAAACACAGACGTATCAAACCCCTCACCATTCTCAAGTCAAAGGCATCTCAAATTTTACAAAAACCATTAAGTAGTCAAGATTGAGAATCTATTGACTAGGGCTGGAGAGATGGCTTATCAGTTAAGCTGCTGGCCTGCAAAGCCTAAGGACCCAGATTACTATTACCTTTTCAATCTTGATAAATGTGATAGGTTTGTTTAGGAGATTAATCTGCTCTGAGTTTAGCTTTGGTAGATAGTATGTGTCCAGGAATTTATCCACTTCCTCCATATTTTCCAGTTTTGTGGAGTAGAAATAAGTTTTTGAAATAAGTTCTGATGATTTCCCCAATTTCACTTATGTCTGTTGTGATCTCTCCTTTTCCATTTTGAATTTTGTTAATTTGAATCATCTCTTTTTTTGCTTGATCAAATTGGCCAGGGGTTTGTCAGTCTTGTTTGCTTTTTGCAAAGAACCAGCTCTGTGTTTCATTCATTTTCTTAATTGTTTTCTTAGTTTCCAATTCATTAATTTCTGGACTTATTTTAAATACTTCCTTCCTTCTGGAGCTATTTGGGTTGGATTTTTCTTGCTTTTCCAGTGCCTTTAGGTTGATGGTTATGTTATTGATTTGGGATCTCTCTGTCTTTGTTATGAAGGCATTTAGTGCTATGAATTTTCCCCTAAGGACCACCTTCATTGTGTCCCATAAGTTTTGGTATGATGTGCTCTCATCATCATTCATTTCTAGAAATTTTGCACTTTCATTTTCTATTTCATCCACTACCCATTTATTATTTAAAAGTGTGCTATTCAGTTTCCAGGAGCTGATGGGATTCTTGGTGGGCCAGAGAGATTTGCTCAACCATGTTTGTAGCAGCTCAATTTGTAATAGCTAAGCACTGGAATCAACCCAGATGTCCATCACTAGAAGAATGGATAACTAAGATGTGGTGTATCTACACAATGGAATTCTATTCAGCAGTAAGAAAAAATGACACAATGAAATTTGAGGAAAAATGGTTGAACCTGAAACAGATCATTCTCAGTGAACTTACCCAATCACAGAAAAAAAATTGCCACATAGTCTCACTCATCTACAGCACCTAACCTGGATCTAACTGAGATCCTTACATACCCAGCAAGCATCTCATGGACTAGACAATAGGATGGGTGGGGAGGGAGGGGAGGGCAATAGAGAGGTGGGAAACACAAATCTAGACCCAAACGACAATGGTACCATAAAATTCTACTTCCTAAAAGGCAGACCAAATGGCTGAACATTCACCACGCCCTTAGAGGGAACACCTGAACCGCAACACGCTGGAGAGGGTATGATGAAGACTAACCTTAATCTTCTACAGCTTCCCTCCCTCCCTCTCCCTCTCTCTCCCTCTCTTTTCTCTAAGTCTTGTATATTAGTTATCTTTTTACTCCTTTTTTTTAATGGGCACTGACCTGTAACTCCCAGTACCAGCATGTGGCTATCATCCACAATGAGCTTTTGATCAGGAAGACCTACAAGGTTTCCTAAAAGAAAGACAGATTTCTGTCCGAGTACCTGATGACCCACCAAAGGTTAGTGGTAAGACCCTACTGCTGAAGATGCCTTATATGGTTGACACATAAAATGGAATGGCATGGCTGGAAGTTGGAAGAGAGTCAGTCCCCAGTCAGCACATCTAGTGCCAGAAGGTGCTACATGGGCAACTGGGGGAAAATGACAATATCTGTCCAAGCAACTCATGGTCTAACTTACTTAGCAGCAAATAACCTTTTGTGATGCCCACACAAGTACATTAGTGGCACACAGCCATGGTGGGGAACCAACAGCTCTTGATTTGGATAACTGATCCCCTCAGTGGTATGGGACACATAGATGGAGCTGGGAAACAAGTCAGAAGCATATCCAAAAGTGAGCCTTCTCTACCATCAATTGTGGGCTACAAGAGGGCCTACACCTATTAAATTCTCTATTAAAAAAAAGTAAGGGTTATCTCATTTGTCCTCGTGCTAACTTACTCTCCGTTAGAGAATCTGCTTCTCTCTTTCAGATAGATGTGGATCCTAAGGAGAGAGCCACCCCATCTAAAAAGGGCCCCGGCTGAAACTAAGAAAAATTGGCGAAACAAGCAAGGGTGCTGATTTCCTGGCGAACCGGATACCAGCATAAGGGGGAAGGAGATCAACACAAAGAAAAATCAACTCCTACCAAATCAGAGATCCAGAGACCTCATCACTGAAGCAGACCGAAAATGAACCCAACATGGCTCAGGGAAATTTTGCAAAAGAGGGGTCAGAAAGAATGTCAGAGCCACATGTTGGGTCATGATATGCAGAGACATTCATCTTACCCATAACTGTGGACTAACTCCACAATGCATGACTCATATACCTCAACAAGGAGGGGCCTAGGGGCCTAGGATGAGCCTAATAATGGTACCAAACTGACTGTATTTGCTGAATACAAAACTAATTAATAAAAAAATATAGAAAAGTGTTTCACTTTCTACCATATAAACAAAGGAAGACTTTTGTCCCTACCAGGCACGTGTCTTCAGAACCTACTTTGTACTTTTTAAAAAATATTTTATTTTTATGTATGAATTTGAGAGTGTGAAAGAGGCAGAGAGAGAGAGAGTGAGAATGGGTGCCCCAGGGCTTCCAGCCACTGCAAATGAACTCCAGATGTGTGCGCCCTGGTGCATCTGGCTTACCTGGGTCCTTTGTCTTTGCAGGCAAACAAACGCCTTAACTGCTAAGCCATCTCTGCAGCCCTACTTTGTACTTTTAAGTTTGCTAAAAATCTAAAATGAACAGTATGCCCAAACCCCTGAACATAACACTCTGGAAGTCTACTGTCTTAAAACCCTTTACAGACCTACTGAATGGAAGTAGTGGGTGAGGGGAGCAAGAGCTCTAAGCTGGCCAGCTTCCTCATGGGGAGCAAGAGAGAAGTTATTTCCTAAATAGGGCTACAGTTTGCACAGGAGAGAAGCCCACGTACATACACCAGGGCCTGGAATCAAGTCTCACCTTATCCTATGGGGACTCTTCTCCATGGTCAAGAGACAGAGTGAGGAATGGAAGTTACTTGGTCTCTTTATCAAATGTGGTAAATTTGGTCTCTATTCAAAAAGCCAGACAGTTTTTTGAAGCAGACTGTGGAAGCAGACAGTAGAACCAGCTTCCTATAGTCACTGACCACTACCTTAAATCTTGCTAAAGCAAACATTAACCACTAGCCAGTCACTATTCCCTGTACAATAGTAAAGCTCACCACTGAAATTACCAAAAGTAAAAATTCCATCAGCCCTGGGTGAAAAAAATCAAAACAAGTCATACTAAGTAGTTGTCCATTTAAGGACAACTGATAGGACTGCACCCAGCTATACCTGACACCAAGACGCTATGCACAAAACCTCATTTGGGAAGTGTGAATTCGTATTAACAAGGGCAGAAATGGGGGGAGCAAAGCGCTACTTCTGTAACATTTTACAACCCAGACAGCTTATTACAGACTGTTCCCAGGGGCAGAGCATACTCCCACAGCAAGTAAGGCAGATGAGCCTGGAAACTGTGGCCCTGCAGATCGGCACCCCCGCTGTTGGAACTGCTACTGCTGCTGCCACTGCTGCTACTGCTCGATCCGCTGCTGCTGCCTGTGAAGCTACCACTGCTGGAACTGCTGCTGCTGCCACTGCTGGATCCGCTGCCACTGGGGCCGCTGTTACCGGTGCCAGAGCCGATGATGTTGCTGCTGGACTCTGCTCCTGCTTGGGTCCCACTGTTGGCTCAAGTTGGCGTGGCCGGGTCCCGGGACCACTGCTCTGTTCACTGGAGCTGGGCACAGGCGGTGGGGGAGGGGAGGGAGCTGATGCTGCTCTAGTTCTCTCGCTGTTCCACATGTTCTTCTACCTTGTCATCTGCTCCTCCATTGTTCACTGCCACTCTCCCTTCGCATTCCTAGAGTTTGCGGAGAGCTCTGGTGTGAGTGGAAGCTCCCCTCACCTGGGTTTTCCTGTGGCTCGAGCCGAGCCTGGTGGCTTTCTGGTGCACCACCGCTGCCATGGTCGGCGGACCTGCCGGGGTGCTTTTGCCGGCCTGTGTGGGCTCTGGATGCTGTGGATCTCTTCTACTTCTCTGCTGCCATTTCAATTTCCTACACACCTCACTTTTTAGTAAAAGTGTGTATTTTGCTGAGTGTTTTTGGTCTTCCCCCCGCCCCGCCCCAGGCTGCTTTGGCGTGGCACCTATGTCACCATCTTAACTGGAAGTCCTTTATCAAATACTTTACATCCAATATTAAAGTTTCCTTTCTTGCTTATCCTTTTAATCAGTTTATCTAATTATAAGTACCAGCAAAAGCTTTCACTAAAAAGCATCTTTGTTGTATAAACAACTCACATTTAGTCCCATTCCCATATATATCCCCATTATAGGCCCTCAATGGAATTATGAATGTATCAGTGAGGAGACACAATGTCTCAGAATACTCCTTATCATCTTACCATAAGACTTTTAACCATAACTGCTTAAGGGTTTTTTTGTCATTAAGAAATTCTTTGTTATAACTTTTTATAAAACATTAGACCAGACTTGATTTATAATATTTACCCAGTATACACATATATATTTTATCATTTGTTGCTCTTGGAACCATTTTCCTTATAAGTTCTCTGAAACACATTTTTAAAAGTATGAAAGCAAGTTTGGCTAGCCAGGCCAAATGAGCCAACAGGTGCAATAGTGGCATGTCTGTTATGGGAGATATCAACTGCTCACTAATTGGACTGGAGGCCCACTCCACAAGAGGTAATCCATACCTGGTAATGAAAATGTATGACGGGGGAGATCATGAGCCCTAAGGTTATAATGCCTGCTGGTGTCTGGCTAAATGCATATATTATGCTCACCAAACTGCCTGGTAAGTACTCCTCTTAATGTTCATACCAATATATTAATGCTACTCTCACTTTTTGCTATATGATGGATATGATGGAGACTGGAGTTGCAGAGAGGAAAGTGAGGGGGAGGAAAATATCATGGTTTATTGTCTACAATTATAGAAGTTGTCAATAAAAAATAAAAATAAATAAAAGTGTAAAAGCAGGCACATTACTAAAACTTTTCTGACAAACATAGTATTGAGTACTCCTGAATCTAAACACAAGAAATTTTGAGGTTGTTTCCTGTTAGCAGTTCCATAGACCCATAGAGAGACAAAGTAAATTTTAAAGCGGTTCTAACAAATTTCTTATAAGAAGTCTCCATTTGACTGCAGCAACTTGGGACTCACCCTTCATCATCTTGGGACCAGAGTCCTGAGATTCCCTATGCCTCTGGCCCCTTGGCTCTGCAAGGCAGGAAAGCCAAGGAAGCAGAGCTATCAGGGATTCCCCTGTGGGCAGCATAAACCCCAGAGAGGTCTTTGCCTTCCTGCCCAACAATGAGACTTGTGTGTCAGGCTCCCCATCTGACTTCCAGGGCTGGCTGACCATAATGTAGCTCCAGCTCTATGGGGAAAGCACCAAGTGGCACATTGTAGGTGCCTGTTCATGTGTTAATCCCCTTTTTGTCCTTTCCCTAGAGAGCTGCGCATTTACAGTATGTAAGAGCAAGATATATCAGTCCCCCCACCCCACTCAGGATTCCGCCATCTTCCTAGGATTGGCCACAGAGCTCAACTGCTCCCGACTGACCCCTTGCTGCTGGGGAACATAGCAGGACAGCGCAAACCTTAGGAAGATCTGGGCTGTGGCCAGGTCAGTTTGAACAGAGCAAAGGAGACAAAACAAACTTTAAAATAGTTATAACCTTTCTCTCAGAGCCAAAAGCCATGGAAGAATAAAAGGCTGGAACTCCTGGCATCAGCCTAGAGCCAAAAGCAATTTTAGTATGAAAACCCCCTCACATCTGGCCCAAGTAACTCATCCACAGTAAGCTCAGAGGTCTTGGCATAAACTCACATCAAGACTTCCACCTAGGTTCATCTCCTTCCATCATGCAACCCCCATCATGCTGTGGAGCAATGGAACTCACCAGTAGCCCAAACACCATTGTCTTTCCCCCTTCCTTTCTGTGGCCTGGGGTCCAGCCACTCCCAGGCCCATCCTGCTAGTCCCTCATACTCCCTATTTACTATTTTATTAGAGTGTATTTGGAGGTAGGTGTGTGTGGGGGTGGGTGGGTGAGGGACTTCTGACCTTGAAGCTTCTGGTCTGACTCCAGTAAAGCTGTTTGGTTTTTCCCCCATATTCCAAGAAGAGTTTTGAATTTCTCTTAGGGCTCTAGAGCAATTTCCCACCCTAGCTGTTTTATAACCTTTTAAGAGTAGGAAAATCTTGTATTTTCTTTGTCTATAACTTTAGTTATATTCAGAATTCCCCCCAGGGGCCGTTTAACTTTAAAAGCTGGCCATTTTATCTCATAGACGGACTTCAGCTTTCCTGGTGTTATCTTAATATCATAATCTCCTGAACGTTCCTTCTCAAAGTTAGTGATTAAACAATATAAAACAGCGGGCTTGCCGACAGTCCCACCCATGACGTTCTACCTTGTGTTGGTGTCGCAAACAGGGAAAAAGGCCTCCTGGGAAGGGGCTGCACAGGACAGAACTCACTTTGCCCACCTGGCCACTCCCTTTGCAGGGAATTAAGTACCTCTTAGTATTGCCACAACTGTATAGACCCCAACATCAGATGCCCTCTGAGGGCCAGTCTAAGTCTTATGAAGGTCACCGTGGAACCCCGGGTTAGGGCCTAATCAGACTCCATAGCCTTTCAGCCATGGAGCTACAATCACACCATAGTCGCACTCATTCTCAATAGAGTCCAGACAGGTACCTCCCACTGAGACCCTAATTGAGCAGTCACAAGGACTGAGAGAGGTAGTCGGGTTCTCCATACATCAACTTGATAGGTCTCACTAAGTGAGCACCCTGTGGTATACTACCAGATTCCTGAAGTCCCAGATGACTTGTCCACTCCCCTTGTCAGGTTCACCAAGCAGAACACAATCTGATAACATAGGCCAGGCCCACATAGTATGGATCCCAAACAATGGCCAGGTGGTGTCTTCCAGTTGTCCTTGGGCCTTTCCTCACTACAGCTGAGTCCTGCAGCAATGGTGGCTCAAAGGTCCAGCCTTGTCTGTGGTCACAGAGCACAACAGGGTTTCCCAGTCAATGCATAAAAAAATGTTATAGGAAACTGAGTCACTGAGATGTCAACATGGACTCAATGGAATATTTCAAAGCCTGAGTCCTGAGCTCTGATAACTCAGAGGTTTTATAAAGGTTTTATGGTAACATTATCTCAAGTTCTATATACTACTGGTGGCTTACAAGTTTCAAAGGTTATATGATTTGGGGTCAGAAACAGAAAAATCTTTAGCATTAAGTCAGTGATAAGAAAGTACAAATGTAGACCAGAAAGCTGTTTGTTCAAGGGTATTTGTGCCTTTGGTTACACTAACCATATAAGCAAGATGCAGCTTCGTAGATAAGGAGGAGACTCAGGGTCATGCTGTCTCCTTGGTGAAGCTTATATAATAGAAATTTGTGTGTTTTAGGGTATCATCTGAGTCTGGCTCTATTGTTAAATTTCTTCTACCACAAGAGTACCAGGTATGAACTCCCTCCTGAACACCAGGCCTTAAATCAAATCAGAAAGCTGTTAGCTGTACCCACAACAGTCATGCCATCATCACACCAGGTGGCACCTCTTGCCTGGCATGTTAGTAATGCAGTACATGGTGTCCATAGTTTGGTAGAATTCATGACAATCCTCGCCTAGCAGACTGCATAGCAACCTGAGGAAATATGAAATCTAGCCAGTAATGAGGAACTTCCAACTCAGTTTTAACTTAAACTCCATGTCCAGTAGCCAAAGCATGAAATGTCTTCAGCAACAGAGTCTTACCATCTGGTCTGCATCCAACAGCAGTAGAAATTCCCTTTTTTTCTTTCTTTTTTTCTTTTAAATTTTGTGGGGTTTCAGGGACTTTATTGGCCAAGAATGTTTAGGGAAGTACCCCTACCTATGGCATTGGGATCTTTACTTAACTTTACAGCTCTTGAGGAGTGCCCTTTCATACTCAGGTAGGGCATTTTCCTGTAAATTCTTTAACTGTTCTCTTTATTGTTCTCTCAGATAGTTTTCCAAACATAGAAAACACACCTGCAGTAGTTTATTATCTAAGCCTCTTGAGAACTGTTCTTATAGCTTTAAAGCCTTCCAGGCTCACTAGCACGGCATTTTTCAGTTGGTCATTGCTTTTTCCTTAGGAACTTCAGCCAATCTTACCACATTTGCCTTTGAGTGACCTCAACAGACACTCTCCTCTGATCGGACCTTCCTTCTCTCATCTCTAGATTACTTTAGCACTTAAAAAATTCAATTCCCGGCTGGAGAGATGGCTTAGCGGTTAAGCGCTTGCCTGTGAAGCCTAAGGACCCAGGTTCGAGGCTCGGTTCCCCAGGTCCCATGTTAGCCAGATGCACAAGGGGGCGCACGCGTCTGGAGTTCGTTTGCAGAGGCTGGAAGCCCTGGCGCGCCCATTCTCTCTCTCCCTCTATCTGTCTTTCTCTCTGTGTCTGTCGCTCTCAAATAAATAAATAAATAAAATTTAAAAAAAAAATTCAATTCCCATGCTGGTCTAAGTCACTCCGACCCCTCAGGGCCTATACTGCCTTGTAAAGATCATGTCCCTCCACAGGACTTAGCAAAGCGACTCAAGCACCATGCCAGTCCTCAGGTCGCTGCTGAATGAACCTACTTCTTAATTTTCCTATGAACACAGCCCTATTTAGACAATGCAAGGGTGCAGAACCCCCAGAAATAAGAGCAAGGAATGTCCTTGGGACTCTAAGGGAGAATCTGTGACCTTACCTCTTTCTCCCTAAAACCCCACCAGCAGAGAAGGATGAGTGCCTCTGCTATTATCTCTTCCTTTCTTACTGGAGAAAGAAGGATAAAGGGGTTACTCCCTTCCTGAGAACCTGATGCTCCCCAGATACCTGACTACAGGACTGACTGACCAGTTCAGTCCCCCAACCAGTAGATTCCCTCCTAAGACCCCAATCTGGGCCTCAAGGTGGGACTTCCCATTTTCTAGGAACTCTACTCTTGCTTGCTTCTTTTAAGCTTTCTGTTAATAAGTCCTCTTTCTGTAATCTCTATAATAAAATCTGTCTAAACTTTACCCTCTGGTCTATGGGTTTCATTCATCAAAATGCCTAAGATGAGACCAGAAGGCCACTGTTGCAGTGGCACCTCCGTGTGACGGTCATCTTCTGGCACTCAGCTCCTCTCCCTCTCCCGCTCTCTGTCCTCTCTGCTCTGTCTTCTTTGTAAGAACAAAGCCTTTTAAACTCTATTGCAATGTGTGGTGTTGCTCTGCCTGGAGCATGGCCATGTGGAAGGATATTTTTTTCCCCTTTGGGCAACAGTGCAAACAGGGACAATGTACAGAAAAAGTGTTTGGGCATATCCAAGAGGCTTGTCTCCTCAAGACCAGGAACTTTTCAATTTTTTTCACATGCAGTATGTGAGCACTGTGCATTACTCAGTAGTTCAGTATTCAGAAGTGGGTGCACAGAAGGAAAGAAAGCACACATTTCCATTCAGCAAAATGCCCTTCAGCTTTGGGGAAGGACAGAGACATTAGAGTTTTTCCATGTATTCTAGCTCTTTCTGAGATCTTCTTAACTGACCTGAAACATCCACATGACAGCTGGCCCAAGGAATATGATGGAGACTGTTAGTATTCACTTGTTGACATTTAAACAAGGACTTTGAAGTACAACAAATGAGCTTCAAAGGTATGATCTTAGGGGAGAGAATTTTCTAAATTCCCCTTTTTTGCCTGGAATATCAGATCTCTGACAAAATAGAAGTATGTCTCATTTTTATTCCTGGTATCCAAGACTTGTTGCACAATGTGAGGACGATATGATGTAGAGAAGGGAGGAAAGCCGGTCTCCGCTTTTGAAACAAGTCCCTCTGCTACTAGGACTTGTAGGATGAAAAAAAAGGATATGACAAGAAACATGAAGAAAAGAAGAATCAGATAAAAATGTGTTGACCTCTCCTGTCTGGCTGCAGCCAAGGTTGGATAACAGGGCAAAGTAGGGACAGTGCAGGAGGAGGGGAGCTGCTGCGTCTTACTCGGTTCTCTGCGCAAAGCCCAACCAGAGGCCACGTACTCAACCTGGGGCAGAGCCAACACAGGTTTGAATTTGGCAATCAAGCCTGATTAAACAGAAATTAGCCTTGAATTTTGTTTCTCAGGGCAGATTCTGAAACGACAAGTCAAGGACAGAAACTGAATGTTCTTTTATCATCTTTTCATGAGGTAGAGAGCAAAGGAAATGGGCCACTATTGAGAAATCAGGTGATTTACAGCTGGATTACAGGCCTGCTCCCAGGGCCTGAATTGAGGAAATGTAACAAGATCTCCCATCTTGGCCTGAGGTGGATCACCAAAGCAGAAGGCCACATGGAGGTCACAATGTTTGTTTTACCTGCTAGAGCTAAGGTGAGCTAAGTGGCCAGCAGAGCAGATGAGCTCTGTGGTAACAGACCCTGAGCTGCACCATTTGCCATCTGCAACGAATGTGGTAGGCAAGTGGCCCCAGGCAGACAGGACCATTCCCAGGAAGACCGGGTAAAGGGAAACACCTTTCTTGGGCCTGGTGGGCAGAAGTCTTCTGTCTCTGCATACCCTGGGGGAGATTCAAGGAGATTAGGAAATTGGGCACTTTTTTTTTTTTTTTTACTAAGGATAAAGAGCACAGCCTAGGGCTGGAGAGATGGCTTAGCGGTTAAGCGCTTGCCTGTGAAGCCTAAGGACCCCGGTTCGAGGCTCGGTTCCCCAGGTCCCACGTTAGCCAGATGCACAAGGGGGCGCACGCGTCTGGAGTTCCTTTGCAGAGGCTGGAAGCCCTGGCGCGCCCATTCTCTCTCTCTCCCTCTATCTGTCTTTCTCTCTGTGTCTGTCGCTCTCAAATAAATAAATAAATAAAATTTAAAAAAAAAAAAAAGAGCACAGCCTAAAATGTTCATTTAATAATTATTGTTGTTTGGTTGGTTGTTTGAGGCAGGGTCAGCGCATGTATCTCAGGCTGGCCTCTAATGCCATTTTCTTGCTTTGGATTAATGCTGGATTACAAGTGTGCAGCACCATACCTGGCCTAAAACAATCATATAAATCATTACAGTGATTTCCTCTTTTTAGACAAAATCTCAAAATACATGCAACTGTATAACTTTGATGCAGCATACATAAACTTTCAACATTGTTAGAAACACTAAAGGAAAATGATTGAATGAATGAAACAAGGTAGAACATAAAGAAAAAAGAACAAATGAGGTACTTAAATGCTTATCTATATCAACAATAGAGTTCCTCAGCTATGGAAATGCTAAAAGCTAGGCCACTACTTGAGGGCTATGCTTAAGTTTCTGATACGACAGTCAGAGTTAAGGATGAGCCTTAGGAGAAACATCATGAAGTACCATAAAGTATGGATGGGCTACAGAGATGGCTAAGTGCTTAAAGGCACTTGCTTGCAAAGCCTGGCAGCCTGGGTTCAATTTCCCAGTACCTGTGCAAAGTCAGATGCACAAATGGTGCATAAATATAGAGGTTGTTCACAGTAGGCAAGAGGCCCTACTGTGTCGAGTCTCATAAACAAACAAACAAACAAACAAATAAATAAATAAATAAAATCATGAAGTAGATCAAATTTGTTCTCAATTTTCTCAGGACTCAACATTCTACTAAGCTACTTGATTCCCTCTATTTTCAACTATTACAAATACCATGTACTGAAGGAAAACTCTGATACTACTTATATATATCTCAGAGTGAATTTATGGATGCTAAACAATGGGAAACTCAGTACATTCAGTTATTTCTTTGTTACCTTTTAAAAACATAGGTATAGCTAATGTACCAACCCCAACCCTTCCCAAAAAAGATAGGCAGGAATGCTCTGGGAGGGACAGTGTTCTAAATGCCCACATTGTGGTCACAGAGCCTTTAAGGGACACCCTCCTAACATAACAGCCAGTAGAAAGCAGAACTGACAAGCGTCGCATAATATTTTAAGGTACTAATGAGGTACCTGCAGGCCCTTTGTAGGCAGTTTACTTTCACTTACAGTGGTACAGGAAGTGAGTGGACAGAAAAGCATTTAGAAATACAGTGTAACAGAGCACATGGTCAGAGTGGCCAACTGCCTCTTATCCATGAAACCTTTGATTTCTAAAGCTAAGAGCTCCTATTTTTACCAGTCTCCTGTAAATCATCAGCCTGTGTATTTTCACTTCCTTGATTCATGATAATAAGAGGTACTGTCACTTTGTTTAGCAAACTAGACACATCAGAAATTAGGAATTATGTTTATATAGTGACTGACAAGCTCATTGCCACAGAAAACCTGTGCTTATAACTTAAACACTTACAGCTGAATAGCAGTGTGTCTTGGTTTGACAGAGACAATTATTATTGTTACAAAGTAATTATTAGTAACTCAGTGCCACTCTCAAAAGTGTTCCAGTTCACATGATTAACTATAAGATTCCCCCCTTTACTATGTCTGAACAAGATCCAGTGCAATGGATATGCTAAAAAGCAGATCTAACTAGCTGCAGTAAACCATCAAACCTCTACAGCAAAAAAGAAAGAAATGTTGATAAATTATTCAAAAATATCAAGAGAAAACAAAATAAGAACTACTAAATGCCTTTTAGTAATCTTTTAAAAATCCAAATAATCATTATTATCATCATCATCATCCTAAATGAAAATGGCTAGATGGACACGTTAAAGGGCCCTGCTAGAAGACTCTTAGAACTGACTTAAAACTTCAGCCTAGGTGGCTATTAAAGCCTGATGACCTGCATTTGATTCCCCAGTGGCCAAGTAAAGTCAGAGGCACAAGTGGAGAGTGCATCTGGAGTTTGTTCTCTATCTTTCTATCATCTATCTGTCTATTTATCTCTCCTTGCAAGTAAATAAATAAAAATAGGAATTGCAATAACCAACTTGCTGAAAAAGAAATCATATAATACCTGAAAAAAGTAGACAGATAACCTGAAGAAAGGAGAACCTAGAAAGAACTCTAACCAAGGAAGTATAATACCTCTGAAATGAAAATTGTAAAACATTGTAAGAAGAAACTGAAAAAATAACTAGAAAGTGTTGGAAACATGTCAAATATTAAAGAAGCAGCAGGATTAATATAGTTAAATAGCCATGTTAGTAAAATCAACCTACAGGTTCAATGCAATCATCAGCAAAATACTAATG
Source organism: Jaculus jaculus (assembly GCF_020740685.1). Classification (NCBI taxonomy): domain Eukaryota; kingdom Metazoa; phylum Chordata; class Mammalia; order Rodentia; family Dipodidae; genus Jaculus; species Jaculus jaculus. The sequence goes on from NC_059103.1 coordinate 105,038,478, forward strand.
ATATTCTTCACATAACTAGAAAAAAAAGCCTAAATTAATGTCAAAAAGCAACATGTCAGTACATTTAAAGTTTCTTCTTTGTTACTTTAAAAAAAAACATTTTATTTATCTATTTTGTTTATTTATTTGAGACAGAGAAAGGGAGAGAGAGAGAGATGGAGAGATGGCAAATGGGCACATCAGGGCCTCCAGCCACTGCAAATGAACTCCGGACACATGCACTACTATGTGTATCTGGCTCACGTGGGACCTGGAGAATCAAACCTGGGTCCTTAGGCTTCACAGGCATATTATATGCCTTAACCTCTAAGCCATCTCTCCATCCCACATCTTTGTTTCTTTTAAAAATATAGGTATTGGGGGCTGGGGAAATGGCTTAGTGGTTACAGCATTTGCCTCTGAAACCTAAGGACCATTTCCCCAGGATGCATGCAATCCAGATGCACAAGGGGCACATTTATCTGCAGTTCCTATGCAGTGGCTAAAGGTCCTGGCATGCCCATTCTCTTTATCTGTCTCTTTCTCTCTCATAAATAAATAATTAAAATATTTTTTAAAAAATCATAGGTCTGGCTATTATACCAACCTTACCCCATGCCAGCCCAAAAGAAGATATGTAGGGATAGAGGTAGAGCTGTAAAAAATAAAGGCAATCCTGAGCAAAAAGAGCAATGCCTGAGGTACCATGATATTGAATTTCAAAGTATATTATAGAGCCATAGTAATTAGCTGAATAGAATAGAGAATTGGGATATAGCCAGTTGATTTTCAATAAAAGTACTGAAAACATGCGTTGTGGAGAAAACAGCTTTTTCTACAGATGATGCTGGGAAAACTGAATCTTCACATGGAGAATGAAACCTGATTCCTATTTCTCACTCTGCACAAAAAATAAGTAAATTCAAAATGGATCAAAGGTTGTAACCTAAAACCTAAAATTTTGAAACTGCTAGAGGAAACTCAAGGAAACACATTTCAAAAATAGAGGCATAAGCAATTACTTTCTGCATAGAACTCCATTCATCCAAGAAATAATAGCAATAAGTTACAATGGTATTGGGTCAAATTGAAAGTTCTGCATAGCATAGAAAACAAGACAGTAAAGAGAATGCAGCCTGGAGATTAAAAAAAAAAAAAAAAAACAAAAACTGGTAAGTATTCACTTTAAAGAGGATTGATATTCAGAATGCATAAAGAACTCAAAAACTTGAACACCTAAAGAACAAGTAAATTCAATCAAAGTGTGACTTTTGATAATGAGTTCCTAATAAGAATTAAAATTGCTGGGCATGGTGGCGCACGCCTTTAATCCCAGGACTTGGGAGGCAGAAGTAGAAGGATCGCTGTGAGTTCGAGGCCACCCTGAGACTACATAGTGAATACCAGGTCAGCCTGGGCCAGAGCAACACCCTACCTCGAAAATCCAAAAAAGAATTTAAAAATAAAAAAATAAAGAATTAAGCTTGCAAATTTTAGTAAAGCATTTAAAATTTATCACCTGGTAAATTTTGAAAACTATTATGATATAATGTGATGGTCACTGGAAACAGTGTTATCTTATGAAAACTCACCATTCATTCTTGATCTGTATTTTCAATTTATAGATTGTTCCTTACATGTGTATTTCACATTTTATTGTATACATTGTCAACATGGTACAATTCATATCAGTTGTGTTATATTAAGGCGATCATACAGCACTTTTGTTTCTGCACTACCTTAAAAATGACTGTGTATGCAGCTTCATCATACTTGTTTACAGTACTTCATTCAAACATCTGCTGGATATTTAAATTTTTCCGTGTTTCACCAAAAAGAAACTGCCAAAAACAATTGCACAGCTTTGCTTTTTTGCTTCTCTGAGGTTATTTCTGAGCCCTTTCATGGGGTTATCTAGGAACAAATATTTCCAGCCTTCTCTTCATTCTCTTTATATCAAAACCAGAATCAAAGTTGGCAATACATTTTCTAAACTAGGGGAAATGAGACCATTTTCACTGCCTCACCAACTTTGACTTCAGTATCAAAGTAAAACATTAAATAAAGCCTTGACTTACAGTATCTGTTTACTAAGCTGAATTTTTTTTTTTTTTTCGAGGAAGGTCTCACTCTATTTCAGACTGACCTGGATTTCACTATATAGTCTCAGGGTGGCCTCGAACTCATGGCGATCCTCCTACCTCTGCCTCCCGTGTGCTGGGATTAAAGGTGTGCACCACTACGCCCAGCAGTAAACTGAACTTTTAATGATCATCCTAACTCATGATACTTGAAAGGTATTTGATTCTTTATGCAAAAAAGAGTAAGTATTCCTTTTTAGTAAATATTATCCACATTGCTTTGCTAAGAACCTTGGTCCATAAAATAATGAATTTGAATCTGCTGATTTTTGTTCTTGCCAGTTATATTTTTTAAGCTTTGCAAAATATGGAGAGTAATTTTGTGGCTGGATGGCTGAATGTTTTAAATGTTGGCCTGCCACATACACTTTTAGTAGAACACTAGAAAGAGCACGAGTTTTGGAGGCAGGAAGATCTGTCAGGGTTCTGTGGCCTCCACTTACCAGCCTCACAGCATTTTTTTTGACATGGTGTAGCTTTCTATACATGCATAACCTCAATCCTTTGTGTGTCTGCTGTGTGTGTGGTGTGCACTAATGTTTATGTATGTTTGCATGTGTGTGGATGCTCATGTGTGAATGGGTGTGTGTGCAAATGTGTGTGTGTACATGTGTGAGGCAGCCAGGGATCAACATTGTCTTCCTCAGTTGACTATACCTTATTTTTTGAGACAGGATCTCTCACTGAAGCTGTAGATCACTGATTTGGCTAGACTAGCTGACCAGTGAACCCCAGGGATCTCTTGTCTCCACCTTTCTGGCACTGGGGTTATAGCACACACAGCTTTTATGTGGGTACTGGAGATCCAGACTTGGGTTCTCATGCTTGTGCTGCAAATACGTAACTATCCAAAGAAGCTCCTCAGCCCCTCAGGTGTCTGATTTTAACTGAATGCTTCATAGCCAGACACTAACCCAGGCTGGACACCTGAATTGAGTGGTAGAGAGACTCTAGTTCAAAACCAAAGACTCATGGACCAAGATCATTTACAGAAAAAAAAGAGAAAGGAAGAAAGGGAGGGAGGGAAGGAGAAAAGAAAGAATGAAGGAAAAATGGAAAGAAGGGAGAGGAACAGAGGAAGGAAGAGAGAGAGGGAGTGATAGCTAATTAGCCTTCAGTGCCTCCAATATCCAGTTGTTCAAAGCATGCCACCCACTTGTCCTTTGCATTCTTGGATTTGCCTGCTATATAAATACTATAAAATTCTCCTTAATGCCAGCCTACATACAGTTCAATTCTAGAAGCCAATATGTCTGTCTTATGGTATCTAGGGGTATAGAATCTCTGAGCTTCTCTTACCTCATCTGTAAAATGGGTGAGCTAACTCTCCTTGTCATGTTACTATTAGGGTTATATTTGCTGATGTAGGAAAACACCCAATAAAGTTCTAGAAATGTTATAGGTTTCAATAATTTCCAATGAAATTAAGAATTAGCTACCAAATATTAAGATTTCAAATTATTTCTGATACTCTACCATGTCCACCTACTATTCTCTATGCACAAAGATCCAGTGAATCTTTCAAGTGTGTTGGGTCTAATGAAATCCTAACTACCCTCTAGACTACCACAAATAAAGGTAGATGGGAGATCCTGGTGACTATTCTATAGAGGAGATGCCTGTTCCATGAACATGTGATTCTTATATGACTCTAAACTCGCATAATTAAAGTTAGACACGATTGTTTCCTTGACAACTCTACAGAAATATACAATGTGTATTAATAGACTATATCTAATTAAGACGTTATAAGCAGTGTGGCCCCTGAGAACTAGTAGAAAACTCAAGAAAATAAAATTCAAACTCAAATTCTCTTTCCTGAGTTCATGACATTAAATAAAGGACAACAGAAATGTCCAATTGAATTTTTTGTCCAATTTATAGAACAGTCATTCTTTAGCTTCTAACTCAAGTGTCTGTTCTATACAAAGCCTCTTCTGAGTCTGTCACAATGACCCCTTGATATAGACTCAGTATGCAGGCTGCCTTGCTTACCTGCAGCCTCTCTCCCCAAATATATTATAAGCCTGTTTTCATCAATTGTAGCTATTACTCATTGAGGATTCTATCTACCAGGCTACATGAGAGGTATTTTACATGGATCGTATTTACATTAGTTTTAACATGATACCGTTATTCATCTTCATCCTACAGATAAGGAAATTACACCAAGAACAATCCTAAGGGGCACACTATAACCATGGCCTCTTGGCAGGCACAGAGGCCATCTTTTCCTCATGACTGCCACCCCTGGACCATGACTAACACGAGTGCATAATGACTGCTGCTGATCAGCAGAAAGGCCTGGGGAGTGAGCACCTTTACTGGAAATGACTGGGTGTCTGCCTCTCTGCCACACTATGAAGAGAAGGAGAACACAATCCTCTGCCCAAAGCGCTGTCTACCCTCCTTTATTCTTTATTATTTATTCTGCCTCCTCACTCCTCCTCCTTTCTAACTGCACCCACCACATGTATTGAATGTTACAGCTTTCAGCTGACAAGAAAAACAGAACTCTGGGCTGGAGTTGGAGATGGCTTAGTGGTTAAGCACTTGTCTGCAAAGCCTAGGGGCCCTGGTTCGAGGCTCGATTCCCTAGGACCCACGTAAGCCAGATGCACAAGGGGGCACAGGCATCTGGAGTTTGTTTGCAGTGGCTGAAGCCCTAGTGCGCTCTCTCTCTCTCTCTCTCTCTCTCTCTCTCTCTCTCTCCCTCTCTCTCTCTTTTTCTCTGTCTCTCTCCCTTCCTCCCTGTCTGTCTGTTGCTGTCAAATAAATAAGTGAAAATAAACAAAAAGAGAAAAGCAGAACTCTGACCTCAGTGCAAGTGAGAGTGGGAAAGTGGACTGAAAGAGGGGGAGAAAAGCTGTGTAAGAAAATATTTAACCTAATGAAAACAAAATGTGTAAAATTGTCACATTGCAAAATCAAGTTTTGCATAAGAGTTCAGTGCCTTATGAATCTGATGGGTGTGGCTTAAAAATCTAGATCACATGTGGGACCAGCTGACACTCTAGCAAACAAAATATGTGTACTTGTGCTGAGAAGTCCACAGAGATCCATCTGTCTCCTGGTCTGCAGAGAGGATACAGCAACATGAGCACAGCAGGAAAAGTAAGCAAAAAAAAGATCTTACTGTTGAAAATATATTCTTATTAGCATACAAAAGACATGATTTTGATGGATCAGCTCAAACTGATACCTAAATTAGAAGTGATATGCAATGAAATACAAAGTATGATATATTCTATCATGTATGATGTATATTGAACTAAAATGGAAATAAAGCATTACTAAAATATTTAACAAAACATAAGAATCTGGGTCTGTTGAAGTTTTTTTTCCTATGTTAAATTTGCAGTGCAGTGAGAATTTATTCCAAGCCAATTGTGACTAACGTTTAAAGTTAAAAAGGTATTTAATCAAAAACCTTTAGTTATATTAAGATACAAATAATTTAAACTGTGATACTTTGTAATCATAGTCTTTTTATGAAACAAGAAAGTTAAGTCTGACAAGAGTTTTATGAGAGGAATTTGATTTAGAGAACTTTGAAATATCTTTCTAACCTTTCTACAAAATTTTTGACAAAAGGCATGCCGATTTCAAAGTATTAGATTCACCAAAGGTAAGAAAGACTGTCAATATGCAAATTGCGAAGTTAAGAGAAGTTCATTGAGCAACTCTTGAAATTTCTATAGAAATTCTATAGAACAGTGTTTTGTCTGTTGAAAATCTCCTAATTTTACAAAAAACATTAATTATAAAAATTAAATCACTTGTTAGCTATGAGAATATGAATATTTGGTTCTAAGTTTTCCATAGATTTATACTTATTTGTTTAATCTGCTTAAGGCAGAGAAGCACATGCAGTCATGCAGTGCAATTAATCCAACTGTGCAATTATGGTTTAATTAATTGTTAAGCCTGCATTTCTGCCAGTACATGGGCTATCTTAGGAGTGAGTCAAACAGTACCACAGCTCACAATAACAATGTTGAGAATTTCTGAGATTTCTATATACACTGTGTGACATAGCAATCCTATGATGCTAAGATTCCCTGGAAACATAAATTGCCAGTTACCAATATTCTATTAGATTCACTCATTCATTACTGGTTAGTCTTTAGAAAGCCATATTTCATTTCAAAATAAGAATAGTAAAAAGAAGCAGAAACTAAATTTAGCTTAGAAGAAATAGTGAATTCATAAAACAAAATTATATAATAGGTAATCAATGCTCTTAGATGCAATGGTCAGTTACAGCTCTGTGATTATTTTTGGTTTGTGTTTACACAGGAAAGTAATGATAATGTTTGTCAGGCATGGCACTGCGTTCCTGAAATCTCAGGACCAGGGAAGTTAAAAAGAAGGATCAAGGTTCAGACCCTCCCACAAGAACCAAGGCTTGGGGATGCAGTTCAGTGATGCAGCACTTGTCTAGTATAAATAAGGTTCCGGGTTCAGTACCCAGCACTAAAAAATATACTCATGATTGTAATTTAGAATTAAATTTACAAGCCACAAGTTGTGGCTAAATAAGCAATTTCAGAATATTATTGGGAATTTGGAATAAACACCTTTGGAGGCAAAACAACAAATACATAAAAATGACCTCAATGTGGTGCTGGGCAGATGGGTCAGCAGATAAAATACTTGCCACTGAAGTCAGAGTACTATTAGATCCCAGGTTTCATGTAAAAGCTGGAAGCCATGGCAGGCCTGTTCGTTTGTTTGTTTGTTTGTTTTGAGGTAGGGTCTCACTCTAGCCCAGGCTGACTTGGAGTTCACTATGGAGTCTCAGGGTGGCCTTGAACTCATGACAATCCTCCTACCTCTGCCTCCGAAGGGCTGGGATTAAAGGCGTGCACCACTATGCCCAGCTTGCCATGGCCTACTTCTGTCATTCCAGCTAGCTGATGGTAACAGAAGACAGTATTTCCTGAAAGCTTGCAGACTACTGAGCAAAAGCAGCAATGAGCAATAATGACAGAAACAGACCTTGCCTCAAAAAGTGAGGTAGAAAGCAAGGACCAACACCCAAAAGTTGCCTTCTGACATCCACACATGTGCACATGCATACAAACATGCACAACCCATGCCCAAGTTTTTGTAAAAGATGGCTTCAAAAACTATATATTCCACTTCATCTCAGTGCATGACATTCAATTACATTTTTTTGTCCTTGTGTTAAGGTTTCACATGTTTTTAAAAGGCATTTTCAGGGCTGAGGAGATGTTTTAGACATTAAGCCACTTGCCTGCAAAGCCTAGGGACCCAGGTTCCATTCCCCAGTACCCATGTAAAGCCAGATGCACAAGGGGGCACATGCATCTGGAGCTTGTTTGCAGTGGCTGGAGGCTCTCGTGTACCCACTCTATCTCTATTTGCCTCTTCCATTCTCTCCTTCTCTCTCTCTCAAATTAATAAATGAAATATTTATTACAAATTTATTTTCATTCTTGTAATACATAAGTGTTCATTTCTATGTAACATCTTTTGGGTGCCAGACCTGGGGATTGATATTGCATGTATAAAGTAGAAAAGGCATAACCCATGACTTCACGAGCATCACCATTCTTCTTTTCCAGGTAATTAAATGCAAGGCAGCTATACTGTGGGAGACAGGGAAGCCCCTCTCCATCGAAGATATAGAAGTTGCACCTCCCAAGGCTCATGAAGTTCGCATTAAGGTGAAACTCTTTTCCAACTTCTATTTAAATTTAAGTTTTAAAAAAGCTATTCAAAATGGAAACAACCAGAAATCATTAATAGTCCTTTTACATGATTATCCAGACAATGAATTACAGTTTCTGTAAAGCTAGCTATAAATATAAATCGTTAGCTAGGTGTGGTGATGCATGCCTTTAATCCCAGCACTCAGGAGGCAGAACTAAGAGGATTGTTGTGAGTTTGAGTTCAGCATGAGACTACATAGTAAATCCTAGGTCAGCTCCCCGATAGATAGATAGATAGATATATATATGTTTAACTTTTTGAAGTGACTAAGGAAAATATGTATCATAATCCTAATAAAACTTTAAAAAATATTCATGAGCTTGTATAAAAGCAAAATGATTTCAAAATCAGTTAATATTAGATATTTTCCTGGTGTTAATTTCCAATTTCCACTTTCATAAAATAGCATTCACTTTATATATTATAAAACAACAAATATAGGATAAATAATTTCATGGGATCAATTATCCTAAGTTGCTTAATTTGGGAAAAGAAGATAGATGAAAGCATATGAGAATCTTGAAAATAAAGTGAATATTTTCCTTTGGAAAGAGTAAGAATTATTAGCAAGACCCCTCCATGCTCCATTTTAAGCACAATGTCATAAAAATGTGTCTGTTCAGCCTGGTGTGGTGGCATACGCCTTTAATCCCAGCACTCGGGAGGCAGAGGTAGGAGGATGGCTGTGAGTTCAAGGCAACCTGAGACTACATAGTGAATTCCACGTCAGCCTAGGCTAGAGCAAGACCCTACCTCAAAAAAACAAAAATAAATAAATAAATAAATAATAGTGTTTGTTCAATCCTCTGAGCACCATGATCTTTGGTAGATCTAATCATCTTCTCTCTGGTCTGTAGATGGTAGCCACAGGAATCTGTCGCTCAGATGACCATGCGATTGTTGGAAACTTCCTCACCCCTCTTCCTGCAATTATAGGCCATGAGGGAGCTGGCATTGTGGAGAGCATTGGAGAGGGAGTAACTACAGTCAAACCAGGTACAGAAGTCACTGTCAGGGCTTGTGTTTGGGTTCAGTATCCCAGGATATGAGGAAACTGAAGCTGTGAGAACTGTAAAAGTTGGATCAGGCTCTAGACTAGCTCTTTGAAGTCAGGATCGCATTGCTGTCAGAAAACACCTGACCAAGAGCAGATTGTGGGACAAAAAGGGCTTATTTTGGCTTACAGAATGGAGGGGAAGCTCCATGATGGCAGGGGAAAACAATGGCATGAGCAGGGGGTAGACATCATCTCCTGGCCAAAATCAGATGGACAACAGCAACAGGAGAGTGTGCCAAACACTAGCAAGGGGAAGCTGATTATAGCACCCATAAGCCCACCCCCAACAATACACTGCCTCCAGGAGGATTAAATTCCCAAATTGCTGTCAGCTGGAGACCTAGCATTCAGAACACCGAAGTTTATGGGGGACACCTGAATCAAACCATCACAGGCTCCCGCTTCCCATCTTCCTGCCTGACTCAGTCATACTGCCTTCACCTAGTCATTGATGCCAGGGGTCAGATTAGAGCCTCGGGACTGAGGTCTAGAGATACAGTGGCTGTCAGGAAGGAGTTCATACGCTAACAGCATCCATGCAAGTGTTGCCAAACCCTGTCTTTTTTCTAGAACCAATCAGAACTACAAATGGGACCAGGAACAAAATGCAAGTGTAAACTGTAGGTCTTTAGACCACTGTTTGGAAACGGGGCTAAGCTTACAGAGTGAAGGCTGTGAGGCTGACTGGGTCAGCATGGCCTGTTCTTGGGTGAAAAGTGGAGCTTCCTCATTCATTCATTCCTTCTTCCTGTGGGGCTTTCTTTCTTGACCACAGAGCAAACAGCACAGACTAGATAAGAAGAAATGACAGCAGAAAGTAGCCAGCCACAGTGGCATTTTCATTAACTTTCCACATGATTAAAAGTCGTTGCTATAAATTACTAATTATTTTATTACCCATGAGTTAATTTAAGTTAATTTAATTGTTAATATATTTGCAAAGGTAAAAGATGAATAAAAAAACTTCCATGCTAGCATCCCCACATAAAAGTCATAAAACAGTAGGTCAGCCATTTTCTGATAGGTAACATAAATAAAAAATGAAAAATACGTATAATTCTAAAAAGATCACTTTACCCAGTATATCCACTCTGCTTGCTTCCAAATAATTAAACTGTGAATAGAAAATTAGAGAATAAATAATTTAGTTGAAGTTCGTATTTCCTTTAGTTGAAAGAAATAATAAAATGTCACCTTACATTGCACTCCTATGCTCCCTACAGCAGGAAAAATAGATAATGCGTACATTATTATATAAAAACAACTGGGAGTCAGTTTTTACTCTAAAAGAAAATATGTTGGGGCTACAGAGATGGCTCAGTGTGGAAGAGCACTTACCATGGAAGCATGTAGACCTGAGTTTGATGCCTAGCACCCACTTAAATGGGCAGGCATGGCCACACATCTCTATAATCCCAATGCTGAGGGCGCAAAGACAAGAAGATCACTGGAGGCTCTCTGCTCAGCCAATCCAACTTAAAAAAAATGGAGATTTCTAGGTTCAGTGATAGACTGTGTGTCAGGAAAATAAGGTGGAAGAGCAATAGAGGAGTCCTTCACATGCATGTGGACATGGCACACACATTTGCACACATGCACATGCAATATACACACAGACATCACATACTGCATGTGTGTGCACACACCAAAACAAAAAGGAAAATACCAATTCACTGTTAAGAGTTGAATGTTTTCAAAGCAATTTCTAGAATCTTATCACATTTTTATTAGTTTTCCTCAAAAAAAAAAAAAAACAGGATGATTTAAAAAGTGCTCACTTCATAATAAGTATATTTGATTTATTTCAAAAAACAAAAAAGAGCACTTTATCAGAATTCTTTTTCATTTTAAACCATAACCTTTTACATAAAAGTTTAAACCATAAACTTTTACATAAAAGTATGTTTTTATGTAAAAATATGTATTATATTCTTTATTATTTTCTGTGTATTTTAGTTTAAACTACTATACAAAATATCAGCTCTCCCAACATCCAGCACTATAATTTATATTTATATGCACAGTGAGAGTGTTCAAGGTTTGATTAATTGGGGAGTGAACAAGAAGATGTGGCAAAGCCACCAGGAAAAACCAAGGCACACACCTAATTGTTAATCCAGAGGAAATTCAACATTTTGGTTCATGTTGTTTCCTACATTTTCCTTGCCTCTTTGCTACTCTTGAATGTATATGAACCCACACGTATAACAGCAGTTGGCAGGCAGTGACCAACGACGTAAGTATGATTGGACCCTATCTCTTGGAGACTTTTCCCAAAGACCCATTCCATTCCTCTACATGTAAGTTTTACCTTCTTGTGTTATTAATTCCTGGATAGAAAGTTAAGTAAATTTTGTTCTGTCCTCCTCCAGGTGATAAAGTCATCCCGCTCTTCAGCCCCCAGTGTGGAAAATGCAGACTGTGCAAGCACCCGGAAAGCAACTACTGTGCAAAAAGCAAGTAGGTTTCTAGCAGTTTCCTGCAGTTTCTAAGCTTGCGCATTGGTTGTGCTCGGGTTTCATATCCATCACGTGTCTGTGTCTAACCAGTTTGAAAAACCCACGGGGGACCTTGTTGGATGGCACCAGCAGATTCACCTGCAGGGGGAAGCCCATCAACCACTTCATCAGCACCAGCACCTTTGCGCAGTACACCGTGGTAGATGAGATCGCAGTAGCCAAAATCGACGCAGCTTCGCCCCTGGAGAAAGTCTGCCTCATCGGCTGTGGGTTCTCCACTGGTTACGGCTCCGCAGTCCAAGTTGCCAAGGTAAGATGGACCGTGGCCCCCAACGCAACTACCCTCACAGTCAGGAGCCTCGTGGGAAGCAATTGCTCACAGGCACCAAAGAATACAGCATGTTCAGAGGTTTGCGGTGTTGATTCAATTATTAATAGAGAAGTAATTCCAGGAGAAATTTGAAAGGATGTTTTAGAAATTTCATCTGTTTATTACAGGTAAACATGCTATTGCTACTTAGCTAAGAAAAATAATTTCCCTTCAATAGTTACTCTATTTTCTTCTTTATGTATTGACTACATTTTAGGATCAGGAACTCATTTAGATGATCATTCTATAATTAGAGAGAAACTAATCTGAAACTAATCAGTGTATGTTCTGTTGGGTTCTGACACAGACAAAATAAATGCAGTGAAGGTTGGCTTTTACTCCCAGGATTTCAAGCGTGTCATGAAGCCTTTCCTGATACACCTCTCAATCCAGGGTCACCACTCTGTGGATCCCAGGAAGAAAGCAATGCTTCTTTAGAAACACGCTGATTCCACTGGTCATGAGATCTACCTGCATATCTTCTCCCCCACCATGAACACACACACATGGGCACACATACACAATCACCCATACTTTGTATACAGTTCAGACAGTCGTTTTTGAAAACCTTGTCTCTCCCAAAGAGTGAAAATCTAGTATGTCTTTCATTTTTGTGTGTATTCAAATTTACTGTTCATATGTGTAGGGTGCGGGGAGGTGCCCATGCGTGTGTGTGGAGGCTTGAATGCATTATTCTTTAGGTATATTGTCCACTTCCTTTAGAGATAGGGTCTCTTATGGACCTGGAGGCCAATACTTAGGCTACACTAGCTGGCCATTAAGCTCCATGGATCCACCTGTTTTTATCTCCCCAACACTGGGAGTGCAGGCATGTGTGTGTACCACTACCTAACATATTACATGGATATTGGCAAGCAAATTCAGGCCCTCATGTTTGTGAGGCAAGTACTTTACTAAGCTATCTCTTCAGCCCATTATTTTGCATTTTATGAAACTAAGATCTAGAAACCTCAAAGGCTATTTGCCCTAAATTTTTACTATGAAAGCAGAGACTAGAACATATTTCTCAATTTTGCCATTGAATCTGAAACCATAGTACATAGTAGTTATCATTGTTAATCATAATCATGAGCTGTGAGGCTTTCTAAGTAAGGTAGAAAGATTATACTCATAGCATTTAATGATATTTGGAGAATGCATAAGGAAATGCACACCCCTCAGGGAAAATAACAATGAGCTTTCTTAGGACAGGAGATTAGGTTTATTAAATAGTCTTTACATAATTAAAGCAGCATAGAGCCTATCACTTCCCAATTTCTGTAATTTTAGCCCCAAATACAATTAAGTCTTGTGTGTGATTGCCTCATCTGTTTTAGCAGTTGGTCTAAAATGAGCCTACCTACAAGCAGACACCAAGAATTCTCATATTAGTGGGTTTCATTCATTATTAAAATATAGATCAGCTTTTTGTTACAGTATTATTCATTTATTCATTTTAAAGATCAGGGATAAAGACCCACAAAAATTACATTGGTCTCAAGCTATATTTTCTTTCTTTCTTTCCTTGTTTTTTTTTTTTGGTTTTTTGAGGTAGTGTCTCACTCTAGCTCAGGCTGACATGGAACTCACAATGTGCTCTCAGGGTGGCCTCGAACTCATGGCAATCCTCCTACCTCTGCCTCCCGAGTGCTATGATTAAAGGCGTGCACCACCATGCCAGGCTACAAGCTATGTTTTCTTAACATGACCTGTCATTCTCTGTTTAGGTTTTGCTGTAAGTGGAGGATGACTCTTATTTTTCACAGCTAACTTCTGCTCTCATTACCTTGATGTGACTAAGAATTAATGAACCATGAACAGAGTTAATGATTCTGATTGGATTATTTTTTAGTTTCCTAGAGTAACACTGACTACTCATTTTATTTATCCTAAATTGCTTCTGTGTATGTATAAGATACTTTCAATGGATTTATGCTATTGAGAGTCTCTTGAAGATTAGAGTCATTGATATTTAGAGCTTGAAAATCATTCATTCCACTGGGTCCCAACTTGGGTTCCACATTGGGATGACCTAGAAATTCCACCTCACAGATTCTCATTTGATTGGTATGAGCTGTGATCTGTATAACACACCTCTCCAGATAAGTCTAATATGTAGCAAGGTTTGAGACCCACTTACCTGGTTCAACCCTTTCAATTCAAACATGAAGTAACTATAGCCAAAAAGAGGCTTGATAGCAAGTGGGAATGAAGTCTGAGTACCTCATGATATCAGATAAAGCATGACACTTTATACAGTTTGGGTACTTCCTAAGAATGACTATTTTGTTTTTATATTTTCTGGAAACAGGTCACAAAAGGCTCCAGTTGTGCTGTGTTCGGCCTGGGTGGAGTTGGCCTGTCTGTCATCATAGGCTGTAAAGCTGCGGGCGCAGCCAGGATCATCGCAGTGGACATCAACAAAGACAAATTTGCAAAGGCCAAGGAGCTAGGTGCCACTGAGTGCATCAACCCTCAAGACTACAACAAACCTATCCAGGAGGTGCTTCAGGAAATGACTGATGGGGGTGTGGACTTTTCATTCGAAGTCATTGGTCGGCTGGACACCATGGTATGTACTTGAGGTTGCTACTTCTGCCTTCTAGAGAAAGCTTCTGGCAGCAGAATATAAATATTACATGTAAATATATGTTCACAATGATGATTTTTCCATCCTCTGCTTGTTGCTTGGGTTGTATAATTTATTGTTCTGAGAAATCATTCTGTGAAGCTCCAGTGGCACAATTGGTTCACATACGGTACTTAAACAGAAATCCTTCTGTCAGCTAAGAACATTTATTTCAAGTTATAATTCTCCCATAATGAGGAACAGTTTGTTTCTTGAGTCATTGCAAATTAACTTTGATTTTTAGTAACAACCATTCACCAAGCAAATATAAATACAAAATACCAGCACTCGGGAGGCAGAGGTAGGAGGATTGCCGTGAGCTCGAAGCCACTCTGAGACTACATAATTAATTTCAGGTCAGCCTGGACCAGAGTGAGACCCTACCCCTACCTCAAAAAACAAACATATATACATACATACATATATATACACATACATACATACATATATATATGTATGTATGTATGTATGTATGTATATATGTATATATGTATATGTATATGTGTATGTATATATACATACATACAAGTTCTGATCTTAAGCTGGCAAATTTTATTTTCTTCCACATTTGTCTCAAATATTATTCAATATTTTAAACTAAGCAGTCTGGTTGTTTTTTTTCCAATTGTCATCATGAGCCAAACAGAATAATGAGCAACTTTGTGTCAAATATTGTTAGCGATGGCAAGAGGCCCTGTCTCAAAGAAGGTGTAACACATCTCCTGGAATTTGAGTTCTGACCTCTACACAAGCACCACACCACACACATCTGTGTAAATAAATAAGTAAATAAATACCTAAAGACATAAATACTTTGTTAAAGCCCATACAACATTAAAGACTTGAAAAAAAGCATCTAACATGTGTCCATTGTGGGTATGAACTGTAGGATAGAGATGGCTAAGTGGACAAGAGGCAACTTTTGGAACAGTTCTGTTTTTTTGGTTTTTTGAAGTAGGGTCTCACTCTAGTCCAGGCTGACCTGAAATTCACTATGTAGTCTCAGGGTGGCCTTGAACTCACAGTGATCCTCCTACCTCTGCCTACAGAGTGCTAGGATTAAAATTATGCACCACCACGCCCAGCTCAAGAGGCAATTTTTGATCATGTGATCATTGTATCTTGCTTACCACCAAAATACCCAGCTCAGAGTACTAGGTTCAAAACACCTACTTAATGAATAAGTGAAAACTCAATGAACCAACCCAAAGATTGTCTTGGGATTATGTGATGATCAAACAGTATCCTTTTTAGAGGTCACAAGTTTTACTCATTTTTGTAATGGTATTTACCTTTTTTTTTTTTTTTTTTTTGGTTTTTCAAGGTAGGGTTTCACTCTAGTCTAGGTTGACCTGGAATTCAAGTTGTATTCTCAGGGTGGTCTTGAACTCATGGCAATCCTCCTACCTCTACCTTCTGAGTGCTGGGAATAAAGGTGTGAGCCACCATGGATATTTACTTTTTATTGATTATAAGAATTAAATATACATAAATTCATCCATCTACTCCTTCATTCAAAAAATAATTTTTAAGCATTTTTGAAACATCCCAGGCACAATGAGGAATGTAGCAATGAAAGATATAATTTCTTCCCTCCACACAGTCTCCATCCAACTATGTCCATAGTACATGAAACTGTACAGTGAGTAAGAATGCTAAATATTGGTTTTTATTTCAGACTTCTGCGCTGTTATGCTGTCAAGAGTCATGTGGTGTAAGTGTCATTGTGGGGGTGCCTCCTGGTACACAGACTCTATCAATAAGTCCTATGCAGCTGCTAACTGGACGCACCTGGAAAGGAGCAATATTTGGTGGTAAGAAGTTACCTGTGTGCATCAGGTTATTGTTAACACCCACTTCCCATAAGGTCAGGTTTTGAAAGGCAATGTGGTGAAAACAAATTAAAGTCCCTGTTTTATCTGTAGCCACCAAAACAAATAAATATAGAAAATCCCAAGACAGTTTTCTCCAGAGTCTACAAGAAGTAGCACCTTTCAGCACTGGCTCTTTTCATACTGGTGACTACATAAGACCTCAGAATTCCTCACAGGACACAGAAATCTAAACAACAATTCAGACATTGCCCAAATATGGATATCTGCTTAATTTGGAAATTGGCTTTGGGTGTGAGTATCTGTGCTATCTAGGAAAGAATCAGTAAGGGAGCTCACGCAAGGGAAGGACTTTAGTTTATCAGGGCAGTGTGTTGTGAAAATGTAAAGTCATGCAAAGGACATTTGAAGCACTATGTCTGTTATGTACCTGTTTGGAATACAAGCATTGCTATGAGCTCTTTTCATTCTCCTAATATTCCCACTTACACTGCTCGACTCAAATAATGATTATTTGCCTTTCAGGCTTTAAGAGTAAAGATTCTGTTCCCAAACTTGTGGCTGACTTTTTAGCCAAGAAGTTTCCATTGGAACCATTAATAACCCATGTTTTACCTTTTGAAAAAATAAACGAAGGATTTGACTTGCTTCGCTCTGGAAAGAGGTAAACTTTAGTTTTCTTTTGTGGTTAGAGGATCGGCTAACAGGAAAACAGAAGGGATCAGAAAAACTCAGAGTTCCTTGCATGTAGGTGTATGTGACCCAGGACAAGTTACAAAACGAAGTCTCCATTTTTATGACCTCTGCAATGGGAATGATATGAGAGCCTGCCTCATAGTGTTGTTGTTCAGGTTGAGTTTTAAGTGAGATAATACTTGAAAAGCTTCTACTAAAGGCATGACAAATAGCAAGAGCCTATTACATGTTGTATTACCCATTGTTACAATTCTTTTGTTTGTGCACATGTGGGGGGGGTAGTGGGGCAGGACTGGAGGAAACATAAGAGAGAGCTGATCAGAATGGATTGCTTTTCTCCTCACTTGGCCTTCATGCACAGGGAAGGGAGTGGAGTGGCTGGGAACACAGATGCATTTTCTGTGGTGTACATCATGTGTTTTGTTCACTCACATGGTGAGTGTGAATTATGAAAATGTGAAAACAATCTTTTATTTTCTATTCCAGTATCCGTACCATTCTGACCTTCTGAGACTGTCCAGCTGCCTTTCCTTGAAGCAGACTTCTGCCTCCTCCAGAGCACAGAATCCAGAGCACTGGCTGGAAAGCATCAATGATCCTGAGCTTTGGAAACATAATCAATAAAATTCTTATGCAAGCTTTCCAAAAGAAACTGACATTCCGATGAAATCATTTTTTAAGCAAATGTTTAAAATCAAAGTGAGACTCTTGAGGCCCAGCTGGGGAACTTGGGAGTACTCAGCTGTCTTTCCTAGTCCTTTGACATAGGTCATCTGTCCCACTATAGAAAAATGTCTTCTGTGACGTGTTTTCTATCTTCTGAAACTTTAGTCACTGAAACTCAGTGGAGAGATCTTCTTCCCTTAACATACATATGATAGCTCTTGTGTGCAAAGTCTTCCTCCTCTACCTCTCTGTCCACTGTGTTTTCTTAGCATTTGGATAGAGTTGTGTTTACACTAGAGAACATATAAATCAGAGAACTCCCCAAGGAATTTCTTAGTAACTCAAAGGAAATGTGGCAGATTTTCTCATAGTGGCGTGCCCTTACTGCTATTATGCTATGTTGTGTGTAATGAGCGGTAACTCTGAAATGCTAACTTAACACTTCCAAAATTAGAACATGAATAAAAAAGAATGACACAGAGAGCTCTGGATTATCCCTATGACACTTACCAAGTCATGGAATCTTCTCTAGGTCTAGACCATTGCTGTGACACAATTCCTAGAACAGTACTCCAAAGCTGATGTAAAAGAAAGTCTGTGTGACAATTCCACACTTCCACACCTGAGTAGTCATGCTGCTAGCAAATGCTTGTCTCACCTCAAACATTCTGTTGTAACCTCTGTTGAATGCTAAAAATGGAACAATTTTATCAAAGTACATTAAATTCTATTTGCCTGTCAAATACCTAACAATATTCAAGAAGTAGATCATTGCATGAAAAGAAATAAAAAACAATGGGAAAGAATAAAATTTGAATGGGCAGCAGCAATAAGAGTCGAATAGGTGCAGTATAGCTGGGGTCAATAGTCTTGACTAGAGGAAGGTCATATATGTAGATTTGGATTGTTCATTTCATTCCAAGGACCAGAAAATGATCTGCACAGCACTGTGACAATTACCAAGAGAAACCAGAGATGGCTCAATAGCTCACAAGCTAATGCAGAACAATTGGGGGGGGGGGGTACTGGATTCTGTGCCTCAGCTTGCTCCTTCAAGCATCCAACATGTCAGCAAACAATGTCATAGCTTTATTATTCTGCAAAAGCATGTCAGACAGATATCTCCCTAGATAATTCCTATCTAATATGATATTCTCACCCAGAAATTAGCAATTAACACCTAGTTAGTTACCTTAAGGAAATAAAACTATAGTTTTGAAACATAGATTTTTACATTTGATATTAGCCAAAAGGCTGAGAAGTGATGAAACATAGATTTTTCGTTGAGTGGAAATGTAAACTATACACGCCACCTAAGCAGTGCCATGTTGTAGGGTAGATGGGAGGAAGACAGCAGGAAACACAGGCTAAGGATTCCTTCTGAATCTGAATTCAAGCCTCTGGAAATGTGAAAAAAACCAAAAGGTAGATGGAAGGTAGCTCTTCTTACTTGCCTTCATCAACAGAAAGGAATTCAAAGGCTTCTGGCTTTGGTTTTCCACAAGCTTTAAACAATGACCAGCAAGCAGTTTGGAGGAGCCAGAGACCAGTTACTTCACAGTTGCTCTCTCACCTCCCTCAGGGAGACTCAGAGAACTCACTGCTTGCCTTATGAGCACCACAGAGACCTAAGGCCCCCTGTGATTGGCCTCTTCTCCATCTCCTATGCAGGGCTGAAGAAAGAGAGGAAAAGTCAAAACAGGGAGGGCAGGACAATTACAAACTTTAACCAAAACTACCACCTAGTGGAGAAAGAGTCCATGCTGTGATGATGTTAAAGTATGAGTTCCCTTCTGCGATGATGTCGATTGCTACTTTATGCAGATCCTCCTAAATTTAAAAGATGGGGATTTATTTCATTTTCTTGAATTTCCATCTTTATTTGGTGTGAGATATTTTTCACTTGTTCCTTGACAATTTCATACATGTGCATATTGTATTTTAACCATATGCACTCCCATTACTCTCTCTTCTCCTCCTCCCACGGCCACTAACCCGCTTCTTCCTACAACTTAGCAGTGGCTATGTCACTGAACAGAATGACTCCCCCAGCAACCAAATTGTCAATAGCTCCTCAGAGTGAAGTGAGGTCTCATGAGGCCCTCTGCCTCCATGGTGTGTGGGGAGGAATTTGAAGGGAAAGCTTGGAGGGTGGGGGGGGGGGGCGGTGATGGGAGGCACACACCAGACCAGGGATTTAACTGAAATCACAGAGCACTGTAGGAAATTCAGGCAGTTCTATTAATTGTGAACTTTGCCTTGAAGAATTTCTAGAGCCATGTAACAATGATTCCTGAGTTCTTTGCCAAAAAAATAATAAAATAGATTTTTTTTTCCCCTTTGGGGAATGGAATTTTTGTTAAATGTTTCTGGGCAGGTCAGGGATAAGATCAGATGGTCACATTAGAAACTCATTCTTACAATGCTAACAAGGGGGCCTCAGGGATGAGGAGAGGGGACAGCGAGAGTGAGTGAGTGGGGCTTTGGTGATGCTCAGGCTAGAGAGAAGGGCGTCTGTTTAGAGCAGCACCAGAGGAAGGAGACGTGCTGAGCAAGCTTTGGCGCAGCACTGTCAAGACCCAGGGAGCACGGGAACAAGGCTGAGCGAGCTCTGCTTCCACAGTGTCTGGCCTGACATCTCAGTTTTCCCTACAGGTCCTGTCACCGTTGTACTGAAACTAGCCTCAGGGAACGGAGTTGCAGTGCATACTTTGTAGTTGAGGAAGTGAAAAGAGGAGGACCCCTGGGGCTCATGGCCAGCCAGGCTAGCCTGATGGGTAAGTTCTAAGACAATAAGAGATGCTGTCTCAAGAAGAGGGAGGAAGGCTTGAGAGATGGCTTAGTGGTTAAAGCACTTGCTTGCAATTCTAAGGACCCAGGTGTGATGTAAACCAGATGCACAAAGTGGCACATGAGTCTGGAGTTCATTTGTAGTGGCTAGAGGCCTGGGTGCACCCATTCTCTCTCCATATCTGCTCCTCAGTCTCTCAAATAAATAAATAAATATAAAATATTTTCAAAAGGTAGAGGGGCTGGACAGTTTTCTTAGTGGTTAAAGTGCTTGCCTAGAAAGCCTAATGACCCAGGTTCGACTCTCCATTGCCCACATAAGCCAGATACATAAGATGGCACATGCATCTGGAGTTCATTTGCAGTGGCTAAAGGTCCTGGCACACCCATTCTTTCTATATATCTGCTTTGATCTCTCAAAAATAAATAAAGTAATTAAATTAAATATTTTTTTAAAAGGTGGAGGGGCTGGAGAGATGGCTCAGAGGTTAAAGTGCTTGCCTGCAAAGGCTAATAATCCAGGTTCGATTCCCCAGTCCCCATGTAAAGACAGATGCACAAAGTGACACATGGATCTGGAGTTGTTTACAAGGCTGCAGGCCCTGGAATGCCTATTCTCTCTGTCTTTTTCTCTTCTCTTCTCTCTCTCTCTTCCTATGTTTCTCTCTCCCTCCCTCCCCCCTTCTCTCTCTCTGTCTCTCTCTCTCTCTCTCTCTCTCCCCTTTAAAATAAATTTTAGAAAATTTAATAAAGGTGGACTCCTGAGGACAAAACCTGAGATTGACATGCACATGCATCTGTACACACACACACACTAGCATCAGGCTTTGTGTTGAAGACACTGGTTTTTGTCTATTTGGTGCTGCTGCAACAGTAATTTATTTTTTTTAAATCAATTGAAACTTCTTTTAATTAAAAGACCAAGGGACAAGAAGCCCCTTTGTTACAGTACATTACATATGGTTCTTTTATAGAGGAAAATAGACATCAGGGAGTCAAATGTTCTTATCTGCACCCAACTCAAGTGAACAGAAGCAAGACTTTGTCTACTAACACTGAGATTGTAATTCATCGTTACGTGCAGTGTATTATTTGGTGGACTTAATCACTTAGTGGAATTACAGAATTAGAAAAGAAGATATATAAAATCTGAACATAGTATCTATAAGCTATACAGAAAAGGTCAGGTCAGTATTTCAAGGTTTTAAAATACTGGCTTAAAATTAGCATAAAATAAAGTAAATGACTTTTCAAAATCATCTTCCATGTTGCTTCTGGTCATTGGAGAAATGGAAACTAATCTGAAAAGTACGGAATGTACTTCAAACTCCTGGATGATGGTCCCTTTATCCTTCCAAGCACATATATAAGGCATCATTTTGAAAATATCTGCTGTGAATTGGTTCCTGTGACTTCATCCATAGGTTCCACCTTAAATACTATCCCACCCAGAGCTCTAGGTGGCACAAGCTGGCTACTGGATAAAGTACATGAGTGCAGTAGCTCCCATAGAGAGGATTTGTGAAGTCTTCCAGCTGGCCATGTAAAACCACAGTGAAGCAGTCCTTTTAGGAATATTATCCTTTTTCTCTCTGCTGTTCACTATTCTGAATAAACAGCTTGCATAGGTAGTCCAAAACACTAATGAGAAAACATTCTTTGAATTCAAATGCAATAGGCAACTGCCTTGTCATTTGCCAGACAGTCAATAAAGTGAAGGCAAACAGGTGACCTGTCTGCATCTGCATAGTTCTTATCCATGGCCAACTCTTAGTTGGAACTGATGCCCAAAGCTTGGCCACTCTTTCTCCACACACCACCCTAAGGCCCTGTGTTCTGTTTCTAGACCAGGAGAGATCTACTGGGAAGAGGTGCCCCTCTCACCAGGAAGCTCTTCCCCTATGAAGAGTGTTCTGCGCTAGAAATGCTGAAACTCAAGCTGCAGGGTCACTGTGATTCCTGAGGTTATAGTGAAAATTACTACCCAAGAGTTCTTCATGGAAATCTTATGATGTGTGAGTTAATTTACAAATAACAAACCACATACTTTCTAATCAACACACTGTGAGGCACCCAACCTCAGCATCCCTGTCCTAACAGATCAGCATGGGGTGGGCACTGTTCAGAGACAAGTGCTTCCTTCACATACAGAGAAACAGTGGCCCAGCTGGTGTTCAGCTGGGAGCCCAGTGCACATATGGCATCCTGCTGAGTTCACAGGGCAGCAGGTCTGTTTCCAGGCAGAACTAGAATATGAGAGGCACAGGTGACAAAAACCCAGGAAGAGAAGTAGACCAAGTCGCTGTAATAGCAATGTGCTCATCACAGGAGAGAAGAGTACCTCAGAGCCTCAAAGAACCAAAATTGAGCACTTTCCAGATCATTCTCCAAGGGGAGCCCACAGGATGAAGGGTCCCAGATCTTTTCCCCAGGCAGCTCACACTGCAAGTCCTTCCAGCTTCTGACCACCAGGATGGAGGAGCAGTAAGCTGAAGGGAGGGCACAGGGCAAGCTAGGGCCCTGTCTTCATGGTCCACTTCAGAGTCCTCATCTCAAGCCCGCAGAGTCACCAGTCCATTAGCAATGGGAGCACTGTCCTCTCCCAGCTCTCATCCCATCTCAGCTCCTCTGACTCCCCGAGGTTCCTGCGGAACTGGCTTAGTTTGCCAGCATGGTCAGGAAACTTTGAGAAAAGCGTCTGCAGCTGAGCCGCCAACTCCTCAGCATCCGTGAACACCAGACCATTCTCTCCATGACTCACAAGCTCATGTAAAAAGCTTGAAACAGTAATTTATAATGAATATAAATACACTCACAGTTCTGGAAGCTGGGAGGCCAAAACCAAGGTACCATATCTGGCAAAAGCCTTCTTACTATGTTACAGCATGAGGGCAGGAGAGAGCAAAAGGGGCCAAAACCCAACCTTAAAATGGCCTTAGCCTTCTATATCCCATGGGAACAGAGCCCTCAGCCTTGAAAACCTCTGAAAATTTCTATCTCTATACTGCAAAGGCAACTAAATTTCAACAGGAGGTTTGGAGAGGTCAAACATTCAAGTATAGAAAGAATTAACTTTGGTAATGACCTTGACAAATTTGAAATATACATAGAAATTTTGAATATAATTGTCTATGCCAAGTCCAAAATTAAGAATGAGAAAATCAGTGATTGCAAGGCTACTTTTAATCATCTTTGGAGATAGAATCTCTGGAACCAGTTGAAATGGAGTCCTTATTGTCCCTTTGACTACTTTTTTATGACTAAAAATTGTTAGGTTATTCCTGTTTGAAAATTCCTTTATATGAATATCAGAAATAGAAATATTCTTTTATCTGGCAGAATATAGAACTTTCTAAATTATGTTAGTGCTTGTTTCTATTCATAAGATCTTTTCTGGTTTAAAGAGAATTAGTATTGCATTTTCAAATTTTTTCTATGCCATTCCATAAGTCAAGCACATCATCCCAACTAACATTGCTATCTCTATTCAGCAGTCTCCCTTGCATAACTTAAAAGCTCCAAACTTTCTTCCTCGCTCCTCCTGAATATTTTCTTATTAATTAAAAATAATCCATTTCTAGACATAATCAGATACACATAAAGTTAATTTGCAAAAATGCACTTAAAAATAAACACAGTTGTAGGGCTAGAGAGATGGCTTAGCGGTTAAACGCTTGCCAGTGAAGCCTAAGGACCCCGGTTAGAGGCTCGGTTCCCCAGGTCCCACGTTAGCCAGATGCACAAGGGGGTGCACGCGCCTGGAGTTCGTTTGCAGAGGCTGGAAGCCCTGGCGCACCCATTCTCTCTCTCTCCCTGTATCTGTCTTTCTCTCTGTGTCTGTCGCTCTCAAATAAATAAATAAATAAATAAATAATTTAAAAAATAAACACAGTTGTAGATGTTTGATCATATTGAAATACTTTTTAATGCATGTTGGTTTTGTGCTTCTGAGTAAAACATTACCAACAGTAAGTGCTGTGAAGAACACCCACTTACTAACACTTTCTTTAGGACAGCTGAATTGGTTTCTCTTACTGGTCTCAGCCTACATCACATCTCTTTCTGGAGACTGGGCCCTCTTTTAAAAAAATATTAATTAGACCACAGTGAGAACTTCTGGTTAAGATGGTGGAAGGAACCACACCAAAGCAGCCTGGGGGAGAAAAAGCCAAAAAAAAAAAACAGCAAAATACACTCTTCTACTAAAAAGTGAGGTGTATAAGAAATTACCACCTGTAGCAGAGAAGTAGGAGAGATCCAAGGCATCTAGAGCCCACATAGGCAGGCAGAAGCGGCTCCAGCAGCAGTGGCACCAGGTCCACGGGGCCACAGCTGCAAAGCTCGGCTTGAGCCACAGCAAAAGCCAGGTGAGGGGATTTTCCAGTCACACCACAGCTCCTCACAAACCCAAGAAAGGTGAAGAAGGTAGGACCACAGCGACCAATGGAGGAGCAGATCACAAGGTAGAGGATCATGTAGACCAGCAGGAGAACTAGAGCCACCATCCACAGCCTCCCCTCCCCCACCATCAGTGCAAACCCCAGCAAGCACCAGAGGCCTGGGGAAGGGAGATCACAGCACCCACCACCAGTGACCACAGTAGCAATCCAGTGGCCCAGCCAGCCTATTTGAACCCTCAGCACACCAAAGAGGGACCCAAGCAGGACCACACCATAAATGAGACAAAAATCATCCCCAAAGCAGGCAAACCCAACATCAAGGGTCACTATTGTGGATACTCTGAGAGTCTTAAGAGCCACACCTACCAACTTAAGCTCCTACCCTGAAGATATATAACATCAGATTGATGGATACATCTAATAATTCTGCAGCTAACTAGAAAATCCAAGCATTAAATTAATTCAAGATGCAAAAATATGTACATTATAACACAAGAAACACCAAAACTCAAGACAATATAAATCCATCAGAAAGTATTAATGTATCAGAAATGACATCCAGTGAGAATGAGTTAGAGGAAATGCCTGAGAAAGATTTCAAAAGAATGATAATAAACATGCACAAAGAAGTCAAAAAGGAAATCAAAGGAATCAAAGAAGACACAAGAAACCAATTTAATGAAATAAAGAGGTCAATACAAGACATAAATAAGGAAATAGAAGTAATAAAGAAAAACCAGTCAGAATTACTAGCAATGAGGAACACAGTTAATGAAATTTAAAAACTGTAGAAAATCTCACCAGTAGAATGGATGAAGGAGAGAACAGAATATCTAAACTAGAAGGCCAGGTGACAGATCTAATACAGTCCAACAAAGAGAAAGACAAACTAATAGAAAAGTATGAGTGGGAATTTCAAGATATTCAGACACTATGAAAAGATCAAACATAAGAATTCAGGGTATAGTACAAGGAGAAGAATTTCACTCCAAAGGCATAGTAGGCATTTTCAACAAAATCATAGCAGAAAACTTCCACCAAATCAGGAAAGAAATACCAATGCAGATACAGGAAGCCTTTTGAAAACCAATCAGACAAACGTGGAAAGAACTTCTCCTCACCATATTATAATCAAACTACCAAACGCACAAACCAAAGAAAAAAATATTGAAAGCAGTCAGAGAGAAAAATCAAGATACCTACAAAGGCAAGTCCATCAGGCTCACATCAGATTACACAACACAAACTTTAAAAGCCAGAAGGAGGGCTGGAGAGATGGCTTAGCGGTTAAGCGCTTGCCTGTGAAGCCTAAGGACCCCGGTTCGAGGCTCGGTTCCCCAGGTCCCACGTTAGCCAGATGCACAAGGGGGCGCACGCATCTGGAGTTCGTTTGCAGAGGCTGGAAGCCCTGG
Source organism: Jaculus jaculus (assembly GCF_020740685.1). NCBI lineage: Eukaryota > Metazoa > Chordata > Mammalia > Rodentia > Dipodidae > Jaculus > Jaculus jaculus. Next base: position 105,064,648 of record NC_059103.1, read on the forward strand.
CGCGCCCATTCTCTCTCTCTCCCTGTATCTGTCTTTCTCTCTGTGTCTGTCGCTCTCAAATAAATAAATAAATAAAAATTAAAAAAAAAAAAAAGCCAGAAGGACTTGGAGTGATGTATTCCAAGTTCTGAAAGATAACAACTGTCAACCACAGTTATTTTATCTTGCAAAGCTACCCATTCAAATAGACAGAAAAATAAGGATATTCCACAACAAAAGCAGGCTAAAGGAATATTTGAAGACAAAACCAACTCTACAAAAAATACTTGAATATACTCTGGTTTCTCTTCAAATCGAATAAATCTTTCGCCTTTTACTAAAAAAAAAAAAGAAATACTTGAAAGAATCCTCCATGCTGAAGAGAAAGAAAAGCACACATATAAGGAACCTGAAAAAATAAGCCATACTCAAACACTAGTTAAAACAAGAGAGCAAAGGTAAAACCAGAAGAACTACAGAAAATGGCAAAAATAAATGCACACCTTTCAATAATATCTCTTAATATCAATGGCTTCAATGCCCCAACCAAAAGACATAGGTTTGCAGACTGGATTAAAAAGCAGATCCTTCAATTTGTTGCCTCCAAAAAACTCACTTATCTAAAAAGGATGGACACTATCGTAGGGTGAAAGGTTGGAAAACGGTGTTTCAAGCAAATGGACATTAAAAAAAAAAAAAAGAAAGGGTTGCTATCCTAATATCTGACAAGGTAGACTTCAGTCCAACATTAGTTAAGAGAGATAAGGAAGGTCACTTTATATTGATTAAAGGCACACTCCAACAGGAAGACATTACAATCCTAAACATATATGCACCTAATATGGGGACTCCCAGATTCATCAAACAAATGCCATTGGTCACAGATAAAACCAAACACAGTTGTAATCTCATCATTGATAGGTTATCCCAGAAAAAATAAACAGAGAGGCATCTAGATTAAATGAGGTCATAGAAAAAATGGACCTAACAGCTATCTACAGGACATTTCATCCAAATGCTGCAGAATGTATATTCTTTTCAGCAGCACATGGAACATCTCTAAAATAGACTATATATTAAAACACAGCAAATCTTAACAAATACAGGAAAATTAATGTAATTTCTTGCATTCTATCTGACCACAATGGAATCAAACTACAAATCAATAGCAAGAAAAGCTATAGAGCATACAAAAAAATCATGGAAACTAAACAATACACTACTAAGTGATGAATGGGTCAAGGAAGAAATCATAAGGGAAATAAAAAAATTCGTAGAGTCAAATAATCATGAGAACACAACATACCAAAACATTTAGGATACAATGAAAGCAGTCCTAAGATGGAAATTTATAGCTTTAAGTGCCTATGTTAAGAAATTATAAAGGTTTCAAGTAAACGACTTAATGCTTCACCTTAATCTCTTGGAAAAAGAAGAATAAGGCAAACCAAATATCAGTAGATGGGAAGAAATAATAAATATTAGGACAGAAATTAATGAAATAGAAATCAACCAACCAACCAACCAAACAAACAAACAAACAAAAAAAGCCAATCCAAAGAATCACTGAAACAAAGAGTTGGTTCTTTAAAAGGATAAAGAGGATTGATAAACCCTTAGCAAATCTGACCAAAAGAAAGAGAGAAGAGAAACAATTTAACAAAGTTAGAGATGAAAAAGGCAGTATCACAACAGAGAAATTCAAAAAAATCATAGGGACATACTATAAAAACATATACTCAACTGACTATGAAAATCTGAAAGAAGTGGATGATTTCCCTGATTTATATGACCTACCTAAATTAAATCAAGATGAGATTAATCACTTAAATAGACCTATAAAATGTGTGGAGATCCATGCAGTTATCAAAAATCTCCCAACTAAAAAAAGTTCAGCCTAAGATAGATTCACTGGTGAATTTTACCAGACCTTCAGAAAAGAACTAACACCACTGCTTCTTAAACTTTTCCATAAAATAGAAAAAGAAGGAATCCTACCAAACTCCTTCACCTTGATACCAAAACCAGGCAAAGATTGAACAACAACAACAAAAAAAAATTACAGGCCAATCTCCCTCATGAACACAGATACAAAATTCTCAACAAAATATTGACAAACAGAATATAAGAATATATCAGAAAGATCATTCAACCCGACCAACTAGGCTTTATCCCAGAGATGCAGAGATGGTTCAACATATGCAAATTGATAAATGTAATGCATTATATAAATGGACTGAAGGACAAAAATCACATGATCATCTCATTGGGTGCAGAGAAAGCATTTGACAAAATCCAACATCCTTTCATGATAAAAGTCCTATAGAGACTGGGAATAGAAGGAACATATCTCAACACAATAAAGGCTATTTATGACAAGCCGACAGCCAACATATTACTAAATGGGGAAAAACTGGAAGCTTTTCCACTAAAATCAGGAATAAGACAAGGGTGTCCACTGTCCCAACTTTTATTTAATATAGTACTAGAAGTCTGAGCAATAGCAATAAGGCAAGAGGCACACATAAAAGGGACACAAATTGGAAGAGACCAAGTTATTATTATTTGTAAATGACATGATTCTACACATAAAGAACCCTAAAGACTCTACCAGCAAACTGTTAGAGCTGATAAACACCTATAGTCATGGAACAGGTGTGGTGGTTTGATTCAGGTGTCCCCCATAAACTTAGGTGTTCTGAATGCTAGGTTCCCAGCTGATGGATATTTGGGAATTAATGCCTCCTGGAGGGAGTGTATTGTTGGGGGTGGGCTTATGGGCTTTATAGCCAGTTTCCCCATCCCAGTGTTTGGCACACCCTCCTGTTGCTGTGGTCCATCTTCTGTTGGCCAGGGGGTGATGTCCACCCTCTGCTCATGCCATCATTTTCCCCTGCCATCGTGGAGCTTCCCCTCGAGCCTGTAAGCCAAATAAACCTCTTTTTCCCAGAAGCTGCTCTTGGTTGGGTGATTTCTACCAGCAATGCAAACCGGACTGCAACAACAGGATACAAAATAAACACACAGAAATCGGTAGCTTTCCTATATGCTAAGAACAAACACACAGAGGATGAAATCAGAGAATCACTCCCATTCACAATTGCACCAAAGAAAATAAAATACCTTGGAATAAACCTAACCAAGGAAGTGAAGGATCTCTAAAATGAAACCTTTAAAACACTCAAACGAGAAATTGCAGAAGTTAGCAGGGCATGGTGGCACATGCCTTTAATCCCAGCACTCGGGAGGCAGAGGTAGGAGGATCACCGTGAGGTCGAGGCCACCCTGAGACTCCATAGTGAATTCCAGGTCAGCCTGAGCTAGAGTGAGACCCTACCTCAGAAAAAAAAAAAAAAGAAAGAAAGAAATTGCAGAAGGCACTAGGAAATGGAAACACATCCTTATTCTTGGATTGGAAGAATCAATATTGTGAAAATGGCAATTTTACCAAAAGCAATGTACACATTTAATGTGATCTCCATCAAAATTCCAGTGGCATTCTTGAAGGAACTAGAAAAAAACAATCCAAAAATTCATTTGGAAGCACAACAAATCTCAAGTATCTAAAACAATTTTGGGCAACAAAAATAAGGCTGGTGGTATCACCATAACTGATTTTAACCTATGCTACAGAGCCACAGTAACAAAAACAGCCTGGTACTGGCACAAAAGCAGACATGTATATCAATGGAACAGAATAAAGGACACAGATGTAAGTCCAGGTAGCTAGAGTCACCTGATATTTGACCAAAATGCCAAAAATACTCATTGGAAAAAAGACAGCCTCTTCAGCAAATGGTGCTAGGAAAACTGGATATGTATCTGTAGAAGGATGAAAATAGATTCTTCTCACTCTCTATGCACAAGAATTAAGTCAAATGGTTTAAAGACCTTAACATCAGACCTGAAACTCTGAAACTGCTAGAGGAAAAGGTAGGGAAAACCCTTCAACAAACTGGTCTTGGCAAAGACTTTCTGAATATAACCCCAATTGCTCAGGCAACAAAACCACAGATAACTGCTGGGATCTCATGAAATTAAAGATTCTGTATGGCAAAGGACACTATGAATAAAGCAAAGAGGCAACTACATAATGGGAAAAAATCTTTGCCAGCTATCCATCTGGGAGAAGATTAATATCTAGGATATATAAAGAACTTAAAAATTAAATAATAAAAAAAACAAACTACCCAATTAAAAAATGGGCTATGGAACTAAATAGACAGTTCTAAAAAGAAGAAATATGGATGGCATATAAGCATCTTAAAAAATGTTCTACATCACTAGTCATCAAGGAAATGTAGATTAAAACTACATTGAAATTCCATCTCACTCCTGTCAGATTGGCTATCATCGTGAAAGCAAATGACCATAAATTCTGGTGAGAATGCAGAAAAAGAGGAACACTTCTACACTGTTGGTAGGAGTGCAATCTGGTCCAGGAATTGTGGAAGTCAGTGTGAAGGTTCCTAAGGCAGCTAAAAATATATCTACCATATGACCCAGCTATAACACTCCTAGGCATATATCCTAAGAACTCATTTCATTACCTTACAGATACTTGCTCAACCATGTTTATTGCTGCACAATTCACAATAGCTGGGAAATGGAACCAGCCTAGATGCCCCTCAGTGATGAGTGGATAATGAAGATATGGCACATTTATACAATGGAGTTCTACTAAGCGGTAAAGAAAAATGAAGTTATGAAATATGCAGGAAAATTGATGGATCTCAAAAGGATTATACTAAGTGAGGTAACCCAGGCCCAGAAAGCCAAGCATCACATGTTCTTTCTCATATGTGGATCCTAGCTATAGATGACTGGACTCCTGTGTGAGCAAGAAAAAAACTCAGTAGCAAAAACCAGTAAGTAGAAATACATATATATATATATATATTTAGAAGACTAGATTAATGAGGGTGAAAGGGGAAGAGATTGAGTAAAGGAAAGGTGGAGGGAGGGCTAATCAAAATCTAGAGGATATAAATAAATCATATTTTTTGGACAATGGAACACTCAGGAGCCACAGATTGTTACTAGAAAATTTTCAGTGCCAAAGATGGGATACCTTCCAGTGAGTTGTTGGCCAAGGAGGTCCCTGATTTCCCCAAAACATTACAGGACATTGCCAGGTCCCTTAGTTTCCCATCAAGAATAGAAGGTAAGACCCTATTGCTGAAGACTCCACATACTTGGGCTACAAGGCCACTGAGAAATCCTACTGGAACTGAGCTGATAACTTCCTCCATGTAGACCAGCTGACAGAAAGCTGGAAGAAGCCATTCTGCATGCAGTTCAATGGGAAAAAGAGAAATCACCAGTGAAGATACTCAATAGTGGACACTGCAAGCCTTATATTTTGCCAGCCAGGCCAAATGAGCCAACAGGTGCAATAGTGGCACATCTGTCATGATGGACTACAACTGCCCTCTAATTGGACTAGAGGTCTGCTCCATGGGAGGAAATACATCCCTGATACTGAAAACATAAAACAGGGGTAGTCATGAGTCCTAGGGGTATAATGTCTGCAGCTGTCTGGCTAAATGTATATACTATGTTCATAAAACTGCCCAGTAAGCAGTTCTCTTAGTGTTCATACCCATATATTAATTCTACTCTTGCTTTTGGTAGAGAACATTCTCTCTTCAGGTGGCAGTGACCTTGGGATGACTCAGAAGGCAACATGGTGCTGAGAAGTGACAGAGGAGTGCTCAGCCTGCAATATCTCTATCCCACCTTCCAAGGCTCAGGGTCCATTGTGGAAGAGGTGGTGGAAAGAATGTAAGAGCTAAAGGAAGGGTAGGACTCCTTACAATGTGCTCCTCCAGACACAAAATGGCCTGGATATCCATGACCTCACAGTGCCTGACACTACCTACACATGACCATCATAATAGGAGGAAAAGATCATGACATCAAAATAAAAGAGAGATTGAGAGGGGGAGGGGATATGATGGAGAATGGAGTTTCAAGGGGGAAAGAAGGGGGGAGGGAGGGCTTTACCATGGGATAATGTTTTCAATCATGGAAGTTGTTAATGAAAATAACAATAAATAATCCAGGCATGGTGGCACATTCCTTTAATCCCAGCATTTGGGAGGCAGAGATAGGAAGATTGCTGTAAGTTTGAGGCCACCCTGAGACTTCGTAGTGAATTCCAGGTCAGCCTGGGCTAGAGCAAGACCCTACCTTGAAAAAACAAAATAATAATTATTTATTTATTTATTAAAAATATACTGTTTAGGTCTGGAGAAATGGCTTAGTAGTTAAGGTGCTTGCCTGCAAAGTCTAAGGTCCCATGTTCCACTCTTCAGATCCCACGTAAGCCAGATGGACAAGGTGATGTAAGTGTGCAAAGGTCACACATGCATCTGGAGCTTGATTACAGTGGCTAGAGGCCCTGGCTTGCCAATCCTCTCTTTCTCTTTCTCTCTCTCTCTCTCTCTCTCTTTCTCTCTTACACACACACACACACACAGAGAGAGAGAGAGAGAGAGAGAGAGAGAGAGAGAGAGAAAGAGAGAGAGAGAGTATCAAGCCAATCCATTGGGCTTGCCTAAAAATATTAATTTATTTTTGACAATTTTATACATGTACATAGTTCATTTTGACCACATTCACCATTCATTACCGTTTCTTGCCACCTTTGGTGCCTGCTGTACCCCTTCTTCCCACCCAGTTTTGAGCCCTTTTTCACATTTACATTACTATGAGCAGAGTTTATTCCCTGTGGCTATAGCCCTGAGGATTCCATGTTCTTTCTAGCAACCAACCATGAAAGAAAACCTCACCATGGTCCCCTTGTGTCCTCTCAGGCTGCCGTCTCCTGGCTTCCAATGCCCCTCTAGTCTGTAGCAACAAGTCTTAAATGTTGTACCATAATCATGGGCGTGTTAATGCCTTCAGCACTTTCCCTATAACCCAACCTAATCACAGAGGAGATAATACCATCATGCTTAAAGATCCTGCCCCTGCTCAAGTGGGACAGATAATATAGGATATGTACACTAGGGGAGTATGAATCACAAATTCCATCTTAGAATTTGATCTGCTGAAATTGCTTAATCAGCTCAGGCTGACTAAGAGAATTCCCAGGTCAAGATGCCATCAGAGGCAATGTCTGGCAAGGAGAAGCTTTTTGACCCACACATAAATGCCCCCTCTGTCTCTTTTCCTGGCCTAGCCCACCTTAGTCATCCTCATGAATTTTCTTTTAAGGGCATTCATGAGGGCTGGACTATCTCCCAAAGACCCAGCTCCAAATTCTGAGGATTAAGCTTCAGTGTATGAATTTGGGCAAGATACAAATACATGTTGTCACAGTCTACTCAGCTTATGACAACAGAATTCGTGAAGAAATCTTGTATCTCAAGTTCTTACAAATGTATAGAGAATATGTCGTACAGCAACTGGCTATCCGGTCTCCCTTTCAGTTCTTTAAGAGAATATGATGTAAAGGTGGTTTCATGGATGGAGAAAATAGAATTATAAGATAACAGACTTAGGGAGTGATGAGGACAAGGACAAGCAAATGTTGATAGAGTATAAGAATATATTGCTTTGAGTCTTTGATATCTCAATATTATATAAGTTCAATGTAGGAGGTTTCCTACAATGATTTCACAAATTTCCTCTTTTATAAATAATGCCACTAGTCAAATTAAAATGATAATCATGGAAAATTTTCAAATTTTGTTATAAAGAAATAAAATCAACTGGATTGGGTAGCATACATCTGTAACCCCAGGACTCAGGAGAGGGAAATAGGAAGATCACAAGTTTGAGGTCAGTCTGGATTATATAATAATATCCTATTTAAAAAAAAAAAAAAAGGAGAAAGGGAGGAGGATGAGAGAAAGGAAGAGAGAAGGAAAAGGTAGTTGGAGGAGAAGAAAAAAAGAGGAAAAAGAGGGAGGAGGAAGATGGGGAAGGGAAGGAGGAGAACAAGAAGAGAAATATGAAAGGAATGAGGGAAGGAATGAATATATTTGCAACATATATGACTGGCAAGAAATTGCTATCTCTAATATCAACATGCTTTTTATTTTATTTATAAAAAATACAACTCAAGCCGAGTGTGGTGGGACAGGCCTTTAATCCCAGCACTCAGGAAGCAGAGGAAGAAGGATCGCTGGAGTTCAAGGCAACCCTGAGACTACATAGTGAATTTCAGGTCAGCCTGGGATAGATAGAGTGAGACCCTAACTCAAAAAAAAAAAAAAAAAAAAAAAAAAAAAGCAACTCAATAGGAAATTGAACAATAATGGAAGTTCATAAAAGAGGAAATTAAAGTCACTGAAAGAATATGAAATGGCACAGAGCCTTGGCATATCAGAAGACTACAAAATAAAAGAAGATATTGCTACATTACTAGCTTACACTGCTGATAGAAATGTGAATTGTTACAGATTTCTGACAAACAACTAGTAATATTTGCTAAAATTTAAAAGCACCTATCCTTTCCTCCAGCAATATTACACTTGGCAATCAACTTCATTCAAATAAAAATACCTGTGCATAAACATGTAAAGGCAAGATTATTAACCACAGCCTTGTTTATAAGAAAAATGATCTTTGAACAGTTTAATTGAAAAAATTAAGAATTATAACTTGCTATTTGGAATATTCAATAAATCTTTAGAAAGAAAAAAAAATCATACCTCAAACTCTGACGGGTCGCTATGATGACTCTCTTAATGTAAAAAGCAAAGGACAGAGTAATGTGCATTGTATGATTCAATTTTTGTGAGAGACAAAACAGCAAATAAGCATTCCTATTAATTATTCTGTATGTTTGCTTGACTGAAGATTAAAAAATATAAATATAAGCTGGGTGTGGTGGCACATGCCTTTAATCCCAGCACTTGGGAGGCAGAGGTAGGAGGATCACCATGAGTTCAAGGCCACCCTGAGACTATAGAGTGAATTCCAGGTCCCCCTGGGCTAGAGCGAGACCCTACCTCAGAAAAAGCACCATATATATATGGGTGTATGTATATGTGTATGTATATATATATATGTATATAGACACACACACACACATACACACATACAAAACAACAGACTGATGGCCACAGAAACATTGGCTTTGAAAGAGTTAAAGAACTAATGTTAACTTAACTATAAATGTTTGGGCTAATCAACTATGAAATTTGTTATTTTGTTGCTTTACTACTTTTCAAAGAAACAACAAAAAGTTAAGATCCCAAATGCCAACATTCATATGTAATTGAAAAATAAATTAGAGGTGTTATAATTGATGTTTTCATTATTTTTAAAAATATTCTGGCCAAATAATTGTCAAAATAATATAAATTGTTTCCAGCTGTCTCTACATCTTGGAAAGCTTGTCAAAAACACTTTTCCAGGCTGGAGAGATGGCTTAGTGATTAAGGCATTTGCCTGAAAAGCCAAGGGACCCAGATTCTATTCCCCAGGACCCATGTAAGCCAGATGCACAAGGGGGCACATGCAGCTGGAGTTCATTTGCAATGGCTGAAGGCCCTGGCATGCCTATTTTCTCTCCATCTTTCAATAAATAAACTTTAAAAAACACTTTGTCCATGTGCTATAATCCTCATAGAGTCATAGAAATTTTTTTTTCTTGGAAATCTTAAATTATCTAAAAGCATATGTGTGTATCAGGACTAAGGAGATTTCAAAGTGGTTAAAGGTGTTTGCTTGAAAATCCTGCCAGCTAGAGTTCAATTCCCCAGCCACCCATGGAAAGCCAGATGGGCATTCTCTTGCTGAAGCAATAGCCCCTAGTACACCCATACATACATACATACACACATACACACACACATGTGTGTGCGTGTGCGCACAGACACACACACACATGCACACACAAATTTTAAAGTAAAAAGAAAAGTAGAAAACTTATGTGCATATATATACTATAGATATACATTAAACATACATAGCAATATACATAATATTTTCTCACAGGATTTAAGCAAAAACATGTATTTATTAAACATGAGATTATAGAAGGTCTAATATTTTAGGGCTTATATTTTTGCAAGAATCATGTGAACAAACTTTCTGGGTGGTCTTGTATTCTGCCTTTTTCTCCAAAATGACTTGCATTTAGATCTCAGTTGTCCCTTTGCACTTCCCAATGCTGGGGCAGGAATATTCATTACAGAAATTATGACAGTCTCCTAAGGAACAGTTTGGCCAGCACAAGGGAAAAGACCAAAATGTTCTTCCATCAGAAAGGCCCATCAGATGCCCTTACAGCCAATTCCACAGCCACACTCTATCTTGTGTCCAAACAACCAAACACCAGTAAACTTGACATGTTCTGGGAAAATGTACTATAAAACTCAAAAGGTGGCTGTGAAGTTGGCGGAAGCCTTGGTAAAATGGAAAGGACAGTAGACCCTATCTCAAAGCTTTGTGAGGTTTAAGTGAACTGATAAATGGAAGCTGCTTGAAAACTTCCTGACGGGTACTGAGAGTGACATGGCTGGCAGCTCTCGCCGCTAATTTGTCATGTGTCAATCAGCCTTTTGTCATCATGGCACACAGATGAAGTACTCTATATAGAAAGTTTATGTGGGCTCACAGTTGTAAAGGTTTTAGTTCATAATGGGTTGGCCCCATTGCTTTAGATGAGACAGAATTTCAAGGCAAGGAATGAGTAAATGCAGCAAATCCACTTACCTCATGGTGTGAATGTAGAAGAGAGTAAAAGGGCCCAGGTCCTACACTCCCCTTTAAGAACATGATCTTGGTGACTTCCCCTAATGCCCCACTAGCAAAGCTCCTATTATCTCTCAATAGTGCCACTCTGAAGACCAAATCTCTCCTCTCTCTCCCTCTTCCTCCTTCTCTTTCTCTCTCTCCCTCCCCTCACAAAAACTAAAATTTTTTAAAGTTTTAGAGTTTAGATTTTTTATATTTTAGCAACCATGGCATGTATGAGGTATACATTTTAAGGCATAAACATTTGGCCTAGGTTCAATTATCTGGTACCCACGTAAAGCCAGATGCACAAAGTGGCACATATGTCTAGAGTTCATTTGCAGAGGCTAGAGGCCCGTACATACCCATACTCACTCTCTCTCTGTATTAAAAATATATTTCTTAAACATTTGGTTTTTCCACATGCTTTAAGTGCCCTTTCAAGCATAATCACAAATGGTTGCTTTGTGGGACATTCTGATTGTACTTTGGCTCTTAGAGAAGATTGGCATGAACAGCTTTGTGGTTTTGGATTTAACTTAGATTATTTCTCAAGACCCTTTGCAGGAAAAAAGTCAACAAACATTACATTTCTTCACACATGTTCTTCAAGGTTCCAGCTCCAAAGCCACAGGCAAGTCAGCAAGCATCTAGCTCCCTCAAGTCAAAATAAAATGCCAATTGAACAACAATGAATAGTATTGAATGGGTGAAACTTAGAATCTTGGTTGAATCCTACTTACTGCAGTGTTCCACCTGCTATGACAGAGGTGATGCCCAGCTTCTGCTCATGCCACACTTTCCCCTGCCATTATGAAGCTTCCCCTTGAGTCTGTAAGCCAACATAAACTCTTTCCTCCCCCAAGCTGATTTTGTTCAGGTGCTTTGTGCCAACAGCATGAAGGGAACTGCAACACCGCAGGGTCTGCTTCTCTACTATGAAGAGGAGGGAAGAGTTGGATCAATCACAATCCTTTGCCTGAACCTTGTCTGCTCTACTTCCTCTAGCCTGCATCAAATAGATTCACAGTTGGAGCACAGACAGAGGAAAGCAGCTCTGAATGACCTGAGTGAGCCTGAAGGAGGAACATGAAGTCCAAGAAGTAAATAAATCAAGATGTGACCTAAAATTGGTCTGTTGAAAACAACAAGGTTTCAATGGCTAATAATTTAGTGCCCTTCTCATAGTGCAATGATACTGGCTAAAAGTAAAATATATCAGTATTGTGGTCTAAGGATTCCAGATTGCATGCTTCAAACTGCATTGTCTTTCTGTTTCACAATCTCTAGGAGCACATGGACAGACATACACACATGAACTAGGAAAAGTGCATAAAGTAGTTCCTCAGAAACAAGTGTACTAGAGAAAGCAATGCAGGGTTAAAGAAGAGCCCAGTATTTATTACTAAGTTAGTAATAATAATACTGTTTTGGTTTATAGTGAAAATAGCTCAAATTGGATGGCATATGAATCCATGAAAATGATTTTAATGAGTGTCTATTCCAAATAGAATATTAATGGATTAGTAAATGTATGACTCTTAAAGTATTTAATTCTGAAGTTATCTTTATTTAAAGAAGTCAAAATGTATGAAAATTATACTTTGGAATCATGTAGGCCTTAAAGTTCAAACTAACAAATGGTTTTACATAATAACTATTTGGAATCCAAGGATATTGGACCATTTCTGTGAAATTCCATGCAACATCAATGAAACACATCAGGTCAAGCATTAGAAAAACCATATGATGTAAATATAAAAAGCCCTTGTAATTGACCAGCGAATTCCAAGTGAGGTAGAAAAATTATTGACATAAAGGAAAATTAAACATCCCAAATCTTGGCTAAACAAAATATCAATGGAGAACTGAAAAAGGAAAAAAATAAGCCAATAAATAAACGGAGGAAGGGAAAAGCTGACAATGTTGGAGCTACACCATGCCTATACCTCACCATCTCAGGCAGCAGCAGTCCTAGTTTGACACCCTCCCAGCTGATGGCTGACACTCAGAGTCCTTCAACAGGTGAGCATGACTCACAGCATTCTTATGAGGGTTGAATTGTCCCATTGACTACAGTATTCCAGGGGTGGCACATTAGCTATTACCTAACTTTTGAATAAGATATTTAAAGACCCCATAGGATAGAACTTTGGAGGCAGGTAAGGCTGGATCCTACCTCAGACATACAGATTCTCAGCTATGCAATCATGGGGAGATCACTAGATTACTCTACACTTCAGTCTTTTTATCTATGAAATAAGGATCATAATTTTTTTTTTATTTCCAAAACATATGACATGAAGAATACCTGGAAGTTACATTATGAAAAAAAATTAACAAAAGCTTCATTATTTCTTGACATATTTCAGTGAGTGTCAAGCTTGCTATAGAAATGTTTTGATTAGTAGTAGCTTTGTGACAGTGAAACAGTAATGATATGAAGGAACATCAATTAGTTAAATATTGAAATTAAAGACTAAAAATATCTAATTCAATTTAACTACTAAGAAAAACTTATTAAACTGCCCTGCAGAGAGATTCAATCCCAGTTTTTTAGTCTAAAGGGAAAAAGAGAGAAAAGGATGAGTGAATAAACCTGTGCTCTTTAGTTCTAACTTTTGCATTTCTTATTTAAACTTAACCTATAAAGCAGACACAAAACAGGGTGTGTGGGCTGGAGAGATGGTTTATTGGTTAAGGCACTTGCTGCAAAGCTTAAGGGCCCATGTTCGGCTCTCCAGGTCCCACGTAAGCCATACACACAAAGTGACACAAGCATGCAAGGCTGCACATGTGCAAAAAGCAGAGCACGAGTCTGGAGGTCAATTGCACTGGCTGGAAGACCGGGCATGCCGATTCACATTTGTATCTTCTTTCAACCTTATGTTGGGAAGCTAGAGCCTCATGCACCAACCCAGAATTGTGAGTAGACAACTATCTCCAGGGCTACAATTAGAAAATACTAGCAGTAGATATCTGTGGTGGTTTGATTCAGGAGTCCCCCATAAACTTAGGTGTTCTGAATGCTAAGTTTCCAGCTGATGGAGATTTGGAAATTACTGCATCCTGGAGGCAGTGTATTGTTGGGGGCAGGTTTGTAGGTATTACAGCCAGTGTCCCCTTGCCAGTGTTTGGCACACTCTTCTGTTCCTGTTGTCTACCTGATTTTGGTGAGGGGGTGATGACCACCCTGTGCTCATGCCATTGTTTTCCCTACCATCATGGAGCTCCCCCCTCAAGCCTGTAAGCCAAAATAAACCATTTTTTTTCCATTAGCTGCTCTTGGTTGGGTGATTTCTACCAGCAATGTGAACCTGACAACAACAGTAATATTGATACCGAGGAATGGGGTTGCTGCTAGGCACCTGATTGTGTGGCTTTGGCCTTTTGGAGCTGATTTTCAAGAGGAATGTAGAAGAATTTGAAACCTTGGCCTAAGAGATGCCTTGCTGGGCTGTAAGTACAGCTTGATAAACTATTCTGGTCAGAGTTGAAAGACCTGAATATAGTAAGAACTATGGACTGTGAGGTTTGGCTTCTGGGGGTGAAAAAGAGCTTTTTCTGGACTGGGCTAGAGACAGTTTGTGTGAGAGACTTGCTGTTTTGGCCATGCCCTGAGAAGTTGTGTAGGGTTGCATTGCATAGAAACAGACTTGTATATTCAGAGGGATATGGCACACAAATGAAATATTTGGCTGAAACTCCTGCCCTTTCAGCTGAAATTATATGAGAGATTACAACCTTTGAGATTAGGCCAGCTGACCTGCACTGGGGCAACAGAAAGAATGTCGACTCTTTTGAAGGTGCCTGAGTGCTCAAGGAGTGACCTATTCTTCAAAGTCTGCCTTATTTCTCCCCTGGATTAACAAATTGGCACCCCACCTGGTATTGTGGAGTATAAGAAATGCAGGAAAGAGAGGGTCATTGAGTTTGCAACACTGTCTTGTGTTTTGGAAATGGCCATGGGGCAGTGTGAAGCAGGTTTGCTAGATGCCTACATGGAGACCAGTGGAACAGTGAGGATGGACTGTGGCTTGCAGAGGAAACCCAGTCAAGATGCTGTGACCATGAGATGGCTGCTGAGGAGATCTGCTGGCCCCAGTGAAATTTTCCAGGACTGTAAGTAGCCTAGCTGGAGCGGCAGAATTAGAACTCCAGAGATTCATTGCTGGTTAGGTTTATAGGACTTAGAGACTTGTCACTGACTAGAGTTGTTGGTCTTGGAGCTATAGAGTTTAATGTTTGCCTTGGTTTTCTAAATCTTGTATTGGTTGAATATTTTTTTGTTATGCCCAACACCATCTTTTACAGTGTGAATATTTATTCTTTGCCACTGTGACTTTTGGGGGAATTTTTTAATATTATGGCTCAGTTAAAAGATCTTGGATTATGGGGATGTGTGAACATCATTAGAACTGATAAAAACTATGGGAACTTTTAAAGTTGGACTGAATGCATTGCATGTTACATCATGTATGGTTATCAGTTTATGGGGGCCAGGGACGGAATGTGGTGGTTTGATTCAAGTGTCTCCCATAAATTTAGGTGTTCTGAATGCTAGGTTCCTAGCTGATGGAGATTTGGGAATTCATGCCTCCTGGAAAGAGTGTATTGTGGCAGGCGGGCTTATGGGTATTATAGCCAGTGTTTGGCACACTCTCTCATTCTTGTTGTCCACCTGATGTTGGTCAGGGGGTAATGTCCACCCTCTGCTCATGCCATCATTTTCCCCTGCCATCGTGGAGCTTCCCCTCAAGCCTGTAAGCCAAAATAAACCTCTTTCCCACAAGCTGCTCTTAGTTGGGTAATTTCTACCAGCAATGCAAACCTGACTGCAACATGATCTCTGGGGAAAAAATAAATTATAAGAACAGCCTGAAATTCAACCTAGCCTTAGTATCATGTGTTTTAAGTCTATACATTTTATAGCATTTCTTTTTACATAATTAATTATTTTCTTAAACCAGTAATTATTCTAGTAATTTTTTAAGATTGTACAACATGTTACCTCTACAAATGTGCCTCTTCATATAGCCTTCTCTGTGTCCTGGTGCATTCTTTACTTTTATAAGGACATCATTTATATGGATGTGGGGTCCAGCCTAGTCTGACATGATCTCATATTAACTAATTACATTGGCAAGAAGCTTATTTCCAAGTAAGGCCATAATCCAAGATTCCAGGTCAACATGAACTTTGGAGGAACACTGTTTTGAGTCACTAAAATCTTTCCTTTGGATGTTCAAAATTCACATCCAATTCTATATGTCAAGTACAGTCACCACATCCCAACAAACCCCACCAAAAAGTCTTAATGGGCTCCAGCATTACTTCTAAATTCCAAATCTCATATAAAGATCTTCCCCTCAAAACTTCTAAATCCTTATAGACATTTTAGATAAATTCCTCTATGTCCAGTTTAAAAAATATTTTAGTTATTTATTTCCAAGCAGGGAGAGATAGAGAGAAGAGAGATATACAGAGCAAATGAGTGCTCCAGGGCCTCTAGTCATTGAGAACAAACTCCAGAGGCATGTGCCACTTTATGCATCTGGTTTTACGTGGGTACAGGGGAATCAAACCTGGGTCACTACGCTTTCAGAAAAGTGCCTTAACTGCTTAACCATCTCCCCAAACCTATGCCTAGTTTTAATTAGATTGTTATTTTTTAAAATTTTGGCTGACATATTATAAATTGTCAGTTATATGTTACAAATGTTTTATCCACTAGATAGGTTGTCCTTTCATTCTCTTAAAGTACCTTTGATGGAAAAACAAAAGCATATTATCTTTACGTATACGACTTATCAACATTTTCCCTTTTTTTTTAAAAAAAATATTTTATTTATTTATTTGAGAGCGACAGAGACAGAGAGAAAGACAGATAGAGGGAGAGAGAGAGAGAGAATGGGCGCGCCAGGGCTTCCAGCCTCTGCAAACGAACTCCAGACGCGTGCGCCCCCTTGTGCATCTGGCTAACGTGGGACCTGGGGAACCGAGCCTCGAACCGGGGTCCTTAGGCTTCACAGGCAAGCATTTAACCGCTAAGCCATCTCTCCAGCCCCATTTTCCCTTTTGATTAGTGTTTTTAGTGGCTTATTGAATAAAAATTTCTCTATACCTCCCCTCCAAAAATTTTCAAATCTTGCCATCTAAGTTAGGGATGGGTCTAAGACTGAGGAAGATCACTCTTGAGTAAGAACTCCTTTTCAGGTGGACCTATAAAACTTGAAATAAGTTGTGTGCTTTTAAAATACAATTGGAGGCATGTATGGAATAGATACACACACACACACACACACACACACACACACACACACACACACACAGAAATAGAAAGATTCAGAAAATCTCTGATCCAAAGAAAGTTCCTAGCCCAGCAGGGCAAGCTCCATTATATTTTAAGTACTGAAAATTAATTTTCTGTGACTCAACCCCCTCTCTAGCCCCAAAGAGGCTCCTCTGTCTGAGCTTGTATCTCTGCCCTTTTCCTCCATAGCCCAACCTCTAAAGAAATGCCTCTTTTATCTCATTAGTAGCTAAGCATTTTCTATCAGCTCCTTTTCTATCCATAGAATCTCAGGAAGCTGGTGGACTTCCCTCATTTCATCCTCTGTCCAGCCCATTCAGAGCAAGCTGCTAATGTTTCTTCTGCTAACACATGTTCCCAAAAACATTATTGTGGATGTCAAAGGCATATACCATTGTGCATAAGGTTCTCTACCTTCTTGGCTTAGATCATTGACTATGTATACCAGTCATGCAACTCATTTCTGTAAGATTTATGGGACATATTTCAGCCCCGTTTCAATGCTACATTACCTGTATTATCAAGTACTGGTTCCTTTTTTGTTTTAACAGTTCCTTCCTTACTTCACCTTTTTCTTCATACATTTACTCTAGCCATACTGAGAAATGAGACCTGATTTTTCAAAATTTACTTGAAGACCTCCTCAGGTTCACTATTAACTAGTTCTGCATGCCATGCAACACTAGAACACAATCCAACAAAGTTTTCTGGCACATTTTAACAAGTAGCTTTTTTTTTCTGTTGTTGTTATTGTTTCCAGTTGGGTCTCACTCTAGCCCAGCCTGATATGGATGACCTGTGTAGTCTTAGGGTGCCCTCAGACTAGCAGCAATCCTCGTACCTCTGCCTCCTGAGTGGTGGGATTAAAGATGTCTGCCACCATGCCCAGCAAAAGTCACCTTTCTCTTCAGTACCCAATAACACAATTTTCACTTTCTTCTGAGACCTTACCAGAAGCACTTTAACATTAATATTTCTATACTAATCTTGACATATGTACTCTCTAAGAGAACGCTTTCTGTGCCATGCTCCTTACTTTCTTCTGAGTTAACAGAATTGATTTTTAAAAGAATTTTATTGGTATTTATTTATTTATTTTTGTTTACTTGTGTGGTGGCCAACAGTCATGTACCAAAACAGACATATGGAGGCTTGAGGAAAACCTCATGGTGTCTGTACTTTTCTTCCATCTTTGAAGCAGGAACTCTTGCTGCTACAAACAAACTCCAGTCTAGCTGGTGCCTGGGCTTCAGATTCTGTTGGGTCTGCCTCTCAGTGTTGTAGGTACATACAGGAAATTATAGCAAGGAATCCCCTGAGTAGACACCAATGATGGCCAAGGTGGACAGGATGAATGTGGCTGTCAGTTACACAGTAGTGACTGTTGATGGGATCCTAAGGGAGACCCTATCTGTGCATTGAGAGACCAAAAAGAAATAATGCGTAAATAATTAAACAATGGCACTGGTATTGTAGGACAAATCATTGTGAACAAAAAGAGGAGCCCAGGCTCGGCTCAGATCAGGAACTAGCTGACTAACACGCTGACCTTTACTTCTGTAACTCATGCTCGCTTGCTCAACAGGACATTCCAGAAATACTTAAATGTGGGGGCCTCCGGCCTCTTGCAATAGATAGGTTCTGCAAGCAGTCTCCTGACCAGAGATAAGCAACTAGAAATGTTCCTGCACATGCCTTCTTGGAACCAATCATTTCAAAAGATGCAATGTGATGTTACCCCTTTCCCCCTTTCCCATTTTTTTTCCTTTAGAAACCCCTACTTTTAGAAGGTCGGGGCTCTCTCCCACTCCTGCTGCATCGGTCTGTGTGGATAGAGACCCTGCTTAAGCTTGACATTAAAAGAAACCTGTTGCTTTACATTCAAGTTTCTCGGCTTCTGTGGCAGTCCTCTGGGTGATTCCTGGGTGGCTGGGGGTCTTGGCTCCTGGTCAGGGGTCTTGGTACAACATGCATATCTTTTATACCTCATAGAATCACCACTTTACAACATCCTTCTATGATTCAAGCACTTGAGGTAAAGAAAAATAACAAGAGATTCAAGGTTCTTACACCCTCAAAAATTGAATTCCATAAGAAAGAATCAGACATTAAACACTAAGCAATGTGACACGTGGTGGTTGCAGAGCTGACACTGGCTTGCTGATGTACTAAATGTGGAAAAGCAAAGGCTCAGCCTAGAGCAGCTGAGTGAAGCTCTTGTGTACAGAAAGTTTGTCTCCAGAGGAAAGAAAGGGGACTGAGGAAGCAAATGATGGTTAGAGGTTTGACAACAATGTTAAAAGATTGGGATCAGGAAATCAGACCACAACTTGACTAGGAAAATGATGTTGGATTTCTAATCAATGTTGATGCTTCATTTGCTTTAGTGATCAAGAACTTATAGTGGAACCAATCTGACCTAGAACTTTTCCATTCGCCTTCAGTTGCTCAAGGGCATCCACATGACTGTCATAAAGGTTGTCTTACACAACCCCACAGATTTGATCAGACTTCCTTGGTCCAGGAGGAAGACCTGACCCAGACCAAGCAAGGACAGCCTTCCTTACATTTTGGAGCTTAAGAAAAGAGAACACAATGCTCTCATTGCACTTGTGAAATTTAAGAATCAATCATTTTCTTTATATCATTGTTTCCTACCATATGGCACAAACAAGTCAGTACTGAAAAAAAGAGAATGTCCTGAGAGACACCATAATAGTAATGGTAAACAATTGCATATGGGCTCCAGTATGTGCTAAGCAAGGTTTTAAGTGTTTGTTATATTATCTTTTAGTGTTAATTAATACAAATCTATGAGGTAAGTGCGAACTAACAACATTGCCTTATTGACAGGGAAACTGAGGCCCTGAAAGACTGAATTTCTTCCTTAGGCCATAGCATGTAAGAGGTAAAGGTAAGATGTGAAACAAGGTCTGTTCTTTCTGTCATCATACCCTTGTATATTGTGTGTGCACTGCTGCCTCACATAACAGAGAGGGGCCGGGTGTGGTAGCACATGCCTTTAATCCCAGCACTCAGTAGACAGAGGTAGGAGGATCACCGTGAGTTTGAGGCCACCTTGAGACCACATAGTGAATTCCAGGTCAGCCTGGGCCAGAGTAAGACCCTACCTTGAAAAAAAAAAAGAAAAGAAAAAGAAAAAGAAAGAGAGGAGGGGAGTCCTTTTGAAGTTGAATTTTCCCAGATTTTGTTCCCAGTTTACTCCCAGCCTTTATTCTGTTTGTTCAGTCTTTTTCTTGGTTTCTGTGAGTCAACTATCTGTCCCTTTTCCCTAAGCTTATCTTGTTGGGTTTTTATAACTTGGAAACAAGAGCTCTGACCAAAACAAGTTTTGAGTCCTAGAAGTTTTATGGTTCACTGACATCCATCTGACACAAAACACACTGAGTGACATGGGTTATGGAGCCATAATGATTTCACAAGACCTTAGATGCTTGTAGCAAATCATATCCAAATATTCCTTCAAGCCACAGCCTTTCTTATTAGAAATAAATTCATCAGTTAATCCTTGTCATTTCTTAGAATTTGGACTATGGGCCCACTAAAGCTCTCAGTTTAGGAAATTTGGCAGAAAAAGAAAAGACTTGTTACAGGCTGTAACAAAATGTTCCAGTAAGAGAATGCTCAAAGTGGCCCTTCTAGAGTAAATAGTTCACACCCAAACATTTCTTCCTCTCACGGCCTTTCGTGTCAGATGGCTAGCCACAGCATCAAACCTTCCTGATCAAAAAAATACATGGATTGTAAGAACAGATACATGGACACAGAAATCATAAAATACTGTATCACAAGGTTGCTTAATGAACAGGTAGGTGTCAGCCACTTCGGCCCTGTCCCAGCACCTCCCTTCTTATACCATCTTACCCACGAAGGCGATACTTCCCCATTGCAAGCATAGTTACCAGGAATACTTCCCAAGAACATTCTTTTTTTTTTTTTTTTTTTTGATTTTTTTGAGATAGGGTCTCACTGTAGCTCAGGCTGACCTGGAATTCACTATGGAGTCTCAGGGTGGCCTCGAACTCATGGCAATCCTCCTACCTCTGCCTCCCAAGTGCTGGGATTAAAGGTATGTGCCACCACGCCCGGCTTTTTCCAAGAACATTCTTTTTATCAGGTTTCAAGGTAGACAAACCAGATCTCTCCAACCAAATCCAAGGTTTGGTTAAAGTTTTAAGTAACAGAGATCTAAGTGCTTTAAACCCACCTGCAAATATTCATAGCACTATGTGGAATGGCAGGCTATTATAAAGCATTCTCAATGTGATCACACACACATACATCACATGCATAAAGAATGTCGTTTGGAAGCATTTATCCTACAGTGTTAGCAGAGGGAAGAGGGTGCCTGGCTTCTCAATCCCCCACCCCTTTTATTTGTCTAAGGCTCTTAGTGTTTTGTATTAGGTGTGTATCATTTTTGAAATAAAGAAAATATTTTCATAAAATAAATATTTTACATAAGTTTTGTAGGTAGAAGCAAATTTGTTTTGACTAATTACTGTGTTTTAAAAAACAAGTAATATCAGTAATATTTTATGTAGTGTAACTGGAATTTCTCCTGTAACATTTGCCACTTTGCTTTTGTAAGGGTCTGAGAATTGCTGAAGAAAGACCCCAGACTCAAATACTATGTAAAAGCAAACAGCGTTTATTCTGCAGAATCAGCCAGCATGCTGGGGTCAACCATTCATACAACATGGCGACTGTAGGAGGAGCACACAGGCCCCTTTTAAACATAGCTTGGGGAATTTTAGGAGGGTTATGTCCTCTTCAGATGTGATTGGCTAAGCCAGCAGCAGTTACATTTGTACACCTTTGATTGGCTGTGGCCCAGATTTTACCATCCTTGGACATGTTTAGACAAGTTTTAGAGACTTTGCAGGAACTGACTCAGCCCTGGAGCCTGCTGTCTCAGGCAAGTCCTTTTTGGTCGTAGTCCAGAGGCATTGCAGGAACTGACTCAGGCCTCTAGGCGGCTATCTTCCCCAGCCAGATGTCAGGGTCACTGTTGGTTAACAGCCCTTTGTGGTTTCTCCCAGAAGTCTTGCCTGCCTCTGTGGGAAACTGAAATTTAGGTGTAGCTGTAAACTGGAGCAAATTTTATCCTCTCACTCTATACTATGAAAACCTGTGTTATCCCTCCACCAAAGTCTAAAGTCTTTGAAGACAGAACAGAGTTATAGTTATCAGCACAGTTAACTGTAACTGCATATGGAATTACATGAAGCTATAAGAACTCGTATCAACAATCCTAAACTCAATCCAGGTTAACTCTGCAGAGCACTGTGGAGCTGCTGCAAGAATCCACAGAAAGGCACATGTCCAGTAGGAATATCCTCTAAGAGAAACCTATAATTATAAGGGCTTGTTCTACAGCAGGGGGCTAATTGAATCAGAAAAGCAAAAACAATCACCAGGTCAGTCTAGACAATTCATTCAGATACTAACTTCAATCACACAACAAAATAATCTCCACTGAAACTTGAGTTATGTTTAAAATCAAACTAAAACGCTTTAAAAAAAGGATAGCAAGTATGTAACTGATTACTATGCAGACAATTTTCAAATTACAAAAACAAAGGAAGAGATATTAAACAAACCAACATCTCTCAAAATATATGCATAATTGCACACAAAATTACATTTATGTGTATTCTTGCAGTCTCTCTTCAGTGGTCTGAAGAGCTAACTTTCTGATTTATCTTAGTACCTGGTGATATGAGTTTTTATATCTGATGTACATTCCATCTGCAGTTACAATTACTACAGTGGTAGTCATAAGGCATACTTAGCTGAGTAAATTTGAAAAGAAAATCCATGGGAAAGACGTATAAAACAAGTTGATAAACAAGAAGTCACTCCTGTCATGTTTAAACAGCTCATTTGAATTAACAAGAACAACAAGATGCCAATAAGCTTGTAAAATATGTCACAAACACTCCACAAATAGCTCTTGAACACAGAAAATACCCACAACCACAACACTGAAAAAAAAAATACCAATGAAAACTAACAATGAACTTTTTCTCCCTGGAAGGTATTTTTTTAATGGCAAAAATGGTTAATGAAAGTAGAATAAGTGTTAACAGAGGCATTCTATAATACTTCTAGGGAGTAAGCCAAATCATTAAATATTTCTGTAAAGACATTTAGAAATCAATTTAGCCCTAAGAGTGACTCTATCCTTTCCCAAGCAGTTTTCACTTAAGAAAACCAAGCAAGCAACAATGAACAATGAACAAAGGTATTCAGCACAATGTCCTTCATAATAGTAAAAATAATGAAAATAGTTTCATATCTAAGTAATTATTGTTTGAGGTTGGACATATTCAAATGATGCCATGTAAAGTGGTCATTTAAAATTATGATGACTGGGCTGGAGAGATGGCTTAGCAGTTAAGCGCTTGCCTATGAAGCCTAAGGACCCTGGCTCGAGGCTCAATTCCCCAGGACCCACGTTAGTCAGATGCACAAGGGGGCACACATGTCTGGAGTTCGTTTGCTGTGGCTGGAGGCCCTGGCAAGCCCATTCTCTCCCTCTCTCCCTCTCTCCCTCTCTCCCTCTCTCTCTATCTCTCCCTCTCTCTCTCTCTCTCTCTCCCTCTTTCTATCTGTCACTCTCAAATAAATAAATAAAAATGAACAAAAAAATTTTTTTAAAGATTTTAAAATTATGATGACAAAGAATTTTGAAGTTACAAGAAAATTCTTATAAACAAGTTAACGGCAATGATTCAATCAATGGTAGCTGATACTAGCAAAATAGCAGAATGAAAAATTACTTACATGGCATAAGCTCAACTATTTAAAAATTATTAAAATTATAAAATCTGCTGCAGAATGGCAGTTAGAGGCAAGTTGAAAGATAGGGAAATGCAGCTTGTACTTGAAATTGCAGGTGATTTTTTTCCTTTTCCTTATGACTTTTATATTTTTGAAAATAACAGCAAGTAGTAATTTGAGTAATCAAAAGAAAATTATTACATGTCATTTTATTTTCCATGGGTCCATAAACAATTGCATGCTGGGCAGCCATTGCTGGGGAAAAAAAAAAAAAAAAAAAAAAAAGCTCCTCTTTCAATTGAAGAAGTGCAAGCTGAGCAACTGAAGGCTGGGGAAATGTATGTCTTCTAGCCTTGTCCTTTGAATCAGTTACTTTCGTATTTTTGTGAACAAATACCTGTCTAGAATAAACTTGCAGAAGGAAAGAGTTCACTCCAGGTTACATTGTGAGGAGAAATTTAATGGCAGGGAAGGCATGGCAGTAGAAATAGGAGCACAGTTGGTCACATTGTCAGGCAGGAGCTGAGAGCAAACAAGAAGTAGGGGCAGACTACAAAAACCTCAAGGCCTGCCCTCAGCGACCTGCTTTCTGCAGCAAGACACCACCTTCCAAAGGTTTCACAACCTTCCCAAACAGCACCCCCATCTGGAAATCAAGTGTTCAAACACAGGAGCCTATGGGGGACATTTTAGCCACAGCACCTTTGAACACAAATAAAAGAAAATATTTTATTTAAATATGTGTGTGCATGAGATACATATTAATTATTTCATTTAAAAACATATATAAAAATGAGATACATATAAATTTGCCTTTAAAAAACAATTTTTTTCTTTTTTTTTTTTTCTTTTTGCAGTTAGTGAATACAGTCAAGTTGGTATCATTGTTAGCCTCCTCCCTGTACTGGCCCCTTCACAGGGACCCTCCTTGTTGGGGTATATGGGTCTGCATTGTGGGGTTAGACTTTAGTTTCGGGTAGGAGGAAATGTCTGTGCACATCATGACCTGACGTGTGGCTCTGACAATCATTCTGCCCCCTCTTCCACAAATTTCCCTGAGCCATGTTGGGTTCTTATTAGGTCTGCTTCTGTGTTGAGATCTTGGGTGCCTCTGTGCCTCTGGATATCTGGTTTGGTGGGGGTTGATTGGTCTTTGTATCTATCTCCTTCACCTTTGTGCTAGTTCCCACCAAGAAAATAGCATTCTTGCATGATTCTCCAATTATTCTTAGTTTCAGCTAGGGCCCTTTTGAGGTATGATGGGGTAGTTCTCTCCTTAGGATCTATGTCTATCTGAAAAAGAGAAGCAGATTCTCCAATGGAGAGTAAAGTTAGCACCAAGTAAATGTGATAACCATTGTTTTATAGAGAGAGTTTAGTGGAGAGCAGGTTCATTTTTGGATATGGTTCTGACTTGTTTCCCAGCTCCAGTTATGGGTTCTGTTCCACTGAGCATATCAGTTAGCCAAATTGAGAGCAGTTGGTTTCTCATCATGGCTATGTACCACTATTGTACTTGTATGAGCATCATGTCAGGTTTTCTGCTGCTAAGTAGGTTAGACCATGCATTGCTTGGGCAGATATTGGTCTTTATCCCCAGTCGCTCATGTAGCACCCTCTAGCACTAGACTTGCTATCTGGAGAGTGGAAGCAGTAGGGTCTTACCATTAACCTATGGTGGGTCCTCAAGCACTCTGACACAAATCTGTCTTCTTTTGGGAAACTTTGTAGGTCTCTGTGATCAAAACCTCATTGTGGATGATTAGCACCTGCTGGTACAGGGAGTTATAGGCCAGCAGCCAAAAAGAGAAGGAAGAACAGGATAAGTGATATAAAAGAGATAGTGAGATAAGAGAGAAGAGGGGGGGGGAGCAGAAATAGGAGGACATAATGAATAGTTTTTGTCATACCCTCTCCAGGGCCTTGTGAATCTGATGTTCCCTCTAAGGGCCTGGTGGAGGTTCAGCCATTTGTTCTGTCTTTTAGGATATAAAGTTTTATGGTACCATTGCTTTTTGGGTCCAGTTTTGTGCCCCCCCTTACCTGCTTCTTCCTTCCCACTCTCCCTATTGTCTCATCCGTGAGATGCTTGGTAGGTATGTCAGGGACTTGGGTAGATTAAGGTTAGGAGCTGTAGATGACTGAGACTATGTGGCAATTATCTTTCTGTGATTGGGTGAGTTCACTAAGAATAAGCTATTCCAGGCTCAACCATTTTTCTTCAAATTTCAATGTGTAAATTTTTTTCTCACTGCTGTGTAGAATTCCATTGTGTAGATATACCACATCTTAGTTATACATTTGTCTGGGGATAGACATCTGGGTTGATTCCAGCTCTTGCCTATTACGAATTGAGCAGCTATAAACATGGTTGAACAAACCTCTCTGAGCTGAGGCTTGAAGGTTTTAGGGTACATGTCCAGTAAGGGAATAACTGGGTCTGTTGGTAACTCTAAAGTCATATTTTTTAGGAGTCTCCATATTGCTTTACAAAGTGGTTGTACCATCTTATATTCCCACCAACAGTGAATGAGAGTTCCTATTTCTCTCCATCCTCTCCAGCATTTATTTTCATTTGATTTTTGATGTTTGCTATCCTTACTGGGGTAAGGTAGAATCTCATAATAATTTTAATTTACATTTCCCTGATGATTAGGGATGATGAATATTTCCTTAGGTATGTGTTTGCCCCATTTTGTGAGTGGGTTGTTTGACTTTTTATTGTTTAGGTTTTTGAGTTCTTTGTAGATTC
This sequence comes from Jaculus jaculus, assembly GCF_020740685.1. NCBI lineage: Eukaryota > Metazoa > Chordata > Mammalia > Rodentia > Dipodidae > Jaculus > Jaculus jaculus. The sequence continues at coordinate 105,091,194 of NC_059103.1, forward strand.
TAGAAATTAGGCCTCTCTCAATTGGATATTCAGCAAATATTTTCTCCCATTCTGTGGGTAATCTATTGGCTCTTCTTATTGTATGTTTGTCTGTGAAGAAACTTTTCAGCTTCATAAGATCCCATTGGTTGAATGATTGTTTAAGATCTTGTGTGCTGCATTTATTTATTTATTTATCTGCAAGTAGAGAGAAATAGAGAAAAAGAGAGACAAACAGAGAATGGATATCAGGGCCTCCAGCTGCTGCAAATGAACTCCAGATGCATGTGCCTCTTTGTGCATCTGGCTTTATGTGGGTACAGGGGAATCAAACCTCAGTAATTAGGCTTTGCAGGCAATTGCTTTAACTGCTGAGCCATCTCTGTAGCCCTTAATTTGCTTTTTTAGTCTCTCTGCTATTCAAACAATGAATATTTGAGAAGTATTTATTTGTTTTGGCTTTTTTTGAAACAGGATCTAGATATGTGGGTGGTTTCAAAGTTACAATCCTCCTGCCCCAAGCTTCTAAGTGGTGGGATGACAGGAATATGCCACCACACCAGATAAGATATTCTTGATAGCCAGGCATGGTGGTGCACACCTTTAATCCCAGCACTAGGGAAGCAGAGGTAGGAGGATCACCGTGAGTTCAAGGCCACCCTGAGACTTCATAGTGAATTCCAGGTCAGCCTGGGCTAGAAGGAGACCCTACCTCGAAAAAATATATATTCTTAATAGCTATAGAATGTTAGCAAACAAATTATCTGTGATCATTATTTCTAAATTATTTAGATACTTAGGTCTATGATTTTGTACCATAGATCTATGTATTTTACAACATAACTTAGAAGGTTTTTACATGTTTTCTTTAAATTTTTGAGAGGGTGGAGTATGCACACCATACTCCTATGACACAAAAACAAGAGTAGACTAATGAGTGCATTAGACACTACCATCAACTCATTGTGACAGTAACAGTCTAATTACCCTACTTTATTATTTTGTACTCACACATCTGAGAAGTGGTGCCACGTTGCAGACTTTGTCTTCTAGGAAAGGAATCCACAGTGGCCTCAGAGTGATTTCAAAGGTTGAACAGTTATTGCACAGAGCTGACACTAAGTGCCAGAAAACATAGATGTATCAAACCCCTCACCACTCTCAAGTCAAAGGCATCTCAAATTTTACAAATCCATTAAGTAGTCAAGATTAAGAATCTATTGTCTGGGGCTGGAGAGATGGCTTATCAGTTAAGCTGCTTGCTTGCAAAGCCTAAGGACCCAGATTCAATTCTCCTAGAACCCATGTGAGCTAGATGCACATGGTGGTGCATGTGGCTAGAGTTTGTTTGCAGTGGCTAGAGACCCTGGCATGCCCATTCATTCTCTTTCTCTCTCTCTCTCTCAAATAAATAAATAAAATATTTTTAAAAATGAATATATGCCAATAAAAATAAATAATAAATTAGTTTTAAAAGAATATATTGAGTAGAATCTTACTATGCTTGCTATTAGTCAGCTTTCTGCCACCATAAAAAGATAGCTAAGATAGTTAACTTATACAGAGAAAAGATTTGTCTCATAGTTTTGACAGTTTCAGCCCATGACCTATTAACCCCATTTTTTTGAACTTTTGATGGAGCAACATATCATGGTAGAAGTGCCTGGTGGAGCAAAACCACCTGCCTCATGGCCACAGAGAAAAAGAAAAATTCTCTTCAGAGGAAATCACCTAAAGGTCTCCCATTAGGTCTCATTTCTTTAAGGTTCCACCACCTCCCAATAACTCCAACCTGTAGACCAAGCCTTACCACATGGGCCACTAGAGGGCATTTAATACTCACATTATCATGTACACTAAATTTATCTATTCAACATGTGGCAGAATACAACAATAAAGAGCTATGTACTTTCAGCCCCTATAAAAGCTGAGCAAACTAGATGTAGTGAGATGGTTACAAGAGAAACTGAAAAACAAAGAAAATTGGCAAGATGCTATAGGAGAAAGGGAATGAGGGAAAGGAGGGACTTGGGAAAAGATAGTGAATGAAAGACAAAGAATAAGGAGCTCACAATATATCATCAACTCTACCTCTAGTGCTATGCTGACGACAAAGTGTAAGAACAAAGTGGAAAGTGGCAAAAATACACCAAAGGAAGGAGTTCAATCATTGTTTTAACTCACTACTCTTTGGAAGCAATATTCCATTACTTATCGTTTTCCCAAAGAACATTTAGTTAGGACCTATTATGAGCTGGGCCATGCCCACCAGTGTTTCCTAGTTACTTGCCACTGTTCTCTGCTCTTAGTACTACAATGGAACCGACCAGTAGAGATCACAGCCCACCAACCTGGAGACTGTAGTGGCAAGAACCTGAGCATTATCACCATGAACCCTTAATAAAATCAAGGTGTGTGGCCCCATAGTTTATTTTGTGAACATCTGCTACATCTAATCACATATTCTCATTTGATATATAGAACAAACTATAAAGAGATTCACCCTCCTACATATTAAATTTTTTTTCTCTTACCCTGGATAACATCTCAAAGCCATTTAAATACAATAAGAACCAAAACCATACATATTTCCCACTGGCATATGTTTTAACCCGCTTGCTTACCGTCATGAGCATTTCTGAAGCTATAGCTGGGAAATGCTCTCTCCCACCACGAGTACCGGAAAACGAGTGCCTGTGCTCTCTGGCACTGTTCCAGGCCCGGTGGTAGCATGCTGGCTATTGCACATGAAGCACTTCCTTCTGAAGACCTGATGGAAATAGGTTGGCCTATAACTGGCAAGAAAACTTAGGCTATTAACTACAAAGTTTCCAAACTTCCCAGTGGCAGTTAAGCCTTGCAATATTAGTTTATTTAACTTAAGCTTATAAAATCTTAAAGAATATTTTCAATGTGCAGGTTTAAAAGTTTGAAAGTTACTTTACCCAAAGCATTGAATAAACATTTCACAATGCTGGGCCTTAAATTTATCTCTTGATAGCTGTGCTACTGACAGTTGTCAAACCCATATTTTATTATGTAAAAAGACCCATATGTTTCAAAATTCTTAATAAAATAGTATATACAGGCAAGATTTTAGGAGACACGTGTATTACCAGGTCTGAATGTGAGGCCCTGTGAGGTTTGGATAACTCATTCTAAGTCTCTGAATCTCCTACCTCCCATCTCTAAGTTGGGAGTGAAAAGACCTCCCCTGTGGTCCTCTGAGTGTTGTTACACAGATCAAGTGATTACAATTCAAGTAAAATAAAAGTTAAGCCAGCCATGGTGGCACATGCCTTTAATCCCAGCACTCAGGAGGCAGAGGTAGGAGGATCACCATGAGTTCAAGGCCATCCTGAGTCTACATAGTGAATTCCAGGTCAGCCTGAGCTAGAGTGAGACCCTACCTCGAAAAACCAAAAATATTCAGTTTCAGACAAAAGGAAAAGTAATATACCAATTGATCACTTAATTTCCATATAGATGGTATCTTCAGGGATCTGTGGCTCTGATGAACAGGTTCTGAAAGGACAACTCCAAATGAAATTTTCTTTAATGTCAGGCCATGAAGGAGCAGAAGTTATGGAGTCTATTGGTGATGGAGTGAGCTCGGTGAAATTAGGTAGGAAGTGGGTATGCAACAATCTTCCCACAACAGCACACCTCACAGTCCTGCCTCATAAAAGAAGAACTCTAAACTCATTGACAGATAAACAAATTGGTTTGCTCTGAATTATGCTAACTAATCACATGCTGTAGGTTTGTCATGTTATGATAATATAACTAATGTCATATTATGGTGTCAAATATAGCCAGTGATTGGAAAAGTTCCATCACTGTCACCCCTGTCTGCGGTTGTCTCAGGCAATCCAGGTGGGGCTACGTCTGGCCCAAGTTTATATGTCCTCAGCCAAATGAAGGTTGATATAAGAACAGTGTGCTTCTAAATTGATTGAAAATCCCTTAGTCTGCGGGACTATGCCTTACATATATTTTAATTCCCCATAATGCTTAACACAGAGCCTATCTCAGAGTAGAAATGAACTGACTGTTTGCAAATGAATGAATGTTCTAATCAGCTACAATGTGCAGCTTGAATTTTACTTGACAGGATGATGGTGACATTTCAGAGACTCAATAAAAAGCAATTACATTCTCTCCCCCAGGCACATTGAAAAGAAGCCTAGCTGCCTGAAAATAAGAGCAATCATATAAAGTGAGGTAATTTAGGAACCTCATGGCTTACAGCCAGCTACATAAAGATATTATGAAAGTGTGAGTAAGGACATTCATGAAGCCATCATCAGTGAGTTCACCTGGCAAATCTCCTGTGCATCTGACACCAAGCAGAGCAGGAGGGACCAATGCTGCATCTTCAAGAATATAATATAGGAGACGTGTTTTCTCTTAACTTTTCTTTGCTAGAAAATTCTAGTGGAAGTTTTGTGGGAAATGATGACAAACATTTGAAGGAAAAGAATAGATAAAAGAGTAGAAATTCTGAATCCGGCATCCATTATCTGGAAATTTATTAGGACAAATCAAGATAAAATATGTTGTATTTAAATTCAAAAGATATTTTTATTTATTTTTTATTCAGTTATTTATGAGAGTGGGAGAGAGAGAGAGAGAGAGAGGATGGCTACACCAGGGACACTTTCATCTGGTTTTATGTGGATACTGGGGAACTAAACTCAGGTCCTTAGGTTTTGCAGGCTAGTATCTTAACTGCTGAGCCATCTCTCCAGCTTCCTAAAAGAGACTTAAAAAACAAAAAAAAAAAAATTTTTTTAATTGAGAGAGAATGAACGCACCAGGGCCTCCAGCCACTACAAACGAACTCCAGATGCATGTGCCCCCTTGTACATCTGGCTTATGTGGGTCCTGGGGGATTGAACTGGGGTCCTTTGACTTTGCAGGCAAACGCTTTAACTGTTAAGCCATCTCTCCAGCCCTAAAAGAGATTTTTATTGCATCTAAGGGAGTTGTTCTATGTGACAAATATTTATAAGGACCAATAAAGAAACCATATTGTAGGTCCTGAGCAAGTTTTCAGACGTCTGTGATGACTAGTGGACAACTTTCTTTTCACTCAAGCTGTTGCTCCAGTGCTTAGGGTCACAAACTAATGATGGGTCACAAAAAAATGCAATATCCTCTCTAGAGTTCTGCAGCTTAAAAACATCCCTCTGTATTAAATGCTACATAAACAGCCCCTGTCTTGGGAGCTGTGTGGAAAGACAGAGGAACTGATAATAAAACTTGGAGCCTGGCCCCAGTAAAGATCTGTGCCCCTGCAGCGGGGCTGCTGTGAGTCTGTGAGCAGCAGGGTGGGGAAACTGAGAGCTCTCACACTGGTGGACTGGGCTGCTTTAATCAACTGACAACCAGTACAGGACTTAATCCTGCACATGGGAACAGAATGTTAAAGCAGATATCTTAAGGTTTTTTTACTCTATTTTCCAAGCAGGGATAAGCGGGGAAGTAGAACTGTCTATCCAACAGAGACTGTCCACTACTGCTCACCATGTGCCAAAAAGTAATAATAATAATAATGATGATGATAATAGTAGGATTTCTGAAACCAGGTAAAGTTCTACGAAATAGCCTTGAATGTTATACTGGCAGCCATCATCTGCCCATAAGCAAATTTTCAAGAGCCCCAGTGAGATTTTTGCAAATATATTATTGCATTTTACTCTGTTCCTATTTTCAAATGATTGATTTATCACTGTTTCGCTATCTAGGAGATAAAAGTCCTTACACTTACCATCTCACAGTGTAGAGTGCAATTACCTGAAGGAAACTTCTGTGAGAAACAAGAGTGTAGTTTTATCTCATCCTTATATTAACTTGCTTCCAATGAACAAGCATGGACCTACCTAACAATGACCATTTCTCTCTGCAACACCCTTTGAGTGTGCTGGTACCTGGGCATGTGTCTGTCACTGTGGAATGGCGTTCTTCCTTGCTCTGGGTTGATTCTGGATGGGACCTCTAGATTCACCTGCAAAGGACAGAAGATCTATCATTCTCTCCATACAAGCACCTTCACTGAGCACTGTGCTGTGCTTGAGATCGTGGTGGTGAAAACTGATGACAATGCTTCTATAGACTAAGTCTGTCTCATCAGCTGCAGAGTTCTTACATGCTATGGGGATGCTGTTAACTCAGTCAAGATGAGCAAGGAACTTGGATGTTACCATGTGTCATAATTATTTGCCCAGAAAAATAAAAGTTAAACACTATATAAAATCTATCCAAGTGGTAAAAATTACCAAAGGCTAAATAGTTGTTATTTATTTGCTTATTATCTCAACTGTGCCTAATAAAAATATAATAATATTAAAAAATATTATAAAATAATAAAATATGCCTCATGTACTGGCAGGTCACCCTGAATTCCACCTGTGTGGAGTTTGGACTTGGAGGTGTTGGCTTAGCTGTTGTCATAGGCTGCAAAGCCTCTGGCACTTTGAGGTTCTTTGGGGTTGACATCAATGAGAAGTCTCCCCAGGCCAGAAGCTTAGGAGTTACTGAGTGTCTCAGCCTGAAGAAACTCAAGAAGCCTGTCCGTGAGGTGGTTATGGAGAAGACTGGTGTTGATGTTGACTTTTCCTTTGAAGTCATCAGACACACAAACACCATGGCGTGTGTCCTGGGGCATAAGTGAGAGGTGATGCCTCACATACACACCCATATAATTCTCCTGGAAATGTTTCTTAGTCATGTGTGTCCCCCCCAAAACAATAAAAACTGGAATGTAAATCATTCTAAACTGAAACCTTCTTTTATAAAAACAAAAGCAATATATGTGAAGAGATATGAAGTTTGGGTATTTAAATTTAAAGTATACAAAAAGCCATGATACCAGTATGCTCTTTCCTCTATGCCTAGTTCTTCATACTTATATAATCTATACTGAAGAATGAACATGTCTGGATTCATATATATTTATCCACATCCTCAACAGAAGCTTTGAAAACATATTTGGCAATGTGCCTCACTGTGTTAAGTTTGAGGGCTATGGGGATGGACAAAATAGGTATCAACCTCCTGTGTCATACAGTCTAGAGAAGTATATTGCTAATTACCTGGTCAAAGATTTAAGGACATAAAAGTATGGATGTAGATGACAGTAAAGAGGCAAATAAGGTCAAAATGTAGGAAAGGGGAAATAAAACAGGGTTAAGAAACTTAAAGCACTCGGGAGGCAGAGGCGAGAATCACCGTGAGTTCAAGGCCACCCTGAAACTACATAGTGAATGCCAGGTCAGCCTGGGCTAAAGTGAGACCCTACCTTGAAAACAACAAAAAAAAGTCAGCTGTTGAAGTATTTTTGAAAAGGATAAGAAACTATGACCCAAATCAGTTGCCACAAGATATTGTACTTCAGTTTCATACTACTTTGTTTTTAAAAACAAAAACCTTTTACTTTAAAATACTTTATCATTCCTGTTTGCAAGACTGTACTCTGCCAAATTCCACATATGATGAAGCCATGCTTTGTTTATTGAGATTCAAAGTTGATGTAATGCTTTCAAATGCGCTATTTTTAGAATCATAAAAAAAATGATAAAACATACACATTCTTAAACTGGGCATGGTGGTGCACACCTTTAATCCCAGCCCTCAGGAGGTTGAGGTAGGAGGATCTCTGTGAGTTTGAGGCCACCCTGAGACTACATAGTGAATTACAGGTCAGCATGGGCCAGAGTGAGACCCTACCTCAAAACCACACACACACACACACACACACACACACACACACATTTGGATTTCATAGCAACCCTAGGAAGTGGCATTCTTCTTTTCTCAAACAAACCGAGCCAAAAAGAGGTCACACAAATTGCAGAATCTTTGCTTGTTACTACTAAACTTGATTGATTCTCTAATGGAATCCCTATTCCATGTTGAAGTGCAAATAAGCCAAAGCATGTTCTAAGTCCAGGGCCTTCAAAGGTCCTCTCGCCTCCGGGTAGCTGGTATTTGTGCACGTGGCATGCTCATGGCTGCTGTTTCCATTATCAGGGGGCTGCCAGGGACTCCTGCCACAACAGCTCTGGTGTTTGTCTGATCATCAGGCTCCAGCATATTCCCAGCTTTCCCAACAAAGATTATCAGTGGAAAAACACCGAAGGGTGTGTGCTTAGGAGGTAGGTAGGCAAATACAGAAAGGCCCAGACAGTTGCTCTTGTGAGGTTTTTTCAACATTACAGAAACATGCTTTTCTCAAAGCTCCTCTCCTTCGGGAATCACGGATGCATGGTAAAGGTGTATAGAGATTGCTTCCCTAATCAGTGACAACATTTTTCAGATTAATTATAAATAAGTGAATTGGATAGTGGGCTTATTGGAGTTTGGACTTTTTTTCTCCTACAGATATTTGGGGTTTTCCAGTAATTAGATAGATTTAGTCAATTTGGGCTCTACATCGGTGGGCTGTTTGTTATGCTATTTTAAATAGCAATGCTTTTTAGTGACTTCATGTCATTTTATACACTAACTTATTGTTTTGATACTGGTTTTTGTATTCCCAGAGGATTCTAATTCTGAGCAAAATTAAGTCCAGTTTTAGTAAGTTACACTCCCATTTCCATCCCTCGTCTGATGGTGAGTGTCCAACCCCCCACCCCCAACGTGTGGACAGAGCAGGCTCCTGTGCCACGTCCGTGTGTGGGACAGGAAACGCTTATATGCAATGTTAATCCCAGGATGTGGGTTGGTGAGATTAAAAAGTCATTTTTCAGTTCAGATTTTCTCTAAAGGTAACAGAACGGTCTATAGCAGTAACCACACCACCACCCCCTCACCTCCTTCTGCTGGAACAAGTGAGTTAGCGCTTATGCTCAGTGGCTAAGTTTCAGGCAATACCTTTCCCAATCTCCATGACTAAATTGACTTTTCTCACTCTGTTAGTTTCTTTGGAATTTTTATATCTTACTCCTTTTTGTTTCACAGACTATAAAACCAGAGAGTGGATTCCCATAATAGTGACTTATTACCTCAAAACTAAGATCAATACAGACCCACTAGTAACTCATGAGCTTCCTTTTGACCTGCAGTTGTGCCATGCTGGATAAATGTGATGATTTTGCTTGATGATCTCCTGGACAGTGACAACTCACAAAGAAAATGATGACTCAAACATTCCCTAGCGGTTTTATGAAAAAGATATGACTAAATTAGAGACATTATCTGAAACAAATGAGTTCATATCTGGAGTTAGAAACCCTAGAAATAGGTTGAGACTCCTGCCCAGGACGCAAGTCTGTCGTACATCATTTCTGAATGGTGGTCAGCCTGCTTCTGCTAGCACCTTCGGGAGCGCAGCATTTACTCTGCAGGTGTTAATTTATTCACATGCTCTGTCAGTGCATAGATTCTGACAGTAAGGTTTTCCAGGACTGTTATAAATGCTGGAGGTGCAGCGTAGAGCCAGCAACAAGCATTAAGCAAATAAACACAGCTGTAATGAATGTTCGGGCTTTCTCATTTTAAGTCCCAGCAAGTCTCCCTTTCATATTCTTTCCCCAACTCTGACTACATATATTTGCTTAGTAATTTTTATATGGAAATCTTTACATTTCACCCTATTACTCCTTGTCAAATTTTGCCTAGTATGTCAGCCCATTTGAATCATGAATGAAAAGCCAAAAAAACTGTAATTTTAGAAAAACTATTGTGATTGAGGCAAAGAATGTAGCAGACAGTGGAAAGACTTAGGAACCAGGGGAGCCATCTTTCTCTTCCCCATCCACATACTGGGCAAGATTCCAGGCAGGAAGAAAGCTCTGGTGGAGACACTGGGTTTCTTCAGGGTCAGGCAGCCAGAGGGAAGATGAGCTTTAAGCTGAGGCCACTCTTTTCTGGCTGGTGCTAGACTCTAACCCCGATCAGATTATGATGTTTTATATAAGGGCATTACAGCGCAGGTGGTAGTCACTGGTGGGGACAGGTTGGTGATACAGTGCTTCAGGATGCTGTGCATAATTGCTTTACTGACATCTGTGCTTTTCAGACAAGTCAGCCATTTCATTATCGCACATTTATGTTTCAGTATCCACTGTGTTCTGCTTGTCTGAGATCTCAGTGATAAAAGGCACCAGGACATCCTTGGAGAAATCCTCCCCTTCCTGTCGTCACACCTCCCTAAGTATTTCAGTGCCATAGATAGAGAAACATGAGAGATGTTCAGAATGCAGTGTGACTGTGCATGGTGAAATAATGAATTGGCTGATAATAAAATAAGTTGTGAGAACTGGTGTTATACAGCTCCTCTTGTGGCTTTAAAAAGAGAAATGATGGGATTCGGTTCATGACTATACTGATATATCCACAACTGAAATAATTTGTGCCAGCAGTCTCGAAACATCACCCTCATGCTCCCACCTTCCAGGTACCTTTGGATGTTGCAGATTTCCCTGCATCTTTCATTTCATTTCCAAGCTGACATGATGACTTTGCTGCTTTTTCAACATGCTGGGGAGCCCTAAACCAAGGAGAGGCAATCTCAGAACACAGTTCTGGGAATATCTGCATAACCTTTGCTTTTACCCATGAAGTAATAAGGCACAGCCCCATCTCCTTTATGGAGAAATTTTGCCACCTGCCTCCAGGTGAAAGCACTAGATCCCTTCTGAGGGACACATCCACATTGTCAGCTTCACTGCTTCCCTTCAAGCCTTTTTTCCTTGATCAAATTCACTAAAATGTCCTCATTAGGAGTTGGGAGATTGAGAGGTGAAGCAGCAAACATTAGCTCCCTACTTTGTTTTTGATACTCACATTTTCTATTTCTTCCTTGAATAGAAGAAGAAAACCTCAGTTTGAGCTCTGGGATCCATGTTGAAAGGAGATAGGCATGGTGGCCCTCACCTGTAATCCCACACTAGGGAGACAGTAACAGAAAGCAGAGCTCTCCACTGTCAACTCTCATGGAGTACATGTAAGAGAGACTTTGAGCTTAACATTCAGTTACTGTGGAGCCTGAATAGGTCAAGGTGTTCCTGATCATTACACCAGTGAGTAGTCTAAAGAGTCCAGAGAATGTCTGTGGTGTAAGAATGAGGCTTGCAGTGAGTGGTTAGGAAGAGTAATTTATAGACATGGAATGAATAACATGCAAATTCCTAAGGACAGGACAATGCATGCTATATGAATACGGAGCTGAAGCTCAAGGTAGGGTTCATGGAGCCCATATCTGAAGTGGTCGTGGATGAGGCTAGAGAAATAATAAAGCAGAATGTGAAGAACTTTCTGGGCAGGTTTCTTTTTTGTTCTATTAAAATAGATTACAACAGTTAAAAATGGAAACAAACTAAACTTCTAACAGTTCTTATTGTCAACATGTTTTTTTTCTAAATAATGATATATCCTACTTTTTAAATAATGAAATATGTTATTGCTTGAAAACAAAGAACATATAAGGTCATTTGTGAACCACATATGTGGTTTATATCTTGCTTGGGCATATGTAAACAAACAAATCTGGGAATCTGTGTGGAATATCTCTGACTACTGGGGTTCTGTTCATTGTGAGAAGATATTGAGATGTTTGAAAGTATCTTGGTTGGAAATATTACAGAACCCCTTGCCAGTCATGCATCTGCTATAATAATTCTATGCAGACAACACATCTATAGACCTCTGGATAGAAATGAGGAAGGAATAACTCAGAGACATTAGCTTTGCAAACAGTATTTAACTGCTTGTGAGACTCAGATGATCAGAGATATGAACAGAAGCAAAATGAAATGAGACAGATGAGGGATGGAGAGATGGCTCAGCAGTTAAACACTTGCCTGTGAAGCCTAAGGACCCCGGTTCAAGGCTCGATTACCCAGGACTCAGCCAGATGCACAAGGGGGCACACACGTCTGGAGTTTGTTTGCAGTGTCTGGAAGCCCTGGCACACCCATTCTCTCTCTCTCTCTCTCTCTCTCTCTCTCTCTCTCTCTCTCTCTCTCTCTATTTCTATCTATCTCTCTCTCTCTTTCTCTCGCTCTCTGCCCCTTCTCTCTGTCACTCTCAAATAAATAAATAAAAATTTAAAAATGAGACAGATGAAAGATAAAAGAAAAAACTCTGCAGAAAATAAAATTTTGGAACAATAAAAAGTACATTGATAGGGGAGCTGGTAAACTACTTAGCAGATACTTGGCAAGCAAGTAAGCCTGAGCATTCTGCCTTTGAATAAGCTTACTCAGACTGCAGATAAAGCAGCCTCACTGGTTGATTCTCTAGAAAAACTACGGGTTTAGCCATGAGGCACATGCACCAGGTTTCCTCTATAACCTCTGCCAATTTCCTTCCCCAACACCATCCTGCCAAGCCAGCTCTGTATCATGCCACTCCTTAGTTTTCAACATGTGGAGTGCACACTCCCAAGCATCTCAATGACAGTTCAAGACTATCAAATAATGACTGTGGAACAGCACTGTGAAAGTAAAAAGTATAACTCACTAAAGCATATTTTGCATAATGTAACAGAGCTGCTATATCATAATGTTTTTATGCAAATTTCCTAGCCCTGCTTTGTAGGGTAAGCCCAAAGTCTTTACCTTACTTCAGCATGCAAGTCCTACCATCTTTCATTTATTTTTTTTCTCTTCCAAATATTTCTAATAAAACCACTGCCTTCTTTTATCAGTCTGTTTCTATTTGACAAGCCCCCAACCAAAAATCTATAGAACTAACTTTAATAAATAGCAAACTCGGCTTATTTATTTATTTATTTATTTTATTAGTTTTCTATTCTGCAAGTACAGGCAGTTTGGTACCATTATTAGGCTCATCCATGAATTACCCCCTCCCCATTGGCCCCTCCTTGTTGAGGTACATGGGTTGTACATTGAGGGGTTAGCCCACAGTTATTGGTATGATAAATGTCTCTGTATATCATGACCCAACATGTGGCTCTGTTGCCTTTGAAATATCAGTAATTAGAATTCAGATGCCAGTAGGTGTTTAAAAAATCGTATAATGAATTAGTGAATCTATAAAAGTTGTGGTGGTTTAAATGTAAATGTCTCCAATAGCCTCAAGTGTTTGGGTTGAAGCTTCCTACTTAGTCCCCAGGAGCTGGGAACCTGCCTGGGAGGTGTGTCACTGGGAGGAGTCTAGCCTGCTGTGTGTGCCCAGCCTGCTCTTGCTTGCTGTTCTCTCTCTGCTACAGATGTGTGAAGTGAGCCAGCTTCCTCCTCCATGATAAAGCTTCCTCCCCTCCTCTCCCCCAAAATGAACCCTATCTTCCCATAAGCTGCTTCTGGTCAGTTGTTTTGTCACAGTAACAAGAAAGGTACAGATCTTTTATTTTTCAGGAATGGAAGAAGTAACTGAGTGGGGAGAATAGGGCAAAGTGAAGTCTGGAAGGCCTTCCTCAAAACCTCCAAACTTAGCATACTGAGCCAAATCAGATGAGAAATGAAGGCTGGAAAGCTCCCTGAGGAGGCCAACCAGTCCTGGCTAAATTTAGCCTCAGGTGCAGAAGCACCCCATGTGTAGGAAGGCAACCTAAGGTTGCACACCCCGGTGGGGGCGGGGGAGGATTTAAGATGCTGAAGTTGTATGTAGAACTGCATGGAACAGAGCAAGCATTTTGAGAAAGCCCACTCTATACAAAGGAGCCAGAAAGCCAGTGCTCAGTGACATGAAAGCCCCATCCTTTGTACAGCAGGTGCTGTTAGAATTATGGAACTGTTTCTGTGCTGCAGGCCTTTTCCATCTATTGAGGTGTATCTTTTCCAGATCCCTGCTTCTGCGACTAACCACATGTCTCTGTCCAATTCCTTGCTCCTGGACACAAGAACCTGGAGCCCATCCAGAAGTGCAATTTCACACATAAACCATCCAGATGGGAAAAATTATGTTTCTAATCTCTTAAACTTTCTACTCACTCTAGGGTTGCCTGAGAGGACCCACTCCAAATTGCAGGCACACATCTTGCAGTTAAGAGTGCTCATGGTACCCTCTGCCTAAAGACTCCCATGACAAAATAACCTGAGCAAAGCCAACATTGGAAGTTTGGTCTTGCCAGACACAAGAGAATGTTCATGCATTGAGGCACACTTTAAAACCATATGTATTCATCGGGATTCTCTAGAGGAATAGAACCAATAGAATGAATTGGTATTAAAAGGGATTAGCTTAGGCTTGAGAGATGGTTTCGAGGTTAAAGCACTTACCTGCAAAGCCTAAGGGCCTATAGTGGGTTGCTCGGGGTCCAGAGAAGTCCTTGAACCTCAAGCCTTAGGTTTGTTTCTAGTTTTAATCAAAGAATTGAATAAAAAGACAGAGAAGGATAATTATTAAATTATTATATCTATCGAGGGAAGTACAGAGCCAAGGAAAGGCACCCGTGTGGCTAGAGATCCCACGTGGAGGGCCTGAAAAAACTGCGGAAAGAAAAATGAAAAGGGAAGTTCAAGGAGCTCCTGCCATGTGGGCAGCTGGAGGAGAAAAAGGAGCCCATATGGAGATTAAGGGCTGGGGGGCCCTCCCTGCTGGGCCTGGGCCTGGGCCTAGCCTCAGCTGAGGGACAAACTCACCCACAGCTAGAAGTTCCCAAGTGGTCAGAGAGCCTGCCCTCCCCTTGCAAAGGTATTTAGTTGATAACCTTATAGTGGTGGGCTGTCTTTCAGTTCAGGTGAACCAGGGGGACAGCTGTTTGGTTAGGGCTAGGAGCTGTCTCAGGAAGAGGTTAGCCATGACACCAAGTTCCCGGGACTGAACCTGATAGTCTACAATGTTTAAATCCTGTGAAAGACCTCCCTTCCAGGAGGGGTCCTGGTTGTTTGTGGAAAGACAGGTCTAGGGAACTAGACAAGAAATAAGCAGTCAGATCATTGATTTCTAGCAAGTGCAGGCTTTCCTGCCTTTTTCACCTTCAGGAGTCGAGTCACCCTAACTGTACCCCCCTCTCAGACTCAGGTCCAATTCCCCAGTGCCTGTGTAAAGCAGATGCACAAGGTGGTGCATGCATCAGTTTGGGTGTAGTTGTATGAGGCCCTGGCATGCCCATTCTCTGCCTTAACTTTGCTCCAGGCTTCCCTACTGCCATTTTGTGTCCTTACACTCATTTTTTCAATTGGTCAGTCCTTCCTGTAGACAGTCCTATCTCTGAGAGCAGAGGGCATGGATTTAGTCTCACAGATAGGAAGACACTCCCTTGAGGTCTTTGGTACGGCAGGGAAAGAAAAAAGAAAAAGAAAAAGAAACTGCCTACTTACATTTTCAATGTGAATGGGAGTTTGGAAACACCAGCCACTTTTGCTGGCAAGAGTATTCTCTGGACCTAACCAAGCCTTTTTAGAACGTCTTAGAGAGAGACTGTTCCCCAGAGGTAAAAAGAAATAGCCTCTGAGGGCCTAGGACTATAACTTGTTTGCTAGAATGCTTGCCTAGTATGCACTAAGCCCTAAGTTGGATCCCCAGCACCTCATAAACAGGATGTGGTAGTACACACCTGTCCTTGCACTTAGTGGTGGCAGCAGCAGGATTAGAAGTTCAAGGTCATCTTTAGCTACATAGTAGTAAGGGAGCAATAGGAGAAAGCTAGCTTCTTTTAGGTAGTTTCAGTTAGAAATTGAGGCCCAGAGAAAACCAAGAGATGCCACCCCACATGCCAACCCTCCTGGGCACAAATGGAACTCTTGGCAAGAATGGAGCTTGGATCAAGACTCCTCTACAAACTTACGTACAACTGGCTACAGCACCCCATGCTACCCACAGTCTAGCATACTACCTAGGTGGGCTGGCTCTGTGGTCTGCCCTCCAAATCTACAAGCCAATCAGATCTTCCCCTTACATTCCCGAACCTGATGAAAGAATACATTTTCTATGCTATAAAGGGTGGCCATCTTCCTGTCACTCTCTCTGCCTCTCCTTGCTCTGGCCACAGGAATACGTGACTGTTTCTTGGCCTGAGAAAACTTTTTCTTTTTGTATTTTGGTTTTGTTTGTTTGTGTTTTTTTTGTTTTGTTTTGTTTTGTTGAGGTAGGGTCTCGCTGTAGCCCAGGCTGACCTGGAATTCACTATGTCGTCTCAAGGTGGCCTCAAACTCATGGCAATCCTCCTACCTCTTCCTCCCAATTGCTGTGATTAAAGGCATCTGGCACCACACTGTCCTGGAAAAACTTTTCCACCTGCCTCTGTTTTATGGTTTGGGGTAACGTCTCACTTTAACTATATGTGTGGTTTCCTTCTGGTATCTGCATCTACCGATTATGTATTTCTCTTACACTCCATATCTACCACATTGATGCTCTCACTAACTCTAGGCCTGTTACCTGTATAACTTCTCTAAACTTGGGGTAGCCATGGGAACAACACTCTTTACTACTCACTTCTCATCTGCATTTCTTGGTGTTTTCCCTCTGCTATTCTACCTTAAGCTCCCACCATTTGCGCTCTTACTATCTTTCCACAGTGAAGCAGAAGGCAGATGCTATATGTGTCTCTTCTAAATCTCCCTACATATTACACCAAAGTTCTATTTTCCATGTGCTTGTAGCTCTACTCCAGGCTTTTACTTGAAAGCCTCAATTTCTCTTAAATGAGCTTATGAAGTATTCGTCACATGCTTGTAGTTCTACTCCATTCTTTCCTTAGAAATCTCAATTTCTCTTAAATGATCCTTATGAACTATGCAGTGTTTTCCACCTGAGTGCATGTTTCCCACTTCTCACGGGCTAATGGCTCTGCTCTAGCTTTCTTCCTAAATCCCACTTTCCCTTAAATCAACCCCACGACTTGTGATTTCTCCCTAAAGAAACTTAACAATTCATAATTTATCCTTCTTGAGTTCATTTTTATCAATTCTTTGTTAAAAATAGAACAGGACCCAAAATTGGTGTTCATAGGCTTGGGGAGCCCTCCTGAACCCAAAAATTCTGTATCATTAGGTTCAACATCAGGCTAGAACACAGGATACCCTCTCATAAATATTTTCTTTTAAGATAGGAAGGAAAGAAGGAAGTAATGGAGGGAAAGAAAGGAGGAAGGTATGCCTGTAGCAAGACTCATGTATCCAAGTACCAGGAAAGTTATCATGAGACTTGATTCCTAGTGAGATAATATCAGTGACTGGTTCAATCCCCAGCATGGCATTAGTGAATCCAGAAGGGTTTGGGGATCAAACCAGTGTTTCTAATCTTCCTGGACACTATGCTCAATTTGCTAGGGATGCCTGATAACATGATGGAATTGGGGGATATCCCCACCCACCAGATTTTCTTGAGGACTCTGCACATGAGTGAAAGGGTTTCCCTCCCACACCAGAGGGTCCCTCATTTCTTGTCTCTCCCCTTAGGAAATTCAGTTTTATTAGACTCCTTGCTATGACACATCCTCAATAATTGGAGTAAGAGTGGGCTGAAGGGAGGGCTTAGCAGTTAAGGCACTCACCTGCAAAGTTTAAGGAGCCAGGTTCAGTTCCCCAGTATCCATGTAATCCAGATACACAAGGTGGTGCATGCATCTGAAGTTCCCTTGCAGAGGCTAAAGGCCATGGTATGTCCATTCTTCCTACATATATCTGCCTCTCTCTCTCTCTCTCTCTCTCTCTCTCTCTCTCTCTCTCTCTCTCTCATTATCTCTCTCTCTCTTTCTTGCTGTCTCAAATTATAAATAAAATAATTTTTTTAAAGAATTGGAGTGAGAAGAAGAGGATAGCACCAATATAACTTGAATTATGACATTAAGTTATAAGAGCTATAGCCTGTCTGTCTATGCTCTCCTCTTTCAAAAAACCCAAGGTCTTCAAGATTCTTATTTTGGCCAGTTTGGCTCTAACAACAACAACAAAAAGAATCATTCTAAAACCAAGTTATTGCTTTTTACCCAGCCTGTGTAGGTTTACAAAATACAATGACATCTCTGTGCCCACGTGTATATGTACAGAGATAAGCAGGTAACCCAAAGGAAAGGTGACAACAGGACTCCAGACACCCCAAGTTAATTTTTTTATTAAGTAGAAACTTTACATGGATACATTATATGTTGGTGCCATCATTTCCTTTCTCCCTGCCCCCTCTCCACTGAGGACCAATTTTAGTGGGATACATGTTGGTATTCACCATGTAGTTGTAGGTAATGAGTTGTAAGAGCAGAAGTCTGTCATTGTGGGGAGGGCTATGTCTCTGGATAGTTCTTCCCACCCCTATGGCTCTTACATTCTTTCTGGATAACCAAGTTAATTTTTTAAATAGGCACTTTCAGTTTTTCAACAACAGATAAAAACAGTGGCAGTCCAGGCTGGACTGATGGCTTAGCAGTTAGGCCCTTCACTGTGAAGCCTAATGACCCAGGTTCAATTCTCCAGGTCCCACATAAACCAAATGCACAAGGTGGCACATGTGTCTAGAGTTCATACACAGTGGCTAAAGGCCCTGGAATAGTCTTTCTCTTTCTCTCTAATTCTCTCTCTTTCTTTCTGTCTCAAATAAAATAAATAAATAAATAGTGGCAGTCCAAAACACCCAGAGAAAGTAACTATACAATATAGAACAAAGTATCTTTCTTCTGAGTTTGCTAGAGAATGGAACCAATACCAGGTCATTCATTCAACTAAGAGTCACAGAATGAAGACCATCTCCTCATTAGAGTTGTTCTGAGTTGTGTTCTTTCCCATACTCATGTATGAATCTCATATTTAACCATGTCTTGCTGCTGGAATCTATAACGGAGGCTGCACAGGACTCCGTAAATGCAGCAGTGAGCAGCCCAGAGTATATACAAGCTAACTTGAAGGCAGAGATCTAGCTCAAAGATTGAGTTAGTCTAAAGGCAGCAGCTCAAATTCACCACCAGGAAGCAGGGCCAATTAGCAAGCCAAAACAGAGGACCTCTATGTGGTCATCATAGCTGACACCTGCTGCTTGGAAGCATGTTTTCATCATCCACTCCTTAGGAATGGGATGGATTTCTCCCCCCAGATTGGTTCAAATGCAGATGGGTGATGCAACACACGTACCAGGAAGGCAGGAGAAGATGCACTATGGCAGAATGAAAGGAAGATGGCCTGCTCTCAAGCAAGCACAAAAACAGTCTCAAAGATAAGGTGAGGCTTGGTGTTTGTTTTGGTTTCAGGTGATTCAAGATACAAGAGGGCCAGGTGTGGAGTCAGAATTGCCCAACAACAGTAAGGGAAAGTAACAGGTCTTCTCATAATCTTGATCAGACAGAAGGCGTAAAGGGAACACAGATGGTGCTGACTTAGAAACTGCCACAAACATCAAAAATGAAAACATACTTCATTACGGGGATTAAAAATAGAAGGTTTCTGCAAAGGACACAGTGAAAAAAGCAAAGAGGCAACCTACAGAATGGGAAAAAATCTTCGCCAGCTATATATCTGATAGAGGATTAATATCTAGGATATACAAAGAACTCAAAAAGTTAAATAATAAGGAATCAAACAAGCCAATCAAAAAATGGGCTATGGAGCTAAATAGGGCATTCTCAAAGGAAGAAATACGAATGGCATATAAGCATCTAAAAAAATGTTCTACGTCACTAGTCATCAGGGAAATGCAGATTAAAACTACATTGAGATTCCATCTCACTCCTGTCAGATTGGCCACCATCATGAAAACAAATGATCATAAATGTTGGCGGGAATGTGGAAAAAAAGGAACCCTTCTATACTGCTGGTGGGAATGCAATCTGGTCCAGCCATTGTGGAAAACAGTGTGGAGGTTCCTAAAACAGCTAAAGATTGATCTATCATATGACCCAGCTATAGCACTCCTAGGCATATATCCAAAGGACTCATCTCATTTCCTTAGAAGTACGTGCTCAACCATGTTTATTGCTGCTCAATTTATAATAGCTGGGAAATGGAACCAGCCTAGATGTCCCTCAACTGATGAGTGGATAATGAAGATGTGGCACATTTATACAATGGAGTTCTACTCAGTGGTAAAGAAAAATGAAGTTATGAAATTTGCAGAAGAATGGATGGACCTGGAAAGGATTATACTAAGTGAGGTAACCCAGGCCCAGAAAGCCAAGCACCACATGTTCTCTCTCATATGTGGATCCTAGCTACAGATGATTGGGCTCCTGTGTAAGAATGAAAATAGTTAGTAGCAGAGGCCAGTAAGTTTAAAAGGAGACATAAAGGGAAGAGAAAGGAAGGGTGGAGGATACTTAATAGGTTGATATTGTATATATGTAAGTACAATGATTGTAATGGGGAGGTAATATGATGAAGAATGGAATTTCAAATGGGAAAGTGTTGGGGTGGGGAGGGAGGGAATTACCATGGGATATATTTTATAATCATGGAAAATGTTAATTAATTAAATAAATAAATAAATAAAAAGAGATAAGAGAACACCCTTAGTTCCCAAGGTCAAAGAGCAGCTGCAGCTTGGGACACCCAGGAACCATGTAAGCCATATGCACAAGGTAGCACATGTGTCTGGAGTTCATTTGCAGTGGCTGGAGGCCCTAGCAAACTCATTCTCTGTCTCTCTCTCTCTACCTTTCTCCCAAGTAAATAATAAAAAATATTTAAAAATAAAAAAAAATTAAAGAGAGAGTAATTGAGAGGAGGAGGGTATATAATCAAGACTGGACTTGTGATAAGGAAAGTGAGGAAGGGGAGGGAATTATCATAGTTTATTGTCTATAATTATGGAAGCTGTCAATAAAAAAAGTTTTTAAAAAATCATGCTGCTGGGGAGACAGCTCATTGGATAAAGCCCTTGCTGTGTAAGTGTGAGTACCAGATTTCAAATCCCCAGCACTCAAATAAAAGCAGGACACAGGCTGAAGAGATGGTATAGTGGTTAAGGCATTTACCTGTAAAGTCTAAGGACCCATGTTCAATTCCCCAGATCCCACATATGCCAGATGCACAAAATGATGTGTGCACAAGGTTGTACATGGGCACACGGTGGCACATAAGTAGTGCACACAACTGGAGTTCCATTGCAGAGGCTGGAGGCCCTGGGACACCAATTCTCCCTTCTCTTTCATAAAAAATTTTTTTTAATTTTAAGAAGCAGGACACTATAGTGGGTAATCCCACTGTAATCCCAGCATGTTTATAAAGGAAGAGATAGAGAATTTCCTAGAAGCTCACAGACCTTTTGACCATAGTAGTGAATAATGAGAGACCTTGACTCAAAACAAGGTGGAAGGCAACTGACACCCTGTTTGTCCCAGCAACAATGAGCTGTCTACAACACCTAGCTTATTAAATTCTATAGAAAAGATGACCCAGATGGAACACCTCCAGTATATATAGAGAGAGACCTGGAGAAAGTACTGCTACGGCTGCCTGTCTGCACTCCCTGCTGGTGAATGCATCTACCCTGGTGCTGCTGTTGGAGCCCAGATTCTTTGGCCTTCTACCAATAAATGTTTTCATTAATTATTGGTGCATTGAAACCAGTTTAAGACATTTTCCTGGACCTTCCCTAAAATTATTAACTGTTAAAATTCTACATTCAAAGAATGTATTATCACTGAGTGTGCTATCTATCCATAGTGGAATTGAACTGTAAATGAGAAGTAAAAGACAAACAGGAAAAGTGCCAACATGAGAAAGCTAAAATACATGCTCTAAAATGATCTACACATCAAAGACTCAAAGGAAAATGGTAAATACACAGGATTGAGTGAAAATGGGAAGCTATATATCAATATTCACATGTCACAAATGAAGCTACACTGAGCCAGGTTTCCATGGAACTAAATGCTCACATCAGAAAAGAGGGGAACTTGTGAATCAACCATCTAATCCTACATATACTTCACAAACCAGACATAGAAGAGAAAAATAAGAGCAATAAGCAGAAGGAAGGAAACACAGCAGATAATAGCAGAAATCAGTGAAACTGAAAAAAGGCAAGCAACAGGAAAAAAAATCAATGAAACAATGAGCAAGTTTTTGAAACCATAAAAGTAGCAAACCTCTTGCATGGCTGACAAAGAGAAACAGAAAGTATAAATTGCCAATATCAAGACCAAAACAGATACATTGCTACAGACATCAAAAGGATATTAGCTCTACACATATAAAATTGACAACACAGGCACAATGGACCAGCTTCTCAAAAAAAAAAAAAACAAAAAAAAAACACAATGACAATTTACTAAATATGGTAGTTTGATTCAGGTGTCCCCCATAAACTTAGGTCATCTGAATGATAGATTCCTAGATGATGGAGATTAGGGATTAATGCCTCTTGGAGGAACTGTATTGTTAGAGGAAGGCTTATGGGTGTTATAGCCAGTTTCCCCATGCCAGTATTTGGCACACTCTCCTGTTACTATTGTGCATCTTATGTTTGCCAGGGGGTGATGTCCACCCTCTGCTCATGACATCATTTCCCCTGCCATCATGGAGCTTCCCCTCGAGCTTATAAGCCAAAATAAACCTCTTTTTCCCAGAATCTGCTATTGGTTAGGTGATTTCTACCAGCAATGCAAACCAGACTGCAACAGTAAAGTGGTACCAGAAGTGGGGTTTCTGCTAGACACCTGACTGTGTGGCTTTGGCCTTTTGGAGCTGATTTTCAAGAGGATTGTGGGAGGATTTGAAACCTTGGCCTAAGAGATGCCTTGAAGTACTGTAAGTACAGCTTAATGGAGTATTCTGGTCAGAGCTTAAAAACCTGAATGCAGTAAAAAAAAAAAAAAAAAAAAACAACTATGGACTGTGAGGTTTGGCTTATGAGGGTGAGAAAGATCTTTGCCTGGACTGGACTAGCTGTTTGTGTGGGAAGCAGGCTGTTATGCCCATGTCCTGAGACGTTGTACAGGGTTGCTTTGCATTGAAATGAACTGGTGTGAGCAGAGGGATATGGCACAGAAAAATATTAAACCTTTGGGTGAAACTGCTGCCTGTTCAGCTATAATTGAGAGATTACAACCTTTGAGATTGGGCCAGCTGACCTGCACTGGGGCAACAGGAAAAATATAGACTCTTTTGAAGGGACCTGAGTGCTCAAAAAGTGTCCTGTTCTTCAAAGTGTGCTTTATTCCTCACTGGATTAACAAATTGGCACCCTACCTGGTATTGCGGAGTATAAGAAATGCAAGAAAAAGAGGGTCATTGAGTTTACGACATGGTCTTGTGTTTTGGAAATGGCCATAGGCAGTGTGCAGCAGGTTTGCTGGATGCCTGCATGGAGACCCTGTGGGGCCATGAGGATGAACCATGAATTGCAGTGGAGGCGCCAGGACCATGATATGGCTGCTAAGGAAAACTGCCAGCCCAATGAAGTTTCCCAGGACTGTGAGTAGCCTCGCTGGAGGGGTGGAATTGGAATGCCAGAGACTTGTTGCTGGTTAGAATTATCTGACTTGGAGATTTGTCACTGGCTAGAGTTGTTGTTGGACTTGAAGCTAGAGTTTAATGTTTGTCCCGGTTGTTTTAAATCTTGTATTGGTTGAATATTTCTTTGCTGTGCCCAGTGCCATATTTTGCAGTGTGAATGTTTACTCTGTGACAGTTTGGGTTTTTTTGAGGTTATTTTTTGGTATTATGGCTCAGTTAGAAGACCTTGTATTACGGGGATGTTTGAACATCACTGGAATTGATAAAAAAAAAAAAAACTATGAAAACTCTTAAAAGTCAGACTGACTGTATTGTATTTTATATCATGTATGGTTATCAGTTTATGGGAGCCAGGGGCAGAATGTGGTGGTTTGATTCAGGTGTCTCCCATAAACTTAGGTGTTCTGAATGCTAGATTCCCAGATGATGGAGATTTGGGAATTAACACCTCTTATAGGGAGGGTATTGTTAGGGGCAGGCTTATGGGTGTTGTAGCCAGTTTCTCCATGCCAGTATTTGGCACACTCTCCTGTTGCTATTGTCCATCTTATGTTGGCCAGGGGGTGATGTCCACCCTCTGCTCATGTCATCATCTTCCCCTGCCATTGTGGAGCTTCCCCTCAAGCCTATAAGCCAAAATAAACCTCTTTTTCCCAGAAACTGCTCTTGGTTGGGTGATTTTTACCAGCAATGCAAACCAGACTGCAACACCAAATATAAAGATTATCTTATAGTGCTATAATTATTTGTTTAATATTTATTTATTTATCTGACAGAAAAAGAGGGAGAGAGAGAAAGAGAGAATGGGTGTGCAATGGCCTCCAGCCACTGCAAACTCCAGATGCATGTGCCCCCTTTGTGCATCTGGTTAACATGGGTCCTGGGGAATCGAACCTGGATCCTTTAGCTTTGCAGACAAACACCTTAACTGCTAAGCCATCCCTCCATTCCTACAGTGCTATAATTATTAAAGCAACTACATTCAAATTTTAAAGCATCCCAAAAAAGAAATCTGTAGATCTGTTATTAGTTTGTAGCAGCAAGAAGCCCTGATGCACCCCCGCACACCCAAAAATGCAGAAGTGTTTCTCACTTCCAAACTCTAAAGGCAAATTGGCTTTACTTCCTCCATGCAAGCATCCCTCCTTTATGATGAGCTTTTCCTATGCTGCTGGAGAAAACTGTCCTATACTGTATCCTAACACCCAAACTACAATGTGTGCTCAAAAAATCAGAATGGCTCAAGTTTAGACAAAAAATATCATTCCTACACTTGGAATAAAAGCAATAATAATAGTATAATAATATTTTTATACACTATGTTAGAAATTTTTACCTTAGCTATTTAAAAGCCCAGATTTACAGAGTGGTTATTTTAAGGAACCCTTCTGAACAAGAGAGCAGGGAGCGTTTGTACAAGTTTACATTGATTCTGCATACTTTCTCTAAACTAAGCCTGGTCAGACTGCAACAAGAATCTGGTTATATAAAAAGGTCAGAATCACATCCTTTGAGATACTATAAACCTTCTACGTTGAAAATTGTGATCAGAATTTCCAGCTTTCAACAATTTCATCTGTGGCCAAAACACAGCAGTCCTCATAGGTACTACAGGCAAAGTAGGTGTTCTCTTGACTTTCATGTCATGTCATGACTGTGTCTATCTGTGTGTCTGTCTTTATGCCATCTAATGTCTATGTCTGTCTACATGTCTGTCTCTCTATGTCATGTCATGTCATGTCTATGTGTCTGTCTCTTATGTCATGTCATGTTATGTCATGTCTATGTCTATCTATGTATCTGTCTCTTTATGTTATGGTATGGTATGTCTGTGTCTCTCTGTGTGTGTCTCTTTATGTCATGTCATCTCATGTCAGGTCTGTATCTCTACGTGCCTATCTATGGCATGTCATGCCTGTGTCTCTCTATGTATCTGTCTCTTTATGTCATGTCATGTCATGCCTGTATCTATCTATGTGCCTGTCTCTTTACCAATACTTCATCTTCCCCTTGGTGTCTATGCTCCTGAGGCCAAAGGCTATTTAAGTTTAGATTTCCCCTCTTCCTTTCCATTTTCTTTATTCTCTTCGTCTGCTTCATCTCTCCTCTGGCTTTTCATTCCTTCAGTAAGTCATTTCCAAACCCTCCATAGACTTACCAGATTCAAAGATACGTCACCTTCTTCAAGGATCTCACAGAAAAACAGAGTCTAACTTTAAAAGTATAAAGGAAAGAAAAAGGGAGCTGAAGGATGGGAGGAAAAGTTTCAGCCTAGACTGGTTTCCTGGAGAAAGTAACAGCAAAGGAGAAATTTACATGGGAAATAAAGATTCACCAGATAAGGGCTGGAGAGATGGCTTAGCGGTTAAGTGCTTGCCTGTGAAGCCTAAGGACCCCGGTTCGAGGCTCGGTTCCCCAGGTCCCACGTTAGCCAGATGCACAAGGGGGCGCACGCGTCTGGAGTTCGTTTGCAGAGGCTGGAAGCCCTGGCGCGCCCATTCTCTCTCTCCCCCTCTATCTGTCTTTCTCTCTGTGTCTGTCGCTCTCAAATAAATAAATAAAAAAAAATTAAAAAAAAAAAAAGATTCACCAGATAAAACAAGGAGAGGATTTTTCAGACATGTGAAGTTGCATGAGAAGAAAAGAAAAACATCCCATTTGATCATCTCCAAAATATTTGAGGGATTAAAGGATAAAGTCTGGGGCAAAAAGTGGCAGGAAAAGGGGCTGGAAAAACTGACAAGGGTCATGATATCATTAGATCCAGCAATGGGAATCAAAATCTTTTTAGATCCATTGGCATGGGTGAGATTCGATTTTGGAAAGCAATGGCGTGGAGGGTGGATTTGAAGGTGATGACAAGCCAGCATGCTTTCCCAGTGGTTCAGGTGAAAGGGTCTGGACCACTCAGCAGGAGCAGGAAAGGAGAGAAGGGCAGGGATTCCAGAAAACTCAGATTGTGGAAGAGGGAAAGAGAACAATTACATCTTACGGCTACTGGTTGAAATGTGGAAATTAGAGAAGACAGCAGATTTTTGCTGTGTTCTATGAAGGGACAGACTGGAGGTAGAGATGAAATAGTGATGTGCTCATGTTTGCACATGTTGAGTCTGTAGAACTTGGGAGAAATGTAATGAGCAAGTGTGTATGTGAGTCAAAATCTCTGGTAGAAATGAAATAATGTCTCACAAACATTGATTGTGAAAGCCATCAGCATGAGAGTAGTACCCAACTAAATATAAACAGGAAGACGATACTCCACCATAACAACAATGCTAGACTTAAATCAGAACCTGAACTCCCTGGCCAGCAACAATTACTCCAACATCAATCTTCAATGACGACCATTTAGTGATGGCCACCATTAGATACATGCCCTGCACTCTTTGCTCCATTACTTATCTATTACCCAATCCATTTCTCACTCAGTTAGGACCACAAATAACCCCCATACTGTGATGCCATTGCAAGCCTGAAACAGCCTCTTGGCATTTTCATCAGAAAAATGACATCTAGCTAGGAGTGATACCATGTGCCTGTTCTCCCAGCACTGGGAAAGCAAAGTCAAGAGCAGCCTGGGCTACAGAGTGAGTCCCAGACTGGCCTGAACTATGTAAACCCACATTTTTAAGGAAAGACATATCATCTATCATCTTAGTTTTGCTGCATTTTTGTAAATATAATTAGTAATTACTAACCTAATTTGAATATAAAGGCTGGCAGTGTAAGAAGAATCAGGTCACAGTTAGAGAGACTACCTTCAGCATGTTTTTATACTTTTCTTTCTTTATTCTCTTGAAGTAGAATAATTTGTCACTTTCTAGTTTTTTATTTTATTTTATTTATTTTATTTATTTATTTGAGAGCGACAGACATAGAGAGAAAGACAGATAGAGGGAGAGAGAGAGAATGGGCGTGCCAGGGCTTCCAGCCTCTGCAAACGAACTCCAGACGCGTGCGCCCCCTTGTGCATCTGGCTAACTTGGGACCTGGGGAACCGAGCCTCGAACCGGGGTCCTTAGGCTTCACAGGCAAGCACTTAACCGCTAAGCCATCTCTCCAGCCCACTTTCTAGTTTTTATTGATATAAGAATCCTCCAAATCCCAAGCCTAATAAGTCTGGCTTCCTTCCCTGCCCCTCCTCACCCCAGGTGATCAGATGCAAAGCAGCCATACTCTGGAAGCCTGGTGCGCCAATCTCCATGGAGGAGGTAGAAGTGGCCCCGCCAAAGGCAAAGGAAGTCTAGATAAAGGTAAAACTGGATCCTCACTTCCACAGAGAAACCAAAGCCATTCACTGTAAATTATATGTTCTTTTCAGAATGTTCAATTCAAAAAGAAAACTGCATATCCTTCTATTTAAAATGGTTAGGAAGGGCTAGTACCTGTTCACACAGGAGGAGAAATAAACAGATTTAATAGGTTTCTCATCCTTAGTTATATACTTGGAATTACTGGGGAACTTAGGAAAATGCTAATAACTGGGTCTCATTCCCAGAAATTCTACAATTATGATTTAATTGGTTTGTGGTGCCACATACTGGGTGTGAAGAGTTTTTAAATCTCCCCAGATGATTCTAACTGGCTTCCAGCAGAGTAGGACACAGTTCATGTGACTTATAGTTCAAAGTCCTTAAATTCTTTTAATTATTATTATAGATAATAAGTCCTCTTTATTGATGGGTAACAAAGAGATGCATTTTTATGTTACCATATTTACACAGTCCATATCCTCTTCTCAGAAAAAAAAGAAAAGAAAAAGAAAAAGGCCTTCTCTGTCTAGTCTCTGACCTTATGGGGCAAACAGTGAGCTATTTAGCAATTCCCACTGCCCTTCAATAGGGTTACAATTCATGCAACTAGGTTTGGACACTGACTCAAAGATATGCAGAGACAGACTACAAATCTGCATTGCTGACTGTGTATTTGAACCAAAATATAAACCTGATAACAAGGTAGGTGGTAACAAGCTCTGGAGAGGTTGTGTGGACTTGGGGCTGGTACCCATTTGTGACAGTATACTGGTGATAAAGAAACCAAGACAACCTGTGTACAGAGCACAACAGGATAGCACAGGTATAGCCGCTGAATTGAGTCAGTGATGAACAGAAGGGTGCACTGTTTGGCATATTTCTAGATCAGTGAATTCTGACTGAATTTCCTATAGTTGAGACATAAGCAATCTATGCTATTCTTCTACAAAGAACCTTCCTAAATATTCCACATTCAAGAGATTTTCTTTTTTAAAACTTTTCATTTATTTTTTCCATTTTAATACATGTGTATATTTTTATCTTATTTTCCCTAACTACCCTCTCTTATACCCCTCCCACTCCCATGAATACTCTTTTTCTTTCCAATTAATCCTCGTCTTACTTTCATGCCTTTTTTCCTACCCATTGAGTTAAATTTGGTTTAGTTGTACAATTGCAGGTGGAAGATATTTACTATGGAATGGGCAGCTTAACCAGTGGCCACACCACTGATGAACCTGACTCCCCTCTCCTAACAACCATTAGCTCCCATTGACTACTCTGAGAAATGGGGGGTCCCGTGTCTTGTGCAGGAAGCCACAGCTGCTGTTAGTTCATAATGGCAATGCTGTATGCAGAAGACAATGTTTTGCAAACCCCCTCCCTATCCTCCTGCTCTTACATTCATTCAGTCCCCTCTTCCATGAGATTGCTCAAGCCTTGGAGGGGTGATTTAGATGTCTTGAGGCTGAGCACATATTAGTCACTTATTGTCAGCAATTTTGCCAGCTCTCTATCTTTGCACTATCCACTGCCCATTGTAGTAAGAAACTACTGTGATCAAGGTTTCAAGCAGTACTTATCTATGGGAACAAATAAAAGTATTTAGAAGGCAGTTTCACAGGCTATCCATTTAGCATACTCATAGTAGGACATTCATCCATAGGGTCTATGTCCCTAGCCATAAGTTTCAATCAGGTTTACAGTACTAATCACGAAACTCCTTCCTGAGTCCTCAACTTCATTCAGAAAGCAGTTGACTATGTCCATAACATGCATGCTACTACTGTACCAGCGGGGATATCTTGCCTGGCAGATCCCTTGTGGCATACACAGGGTCCATAGCTGAGTAGGACTGTTGATGGCTTTTCTCTCCCAGCAGCCTGCATAGCACCTTCTGACATGAAGAAACTAGCCAGCAAGGAGGACACTTCCAGCTCAACTCCAGCTTAGTTTCTCTGTGCCCTACAACTGAAACGTGTGGTGTCTTCAGCAATTGGGGCTTATTGTCCAGTTTCCATGGGCAACCAAAAACAATGGCAATATTGTTATAGGAGTCTCTTTAATGACAGATTGTCTTTCTTGCGTGGTGTGTAGGTGAGTGTGGTCACGTGTGTTTTACAATCCTCATACCCATTTTGGAGATGATGAAACAGATTATAAAGAGTAATTTTACATCCATTAAGATGCAACTAAGAAGAAAAGTTAGGGCACAGATCTCAGCCGTGAACTCTTAGCCATTGCCTTAGATTGCCTTCATTTTAATTTTTTGTTTATTTATATTTATTTATTTGAGAGTGAGAGAGAGAGAAAGAGGCAGAGAGAGAGAATGGGCACACCAGGGTTTCCAGCCACTGCAAATGAACTCCAGACACATGTGCCCCCTTGTGCATCTGGCTAATGTGGGTCCTGGGGAATCGAGCCTTGAACTGGGGTCCTTAGGCTTCGCAGGCAAGCGCTTAACAGCTAAGCCATCCCTCCAGCCCAGCCTTCACTTTAATTTTTAATAATTTATTTGCATGGGGCGGGTGACATTCCAGATCTTGCCACTGCAAACGAATGCCAGTCTCTTGCACCACATTTGTGTCTGCCTTACATGGGCAGCTTGGGAATTAAACCTGGGCTGACAGGCTTTGCAAGCTGGAGCTTTTAACTACTAAGTCATGTTTACAGCCCCCAATTACCTTCATTTTAAATTGTCTGTGGGATTATGACTTGCACTCATAACACAACTATTAAGCTTGCTTGGGAAATAATTAAAGCTTAATTTATAATAAAACACATTATTCCTTTTTCCTTCCTGTGTCCCAACCCCTTATTTCTATAATTGACTTTTTATTCCATATTCCCATTCACAAGCTCAAGAAAGGATGAGATGGGACCTTTGGTATCACAGTGTGACTTTATAATTTCTTTCTGACTTCATCCTGCCCTTCCTAGTAAAGTCTGAATCATCTTAACTCTGAAATTAGCTAATGTAGAACATTATGTTCCTCTAATAAATTATTACTGATGCTTCCCAAGAATTCAAACTAATAAGAAGTGAGTACATTGCACTAATGGCACATCTCTAACTAGCAAAAGGAAAACAAGAACAATTCTCAACTTCTAGGAGAAACCGGTGTATTCTTAGAACTCCATATAGGTGGTGGCCACAGGACTCTGTGGTTCAGATATAAAATATTTGAAGGAAATTTCTGGCTTTTTCCCCATCATTTTTGGCCATGAAGGGACTGGAACAGTTGAGAGTGTGGGAGAAGGAGTGAGCACAGTGAAGGCAGGTAAGATTCAGCATGTGGAACTGCATCAGAACACAAAAGGAATCCCTTGGAGGAGAATTTTGAAATTCGGTTGTGTCTGAGCCGATTATTTGGATTCCCCTTCCCCTTTTTAACTTTGACACACTGATCTGTTTAAACTTGGGAGGGGGTGTGAACACTCTCTTACTGTCTCATGGAGATTCCCAACTTGCAACTGTGCCCGTTAGACTGTCCTCACTTTTATTTCCTGTTCTAACTCGACTCCAGAGTGCAGCCAAGCAGACGGTTATTCCAGCTTTGCCCACTGTTTTAGTAAATTGCTCCTCACTGGAGGTTCTCACTGTTCTACTGTGGGGTGAAACATTAATGCCAGTGGGAAGAAAGCAAGCAACCATGACCATCAACAACCTTTTTCTCTTTTTAAAGAATGGATATGTCAGAGAAAATAAGATAAAATAAAAACAAAATAAGTAAGAATAAAGGTCGGGGTGGTGGCACACACCTTTAATCCCAGCACTCGGGAGGAAGAAGTAGGAGGATTGCTGTGAATTTGAAGCCCCCCTGACACTACATAGTGAATTCCAGGCCAGCCTGGACTAGAGTGAAACCTTACCTTGAAAAACCAAAAAATAAAATAAAATAGATAAGAACGGATATGTCAGAAAGGGACATGTACACAAAATGAAACGGACAAAATACATCACAGCTGTAGAGCAAAACAGCCACTAGGAATCCTTGTGTATGTTGGTAAGAGACAGAGGCTGGCTGCTATTTCAACCAAAAGATGGGGTGATGGGGCTATGCACAGAACAGGAGCTCATTTCCTCTAAAAATTTTGGTCACTAGAAAACCTGTGCATGTTTGTGTGCTAACAAATAAAGTCAGTGCTTGCTTTTTGTATATAAATATTAAAAATAATTAAATTAAATTAAAATAAAAAGTCAAAGTTGTGGAACCAAATAGAAGAGTTCAGAACTGGACTCAAATTCACATAGTAACTTAATACAGGACTAGGCCTCCTTTTCTATTTGAGGGTGGGAACATAGTTTATCCAATGACTGATACTAAAGTAACTACATAACCATCTGCTCTAAAAAATAGTAATAAACTGAGTTACTATCTCATTCTTCTTATTTAAAAAAATGAATCTAGCCAGTAAGTTAAAAAGTAGATATAAAGGGAAGAGAAAGGAAGGGAGGAGGGTACTTAATAGGTTGGTATTGTATATATGTAAGTACAATGATTGAAATAGAGAAGTAATATGATGGAGAATGGAATGTCAAAGGGGAAAGTGGAGGGGGGGTCAGGGAGGGTATTACCATGGGATTTTTTTTATAATCATGGAAAATGTTAATAAAAATTAAATTTAAAAAAATCGGGCTGGAGAAATGGCATAGCGGTTAAGAGCTTGCCTGTGAAGCCTAAGGACCCCGGTTCAAGGCTTGATTCCCCCAGGACCCATGTTAGCCAGATGCACCAGGGGGCACACGCGTCTGGAGTTCGTTTGCAGTGGCTGGAGGCCCTGGCAAGCCCATTCTCTCTCTCTCTCTCTCTCTCTCTCTCTCTCTCTCTCTCTCTCTCTCTCTTTCTCTATCTGCCTCTTCTCTCTCTGTCACTCTCAAATAAATAAATAAAAATCTTTAAAAAAAAAAAAAGAAAAAAATGAATCTAAGGCTTAAGTGTGAAATGTAAAATCACATATGTATGAGTAACAATGTGCGATATTGCCTCAGATAAGTGCCTGGAATGGTAATCAACACAGAAGTGCAGGGTGGCACATACCTGTGATCTCAGCACTAGAAAAGCTGAGGCAGAAGGGTTAATTTGAGGCCAATTTGAGCTGCATAGGTGGACCCTGTCAAGAAAGAAAGAGAGATAGGAAATGAAGGCATAAGGAAGGAAAGAAAGGAGAATGTAAAGGAAGGAAGGAAGAAGGGAAAGATTAAGGAGAAGGGGAAGAAGGATGAGGAATATGAACAACAAAGTAAGTAGGAGGAAAGTGTTCAAGCAATAAGAAAACTGAAAACATAAACAATATATAAACTTTAAGACACAATTTTAGTCCTGAATATATAAAAAATAAGTCAACAAACATGGCATGAGATAATTTCTTAGTATATAGTCCAGCCCCAGGTCTTATTCTTTGAACAAAGTATCCACATTCTTTAAATCCAATTCCTTTCAGTAGAAGCTAGTGTCTAAAATGTAAGGTAGGACTTGTTTGAATGGTTACAACAGAAGACCACTTGGTTTAGTGTTCCAAAAGCAACTTACAATGGAGGCAAATCTGGGGCTATCTCCTTGAGATTCAGCCACCACAGAGGCTAGGGCTCCACAGAGATACCAGAAATACATACTCTTTTTGTAAGTATGCTATGCTCTTTGAAGTATCAAGCACAACTAAATGTGGGAATAATTCTAAGTTATATCTTCTTGGAACCTTGATTAAGTCTTAAGATACAATTAACCATCTACTTTATTTATTTTTTAATTGCTATTTATTTATTTATTTGAGGAAGAGAGAGAGAGGCAGAGAGAAAGAGTAAATGAGCATACCACTGCAAACAAACTCCAGATGCATATGCCACCTTGTGCATCTGGCTCACATGGGTACTGGAGAGTTGAACCTGGGTCCATGGGATTCACAAGCAAATGCCTCAACCACTAAGCCACATCTCCAGTCCATATTTGTGTACTTTTTAATATTTATTTTTCTCAGGATTATGCCCTAGGCATGAGACAGCTTTGGCCACCAAGACAGGCATTGAGCTAGGATGAACAAAGGACTTCCCTCTATTCTGCCCCTGACTAACACAAGACCACTACCACCAATGAGGTGTTTCTTTGCCCATTGTCAGGGGTATCTATCTACTTTTAAAACTAGCATTTTGAGGGCTGGAGGGATGGCTTGGAGATTAAGGTGTTTGCCTGCAAAGCCAAAGTACCCAGGTTTGATTCCCCAGGACCCACGTTAGCCAGATGCACAAGGGGGGCGCACGTGTCCGGAGTTTGTTTGCAGTGGTTGAAGGCCCTGGCATGCCCATTCAATCTCTCTCTCTTGTTTCTCTCCCTCTTTCTCTGTCAAATAAATAAATATTAAAAGTAGCATTTAGCGCATACTATCCTGTTGCTGTCATCTACCTGATCTTGGCCAGGAGGTGATGTCCACCCTCTACTTACGCCATCAGTTTCCCTTGCCATTATGGAGCTTCCCCTCAAGTCTGTAAACCAAAATAAACTTTTTTCCCCACAAGCTACTCTTGGTTGGGTGTTTTCTGCAATGTGAACCTGACTACAACAGTAAAATTGGTACCACAAAGTGGGATTATTGCTGCTAGAAACCTGACTGTGTGGCTTTTGGCCTTTTGGTGCTGATTTTTGAGAGGGAGATGGAAGAATTTATAACCTTGGCCTAAGAGACGCCTTGCAGTGCTATAAGTACAGGTTGATGGACTATTGTTGTCAGAGCTGAAAGACCTGAATACCATAAGAAATATGGACTGTGAGGTTTGGCTTGTGTGGGTGAGAAAGAGCTTTGCTGGGAATGGACTAGAAGCAGTTTGTGTGACAGGCTTGCTGTTGTGCCCATTCCCTGAGAATTTGTGTAGTATTGAATTGCATGCACTGGTGTAAGCAGAGGGACATGGCACAGAAAGAAATCTTTAAGCCAAAACTTCTGCCCATTCACCTGCAATTGAGAGATTACAACCTTTGAGATTGGGCCATCTGATCTGCATTGCAACAACAGGAAACATGGTCTTTGAAAGGGCCTGAATGTTGAACAAGTGTCCTGTTCTTCAGAGTCTGCTTTAGTACCCCCTGGATTAACAAGTTGGCAGACTACCTGGTGTTATGGAGTATAACAAATGCAAGAAAGAGAGGGTCATTGAATTTGAAAGATGATTTTGTTTTATGAAAATGGATCATGAGCAGTGTGAAGCAGGTTGATTAACTGCATGGAGACTCAATGGAGCCATGAAGATAAACTGTGGGTTGTAGTTGGAGACTTAGTGGAAATGCGAAGACTATGGGATGGCTGCCAAGGAGAACTGACAGCACTGTATGAAGTTTTCCAGGACTGTGAGTAGCCTAGCTGGAGGGGCGGAATTGGAACT
The DNA here is from genome assembly GCF_020740685.1 of Jaculus jaculus. Classification (NCBI taxonomy): domain Eukaryota; kingdom Metazoa; phylum Chordata; class Mammalia; order Rodentia; family Dipodidae; genus Jaculus; species Jaculus jaculus. Next base: position 105,126,098 of record NC_059103.1, read on the forward strand.
CCAGAAACTGATCACTGGTTAGATTTATTGGACTTGGGAAATTTGTCACTGGCTAGAGTTGCTGGACTTAGAGCTACAGAGTTTGTTTGCCCCATTTAAATCTTGTACTGGTTGAATATTTCTTTTCTATGCCCAGTGCCATCTTTTGCAGTATGAGTGTTTATTCTGTGCCATATGGGGCTTTGTGAGTTCTTCTTCCTTTTTTTTTTTTTTTTGTATTAGAGTTCAGTTAAAAGATCTTGGATTATGGGGATGGTTGAACATCATTAGGATTGATAAGAACTATGGAGACTTTTAAAGTTGGACTGATTGCATTGTATTTTACATCAAGTATGGTTATCAGTTTGGGGGGGGCAGGGGCAGCATGTAGTAGTTTGACTCAGGTGTCCCCCATAAACTTATGTGTTCTGAATGCTAGGTCCTTAGCTGTTGACAATTTGGGAGTTGACACCTCCTGGAGGCAGTGTATTGTGGGGGTGGGCTTATGGGTGTGATAGCCAGCTTCCCCTTACCAGTGTCTGGCACACTCTTTTGTTGCTATTGTCCATCTGATGTTAGCCAGGAGGTTATATACTCCCTCTGCTTATGCCATCATTTTCCCCTGCCATCAAGGTCCTTCCCCTCAAGTCTGTAGCCAAAACAAACCAAGAAAGAAGAAAGAAAGAAAGAAAGAAAGAAAGAAAGAAAGAAAGAAAGAAAGAAAGAAAGAAAGAAAGAAAGAGTGAGAGAAAGAAAGGAAGAAGGAGGGAGGGAGGAAAAACTAACACATTATTACAAAACTACTTTGGTCTTTTAGGTGATAAAGTTATCATACTCTCCCTACCACAATGTGGAGAATGTAACATTTGTTTGAATTCTGAAAGTAATATGTGTATAGAATTAACATAGGTCTTTACTAATACTTTTGGAAAAATTAATTTGACTTCATTGGAAGACAGCCAATATTTTTAATTCAAAATAAAATATCTATGTTTTTCTATTAAAGACAGTCACTAACCCACCTGATGTCTGATGGCATGAGCAGGATCACCTGCCAGGGGAAGTCAGTGTACCAGTTTGGAACAGTGAGCACCTTCTCTTCATACACAGTGGTGAAGGAGATCTCAGTTGCCAAGATTGATGTGGAGATGCCTCTAGAGAAAGTGTGCTTCTTCAGCTGTGGATTTTCCACTGGGTTTGGTGCTGTGATCAGTTATGCCAAGGTGAGGGCATTATATCCATATCAATGGAATTTTGTGATAAGGAGTTGGAAGGCCTTATGCATGTGGGTCATGTATGATCTTATCTTCTGAGAAAAACGCCACTTACCTTGAGTTACTTCTGAGGTCACTGAGGTATTTGACTACCTGCTTCATCACTACATGTTCCTTCAACATCTTTCCCATTTGTTCTTGGTCAGAAGTAAATGATCAGTTAAATCTGGGTGTACCATTCACAAGCAGAGGTATGAAGACTTTAAACATGATGCCATGTGATATGATTCTGTATCCTTACAGAATCCAGTTTTCTTCATTCAACAAACACTGGTGAAGCCATTCACTGTTCCAGGTGCTGGGATTCTACTGCTAACAACACTCATCAAGCTTGTTTTCTATTTGTATGGTTTAATAGGTCAATTAAATGCTAAGTACAAAAGAAAAGGAAAGGGGAAGAGAATATAGCTCAATGACAGAGTATTTGTCTAGCATGCATAAAACCCTGAGTTCAATCCTCATGAAAAAAATATATAAATAGTATTTTGGAAATAAAAGACCTAGTGGAAAGAGTATTACTGTATTAGTTTGGCAAGGGAATCCCACTCTGATTGGATGGGCTACAGTTAAACTTCTTTCCTGAAACATCACACCAGTCTCCTCAGCTCACTTCTTTCTTTTAAGGGGCAATTGATTTTTAGTTTTATTTTTACTTTCAATGGTTTTTTTGAGAAACAATCTTTCCTGGAATTCACTATGTAGTCTTAGAGTGGCCTTGAACTCACAGCAATCTTCCTACCTCTGCCTCCTGAGTGCTGGGTGCACCACGCCTGGCAATTTTTAGCTTTTTGTTTGTCCACTATTAGTCCCACTAAGATACACAGAGGTAAGATTTGTGTTAATTAATTTTCTGTCACAAATTATAATGATAAAAAGTTTATTTTGGCACATTAAATCAGAGGTTTTAGTCTGTGATGGATTGGTCCTGTTGCCTCTAGGCTGTTATGAGACAGGAAGTTATGGCAGGCAATGAGCAGTAGAGCAAAGCTGCTTATCTTATGATCTCTAGGAAGATAGGCCACCTCCAATGACCTACGTTCCTTCTACTAGACCCCTTCAAGAGGTTCTGTCACCTCTTCCTAGGGTCATGGGCTAAGGCCATGGGTTTTTAGAGGACATTCAAGATCCAAACTTAAACAAGATAGAAAGGGCTCAATTTAAATGAATACTATGCTACATGGTACTCCATAAAAACAAAATAAGAACTGAGACTGCTTCCCTGCAAATGAGCCAAAGCTTTTACAGATGCCCAGAAGGAAAAAGAAAGGCTGTCAGAAGATGAAAGTAGTGTGAAAGAACTCTAAACTACCTAGAATTAAAGAAACACTCTGGGGCTGGAGAGATGGCTTAGTGTTTAAGGCACTTGCTTACAAAGCCAAAGGACCCAGGTTTGACTCCCCAGGACCCATGTAAGCCAGATAGAAAAGGTGGCACATGCATCTAGAGATCATTTGCAGTGGCTGGAGACCCTGGTGGGCCCATTCTCTCTCTCTCTCCCTCCCTCTTTCTCTCTTTCAAATAAATAAATAAAACATTTTTTTTTAAAAAGTAACACTCTGTCAAATAAGCCTCAAGATTCAGTGAAATTTTATTAAATTATTTCTACTTTTGCTAATTTCTCCCTGAGACTTGCAACTCAACTTCTAGGTAGTTTTTGTTCCTATGGCAAAAAATATCTCATATCTAGCCAGGCGTGGTGGTGCACACCTTTAATCCCAGCACTCAGGAGGCAGAGGTAGGAGGATCGTGATGAGTTCGAGTCTACTCTGAGAATATATAGTCAATTCCAGGTCAGCTTAGGCTAGAGTGAAACCCTACCTTGAAAACCCAAGGGAAAAAAAAAAAAAAAAAACAGAATATCTCATATCTAGAAATATCTTGTAAAAACAAAGCTCTCAAATTGTATTTTATTTGAAAATTGCCTTTCTTTATGTCTCTTGAAAAGCAGACACAGACTTGACCTCCCCAGGTTAATGAAAGTACAGTGGGGCTGGGGACAGAGTGCTGTAGTGAAGTCTTACTCGGCATGCATTAGGCCTGGGTTTACATCCTAGTACAGCAAAAAATGAAAAAAAGGGCATGGTCCTTGTATGTGTTACGTGTTTGTTACTCATGTTCTTTTGGATTTTCTGCCTTTATGTGCCCAGGTGACTCCAGGCTCTACCTGTGCTGTGTTTGGCCTGGGAGGAGTTGGCCTGTCTGTGATCATGGGCTGTAAAGCAGCAGGAGCAGCCAGGATCACTGCAGTGGACATCAACAAACACAAGTTTGAGAAGGCAAAGATAGTGGGTGCCACTGAGTGCATCAACCCACAGGACTTCAAGAAACGCATTCAAGAAGTTATATTTGATCTGCTAGGTGCTGGTGTAGAGTTTTGCTTTGAGGTCATTGGAAATCCAGACACCATGGTATGTGATTCTTTGGAGATATAATCACCAGTATTTGTACCAATGGTTGTTTTAGCTTTCAACTAAATTAACATGCTTGAATTCCATATTTCTCTATTTTATTTTCCATATATCTCATAACATCAGGTAGTGCATTCTGTAAATCCCCCACATACACACAAATTTGCTCACTATCCCAAACACTGAGTCAGGAACTCCCATACTGAGTTTTCTTTTCCCCCTTTGTTACTACATAATTTTCCTTCAAGAAAAAAGAATAACTCCAATATGTAAGATATGAAAAATTCATACTAAATCAATTCAAAACAAGAGTCAGTTTGATAACTATAATTTTCAAGCCAAAGAATTTATTTAAGTGACATAAGGGTTAGATAAATTACCCTACAAAACAATGAACCTTTTGCTTTCAATAAAATCTTTCATGTTGGATTTGAAGTACTAGGAAAATCTTTCCTGATCTTGTTCAACTGTATTCATTTCAAGAATGAGGAACAAGAATGGTTGCTTTTCTGGCTGAGCATGGCTTGCTCAGGATAGTACAATTGGAGAAAGCTTTGCTTCAGAACCTGATACATGCTCTCTTTTGGGTCTTGAAGAAATAATGTACTATCCTTGTGTGGCTCCATCTTCAAGGCAGCTACAAAGAAACTAAAGATCAGTCTACTCCAACGTGGGCTCTTTTCCCAACATGTAAAGTGTTTATATTATTCACTATATATAAATCATCTCATTTATACAAAGCCTTTATCCCAGTCTTGCTCTGAGAAATAGCTTTTGAAAATAACTCATGGGAAGCTGCCTGATTATCACTTTGTTAGCATGTTATATTACAAAACTATTCAGCTGACCCCTTTGATGAAGAAAATAATAACAACAATCAACTGTGATGGTAATGATCTTTACAAAAATTAGTATTATCTTTTTTTGTTTTTTGTTTTTCAAGGTAGGGTTTTGCCCTAGCCCAAGCTGACCTGGAATTCATTATGTATTCTCAAGGTTGCCTCAAACTCACAGCAATCCTCTCACCTCTGCCTCCCATGTGCTGGGATTAAAGGCCTGCTCCACCATACCCAACCAAAATTATTATTGTCATTAATCATTATTATTAACACCACCACTACTATTATTTTCATTCTTCTTTACATTTATTGTATCCTAAAGTAAAGGTACTATGTCAAGAAGATGTAATGTCATGTATATTAAAGAATATTTTTGTGATATAATTGTTATTTCAAATGAGAACAAGGAAAGTTATGGCTGTTCAGCAGCGAGGCTAAATTAAAGACTTAAACACAAGTCTTGAATACCTCCTTTAGTCCTTCTCTGCCCTGCGTTGCTTTTACAGCATGCAGCCGCCCTGGCCTCCTGCCACAAGAGCCCACGGGGTCTGCATTATTGCTGCTGGCGTTCAACTCACTTTTGACAGCCAGCTGTTCTTCTCAGGACGTGCTTTGAAAGCGCCCATTTTTGGAGGTATGGATGAAACAGGGGAGGGTAGAAACACTTGAGGAGTAGGAGTCAAGCAATATAAAAAAGCCAGAATACCTAAGAAAGACATAAAACAAGAGCTCTATATTGCAGTTTTTGTTTCAATTGATGACCAAAATAAGAGAATTGACATTAGATCTATGTGTTGTCTGTTAGTAAGTTTTATCTCATCCAAATAGAGGAGTGATACTTTTTTCAAATTTAGTGATAAAGAAACCAGTGTCCAAGGATTTGAAATGTAGCACAGTGGTAGACTTCTTTCACATTCCTGAGGTTGTGGATTCAAAAGTGTCCAAACTTTAAAGCAATATCGTCATCAATAACTGTACACTGACTGAATTATATAAATGCCTACTGGGATTCTCTGAGGGATATACTTAATCATTAGTAATCACGGCAAAAAAAAAAAAAAAAAAAAAAGATTGTAAAAGCTTATCCCAAACACGAGTTGTCATTATACCAACACAATGGATTCGTGGTTTTAATTTTTTTATTATTTATTTATTTATTTGAGAGCAACAGACACAGAGAGAAAGACAGATAGAGGGAGAGAGAGAATGGGCGCACCAGGGCTTCCAGCCTCTGCAAACAAACTCCAGACGTGCATCTGGCTAACGTGGGACCTGGGGAACCGAGCCCCGAACCGGGGTCCTTAGGCTTCACAGGCAAGCGCTTAACCCCTAAGCTATCTCTACAGCCCAAGGGTTCATGGTTTTAAAGAATTTCTAATTTTCTTTCTGAGGTAATCCCAATACACAGGCTTTTTTTTATGAGAGAGAGAGAGAGAGAACTGGCACACCAGGGCCTCAGCCACTGCAATTGAACTCCAGATGCATGTGCCCCCCCCCCCCCGTGTGCTTGTGTGACCTTGTCCCTGTATCACTGTGTATCTGACTTACATGGGACCTGGAGAGTTGAACATGAGCCCTTAGGCTTAACAGGCAAGTGCCTTAACCACTAAGCCATCTCTCTAGCCCTGTTACATTTTTTTAGAGGAGAAAAAGAAATTCTAATAAAAGCAAATGAAAATTATTTTTCCAGAGAAAGAAATTTTCATAAAGTCCTATATATTTTTTCATTTATTTAAACTAAACACTTTAGAAGAGTTTTTATTAAGAAAGGGGAAAACAAGCTAGGGGTGGTGATGCATGCCTTTGAGCCCAGCACTTGGGAGGCAGAGCTAGAAGGATCACTGTGAGCTCAAGACCAGCCTGAGACTACATAGTGAATTCCAGGTCCACCTGAGCTAGAATGGGACCCTACCTTGAAAAAAAAGAAAGAAAGAAAAGAAGCAAAGGGGAAAACAAACAAAATTGAGTAAATCTTCCTAGGACTCTGGGCTCATAAGCAAGTGTAGTGATATTTTAGAAAAATCTGGGGCAAAATGAATTCTCGGGCAAAAGAAGTGAGGATTAGAGTGGTTTGAACTACTTTTACTATGATTCTCACTACCAATGGCAGTGTATTGTTTCTGGCACTGGCAGTCTCACCCACTCCATTTATAAACATAAATGGTGAGATGGGCAAAGAAAAAAGAGGAACTGTGATTTCAGTTCCTCTATTTGGGATCACTGGATACATATTATCACTGTTTCCCTATGTTATATTCATATGTGAAAATGGTCATTCAAAATACACATGCTCTACTAAGTCTTGAAAATTAGAACACCAATATCTTAAATAACCCTCCCTGAGGCTCACTGATGGGGTAAAAACATACATGGTTGAGTGTCAGAGAAGAACACCCAAAGTTCACCTCTGACTGCCACACACATGACATGGAGTGTGCAAAAATAACAAATAAATGACCACTAGAACTAATCAAAAAATAATTCCACAAACTTTCAGTAATAACATCAACATATAAAAATTAAAAGTGGGGCTGGAGAGATGGCTTAGTGGTTAAGCGCTCGCCTATGAAGCCTATGGACCCCGGTTCGAGGCTCGGTTCCCCAGGTCCCACGTTAGCCAGGTGCACAAGGGGGCGCACGCGTCTGGAGTTAGTTTGCAGTGGCTGGAAGCCCTGGTGGGCCCATTCTCTCTCTCTCCCTCTATCTGTCTTTCTCTCTGTGTCTGTTGCTCTCAAATAAATAAATAAAATAAATAAATAAATAAAAATAAAAATTAAAAGTGGGGTTGGAGAGATGACTGAGAAGTTAAGGCACTTGCTTGTGAAGCCTGACAGCCTGGGTTCAATTCCCCAGTGCCCACATAAAGCCAGATGCATCTGGAGTTCATTTGCAGCAGCAAGAGGTTCTGACATGCCCATTCATTCCCTCTTTCTTTCTCTTTCTCTTTCTCGTTCTTTCTCTTTCTCTTTCTCCCCCTCCCTCTCCCTCTCCTTACAAATAAATAAATAAAAGTAATTTTTAAAAAATCAAGAGTGGGGACTGGAGAGATGGCTGAGCAGTTAAGGTGTTTGCCTGTGAAGCCTAAGGACCCAGGTTCAATTCTCCAGGACCCATGTAAACCAGATGCAAAAATTAGTGCATGCATCTGAAGTTCATTTGCAGTGGCTGAAATCCCTGGAGTGCCTAAACTCACACACACACACTCTCTCTCCCTCAAAAATAAATAAAAATAAATAATTTGTTTTAAATAAAGAGTGGGCTGGAGAGATTGCTTAGTGGTTAAGGTGCCTACCTGCAAAGTCAAAGGACCCAGGTTCAATTCCCCAGGACCCACATAAGCAGGATGCACAGGGTGGTGCATGTGTCTGGAGTGTTTGTAGCAGCTGGAGGCCCTGACTCACTCATATGTATTCTCTCTCTCTCTCTCCTCTCTCTCTTTCTCACTCAAGTAAATAAATAAAAATTTAAAAAAATTTAAAAATCAAGAGTATTGCTAAAGGACAATAGCAAATTATTTAATTATTGAAATGGAAATTAAGAAAGCAATCCCACTGACAATAGCTATAAGTAAAGTAATAATTTAGAAATAGTCTTATCCCAAGGTAAGAAAAAAAAATCTCTATATTAAGCCAGGTGGTGTGGCACATGCCTTTAATCCAGTACTCAGGGGCAGAGGTAGAAGAGTCACTGTGAGTTGGAGGCCAGCCTGGGATTACAGAGTGAGTTCCAGGTCAGCCAGGAATAGAGTGAGATCCTACCTCTCCATATTAGCTTTATGGTTGGGACAGGCACTGTACTGGTGACTAGCCAAGATGACTGGCCTCCTTAAATTTAGTAAACATTTCCATCAGTTGTTTTATGTGATTTTCTTTTACAGTAAATCCTCATGCATAAAGTCTGTCATTAACCTATGTTGTTTTCAGTCTGGAAGCCCAGAGAACACGTTCCTAAACTAATTTCTGACTATGCGGTGAAAAAGTTTAGCCTAATTACCCATACTCTAAACCTTGACAAGATCAATGAAGCATTCGAGTTACTGAAAACTGGTAGATGGTAACTCATGTCATTTCTTTGTGCTTGAAACCATGATAAAGGGTGTGTGGGTGTGGACATAGGAGGTTGTCACTGCTACAACAGCTCTACATGGGTGAAAGACCTTACAGCCACTGGTTACACATCTCCTTCCCATCTACAGTTTGCTTTATTGCCAACTTATAAATATATAATCCTGAAAGTATTAAGGTGATTAGAAATCCTTACCAATAGTTTTTTTAATTCATTGTTCTTATGAAACTCATAACTGGTTATGTCACCTCATAAAATTATGGTCCAAATTTAAGAATATAGTTTCCAACTAGGTGTGGTGGTACATGCCTTTAATTCCAGCACTCGGGAGGCAGAGGTAGGAGAATTGCTGTGAGTTCAAGGCCACCCTGAGATTACATAGTGAATTCCAGGTCAGCTTGTACCAGAGTGAGACCCTACCTCAAAAGAACAAAACAAAACAACAACAACAATATATAGTTTCTAAAGATGCCATTGTTGCATTTGGTGTTATCCTATTTCAGGGAATAAATTATCAGTAAGATCCCCAATTCTGACATTTATCTTTACCATACAACCCCTCCAAGTAGAAACTAACCATGAGCAGCACTGGCATTTCTTTTTTAAAAAAAAAAAATATTTTTTTGTATGTATTTATTTGAAAGAGGGAGGAAAAGATAGCTAGAGAGAGAATGGGCACACCAGGACCTCTAGCTACTGCAAACAAACTTCAGATGCATTTAGTGTATCTGACTGTACATGGGTGCTGGGGAATAGAATCTGGGTGCATGGTAGGCAAGCACCTTAACTGCTAAGCCATCTCTCCAGCCCAATATTGACATTTCTCACTTGAATATAAACCTCTTGACCTACTTGTTACTTGGAAACTTCACATAATCTTGTAAATGTTTCTCAGAGTTTATTGAATCCATCCATTTCCACTGAACCTAAAAGGAAAAGAATCTAGGTATGGGTCTACAAAATAAGAATTTGTAACTTAAACACAAATGTTGCTCTTAAAATATTTTAATGTTTCCTTCTCTTTTTCCTTTCTTAGTATCCGCTGTGTCCTGCTACCTTAAATACACTGTAGTGCAATATCTGCAGCATATTTCACCACTGAATGGCAGTCTCAATCACAACCTCATGCTTTAGAAGAAATTGTCTCTCAAAGCTTTTCTATTTTATTACCAAAGATTCATTCAGCAGCAAACTGGCTTCTCACCTTACCATGGCATCAAAATAGTACTTATATAACACAGTGCTATGCAGGGTCACCCTCCCTTTTACATCTACATTGAGGTTGACTTGAATCACACAATATATCAGGTTCATCAAAGCAAGATGCTCCTAGTTGTCTCTACTTCTGGACCTGTATTTCCTTGTCTATACCCTACTGATTGAGACATGAAGACATAGTGTACTGCCCATTATACACAAAAGGAACAAAATTCTTACCAAAATGCTACTACAACTAATAAATAACTTAGCAAAATTTCAGCTTAGAAAAGAAACATACAAAAACTGATAGTACAGACTTCTGGGTAAGATGGCAGCTTAGGAGCCACACCAAACCAACCTAGGGAGGGATTTAAGCAAAACCCCAGCAAAATACACTCTTCTTCTGAAAAGTGAAGGCATATAGGTTATTCTTAGACACAGCGGAGAAGCCAAGAGACCAAGACGCACCAGAAAGGAGGAAAATGGCCAGAGTCCCGCTGAGGCATCACTGCCCGTGGTCCATGTGCACCCACCCTGGGCAGTCCTGTCAGGCACACCAGGCAGCTGCTGCAGCAGAGACCAAGCAACAGACTTTTCAACTCCATCAGCCTCTTGCAAAGTTAAGAAATCTGAAGGAAAGACAGCTAAGATCAACTAAAGAGCTACTGAAAGTGCCAGCAACTCCAGAAGTCTGAACTCTCCCAACCCCCACCATCAGCAAACTGTTAGAGCTGATAAACACTTTTAGCAACATAGCAGAATACAAAATAACTACACAGAAATCAGTGGTTTTCCTATATGCTAGCAACAAACGTGTAAAGAATGAAATCAGAGAATCTCTCCCATTCACAACTGCCTCAAAATAAATAAAGAACTTTGGAATAAACTTAACTAAGGAAGTGAAGGAGCTCTACAATAAGAACTTTAGGAGACTTCCGGTTAAGATGGCGGCGTAGGTGCCACGCCAAAGCAGCCTAGGGGGGAAAAAGACCAAAAAAACTCAGCAAAATACACGTTTTTACTAAAAAGTGAGGTGTATAGGAAATTGAGGCGGCAGCGGAGAAGTAGAAGAGTTATAGAGCATCCAGAGCCCGCACAGGCGGGAAAAGCGGCTCCAGCGGCTCAGGCAGCTCGGCCAAACGCCACAGCCACGGCGCAGCAGAAAACCGCCAGACCAGCTCGAGCCGCAGGAAAAGCCACGTGCGGGATTTCCCCCTCGCACCGCGCTCTCCGCAACTCGGGAAACGTGAGGGGAGAGCGGCAGCGAGCAGGGGAGGAGAAGACCGCGAGGTAGAACACGTGGAGCAGCGAGAGAACCAGAGCAGCCGCGGCTCCCTCCCCTCCCCCACCGCCTGAACCCAGCTCCAGCAAACAGAGCAGCAGCTCGGGACCCGGCCACGCCAACTTGGGCTGACAGCAGGACCCAAGCAGGAGCAGAGTTCGGCAGCAACTTCAGCGGCTCCAGCACCGGTACCAGCGGCCCCAGCAGCAGCGGACCCGGGAGCGGCAGCGGCGGCAGATCCCGCAGCAGCGGCTTCGGGGGGAGCAGCGGCGGTGGTCACGGCAGCGGCAGCTTCAACAGCGGTGGTGGCTCCGGTGGTGGCAGCTATAGGAGCAGCAGAGGCAGCAGCAGCGGCTCGGTTTGCCCCGTAGGAAAAGCAAGTGCCCAGCTCCAGAAATCAGAACAGCAGCCCGACGACCCAGGCAGCAACTTGACTGAGACCAAAATCACCCAAGGTAACAGGGATTGCACCAGGGAAGGGTCTCACTTGGTCACAAGCTGACTTGGATACCTCAACAGACCAGAAATCTAAACCTCTTTGTTGATAGAAGATCTGGTCATTATAATAACTACTCTTGCATACATACTCGGGGCTGTTTTTGATTGAATGTGTACAGTGTTTAGTTAAATTTTAGAATCTACCTGTATTTTATTCCACTCAGCCTGCTTGAATACTCCTATAGCAGGGAACCTCAACCCCTAAGAACATCTTTGTAGATACTCTGAGAGTCTTAAGAGCCACACCTAATACCTTAAGGTCCTACCCTGAAAATATATTACATCAAATCAATTGATACAGGTAAGAATACACAGCTAGCTAGAAAATCCAAGCATAAACTTAATCCAAGATGCAAAAATATATACATTATAACACAAGAAACACTAAAAAGCAAGATGATATAAATCCACCTAAAAGTATTAATGCATCAGAAATGTCCTCCAGAGAGAAAGAGTTAGAGGAAATGCCTGAGAAAGAGTTCAAAAGAATAATTATAAATATGTTCAAAGAGGTCAAAGAACACATGAAAACAATCAAGGAAGAAATCAAAGAGGAAATCAAAGGAATCAAAGAAGAGGCAGGACACCAATTTAATGAAATAAAGAAGGCAATACAAGACATAAATAGGGAAATAGAAATAATAAAGAAAAACCAGTCAGAATTACTACCAATGAAGAACACAGTTAATGAAATAAAAAACTCTGTAGAAAATCTCACCAGTAGGATGGATGAGGGAGAGGACAGAATATCTAAGCTAGAAGACCAGGTGGCAGACCTAATGCAGTCCAACAAAGAGAAAGACAAACTTATAGAAAAGTATGAGTGGGAATTTCAAGATATTCGGGACACTATGAAAAGATCCAATATAAGAATTCAGGGCATAGTAGAAGGAGAAGAACTCCACTCCAGAGGCATAGTAGGCATCTTCAACAAAATCATAGAGGAAAATTTCCCCCAAATTGGGAAAGAGGTGCCAATACAGATACAGGAAGCCTTTAGAACCCCAGCCAGACAAAACCCAGAAAGAACCTCCCCTCGCCATATTATAATCAAACTTCCAAACACACAAACCAAAGAAAAATTATTGAAAGCAGTTAGAGAGAAAAATCAAGTTACCTACAAAAGCAAGCCCATCAGGATTACAGCAGATTATTCAACACAAACTTTTAAAGCCAGAAGGGCTTGGAGTGATATATTCCAAGTTCTGAAAGATAACAACTGTCAACCAAGGTTACTTTATCCTGCAAAGTTATCCATTCAAATAGATGGAGAAATAAAGACATTCCATGACAAAAGCAAGTTAAAGGAGTATTTGAAGACAAAACCAGGTCTACAGAAAATACTTGATAGAATCCTCCATGCTGAACAAAAGGAAAAGCACACATATAAGGAACCTAGAAAAAACAAGCTATACTCAAATACCAGTTAACAGAAGAGAGCACAGGTAGAACCAGTAACACACACACACACACACACAAAAATGGCAAACATAAATACATACCTTTCAATAATATCTCTTAATATCAACGGTCTCAATGCCCCAACGAAAAGACATAGATTTGCAGACTGGGTTAAAAAGCAGGATCCTACAATTTGTTGTCTCCAAGAAACTCACCTTTCTACAAAGGATAGACACTATCTTAGGGTGAAAGGTTGGAAGATGGTATTTCAAGCAAATGGGCCTAGAAAACAAGCAGGGGTTGCTATCCTAATATCAGACAGGGTAGACTTTAGTCAGACGTTAGTCAAGAAAGATAAGGAAGGGCACTTTATATTGATTAAGGGCACACTCCAACAGGAGGACATTACAATCCTAAACATATATGCACCTAACATGGGGGCTCCCAAATTCGTCAAACAAACACTATTAGAACTAAGGTCACAGATAACACCAAACACAGTGGTGGTGGGTGACTTTAACACCCCACTCTCATCAATTGACAGGTCATCCAGGGAAAGAATAAACAGAGAGGCATCTGGACTAAATGAGGTCATAGAAGGAATGGACCTAACAGATATATACAGGACATTTCATCCAAAGGCTGCAGAATATACATTCTTTTCAGCAGCACATGGAACATTCTCTAAAATAGACCATATATTAGGACATAAAGCAAATCTTAACAAATTCAGGAAAATTGAAATAATTCCTTGCATTCTATCTGACCACAATGGAATTAAACTACAAATCAGTAGCAAGAAAGGCTATAGAGCATACACAAAATCATGGAAACTAAACAATACACTACTAAGTGCTGCGTGGGTCAATGAAGAAATCAAAAAGGAAATCAAAAAATTTATAGAGTCAAATGATAATGAGAATACAACATACCAAAATCTCTGGGACACAATGAAGGCAGTTCTAAGAGGTAAATTTATAGCCTTAAGTGCCTATATTAAGAAATTAGAAAGGTCGCAAGTAAACGACCTGATGCTTCACCTTAAAGCCTTGGAAAAAGAAGAACAAGGCAAACCAAAAATTAGTAGACGGGAAGAAATAATAAAGATGAGGGCAGAAATTAATGAAATAGAAACAAAAAGAACAATAAAAAGAATAAATGAAACAAAGAGTTGGTTCTTTGAAAGGATAAACAAGATTGATAAACCCTTAGCAAATCTGACCAAAAGAAAGAGAGAAGAGACACAAATTAATAAAATCAGAGATGAACAAGGCAACATCACAACAGATTCCAGAGAAATTCAAAAAATCATAGGGACATACTACAAAAGCATATACTCCACAAAGTATGAAAATCTGAAAGAAATGGATGATTTCCTTGATCTATATGACCTACCTAAATTAAATCAAAATGAGATTAATCACTTAAATAGACCTATAACAAACATGGAGATCCGAACAGTTATCAATAATCTCCCAACTAAAAAAAGCCCAGGCCCGGATGGATTCACTGCTGAATTTTACCAGACTTTTAAGGAAGAGCTAACACCATTGCTTCTTAAGCTTCTCCAGGAAATAGAAAAAGAAGGAATTCTACCAAACTCCTTCTATGAGGCCAGCATCACCCTGATACCAAAACCAGGCAAAGATAGAACAAAAAAAGAAAATTACAGACCAATCTCCCTCATGAACATAGATGCAAAAATTCTCAACAAAATATTGGCAAACAGAATACAAGAGTATATCAAAAAGATCATTCACCCGGACCAAGTAGGCTTTATCCCAGAGATGCAGGGATGGTTCAACATATGCAAATCTATAAATGTAATACATTACATAAATGGGTTGAAGGACAAAAATCACATGATCATCTCATTAGATGCAGAGAAAGCATTTGACAAAATCCAACATCCCTTCATGATAAAAGTCCTACAGAGACTGGGAATAGAAGGAACATATCTCAATATAATAAAGGCTATTTATGACAAGCCTACAGCCAACATATTACTAAATGGGGAAAAATTGGAAGCTTTTCCACTAAAATCAGGAACAAGACAAGGGTGTCCACTGTCCCCACTTTTATTTAATATAGTTTTGGAAGTCTTAGCCATAGCAATAAGGCAAGAGACACACATAAAAGGGATACAAATTGGAAAGGAAGAAATCAAGTTATCATTATTTGCAGATGACATGATTCTATACATAAAGGACCCTAGAGACTCTACTAGCAAGCTGTTAGAGCTGATCAAAACCTACAGCAATGTAGCAGGATACAAAATAAATACACAGAAATCAGTAGCCTTCATATATGCTCACAACAAACACACAGAGGATGAAATCAGAGAATCGCTCCCAATCACAATTGCATCAAAAAAAATAAAATACCTTGGAATAAACCTAACCAAGGAAGTAAACAATCTCTACAATGAGAACTTTAAAACACTCAAGCGAGAAATTGCAGAAGACACTAGAAAGTGGAGAAACATCCCTTGTTCCTGGATTGGAAGAATCAATATTGTGAAAATGGCAATCTTACCTAAAGCAATCTACACATTTAATGCAATCCCTATCAAAATTCCAAAGGCTTTCTTCATGGAAATAGAAAAAACAATCCAAAAATTCATTTGGAATCACAAAAAACCTCGAATATCTAAAATAATACTGAGCAACAAAAAAGAGGCTGGTGGTATCACCATACCTGATTTTAACCTATACTACAGAGCCATAGTAACAAAAACAGCATGGTAATGGTACAAAAACAGACATGTAGATCAGTGGAACAGAATAGAGGACCCAGATGTAAGCCCAAGTAGCTATAGCCACCTGATATTCGATAAAAATGCCAAAAATACTCATTGGAGAAGAGACAGCCTCTTCAGCAAATGGTGTTTTGAAAACTGGATAAATATCTGCAGAAGGATGAAAATAGATTCTTCTCTCTCGCCATGCACAAGAATTAAGTCCAAATGGATTAAAGACCTTAACATCAGACCAGAAACTTTGAAACTGCTAGAGGAAAAAGTAGGGGAAACCCTTCAACATATTGGTCTTGGCAAAGACTTTCTGAATACAACCCCAATTGCTCAGGCAATAAAACCACAGATTAATCACTGGGACCTAATGAAATTACAAAGATTTTGCACCGCAAAGGACACAGTGAAAAAAGCAAAGAGGCAACCTACAGAATGGGAAAAAATCTTCGCCAGCTATATATCTGATAGAGGATTAATATCTAGGATATACAAAGAACTCAAAAAGTTAAATAATAAGGAATCAAACAAGCCAATCAAAAAATGGGCTATGGAGCTAAATAGAGAGTTCTCAAAGGAAGAAATACGAATGGCATATAAGCATCTAAAAAAATGTTCTACGTCACTAGTCATCAGGGAAATGCAGATTAAAACTACATTGAGATTCCATCTCACTCCTGTCAGATTGGCCACCATCATGAAAACAAATGATCATAAATGTTGGCGGGGATGTGGAAAAAAAGGAACCCTTCTTCACTGCTGGTGGAAATGCAATCTGGTCCAGCCATTGTGGAAAACAGTGTGGAGGTTCCTAAAACAGCTAGAGATTGATTTACCATATGACCCAGCTATAGCGCTCCTAGGCATATATCCAAAGGACTCATCTCATTTCCTTAGAAGTACATGCTCAACCATGTTTATTGCTGCTCAATTTATAATAGCTGGGAAATGGAACCAGCCTAGATGTCCCTCAACAGATGAGTGGATAATGAAGATGTGGTACATTTATACAATGGAGTTCTACTCAGCGGTAAAGAAAAATGAAGTTATGAAATTTGCAGAAAAATGGATGGACCTGGAAAGTATTATACTAAGTCAGGTAACCCAGGCCCAGAAAGCCAAGTGCCACATGTTCTCTCTCATATGGGGATCCTAGCTGCAGATGACTGGGCTTCTGCGTGAGAATGAAAATACTTAGTAGCAGAGGCCAGTAAGTTGAAAAGGAGACATAAAGGGTGGAGAAAGGAAGGGAGGAGGATACTTAATAGGTTGATATTGTATATATGTAATTACAATGATTGTAATGGGGAGGTAATATGATGTAGAATGGAATTTCAAACGGGAAAGTGGGGGGTGGGGAGGGAGGGAATCACCATGGGATATATTTTATAATCATGAAAAATGTTAATAAAAATTTAAAAAAAAAAAAAAAAGAACTTTAAAACACTGAAGTGAGAAATTGCAGAAGACACAAGTAAATGGAAAGATACCCTATGTTCTTATATTGGAAGAATCAATATTGTGAAAATGTCAATCTTACCAAAAGCAACCTACACATTTAATGCAAGCCCCATTAAAATTCCAAGGGCATTCTTCACAGGAATAGGAAAAAAAAAATCTTTAATTTCATTTGGGAGCAGAAAAAAATCTCAAATAACCAAAATAATTTTGAACAACAAAAATAAGGCTGGTGGTATCACCATACCTGATTTTACACTATATTACAAAGCCATAGTAACAAAAACAGCATGGTATTGGCACAAAGACAGACATGTAGATCAATGGGACAGAATAGAGGACCCAGATGTTAATCCAGACAGCTACAGCCTCTGATTTTTAATAAAAATGCCAAAAGTATTCATTGGAGAAAAGACAGCCTCTTCAACAAGTGGTGCTGAGAAAAGTGGATATCTATATGTAGAGAGATGAAAATAGATCCTTGTCTTTCTCCATGCACAAGAATCAAATCCAGGTAGATCAGGGACCTTAATATCAGACCTGAAACTGTGAAATTGCTAGAGGAAAAACTAGGGGAAACCCTTCAACATATTGGCATAGGTAATGACTTTCTGAATATAACCCCAATCACTCAGCAAATAAAACCACTAATCAACCACTGGGATCTCATGAAATTACAAAGCTTTTGTACAGCAAAAGACATTGTGAACAGAGCAAAGAGACAACCTACAGAATGGGAAAAAATCTTTGCTAGCTACACATCTGACAGAGGATTAATATCCAGAATATACAAAGAGCTCAAAAAACAGAGCAATAAGAAATCAAACAACCCAATTATAAAATGGGCTATAGAACTAAATAAAGAGTTCTCGTCACAAGAAATACAGATGGCATATAAACATTTAAAAACATGTTCTACACCCTTAGCCACCAGAGAAATGGAAATTAAGACTACCTTGAGATTCCATCTCTCTCCCGTTAGAATGGCTACCATCAAGAAAACAAATGACAATAAGTGTTGGCAAGGATGTGTTGAAAAGGGGAACTCTTCTGCACTGTTGGTGGGAATGTAATCTGCTACAGCCATTGTGGAAATCAGTGTGGAGGTTCTTGAGACAGCTAAAAATAGATTTACCATATGATCCAGCTATAGAACTCCTAGGCAGATATCCTAATGACTGTTCTCACTACCTTAGAGATACTTGCACAACCATGTTTATTGCTGCTCTATTCACAACAGCTAGGAAATGAAACCAGCCTAGATGTCCATCCACAGATGAATGGATAATAAATAAAAATAAATAAAATAAAAAATGGATAATAAAATCTACACAATGGAGTTCTATTCAGTGGTAAAGAAAAATGAAGTTATGAAATTTGCAGGGAAATGGATGGATCTGGAAAAGATTATACTGAGTGAGGTAACCCAGGCCCAGAAAGCCAAATATCACATGTTTTCTCTTATATGTGGATCCTAGCTACAAATGTATAGACTTGTTTGAGAGCTGGAACCAAAAATCAGTACCAGAGGCTCCTAAGTTAGAAAAAGGCTATAAGGGAGAGAGGAGAGGGAAGGTCTTAAGAGGATGGTATTGTACATTTGTAAGTAGAACAGATTACAGGGAGGAGAAAGGCCTAAGCGAGGTCAGAGAAAGAGATTGTATAAAAGAAGGGTGGGGGGAGGGTCAATCAAAATTTGAGATATTCTGAATAAGACATATGAAAATCTACTTTCTTAAATAATGGCACATCCAGAAGCCATAGATTGTTACTAGAAGATTTTCAGTGCCTGGGAGTGAGTCCATTGAGTTGTTGGCCAGGGAGGCCCCTATTGCCTCCAAAACATTACAAGCTATTGCCAAGGCCCTTGGTCCCCCATGAGAAAGAGATGGTAAGACCCTATTGCTGAAGACTTCACATGCCTGAAAGGCAAAGTCACTGAGAAATCAAGTTGGTGCTGAGCAGAAAACCTTCTTCCTGTATCCCAGCCAACTGAAAGCTAGAAAAAGCTACACTGTATGCAGTCTCTGGGAGATAGAAGTCATCAGTGGTGGAAACAGTGGACATTAGAAACCCCAAGTTTGCCTAGACAGGCCAAATGACTGAACGAGTGCAATAGTGGCATGTCTGCTCTAAGGGAAAACAACTACTCCCTAATTGGACTGAAGACCCACTCTATGGGAAGGAATATGTGCCTGGTACTGAAAACCTAATCAAAAGCCTATGGCAGGGGAGGTTATGAGCCTTAGGGGTATAAAGCCTGCTCTTGTCTGGATAAATGCATATATTATTCTCACCCAATTGCCCTGAAAGCACTACATTTAATGTTCATACTCATATATTAATTCTACCCTCACTTCTTGTTAGAGAAGCTTCTCTTTTCAGATGGTGATGACCACTGGGATGACCCAAAAGGCAACATAGTGCTGAGAAAAAGGGACAAAGGAGTGTCCAGCACTGAAACATCTCACACCCTCCAAGGCTCAGGGTCCATTGCAGAAGATGTGTAGGAAAGAATTTAAGAGCCAAAGGAAGGGTACCACTCCTTACATACAACTGTCCAGACAGAATTTGGCCTTGATATCCAAGACCTTGCAGTGCCTAGAAATACCCACACAAGACCCTCTAATAAAAAAAAGATGAGAAAAAAGATGATGACATCAAATTAATAGAGTCTAATGGAGAGAGGGAAGGGATATGACAGAGAGCAGAGTTATAAAGGTGAAAGAGGGGGAGGGGAGGAAGAGGGAAATACCATGGTTTGTTGTCTGTAAGTATAGAAACTGTCAATTAAAAAACTATATATATATATTATAGTACAGCAGTGGACTCTGTGAGCTTTACAGCTGGCCACCCAGGCCAAATATACCAACTGGTTGGCACATCTCTTAGGCAGAAGCCAACTACTCTCTGATTGGGCTTGAGGCCTACTCCATGGGAAGGAGTTCCTGCCTGGTGCTGAAAGCCTCATCAAAAGCCTATGGAGCCAGGCATGGTGGCACATGCCTTTAATCTCAGCACTTGGGAGGCAGAGGTAGGAGGATCCCTGTGAGTTTGAGGCCACCCTGATACTACACAGTGAATTTCAGCATTTCAGGTCAGCCTGGGCTAGAGTGAGACTCTACCTCGAAACCCCTCCCCCCCAAAAAAGAAGCCTATGGCTGGGAAGGTCATAAGCCCTAGGGCAGAAACTACTACTGTCGTCCATCTAAACAGATATGTCATGCCACCAAACTGCCTTCTAAATATGTCTTTGTACCCGTAGATTAATGATCCTCTCACTTTTGGTTAGAGAAGCTTCTCTTTTCAGGTGGCAGTGACCACTGGGGAGACTCAAACTTCATTAAAATGCTGAGAAGAAGTGATAGTGGAGTCAGCACTAAGTGAGACATTTCTATCACACCCTCTAAAGCTCAAAGACATTTGCAGAAGAGATAGCAAAAAAAAAAAAAAAAGTAAGAGCCAAAAGGAGTGATTTGCAATGCTATTCTCCAGACACAAAGCAGCGATAGTATTCATGACCTCACAGTGACTGACTCTACCTACACAAGACCTACATAATAGAGGGGGAGAAATGATGTCATCAAAATAGAAAAGATACTAGTTGAAAAGAAGAGGCTGGGTGTGGTGGTATATGCCTTTAATCCCAGCACTTGGGAGGTAGAGGTAGGAAGATTGCCATGAGTTCTAGGCCACCCTGAGACTACAGAGTGAAATCCAGGTCAGCCTGAGCTAGAGTGAGACCTTACCTCTTTAAAAAAAAAAAAAAAAAGAAGGGATTCATTAGTAGGGTATTCAAGAAGGAAAAAAAGGGTTAGGAGAGGGGATTAAAATCATTATATCTATATTGTGTGTGTATATATATATATACATATATGCAAGTTGTTTTTAAAAATCATTTGTGAGCTGGGCATGGTAGCACACACCTTTAATCCCAGCACTTGGGAGGCAGAGGTAGGAAGATCACCGTGAGTTCAAGGCCGCCCTGAAACTACATAGTGAATTCCAGGTCAGCCTGGGCTAGAGTGAGACCCAACCTCAAAAAACAAAAAAGCAAAACAAAAATCATTTGTATTGCTACATGACAGCAGCAAATTACCTGAACTGGAAATTAAGAAATCAATCCCATTTACAATGTCTACTGAGAAGTAAGTAACATAGAAATAAATTTACTCAAATATGAAAGATCTTGCAATGAAAACTACTGTAAAAAATAATGAGAGACATTGAAGAAAAAAATAAAGAATGGAAACATGTTCCATGTTCATGGATTAGAAGACTCGATATTGCTAAAATGTCTACAATGTCCAAAAGGAGAGAGAAATTTAATGTGACCCTACCAAAATAAAAAAAAAAATCACATTCTGCACAGAGCTAGAATAAATATTCTTGAAATTTGTATGGAATCACAAAAATAATACAAATAACCAAAGCACAACAAACAAAACAAAAAGCATTATGCTATTGATTTCAAAATATACCACAAAGTGCTACAAAATTTGGTCATACACCAATGGAACCCACTATATCCTACTAGAGAGACACGTATCTATACTCATTGCTGCTCTATTCACAGCATTTAGGAAATGGAACCAAATTAACATGTCCATCAACGCACAAATAGATAATGAAAATGTGGCATATACACACAATGAAATTTTATTCAACTATAAAGAAAATTAAATTGTGAAATTTGCAGAGAAAAGGGTGGAACTGAAAAAACACTGTGAAATAACTCAAGCTCAGAAAAACAGACACTATATTCTTTCTCATATACATACCCTAGCTTTGAATTTTCAGATGAGTGTTCAACTTGCACTATCTGTAGTTACCAGAAAGTTAGAAAAGGGCCAGGGAAGGGTGTGGACTGAGGGGGTGGGGGAGCTTGAAGAAGATAGTAGATGACAAATGATATGAAAATAAAGGGGGGAATACTGGGGATTGAAAGAGTTAAGAAAGGATGAGGGCAAGGGATTGAATAAGATGGAATGGGGAGAGGGTTAATCAAAAGTTAGATAAAAGTCATACTACTACTTTATAAAAAAGTCTACTACTTTATAAACTAATTAAAAATGTAATTTAGGGCTGGAGAGATGGCTTAGCGATTAAGCGCTTGCCTGTGAAGCCTAAGGACCCCGGTTCGAGGCTCGGTTCCCCAGGTCCCACGTTAGCCAGATGCACAAGGGGGCGCACGCGTCTGGAGTTCGTTTGCAGAGGCTGGAAGCCCTGGCGCACCCATTCTCTCTCTCTCCCTCTATCTGTCTTTCTCTCTATGTCTGTCACTCTCAAATAAATAAATAAATAATGAACAAAAAAATTTAAAAAATAAAAATGTAATTTAAAAATAAGAGAATGAGTAGAGTTGAATGGAAGTATAATGCTGCTTCCTAAAATCATGAGTTACTTCTAAGATTAAAATAACAATGCCAAGTGTGGGATACCTCCCCTATGGGTCATTGGTCAGAGAAACCCCAGAAGCCCCTAAAATGTACAGGCTATTATTTTTCAATATTTTTTCTTTGGTGTGTGTGTTTGGAAGTTTGATTATAATATGGCGAGGAGAGGTTCTTTCCAGGTTTTGTCTGGCTGGGGTTCTAAAGGCTTCCTGTATCTGTATTGGCACCTCTTTCCCAATTTGGGGGAAATTTTCTTCTATGATTTTGTTGAAGACACCTACTATACCTTTTGAGTGAAATTCTTCTCCTTCTACTATGCCCTGAATTCTAATATTTGATCTTTTCATAGTGTCCCGAATATCTTGAAATTCCCACTCATACTTTTCTATAAGTTTGTCTTTCTCTTTGTTGGCCTGTATTAGATCTGCCACCTGGTCTTCTAGCTTAGATATTCTGTCCTCTCCTTCATCCATTCTACTGGTGAGATTTTCTATAGAGTTTTTTATTTCATTAACTGTGTTCTTCATTGCTAGTAATTCTGACTGGTTTTTCTTTATTATTTCTATTTCCTTATTTATGTCTTGTATTGCCTTCTTTATTTCATGAAATTGGTGTCGTGCATCTTCTTTGATTCCTTTGATTTCCTCTTTAATTTCCTCTTTGACTCCTTTGATTTGTTCTCTGCCTTCTTTGAACATATTTACAATCATTCTTTTGAAATCTTTTTCAGGCATTTCCTCTAACTCGTTCTCACTGGAGGTCATTTCTGATGCATTAATATTTTTAGGTGGATTTATATCGTCTTGCTTTTTAGTGTTTCTTGTGTTATAATGTATATATTTTTGCATCTTGGATTAAGTTAATGCTTGGATTTTCTAGCTAGCTGGGTATTCTTAGCTGTATCAATTGATTTGATGTTATATATTTTCAGGGTTGGAGCTTAAGGTGTTAGATGTGGCTCTTAAGACTCTGAGAGTATCTACAAAGGTGCTCCTAGGGGTTGAGTTTCCCTGCTATGGGAGTATTCAAGTAGGCTGAGTGGAATAAAACACCGGTAGATTCTAAAAGTTAACTAAACACTGTACCCATTCAGTCAAAAACAGCCCCAAGTATGTATGCCAGAGTAGTTATTATAACAACCAGATCCTCTATCAACATAGAGGTTAAGATTTCTGGTCTGTTGAGGGATCCCAGTCAGCTTGTGACCAAGTGAGACCCTTCCCTGGTGCAAACCCAGTTACCTTGGATGATTTTGGTCTCAGTCAAGTTGCTGCCTGGGTCATCAGGCTGCTGTTCTGATTTCTGGAGCTGGGCACTGGCTTTTCTTCAGGGCAAACCGAGCCTAGCAAGTGTGGCCCTGCAGATCAGCACCCCTGCTGCTGGAACTGCTGCTGCTTCTGGGTCTGCTGTTGTTGCTGCTCCTGGGTCCGCCGTTGCTGACGCTCCTGGGTCTGCTGCTGCTGGGGCCGCTGGTACTGGTTCCAGAGCTGCCGATTTTGCTGCCGAACTCTGCTCCTGCTTGGGTCCCACTATCAGCTCAAGTTGGCATGGACAGTCCGGGGATGCTGCTCTGTTCGCTGGAACTGGGCTCAGGCAGTGGGGGAGGGGAGGGAGCCGCAGCTGCTCTGGTTCTCTCGCTGCTCCACGTGTTCTTCTACCTCGAGGTCTGCTCCTCCGCTGCTCACTGCCGCTCTCCCTTCCTGTTTCCTGAGTTGCGGAGAGCGTGGTGTGAGGGGAAGCTCCCGCACCTGGCTTTTCCTGTGGCTGGAGCCAAGTCTGGTGGCTTTCTGGTGCGCCGCCACCACAGTGGTTGGCAGAGCTGCCGGGGCTGCTTCTGCCGGCCTATGCAGGCTCTGGATGCCCTGGATCTCTCCTACTTCTCCGCTGCCGCTTCAGTTTCCTATACACCTCACTTTTTAGTAAAAGTGTATATTTTGCTGAGGTTTTTTGGTCTTTTTTCCCCCCAGGCTGGTTTGGCGTGGTACCTACGCCTCCATCTTAACCGGAAGTCCTTTATAATTTTTGCTCTTGGTTGCCCACCAAAACTAAACAGTAAGACCCTGTTGCTTTACAAACTACACCCTTTGGTTGTGAGATACAGAGAGATTAAGCTAAAACTGATTTGCAAGTCTCCTTCCTACAACTAGCTCTCATGATGTCAGAAATTGCCATGCAGGCTATTGTGGGAGATATGTGACCAACAGTCTCACCTAGTCATAGACCTTATCTGCTATGATGCTGACCTGCCAGGCAAGAGCTGCCCACTTGTACGACAGTGAATTGGTGGATCTCAGATCTCCCCAGTATTCTCTGCCATCTTGAAAATAAAACAGATTAGCCGGGCGTGGTGGCACACGCCTTTAATCCCAGCACTTGGGAAGCAGAGGTAGGAGGATCATGATGAGTTCAAGGACACCCTAAGAAGACAGAGTTAATTCCAGGTCAGCCTGGAACACAGTGAGACCCTACCTCAAAAAAAGAAAAAGAAAATAAAACAGATTCTCCCAACCAATGGTGAGAGCAGTAAAGCTCAATTCTTTCAGTACGTTGAATTTCCTTAGAACTTTTTTCTTCTTTTTCAGACAGGTTCTTATTATGTAGCCTAAGCTGGTCCCAAACTCACAATCCTCCCGCCTTAGCCTACCATGTACTAGGATTACAGGTGTGAGCCACTATATTTGGCTTCTTTAGACTTTTTTTTAAGTTACAACCTATTGGAAAAAAATCTCTCTGGCAGGGTATGGTAGAGCACACCTTTAATCCCGGCACGCAGGAGGCAGAGGTAGGAGGATTGCCATGAGTTCAAGGCCACCCTGAAACTACATACTGAATTCCAGATCAGCCTGGACTATAGTGAGACTCTACCTCAAAAAAAAAAATTATATATATATATATATATATATATATATATACACACACACACACACACACACACACATATAAAATCTGATCCTTTTCCCTTTTCTGTTGCTGCCTGATCAAAAAATATTACACAAGTAATTGCTATCCACTTCACTGTTTTGGTATTCTCTGCTTCAAGGTCACACTTAACAACTAAGGTCAAGTCCTATAAGCCTCTAGGCTCCATCACTTCGATAGCATTTAAGGATTGTAATTCAACTTTTAACTAAAATCCTCCTATCCAATCTCTGGGCAGGGCAGGTTTTGGCTTCTGGCAAAGCCTGTGCAGTTATAGACCCACACTGCGTGAGTCCAGCTGCAAATACAGCTTTCTTGAGACTTTGCCTGAATAAGGAACAGCTTTAAGCCTTTTCAGATTTTTTTTTCATATTTTATTTTTTATTTCTTTTTTTCATAATTTATTATACATTTTCCATGATTATAAAAAATATCCCACTAAAACACACTCACTCCCCCCCCCCCACTTTCCCCTTTGAAATTCCATTCTCCATCATATTACCTCCCCATCTCAATCATTGTACTTACATATATACAATACCAACTGTTGCAGTCTGGTTGGCATTGCTGGTAGAAATCACCTAACCAAGAGCAGCTTCTGGGAAAAAGAAATTTATTTTGGCATACAGGCTCAAGGGGAAGCTCCATGATGCAGGGGAAAATGATGGCATGAGCAGAAGGTGGACATCACCCCCTGGCCAACATAAGGTAGACTACAGCAACAGGAGGGTGTGCCAAACACTGGCATGAGGAAACTGGCTATAAAGCCCATTAGCCCGCCCCCAACAATATGCTCCCTCAAGGAGGCATTAATTACCAAATATCCATCAGCTGGGAACCTAGCATTCAGAACACCTAAGTTTATGGGGGACACCTGAATCAAACCACCACACCAACCTATTAAGGACCCTCCTCCCTTCCTTTCTCTTCCCTTTGTATCTCCTTTTTAACTTAATGGCCTCTGCTACTAAGTATTTTCATTCTCACGCAGAAGCCCAATCATCTGTAGCTAGGATCCACATATGAGGGAAGAACATGTGGCACTTGGCTTTCTGGGCCTGGGTTACCTCACTTAGTATAATCCTTTCCAGATCCATCCATTTTTCTGCAAATTTCATAACTTCATTTTTCTTTTCCACTGAGTAGAACTCCATTGTATAAATGTGTCACATCTTCATTATCCACTCATCAGTTGAGGGACATCTAGGCTGGTTCCATTTCCCAGCTATTATAAATTGAGCAGCAATAAACATGGTTGAGCACATACTTTTAAGGAAATGAGAGGAGTCCTTAGGATATATGCCTAGGAGTGCTATAGCTGGGTCATATGGTAGATCAATCTTTAGCTGTTTTAGGAACCTCCACACAGATTTCCACAATGGCTGGACCAGATTGCATTCCCACCAGCAGTGTAGGAGGGTTCCTCTTTCTCCACATTCCCGCCAACATTTATGATCATTTGTTTACATGATGGTAGCCAATCTGACAGGAGTGAGATGGAATCTCAATGTAGTTTTAATCTGCATTTTGCTGATGACTAGTGACATAGAACATTTTTCTAGATGCTTATATGCCATTTGTATTTCTTCCTTTGAGAATGCTCTATTTAGCTCCATAGCCCATTTTTTGATTGGCTTGTTTGATTCCTTATTATTTAACTTTTTGAGTTCTTTGTATATCCTAGGTATTAATTATCTATCAGATATATAGCTGGCGAAGATTTTTTCCCATTCTGGAGGTTGCCTCTTTGCTTTTTTCACTGTGTCCTTTGCAGTGCAAAATCTTTGCAATTTCATGAGGTCCCAGTGATTAATCTGTGGTTTTATTGCCTGAGCAATTGGGGTTGTATTCAGAAAGTCTTTGCCAAGACCAACATGTTGAAGGGTTTCCCCTACTTTTTTCTCTAGCAGTTTCAGAGTTTCAGGTCTGATGTTAAGGTCTTTAATCCATTTGGACTTAATTCTTCTGCATGGAGGGAGAGAAGAATCTATTTTTATCCTTCTACAGGTATATATCCAGTTTCCCCAAAACCATTTGCTGAAGAGTCTGTCGTTTCTCCAATAAGTATTTTCGGCATTTATATCGAATATCAGGTGGCTATAGCTACTTGGGCTTACATCTGGGCCCTCTATTCTGTTCCACTGATCTACATTCCTATTTTTCTGCCAGTACCATGCTGTTTTTGTTACTATGGCTCTGTAGTATAGGTTAAAATCAGGTATGATGATACCACCAGCCTTATTTTTGTTGTTCAGTATTATTTTAGATATTGGAGATTTTTTGTGATTCCAAATGAATTTTTGGATTTTTTTTTCTATTTCCATGAAGAATGCCTTTGGAATTTTGATAGGGATTGCATTAAATGTGTAGATTGCTTTTGGTAAGATTGCCATTTTCACAATATTGATTCTTCCAATATAGTAACAAGTGATGCTTCTCCACTTTCTAGTGTTTTCTGCAATTTCTCGCTTGAGTGTCTTAAAGTTCTCATTGTAGAGATTCTTTACTTCCTTGGTTAGGTTTATTCCAAGTTACTTTATTATTATTTTTGTTTTGATGCAATTGTGAATGGGAGTGATTCTCTGATTTCATCCTCTGTGTGTTTGTTGTGAGCATATATGAAGGCTACTGATTTCTGTTTATTTTTTTTTTTTGTATCCTGCTACATGGCTGTAGGCGTTTATCAGCTCTAACAGTTTGCTAGTAGAGTCTTTAGGGTCCTTTATGTATAGAATCATGTCATCTGCAAATAATGATAACTTGATCTGTTCCTTTCCAATTGTATCCCTTTTATGTGTGTCTCTTGCTTATTGCTATGGCTAAGACTTCCAGTACTATATTAGATAAAAGTGGGGACAGTGGACACCGTTGTCTTCTTCCTGATTTTAGTGGAAAAGCTTCCAGTTTTTCCCCATTTAGTAATATGTTGGCTCTAGGCTTTTCATAAATAGCTTTTATTATATTGAGATATGTTCCTTCTATTCCCAGTCTCTGTAGGACTTTTATCATGAAGGGATGTTGGATTTTGTCGAACACTTTCTCTGCGTCTAATGAGATGATCATGTGATTTTTGGCCTTCAACCCATTTATATAATGTATTACATTAATAGATTTGCGTATATTGAACCATCCCTGCATCTCTGGGATAAAGCCTACTTGGTCAGGATGAATGATCTTTTTGATATATTCTTGTATTCTGTTTGCCAATATTTTGTTGAGAATTTTTGCATCTATGTTCATGAGGGAGATTGGTTTGTAATCTTCTTTTTTTGTTCTATCTTTGACTGGTTTTGGTATCAGGGTGATGCTGGTTTCATAGAAGGAATTTGGTAGAATTCCTTCATTTCTATTTCCTGGAAAAGCTTAAGAAGCAATGGTGTTAGCTCTTCCTTGAAGGTCTGGTGAAATTCAGCAGTGAATCTATCTGGGCCTGGGCTTCTTTTAGTTGGGAGATTATTAATAACTCTTCAGATCTCCATGCTGGCTATAGGTCTATTTAAGTGATTAATCTCATCTTGATTTAATTTAGGTAGGTCATATAGATCAAGGAAATCATCCATTTCTTTCAGATTTTCATACCTTGTGGAGTATATGTCTTTATAGTATGTCCCTATGATTTTTTGAATTTCTCTGGAATCTGTTGTGATGTTACCTTTTTCATCTCTGATTTTATTAATTTGTGTCTCTTCTCTCTTTCTTTTGGTCAGATTTGCTATGGGTTTATCAATGTTGTTTATCCTTTAAAGAACCAACTCTTTGTCTCATCAATTCTTTGGATTGTTTATTTTGTTTCTATTTCATTAATTTCTACCCTAATCTTTATTATTTCTTCCCATCTACTGATTTTTGGTTTGCCTTTTTCTTCTTTTTCCAAAGCTTTAAGGTGAAGCATTAGGTCGTTTACTTGTGACCTTTCTAATTTCTCAATATAGGCACTTAAGGCTATAAGTTTACCTCTTAGAGCTGCCTTCATTGTGTCCCAGAGATTTTGGTATGTTGTGTTCTCATTATCGTTTGACTCTATAAATTTTTTGATTTCCTTCTTGATTTCTTCATTGACCCATTCATCATTTAGTAGTGTATTGTTTTGTTTCCTTGATTTTGTGTATGCTCTATAGCCTTTCTTGCTACTGATTTGTAGTTTAGTTCCATTGTGGTCAGATAGAATGAAAAGAATTATTTCACTTTTCCTGAATTTGTTAAGACTTGCTTTGTGTCCTAATATATGGTCTATTTTAGAGAATGCTCCATGTGCTGCTGAAAAGAATGTATATTCTACAGCATTTGGATGAAATGTCCTGTATATATCTGTTAGGTCCATTCCTTCTATGACCTCATTTAGTCCAGATGTCTCTCTATTTTTTCTTGGGATGACTTGTCAATTGATGAGAGTGGGGTGTTAAAGTCATCCACCACTAATGTGTTTGGTGTTATCTGTGACCTTAGTTCTAATAGTGTTTGTTTGATGAATTTAGGAACACCCATGTTAGGTGCATATATGTTTAGGATTGTAATGTACTCCTGTTGGAGTGTCCCCTTAATCAATATAAAGTGACCTTCCTTATCTTTCTTGACTAACGTTAAACTGAAGTCTACCTTGTCAGATATTAGGATAGCAACCCCTGCTTGTTTTCTAGGCCCATTTGCTTGAAACACCGTTTTCCAACCTTTCACCCTAAGATAATGTCTATCCTTTGTAGAAAGGTGAGTTTCTTGGAGACAACAAATTGTAAGATTCTGCTTTTTAACCCAGTCTGCAAACTTATGTCTTTTCGTTGGGGCATTGAGGCCATTGATATTAAGTGATATTATTGAAAGGTGTGTATTTGTGTTTGCCATTATTTTGTGTGTGTGTGGTTCAGGTTCTACCTTTGCTCTCTTGTGTTAACTAGTATTTGAGTATTGCTTCTCCATTCAAATCAATGGAGTAATAAGGACATTCCATGACAAAAGCAGGTTAAAGGAGTATGTGAAGACAAAACCAGCTCTACAGAAAATACTTGATAGGATCCGCCATGCTGAAGAAAAGGAAAAGCACACATATAAGGAACCTAGAAAACAACAAACAATGCTCAAATACTAGTTAACACAAGAACAGAAAGGTAGAACTGGAACACACACACACACACACAAAAGCAGACAACCAATCACTAGAATGACTGATAGGATCCTATAGAAGTGTGTAGGCTTATTAGCTTTTCTTTGTCACTTTGATGAGTTTGATTATCATTTCACTAAACACTTATTAATGAACACAATTTATTAGTTTATTAATATTGCTACTGGAGACTCATTCATCTTGACATCTAAGGGAATGTATGCAAATAAGGAAAATTCTAAATAATGAGCTTTATTCCGGGAGGGAAACGCACAAGCAAAGCAAAAAATAATTATCCTGCCTTGGAGGCATGAGAGAAAACTCTCTTGCAAGGGGCTGATCCTCAGTGGGTTCTGCCTCATGGAAAAGGCAGTGGGAAGCAAGCAAACAACACGAGGAAGGCTGGAGGAAGTTGTGGAGTATAGTCTGTGATGGTGTATGTGATGAAGTAGGAGGGAAGTGGCCGGACCTGATAGTGAAGAGCCAGAAGATCAAGAATACTCACAGAAGGGTTTTGGAGATAAACACATTAAAAATTTTTAAAAAGAGCTGTGCTCTTTATTTTAAAAATTCGCTTTGGAGATGCCAGCCCATTCTGTCTTCAAATGTGTACCTCGGGGCTTGTAAGTAGATAGAGCTCTCTACAATCTACTTTTCCTCCATTCTCTATATAGTTCATTTAAAGAATAAAATTCAAAATCAAATCTGGTCTTGTTATTATATAAATACTTCTGCCTCGCTTAGAAATACTCCTTATGCTGGGCGTGGTGACACATGCCTTTAATCCCAGCACTCTGGAGGCAGAGGTAGGAGGATCACAGTGAGTTCAAGGCCAACCTGAGACAATGTAGTGAATTCCAGGTCAGCCTAGACTAGTGTGAGACTCTACCACAAAAAAAAAGAAAGGGGATTAAAAAAAGAAATACTCCTTATGATGCTTATGATAAAGATATTAGAAAAGACTTCTTGACTCCATACACAGTTTTAAGGTGTTTTCAACTTATATAAAGCTAATCTGAATATCAAATGTCAAAAAGATGATTCTACAAAATAATAGCAGAATAATTTTGTCTTTTGGATCTCATAATAA
The DNA here is from genome assembly GCF_020740685.1 of Jaculus jaculus. NCBI lineage: Eukaryota > Metazoa > Chordata > Mammalia > Rodentia > Dipodidae > Jaculus > Jaculus jaculus. Next base: position 105,157,754 of record NC_059103.1, read on the forward strand.
AAATTGGGAGCTGGAGGGATGGCTTAGCAGTTAAGTTGTTTACCTGCAAAGCCAAAGGACCAAGGTTCAATTCCCCAAGACCCACTTAAGCCAGATGCACAAGGGGGCACGTGCATCTGCAGTTCATTTGCAGTGGCTGGAGGCCCTGTTGCACCCATTTTCCCTCTCTCCCTCTAACCCCTCCCTCCTTCTTTCTCTGTCAAATAAATAAATAAAAATAAAATATTTTTTAAAAATTGGGGTTTACATTTTGTGTCTTTATTTCCCATTTCATTTTTATTATTAATTTTTTATTAATAATTTTTATTGTTAAAGACTTATTGATAATTGAGTGATAGACCATGAACTTTAAAGACCTGTCCCCTGGGGATGGTCAGCTGCTATATTCTACTTGTGTTGGTGCCCCAGAGAACATCAGGGGACAAATAATGACTTGGCTCATTAAGGCCAGTGAACTGACTCTAGGACCATTAGACAGTTTCATCTCTATCCAAGCAATTTGACAAAAGGAGGAGCTGGCTCTGAGAAAGAGAAGTCACATGACTACTGGCAAAGGTGGCGTCATTGAGCTCTCATCAGGAATCTTGTTAAATGTAATCCCGGAGACAGGACAGAGATCAGGAAGAGAGGACTTGGAGAATGTAAAGGCCTGATGGACTTTGTCTAAAAATAAATCATACATGGTAGTTTACCTGGTAAAAGCCGATTGAAGCCAACCTAATTGCTACATAGAAAATGTGTTATCTTTATAAAAACTTAGGACTTTAAAACTCTTTAACAGTGTCATTCATAGTATTCATAAATATTTTTATTTTAAATAACTTTATTTATTTATTTATTTTAGAGAGACACACAGGGGGACAGAGAGAGAGAAAATGTGTGTGTCAAGGGATCTTGCCACTGCAACTCCAGACACATGTACCATTTTCTGCATCTGGCCTTATGCAGGGACTGGGGAATTGAACCCCAGCAGTCAGGCTCTGCAAACAAGAACTTTAATCACTGAATTATCTCTCCAAACCTAGCTCAGCTTTTAGAAGTCTTTAACGTGATTTTTAAAATAATATTGATTTATCTATTTGAGAGAGAGAGAATGGGCATGCCAGGGCCTCTAGCCACTGCAAACAAATTCCAGATGCATGTGCCTCCTTATGCATCTGGCTTACATGGGTACTGGGGAATTGAGCCTGGGTCCTTCAGCTTTGCAGGCTCAACTGCTAAGCCATCAATCCAGCCAAAAAAATATTTTTTGTTTGTTTAGAGAGATGTTATTAAAATAAGAAAAGAGGGCTGAAGAGATGGTTTAGCAGTTAAGGTGCCTGCCTGCTGTGGTGGTTTGATTCAGGTGACCCCCATAAACTCAGGTGTTCCAAATGCTAGATTCCCAGCTGATGGAGATTTGGGAGTTAATAACTCCTGGAGGGAGTGTATTATAGGGGATGGGCTTATGGGTCTTATAGCCAGTTCCCCCTTGCCAGTGTTTGGCTCACTCTCCTGTTGCTTTTGTCCACCTTCTGTTGGCCAGGGGGTGATGTCCACTCTCTGCTCATGCCATCGTTTTCACTGCCATCGTGGAGCTTCCTCATCGAGCCTGTAAGCCAAAACAAACCTCTTTTTTTCCACAAGCTGCTCTTGGTTGGATGATTTCTACCAACAATGCAAACCTGACTGCAACACCTGAGAAGTCTAAGGATACAGGTTCAATTCCCCAGGATCCATGTTAGTCAGATGCACAAGGTGACACATGCATCTGGAGTTCCTTTGCAGTGGCTGGAGGCCCTGGTGAGCCCATTCTTTTTATCTGCCTCTTTCTCTCTCTCTCTCTCAAATAAATAAATAATAAATATTTTTAAAATAAAATAAAAAAAGAGGAGAGAGTAGAGCTCTTGCCCTTGATAGGACAGGAATAAAGCCCACCTAGAGACCCAAATCAAGTTCCTTTATAGGTAAATGTGATTATTTAAAATCAGATATATAGGGTTGGGGATATTGTTCAGTGGTCAAAATCACTTACTTACAAGCCTGCCTGACTAGATTTAATTACCCTGGACCACTGTAAAGCCACATGCACAAAGTGCTGCATGAATCTGCAGTTTGTTTGCAGCAATAAGAGGCCCTGGTGTACTCATGCTCACTCTTTCCCTCACAAATAAATAAAAATGTAAAAAATTTAAATCTAGCAAATTTGATCCTTTTTTTTCTTTTCTTTTTTTTTTTTTGTTTTTTTGACAGGTATTTTTAGCTCAGGCTGGAATGAGAGTTGCTGTCTAGCCTAGGCCACCATCAGACTTGGGTGATCCTCCTACCTCTGCCTATTCTTTTTACTATTTTTATTGAAAGCTTCCATAATTATGGTTGATAAGCCTTGGTAATTCCCTCCCCTCCCCACATTGCCTTTGCAACTCCACTGTCCATCATATCCCCTCCCCCTTTCCATCAGTCTCTCTTTTTATTTTGATGTCATCATCTTTTCCTATTATGATAGTCCTATGTAGGTAGTGTCAGGCACTGCAAGGGCATGGATATCCAGGCCATTTTGTGTCTGGAGGAGCATGTTGTAAGGAGTCCTACCTTTCCTTTGGCTCTTACATTCTTTCTGCCATCTCTTCCACAATGGACTCCTGGCCTTGGAAGGTGTGATAGAGATGTCTCAGTGCTGAGCACTCCTCTGTCATTTCTTCGCAGCACCATGGTGCCTTCTGAGTCATCCCAAGGTCACCACCATCTAAAAAGAGAAGCTTCTCTAACCAAAAGTGAGAGTAGCATTAATACATGGATATGAACATAAAGAGAAGTGCTTACCAGGCAGTTTGGTGAGCATAGTATATACATTTAGATAGATACCAGAAGACATTATACCCCTAGGGCTCATGACTTCCCCCATCCTAAGTTTTCAGTATCAGGCATGTATTCCCTCCCATTGAAAGGACCTTCAGTCAAATTAGAGAGTAGATGGATTCTCCCATAACAGACATTCCACTATTGTACCCATTGGTTCATTTGGTCTGGCTGGCCAAATTTAAGGCTTACAATGTCCACTGTTGTTTATCTCCACTGGTGATATCTCTCTCTACCATGGAGCTACATGCAGCATAGCTTTTTCCAGCTTTCTGTCAGCTGGTCTAAAGGTGAGAGGTTTGCAGCTCAGCTCCAGCAAGATTTCTCAGTAACCTTGAAGCACAAGTGTGTGATGTCCTCAACACTAGGGCTTATCATATATTCCTGATGGGAAACCAAGAGCTTCTGCAATGGCCTGTATTGTTTTGGAGACATCAGAGAACTCCCTTGCCAACAACTCCTGAAAGGTATCCCATCCATGGCACTGAAAATTTTCTACTAACAATCTATGGCTTCTGGGTGTTCCATTGTCCAAAAAAGTAGGTATTCATATAATTTATTTGTACCCTCTTAGATTTTGACTAGCCCTCTGTCCCCCACCTTTCCTTTACTCACTCTCTTCCACTAAACTCACTTAGGCCTTTCTATCCCCATTAATCTGTTCTTCTACTAGCATATATATAATACCATCCTACCAAGTCCCCCCTAACACCCCTTCTATTCCCTTTATATCCACTTTCTACATTATTGGCCTCTGCTACTGAATTTTATTGTAACTCACATAAAAGTCTAACCATTTGTAGCTAGGACCAAGTATGAAAGAGAACATGTGATGCTTGGCTTTCTGGGCCTTGGTTACCTCACTAAGTATAATCCTTTCCAGATCCGTCTTTTTTCTTACAAATTTCCTAACTTTAGTTTTCTTTACCACTGAGTAGAATTCCATTGCGTAAATGTGCCACATCTTCATTATCCACTCATCAGTTGAGGGATATCTAGGCTACTTCCATTTCCTAGCTATTGTGAATAGAACATCAATAAACATGATTAAGCAAGTATCTCTAAGGTAGTGAGATGAGTTCTTAGGTTATATGCCTGGGAGTGGTATAGCTGAGTCATATGGTAAATCTATATCTAGTGGTCTCAGGAGCCTCCACACTGATTTCCACAATGGCTGGACTAGACTGCATTCCCACCAACAGTGCAGAAGGGATCCTCTTTTTCTGCATCCTCACCAGCATTTCTTGACAGGAGATGGAATCTCAAAGTAGTTTTAATCAGCATTTCCCTGATGGCTAAGGATGTAGAACATTTTTTTACAAGTTTATATGCCATCTGTATTTCTTCTTTTGAGAACTCTCTATTTAGTTCCATAGTCCATTTTTTTAATTGGGTAGTTTGACTTCTTATTGCTTTGTTTGTTTAAGTTCTTTGTATATTCTGGATATTAATCCTCTGTCAGATGTACAGCTGGTAAAGATTTTCTCCCATTCTGTAGGATTCCTCTTTGCTCTATTTACAGTGTGTTTTGCCATGCAAAAGGTTTGTAATTTCATTAGGTCCCAGCAGTTAGTCTGTGGTTTTATTGCCTAAGCAATTGGGGTTATATTAAGAAAGTCCTTGCCAAGACCAATATGTTGAAGAGTTTCCCCTACATTTTCCTCTGGCAGTTTCATAGTTTCAGTCTGATGTTAAGATCCACTTGGACTTAATTCTTGTTCACAGAGAGAAATAAAGATCTATTTTCATCCTTCTAGAGATACATATTAAGTTTTCCCAGCACCATTTGCTGAACAGGCTGTCTTTTCTCCAATGAGAATTTTTGCCACTTTTGTCAAAAATCGGGTGGCTATAGCTGCCCAGACTTACGTCGGGGTCCTCTCTTCTGTTCCACTGATTTACATGTCTGTTTTGTGCCAGTACCATACCATTTTTGTTACTATGGCTCTGTAATATAGGTTAAAATCAGGTGTGGTGATACCACCAGGCTTATTTTTATTGCTTAAAATTGTTTTAGATATTTGAGATTTTTGTGTTTCCAAATGAATTTTAGGAATTTTTTTCTAGTTCTGTGAAGAGTGCCATTGGAATTTTGATAGGGGCTACATTAAATGTATAGATTTCTATTGATAAGATTGCCATTTCCACAATATTGATTCTTCCAATCCAAGAACACGGGATGTCTTTCCACTTCCCAGTTTCTTCTGCAATTACTGTCTTGAGTGTTTTAAACTTTTCATTGCAAAGACTCTTCACTTCCTTGCTGAGGTTTATTCCAAAGTACTTTTTTTAATGTCATTGTAAATGGGAGCAATTATATAATTTCATACTCTGTGTTTGTTGTTAGCTTATAAGAAGGCTGCTGATTTATGTGCATTTATTACATATCCTGCTATATGGCTATAGGTGTTTGTCAGCTCTAACAGTTTTCTGGTAGAGTCTTTAAGGTCCTTTATGGATAGAATCACATCGTCTGCAAATAATGATAATCTGATCTCTGCCTTTCCAATTTGTATCCCTTTTATGTGTGTCTCTTGCCTTATTGCTATGGCTAAGAACTCCAGTACTATATTATTAAATAAAAGTGGGGACAGGCCAGGCATGGTGGTGCATGCCTTTAATCCCAGAAGTAGGAAGATTGCCATGAGTTTGAGGCCACCCTGAGACTACATAGTGAATTCCAGATCAGCCTGGGCCAGAGTGAGACCCTACCTCAAAAAAAAAAAAAAAAGTGGGGACAGTGGACACCCTTGTCTTGTTCCTGATTTTAGTGGGAAAGCTTCAAGTTTTTTTTTTCCATTTAGTATTATGTTGGCTATAGGTTTGTCATAAATAGCCTTTATTATGTTGAGATATGTTCCTTCTATTACTAGTTTCTCTAGGACTTTTATCATGAAGGGATGTTGAATTTTGTCAAATGCTTTTTCTGCATCCAGTGAGATGATCATGTGATTTTTGTCCTTCAGTCCATTTATATAATGTATTATATTTATTGACTTGAGTATGTTGAACCATCCCTGCATATTTGGGATAAGGCTTACTTGGTTGGGATGAATGATCTTTATGATATATTCTTGTACTCTGTTTGCCAATATATTGCTGAGAATTTTTACACCTATGTTCATGTGGGAGGTTAGTCTGTAATTTTCTTTTTTTGTCCTACTTTAGTCTGGTTTTGGTATCAGAGTGATGCTGGCTTTGTAGAAGGAGTTTAGTATGATTTCTTCTTTTTCTATTATATGGAAAAGTTTGAGAAACAATGATGTTAATTCTTCCCTGAAGGTCTGGTAAAATTTACCAGTGAATCTATCTGGACCTGGACTTTTTTTTAATGTTTTGTTCATTTTTTTTTGTTGTTGTTTGTTTGTTTTATGAGGTAGAGTCTCACTTTAGCTCTGACTGACCTAGAATTCTCTATGTAGTCTCAGGGTGGCCTCGAACTCACAGTGATCCTCCTACCTCTGCCTCCTGAGTGCTGGGATTAAAGGCGTGCGCCACCACGCCCAGCTCTGTTTTGTTCATTTTTATTTATTTATTTGAGAGTGACAGACAGAGAGAAAGAGTGACAGAGAGAGAGAGGGAGAATGGGAGCCCCAGGGCCTCCAGCCACTGCAAACAAACTCCAGAGGTGTGTGCCCCCTTTTGCATCTGGCTAATGTGGGTCCTGGGTAATCAAGCCCTGAACCAGCATCCTTATGCTTCACAGGCAAGTGCTTAACTGCTAAGCCATCTCTCCAGCCCTGGTCTTGGATTTTTCTTAGATGGGAGATTTTTGCAAACTTCTTGGCTCTCCATACTTGTTATAGGTCTATTTAAGTGGTTAATTTCATCTTGATTTAACTTTGGTACATCATATAAATCAAGGAAATTATCCATTTCTTTCATATTTTCAAACTTAGTGGAGTATATGTTCTTGTAGTATATCTATAATTTTCGGAATTTCTCTAGTATCTGTTGTAATGGTGCCTTTTTAATCTCTAGTATTATTGATTTGTGTCTCTTCTCTCTTTCTTTTGGTCAGATTTGCTAAGGGTTTATCAAACTTGTTTATCCTTTCAAAGAACTCTTTGTTTCATTGATTCTTTGGATTTTTTTTGTTGTTGTTGTTTCTTTCTATTTCATTAATTTCTGCCCTAACCTTTATTGTTTCTTCCATCTACTGATTTTTGCTTTTCCTTGTTCTTCTTTTTCCAAGGCCTTAAGGTGAAGCATTAAGTTGTTTACTTGAAAACTTTCTACTTTCTTAGTACATAGACTAAAAGGTATAAATTTCCCTCTTACGATTGCCTTCATTGTGTCCCAAAGGTTTTAGTATGCTGTGTTCTCATTATCATTTGATTCTATGAATATTTTGATTTCCTTCTTGATTTATTCATTGACCTATTCATCATTTAGGAACATATTGTTTACTTTCTAAGACTTTGTGTATGCTCTATAGCTTTTATTACTATTGATTTGTGATCAGACAGAGTACAAGGAATTATTTCAATTTTTCTGTACTTGTTAAGATTTGATTTGTGTCCTAATGTATGGTCTAATTTAGAGAAATTTCCATATGCTGCTGAAAAGAATGTGCATTCTATAGCATTTGGGTGAAATGTTGTAGATATCAGTTAGATCTATTTGTTCTATGACCTCATTTAATCCAGATGCATTTCTATTTATTTTTTGCTGAGATGACCTGTCAATTGATGGGAGTGGGTGATGAATTCACCCACTACAATTGTGTTTGGTGTTATCTGTGACCTTAGTTCTAATAGCATTTGTTTGATAAAATTGGGAGCCCCCATGTTAGGTGCATATATGTTTATGATTGTAATGTTCTCCTGTTGGAGTGTTCCTTTAATCAATATAAAGTGACCTTTATCGTTCCTAACTAATGGTGGACTGAAGTCTACCTTGTCAAATATTACTAACTGACCCCTGCTTGTTTTCTAGGCTCGTTTGCTTGAAACACCATTTTCCAAACTTTCACCCTAAGATAGTGTCCATCCTTTGTAGAAAGGTGAGTTTCTTGGAGGCAACAAATAGGAGGATCCTACTTTTTAACCCAGTCTGAAAACCTGTATCTTTTGGTTTGGCATTGAGGCCATTGATATTAAAAGTTATTGTTGTCGGTCATGGTGGCGCACATCTTTAATCCCAGCACTTGGGAGGCAGAGGTAGGAGGATCGCTGTGAGTTCGAGGCCACCCTGAGACACCATAGTGAATTCCAGGTCAGCCTGGGCTAGACTGAGACCGTACCTCAAAAAAGAAAAAATAAAAGTTATTATTGAAAGGTGTGTATTTATTCTTGCCATTTTTCTTGTTTTGTAGTTTTTCCAGTTTTACTTTTGCTTTCTTGTACTAACTAGTATTTGAGAATGGTTTATTTTTTCCATATTCCTATGTGTGTGCTTTTCTTTTTCTTCAGTGTGGAGGATCCTTTTAAGGTGTTTTTGTTGTTGTTGTTGTTTTTTGTAGAGCTAGTTTGGTCTTCATGTATTCCTTTAGCCTGCTTTTGTTGTGGAATGTCCTTATTTCTCCATTGATTTGGATGGATAGTTTTGTAGGATAAAGTAATCTTGGTTGACAGTTGTTATCGTTCAGAACTTGAAATACATCATTCCATGCTCTTCTGGCTTTTAAAGTTTGTGTTAAGTAATCTGCTGTTATTCTGATGGGCTTCCCTTTATATGTATTTTGATTTTTCTCTGTAACTGCTTTGAATATATTTTCTTTGATTTGTGTGTTTTTTAGTTTAATTATAGCATAATGGTGAGAGGTTCTTTCCTGATTTTGTCTGTCTGGCATTCTCTAGGCTTCCTATATCTGTATTGGCATCACTTTCCCTACTTGGGGGAAATTGTCTTCTATAATTTTAGTTGAAAATACCTGTTATGCCTTTGGAGTGAATTTCTTCTCCTTCTATTATGCCCTGAATTCTTATGTTTGATCGCTTCATAGTGTCCTGAATGTCTTGAAATTCCCATTCATGCCTTACTATTAGTTTCTCTTTCTCTTTGTTGGGCTGTATTAGATCTGCCACCTGGTATCCTAGTTTAGACATTCTGTCCTCTCCTTGATCCATTCTATTAGTGAGACTTTCTACAGAGTTTTATATTTGACTTACTCTGTTTTTCATTTCTAGTATTTCTGATTGGTATTTTTTCTATTATTTCTATTTCCTTACTCAGGTCTTACTCATGTCTTGTAATGATCTCCTTATTTCATTAAGTTGGTTTCCTGTGTTCTTCAGGAGTTTGTTTTCTTTGATTCCTTTGTTTTCTCCTTTGGTTTCTTTGTGTATAGATAGAATCTTTTTTTAAATATTGCCAGTCATTTCATCTAAAACAGTCTCAATGGAGGTCATTTCTGATGATTTATAATTTTTGGTCGGATTGTATTGATTTGATTCTTTGTGTTTCTTGTATTATAATGAAGAGATTTTTGCATCTTAAATTAACTATATGCTTGGGTTTTCTAACAATCTGCAGTGTTCTTAGACATGTAAATCTGACGTTATATATCTTCAATGTAGAAATTTAGAGTGCCAAGTATAGCTGTTATACTCTAAGAGAAATAGCAGAAGTGACCCTAGGTGTTGAGTTTGCTTGCTATTCAAGTACTGTATTAGCCTGGGTGAAGCAAATTACTGGCAAATTCTAAAATTCAACTGAGCATTATAGACATTCAATCAAAACCAGCACAGAGTATTTATACAAGTATGGAGATTAAACTAAACAGATAATCAAATAAAGCCAAAGTTCCTAACGGTGTATGTTTCTCCACTCCCTTAATCCTGTCAACTAGGAGGTTGAGATTTCTAGTATGAAATGGGTTCTAAGTCAGTTTGTGGCTAGTCAGTCCCTGCCCCCAATAGTGACTTAAGAAAAAGACAGAGGCCCTAAAGATCAGGAAATGTCAATGGTCACAATAGTCAACACCAAAATACACCTTATTTGAGAAGGGCAAAGCCAACCAAGAATATATTATTCAAATATAACACTTAACCTTTCTTGACCTGGAAATATAAATTAGCACTTCCAGTGCAGGCCTACATATCTGGCTTTGTGTAAGTAGTCCCTATTACCTTTTGTGGTGACTTCCAGTCACATATGCTAAGTGGCCACCTTGTTCTCTCTCCATGCTGGTGGCCAGGGTGTGAATGAGTTCTCCAGAAGTTCACAGCTCTAACGGTTGGGGGATGGGATGCTATGCAAGATGCCTATAGTTGTATCAGAGCTGCTCAATGGTCCTGTTTGTATCTTCTTCAGCAGCTGCTCAGCTGCCCCCTGCTGTCTTCTCCTTTAAGTTTTTTGATTTTGCAAGGAGGCTGATGTGAGTGGAAAATACCTTCAACTCGTTTCTGCTCCTGCAGCTCAGTGCCACTGGACAAGCAGGATGGTGGGCTGATGGACTCACAAACCAGGGGCACAGGTTCCTCTGCAGGATTCAGGCCATTTTCCTTCTTTCTGGAAGATCTTGGTCTCTCCTGCTTCTCTGCCATGGTTGATAATAACTTATTCTCCTTCACTTTTTGGTAGACTTGTTTATTTTGCTGTGTTTCTATTTATTTTCCTCCCTAGGCTGCTTTGGTGTGCCTAGTATGCCACCATCTTAACCCAGAAATCCCCATATTTATAAATCTTGAGATATCTCGTGATTGTTTCCCAGAGTTAAAATTCCCTCCCTGCCTTAATTTGAGTTCATTTCTTCTTATTCTCTTTCTTTTCAAGCAAATGAATGCTTTCATTAGTATGGGGAAAAAATAAAATTAAATTAAGTAAGGGAAATTTTTTTTTCTAGGTCGAATCTCATCATAACCCAGGCTGACATGGAACTCTTTAGTTCCAGGATGGACTCAAACTCACAGTGATCCTTTTACCTTTGCCTCCCAGGTGCTGGGGCAAAAGGCACAGGGACACCCCCACACCCAGCTGCTAAGGAGAATTTTGACCTCAAATACTCATCAGGTCTAATTCCAACTTGGAGCTTTATATGAACCTTGAAGGTGCCTCTTCCTTGTGCAGTTTAGGATCCATTATGCTTAGTTCTGCTTTCCTTCCTGGACTGCCAGGGACCTTTACAAGTACCTTTAATTGTATGCCCAGAAGCCTCTCAAATACATGGGAGTATTACATCAAGTTGTACAGAATACCAAGTCCTCATCTCCTAGGCTATGTTCCATGTCACTTAGAGCTGAGTTAGGTTGCCCAAATAAACTCACCACACAGGTTTCAATAGATCTTGGCCTTCTCAATGCTGTGGTGGGTACTCTGGAGGGTTCCAGAGTGATCTCCCCTGAGCCCTCCACCTACATCTTGATCTGGGTGAGCATGCTATGCATCACACACACACACACACACACACACACACACACACACACACACACACACAGAAGCAAATAAAGGTGCTGTGAAGTAAAAGTAAAGACTTGGAATCAAAGAGCCTGAGTCTAGTCAGAGATTTGGAAAAGTGATGTTTAAGCTGAAATCTGAGTAATAAAGAAAAATTTCATTTGCTCTCCTAATATTAAAACAATTTCATAGTATAAATTGCTATCTTACAGACACCTATAATGAAAAATGTAATCTTCTCTGCTGTGTAACTAGGACCCAGAACATTAACACTATTAGCCAATTATTAATGTACAATAATAAAGTAAACTGAGGGCTGGAGAGATAGCATAGTGATTAATTGCCTGAGAAGCCTAAGGGCCCAGGTTCAATTCTCCAGAACCCATGTAAGCCAGATGCACATGGTGGTGTATACAGCTGGAGTTCATTTGCAGTGGCTAGAGAACCTGGTGCACACATTCTCTCTCATAAATAAAAAATAAAATTAAATAAATAAAAGTAAACTGAACAATTACCTCAGATAATAGCATAGGGAAGAGAAACTACAGAGTCCACATTTTATCAAACATTTGAAGCTTTTCAAATCAGCAGCTTGACAATAAATATGAACTTTGTAATTAAACACACTCCAGATTTAACCCTTGCTCCCCTAAACAACCAAATGATATCAAAGTATCTATGCTGCCTTATTAGCTGGTAGTGAACACAATATGTACCTCATAAGACAGTAGTAAGGATTAACTTGATAATGCCTACAACATGCCTGATATTCACTAGGCATTCAATGAGGTATAACTAATTCCCACTAAATAAACCCATCAATAATTTCCTTTGAGTTTACTACCTAAATAGTAAGCACAATAAATCTTTTTTTTAAGGCCAGAGAAAAGAGGGTTTTTTTTTCCAGAAATTCTAAGATCCAAGCAACATCAGAAAAGAACCATGAAGCCAGGCATGGCGGCGCATGTCTTTCATCCCAGCACTCGGGAGGTAGAGATAGGAGGATTGCTGTGAGTTCAAGGCCAACTTGAGACTACATAGTAAATTCCACTCTAGCCTGGACTACAGTGACACCCTACCTTAAAAACCCAAAAAATAAAAAAAAAAAAAAAGAAAAGAAAAGAGGTATGAGCAGATTCTGCCTCACAGCCCTGTGAAGGACTCAGCTCACTCCTACCAACACCTCAGTCTCAGACTTCTAGATTTCAGAACTCTGGAACAATAAATGTCTATTGTTTAAGAGCTATACTTAAAAACATCCTAGAAAGGGCTGGAGGGATGACTTAGTGGTTAAGATACTCACCTGAGCAGCCTAAGGACCCATGTTCAACTCTTCAGATCCCACATAAGTCAGCTGCACAAGGTCATACATGTGCACAAGGTGGCGCATGCATACAGAGCTTGATTACAGTGGCTAGGCAGTGGCTAGAGGCCCTGGTGCACCAATTTTCTGTCTCATGTGCACATGTGAGTGCACTTAAAAGTGGGGGGGGGGAGCCAGTCTGTTGGGCTTGCATCAAACTAAACTAAGCTAAAATAATAAAATAAAAGTTCCTAGAAAAAACAAGATTCATTGAATAACATGGGTCATGAAGTCTTGCTCAGCTTTAATAGATGATATTTTTAAAATACACGTGAATATAGCAAAGTTAATTAAGAGATTTGTCCAAGTTTTTAATTTAACTTGTGCTATCATGTAATCAGAGAAACAGTTTTTCTTCAACTTGGCTCCAGCTCTCCCAAGAATCACTACCTGTTAAGTAGATCAATGTCTAGGAATCCTTCCAGACCCTGACACTGCCTTCCTGGTGCATTAGCATGGTTCCTCTCTTACAAGGCATCTTTGAAATTATTCTATGCTGGGGACACATTTCTGTATTGTCAACCCTTTCTCTTCTATTGAGTAAAGGTGAAGTTTTTGTGGTTTTTCTAATGTACAATCCAGTCATAGCACACAGCATCCTATACCTTAAGAAGATTCATCTAATATATGTGAGGAATCATTGGAGGATTTTAACTATTGTTTGTGTGTGTGTGTGTGTGTGTGTGTGTGTGTGTGTGTGTGTGTTTGAGGTAGAGTTTCACTCTAGCCCAGGCTGACCTGGAATTCACTATGGAGTCTCATAGTAGCCTTGAATTCACAGTGATCCTCCCACATCTGTCTCCAGAGTGCATAGTGAATTCCAGGTCAGCCCGGACTACAGTAAGACCCTATCTCAGAAAACAAAAAAAAAGAAAAAAGAAAAAAAGTAGGAAGTCCACCTGTAGAAGTGAAATTAACACAGGTTCTTTAAATTCTATCCATGATCTAATAAAATCTCTCTAGCCCTTAAAAGAAAAAGAGACATAGCAGATGTTACACCACTAAGGCTCATGACTACCCCTGTTTTAAGTTTGCAGTATCAGGGATATGTTTCCCCCTCCATGGAGCGGGCCTCCAGTCCAATTGGAGAGCAGTTGGTTTCCACCATGACAGACCAGCCACTATTGCACCCATTGGCTCATTTGGCCTGGCTGGCCAAATATAAGGCTTGCAGTGTCCACTGTTGATTATCTTCACTTGTGATTCTCTTTCTCCCATTGAACTACATGCAGAATGGCTTCTTCCAGCTTTCTATCAGCTGGTCTACATGGAGAGGTTATCAGATCAGTTCCAGCAGGATTTCTCAGTGGCCTTGCAGCCCAAGTATATGGAGTCTTCAGCAATAGGGTCTTACCATCTATTCCTGGTGGGAAACCAAGGGCCTCAACAATGGCCTATAATGTTTTGGGGGCATCAAGGCCCTCCCTGGCCAACAACTCACTGGAGGTATCCCATCCCTGGAACTGAAAATTTTCTAACAATGATACATGGCTCCTGAGTTTTCCATTGTCCAAAACTGGAGGATTCCATATAATTTATTTACATATTCTTAGATTTTGATTAGCCCTCCCTCCACCATTCCTTTACTCAATCTCTTCCCCTCACCTCACCTTGGGCCTTTTCACCCCCGTTAATCTATTCTTCTACTTACATATGTACAATACCAACCTATTAAGTACCCTCCTCCCTTCCTTTCTCTCCCCTTTATATCTCCTTTTTAAGTTACTGGCCTCTGCTACTGAGTTTTTTCCTTCTCACACAGAAGTCCAATCATCTGTAGCTAGAATCCACATATAAGGGAGAACTTGCGGCACTTGGCTTTCTGGGCCTGGGTTACCTCACTTAGTATAATCCTTTCCAGATCCATCCATTTCCCTGCAAATTTCATAACTTCATTTTTCTTTACTGCTGAGTAGAACTCCATTGTATAAATGTGCCACATCTTCATTATCCACTCATTAGTTGAGGGACATCTAGGCTGGTTACATTTCCCAGCTATTATGAATTGAGTGGCATTAAACATGGTTGAGCATGTACTTCTAAGGAAATGGAATGAGTACTTAGGTTATATGCCTAGGGGTGCTATAGCTGGGTCATATGGTAGGTCAATTTTTAGCTGTCTTAGGAGCCTCCACACTGATTTCCATAATGGCTGGACCAGATTGCATTCCCACCAGCAGTGTAGAAGGGTTCCTCTTTTTCCACATCCCCACCAGCATTTATGATCATTTGTTTTCATGATGTTATCCAATCTGACAGGAGTGAGATGGAATCTCAATGTAGTTTTAATCTGCATTTCCCTGATGACTAGTGACATAGAACATTTTTTAGATGCTTATATGCCATTCTTATTTCTTCTTTGAGAATGCTCTATTTAGCTCCATAGCCCATTTTTTAATTGGCTTGTTTGACTTATTATTTAACTTTTTGAGTTCTTTGTATATCATAGATATTAATCCTCTATCAGATATACAGCTGGCAAAGATGTATATACTATGCTTATCAAACTGCCCAGTAAGCACTTCTCTTAATATTTATACCCTTATATTAATGCTAATTTCACTTTGCATAGAGAATCTTCTCTTTTCAGATGGAAGTGACCTTGGGATGAGTCAGAAGGTATCATAGTGCTGGAAAGAAGCTCAGGGTCTAATGCGGAAGAGGTGGTAGAAATAATGTAAGAGCCAAAGGAAGGATAGGACTCCTCACAACGTGCTCCCTCCAGACATAAAATGGCCTGGATATCCATGACCTCATAGTGCTTGACACTACCTACCCAAGACCATCATAAGAAGAGGAAAAGATCATGACATCAAAATAAAAGAGAGGGGCTGGAGAGATGGCTTAGCAGTTAAGTGCTTGCCTGTGAAGTCCAAGGACCCCAGTTCGAGGCTCAATTCCCCAGGACTCAAGTTAGCCAGATGCACAAGGGGGTGCACGTGTCTGGAGTTCGTTTGCAGTGGCTGGAAGCCCTGGCGTGCCCATTCTCTCTCTCTCTGTCTGCTTCTTTCTTTCTCTGTCTGTTGCTCTCAAATCAATAAAAATAGACAAAAAATTTTAAAAAATAAAGAAAAATAAAAGAGAGATTGATTGAGATGGAGAGGGGATATGATGGAGGATGGAGGGGAAAGTGGGGGGGAGAGAGGGTATTACCATGGGATATTTTTTACAATCATGGGAAATGTTAATAAAAATTGGAAGAAGGGCTGGAGAGATGGCTTAGCGGTTAAGCACTTGCCTGTGAAGCCTAAGTACACCGGTTCGAGGATCGATTCTCTAAGACCCACGTTAGCCAGATGCACAAGGGGGTGCATGTGTCTGGAGTTCGTTTGCAGTGGCTGGAAGCCCTGGCATGCCCATTCTCTCTCTCTCTCTCTCTGCCTCTTTCTCTGTCTGTCCCTCTCAAATAAATAAAAATAAACCAAAAAAGTGTTTTAAAAAGAAAAAAAAATTGGAAGAAAAAGAAAATTAAAACAAAAATTTTAACTATTTTACTTGTAAGCAGAAAATGTGTGAATGGGTACACCAGAGCCTCTAGCTGTTGCAAATGAACTCCAGATACATGTAATACTTTGTACATCTGCCTTTGCATGGGTACTGGGAATCAAACCCAGGTTATTAGGCTTTGCAGGAAAGTACAGTAACCACTGAGCAATCTCTTCAGCCCCACCCCCCAATTTTTTTTTTTTTTACAAAGTACTAGTTTGGGATGGAGAGATGGTTTAGCAGTTAAAATGCTTGCCTTCAAAGCCTAAGGACCCTGGTTTATCTCTCCAGAACCCATGTAAGCCAAATGCACATGTGACACATGCATCTGGAGTTTGTTTATAGTGGCTAGAGGCATGTTTGTGCCCATTTGCTTTCTCTCTCTCTCAAATAAAAGTATTTTTAGGGGCTGGAGAGATGGCTTAGCGGTTAAGCGCTTGCCTGTGAAGCCTAAGGACCCCGGTTCGAGGCTCAGTCCCCCAGGTCCCACGTTAGCCAGATGCACAAGGGGGCGCACGCGTCTGGAGTTCGTTTGCAGAGGCTGGAAGCCCTGGTGCGCCCATTCTCTCTCTCCCTCTACCTGTCTTTCTCTCTGTGTCTGTCGCTCTCAAATTAAAAAAAAAAAAAAAAGTATTTTTAGTACTAGTTCCTTTTTTCTGTTGCTATATATGCTATCCCATTTATGAACATATTAATTTATCTGCTCTTCTGGAAGGGAGAGGGTATTGAGACGGTCTCACTTGGTAATCCAAGCTGGCCTTGAACTCATGGTAATCCACCTGCCTCAAACATCCAGAGTGCTCCACCATGCCTGGACCATTCTACTCTTTTTTTCTTTTTCTTTTTTTTTTTTTGGTTTTTCGAGGTAGGGTCTCACTCCTGCCCAGGCTGACCTGGAATTAACTCTGTAGTCTCAGGGTGGCCTTGAACTCACGGCGATCCTCCTACCTCTGCCTCCCAAGTGCTGGGATTAAAGGCGTGCACCACCACGCCCGGCTCCCATTCTGCTCTTGATGCAATATGACTTTGAATTTTTGTCTATTACAAGTAATGTGAATATGAACTTTTTGCACCTCTTTCTGAGCACATTTCCTACATTTCTTCAGTGTATATACCAAGGGATTTAATTGCTAATTGATGGGGTTTGTGTACATTTAAATTTCCTAAGGAAGACCAAACTGTCCTCTGATGCTACTGTACATAAACTGGCACAGTAGTTTACAAGAGTTCCTATCTTCACACTGTAATACATATAAATTTTTACCCATCTTGTTAGTGTATGTTACTTGCGTTAGTACTAGAGAATTTTCCAAATGTATGTGTGTATGAATGGGTGCACCAGGGTCTCTTATCACTGCAAATAAACAATAGACTCATGAAAAAAAAAAAAAAAAAAAAAAAACAAAGCTGCACTTATTTTGAATATTTTTGTTTTTATTTATTTATTTGAAAGAAAGAATGGGTGTGCCAGGGCCTGTAGCTCCTGCAAACAAGCTCTAGATGCATGTGCCACCATGTGCATCTCTCTTTCTCAAGTAAATTTAAAAAATAATTAAAAAGACTTCAGATCAATTGTGTGTATAACAACCCCATTTTCTTTCAAAATAAGCACAGTAGAGATATAAGCATTATAAAATCAAATGTTCAGATGAATATGGTACAGATATGTAAACATAGATAAAAGTTTAAAAATCAAACTCTAACTGGAGAAATAGAAATCCCAGTTCAGGTTTTATTTATTTATTTATTTATTTATTTATTTATTGAGGTAGGGTCTAAAAAAAAAAAAAAAACAGATGGGCTGGAGAGATGGCGTAGCAGTTAAGGGATTTGACTGCAAAGGCAAAGGATCGCAGTTCGATTTTCCAGGACCCACATAAGCCAGATGCACAAGGCGGTGCATGCATCTCTGGAGTTCATTTGCAGTGATTGAGGCCCTGGTGTGCCCATTTTCTCCCTTTCTCCCTCTTTCTCCTTCTCAAATAAATAAAATATTTTTTAAAAAGAGAGAGAGAGAGAGAGAGAGAGAAAGGGGCTGAAGAGATGGCTTAGCAGTAAGCCAAAGGATCCTGGTTCAACTCTCCAGGACCCACATAAGCCAGATGCACAAGAGGGCACATGGATGTAGAGTTCATTTGCAGTGGCTGGAGGCCCTGGCACACCCATTCTCTGTTTCTCTTTCTCTCTGCCTCTTTCTCAAATAAATAAATAAAATATATTTTAAAAAAAAGAGAAAAAAGCAGATAAATGGATATAAGGATGTTTATGTCACAGTGGATTTTCACGATTTGCTGAAACATGAAGTGCCGGTAATGAAAGAATAAAACCACATCAGAAAAAAACATATAGGGATGTAACATAGCAGTAACAGTAACACTTGCCTATTGTCTAGTATTTGTGAGCCTCTGGGTTCAATCTTTAGTACTGCTTGAAAGAACAATGTAAGAAGGGAAAGAGGCAAAGGAAGGGAAGGTGGAAAACTAGTAGGATAAAAGGTTCAGAAGTACTAACATACTCATCTAGGAGTGTTTTGAAGCAGGAACTGCAGAGGGGGCTGTTCAAATAGTTCAGTAAGAAGTAATAGTACAAACAAGAAGTAATGAGAAACCTACCTACTGCCTGGTAACAGTGGAAAGAAAAACATGAAAGGATAAGTACACAGAGCTTATCACTGATGTAGGAAGAAAGTATGGCTAAGAGAGGTTTTATAACCGTTAGGAAAAGAATAAAGATGCAGAGAAACAGAGAAGCAAAGAAATGAGCCATTGTGAAGTAATGGGCAAAAAAAAATGATAATAGGACATTTTGTAAACAAAAGAACTGAAAAAAAAAAAGCAACTTTATTCAATAATGAAATATTCATGTCAGGAAGAACTACTAATTGCTATGGGACCATGAAAAGAACTGGTATGAGGAAAACATATTAACAAGGAAAGATGGTTAGAAATTATGTTAGACTGGCCTGGAGAGCCACCTTAGCAGTTAAGGCGCTTGCCTGTAAAGCCTAAGGACTCAGGTTCAGTTCCCCAGTCCCCACAGAAGCCAGATGCCCAAGGTGGCGCATGTGTCTGGAGTTCATTTGCAGTGGCTGGAGGCCCTGGTGTGCCCATTCTCTCTCCCTCTTCCTCCCTCCCTCTCTCTCTCTCCAATAAATAAGTAAATAAAATGTTTATTTTTTAATGTTAAACTTTGTTTGTTTGTTTGTTTGTTTGTTTGTTTGTTTGTTTCTGAGGTAGGGTCTCAATCTAGCCTAGGCTGACCTGAAATTCACTATGTAGTCTCAGGCTGGTCTTAAACTCACAAGAATACTCCTCATGAAGGCATGTGCCACCATGCCCACTTTTGTTTTTTATTTGTTTCTTTGTTTGCTTGTTTCTGAGAGAGAAAGTGACAGAGAGAAAATTGGTACACCAGGGCCTCCACCCACTGCCATCAAACTCCATACATGTATATCACCTGGTTGTGTATGTGTGACCTTGCGCTTGCCTCACTTTTGTGCATCTGGCTTACATGGGAGGTGGAGAGTCGAACATGGGTCCTCAGGCTTCGCAGACAAGCACCTCTACTGCTAAGCCATCTCTCCAGCCCTATGTTGAACTATTTAAACACATTGAGTACAAAACATTTGTATGTTCTTAATATGAAGATTTAGGATATGTAAAGCAAAAAATTAACAGAAGTACTATGGAAAGTGAAAAACTATAAAACAATGTTATGTATACATTTCTCATTAGTTAATTGATGAAAATGCTAAAAAGCCAAATGATTAGACTCCAATACAGTACTAGTGCTTCTCCTCATTAACAACCAGGGAAACTCAGATTACATAAACAAAGTTACATACTCTTATACACCAACAGAGTATCAGTGTCTTAAGTCTGGCAATTCTAAGCATAGGTGTAACCAGTTTGTAACTCTCTTTGGTCTTGACTATGCACATAAGATCCAGTCATTCCATTCCTAGTAAAAAATAGTTGTAAGCCAGGCTACTCTCAAAAGATTGCACTCTGGGAAAGGTAAGACTACAGAAAGAGAATAAATTAGATGTAGAAGAAGAGCTTTAATATGAGATGCAACAGGAGGGAATTTGGGAGACAAGAGAACAGTTCTGTGTACTGATTAGGAGGGTGGGTCCATGATTGTTTTTGCATGTTTAAGATGATAGATTTCAAAATAAAATATAATGAGGACTGCAGAGATGGCTCAGGGATTAAAGGCACTTTCTTGCAAAACCATTGGGAGCTGCTTGATGGGCGCACAAATCAGAAAGAGACAGAGCAGTTTCTCCACAAGACTGAACTGGGTTCCTCGGACTGTAACAGAGTTAAAAGGTACTTTGAAGGGACAAGACAGTGGCTTTTTAGCAACCCAAACAAAAAATATTTCCATATTTTAAAAGTTGGCATTAACACACAGTACAATCAAGGAACGGATTTTGCTAACCCTTCCAAGATAACCAGACCACAGCTCACCACCTCAGCCATTCACCATCTGATCTCTGTTGGCTCTACAGCGACTGACTGGTGCAGACCTGGATTCCAGTGACTGGCCCTTTTGCACTGTGGAAGTTCAAAGTGTCACAACTTCTTTATGTATTGGATTTAGGGAAATATTCATTGTTATAAATGTGCAAGCTAGATTCAGCAATGTTCTTTCATAATTGCTTCACAAATATAAAAACCAAAACCTGCAGTCAGCGGTCATTTCAAAAATCTTTATGTTCAGATACTGAGCCTTCGTCAGGGTTGACTACCTCAGAGATGCTGCGCTTCCTGTGATGTCATGTGGATCCTGCCTCTGGATTGGAAGGCTGCCACTACTAAAGTGCCCAGGGGAACCTTGAAGCCAGCTCTATTGGATTCCTATCAGAAATCCTGCAGAAAGTCAGCAGTCTGGGTTCTGATGTGCTGTAAAAGATGAAGATTTCAGTGACCTTAATTACTCCTGTCCTGTGCCCCAGCCTAAGGAATGCTCTGTAGTAGGCTGTGGCTATATTAGACTTCCTGTCAAAAACTGGGTCATCTGTGTAGGGCTGTGATTTACAATTTTAAATTTTTAGTTGTAGTTTGAGGTAATTACAAATTAAATTCAACCAAACTTGGGTCCACAAAATGGGAAAGGGTGTGGGGGGTGGGGATAATCTTATTTCTTTGAGTAATTCTTTTATTTGGATAGCATTTGTTCTGTGTTCCACATTAAGGCCTTCTTTTGCTTTTACTTTGAATAAGTTCTTTGAGAGCATAATGCCTGGCTAAGTAACCTGGAATATGCAATGGAATTATGAAATGTCCTGTGAATTTGCCAATGTCTAGGTAGAACCAAATAGCCTTTGTAAAGGGCAATGGATGCCAGAGGCCTCACTCCAGGTGCTGCTAAAAGCTTCCTCTGATCAGGGCTAAATTGTGTACTGAACTGCTGTGGAAGGAGTGTGGTGTCTGCTCAGGTGAAGGGCCCCTGGCTTGTC
This sequence comes from Jaculus jaculus, assembly GCF_020740685.1. Taxonomy (NCBI): domain Eukaryota; kingdom Metazoa; phylum Chordata; class Mammalia; order Rodentia; family Dipodidae; genus Jaculus; species Jaculus jaculus. The sequence continues at coordinate 105,179,245 of NC_059103.1, forward strand.
CTTAGAGTCAAAGCAACATAGCAAAACCTCACCCGTCAGCACCCTCTCGTTTCATGGGCCTTGATGACCTCTGATCAGAATTCCTTTAAGGTATTGAATATGCTGTAGATGAAGTGGTTTGTCCCACTAGCTGTTATCAACTCTGACGTGTTTTCATAGTGGTTATTTGAGAAGGCAGGGCAAAAAATGTAGCATTTCTGCTCTTAGTAATTACAGTTGAACTCTCCAGTAGTATTTAGTCCTTTAAAAAGACTTTTAAAAGGTTCCCGGGCTTACTGGCAACTTCCTACTTGTATCTTTGGTTCACTAGAAATTCTCCAGAGTGGCTCATGACCATGAGAGGCAGAGAGTGGGGTTCATTACAATCCATTTACTGAATGTGGTTCAGGTGCTTGCTACTGGCAGGAATGAAGTAGATGGTGAGTGACGCTCCCAGCATGGGCGCTGGGAGCCATTTCCCACAGTCCAGAAGAGCATGTCAGTACAGGAAACAAGCTGCCAGGGACCACAGTGTCGCCTGACAGGACCTCAAGTCACCTCTGAGCCATAATGGCATTATCTGAGCCAACCAAGGTGAGTCTGAGTGGTTAGAAGAAGAGTCTTGGTTAGATTAAAGAATGTTCTGGGCGCCAAAAACCTTAATAAGTTGTCAGACCTTGAGCCACATACTTCTCTTGAAGAAGAGTATGAGTGTCCCCCTCCCAAACTTCGGAGTTGTTACTAGGAAGAGAACTGAGACAAACGTGAAGAGCTTTGTTTAATGGTGTGCTGTACTGGAAATCTGAAGGTTTGCATCAAATTTAAGTTCCAACTCATTATAATTTTGATTATAATTGTGAAATTCTCAAAATGCGCATGAATCAAGTTTTAATATACTTTATGATGGGTGGATGAGGCTGCCTATTGTACCATTTCTTTGGATTCTCAGGCATGGTTTGGCAGTGTAAGAACTCTGTATCATTAACAAGTTCAATAAAAAGTAAATATATGGATAAAAAATAATAATAATAAAAAGTTGGCATTAGGGCTGGAGAGATGGCTTAGCAGTTAAGGCATTTGCCTGTGAAGCCAAAGGACCCAGGTTCTATCCCCTAGGACCCACGTAAGCCAGATGCACAAGGTGGTGCATGCATCTGGAGTGCGAGTTTGTTTACAGTGGCTGAAGGCCCTGATGCACCCATTCTCTATCTGCCTCTTCCTCACTCACTCACTCTTTCTCTGAAATAAATAAAATATTTTTAAAAAGAGTTGACATCATCTCACTAGGGTGTACTACCTGTATATCAGTCCTGAACTTTCCCTGAGGAAACACAAGCATATGTGCAAGAGGACACGTGGAAAGAATTTTTATGTAATTAATGATATATCATAAGCAAAAAGAAAAAAAAAAAACAGCAGGAAAAAAATGCTTAAGTAAAGTATGGCCAGATTCTACAGTGGAGTATCCAACAGTGAGGAAAACAAACTGCAGCTAAAGGCAATGTGAATGAGCAACAAACAGAAGTGAGAGGAACACACGTGAAAGCACATAACATGCATCATGAGTTTATTCACATAAGCTTTTTAATTGATTTAACTGTTATATCGAAAACACAAATATGTAATAAAACCATAAATATGCAAGAAAGTTATTACCAGGGTTATAAGAGAGAAGAATGGGTTAAAAAGTGCTAAGACAAAGGGAAGTTCCTGTTCTTAATAAATATCTACAACTCATACTTATATGTCTAAATGTACTTTTTTCTTTTTCTTTTTCTTTTTTTTTTTTTGAGGTTAGGGTCTCAATCTAGTCCAGACTAATTTTGAATTCATAGCAATCCTTTGACCTCACCTGAGTCTTCTGAGTGCAGGCATTAAAGGTTTGTGCCTCAATACCAAGCTCTATTTTATACTGTACAATAAAAGAGAGGTTGTTTAAAAACAAACAAGCAAAGAGAATTTGGTGCCAGCTAGGAGCAATGGCTTTGCGGGTGAAAGATGATAGCGCAGAGGACAAAGTAAAAGTGGGGGAAGGGCTGTGGGGCAGCAAAAAAGAAAGCGATTGGACAATGAAACAGCAGGAATCGTATTTATTTAAAGATTTTTCCAGCCCAGGACACAGAGCATTCTGTGAAGAGGCAAGAGGCTTCTTGAGTCAGAAAGAAACTCAAAGTAAGCTACCCAGGAAAAATGAACACCAACGGAAAAGTAAGTAAATAATATCTTTGTTCAGTTTGTGCTTTTTTGTGACTTGGCATGTTTGCTAGAATCGGCTTCCCTCAGGGTTTACACCCAAAGCATAGCAGGTAACTGAGAGGATAGAAGTCCCTGTGTTAAAATTCATTCTAAAGACGTTACTGTGTGTTTGCCAAAGTGTTTTCTAGGAGAATACTCAAGTATTAGTTAAATGGCAAAAAGAAAAAATATACGTAAACATGAAACAGAATATGTATTTATAGTATATCAATTTGTAGACCAAAATAGATTACACAGTATGATATATAACAGGATCCCATTTGTGGTGACCCAAAGGATTTTCATCAAAAGCATATAGTGAAAGTAAGGCATGGTGGTGCACGCCTTTAATCCCAGCACTCAGCAGGCAAGGTTGGAGGATCACCATGAGTTCAAGGCCACGCTGAGACTACATAGTGAATTCCAGGACAGCCTGAGCTAGAGTGAGACCCTACCTCCGAAAAATATATATCAAAAGCAAAAAATTAATAATAAAAGTAGAGATGAAGCCAGGCATGGTGGTGCACGCTTTTAGTCCCAGCACTTGGGAGGCAGAGGTAGGAGGATCACCATGAGTTCAAGGCCACCTTGAGACTACACTGTCAATTCCAGGTCAGCCTGGGTAGAGTGAGACCCTACCTTGAAAAAAAAAAAAAAGGAGAGATGAGTTTTTATTGACTTGCATTTTGAAACTTCTTGTAATTAAATTTAATGATAAAAGCAATTTGAGGTTATAATTCCATTTGTAATAAAAGTAATGATATTTAATACATAGCTAAAAACTGCATAAAGACTATGGAAAAAATAAATGTTCAAATGGTCAAAGCTTGGGAAAAGTATATCCAAGGTAGAAGTAATAGTTAGAGAGTTACAGTTTTGTTTCTATAAACTTCCTTTCAATGTTACTTATATTTGAAATTAAAAATATAATTTAAGACTAAAAATATTTAGTTATAAAAATATAGAGATTAATTATAAAATCCTAGGTGTTTTTCTCTCTTTTCATGTAGTTTTACCCAATTCTTAGAAAGAAACCAATTTTTATTTAATTTCTACTCTACTGAAAAATTTAATAATTATGTCAGTCTTACTTCCCAAACTTGATCTTTAAATCTTATAATCATATCTACTGTGTTATGGAGAAAAATATCAAGGCATAATACGAGAGTTAACTTTAATACTTCTGATTCTTAAAAAATATGCACTGAAGCCAGGTGTGGTGGTGCATGCCTTTAATCCCAGCACTTGGGGAGGCAGAAGTAGGAGGATCACCATGAGTTCAAGGCCACCCTGAGATGGCATAGTGAATTCTAGGTCAGCCTGGGCTACAGTGAGACCCTACCTCAAAAAAACAAATAAAATAAAATAAAAATATGTACTGATAATAATGTAGAGTTCAACTTAGTTAGGTGAGATCCCTTCTGAAAATCAGTCACAAATACCTTGTTTTTCATCAATAAAATTATGTTACTGGCCTTGTTTGCATGAGAGCCTCTCTCTCTCTCTCTCTCTCTCTCTCCCTCCCTCCCTTCTTCCCTCCCTCCCTCCTTCCTCCTCTCTCTCTCACAGGTTATTAGATGCAAAGCAGCCATTGCCTGGGAAGCCAACCAGCCCTTTTGCATTGAGGAGGTAGAAGTGTCTCCCCCCAGGGCTCATGAAGTTCGAATTCAGGTGAGAGGGGACTTTTTCCTGGTGGACACAGCCCCCAGGTGCAAATGTGATTTCTGGCAGGTATGACTGAGAGGGCTTGAAGTTTCCACTATGGAGGAGTTATATATTTTTTGTTTTGGTTTTTTGTTTTTTGTTTTTCGAGGTAGGGTCTCACTCTAGCCCAGGCTGACCTGGAATTCACTATGGAGTCTCAGGGTGGCCTTGAACTCACAGCGATCCTCCTACCTCTGCCTCCCGAGTGCTGGGATTAAAGGCATGCGCCACCACGCCCGGCTAGGAGTTATATTTTTATACCCAAATAAAAACAGGCACTATAGTTTTTACAGTGGCCCTTGAATTTAATTGAGCTATATTAATGTGGAACATCAGAACGAAGAATCAACAAAGGAGCTCACACTAGCATAGCATTAACTTTCCCTTGCTTTCCAATTAAAAATTATTTAGAAGGTATTATTAAAAAGAAGATAGAGGGGCTGGAGAGATGGCTTATCAGTTAAGTTGGTTACCTGCCAAGCCTAAGCTCAACTCTCTAGGTCCCACGTAAGCCAGCCACTCAAGGTGTGCACAAGTTCACACATGTGGCACAAGACGGCACACTCATCTGGAGTTCAATTGCAGTAGCTGGAGGCCCTGGCATGCCAATTCTCTCTCTCTCATAATTTTTTTTAATGAAAAAAAAAAAAAAAGAAAACAGTGAATTAGAACCAAAACAAGAGGGAAAGAAAACTTAGAAAGCTACCCTGACAACATAGGGTACTGGATGGCCAGAGGACGAACAGGACTGGGTCAGCAGAGAGGAGAAACAGGACAGAGGGGAGCAGAATTATAAACAGCAAGTTGAACACATTTCCCACTGTTCCCCTAGACAACACGTTGAAAATCTGTACATAAGCAAGGAAATTGGCCTCATGGGCAACTCCTGAGGAAGATACAAACAGTTACACTGACAGATGATTCAGGCAATATTTCTCTTTTTAAAACTCTACAGGGCCTGAGCTTGGTAGTGCACACCTTTAATCCCACCACTTGGGTAGGAGGATCTCTGTGAGTTTGAGGCAAGCCTGACGCTGCAGAATGAGTTCCAGATCAGCCTGAGCTAGAGTGAGACCCTGCCTTGAAAAATGAGGGGAAAAAAAAAAAAAAAAAAAAACTCTACAAGGTTTATTACCTAGCCTCCAGTTCATGTGGTCTCAACAAAATGTGAACATGACACAAAAGCCTGTGTTCTCTCCCTCTTCCTAGTGCACCTCCCCTCATCCCTCTCCCTTTGATGTTTCCTTTCCCAGAGACAACAGTCACCAATTCTGTGATTTCTCAACAGTAAAAGTTAGAAAACAGGGGCTGAAGTGGTGGCTTAGTGGTTATGGCATTTGCCTGCAAAGCCAAAGGATCCCGGTTCAATTCTCCAGGACTCACACAAGCCAGATGCACAATGGGCACATGCATCTGGAGTTCGTCTGCAATGGCAGGAGGCCCTGGTGCACCCATTATCTCTCTCCCTCTCCCTCTCTCTCTCCATATATATATATATATATACACCTCTTTCTCTGTCTACCTCTTTTTCTCAAATAAATAAAATATATTAATTTTTTTTTAAAAGTTGGGGCTGGAGGGATGGCTTAGCAGGTAAAGCATTTGCCTACAAAGCCAAAGGATCCAGGTTCAATTCCACAGGACCCACATTAGCCAGATGCACAAAGGGGCACACACATCTGGAGTTCATTTGCAATGGCTGGAGGCCCTGGCACACCCATTCTCTCTCGCACGTGCCCTCTCTCCCTCTCTCTCTCTCTCTCTCACGTGTGCACACGCACACTCTCTCCCTCTCCTTCTTTCTCTGTCAAATAAATAAATAAATAAAAATAAAATTTTTTTTAAAACTTAGAAAACCATAATGAATTATAGGAAAAGAATATAGACTAGTATATTTTATGTTATTTTTCCCCAAAATGTTATTATTTTAATAAGCAGTGGTATAAGGTGTCCCTACACTACAATGGCAGAATAATGACTCAAGTCTGTGATTGCTCTGTAGGTACGCGCCACCGGTGTATGTCCAACTGACAACCCTAAAAAGGGAGCTCTTTTCCCCACAGTCTTTGGCCACGAGTGTGCAGGAGTTGTAGAAAGTACTGGGCCAGGAGTGACCAACTTCAAACCAGGTATTTTTCCTTCTGATTCCAATGAAATAAAAATGTTGAGCTTTTTCTGTGACAATTGCTAGTAGTTGGCTTTGCATGCTACAACTGAGCTCTATTTACATAGGCCATCATCACTCCAAAAGCAAATCTGAGATATGCTCCATCACAGAATAACAAGAAGGCAGAATATTTGAAATCAGAACTAGTAAAGTCCTGGAAATGTAGCCACTTTATTAACATAGACTGCCAAGAAATGGCCCTACAGAGCAAAAGTTATAAGGTTAGTTTCAACCGAAACTACTATGGTTCCCAAATGATACTTCCTCTAGTTAAAATGGAAAATTAGGCTAGAAAGATTGCTTAGTGGTTAAGGCACTTGCCTACAAGACCTAATGATCTGGATTCAATTTCCAAGTATGCATGTAAAGCCAGATGTACAAAGTGGTGCATGCATCTGGAGTTCATTTGCAGTGGCTAGAGGCCCTGGTGTCGTGCCTATTCTCCCTCTCTCTCTCTCTCTTTTTTTTCTCTTCCTCCCTCCTCTATTCTTGCAAATAAGTAAATAAAATATTTTTTAAAAATAAAATGTAAACCTATTTGCATAGTACATTATAATAAGTATATTAATAATAATAATAATATAAGGGAAAGTCAATATATTCATCAATATTAGCTTAAGTGTTTTTTCTTGGAAATTCAAAAGATAAAAATATGGGCTGGAGAGATGGCTTAGTGGTTAAGGTGCTTACCTCAGAAGTCTATGGACCCATTTTCAACTCCCAAGATCCCACATAAGCCAGACACACAAAGTAACGTGTGCACAAGGTCGCACATGCGCACAAGATAGTGCAACATGACACTGATATGAAGTTTACTCTGTCTCACCTATTATGAGCCACTTCCTCTTTTACCCAGTGATGTTCTATTGCTCAGAGAGTTTGGAAATGTAATAAATAATAGTTGTGCCACAGAGCCACATTGATAGCAAACTCCCATCCACAACTCTGTACCTAATAAAACCACAACAGACCTGTTATCTGACTGCCAAGCAGAGTATGATTAAAAAAATACATGTGCAATACTTGAGAGAATCTACAATCTTTGATTTTACTGAAAGAAAACGTTTTGTCTACCTAAAGATTGTTGAATATTAAGTGTATCTGTAAAAAATAGTTTTCTAGGCTGGAGAGATTGCTTAGTGCTGGCGCTTGCCTGCAAAGCCAAAGGACCCAGGTTTTTTCCCCAGTGCCCATGTAAAGCCAGATGCACAAGGTGGCACATGCATCTGGAGTTCATTTGCAGTGGCTAGAGGCCCTGGCATACCTATTCTCTCTCTCTCTCTCTCTCTCTCAAATAAATAAATAAATAAATATTTTTTAAATTAAAAAAAATTTTTCCACTGATTTATCTAAAAGAAACCACTTTCTCAGAGCTAAGAATCAAGCCCAGGGCCTTATACAAGATAGGCAAGTGCTCTACACTGCCACGCCCCCTGCTGCTAGCCGCCATTCATGAGTAACATGTGAGACACCATCTAACATATGGCCTTTCTTTCTAGGTGACAAAGTAATTCCATTTTTTGCACCTCAATGTAAAAAGTGCAAGTTTTGTCTCAGCCCTCTCACAAATCTCTGTGGAAAACTCCGGTAAGCTCTACACTGTTAACAAGAGAATAAATTGGCACAAATATTTTGCACAGCACATTGTCCATTCCTAAATGGAGTTTAAAAGATGCAAATCTTTTGATCACCAATTCTACTTCAAGGTGCCTACAAGACACTAGTCCACATGCCAAGAGAAGCATGCTAGAATCCTCAGGCCACATTATTTATAATAGAAAATGATTTTTAAAACTGCAGGAATGTCTTCACTAAGAGAATCAATAAATTGCTACTTAGTAACACAATGGAATACCATATGTAATGGTTACTCTGGGTTATCATCTTGACAAGATTCAGAATCACCATGGAAACAAATCTCTGGGCATGCCTCGGAGGGATTTTCTAGGTTGGGTTATTTGAGATGGGAAGACCATCATAAATCTGGGTGGCACCATTCCATGGGCTCCCAGACGGAATGAAAAGAAGAAAGAGAGCTGAGCACTGAGCATCCATCACTATCAACTTCCTCGCCATGAACTGATCATGACCAATGTTGTCACCATGATTTCCACCACAATGGACTACGATTTCAAACTATAAGCTAAAATAAATCATTGCTTAAGTTGCTTTTATATATTTTATTAACATTCATTTGAGAGAGAAAGAAACAGAGAGAGAAAAGGAGGCAGAAAGAGGGAAAGAATGGGCATGCCAGGGTCTCTAGCTGCTGTGAACAAACTCCAGATGTGCATCCCTTGGATTCTGGGGAATCCAACCTGGGTCCTTTGGCTTTGCAGGCAAGCACCTTAACCACTAAACCATCTCTCCAACCCTTAAGTTGCTTTTGTCAGGTATTTGGTCACAGCAAGAAGAAAGTAACTAATACACAATACAATAACAAAAATAGCGAAATGCAAAATATACATACTAATATAATTTATAACAATAAATTTAGGGAAATAAGCAAGTTGCTCAAGTATATAGCCTACAAGGACAGTACTATACATTATTAATGGTTATATTTGCATGTAGCAAAAGTAAAAGCACATTCCTATAGGTACTAAGTGCCAAATTCAGTATAGTATCTGCTTCTGAAGGGATAAGAAAATAATGCAGTGAGGCACAATACTTTACTCCAGGGCCACCTAGATTTCAGTCTTGGAGCAAGGTTTTTAACCTTTGCTATGGCTCAGGAGTCTAAGTCTAATCACCTTAGATTTATTTTATTGAGACTATGGAAAGATCCATTTGTCCTAAATGTTAATTGAAAATAACTAAGAAGCTAAAACCACACTATTCTAGTATATATTACTGGGCATCAATTTCACCTACAAAATAAATGTTATAATGTCTGCTTTGTATGGTGTTTTAGACACTCAAGAGTTAAAACTACACTGTTTTGAAAGTTCATGAAATAATAGATTTAGATAGTGATTATAAATTTGAATATCAGCCAGGCATAGTAGCACATGCCTTTAATCCCAGCATTTGGGAGGCTGAAGTAGGAGGATCACTGTGAGTTCAAAGCCAGCCTGAGACTTTATGGTAAATTCCAGGGTCAGCCTGGGCTAGAGTGAGGCTCTATCTCAAAAAATCAAAATAAATAAATTTGAATATCACAAAAAAGATAGCAGGTACAATATCCCATCAGATGTATTATTACACTAACTTTGCAAATGTAAATTCTGAATCCTATCAACTATTTATACTTGTTTCTAATTCTAATTTAGGGGCTGGAGAGATGGCCTAGATATTAATGTGCCTGCCAGCAAAGCCAATGGACTCAAGTTTGATTCCCCAGGACCCACATAAAGCCAGATGCACAAGTTAGCACATGCTGTGGCTGGAGGCCCTGGTGCGCCCATCTTCTCTCTAACTGCCTCTTTCTCTCTTAAATAAGTAAAAAAATAAAATTTTTAATTTAGGAAGAAATACAGAGACAAACATGCTAGACCAGATTTCAGGAATGCAATCAACACAAACTACAAGGAGGAAAACTCTACATGAAAAAATGATGCCATTTTTCCAACAAATGAATTGCTAAGACGGAGGTATAAATTAAAAGAACCAAGTGGGGGGTGGGTGCTGGAGAGATGGCTTAGTGGTTAAGTTGTATGCCTGTGAAGCTAAAGGACCCAGGGTCGATTCCACAGGACCCACATAAGCCAGATACACAAGGTGGCACATGTGTCTGGAATTCATTTACAGTGGCTGAAGGACCTGGCGTGCCCATCATTCTCTTGATCTCCCTCTCTCTCTCTCAACTAAATAAAATAAATAAGCAAATAAATAACTTTTAAAAAGAGACAAAGGAGATATTAAGCAATGCAATATGTGTATCTAAAAGTATCTTTTAGAGATATATTTAGAGATATTTCAATGTAGAAGAAATAGTAATGCTATGGGTTTGCATCAAAAGTGTGATGGGCACCAGGGATGGTGGTGCATACCTTTAATCCCAACATTCGGGAGACAGAGGTAGGAGGATTTCCATGAGTTTGAGATTACATAGCAAATTCCAGGTCTGCCTGAGCTAGAGTGAGACTCTACCTTGAAAAACCAATAATAAAAAAAAAAAAGTGTGATGGAAACTGGAACTAAGGAGACAGTGAGATGGCTCAGTCAGCAAAATGCCTTGTAAGTATGATGACTTGAATTCAATCCTCAGAACCCACATTAACAAGGGGGTGTGGTGGGGGGTGCTGGGGAGATGTCTAAGTGGTTAGAGGCACTTGCTTACAAAGCCTGCTGGCCCAGGTTCCATTCCCTCATAGCCATGTAAATTCAGGTGCCAATATGGTACAAGCATCTGGTCTTAGTTTACAGAGGCAAGAGATCCTAACAACCTTGCCCATGGTGCATGTGTGTGCGCACACACACACACACACACACACACACACGACAGTGTGATGCAGGGGCAGAGGCATGTAATACGGAGAGGTAACAGAAACTAGATTGCCTGTCACCTGATAGCTACTGAAGCTGGCAGATGAGTACACAGGAGTTCAATGTATGATTCTATTTTTTTTCTATTTTGATTTCCCATGAGAAAAATTTTGAGTTAATATAATATACTCTTTTTTAAAATTTTTTTTGTCCATTTTTTATTTATTATTTGAGAGCAACAGACACAGAGAAAAAGACAGAGAGAGGGAGGGAGAGAGAATGGGCGCGCCAGGGCTTCCAGCCTCTGCAAACGAACTCCAGACGCGTGCGCCCCCTTGTGCATCTGGCTAACGTGGGACCTGGGGAACCGAGCCTCGAACCAGGGTCCTTAGGCTTCACAGGCAAGCGCTTAACCACTAAGCCATCTCTCCAGCCCTATAATATAGTCTTATGGAGAGTTCTTTATACATTAAAAAGCATTCAATAAGAGTTTATGGCTTCCTTCTTATAAGACTTCTAAAAGACTATATAGAAATGTGAAAAGTAGCTAATTATTTTATCAACTTCTCCATGTTAATTTCATAAAACTGTCTAGACAAATATATAATGCCTGATACATTTTATGGGAAAATTATCTAAGTCCCATCTACTTTCTTATCCTTTGTATTTTTCTAGTGAATTTAAAAATCCCAATATTGATCAAACACTAATGGAAGACAAGACCAGCAGATTTACTTGCAAAGGAAAAGCAATATACCATTACATGGGCGTTAGTTCCTTCTCTCAGTACACTGTGGTGTCAGAAGCTAATCTTGCCAAAATTGATGACGATGCAAACTTGGAAAGAGTGTGTCTGATTGGATGTGGGTTTTCTTCAGGCTATGGGGCTGCAATCAATGATGCCAAGGTAAATTGTTAAAGACCAGGTTATTTAAAAGCAGTTTCCTGGGAGGCAGCATTATATAAAAGAGTTAAAATTATCTCACACTCTGGCTATATCATTTATTGATCCTATAATTAACTGTAACATTTATTGCCTCTGTGTTTGATTTTATGTATTGGAGGAGTAAACCCAAGGGCACTGTATAAGCTATGCAAATACTGTATCAATGAGCTATGTTTCCAGGCCAACATCTGTGATTTTCAATAAGTCATTTAAAAAAAAAAAATAAGTCATTTAACCTAGTTAGAATGATACTCACTAGCAATACTTAGCAACATGAATTATATAACATATATAACACATATGGCCTGTTGATAAATCCATTGTTTGATTATAGACAATTCCTGTTGAAATATGTCCCTTAAATATGAATTTTCAGCAGGGGCAACTGACCCAAAGTACAGCAGAAACCCTCCCCTACCTCCATTTAGTATCCTGAATGCACTCTAGCACTGTGTAGATTCTCCTCCCTCAGTGAATAATAATTTGCCTGTTTCTTATCCCATTGTGGCTTCAAGAGAGTGTGTCCTGGCAAGATGTGTCCATGGACCCCTATGTTAGAATTTAAGCATTCTTAAGCAAGCTGATTAAGCTAGAAGAGTTATTGGGCTGGAGAGGTGGCTTAGCAGTTAAGGCATTTGCCTACAAAGCCAAAGGAAACAGGATTGATTCCCCAGGACTCATAAAAAGCCAGATGCACAACATGGCACATGCATCTGGAGTTCTTTTCTAGTGGCTGAAGACCCTGGTGAGTCCATTCTCTATCTGCCTCTTTCTCTTTCTTTCTCTCAAATAAATAATTTTTTTTTATTTATTTATTTGAGAGCGACAGACACAGACAGAAAGACAGATAGAGGGAGAGAGAGGGAATGGGCGCACCAGGGCTTCCAGCCTCTGCAAACGAACTCCAGACGCGTGCGCCCCCTTGTGCATCTGGCTAACGTGGGACCTGGGGAACCGAGCCTCGAACCGGGGTCCTTAGGCTTCACAGGCAAGCGCTTAACCGCTAAGCCATCTCTCCAGCCCATAAATAATTTTTTTTTAAAAAAGAGTTAATAAGGTTCTCCCAAGAAGATACCTTCAACAACCTTACAACATTGCAAGGAAGACTCCCCCATCTTCCTAAGGCTGACTCCACTTAGACATTACTCCTTACTATGAGATAATATCATTAGCAATTCAACTGCAGTTCCTCTCTCTCTCTCTTTCTCTCTCCCTCTCTGTCCCCTATGTAGCCCAGGCTGTTTTCAAACTCAAGATCCTCCTGTCTCTATCTCCCAAGTGCTGGAATTAAAGGCAGGAACCATCATGCTGGTATTCTGTTTTGAATTATTTAATTTTAATCAACAAAAATTATATAGGGCATACAATGTGGGGTTCTGATATATGTACACATTATGAAATGATTAAATAAAATAACATCTACCATCTCACATAATTATCTTTTTATAATGAAAACATTTAAAATTTACTCTCTACAATATTTAAGTACATATTAACTATAATCATCATTGGGTATAATAAGTTTCCTTATATGTTTTTAGAATTAGCATGGGGGGGGGTGTTTTTCAAGGTAGGGTCTCACTCTAGTCCAAGGTGACCTGGAATTCACAATGTAGTTGAAGGCCTTGAACTCACAGTGATCTACGGACCTTTGCTGCAATTAAAGGCATGGGCCACCACACCTGGCTTTGGGATTAGCATTTTATCAGATATATAATTTGCAAATATATTCTCTCTCCCATTCCATGGGTTATGTTGATGTTAATGGTTGTTTCCTTAGTATCCAGAAGCTTTTTACATTGATACATACCATTTGTCTTTTTTTTCTTTTGTTTTGTTTTGTACTTTTGACATAGCTTCTCATACTCACCCAGGCTGGCTTTGAGTTCATAGACATTCTCCTGCCTCAGCTTTCCCAGTGTTAGGATTACAGGCCTGTGCCACCACACCAGTTTGTTGGGGGATTTTGTTGTTTGTTTGTTGTTTTGTTTGGTTTTTGGTTTTTCAAGGTAGGGTCTCTCTGTAGCCCAGGCTGACCTGGAATTCACTCTGCAGTCTGAGGGTGGTCTTGAAATCATGGCGGTCCTCCTACCTCTGCCTCCCAAGTTCTGGGTAAAAGTGTGCACTGGTAAATGTGTAGCCCAGACTGACCTCAAACTCCTAATCCTCCTGCCTCCACCTCTTCAGCAATTTCTACCAGCATGCACCACCAATACCATAAGAAGCTGGTTTTTTTGTTGTTTGTTTTTGGTTTTCTAAGGTAGGGTTTCACTCTAGTACAGGATGAGCTAGAACTCACTATGTAGTCTCAGGCTGGCCTCAAATTTACAGCAATCCTCCTGCCTCATCCTCTCGAGTGTTTGGACTAAAGGTGTGCACCACCACACCCAGCTTGTTTTAGTGTCTCAATAGGTACCCAGGCTGGACTGGAACTCATGATCCAGAACTCGTGATCCTCCCCAGCTCCTGGGTTCTTAAACATTTTTATTTATTATTTGCAAGCAGAGAGAGGGAGGAGAGAGAGAGAGACTATAGACATACCAGGGCCTCTTGCCAGTGCAAACCAACTCCAGACACATGTGCCTTTGCACATCTGGCTTTACATGGGTACTGGAGAGTTGAACCCAGGCCATTAGGCTTTTGCAAGCAAGTGCCTTTAACACTGAGCCACCCCTTCCTGGACGTTAAAAGTCAGACCTGAAATCACTTGCATGCACACCACTGACAGGAAGACTCTCCCTTGTGTTTTCTCCTGACAGGTTTATATAGCTGTTACATTGAAGTTAATCCGCTTTGAGCTGACTTGTGTGTATGGTTTTGCATATCAGTTTTCTCAGCACTGTTTCCTAGCTTGGCTGTCCTTTTCCCACTGCGTAAGTGTGCATCCTCTGTGTTCCTTACTAGTCTTGTTTTCAATTTAGAAAGTGCTGACTAACCAGGTGGTGGTGCACATCTTTAATTCCAGCACTCAGGACACAGAGGCAGGAGGCTCACTGTGAGTTCAAGGCCAGCCTGGGACTACAGAGTTCCAGGTCAGGCTAGATTAGAGTGAGACCCTACCTCAAAAAAAACAAAAACAAAAGGAAAAGGAAAAGAAAGAACTGATATGTTTCCTAGACAGATTCTCTCTTTTTCTTTCCTTCTTTTTTTTTTTTTTTTTCTTTTCTTTTGAGATAGGGTCTCACTCTAACCCAGGCTGGTCTGGAATTTTCTATGTAGTCTCAGGGTGGCCTCCAACTCATGGTCATCCTCCTACCTCTGCTTCACAAGTGCTGGGATTAAAGGCATGCACCACAACACCTGACCTTTTATTTGTATTTTATCCTAACAGTTTTCAATGCTCGTTAGAAAATATGAATTAAGCTTATCTCTATGTAGTATTTTCTACCATTATTCCATTCCTAAAAAAATTTTATCCCAGTTAGAGCACCTTCCTTACCAATCTTACATATGGTTTCCATCTAATTCAATGTCAAAAGCACTTATTAAAGACTTAATATACAATAGTTCTCAATAACGTGGAATATTAAAAAATATCTACAGCTGGGCATGGTGGTGCATGCCTTTAATCCCAGTATTCGAGAGGCAGAGGGTAGGAGGATTGCAGTGAGTTCGGGGCCACCCTGAGACTCCATAGTGAATTCCAGGTCAGCCTGGGCTGCAGTGATACCCTACCTCAAAAAATATACATATATATCTACATTTTGAAACAGTCTTAAGAAGAAATACTATCTAGGCCTGGTGGCTAGTGCCTATAATGTTAGTGCTTCAAGGGCCTGAGGCAAAAGAACCACCATGAGTTTGAGGTCAGCCTGGGCTACAATATGAAACTGTCTCATAAAAACAAATGGAAGGAAGGAAAAAGGAAAGAAGAAGAGAAAGAGAAGAAGAAATCTATTATTAGATTATAAAATTATATAGGAAATGCAAAATGGCACTGATTTCTAATTGAAGAATCAAAAAAAAAAAAAATCCATGGATAAAATGTCCTTTAAACCAAATCTAGGAAGACAGGTTATATTTTATTCATTTTTTATTTATTTATTTGAGAGTGACAGACACAGAGAGAAAGACAGATAGAGGGAGAGAGAGAGAATGGGCGCGCCAGGGCTTCCAGCCTCTGCAAACGAACTCCAGACGCGTGCGCCCCCTTGTGCATCTGGCTAACGTGGGACCTGGGGAACCGAGCCTCGAACCGGGGTCCTTAGGCTTCACAGGCAAGCGCTTAACCGCTAAGCCATCTCTCCAGCCCAGACAGGTTATATTTTAAAGGAAATAAAATGAAATGTACGTCTGCTGATATAACAGCAGGAATTAAGATATGAGGTCAGGAAAGTGCAACATTTGTTATGCTGTTATTCTGTTAATAACACAGAGATGACACCAGAAGGTAAACAAAGGTCAAACAGAAAAACTTGCTGTGGAGCCAGGCATGGTGGCACAAGCCTTTAATCCCAGCACTTGGGAGGCAGAGGTAAGAGGATTGACATGAGTTCGAGGCCACCCTGAGACTACATAGTGAATTCCAGGTCAGCCTAGCTAGAGCAAGACCCTACCTTGAAAAAATGAAGGAAAAAAAAAATGTGCTGTGGGCTGGAGAGATGGCTTAGCCATTAAGGCTCTTGTCTGCAAAGCCAAAGGACCCAGGTTTGACTCCCCAGAGCACATGTAAACCAGATGCACAAGGTAGTGCATGCGTCTGTGATTTGTTAACAGTGGCAGGAGGCCCTGGCATGCCCATTCTTTTTCTCTATGTGCCTCTTTCTCTTTCTCTCTCAAATAAACAAATAAATAAATAAATAAAAATATTTAGGGCAAAAAATGAAAAAAAAAAAAAAGAAAAAGAAAACCTTGCTGTGTGTAGTGGTGCACAGCTGTATCACGGCACTTTAGAGGCTGAGGCACCAGGATCTCCAGATCAAGGCAACCTTGCAAGATCCCGTCTCAAACAAGCAAACAAATATCCTTCAATATAAGTGGTCATTCAAAACCAACTGTATGTAACACCACAAAATAAAGTCTATCAGAAATATAAATGCCAGTTAATGGTTGCTGGGGCGGGGGGCATTTTCGTCAGTGGTGTAGCCACTGGCAAGTTGACTCCAGTAAATACCCCCACTGACGCTCATACAAGCAGCTCCAGTTAAACTCAGTGGGTCACCAAACGTAAGGAAGAAGAAAGAAAAGAAGCAAAGACATTGAAGTAGAAGGGGGACGAGTTGGAAGGAAGAAGAGATTCAGCAGGTGAGGGGAACAAGAGAAAGAAGAGGGAGGCTAATGTGATCACAATTCATTATATACATGTATACACTTGTTTAATTAATTATTAAAAACTGTAAAGAGATTGAAAAGAACAAATAATTATATGTATATAGTTACATATCTTCACACATGCTAAATTACCAGTGATGCAATTTTTTAATAGGAAAAAAATAGCTTCTTTAGAGTATGTGGGCTTTCAAATTTTGTCCTACCAACACTGAGGGAAAAAGAAAACCAGAAAATTATTTTATTATTTTGGGCTTGTTCTTTATAAACTGAAAGTTTTAATGCTCCTTAAATAATTTTCCAAGTTTATGTAGGCATGCAGCTGTTTTCATACTGGCAGATTTTCTCCACTGGACACATCATATAATTTTATAACAGGCAATCTTTTGTCTGAGTCCTAATCGCACTTTTTCTCCTAAAAAGAATACTGTATATTTTCCTGCCTGCAGGTCACCCCTGGTTCTACTTGTGCTGTCTTTGGGCTGGGATGTGTAGGTCTCTCTGCTGTGATGGGCTGTAAAACAGCAGGAGCTTCCAGAATCATAGCTATTGACATCAACAGTGAAAAGTTTACAAAAGCCAAGGCCCTGGGAGCCACTGACTGCCTTAATCCCAGAGACCTGGATAAACCCATCCAAGATGTCATCAGTGAACTGACCAATGGAGGTGTGGACTTCTCCCTCGACTGTGTGGGATCATCTCAAACCATGGTATGTATATTGTCCCCCTTGGAGCTTAGCTCCAATTTGTCTTTAATCATCAAATAATAAGAGAAAGTGGATCATGTTCTTTACATTTGATGCCCTTAATATTTTCAAAGTTGATGACAGAAAAGAATAGTCAGCTGTAAGTCATATATCACTGCCTCAGCTACAATGCATTTCCTTCGGTGCACACTGATGTGACCTCCTGTATTAAGCTGTTTTGTGCTACTATAATTATAGTAATGGTATGAATTTGGCCTGAATGATCTAAAGCAGCCTACAGACACCAACAGAAGAAAAAGATGAAGCTACCAGAATAATTCTAAAACTATAGTAATTGACAATTCTATAAGGTTTTGCAAACTCAACCCAAAAGAGTTCTTATCAAAAGTTAATATAGTAGATAAAATTCCATATTTATATTCACTCCCAATTTCAACCAAGTTCTCATTATGGAGGGTAATTCCTGACTTGGAGGAAAGATCAGAAATGTAGAAGCAGCAACAGGAAAGGCATTTAAAAATAAAACAAGAATTTTTTTTTTAATTTTTATTTATTTATTTGAGAGTGACAGACACAGAGAGAAAGACAGATAGAGGGAGAGAGAGAGAATGGGCGCGCCAGGGCTTCCAGCCTCTGCAAACGAACTCCAGACACGTGCGCCCCCTTGTGCATCTGGCTAACGTGGGACCTGGGGAACCGAGCCTCAAACCGGGGTCCTTAGGCTTCACAGGCAAGCGCTTAACCGCTAAGCCATCTCTCCAGCCCAAAAACAAGAATTTTAAACAGTGTTAATATAAGCAGCCTATAGTCTTTTCCTCTCTCCATGGCTCTGTCTATACAGTATATCGAAAGAAAAATGTCTCTGCCATATTTAAAAAAAAAAAAAACTGCAGAAGGTAGAGAATTTTTTTCTTCTTTGTTTTCTTATTGTTGATGTTGTGTTTGGTATGTGTGTGGGGGGGTTGTTTTGTTTTTAAATGTTTTTATTTATTTGTAAGCAGAGAGAAAGAGAATATGAATGGGCACATCAGATCCCCTACAAACAAACTCCAGATGCATGCACCACTTTGTGCATCCAGCTTTACATTGGTGCTGGGGAATCAAACCTGGGTCATTAGGTTCTGCAGCCAAGTGCCTTAACCACTGAAACATCTCTCCAACCCTTGTTTTGTTTTTGAGACAGGATCTTGCTATATTTGCTGGCCTGGAACTGGCAATCCTACTGCCTCAGCCTCCCATATGCAGCAATTATAGGTGCACATCACCATGTCTGGCTTGAAGAGTTGATTTTGGGGGCTGGAGATATGGCTCAGCAGCTAAGGCTGCAAAGCCTCCCAATAATCTGGTTTGATTATCCAGTACCCACATAAAGCCAAATGCACAAAGTGTCATATGCATCCAGAGGTCATTTGCAGTGGCTGGAGGCTCTGGAGTCCCATCTCTCTTTGTCTCTCTATTGCTCTCTGTTTATAAATTCATTAATTTATTTATTCATTAAAAAAATTAAAATAGTTGGGCGTGGTGGCGCACGCCTTTAATCCCAGCTCTCGGGAGGCAAAGGTGGGAGTATTGCCGTAAATTCGAGGCCACCCTGAGACTACATAGTGAATTCCAGGTCAGCCTGGACCAGAGTGAGACCCTACCTTGAAAAAAAAACAAAAAAAAAATTAAAATAAATAAAAGAGTTGTTTTTCAAGTGTTAGGAATCCTCAAAACAATAACTCAGTACATATTCAAATAAAAACAGCCAGGTGTGATGGTGCATACCTTTAATCCCAGCACTCAGGAGGCAGAGGTAGGAGGATTGCCATGAGTTTGAGGCCACCCTGAGACTACATGGTGAATTCCAGATCAGCTTAGACTAGAGTGAAACCCTAGAAACCCTACCTCACAAAACCAAAAAAAAAAAAGAAAAAAGAAAAACATGTTCTAAAATTCTAAGACATTGCATCTTCCAGAGACTGTTTCAGACAGTGATATAGGATGCCCATTGAAATTTTGAGATATTTGTAAAAGTAAAAATCACTCCAAAAGATTCAGAGTCAAGAGCCAGGCACGGTGGCACATGCCTTTAATCCCAGCACTTGGGTGGTAGAGGTAGGAGGATCACCATGAGTTTGATACCACCCTGAGACTACATAGTGAATTCCAGGCCCACTTGAGCTAGAGTGAGACCCTATCTCAAAAAAACAAAAAATAACAAACAAAGAAGGATTCAGAATCAAGTTAACTTCAAGGAATATGAACAAAGGTTGTACTTTTATCCCATATCAGTCTTAAACTAGTTACATTAATCCCAACCTCATAGTAGGTTAACAGATAATGTTCTTTGTCTTATTCAAAGACCAATATATGTTTAGGCAACCTTCTTGGGCTATGCCTTCCATGTGGAGACTCAGCAAGGAAGAAGTTCAAATTAGTGACCTCACAATCTGAACTTGACGTTTTCTGGGTCATTCCAACCAGAGCAGATAAACAGGCATATCTTAACTGCACAAGGGCTAAAGACTGGAGGGGAGCAGATGAAATGTTTGATATACAGCAGCTGACATGATTTTGTATGATATTTGCCTTCTGTTTTAAATGGTATTTCTTTTTATTTTCCTGTTTTGACATGTAAGTATCTACTGTGTGCTCCATTCCCCAGTTCTGATGAATAACTTACTAGTTCTCTCATTATGACTTTTAAATATTTTGGTCCTTGGCCCCTGGAATTGCATTTTAGTAAATGTCAATGGCAGATTGTCAAAATGTTATAATATCCTTTCATTGCTATTTCCATGTGTTTTACTTGATGTTATACACTCCAGATTCAGCCTACTATGATACTGCACAGGGTAAAAGAAAGAGTTACTATTGCAGTCCAGTTCGCATTGCTGGTAGAAATCATCCAACAAAGAACAGCTTCTGGGAAAAAGAATTTTATTTTGGCTTACAGGCTCGAGGGGAAGCTCCACGATGGCAGGGGAAAAGGATGGCATGAGCAGAGGGTGGACATCATCCCCTGGCCAACATAAGGTGGACCACAGCAACAGGAGGGTGTGCCAAACACTGGCAAGGGGAAACTGGCTTTAATACCCATAAGCCGGCCCCCAACAATACACTCCCTCCAGGAGGCATTAATTTCTGAAATCTCCATCAGCTGGGAACCTAGCACTCAGAACACCTAAGTTTATGGGGGACACCTGAATCAAACCACCACAGTGTCCTATTTCTTTTCAGTATCATTTTTGATGATGCTAAGAATCTTACTGTACATACTATTTATAACAGACCACTAAAGCCTCAAGTGTCAATCTAAACGATGCTATGGCCTCATTACCTCAAGTCCTATTATCAAACATGAAGAGTTGGATTGACTTTTCCTAAAGCATTGTATATATCCACACTAGGCTTCATGTTTAGTTTTCTACTTACTCAGATAATACTTTATGTTTGACATTTCAGAAAGCAGCTCTGGAGTCCACAATAGTCGGTTGGGGGTCATGTACTGTGGTTGGAGCAAAAGCTGATGAGAAAGGACTGAGTGTTTTTCCAGTGGACCTAATACTGGGCCGTACTATAAATGGAACGTTTTTTGGTGGTTAGTATTTTTTGCACAATTTTCAATTTTCTTCATAATAATATAAAATTACTAGAAAGAAGATTATTGACTTTTGGGAATGTATGTTAATACTAGTGCAGAGAACATATCTAAAGAATATGCCAGGGCTGGAGAGATGGCTTAGCGGTTAAGCACCTGCCTGTGAAGCCTAAGGACCCCGGTTCGAGGCTCGGTTCCCCAGGTCCCACGTTAGCCAGATGCACAAGGGGGCGCACGTGTCTGGAGTTCGTTTGCAGAGGCTGGAAGCCCTGGCGCGCCCATTCTCTCTCTCTCCCTCTATCTGTCTTTCTCTCTGTGTCTGTCACTCATAAATAAAAAATGACCAAAAAAAAATTTAAAAAAATAAAAATAAAAAAAAAAGAATATGCCAAACTACCCTATTAGCTGAAAGTAAATGGAACTCATTTAGAAATATAACTATAAAAATTGACACATTGAAATTCAATTTAAATAGCTTTGGCATAATGGTACAGGTCTGTAGTCCTAGTACTCTGGAATATGAGGCAGGAGGATCTAGTTTGAGGCTACATAGGTGAGTTCAAGGAAGGCAGGAAGGAAGGAAGGAAGGCGGGAAAGAAGGAAGAAAGGAAAGGAAGGAAATCTCAGCTTGCATTATAAAGAGCCAACACAGAAGAACAAAAGGTAAACTTTGATCTGAGACAAATTTCTATGTACAGTAGAAAAAAATCCTGAATTTATGAAGAAAAATGTTAAGATAGATATAAATATAAAAAATTAAAATGGAGCACAGGATCTTCATGCATTTAGAACAACCTAAGTATAACCTAATAATTTCATCCATCCAACAAATACACTTATCCAAATTTAACTAAATAAAAAAGATATGAAAGTATAAGGAGACCAGCAGAAGTAGGGTGTGACAAACAAGAATACTAGGGGAGGGAAGATATCAGCAAAGTGCATGACATATATGCTATAAAAATTTCTTTGAAAGCCAGGTATGGTGCCTCCCAGCACTTGGGAGGCAGAGGTAGGAGGATCACCATGAGTTCAAGGGCACCCTGAGACTACAGATTGAATTCTAGGTCAGCCTGAGCTAGAGTGAGACTCTACCTTGGAAAACCAAAAAAAAAAAAAAAAAAAGAAAGAAAGAAAGAAAGAAAGAAAGGAGATAAAAGTAAACAACTTAAGTGGAATTGTGAAGGGGAAAGCGAGGGGGAGGGAATCATTATTTTCTATAATTATAAAAGTTGTCAATAATAAAAAATGAAAATTAAAAAAAAGAAAGAAAGAAAAGAAAAAAATAAACAACTTATTTATGTCAAATGCCATTCTTTTCTTTATTTGACACTTTGGCCAAATTGCAGGTTGGAAAAGTGTAGATTCTGTCCCAAACCTGGTTACTGACTACAAGAATAAGAAATTTGATCTGGACATATTGGTGACCCATACTCTCCCTTTTGACAAAATCAATGAGGCATTTGACCTACTGAACCAAGGAAAAAGGTAAATTATCACATATATGTTGAGTTGTTTAGAAAACATTAATGATTTTAAAGAACTAGCCACTTGTCTTGTCCAACTTTCTGTATCAGAAGTAGTAGACGCACTTAACAGATTAAATGCTAGTCATTTAGGAAAAAGAGAAGCTTCCATTTCTGCAATGCACACGGGCGCAGGAAGCAAGGGGAGGGCAGGTCTTCCTGCCAACCCGGCGACACAAAAGAAAGGCACCAGAAGGGAAAAGAGACATGAAAACTCACTAGCGGGTTAAGGTGCAGTGACCCTGAGCCATGGTGAGAAAAGGACAGAGCGCCTCCCTCCACAGGTATAAGCAGCTTCATTTCCTGGAGAAAGAAGGTATTATGGCATGGCAGCTCACTTATGTAAGCATTCTTCAGCTCCAACGGTAATGTCTGAGAAAGATAGGAATTCTTTGTCCTTGAAGGTACCCCCCCACACACCTTGTTTTTACAAACTGGCATTATCTAGATTGTAAACATTTGAGAGTAGCATCTCAACACACCAACTTTTCTCTCCTTGATACCAAACTTTGCCCTTGGTAAAAAAAAAACCAAGAGCAGTGGTTATTCCAGCACTGAAACCTCACTTCTCAGCTGGTGTGTGCTGTCTGGCAGCAAGGGCTGCGTTAGGTCAAGTCAGAGTCCTCAGTGCCCCAGCCTGTGAGCACTGTGCAACTACACGTATAATACTATTGTTATGAATAGGAAAGGATGACAGAAGAAATGATTTTAACCAAGTGAGTTTCTATAGCAGGAGGGATAAGGAGGCCAAAAGAGAGAGAAAGGGATGCCTATGATCACATTGCACTGTACACATGCATTAAAGGGTCATAATGAAACAAATTATTTTGTACAAATAACTTATATTAATTTTTAAGGGTATAAGAAACAGTTTATTGTAGAGCCAAATATGAGTGACCATTGCCAAAGAACACAGATTTACATTACCCTAAATTCCATCATAACTTACGTTAATTTTAATAATTATTTCTAAATATTGGGCAAAAACCTTAAATGAAAAACAGAATAAAACAAAGCATGAGGCTTTGGTTAAAATTGCCATGTAAATTATGTTCACTGTTGTTTTATTGTTATTAACAGCATCCGCACAATCCTGACCTTTTGAAGATACCAGGAGCAAATTGGAAACTTCTGTGATTGGATATGAACCTGCCTGCTTAATTTATCACATGATATCATGACCCAAAGAAAGCTATAAGTTTTAAACAAATATTTATAATCAATGTCTCATCAAAACTTAGCTACTAATGGTATAGCAGTTGTACCTACAAAATATTTTTAGGTTTCCTGTATATAATAACTATGGTGCTAAGAATAATGCTCAGGTGTACAGCATTTATACAGCCCTGTGTTCAATCCTCAGAACATAGTTAATAAATAAAATATTTATTAAAAGAATCATATGATGTTTAAGAATGGTTAGGGAATAGAAGGGGAAAGAAAAATAATAAATAAAATTATATTGGCTGTATTTGTATAACTTTCTTAATTGAGAGGTAACTACAGAGTTTTATTATATGATTTTCTCCAAGTTTCTCTGTGTTACCAATTTTTCACAATAAGATTTTTACTGGAAAAAAGTATAATATATTGCATATATGTGTGGATATAAAATGGGACTTTTGTGTTCTAATAAGTTGCAAACCTTCCTTTATAAATGAGATGTTAAATAATTTTCTTTCTAATATCTGTTTGTGCCGGCCTGCAGCACGAAGGTCGAAACAGACCTCGAAGGAGGGAGTGGGAATGAATCTGAGACAAGAACACAAGGAATGGAGCCAAGACAAGCTCTGATCAAGGCTCAGGTTTATTC